>NC_081845.1:85000-1285000 GCF_963259705.1 Myotis daubentonii
ACGGGCGTGAGCCACCTGCTTCCCAAGCGTAGCCCTCACTCCCCAGATCTCCTGACAACAGGTTAGTTTTTAAAATTTATTGGATTTAGAGGGAGGAAGGAGGGAGAGAGACACATCAGCTGTGGTCCCACTTACGCGTGCACTCACTGCTGCTTCCTGAACCAGCCCTGACGGGACCAAGCCAGGGACTTCTCGGTGCCTGTTAACGCCCAACACAGCGGCCAGGGCCCAAGGGCGGTGACATCTATTTTCACCCAAATCGTAACAACTTTGCACATTCTCTTCACTTTTTTAAATGAGGAGAGTGTGAGGGTCGTAGTCTCTTCAAGGACCGTCAGCACGTCTGGAGTTTCACAGGGTCAACAAAGGGGGAGAAGGGGCCTCAGGAGGCGGCTGGGGGGAGAACTCCGGGGTGAACGCCAGCGCCAGCCACCGTTCACAGGCGCTGCTGGTCCTGCCCCCACCACTGTCACCCCCCAGGGACACCGAGGACCAGAGGGGGCGGGAGCTTGTCCGAGACCACACGGCTGGTGCCGCCGGGGCCCAGACTCCCTCCATGAAGAGCCAGTGACGGGGTCAAAGGCCCAGCGCAGCCCAAGGCTGTCCAGTCAGAGCCCAGGGTCCTCCCTCGTCCTGTGCTCCGGCTGGTGGCGTGGGGGTGGGTCCCCGAACTCTTGGCCAAACCTGGGGCCTGAATGGTCGGGAGCACCCGGTGTTCGCTCAGAGCTGGGCAGACATCGCTGTGGGCAGGCTGGCCACCCATCCGCCTCCTCGGCGCCTTCCAGGGGCCCCGGCACACCAGGCGGGCTCCTTGGGGCTCGTCAGGGTCTCCCTGCGGGAGGAGCGCGGAGGTGAGGACAGGAAGGAGGAATGGCTCCCTGTTCACAGCACAGCCCTCCCAGAAGGAGGAGGGAACCGGAGAGCCTGGGACCGGGAAACGGGATCGGGGACTGTCACCTGCGGAGGCCACCTGCTGGAGTCTGGCTCACTGGGCACAGGCACTAAAGGCCCGGCCGCCTGGCAGCTGCTGGGAGGGTGTGTGTGAGGAGGGGCGGGCGTGGAGGGAGGACAGCTGTGCGCTGCTCACGGCCGCTCAGCGGCCCCTCTGCTGACAGAGGCAGCCCTGCGACCGACCGGGCCCAGGGCGGCATCTCCACGCTCATTAATCCTCCCTTCATCTCTGCACGAACGGGTACTGAACACCTACTGTGAGCCCAGCGACCGGGGCCAGTCTGCTGGACGGGCCAGTGCGTCCGGCTCCGGGTTGGGGCTGTGGGATGGGGCCACCGGAGGTCGGCCCAGGCTCAGCCACAGGCAGGGCCTCCCCTGCACCCCACGTGCTGGGAGAAGACTGCCCACGGCACCAAGGACCCCAAGCCGGGAGTCAGGCTGAGAAAGCTGGCCAGGAACCAGCGAGCTTGTGTGTCCTTTTCATGGTGGCGGATTTTGGATAAAGTTGTCTGGGGTTAGAAGAACTTCCCATTGACAACTCTCCCACTAGTTTGTGGCAAATGCCAGCGACCACTGGGCCTGTGCTCGTGGACAGAGCCATGCTGTTCCCAAAACAACTTTCACGGGTCTGAGCCAGGGCACAGGCAGACGCCCACCTGCAACCCATGTGTCCTGGGAACCAGCGGGAACCAGCTGCTCGGCGATCACTGACAGGGAACGAGGCCGCCCTGGCCGGTGGCACAGTGGTTAGAGCGCTGGCCCGCACACTGGAGGGTCAAGGGCTCGATTCCGGGTAAGGGCATCGATGTCTCTCTCACACTGACGGTCTCTCTCTCCCTCTCTCCTACCTCCTACCTCCATTCCACTCTCTAAAAATCAATGGAAAAATATATCCTGGGGTGAGGATTGACCGAACAAACAGAAACACTGAGGTTAACAGATATGTCGTCTGAATGGACGGAGCACCTGGCGTGGAGATGGGGGGACAGAGCCACCCCCCCCCCCCCGCCCCCGGGGCCACAGGGCAGGCGCCAGGAGACACTTTCCAGTTCACACAAAGCAGCTGCAGGAAAGTCCAGGGACACGGGTGAGGGCGCGAGGCCTGCGTTTGTCTGGGGGGCCCCTCCCCACGCCTCCTGCTCCTCTTTATGCTTCAAGTTCTTCCTCCTGGAGAAGTGGTGCCGGGGCCTCTGACCTCTAGGACCTGTTCTCTGCTCTGCCCGCTCTGCCCGCTGGGGCTGTGTTCCCAGGAGGCGTGGGTCCTGGGCCTGCAGACCTGGCCACGGGGGACAGCAGGGTTCAAGGTCTCAGCGTGGAGGAAGGACCCCCTGGAACACAAGCCCCACAGCCTCTGAGGGCAGGAAGGTGTCACCTGGAGGTGGCTGGAGGCCTCCTTCTGAAAGTTTAAACTCACCCATCTTCACCGGTGGTGCCCCCAACCCAGCCATCCACACCTGGGCCCTTGCCCCCCAGCGTGTGAATTCCTGCCCTGGGGTGACAGAGGGCAGGCGGGATGGGAGGGCCTGGGCCCTTTGATCTCAGACTCTCTGGGGTCCTTTGTGGCTGAGGGAAGAGGAAGGTGAGAAGCCCCATTTCTCAGCCAAGTGTTGATGGCTCAGCTCATTCAGCCCCAGCTGCAGAGGGGCAGCTGGACCAGCCTGCAGGGCACCTGGGAGCACGGGGAGGGCAGGACAGATGGCCTCTGGAAGGCCGCTGCCCAGCCCCAGCGACGGGAGGGGAGGGGCCGGAAGGCACTGGGCGGTGGGGGCTCTATGGACCCTATAGGTGAGTCGGCTGAACTAGGCCTGGGAGTCCGCTTGCCTCCTAGGATTGAAAATAAATTGCTCACCATTGAAAAGGGGTCCCTTCCCCTCAGAGGTGACCCTGGGCTTTGCAAGGTCCTCTCGGTGCTGCCTCAGCTTCGCCCGCACCCTGATTCTTCCTCTCCCAGCCAGAGGGGGACAAGGGGGGCGGGTGAGATGCGGTGTCTGCCCCTGTCCAGATGGTGGTCCGACAAGGCCATTGGTCACCGGGCTGAGTGTCTCCTTCAGCCCGAGGCTGTGAGGCAGGGAAAGCCGCCCACGGGCCTGAGCAACCAGCTCCCCTGTAGCGTCCTCGGGGGCCTGGCAGCCGGCATTCGGGCGCCTCGTCGGCCGACCCGCTCCCTGGCCCGGGTCCCGGGTCTGATGGTCCTGCCTCAGGTCCCAGCAGTGAGGTGGCCCGTCCCCAGCGCAGAGGGAAGAGAGCAGGTAGGTCCATGCCCTCCACCCCCACCCCCGGCCGCCCAGCACTGGTACTCAGCAGGCTCTCGGGAAATGCCTGCAGACGGCCAGGCCCATGAGCTTTCGCACACGACTTATTTGACGCACCAACACATGTCCAGCAGGTCAAGACTTGTGCATCCGGGTGGAGAGGGGCTGGGAGAGGTCCGCCCTGGGCCTTGTTTACACGCTGCGTCCGCCGCGTCTGTTCTCAGCGCCAACACCAGCCTCCGGTCACTGGCCTGTCCCCCGGGGGAGGGGTGTGTGCCTGTGAGTGTGCTTGTGTCTGCGTGTGTCCCTGTTACGCCGGGTGGGTGGGGACTTCGGGGGCCACATGCCCAGAGGTGGTGCTTTGTGACTGAACTTTGTGCCGAGCCCACCTCCCCACCCTCGTGGCACCCTTGTGGCACCGTCGTGGCTGCCCGTGGATTTTGCTGGTGACGCTGCACACGTGGGTCATTATTTAAAACCCCTTCTGGTTGGGAGAGGTGGTCTCTTTGCTCACTTGGCTTTTTCTATTTTGTAAAAAACATGGCCAGACTTCTGGGCGCTGCCTCAGAGACCGGACACAGGCAAACACACATGCAAAATGCACAGAGCTGCGTGGATGCCGCACCACGTAAACGATGTTCTTAAAATGTGACAAAGTGACCTGGACACCAAGGCAGGGCTCTGTGTCGGCTGGAAAGTGCCCGCTGTTTCTAGTTCCTTTAAGCCCAGAAGTCTCACTGCTGACAGTTTTGACAGCTGCCATCGCTCCCTGTGATGTCTGAAAGTGCCTTAATGTGGATTTATTTTCTCTGCAGGCTTGGGAGACCCTCCTCTGCACCTTCCTGGAGGCCCCGTCTTCAAGGCCAGAGGGCGCTGGTCAGCAGGGCTGGGGCTCCCTGCGTCTGAGGCTGGGGCTCTGAGTATGGGCACAGGCGTCTATTGTCTGTACTTGGGGCAGTGGGATGGGCTGAGGGCTTGGCCTGTGTCTGGCAGGGAGGGACACGGGACGGCAGTCCCCTGGGCGTCCGCTCCCCCAGGGCCACCGGACCTTCCAGAACAAGCTCCTCGGACCAGGAGCTCCCGGGGCCCACCCCCCTCAGGAGCATTTGGCTCCACCCACCGGCGGCGAGGCCCGTCTTCCTGTCCTCCCTCCAGGAGCCCCTCTCCTGCCACCCCATCCACCGGAGCCACCTCGGGCACCTCCCCGCCCTGGGGCCACACCTCGGGGCCTTGCTCCGTGCCTGGCATTGGGGGGTCTGGGCGGGAGGCTGGGGCTCATCAGGGAGTCCCGCTGTTCGTTCAGAGACTGAGCGAAGCCATGATGTGCCTGCGCCAGAGCTCCCAGCCCGAGCCTTCTGACCCCCACGTTGCCCCTGTGGCCGGTGCATTAGTGTCCTCGTCCCAGGAGTGGCCCTGGTGGCTCAGGGAGGCTTGGGCTCCGCGGCTCGCGGGCGTCACCATGAATGCGGATTTCTGTGATGCAATGAGAGGCGTTACACCAGGAGGCAGATGCCGGCCACTCGCCCAGCCCTGCACACACGTTTATTAAGTACGACTGTGTGCCAGGTGTTATGCAGGTTGTACCATGCACTGCTTTCCTTAAAAATAATGATCATTTCTTTGGCTGTGGGGACGTCGTGGCTCTTGACGTCCCAGCTTGCCCGGACGTTGGCCTCAGGTCCCGCCCCTCCTGTCTGTGGCTCACACAGTTGGGGGCAGCCCTCCAGCTGATGAGTTCATGCACATTTCATAGATTAAATCGTGCAGCGACCTGCCAGCTTCTCATCATTGCTCGCCATTTGGTGCAAGGATTTGTATGTATTTAATAGTTTTATATGTTTAACAGCTATTTGGCATAATAAGCACAACCAGCCACGGCCTGTGCGCTGGGGATGGTGGCAGCTCCCCCCCCCCCCCCCGCCCCTCCGCAGCCTCTGGACACGCCCGTGGCTGCCACCCACCCCGCCTCTGATTCCTGGCAGGGGGTGGATGACCAGAAGCCAGGCAGTGGGACTCCTCAGTGTTTCTATGCCAACTCGTTCACTTTTGCAAAAGCATGAAAAAAAGGAGGCACGTCCACAACAGACTCACCAGTTGGTATGTGGCCCCACCAACCTCATGCCATGACCCCAGGTCCCAGGGCGGCTGAGCCCTGCCCTCCGCTCAGCAGGAGGTAGGATAGCAGGAGACTCCTGCCCAAGAGCTCCTGTCTGTCTGTCTGTCTCCTTTTCCCTCGCATCATGTGGGACAAGTGTTCTCTCTCATCTGCATCCAGAGGCCTTGGCACCCCACAAAGGACACACATCCTGGGGCTGCTCTCAGGCCTAACCTCTAGCCGTGTCTCCCCCTGCCTCCTGCCATGGACATGCGCCTCCACATGGCCTGGACAGTCCCCACTCCGAGCCCCAGCCCGAGGCCCAGAGGGAAATTCTGAGAAGCCTCCTCTCTGCTCCCTGCAGAGGCTCCCACCAGCTGGGCAAGTTCACACTCACACCCCTCCTCTGGCCCTGGGGACTTCGGGTGAGCACAGCTGGGCTGCTGCAGCCGTGCTGTGACCCTGAGGGGAGAGCACCCCGTCTCCTGGGGTCAGTGAGCTCGAAGGCTCCCGGAGCTCCCTGCCTCATGTGAGCGAGCCTTCTCCCCTAAATCCTCACCGAGGACATTTCCCCCACTGATTTTTGAAGAGAGTGAGTGGAAGGAACAGAGGGAGGGAGGGGAGGAGAGAGGGCACAGCACAGAGGCTCTAAGATGGGCTGGTTTTCACAGCCACGCAGCCAGGCTCAGTGCCGGTGACGAGGGGTGAAGGCCGCAGTGACCTGGGCGCTGGGGACGTAGACCCTCTGGGTTGGGGATCCTGCCCCCACTGACTTCTAGTGATGGGCAGCGGCTTTGCCGAGATTCCCACAGTAACGGCCCCAACTGCTGCCTGGAACCCAGTCTTTTTGTCGCTGGAGGCACTGTGGTCCCCACTCCTGGTGGCCGTAGCTGACCTTTCTCAGCGGCCCAAGGCCAGCCCAGCTGGACAGCAGCTGTCTCGGGCAGCGGACCACCTTCCTGTGTGCGCAGACCTGTGATCCCCTTTGTCCTGGAGCAGGCACCGAGGGGTGCCTCAGCTCCACCCCCGATGTCCGGGGCTACTTCAAAGCAGAGAGGATGGCCGTGCCCACCGGTCCCTCCCTGCACCCTCCCAGGCGGGGAGTCCGAGTGTGGGTGACTCCAGTGCCGCGGGACAACGAAACAGACCTCCACTCTCAATGGCTTTACAGACTGAGGCCAGGCACACTTCTGCTGCAGGGTGTCGGCAAGGCTGTGGGCCGTGACCAGGGGGGCGGACGGGTGGGCGTGGAGTCTCTTCAGCGGGAAACTGATGTGTGATGCCGCCCGAGCTCCCAGAACCAGAAACAGAGCTGCTACCTGGGGCGCGGGGGGCCGGCTGCTGGAGACGAGCCTGGCGGGCCGTCGTCTGCCAGTCAGTGGAAGGTCCCAAAACAGGAACCTGCCGGGGGCTCACTTCCCTCTCGCGTGACTGCCTGCCTTCGAGGGCCAGGAGGGGCTCAGGTGCCGACAGGAAGACACCCACACGCTGCCCTGGAGGGTGCCTACTCGGGAGGTGCCCCAGGTAGGGAGAACAGGGAGCAAGGGCCCACTGCCCTGCGTGCATGGGGGAGGCCTCCTAGGTGGGGCGCTGGCCTCTGGGGATTTGAGGCTGGTGTGGGGCTCGGAGCCTGTGCAGGGTTTAGGTCCTGGTGCCCGAAGGTGGCTGGGCAGGAACTGGGCTTGGGCTGGGCCTCAGTGAGAACACGAGGGCAGAGACTGTGGAGCTGGGTTTGCCCAGAAGCCACCAGGCCAGGAACAGGCTCCCGCAGGGGGGTGGGGGTGGGGTGCTGGGGTCATGGGGGGGGGACCTGAGGACCACAGAGCAGCTGCTGACATTGGGCTGGGGCCCCAGTGGGGGAGAAAAGTTGGGGAGTGGGCAGTGTTGGCAGGAACAGACCTGAATCAGGGCCCAAATGACCCCCCCCACATATGTGCACACGTGCACACACACTCTCACACATGCATGAGCACACGTACACACGTGTACATGCACACCCGAGTGCACATGTGCACACTGGTACATGCACACACACAGGTCAGGCAGCTAGTAACGTGCGCCTTCCGCTTTCTGGGCTGTCGCTGGGCTGAGGTGCCGAGCACCATCAATGAGCCCCTGAGGCGGCAGCCGGGTGCCATCAGCGACATGCCCTGGGTTCTCGGAACCTGGTCCTGGGCCCCAGCACCAGCAGCTTCTCAGAACCTGCTAACATGCAGGTTCTCGGGCCCAGATGGTCCTGAGGCCTGGGTGGGCCCAGGTCTGTGGTTCTGTGCATAGTCTGAGACCCACTGACTTGGTGTTGAGGGTTTAAGTTCAATCCTAAAAAACTGCTCAAGGACATGAGGCCAAAGGGGCCTGAGCCAGCAGTCAGGGAGGCGCTCGATCGACCTCACACCTGCCCTGTCCCAGGCAAGAGACCCAGACATCTTGTTAGAGGGAAGCCAGTGGACATGGGATGGATCCCACAGTCTCTGCCTCAGGCCAGGGGACGGGACAAGACCCCTCCTCCCTGGAGGTTCAGGTACACCTCTGCTCCTCATTCACAAAGAAGGCGGAGGAGCCATCCTGGTCCCCGTGACCCAAGACAGGCAGTGAGGACACTGAGGAAGGGCGTCAGAACTGGGCGGGGGGGGGGGGGGGGGGGTGCACTCCGGCTGCAGCAGAGGATGGGTGCCTGGCCTTGTCCCCTCCGTCCTCTGCTCAGGACAAACAGAGCTGGTGGGTGATGGGCACCCCATATCCCCTCTGCCATTGCCTCCCTCCAAATTGCAGGGACTCCTGCAGTAAGGGGTGTCACGGTGGCCCTGAGGGCAATGCTCTGCCTGAGCTGAGGGATGTAGGATGGGGCGGCCGGCCGAGCAGTGGTCCCCGTGCCTGCCTGGGGAAGCTGCAAACGGCCGCTCCCGCTCAATAAACGTGTGCGAGTGGGCGAGCCCGGCTCCTGGGGGGGGGGGGGGGGGGGCGGGGGAGAGGGGTCGTCATCGGCAGCGCCGGGGGAGGTAAAGTTAACCGGGGGAGGTAAAGTTAACGTTCAAACACGCGCACACACAGGCTCTGAGACCCAGACACCACGACACTGCAATTTCAGTGTTGACCATTTCCCAAAACTGTGCCAAATCCACTCAATGTACTAGTCACACTTTCTCACCATGTGAAGGTCGCCCTCGGCCAATGGGACTCGCTTGTGCCTGTTGTCACCGCTCGGGTATCACACGGTGGAGTCCCACGAAGTACGATTTTGGGCGAGGACGGGGCCTTGCCAAGTCGACGGTGCTGCTGTGTGCCCAGCTGTGCCGGCCCCACCTCCTCCCGCCCCCCACCTGCCCAGCTCTCCCTGTAGCTGCGTCCCGCAAGGTCCTGCCTGTGATGCCTCGCAGACAGCCTGCTCCCATCACACAGCCTGGGGTCTGGCTCCCACAGAGCCCGGCTGCTGAGCTCCACATTCTGCTTCCGTTTCTCACGATCCTGCAGGTGCTGCTTGAGGCTGGTGGTCCCGACAGACAAAACCATCATCCCCCAGCTCATCCTTCCCTGGTGGCCGCTTTCCTTTCTCCAGACTCATCACATGGCCAGAGCCCCAGGGAGGTGAAGGCGTAGGCGGCTGAGACCAGCAGGGACGCCTGCGTGCTCCCGTGAGGCTGGCCGCCAGGGCAGAGACGTTGGCGCAGCATGACCCACGTCACCTGGAGCATCTCAAAAGCAGAGTGTGGTGTTCCCCGTCGCCCAGGGCTCGTCAGAACCTACAGGGACGAGCAGGTGACTTTTCTCCTGGCTCTAGGACGCGGTGATTTATATCCACAGCCATGTCACCTTTGCTGGAAAAAATGAGCCACGGAACATAATCCTGTGCACACTCCGCTGGGCTCTGCTTGGTCAGTTTCTCTAGATTTGCACGTGTGTTTCATGCGTCGGACTCATCGGGGGCTTTCTTGTCCCTGGTCTCTGCTGGCTTCCTGAGCAACCTGGCGCTTTCTGTGGGAGCGGCTGGGGTCCTGTGGGAAGGGAGTGAAATCACCTCCACGCTGCACCTGAGTAACGAGGAGACGCGCCTCACACGAGGGAATTAGGAATACATGAGATATGAGGTTGATACTAAGTCTATGAGCAGGAGTCTTGCTTTTGGTAAAAGTCCACGTTTGACTTGCTCGTAAATCCACTTGGTGCCCAGCACATGTTGGTTAACGTGGAGCTGTTTGAAGGCCAGACTTTAATTTACTGAAATAACACTGCACGCGCATAAGCCTCTGCCACTTGCCAGGCAGCTCAGCACCCAGGAGGCCCTCTGCCTCCTCTGGGGACGGCGGGGGCAACAGACTACCTTCAGGCTTTCGGGGCAGGCGGACACGGGCTCCTGGGGGCCTGGGAGGAAGATGGGCCCAGGTCCGGCCATCATACCCAGCAGCTCCTCAAACTGCGGGGAGAAGGGGGGCAGAGATCTCCAGGCTGCAAGGCATGTCCTGGCCCCATGGAGCCTTCCTAGGGCGGAGGCTCAGCCCTCAGACACCAGCCTGGAATTCTGGAAAGTTCCCCTGGAGTCCCAGGCCAGGCAGAAACAAGCCTCCGCCCTGTGCTGATTTGACTCAGGAACCCCCCACGATACCTGCTCAGGGGCTGCAGGGAGGGGAGCGGAGGAGGGAGAGGGGGTGGGGGAGGGAGAGGAAAACTCACCCCCACACCTGCCCCAGCCCCCACCCCCCTTCCCCAACCCCTCCCCCAGCCCCAGGGCCGCCCTCCCCCAGCCCATTCCAGAGCACAGATAAAAGTGAAACCTGAGTAGGGAATGTTTGTGGTGCCACCGCCAATCAAGGGCTCTGTCGCCACGGTAACAGGGACACTTCATCAGCTCGGCAGCAGATGGTCAGTGAGCAACAGGCAGCAGATGCTCCGTGAGCCCTGACACGGGCACAGATGGAGGGTGGGCAGCTCGCGGGGGACCTGACGTTCCCTGCGCCTCCCAGTGCTGCCCCGGCTGGAGGTTAGCGGCTGCTCAGCGCCCGCGATGGCCCAGGGCGCGGGGCTCCGCTGGACTCGCGACAAAGCCAGCCCAGGCTCTGAGGGCGTTTCCCCAGACCCTACCACCCGGGAGAAGCCCAGCCCCCCAGTGGGACGAGCCCCATCTCCTCAGGCGTCCGGGTGGGGGTGGGGCAGAGGCACAGAGACTCAGGTCCTCTCTGAGGCTGCAGCCTCCTCATTTGAAATATTCTCTGAATCCCGTGAGGCCCCCTGAAATGGGCTTGAACATCCGCACCCCCAAGGCTGTGCTGGGCTTAGGGCGCAGGCGGGACCCCGGTCACCCCAGCATCACAGCAGCTGCCTGTGCCGAGCTTCTGCGAGGCCCCAGAGCTGCCGCCACCCCAGGCTGTTGCCACAGTTGCCAGGGCAGGGCTGGCCCGCCGACACCCCCCCCCCCCCCCCGCCCAGTGGGCAGCCTCCCGGAGGCCAGGCCTCCGGTCACTTTCCCCTGGATAACCCAGCCAACGGGTGGGCCCTGCAGGGTGGCCCTGGGAGCCGCTCAGGGTGAGCTGGGTGGGCAGCCCGTCCTCCCAGCTGGGCCAACAGGGCTGGTCCCGCCTCCTGGTCCCTGGGCCCCGTTCCTCCAGGGCTGTCCATGCTGCTGGGGCCTCAGACTCTGCCTCCAGGTCCAACAGCACAGTAGTGACCAGTCGAGGCTCCATGTCCTTCCCCTAACCCCTGGGGTAGAAGCACAGGGCTCCAGTAAATGAGGTCACGGACGGCCCGCCTGCCTGAGGTGCCCGTGAGCCGAGTGAGCAGCGCTCACAATGCCGCCCACACGCCTGGGACTTGCTCCCACCAAACCGTCCCCACAAGTCACTGCGCCCGGCTCAGCGGTGACAGCCCCGACTCCAGCGCAGGCCTCGGTGTTCCTGACACGCCGGGCACACGGCCGTTGCTCAATGAATGTGGACGAGGGAGCGGTGAGGGCTGAGGGTGTCTGGGAAAACCAAGCCTCAGGAGCCTGAAGACTAGGGAGACCCGTGTGGCCTCGCTAATGAAGAACGACACGAATGAGACGTCGCCACCAAGAAAGGGTTTCGCGCCGAGAGGCTGATGGGGTGGCGTGGGCTCCGGCGGGACTGCTGCCGCGATGCTCCCAGCCCAGGTGCACGCGTCCCGTTCCCGTGGGGAGTCCTCGCCGTTCCCAGGCTGCGAGGAATGTGGGTGAAGGACCTCCCTGCGCACTTGGCTCGCATGGGAGAGGAGTGTGTGCCGAGTGCTGCGGGTCCATCCTGTCGGACGAGGGTGCGGCCAGCCTGCAGGGCGGCTCCTGTCTGGCTCTGCTCAGAGCTTCACAAGGGTCCAAGTTCAGGAGACGGAGCCCGGAGAAAAGCTGGGTCAGCCTTCCCCACGGCAGTGGACACAGCCGGCTGGCCGCGCTCAGGCCCCAGCGTTCAACGGCCACCGAACAAAACACATGCAGCAAGGCCCCAGGGGCAGCCGCTTCCAGGAGGACTCATCGGGGTGCAGCCGGCGCGCCCCAAGAGCTGCCGCTGACCAAGGGCAGTGCGGGTGCTCCTTCCACGGAGGCCCTGCTTGGTGGTCAGCTCGGCCCAGGACACAGCGGGAGGGCCCCCGACCCAGGCACACGGGACATGAAGGCCCTGCTCTTCCCACCAACAAGCTGTGGGTCAGAGCTGACATTTCACCACACACGGCACTCACACACACGGCACACACACACTCACATGGCACACACATGGCATTCACACACACTCACATGGCACACACATGGCATTCACACACACACACACACGGCACACACATGGCATTCACACACACAGCACACGCACACTCACATGGCACACACATGGCATTCACACACACTCACATGGCACACACATGGCATTCACACACACTCACATGGCACACACATGGCATTCACACACACTCACATGGCACACACATGGCATTCACACACACTCACATGGCACACACATGGCATTCACACACACACACACTCACATGGCACACACATGGCATTCACACACACACCCACTCACACTCACGGCACAGGCTCTCTTCCTGCGGGGTCTCTTTTCCTCTGTGAGTTGGGAAACGACTTGCTTTCCTTCCTGAGCTGTGGCAGGTGCTGAAAGAGCTTGAAACTTTAAACCCAAACAGTTAAGATGAGAACCATGAGCGTGTCGCTCTCGGTTCTGAGCCGAGACACGGGAGGCTATGAGAGGCAGTCAGCTCTGACACGGCACCTTCTCTTCCCTCAAGGACACACCCCGAGTCGTTCTGGCTGCAGAGACCCAGGCAGCACAGGCAAGGCCGCAGTCCCCAGAACCAGCCCCGTAGGAGCTGCTCCAAGTCGGCAGGCACGGGGCGCCTCCTGTGTGTGTGCCGTGTGTATAATCATGGATCAGCTGCCTCCTACACGGGCGCCACACGGAGGCTCTGTGGGTTCAAGGGAGGGGCGCCCCCAGTGGGACTCCCTTCCCTACAGGGAGACGGGCAAGAGGCTTCTGAGAGGGGCTGTGGTCGTGCCACAGGCAGGGTCTCCCAGCCTCCTTGTGCCCGCACCCCGTCATGCTGGCCCCCCTCAGGCCACATATGTCCCTTCTGCAGTGGGGCTGCAGCCAGTCCCGTGCGATGGCCTGGACTTGACCCCGGCCACGGCCAGCCTGCTGGGAGCCCCTGGGGCTGCGCAACAACACACCTGTGCCATGACCCGCCCTCATTTCACTCACAGGACGTTTCCAGAGAACGCCGTGCTGAGGAAGCTGCAGGCGTGAGGGTCTGATGTGTGTTTGACATTAAGTAACATTAGAACAGTAGCAAATAGACAGAAATCGCCACTATTTTCCTCTCAAGAGTGTACACATCTGGGAAACCCTTCACGGAAGCAAACCCGTCAACTGGAGATGCCACCAGAGGCACAGAGCGGAGGAGGGGCGGCCCAGGCCACAGGTGACCCCGCCGGACCTCACTGCCACCCTCGTTCTTTTCGGATCTAGAACGCGAGCGAATGGCCCAAGCGAAAACCAGAAGCAGCGAAGCCGGTCACTTTCTCACTGTTTATATTTGGCAACGCACCAGCCCTTCCTCACAGCACAGCAGGGAGACGCCAGACCCAGTCGGGCTGCTTGTGCCGGACAAAGCAGGGCACGCGTGGCCTCATGGGCCCTCGTGGCCACGAGCAAGGTCTGGGCAAACGGTGGCCACAATCCAGGCATCTCCTTCCCCGGTAGAAACGCGAACCTTGTGACCAATGGCATTTCTTTTTATTTAAAAATACATTTTTATTGATTTCAGAGGGAGAGGGAGAAACATCAACAATGGAGAGAGAATCATGGACCAGCTGCCTCCTGCACGCCCCACAGTGGGGATCGAGCCTACAACCCGGCACGTGCTCTTGACCGGAACTGAACCCAGGATTCTTCCGTCCACAGCCCGATGCTCTGTCCACTGAGCCAAACCAGCTAAGGCGACTAACAGCATTTCTGACAAACCTGAACAAGGAATCCAGCAGCGTGCTGCGTGTGCCCCAGTCAACCAGGACCAGGGCCCTTAGCCAGGGCCTGGGCCGCCTCTGAGATGAGCCACTGTGGAGCAGCAGCTCTAACCTCAGTGCGAGCCCGAGGCCGCTGGCGGGAGACACTCCTATCCGTGGCCTGTGGCTGCAGGTTTCTCTCCAGGCTGGTCAGACCAGCAGCTGTAACGCCTGCCCTGCAACCACCCCCATGGCATCTCACACATACAACCACCCTCATCAAAGGCAGGCCGTGTGGGGTGAGGCTGCGGGGATGCCACGCGCCAGCAGGCTGTCCACCCAAGTTCCCGAGTTCCCCTCTGACCGCTGGCGGGGGAAGGAGCCGGAACAGCTTTGTCCCCGGTGCCGAGTGCTGGCGATGTGAGAACCTCGGTGCCCAATGGTCCCTAAGCAGGATGTGTCTGCTTCCTGTCGCACGTCCAAGTCTGAAGGGATCGTCTCCAGCCGAGAGGGCCTGGGGTCCGGCAGAAGGTCAGTTGGACCACCTGCAACACAGGGATTCATGGTGTGAGTGCCTGCACCCCAGGCAGCCTGGGGCAGTGAGGCCACACCCCCCCGCGGCCTCTGGGGGGCAAGTCCCCAAGGGAGGGGGCTGCCTGAGGAAGTGAGGGGACTGTCAGCTGCAGCTCCGACTGACATGGCCCAACCTAGGGTGTGTGTAGGGGTGTGTATGTAGGGGTGTGTGGCCATATGTGTGTGTGGGGGGGTATGTGTTGTGTGTGTAGCTGTGTGTGTGGGGGGTGTGCACACAGCAGCTGACCTGTGGATCTGAACCTGAGTCTGGAGAAGGTCTCCCAGGAGCACCCACTGCCTGACTGGCAGGAGCTGCAGTCTCCCGCCTTCAGATCCCCTTCCCAAATGCCATGCTTCACGTGTCCAGCCGTGTTCACCTGGCCTGGCCTCACTCACCAGGTACTCTCAGGGCTGCGGCACGTGGCCCAGTGCTCCGTGCTGCCCCGGCCTTGGGGACTCTCCTGCCAGTGTTTCCTGGGAGAGTCTCTCCTCGCTCTGCGACAGCGTGTGTCTGCGTGAGGGCAGCACGCGCCCCTCTGCTCAGTCCTTCCTCGCCTCTTTGTTTCTCTGGTTCAACCACTGCCCCGTCTCCGAGTGGGTTGTCCTGGCTGCTGAGACCTGTCTTTGAGCCCAAGTGGATTTTTCATTCCAGCACCACCTCTTTTTAGTTCTATTTCTGTGAAAAAGGCCACTGGAATTTGGATAGGAATGTGCCTAAATCAGTGGATTGCTTTGGGCAGCATGGGCACTTTAACAATATTAATTCTTCCTACCATGAGCATGAGATATCTTCCCACTTATAGGTGTCGTCTTCCGTTTCTTTAATCAGTGTTTTGTAGTTTTCAGCACACAGATCTTTCACCTCCTCAGTAACATTTACTTCTAAGTATTTTATTCTTTTGGATGCTATTGTAAATAGGATTGTTTTTCTTAGTTTCTTTTTTGAGAGTCTTTTGTTAGTGTATAGAAACGCAATTGGTGTTTGTATGTTGGTTTTGTATCCTGCAACTTTACTGAATTCATTTAGTAGTTCTGACAGTTTTGGGGGGCGTCCTTAGGATTTTCTATATGTGAGGTCATGTCATCTGCAAACAGAGACATTGCCTCTCCTTGCACTGTGAGTGTCTTTTGTTCATTTTTCCTGCCCAATTGCTCTGGTTAGAATTTCCAGAACAATGGCGACTAGAACTGGTGAGAGCTGGCACCCGTCTTACTCCTCGGAGGACGTTTCCCACCTTTCCATGTTGAACATGACGCTCTAGCTGTGGCCTCTGCACATCACTTGCTTTATTTATTTATTTTCAGTCCTCACCTCCACGGGGAGCGACCAAGCGCTGGAAATGAGTGCAGAGACACTCCCACCTCCCCTCGGCCAACAGCTGCGCTTGATGACGGCACAGACAGCTCCCTGACCCGCGAGCTCCCTGACCCGCGAGCTCCCTGACCCGCGAGCTCCCTGACCCGCGAGACCTGAGCTGTTAGGAAGGAAGAAGATCATCGGGGGCCGACCGACACCTGGCGGCCGAGAGCTTACTTCAAAGCTGTACAAATGAGCAGCAAAAACACGACACTTTGGGGCAGCAGAAACAAAAGGAACAAAACGTTAGGATTTAGACAGAAAACACCCCTATGAGAAACGGAAAGGGGGCATTTCCAAACCTGGGAAATCAGCCTGAAGAGCAGCCAGATCTGCTAACACAGAGGAGCCGCAGGAAGCGAGGCTACTTCACACGTCAGAAACACAGACGCATGACACCCCTGGAGACGGCACCCACGTCCGGGAAATGCCAGGTCGGGGTTCAGGACAAGACAGGCCGGGGCTCCACGCCCTGAGCCGCCTGCAGGGCTCTTGCTTGGAGGGCAGCCGGGGCGGGGGGTGGGGGAGCCGTGCAGGAGTCCTTCTGGGAGCTGGGGGTCAGTCAGGCAGTCACCCCTCCCCCAGGTTTAGGCCACAGCTGCTGCGAAGGGCCTGGCTTTCAACTTCTAGTCGTTACCAAGGCTCCAGAGGTCACCGGGCTCAGCATGCCACCTCTGGGGTTTCCTGGAAAGCCTGTCAGCGAGGACTGCTTGGGACTCGGTTCCTTTGAAATGTCTTTAATGCTAAGAGCTCTCCAGTGGCCAACGACCAAGAGCAGCAGACACCCCGATCAGGCTCCTGACACTCACTGCGCCCTCCTCTCCAAGAGGGAACCCCTGCTGGAGGCCTGCAGCCTGGGCCAAGACCAGCCCCTCGGCACACAATCCCAGTGAAGTGAAGGGAGGAAGCGACGACCCAAGCAGACAGTTGGGAGCGTGACCTGTGAGGACTGTGGTCAGAATCTGAGAGAGGACACAGGTCCAGGGGTGCTGGGATGGGAGGGAGCGACACCTCTGAGCACCAGCCCACAGGCTCCCCACGGGCCTGCGGAGGAGCTGGGCAGGATGCCCTCCCGCCCTCCCGGCGGAAAGCGAGGCCTGGACCCCGAGCCCGTCCCCTCCAGGCAGAACAGCCATGGCTCCGATGACAAGGAAGGTGCTTGCCGGGGTTTCAAGTCCAGACTCGCCATCTGTTCTCACCAACCTTTTTCTAGAGAAAAAAGACTTTTCTGGAAACCAAGTTAGCTTAGGGAGGGGCCTGTCCGCAGGACCTGACACCTGGCTCCCTTTCACGTCTGGCCCCTGGCGTGGCCGATGCTGTGGCTGTGTGTCTCACGTCGGTGTCTGGTGGACGGCGCACTGAGGACGGAAAGGGTGACTTACCCAGAGGAGGAGCCCCTTCTCCACGGGTCCGGCTCCTGCTGTCTGCTTCCTGCACAGACAGGAAACCGCAGTGAGAATGCAATCTAAGGTGCACACGGGAGAAGCCACCGTCTCTAAGCAGGCGCCAGGCAATGCGAGGGCGTCTGGGCTCGGCTCGGCTCCCCTGGGCCCGCCTGGCACTGGACTTCCGCCCACACTGACTCCATGATGGCGATGGAGGCAGCCTCGTGTGGAAAGTGAGCGTCAGCGCCGCTCCCAACACCAGGCACCCCCCCCCCCCCCCCCCCCCCGTCCCCGGAGCTTCCCAGGGAGATGCCCACGGGCACATCCTGCCAAGTCCAAGGAAGACAGCACGGAGCTCTTTCTACAGCAGGGCCCAGGTGCCCGTCTGGTGCGGCTGCCCACCTGCCTTCCCCCGACACGGCAGCCACAGGTGATCCGTCCCACACTCCACAGTTCATGCTTTTCCCACACCATCTGCCAGGCTCCTGAGGTGATGACGCCCCGGGAGGGCCAGGGGTCTTTGTTGCTCTCGCCTCTCCAAAGTGTGAGGCTCTGGGCTGGGGCCTGGCCCCGCCCTTGTTATCCCAGGGGATCAGAGGCAGTTTTACAGCAGCCGCCTCCCTCAGAAGCACCCAGAGAATGACAACCTGAAGAAATCACAAGCCAACTGGTAGATGCTGGCTGTGGAATTTCACACCTCATCCCTCACACCAGCACGGAGGGTAAAAGGTCCTGGAGCTTTGATGCCCGCACCTCCCTGTCCCCTCCCTGCCCTCTTGCCCTGCAGAGCTTCCCAGGCAGGAGGAGCCCTGGGACTTCCCCTGTGGCCAAAAGGAGACAAAACCCAGCAAAAACGTGCTGGCCAAGTAAAGATGTAATTCAATCACGGCGATTAAAACTGAAAAACTGGATTACCCGACCTGAAAAAAAAAGTCCTGGTCACAATACGAGACTGTGTGTGCACACAAAACACGTTTCACATAGAAACCCCTAAAGTTAGAAAACATATGGGCACTGCCACATGCAGTGAGCAATACAACCCCCTGTATGTGCCACCTGGGTGTCCGCTTGCACCCTGCACATTGCCTGCAGCCACGGTCTCCCCGGGCCAGCACCCAGCCTCACACTCGGCCAGGGAAGGACACACGACAGAACTGGCCCGGCTCTGCTGGAGTTGGACTCCTCGTGCCCAGCGGCAGGTACCCAGATCCTATGACACACGCACACGGCACCCGCAGGTTGGCACTGAACATAGTGGGAGCTAAGAGCGGGGGCTGAAGGAGTGTGGCAAGGACAGACGGCTTTCCCCAGGTGATGGTGCCGTGGGCAGGCTGGGTGCTCATGCATGGCCTCTGTGGGCGGGCAGTGATGGCCAGGGTGACCAGGCCAGCACCACGGTCAGGTTGCTTTACTGATTTTTTAAAATATGGCTTCATCCTGGCTATTTCAGTACAACTAACATTGTTTGTTTTTTAATAGAAAAAACTCTACTGAGCCCTTGCTGGTGTGGCTCAGTGGACAGAGCGTCGGCCTGCAGACTGAAGGGACTCAGGTTCAATTCCTGGTAAAGGGCACATGCCTTGGTTGCAGGCTCGATCCCCAGTAGGAGGCGTGCAGAAGGCAGCCGATCTATGATTCTCTCTCATCATTGATGTTTCTCTCCCTCTCTCTCTCTCCCCCCCTTCTCTGAAATCAATAAAAATACATTAAAAAAAAAAAAACTCTACTGAAACAGTTCAGCTTCTAACTATGAAGGGAAAAGCCAGGAAGCTAACAGTGAAAACACCTCGGAAAAGCCCTGAGGACATGGTCACTGCGCTTGCAGTACCCACAGTCCTCTGGGCGCAGGACGCAGCCCGCGCAGCGCAGGCTGAGGCTGTGTCTCCGTGGGAAACCCTGGCTGCCTGGGGAGGGGGTGGAATGCCTCTTATTCTGAGAGGCTGCAAACACAGGGACCTGGGGGCACCTCCACCTGGCCTGGGCCACATGCAAACTGTTCACACTCAAGTTTTATTTTTCAATCACAGCTGACGTTGAATGGGCTGTTTCCATTCCTAAGTGTTTGTTTTCCATCATGAAAGAGCAGAACCAGAGAACCACAGCGTGCCCCAGGCTGGGCACCGAAGGACGCTGGGCGAACTCAAGGAGGCACAGATGCTGCACAAGTAGGCGTAGGAACCCCGTGCCCAGAGGTGGTGTCCACGCGAACGCATGGCCTGCCCACTCCAGGCCCATCCTCGCCTGCAGCCCTCTCCACCCGGACCTGGCATTAGCTCGTCCTCCCTGACTTCCTAAGACCCAGAGGAGAGGGAAATGACAGCCCCAGCCAGGAAGGACACTGTGGCTGCCACACCGGGCCACGTGTGGGGGACACGGAGCGGAAGATGGAGAAGAGATGGGTTCTGAGGGACGGATGTGGCCCCTGACTCCAGACTGGCCAGCCTGGGCCTCCCGTCAGGCGCTCGGGCTCTGCTGTCCGGGGCCAGCAGGTGCATTGAGCCTCAGCCAGTGGCCCGGGGCCTGGGCTGCCCGACACCTTCCCTGCAAGGTGACGAGGTCTCAGGTCTGGGGCCCTGACCAGGTGAATGAGGGGTACAAAACTGACCAGGAACAGACAGACCAGCTTGTGCAGGTGAGGACCTACCCCTGCCTCACTGTGCAGTGCGCAGGGCTCTTGTGTGCCCACCTACCGCTCCCTGGCAAGCACACCTGTCTCTGACGCAGGCACTGACACTGTGTGCGGCACTGACCGAGCCGTGCGGGCAGCGCCCTCTTACCTGGGCCCTGCTCTCTCCAGTGCTGTCCTTGGTCTGACCGGCTGTTTCCGAAGCTCGTCCTATGGGCGCCAGATCCCGGTCTTCCCCGCCTCCCTGTGGGGACACCAGGACGTGAGCAGGCGCCAATGCCTGACCCATGACACGCCACGTGCAGGCCTGGAGCAGGGGCAGCAGTGTCCAACTTCTGTGTCTTTACAATCGAAGGGAGAGCCCGTGAAAACGCAGACAGGGGGCCCTGTGCCAGTGCTGGGGGGGACGGAGGCCTGTGGTTGGACGTGTGCCCCGGGGCCTGTGCTGGTGACGGGAGCAGACAGAGGGCACGCACCCATGAGGACCTGCATCTGTGAGGACCAGTGTAGGGCCTCGGTCGCCAGACCCAATGCTCCAGACACACATCCTCACCTACCCCCACTCCTCTCCCAGCTCCTCGCCATCTGTCCCGACCAGACTTTAACACGGGAGGTCTGACGAGGCCCGCCGTACGTGTTAGAAATGTGGGGTTTCACAAGGACCCACAGAAGGAAGGTGCCTGCTAGCATGACTAGGCTCTGCACACGCAGAGGCTCCCCTAGCGGCCACCTCTCTGGGCAGAGCCCTGCATCGCGGGACGCCCGAGGGCAGCCTGCCTGTGCTGGTAGGAGAAGGCTCACCCGGGAGAGGAGGGTGAGGTCAGAGCTGCCCCCTGCCCCGACCCGTCCTCGCTGCCTCAGTCCCTTTACTCCCCAGGCTCTGCTCTGCATCAGCTCCCACACGGCACCTGGTAGGAGCTGGACGTGCCCCCAGGTGCTGCCCTGACCTCGTAACACAACGGCTCTAGGAGGGATGTGTGCAAGGCTGTGCCAAGCGGAACAAGGACAGCACACCGGGGAGGAGGCTGCGGTGGGCTCTTATCCGCCGAGAAAGAAGGGGCTGCTCTAGCCACAGGCGTGGATGCTGACGAAACGCGGCCACGAAATCACTGAGAACCGCTGACGACCAAGAGGCCCATCCACTGGTAGACGCGGAGCGGCCAGAGGGTGCTCTGCCTCCTCCCCCACCGGTCAGTGAGGGCACACAAGCTAGAGCTCTCCACCGCTGCCGGCGGAGGTTAGCAACATAGACCCAAATCCAATTACACGTTGATCTATAATTCTGTAAAAACTACCGTACTCTACCCTACGGAAAAGACCAGATACAAGTACGATGTATAATGAGAAATGAAAGCAACCTCAGAGCTGAGGTCGGGGAGCTCAGTGGGCGGAGCCAGCTCTGCTGCTGGCGATAGGCGCCCACGCTGCTGGCCGGTGCTGAGGGGACACCAGCGCAGAGAACAGCACAGAGATGGGAGCACAGGTACCGCAAAACGCGTGACGGTCCACAGCCACCGATAGCTACGTGATTCAAGTTACTGTTTCCTGTTTAACTGTCTTCTCTGCATCTGCTTTTGCTGCGTGACGCTCAGTGCGGGGAAATATAAACTCGTGTCAAGCACACGCCGCCCAGCAGGGCCTGTGCCCCAGACCCCAGAAGGGCTCCCACCCAAAGCAGCTCTGAGTCACGAATTCACCAGGGAACCCTCCGACATGCTCTTTCCTAACGGAACGGAAGTCAAAGGCATGCCATCAGCCCGGCCTCCCTCCTGAGACCTGCGGTGACCCACCTGAGTGGAGTGGCTGCCAGAGCTGCCGGCTGGCGATGCGCCGGTCCTCCCGCAGGCAGGCCTTGCACACCACGGACTTCAGCTGGTGGAACTGGGTGAGCCGCGCCCTCTGCAAACAGACCAGCGTCAGACACGCGGGCTGGGGACACTGCGGACATCCCTCGGCCTCTGACCTGGCCGCTCTCCCGAGTCCCAACAGTAACCAGCAGTGATGCCTTCTCTTCTGCACGTCAGACACACCCTAAACACCTTCACGTCCCGTTGTGACACCTGGGTCACCCACCAGAAGCTGACCTCAAAGTCTGCCCGCTGAAGTGGGACGACTGCACATGTGCGAGCCGCTGACGGAGGAATGAACCCCGTCTCCCAGCCCACTTCACCCACACCCCGTCCTGCCGCCTGTTCTAAGCCAGAGGCTGTGCACTCAGCCACTCTGCACGGGGTCGAGATGCTAGAGAGCAGACAGACCCATGGTGCAGACTCGCGGCTCCGCCCCTCGTCCCTGCTGCGGTTACCAGCCCCGTGGGAGCAACCTCTTCCCTCGTGATCCTGCTCCTGTCGTCCACACTTGACGTTCTGGCGGCTTCTAACTTCTGAACTTAAATTTCCGGGACGCCCCACCGTGCGTGAGACACGACCACGGGAGCTCCGAGTCTCCTCCCTGCCAGGCGCATGCGAGCCTGGCCGAGCCTCGTAGACCTTCCAGGAATCACATGCTTTGCACTCATGAGGCCGGACTGCAGCCTGCGCCTCAACCTCCCTCCAGCCTCAGAATCTTTCCAGGTAGTAAGGGGCCACGACTCCTGCCTGGCGTCCACAGAGGCACCTCTGCAGGAAACATCTGTTCTCGCACGAAAGGGGGGCGGAGGTAAGCGCCTGAGAGTTAAACAGGCGCGGCCCAGCTCTGCCACCTCAGGACGGGAGGGGCAGCATCAGCACCTCAGGGATGCTTTTAATTCTGCTTCCCAGGAAGGCTTGCTTTCGCCACTGTATGCCGGGGTCCAACCCCAGCGGGTCCAGGGGTCCCCAAAGGTGTGGACGGAGTCGGCGAAGAAGGAATGTCACAGAGGCAGCGTTCAGTTGATCATCATAGCCGGGTTCGCTTGTCAGGGTCTCCAGCCAGGTTCTGTCCAGGTTCTCCAGTCAGGTTCAGTCACCAGGTTCTAGTCAGGCTCTCCTGCCAATCTCCGCAGTCAGGTTCAGTCCAGGATCCCCTGCCATGCTCTCTCGCCAGGCTCCGCCTCCAGGCTCCGAGGCCAGTCCCTGTCCAGGATCCTCCGGCATGCTCTCGCCAGCAAAGTTCTTCTGTCTCTAGAGAACGTTCTATGTAGGTTCTGTGCCTAGGCTCTGTCTCTCTTGGTCCTGTCTTCCAAGCCCTGTGTTCTCAGTTCTGTCTGTTGTTGTCTTGTTGCATCTGTATTTATACCAGTTGATTCTAATCCTGTCAATTTCTATTACAAAGGTTAGGGTGTTTCTTATCTCCATTCCAGGGAGTAAAGATTATGTAGCTTAAGCATGATTGTTTGTAGTTAAATTGATTAACTACCCGCCTGGCACTTAGTTAAGGATTTCATCCCCTCCCTAACTTCAGGGGAAAATCCCTACCTGGGGATTCAACCTTTCTCGGAGAGGTGACCTTGGTTAAAACACAGCGCCAAGAAGGTGAGCAAACATATTAAGAACCGTATGCCATATATGCCAGGTCCCTTGAAACAGCAAGGATGGACCGGCTCCCGGCAACTGTACACGAGGGGGGACCCAGCGGGAGCTGCGGGCGCACGTTGCCCCCCCTCCCCCAGACGTCTGGGGTCCTAGGCCAGGAGACATGACGGAAACTGGACGCTCTACCTCCTGAGCGCCAGGCAGTGTGTCTGCGGCTCTGGGCCTGCGCTGGGGTCTCTGTGCCCGCCCTCACATGAGGGGCGTGAGGACACAGCACTGACCTCCCTGTGCCAGGCCATGGACCTGGGAGTTTCACGAGCCACTGGCCCAGCCTGGGGGACAAGCGGAACTCACGCTCTGCTCCACGAGGGCCTCCACCGTGTGCCCCTTCTCGGTCTGCAGGTACTTCTCGTGAAACAGCTTCCCGTCAAAGACGTTCCAAGGCATGAGGTCACTCGTGCTCCAGGGGAAGCCGCACGCGCTGTTGACCAGCAGCAGCATGGTCAGGCCGCGGACCAGGAGGGAGCCCAGTTGCACGGCTCTGGGGTCCACGCGATCGAGCTGTGGAGACCAGACCACAGAGGAGGTGACACGCAGCCCACCTGGGACAGACCCGAGCCTGTGCTCACAACACAACCGCACCACTCGGGACCGAGGCTCGGAGGCAGGGGCCTGTGGAAGAGCCCACACACCCACGTCACACGCCCGCCGCCCAGACGCCCTGTGAGCGGCCCCTTCCTCCACAAAGCTGAGCCCCCGGGCAAGCTCTGGAGTGCACTCGGCGCCAAGAGCCTCATGTAGGTACCGATGGGCTCCCTGTGATGGAAACGTGACCCTCGGTTGTTCTAACCGTGAGTGTGATTACTAAAAATACCATTTTAAATAAATACTTATCACTGAGGATACAATGGCTTACAGGGTTGAGGGGCTGACAACTTTTACAATGAAGACGACCTTCCCAACACAAAGTATCTTGTTGCTGGCGAGTCTCCCTGATGGGAAACATCCTGACTGCCCTGAGACAGAGCTAACCTGCCACCGGGGGGACCTGCTGGGTGACAGCCTTCGCCTCCCTCTGGCCTGTGTGGCACACAGGTCACCGCCACCCAGCAGGCGTCCATGGTTCTGGCCGTGTGGACGTCTGTTCAGCCGCCGAGGAACTCAAGTTCAGCAGCTGCCCCCTGGACGTCACTGCCTGTCTAATTCAGTCACAAAACCAGAATAAGTCAGGAGTGTGACACTTTATCCCCTTCGTAAGTAAGGTTTCACTTCACCGACGGACATAAAAAATACCTGATCTTGGGAAAGTCACCATAAGCTGGGATTACCGGGCGATCTAAGGTTGAGTAAAGGCGCCTGCTGTCCAGGACTGCTTTCCAAATTGTCCTAAAACCATGGCCTGCTGATGTCCTCTAAAGCCTGTTCAAGGTCAAGCCCCCTCCCTGCTGAAGAGGGAGATGGGCTCAGCAAGTCAGGTAACCCGGGGAGGGGCGGGGCCACCTGTGCCCAGGTCCTCTGGCCTTAGCAGCTCTCCACAGGCAGGCTCCTATCAAGGGGGAGATGACACTGGTTTTTAAACTGGAAAGTTTGTTCTTGAGAAACAACGAACCTAAGTGACAGACAGTGTTTGCTCTTAGAGATCTTCAGTGAACATAAAGCCTCGGTGAGTCAACAACAAGCGACCTGACCAGGTGGCACCCGTCAGCTCTGGCACAGGAAGCAGCGCCGGGCAGCCTTCAGAGCCGCCACCCTACTCCCTGCGGCAGAACCACAGCCCCCGCCACACCGTGTTCCCGCTGCAGGCTTCTCGCTGCCCCAGGAGTCCCAAGTGGGAAAGGGATGCACGATCTGGTCTCGGGCAGGTGTCAGGGCTGCAGAGAACATGGGCCCAGCTCTGCCACCTCGGGACGGGAGGGGAGCACCAGCACCTCCGATTCCTAGCATGGCTTTCCTTCGCCACTGTACGAGGTGGGACCTAGCAGAGGCGGTGGGCACACTGGGCGTGGTGAACAGGCGGGCACCGGGCCTGGCCCTCGGCTGTCCTCCAGCTCTACACCGGCCACACCACCAGCAGCAGCGCTGTGCTCACCCCAGAACCACCCGCATGTCCAGGGTGCTCTCCTGAGCTTCCCTATGTCTGCAGGCGAGGGTCCTGTGTGGTTAAAAACGGTGTTCCTTATATATTTTCATTTTCCAGAATATCTTCTCCCCAGAAAAGTACTTCTCAGCCACATTTGCCTTGTTTTGTTTTTCTAATTACAAGGTCAGGTTTTGGAACATAAGCTTTGCTTTCCTCCTCGACAAGCCGCTCAGGAAGAGAACCACACCGAACGGCTGACGACGGCTGAAACCAGTGGAGAAGCGGGGCTGTGGGGAGCTGGCTGAGCAGGCCCGAGCTCCAGCTGCTTATCAGACAGAAATCTCCTCATCGAAGCCACGTGGGGTCTTTTACAGGCCACAGCGTTAAAGTCGGAGGCTCTGAGGTCACCTTTCTGGTCCGATGTTGCAGGTTCCACATGGAAGCTGCTGCAGCAGGGCCTCCGGGTGGCAGTGGCACAGCCGTCTAAGACAGTCCTCAGGGAAACTACCCAAGCCTTGCTGGGCGGGCGCTGAGGACGGCAGGCACCAAGGTCGGCGGGTACAGGTCTGGCCCTTGTGTCCTGGGGCTACTCCTCAGCTTCCTGGGTCTGGCAGAGTTGTCTGCAGGGAGCTTGTCAGGAGCGTGCGTGAGGGCAGAGGCTGCCCACCTGCTTAGCTGCGTCTGTCTGTCCTCTTGATTCTTTCATTCTGAAAGGAGAACTTCCGTCTGGAAGGAGGCTGGAGTCAAAGCCAGTGGGGGGAGTGGGGGGCGGGATGGTCTTAAAAAGGGGGACCCCGGGAGCTACGTGTGCTCTCTAGTTAAGTCTGTTACTTTGATGACTTTCCCTCCTAACTCTGCAGATTCTACCCTAAATCCCATCTCCCTCCGCCTGTCTCTACTCGGGCTGCACGAGGCACGGGGAGTCCTTACAGAACAAGGAACACGCTCCGTGCTCTAGAGCTGTCGGCTGAGCACCACGGACAGCTGCAGCTGGTTCAGGAAAAGCCACGTCGGAGCACTGAGCACCCCTGGAGAGGAGCCCGGGCCTGCTCAGCTCCTCCTTGTGCTATGTCGGTGAGACCAGCACCTCCTCACCTGTGGCTGCCCTTTCAGCATCACCACAGAGAGCTGGCTTTTCTTCCTTTAAATTAGAACACCTTCCTTCACTCACAGCTTCCCTCAGCCTGCTGTCCAGGGCATTTTCCCAAACCGCCTTACTCCTGGGCACAGGGTCTTTCTCATGGAAAGGGAAGAGGCAAGAAGCTAGCTGGACATGAGGGCCCTGAATCCACTTCAGCTCCGCCAATAACAGGGTGGTGGGAGGCGACCCAGTGTCAACAGACAACAAAGTCCCACTTGGCATCAACGTCCCCTTCATTTCATGAGAAGCTGCGCTCAGCCTCCCACTCCACCTCAGTTCCCCACCTGTAAACAGAGCAGGAGAGGGCATGGTGCCTTGAGCTCTTTCTACTCTGCTTGGCTGTTTAACGTCGCTGGGTCCCAACCACAGCCAGGTGTCCTCAGCACTGAGACAGTCCCCGGGGCCAGTACCTGTACGTCTGCGAGTTGCCCAGCTGACTTCCCTGGGAGGCACAGGGCCTGAGCGATGAAAGCGTGCAGGTCCTCCAGGCACAGTGTGTCCACCTGCGAGGGAAGGAGAGCCAGCGTTAGCTCTTCCGGACACGGTCGCAAGGACTGGCTACAGGCACACGGTGTTCAGATCTCAAGCAGCGGAGGAGACGCAAGGGGAAGTGAGTAGGGCCTCTCTCCCACTGCCCAGGCCACGCTGGGCCGAGCGCCTGCGGACAGGACAGGGTCACACGGAGGATATGGCCTCACTGGGCGGCTAGGGCCGAGATGAGAACCCACCCTCAGCAGCCCCAGGGGAAGCTGTGTCTTCGAACCCCAATTTAAAGGAAATCAGGACCCCCAAAATATGAGTCCCCGCCAATCCTTCATGCAATGAAAGCTCTAGGAAGAGCATGAGGGAGAAACAAGGAGGCAGAGATGTGGAGAAGAGCCAGGCAGGGAGGCAGGGAGGCAGGGAGGGGACCCAAGAGCCATGATGGACGCAGACTCCATGGGCCTCCTACTCAAGGGAGGAAAAGGACTGGGACCAGCTGAGTGGCCCCCTCAGAGGGACCCGGGAGCTCCAAACAGGACGTGCACCCTGCGGGACGTCCCGACGAGGGGAGACTGACGCTGCTAAGCTCTGAACATTCCGACCCCCGTCACCTCCCTATTCCATTTTCACTCCAAAGCAGTTGTTGCCTTTGTGTAAATAACAACTTGCTTATCTCAGGGGAAAACACCGTCTACAAAGGAGTGGTTCTCGTGACCAAGAAAAAAGAGCCCCCTCCGCAGACGCAGGTCCCAGCAGAGGAAGAAGTTTCAAAGCCACAACGTGCCTCTGCGTTTCACCTGGGCCTGTTGGCAGGTGACGCCACCTCCTGCCCTGAGCCACGTTTGAAGGTGGTTTAAAAAGGGCCCTTGGGCACTGCTCCTGCCCTGCTTTCTCACCGCCCACACCCGGCCGCCAGTTACAGCGGACAAGGCTACACTGCAAATTCCTAGTGACAGGACACTGCAGAGCGTCACAGGGAGAGCACTGGCTCTGCCAGCGGAGGGTTAAGCGCCCTCTCTGGAATGCACGTGCCCTCCCAGAGGCTCTTCCCAGACTAGTTTCTGTGCAGGATTGTACACTGAACAGAATGTACTTTTATCCCAAGTCACACCCAAAAGCATCTAATTTAAGCACAGCTACATGGAGGTGTGAGAATTCTACAAGTGCACCTTCTTAGCAGACTGACGAGGGCAATAATGACCCTGTGAGTGACCGTCAGGACCTCGCTATTCCAGGGACACCACCGCAGGCACTGAGGCCAGGAAGCGGGGAGGTCCCTGAAATGCAACTCAGCTATACGTGAAGTGAATTCAGATTGAAAACAGAATCACCCAACTTCCCACTCCAGACAAATAAAATGCATGGTTATGCCCAAAAGACCCACGATCAGAGCCAAAGACAGAGAGCCTGGAGGGGAGGTGATGAGACAGTTCTGTGGCTGAAGACAGACCCTCTGCTCTTGTGGTTGGGACAACGGAGACAGAGTGAATGTACAGTAGGACAGGTGGGGCAGGGGATGGACACTGCTGTGCGTGTGGAAAACGGAAAAAGGCACATCTTTCCATTGGCTTTTGTCGTTTTCATATGTAGACTAAGAGTAAAATGAATGAGGAAGGAGCTGTCCCGCCTGCTGAAGGGTCTGACAGGGACCCGGGCTGTGCCTGTACCGGTGGCCTGGCCCGTGCAGTGGGCCGAGGACTGATGGCGACGGGACGGCGAGCGCAGCCTTCTCACGGGCGCGCTGACAGAGCACTCCCCGTTTTCTACCCTGGGACTGTCCCAGGGGCCGCAGGTGGGAGCTGTTACTTCGTTCTCAGCTTAGAGTGTGAAGGGACACGCTCGACCGGTTAGGTGGAACGGCTGGCTGTGGCTTGGGAAAGCTGAGGCGGCACAGAGCTGGGCCCTCCCCGCACCCCGTGCCCAGGAACAGGAAGGGCCACCCAGCTGTCACACAACAGAGGGGTCTCCGCGTCCTAAAGCTCTGGACGCAGAACCAAAGGGCAGGCAGGGCTTCCCAAGCCCGCTCCTTGCGTGCACTCGCGTCTGAAGGCAGGCCCGGCAGAGCCAGCGCTCAAGGACCAGCACTGGACAGAGGGATGCAGCCACCGCCTGGCTGCACCGAGTGCTGCCACTCACATGAGACGGACGCCACAACAAGGAGCCCAGGTTACCTGCACAAACAGGTAGGCGAGGAGGCAGCACAGCCCTTGAAAGGGGCTCTCCACAGCCTGCAGCTCTTCGCTCGAGGAGGAGAGGTCAAAACAGGCGAGGAGCACCTCTACACGCCGTGCTTGGGTTCCGGGCTCATGGTTCAGCCACAGCAGTTTCAAACTAGGCGTTCCCCCTGCGTAAAAAGTCCACGGAGTCCATTTACATCAGTCTGCACCAGCCAGTCGCAACATGCTTCCTCTCCAGTGGTTCTCAACCTTCCTCACGTTGTGGGGACCCCCAATGTCATGGTGACACATTGAACATCATGAAAGCACAGTGGATCATCACAAAAACAGTATGTAATCATAGATGTGTTTTCCGATGGTCTTAGGCGACCCCGGTGAAAGGGTCGTTCAACCCCAAACAGGTTGTGACCCCCAGGCTGAGAACGGCTGGTCTAGAAAGACAGTGCCAGAGCGAAGGCTAGGAGCCTCCCCTCCTGGCGCCTGGGGCTTTAAAGCTTAGAGGAACCAGAGGCAAACGTCAGCAGAGGCCTGGCCTGAAGGCCGCGCACACGCATTTCCCGGGTGACACGGCGCTTCCGTGTTCCGAGGGCACGGCTCTCTTCCTCCCTGCGCGGGGCCCGTGGGGTCAGGAACGCTTTCTGGAGTCCGTTCCCGAGCGCTGCCCTCAGGAGCGCTGGGCTGAGACACCAGCTCATCTGGTCCCCCTCTCCGCCCGCCCGACAGGCTCCCAACTGCAGGGAGCACCAGGCCCCGCTGCAGAGCCCAACGCTGCCCGGCCGTTCTGCTGGCTGTGGTGCCAGTGTGCATGGCTCCCCTGGGCCCCATGGTCTGGGAAGTAAACCCCTAACGGCTAACTTTTAGTGCTTCCTGTCTGTCTGTTATGCACGCATTTCCATCACTAATGTCAGAGAAAGAAGCCCCTTCTTGTTAACGTGGATCACAACAACGGCAGGAGGAAGACACAGCAGAGAGCTGCTGCAACGTGTAGGAAGCAAGCATTCGCTTCAGCTCATTGTCGGTGACGTGCTTCTCCTTCCCTCTCATTATGTGTTTGAAGATACCTCTCGTGGAAAAGAAACTTATTTTCCAGTTAAAATAACTTTCCATGCATTGAAATACGCTCTCAGCAGCGGGAAGAAGAGCAGGTTTGTGCAGAGGATCAGGACCCCAACCCTGTAGGCTCAGTGGATCGGGCTGGGGTCCGGCGGTGACGGGCTCTGTCTGAAACCCTGAGTGGAGCACAGCAGCAGGCTGGCCACGCAGGTCCCCGTGCCGCCCTCCCTCTGCCGTGAGCAACAGAGGCCCTCCTCCGGGCCCACTGGACTGGCAACTAGTGCGTGTGCAGTTCTGGAAAATGCATCTCCAGGCGAATCCGTGACTGCACTCTACCCCACGGGGAACCACCGGTGCCCTGCTTGACCGAGGCGTCTGTACCTGGGAGGCTCATCTGCAGAGGCCTCACGAGGTCCGGGTGCGTCAGCGGGTTCCCAGAGTACACAAACCACTCCTGCACGGGAGGGCAGCTGGCACCATCTGAGGAAAGACAGTGGGTCAGCAGATGCGTGAGGGCCAAGTGTCCCCAAACCCAGCTCTGCCAGGGACCCTTCCAAGCAGAGGTGGTGCTTCCTCCTGTCTGAAGCCTGCTGCCCGTTGAGCTCCCCAGCCTCAGACACTCCCCTCCCGTACTCAGGTGGAGGCAGGTAAAGAGCACCAGGCCCCTCTGTGGGTTCTTCTGTGTCACAGGAACAGGCCAGGTGGCTGCACGGACCCTCAGGGTGCCTCCTGCCACGAAAGGTCAGGGCAGAGGCCGTACTCACCAGGACAGCTTGGCAGTGGGCGGACTGTCCTCACCTACCCAGAACAACCAGACGGCACCATTTCCGCTTTTAACCAGATCACCCTCCTCAGAAAAGCTCTAGCTCCACGCCTCCAAAACGCCGAGCCAGATGCAAAGTGTTACCCGAGGTCTTCAAGTAACAATAAACCCATTTTCCTAGAAAACCCTAGAGTTTGGCCATTCTCTGGGCCACCACTTCATTTCAGAGGTTTTGATCTGTCATCACTTTGAAATTATAGCAGACATGTTTGCAAATAATTTGGTTTGTCTGAATTAAGATGGAAGTCATCTTAATGCCTATATACCAAGAAAAAGAGAAGAGGAAACAGCCCAGAAGTCCTAAAAGAAAAGGCTGCCTCTCCCCCTGGCACTCGACTGGCTGGGTTCTGAGGTCCATGAGCGAAGGGAGACCTCTCAGAAAAGCTCTCTGCGGTTTTCATCTCCCTCCGGCTTGGCCATCGCATGGAGATGGGAGGCCCAAACCTGCTCCTGTCACCCCGACACATGATGCCGCTCTGTCAAACCCATGTGCAGCCAAGACATGTCTCCCTGGGAGCAGCATGGGTGACTGTGCACACTCCACCTCTCCCCTCAGAAACCTGTCAGGTCACGTGCCCCTCCCCCCGCCCAGCACCGACTCCCCCCCAATCTGGGTCTGGGGGCACATGTGGGGCATATGGGGCAAAAGAGAGCAAGAAGCAATGTGGACTTCAACCTCTCAATTTTTGGGATTGTCAAGTTTGTAACCATCTTCTAGGTTTTTAAAAAATATATTTGTCCTATGAAGTATCACCTCACACCTGTCAGAATGGCTACTATCAATAAATCAACAAACAGCAAGTGCTGATGGGAACCCTCGTGCACTGCTGGTGGGAAGGCAGACTGGTGCAGCCACTGTGGAAAACAGTATGGACTTGCATCAAAATTAAAAAATGGATCTTCTGGCCCTAACAGGCTTGGCTCGGTGGATAGAGCGTCGGCCTGCGGACTAAAGGGTCCCAGGTTGGATCCCAGTCCAGGGCATGTACCTTGGTTGCGGGCACATCCCCAGTAGGGGGTGTGCAGGAGGCAGCTGATCGATGTTTCCCTCTCATCAATGCTTTTAACTCTCTATCCTTCTCCCTTCCTCTCTGTAGAAAATCAATAAAATATATTTTAAAAAATGGATCTTCTGTTTGACCAAGTGATCCCACTTCTGGAACTATATCCTAAGAAACCCGAAACACCAATCAAAAAGAATATATGCATCCCTATGTTCATCGCAGCATTATTTACAGTAGCCAAGATCTGGAAACAGCCCGAGTGCCTATCATTAGATGAGTGGGTAAAAAAGCTGTGGTACATTTATACCATGAAATACTATGCAGCTGTAAAAAAGGATTTCTTACCCTTAGAGACAGCATGGAGGGACCTGGAGAGTATTATGCTAAGCGAAATAAGCCAGTCAGAGAAAGAGAAGTATCACATGATCTCACTTATAAGTGGATTCTAAAGAAAACAACAAGAAAAAACCTGACAAACAAAATAGGTCCAGAGGTATGGATGCCTGGAACAGAATAACAGATCTCGGAGGGAGGGTTTGAGGGGAGGGGACAGGAAGAGATTAACCACAGAACAGATCTGTGTAACCCAAGGACACAGACAATAGCATGGGAAAGGCCTGGGGTGTGGCGGGGCAAACGGGAGAAAATGGGAGACACCTGTAATACTGTCCACAATAAAATTAAAAACATATGCATATGTATATGTCCTTCTAGTTCTGTAATGTTTTTATACTGCTGTTTAATCTACAATGGTGTGTGTGTGTGCTCATGGTCCTTAAAAAAACAGCATAACTTTCCATTCTTTTTTATGCATTATTATTTTTAAAGTTACCTTTTAGGTCAGTATCCAGGATTTCAGTGAGTGAATGGCCTGCAGGCACTTTGCAAAGGTGCCACGCCTGCTGCACACTATGTACCACAGGGCTGAGTGCCCATAAGACTGGCAGCCCTGCCCAGCCACTGGGAGCAGTAAGGATGCCCAGCAACAGGACAGCCAATCCCGTCAGGGGCTGCTGCTCGCCTGGGCTCTGCGCCAACACCGTGAGCCGCCGCGATGCGGAGGAGCAGCTTCTCCTACCTCCTCAGTGACGTCGCTGAGGTGCTCAGTGGGGAGATAGAACTCAGAGGCAGGGTTAGAATCCGGAAAGAGCCGAAACCGGTTTGGCTCAGTGGATAGAGCCTCGGCCTGCGGACTGAGGGGTCCCAGGTTCGATTCCGGTCAAGGGCATGTACCTGGGTTGCGGGCATATCCCCAGTGGGGGATGAGCAGGAGGCAGCTGATCGATGTTTCTCGCTCATCGATGTTTCTGGCTTTCTATCTCTCTCCCTTCCTCTCTGTAAAAAATCAATAAAATATATTTAAAAAACAAAGAAAAAAAATAGAATCCGGAAAGAATGGCAGAAGCCAGGGGGGCCAAGGGGGGAGTGACTGCAGGTTCTTCCCACATTTGGCCATAGCGCTGTCTAGCCATCCAAATGCCATGTATCCAACTATAACATACTGGTACGTGCAGTTTTAGCAAGTGGACCAGGCAGTTCAAACCCCCATTTTTCAAGGGATCTGAGGATGCAGGCCAAATGCAGTTGTAGGTGAATTTCTGACTCAGTGTGTGGCTGACACCCCTAACTGACCCTTGCATTGTTTTGTTCAAGGGCCAACTGTACCCTAAAAATAATTTGAGGCAAACATTATTCTATAATGTAAATTCTTTTCATGATGAAAATCTTTTTAAATCATCAATGTGTAATCATTCATGTTCAGAAAGACCCATATAAGAAAACAAATTAAACAATATTTGTCCCCAAAGTTTATTACACAGGTTCTTTTGTTTCTGTTTTTAAATCAGCTTCTTTCTCATCACCTCACGTCAGATAGGATGGTGCAGTCGGCCTCTCTCAGGTGACTGAGGTGACAGATACCACTGCATTAAGCACCACGCATCTCTAGAAGTGCTCTTCTCCTCCCCTCACTCCCCGAAACCATTCCTCAGAGAGGGTTTGGGGCCTGATGGACTCCTCGGTACTGAAGGTATCCCAGGTTACTGCCCTGGCCACTCATGTCCTCTCCCTATACTCGCTGCTATTGCACAACGGACAAAAAGATGGGGAGACACATAAACTTATATAAAATACCCTAAAGGAAAATTTTGTTTATATTTTAAAATATGATGTACTGGGTTTTATATAATTATTTTATGTAAATCTCATTTTGAGGGACAGTAAGTAGACACTGTCTCCTAATAATAAACAGCTACTCTCTGCAGAGGAAAGGGTTTTCACATTCGAAAAAGCACAGTCCTCTAAGGCATAAGTAGGTAACATTTCATAGAAACAATGCTCTTTTTTTTTTTTTTTACAGAGGAAGGGAGATGGATAGAGAGTTAGAAACATCGATGAGAGAGAAACATCGATCAACTGCCTCCTGCGCACCTCCTACTGGAGATGTGCCCGCAACCCAGGTACATGCCCTTGACCGGAATCAAACCTGGGACCTTTCAGTCCGCAGGCCGACGCTCTATCCACTGAGCCAAACCGGTTAGGGCAACAATGCCCTTTTTTAATGACTGCGGGCAACTGCTGGCTGAGTAGACTCAGAGGCCTATGGCCTCCACCTCACTTTACGTGGATGTTGGTGGTATCCCACCACAGCCCCCACCAAGGAACAAACCCTGTTTAATTGCATCTGTGTCTTCAGCGGCCAGTGTCAGGAACCGCCTGTGCCCTGCATGGTCATGAGGACTCACCATGGCCATCCGCCAGCAGGAGGGAGTAGACACGCTGCCGCACCGGGCGGTAGACGAAGGCCTGGCTGGGCAGGGCCTGGTCCAGGGCATCCTCCAAGGTGTTGCTGCACTCGATCTCCCCGCTGGCCATGATGTTGTACACCAGGTAGCTCTCCGCCTGCACATGCTGGGCTCTAGCGACCTGCTCAAAGTTTAGACACAATGGAATTCTCCTTGCAAACACAAGGACGTTCAAACAGAAAAAGTCAGCACCTTTATGTCACACACCAGTGTTTTAAGGCACACAGCAAGGAATAACTGTCCCCCAAGCTCAAGCTGGCATCTGTGTTTCCTGTCTTCTGGGCTTCTGGCTGAGAGCTTTCTTGCTCCCTGTTCTCCAGCTCCAAGCACCTGCCAGACTCGCTGACTCTGCAGCGTGGTCCTCTTCCTCTGTCCGCCTGAGAGTAAGGGTGGTGGACAAGGCTCTGCCCGACCTATCTCAGCCACCATCATCCGCAAGCAGGACAACCACTGCCCTCCTCCAAGCAAGTTCTTCCCACTAACAGTCAAGGCCCCTTTACAGTAAAGGCCTCAACCCCTTTCTCCCACACACAGTTCCGGCCTCAGAGAACCTGCCATCACCAGTCCCAGTGCAAAGCTGCAGTGCTCCCAGGAATGCTCCACCCTCTCCCACCTGCACCTGAGCTCCCAGCGCCCACTTCACCAGCCCCTCTCCATAAACAAACCTCTGCTCCCCTCCTCACGGGGCTCGCCTCACACTGACCCTGTGATCTCCCCACTAAACTATAAACTCCTTGGGCTGAGATGCTGGTCACATTCATTCCTTTGCTCAGTAATCTGAAGGCAGGTGAAGAGATGGATGATTTAAATGATTCTACTTTCTTATCAAATAAGAACTAAACTCAGAAGGGCTATAAATCTACATATAAGTTGTATTTTCCTGTGAAGAACATTCTTATTACTGCAAGAAAAACTTCATCTACATTACTACCCAGAATTTAAGTCTAAATAGTCTATAGCTAACGGCACTTAAAATGTGGCAGCAGGATAACTTGGAATATCAAAAACTTGGTGAATCCGATTGTCTCATTGCTTATACACACTAGTTATGTTGATTCATTAATGCAGACTTAAGTCTTAATCTCTTTATTCCTCACTTTCTTCATATATAAAATAGGTTTAATAAAAGTGGCAACCTATCTAAGCAATAACACAAAATTAAAAAAAAAAAAAAGTGGCAACCTCACGAAACTACTGAGGATTGAGGTAACACAGGAAACGCACCTGGCTGACACATCCTGTGTGCTCAGTGAATGTCAACTGTTGTTATAAGGCTAGACAGACTACAAAAATGTCCATTTCATTGTTAAAATGCCTTTTTAAAAATTTTACCTTTACTGTTCAAAGTATTACATATGCCCTCCTTTCCCCCACTTTAATCCCTTTCACCTCGTGCCAGCCCCCACTAAAATGTCTTTAAATCACAACAGAGGACAGGCTAGCAGCTTTAAGATTTTTTTAAAAAAGTATTTTAAAGAGCTACGACTTGATACTCCAGCCAACTGAAGATCATCAGAAGTGACCCATTTCCCTATGTGCCTGCTTGAAGCACATCAGCTCCACTGAGGTCAGGCTCCACTTCTACCTCTTCTGGGAGCTTCTCTCTGTCCTTTAGCCCACAGGGATCTCTCTCCTTCAGAGCCCTCTTCTGGAACAGTCATGTGACAATGTCAAATATGGTTTCCAATGTGAGTTTTCAGGGCTTATGTCATACTTCCTAACTAAACTCCTGGGTCCTATTCTGCGTCCCCACAGCACCTTACCTACTGCAGGTGGTCAATATTCACTGACGAGTGCCTTGATGGATGCGTTTCCATCAGGCCGTCATAGAGAAGGGTGGGCTTATCTACCTACCTTTAAGATTTCGGTGTCTGAAACCATGGTTACTTGTCGCTTGATTTCAGGCTCCATATTCATGGGGTCTTCCTCCTTGAATTCAGGGTCTGTACACATGGGAACTTCCTGCTTGGATTCAGGGTCTGTACACATGGGATCTTCCTGCTTAGACTCAGGGTCTGTACACATGGGACTTTCTTGCTTGGATTCAGGGTCTGTACACACAGGACTTCCTTGCTTGGATCCAGAATCTGTACTCTCAGGACTTCCTTGCTTGGATTCAGGGTCTGAACTCTCAGGACTTCCTTGCTTGGATTCAGGGTCTGAACTCACGGATATAATCTGCTTGTCCAAAGTTGTTATAGCTTTGGCTTTTGGGGAAATCCATGGAGATTTCTGTCCTGGTAAAAGATATGATGCCATCCCCTTATAAAAAAGAGCTTTGTTTGGTCCCAAAGGTAACATCTCTTCCAGCTTTTTCTCACCTTGATATAAGCGAAGGACTTTAGCTATGTGGTCTGCTACAGCGAAGATGACGTTGCCTCTCCTGTCACAGTTCTCTTTCACAGAGGTATAGAAGGACAAGCACTTGTACCGAAAGGTTTCAAACATGCCTTCCGGGACGACGTCGTTGCCCAGCAGGCAGGCCAGAAGGGGAAGGTCTGCCAGGCAGAGGCCCAGACTCGCACAGAGCTTCTCCCTACAGAGCATGACAGTGCTGAGGCTGTCCAGGCAGAGCTCACTGATGGAAAAGTAGGGACAGGAGTCATAAATTAAGTAGTCGGTGTCTTCTCCGAGGATCCCTAGACAGTTGTTCTGGAGGCCGTAAGAAGCCACCTCATAGTCAGCCTCCTGCAAGGAGCACAGGGTTTCCTGACCCAGCGTCTTCAGAGCAAACCGCGTGAAGATGGCCAGCCCCGAGGGGATGAAGAACATGCTCCTGCTGGGCTGTTCCCTGTGCGTCTTGATAAACTGGAAAATCCTGGCAATCTCCCTGTTGTTCTTGAGTCTCCGTTTCGCCCACACATCTCTCTTCTCCTTCTCCACCATACCATCAAAGAAGAATACCAACTTGATGCCAACATCTGTGAAAGTTCTCACGAAATCTCGCAGGACAGAAAAGTATTCCTTCCACTGGCCACCGCAAACCCATGACTCCGGGGTGTACCAGTACCTGAGACAGCACATGGCGTCCACCACGATGGTGGGCGTGCATCCGGGATGCTGGCTTTGGTGCTGCTCGGCCAGCTCTTTGAGATTCACTGTTGTACATACATGTGGGCAGCTGCTGGCAACAAACCCCTGCAAGCCTCTCACACCCATGACTGACCTCCCAGAAGGCTCTGGAAAGGAAAGGAAAGGAAACCAGTTATTATGGCACCTTACAAAGCCCACACAGACAATGGTGAATAGCCATTCTCTATCAGGAGCCTAAAGTTTTCCATAAAAACACGTGAGGAACTTTAGCTAAGTGTAAATTACTTGAGTTGGACTTTTCAAAGATAACATAGTGTAGCTTCTTTTTAAGATTTTAGCTAAGACTATTATTCAAGAGATTTCTCAAGTGGATTCAAAACAGGCTAACAGTTTTCAAAAAAGTAGTATTTTCCATCTAGGAACCCAAATAGAAGTTAACTCTGAAAACCTAAAAACAAAAATGGCTATTTCTCAAAATAATTTTGCTGAGTTGAAAGAAGCCAGATTAAAAAAAAAAAAAAGTACACACTATGATTCCATTTGAACATAAGTTTCTGGTTTACTGAGAGCTGAGCTCATTCGAAGTGGCAGAGAGCATCTGGGTCGGGGCAGGTTAGAGGGCGGGATTCATCAAGGGGACTTTTGGGGTGATGGTTCCATTCATTACCTTGATTGTAGAGATGATATCATGGGTAAACACGTGTTACCTGAAAACTCAGCCTGTGCAGTTTCCTGTATGTCAACTACACCTCAATAAAGGGGTTGAAAAGAGAACTAGCTGGCCCTGAACAACACTGGTGTCAGGGGCACTGCCCACCTGCAGTCAGAAATCCACATGTAAGTTAAGTCAGCCTCCTCCAACCTCAAGGAAACAAATACAGTACATAAAAGTTCACTATGGCCCAGCCGATGTGGCTCAGTGGTTGAGCACTGGCCCAGGGGCCAGGAGGTCACAGTTCAACTCCTGGTCAAGGCACATGCCTGGGTTGTGGGCTCGGTCTCCTGTAGGCGGCGTGCAGGAGGCAGCCGATCTATGTTTCTCTCTCATCAATGTTTCTATCCCTCTCCCTTTCTCTCCCTAAAATGAATAAAAAAATATATTTTTTAAAAGTTCACTAAGGCAAAATGTGTCTAACATCTGAGATGGTGAATAAGTCTGAATGGAAAATTGCCCTTTCTAAAATGTGAAAACATACAATGTAGTTAGTTCAAAGAGTTAGAATTCAAAATCTAAAAAAACAACAACAAGCAGAGCATTGTGTCCTAAGTTGCCCTTCTATTAAAAAAGACGTAATATAAGGCGTGACTTGAGGTCAGAAAAACTCCATGATGACATCTTTATCTTAATGGCCTGTTCTTTTCACTTTGGTTTTCTGTAAGTCATCAGGGCTGAGTGTCCTTTGATAAAACAAAACAAAAATCCTCCTTATGCAAAAGCCACACAGGACAAGCGAGCCTGTCCGGGCTTAGGACTGAGCACAGCGGCCACCACTGGCTGCACCCCACCCGCCGCGATGGCTCCTCACAGGGCGCTCGCTCCCACCGCACAGCTGCGCACGCCCCGTGCACCTCCACCTCCACAACAACCTGACACTGACGCCACAAATGAAGACGCTGCAGGTAAGTCCATTATCAGGGAAGAGCACGGGCACTGATGGTGGTTTGAGAACTGCCTGTTGGTGGGCAGTGGCCCCATCAGAAGCTGAAGTTACCTGTTTAATAGCCATTGAGTGAGAAATACATGAACACTGAATGGCTATCACACACATTTATGTTGAAATGTAGAGGTCTTGCTCATTAAGTTATTGAATATAATGGAACACATGCATCCACACACCAAGACCACTGTAGAGCTCTTGCTAGACAAACAGGCATTTATCTTGGGAGCATTATCAAGTAATGCAACTTTTGATCATTATCGCAACGAGAAGGCGGTTGCAGTTCGGACCTCCGGGCATGGATCCGGGCATGGATCTAGGAAGGTTACAGCATATTTCTGCAGCAGAGGGGTTTTCCTATGACACTCGGCGGTAGCGAGGTACAAGTCTGGAAAGGGTGTTAAGACTTCTCAAATTCCAGGCCATTATCCTATGCCTAGCTTTGAAAAGAGCAGGCTTGTCAGGTTTGTTGACAATGAGGAAGCAAAAGCAAATTACAAACTGTGAGTGTGACCAGGTTCCCATTCTTTCACCAGGCTCCAGGCTGGGTGCTGCCGGCCCCCCTCCTGAGGCCCGCCAGCAGCCAGGAGCCCAGCAGACCCTTCCCTCACCGCAGCTCCCACAGGCGGGGCCCCCATCTGTGCAGCCGCCCACCATGCTTGGGCTGGCTGCCTTCCCTCACCAACAAAAAGGATTTTTGTTTCAAGCATTTTCCTACTAAAACTGCAAGTGACAACACTGAGTTTCCAAAACACTCTCCTCTTTATTTTACAGAGTCGGGCTCAGCTCTGCTTTGATTTCATTCAAATGTTTTTCCTCCTTTCTCACCCCAGCAATGAAAAGCTCACTATTTTAATTAAACACACACAGTTTTTTCCTGTTTTTCACACTGCCAATCTCTCCCATTTTGAACCACAAACTACCTCAGGAATGTTACCTTACAATGTGCTCTTGTGTGGCATTTGCAAAGAAAAATTCGGAGACACAAAGATCTGGGAACCTGTGACAGCAGAGGGGCCTTCCATTTTCAGCTCAATCTGTCACGCACCACACCACCACCTGTCAACACAGGCAGAGTGGTGGGAAATGAAATGCTAAAGAGACAATTTTGTGGCCCTGGCCGCAGGGTGGCTTGAGTAGTTGGAGCGTAGCCCCATACATCAAAAGGTTGCAGGTTTGATTCCTGGGCCGGGCACACACCAGGTTGCGAGTTCAATCCCTGGTTGAGGTGTATAGGAGGTAACCAATGGGTATTTCTTTCTCTCTCTCCTTTCTTCTCTAAAATCAATAAAAAATATATTCTCTGGTGAGAATTAAAAAATATTTTTAAAAAAGATTATTTTGTGGCCATTACCTTTTTAACAATTTTTGTTGTTTTTAAATTGGTAAGAGTAATACTGAGGTGTTTTTCATTCTCTACCATTAAAGATTATTTAAATACATACATGTATTTATAATTTAATTTATTCTACCTGTAAACTATAAGAAAATTTTCACTACCAAGAAAGAAAACAGAAGTTATGTCTCCTTCGGTAGGAATCATATTGCCCAAAACACAGCCTGGGAGTCAGATCTCTCCATGTGGGCCCCTCCAGGGCAGACGTCACTGTCACCCCCGGCACCAGCAGTGTCTGCCGTGCGAGGGCCAGTATTTGTGAGTGACTAAATGAAGGCATCAAAGGGCAGGTGTGTAAAGAGAGGTCAGGAATCACCAAGTGTCGGCAGAGGGAGAGTAACCAGTAGGCCCATGTCCTCGAGCAGCACCAGTGCCGGACATCGCACAGAAGAGCAGCCGCAGGCACACAGGGAGCCACCCCAGAGGCGGCCTCACGGCCAGGAACAGCCTCATTGTCCTGACAGCCAGACCAATCCCAGGTACTGGGTTGCAGTAAATGAAGAAGTGAACAGAAGACAAGTCCAGAAGCTCCTTTATTCACAATCTTTCAGCAGACAGAGAAATGGAGAGAGGCGTGCCTCAGCAAAAACATATCAGCCCAACCTGCACCGACAGGTCCGGAGCCAATCCAGACATAGGGACAACTGGACTCAGAGCCAGCCATTGGACACATCCCATGTGCAGAGCAGCATCTGCAGGACAGCCAGTCCCAGTGGTTGTAGCCCCTTAAGACATGGACAGTGTTTCCCCTCTGCCCGCCACCCCCAACCCCCTTGTGTCAGAGCCCCACCGTGCAGAGGGCATCGGAAGAGCTGGAGTTGACTAAATCAAGCCTTTCAATTTGGAGACAAAGCAGGTTCATGTTCTACAGAGCAATCGAACCATAACCTTGGACTTATCTTTATCAAATAATTTGTCTCCACAAGCCCAAAATCTACAAACAAGCAACACCAGTGTCTGGTCTCTGATCAGGAGTGAAGAGGAAAGCCAGAGGTGCACCCTGGTGCCAGGTGGATGTTCATCAGTGGCCCTGGATGACTAGGATGAATCAGTCCTTTCGTTCCCTGCTTCGTTTCTGCGTCTTCAATGACCACATGCTGGCTGGGCCTTGGTCCACCTAGGGAGGCCCCCCAGGGCTGATGTGGGGCATCTACAGTCTGCTTTCTTCGCTTTCCTCCCCGCTCGCCCCACCAAAATAAAAGCAATTGATGGGGAATCCGTACACAGGAGGGTGTGAACAGGGATTGAGGGTTCCAGGAGGATTGTCCCAGGGCAGCTTGTGGGACAGTGTTGGCTCGATGTCTCCTGAGTATTTATGGATCCACAGACACCAGATGAGCAAGTAAGCTAAGGGCAGCTGCCACAGGTGGTCTCCACCTGTCTGAGGGCTGTCCACAGGCTCACTGGGCACTGACAGACACTCTCCTGGACCAACGTCAAGCAGGCTCCCCAGGGCCCTCTTCTCCACAAGGCACAACCTTAGGCTTCCTGCTGGCCCTGCCCAGTCCAGCTGACTCAAGAATCCTACTGAGTCAGTGTAGAGAGAGAATCCCCTGCCCGATTCTTGCTGATCCCTCACTCTGCCTGTTGGCAGATGCCTCTGCCCCATTTGAAGTTGAGCCCTACCTCTACCTCCTATGGCAAGTCCGGAATAAAGTCTTCCTTACTTTTTTAATTGTCAGAGTAAGAAGCTTACACAAGAAATGGGAAGCCTGATGTACTTGGCTATGCCCAGGTACATGTCCAGACTCGGATGCCCTGGAAGACCTCCCACAGCTGCCATAACCACTGGTGCCAAGAGTCAGACTGGTGCAAAGAAGACGCAGACGCTCAGGAGCTGGTGGCAGACCCCTGCACACTGTATCCTGGAAGACGGGGCAGACGTTGGGCAGTACTGACGACAGGAGGAAAAGCTCTGGAATAAAACCACACTAAGCCCAACCTCCACTTCCTTGCAATGAAACGCTGAGCAAGTTACCTTATTCTGTATGCTTCATTCTTCTTACCTGCAAAGTGAGCTCTACAAGACCGACTTCATAAACTGGTGTGATGTGATTTCATTTAGATTATAAATTTATTCATTAAACATTTCTCATTAGCTGCCTCCGGGTTTAGTAAAATCTGCCCAGTCCAAAATTCTTAAATTATCTTAAAATAAAGCCATATAAATATGAGGGTGTATTATACTTATGATTTTTATAAGCTAGATTACTTTTTAATATTGGAAATAAAATTTTTTCTGAAAAAGTAGCCGTCAGAAATAAAGTAGCCATGTTCTTTGCAGAAACTCACAGAACAAAGAAAAAAACCACTCATAGCCTCATCTTCCAAAAATAAGGACAATAAACATTTTAGAGTATATATTTCTAAAAATTGGGATCATACTTCTCTATAACCTATTTTGTGTCTTAATTTATTAGGTGATACATGTTGCCAAGTCATAAGGTTGACCTGTTATGGTGTAATTTTTAATGGGTGCACAGTGTGGTGTGAGTGAGTTCTCAACCCTACTGCTGGACATTTATGCCATCTCCTATATTGCAAGCCATAAATAAGAATGTGAGTCACATCCATGCATAAAAATCTCATTTCCTTGGGATGAATCTTAGATGTGAAACTGCTGAGGCGAAGGAAAAGCACATCCTGGTCATTCTTCTCCAACAGGCTGTCAGTCTGTAGTTGTGCCTCGTTAGCACTCAGCTGTCCTCACCACCACTAGGGCAGTTATCTGAACATAAATCTGTTTACTCAGTCATTGAGCAGCTTTTCAGCAAACGTGACAGCAGACACGGAGCAAGGAGCTAGACCAGCCGTGGGCAAACTGCGGCCCGCGGGCCGGATCCGGCGTTCGGCTGGTCTATCCGGCCGGCGGAGCCGAAAGAGCGGAGGGTTCTCTTGCCCTCCCCTCCGCTCCTTCACCAGCAGCAGCGTTACCATGGCAACGTCGGGAAACACGGCGCAGCTCCTTCTTCTGAGTCCAGTTTAAGAACCCATTGTGGCCCTCGAGTCAAAAAGTTTGGCCACCCCTGAGCTAGACAGACAGCCCTGCCCTCCAGTGGCTTACACTCTAGCAGGAAAATCTCCAACAGGCAACAAGCACTTGACTTAACTGTAGGGCAGAGAAGGGCAAAGCATGTGAATGGGGGGAACACGCAGCAGGAAGACCCAGGACAGGTCCGGGACCCACGATGGCCATCCTGAGTGTCCAGATGGAGACAGGAGAGCAGGCGAGGCCTGAAGCAAGAGTGGTGAGGGACAAATTCTTTGAAGTCCATAAGGTGTCTTTTTTATTATTAAACTAGAGGCCCAGTGCATGGATTCGTGCACTGGTGGGGTCCCTCAGCCTGGTCTGCTCTTTCTTGAAATCTGGGACCCCTTGGGGGTTGTCAGACTGCTGGTTTCCGTCGATCCGAGGGCTGTAGCAGTGTACGAAGTGACAGCGGCCAGGGAGGAGCCCAAGCTGGGGGCGGCACCTCCCCGCTCCTGCTCATCCCAGCCCGCTGTGCCTGCCATTGCTGCCGCTCAGTGGCGCTGCTGTGGAGGCGGGAGAGGCTCCTGCTGCCACAGCTGCACTTGCTAGTCATGAGCTTGGCTTCTGGCTGAGCAGAGGAGTGCTCCTGCTGTGGGAGGGCACTGACCACCAGGGGGCAGCTCCTGCGTTGAGCATCTGCCCCCTGGTGGTCTGTGTGCATCATAGCAACTGGTCAACCGGTTGAGCAGTCGACTGGTCATAAGGGTTGCTTAGGCTTTTACTATATAGATGGGTGTTTCTAAGGTGCTTAAAATATCTGTTCTATTAAATAGTTTAACCTGCAACTTTATGTGTTTTCCTCAAACCCAAAAGCTAAGTGTGGCTAGAAGCTCTGTTTAAGGGGACAGGAGTGAGCTGAGGCTGAGTGGGCAGGGCCAAGAGCAAAGGGGCGCAGACCACACAGGCGCTTACACTTCACCTGAGGGGAAAGCACCTGCATCTCAGAAACACTGCCCTGCCTGTCGTGGAGAAGGGATGGAGGCCGGCGAGACTGAGACAGATGAGGGGATATTGTGGATGCTGGTGGACTGGCTGCCGGTATCCCACAGCCTCCCCATTTTGGAAGAACCCCAAGATTAGAGGGTACAGAGCCCTACTTCCTACTGCAAAAGACTAGGGAGGGTAGAGAGACCATATGGTCCCCCAGATGAACCAAAGGCATGGGGTCCACATTCCCGCACGTGCTCCGTGTGCATTCAGCTCGGGCTTACTGTGCTCTGGGCCGAGTGCTAGCAGCTGCGGACAAGGCAGTGAACCGGAGAGTCCCTGTCTTAGATCTGGATCTTTAAGAGGGAAGCAAAGGCTGAGTCGTTCAAGAAGAAGAAGCACAGGTGTGTGTGTACATATGTCAAGATGCATAAAATCGTACACTTAAAATGTTTCTTTGTTCTATGTATTTTCTGCAAAGAACATGGCTACTTTCTACAATCAGAAAGCCCCATAGCAAACACCCCCTGTAGTCCCTCCGGCACTTACCAGTATTGTGCAGACTCTCGGAAAAGGCACTTCTGCCCGCAAAGGCAGGAAGAGCTGGCTGGGCCAGCAGCGTCACAGGCAGTAACGGTGAAGCTGGACTGGAGCCCACCTGCCTCTGAGTCTGTATTCCTTTCACTAGGACTCTAACACCTAACACTTTGCATGTCAGTCCAGAGATCTGTCCTCCAGAAGGTTCTCCCAGTCCCTGGGGCCCTGACAGAATGATCAAGAGGGAGGGCAACTCAGATTTGGGCGCCTTGGGGGCCCCCACCCGAGTTCCCCAATCCCCCTCAAGGGCCAATGAACCACAACCACTGTCACGGAAGAGGAACATGTGTGCAGACCCGTCAACACGGAGGCCTCGTTTATCCCGATTTCAGGGTAAGAATCCACTATGAATTTTACGTTCAGGAGCGAAAGCTAAAACACTGATTCATCAGAGACTTCCGCAGGCCCTGGCGTACCATCTGCGGACTGGCCGTCAGTTCTAACAACGCGCTCGAAGCCCGCAGGAGAGAAGTGTGGACGGGCACGCGAGGAGGCACACCCGGCCCGAGGAATGGGGACGCTGGCCTGGGAGAAGCGAAAGGGTAGGAGAACTTTAAAAAAAGGAAGCTGACAGCCATACAATCTCTGCACCGCTGCGAGGGAAACCGCGGGGTGAGCCTAGAGCTCTGCACGCCCTCTCCGGGGGGCACCTCGCCTCCAGCCCCCACCCCCGGTTTTCCCCGGTTCTACCCGCGACCACCACGTCTTCCTGAGTGTCCAGCCTCAACCTGACACCCACTCTCCTCCGCGGGGCGGGATGGCTCCCCTTCCCTCCCACCCCCACACCGACTATCCAAACGCGGCCCCAAACCCCTCCCGGACGCCGCAGACGCCGCCCTCGTGCACGTTCCAGGGCGGCGAGCCGTCACCCTTCGGTACCCGAGGGTCCAGGGCCGGAGGGCGGAGGCTCGGGCCCGACGGGGGAGGTGCACCGGCGGCGGCGCAGAGGGTGACGCGACAGCCGGGCCGCGAGGACACCGGCACCGGTCGCCCGCGGGGCCGGAGCACGGCGGCGGCGGCGGGGGCGGGGGCGGGAGGGGAACGGCGGGGCCGCGGGAACTTGGACCCGGCCTGGGCCCGCCGCCGGGCTCACGGCAGGGGCGGCCGCAACGGTGCAGAACCGTGGACGCCGCACGGCGAGGGCGCCGCAGGCCCGGCCCTACCTAGAGACGCGCCAGCTCAGCCGGAGACGGGCCAGCGAAGCCGCGATCCCGCCGCGGCCGCTCGCCACTTCCGCTTCCGCTCGGAGACTTCCGCTCCAGGGACCGCCCGGGCGCGGGGCGGGGCCGAGGCGCCGGGGAAGCGAGATGCGCAGGCGCCGCCCCAGTTGCCCGGGAGACCGCGCGGCGCGGCGGAGAGCGGCGTCTGGGGTCCCGGCTATCCGCGGCGCGCCGCGTGGAGCAGGGCTGTGGGTCCCCGCGCGGGCCGCGCTGTGACAGCTCCCGGCGCGGGTTGGGGGCTCCGTGACTGGGGCGGGCGCCGAGGTGAGCGGGACCCTGGTCCTGCAGCGCTTGGTCTCGAGGGACCGAGTGTGGACTCCAGGCCACGTCTCGGCCTCATTGCACCTTCGGGACGAGCTCCCTGGGGCTCCGAGGCCAGGCAGCCTTCGCACTGTGCACAGCCCCCCTCCTCCGCCTGCAACGCCACCCACTTGCCTACAGCCAAGAGAACATCCTGGCAGCCAAGCGTGATGGCAGAAAAATAGCCTGGAAACCAGTCTCATTGATTTTGGCAAACCAGCTATCAATAGCACCAAGTGAGGGTGCATTCCAAACCCACGCTCGTGCGCAGTGTCAGGAACGCGAGCCCCAGGGAGCAGGAACCCGTGGGATGTTGCTCCTGCGGGGTCCAAAGCACTCGCAGATGCGGCACTCAAGGAACTAGCGAATGGAAGTGACGCCACGTGCAGGCATGAAGCAATTTGGGAAGAGACCTCTCCATTTGGCATACCAGGCTTTCATTTCCTGTTGATATATTTTTTTCTAAGTAAAATCAAATCGTGCGCCACACTTATTACTGGTTGGGTGCCTAGGGTTACACCAAGAAGTGTGTGAGATGGTCTCTAGTCCTACGGAGCGCACAGGGTGGTTGGGGAGACAAATATTAAGTTTAGAAAACAAGCGAAGCCTAGAATAAGGCCTGTAAGGTGTGATGAAGACGGTGGTAAGGAAATGACGTGTGAACTGAGCCAGGAGGAAGGATGGGGTCGGAGACAGGGTGAGAAGAGGACTTCTGGACAGACAGAGCAAACCTGGGAAAGAGATGGAAGCAGGGACTCGGTGATGTGAGGGAGGATCCAGACCTCAGGCAGGAGGTTTGAACTCATGGACAGCGGAGGCAAGGGAGGCAGGTGCCCAACGCCCCTCTCGTTGCTAAGTGAGTCCTGCCATTGGGCAGTCCTCATCCACTTTGCAGAGCTTCCAAACCTTTCTGCCTCCCTCCTCCATATACACAGATGACCAAAGGTCAACAGACATTCCAGGAAGACAGGGAAATGAAAAAAAAAATTGGAAGAAAAAATGTTATGGAAAACTTAATTATCTACGGTCTCTGAAGATAATATTACATCAATAAGTAAAGATATATAAAAGCATTCAGAAAATAAAAGCTCTTGAAAATTCAGGAAGATATAACTTAAGTGCAAAAGTTGATAAAAATAAGATAAAATTGATATATGTTAGACGGTAAAACAAAAAGAAAAAGACATGGGAAAAGAGAAAACATAAGAAAATTACAAGATTAAGAAGTTCAACATCTGAAAATAGCAATTACAGGAAAGAGAACAGAGAAAACGAGGAAATTTCTTATGAAATAATTCAAGAAAACTTGCCAGATGTAAAGACATGTTCTTATGTAGAAAGGTCAAACCAAATGCCCAGCACAACAAGCCTGAAAAAGTCCACACCGGGCACATCGTCACACAATGTCAGACCTGGAAAGCTCCCATACAAGAAATAAAAGGGCCGTGCTTAGGCACTGGAAATCAGAAAGGCACGGAAATTCTACATAGACTGTCAGGAAGCTGAAATTCAATGAGGCATTTTCTTCAAAATTCTGAAGAAATTAATTTTAACATGGAATGCTACTCTCAATGAGAGTTAAGTGGGAGCAAGAATAAAGATGTTTTCAAGGCATGCAGCTCAAAAATATTACCCACCAAATACTTCATTCCAGAGACATGCTGGAGGACATGCTCCAAAATGAAGAAGTCAAGAAAGGACTCTCTGGGGCCTGGAGAGCAGGAACCCGATTGAGGAACAGCAGGGCGTCCCAGGGTGCAGGCTGAGGACCATCTAGATGGGAGCAGGAGGCCCTGGAGACATGACTCCAGGAAAAGTGTGACCCAGCAAATACTTGATGTGTTTGAATATTTCAAAAGATCTGTGGAGTTTGGTGACAATAAGTAATAGACACATAAATAGGTCTCAGTTATCAGTAATGATTACACTATTTAATAAGGTAAATAGCGAATGGTAAGTTAATCAAAAGGATGCTATAACCATTTTTGAGAAATGGGAGGTGATTTTATCTGTATTCATAAACGTGTGTTGAGGGGGACCAACGTTTTCCCACCCCAAAATATGCTTCCTGGGATGTTGATTTTAAGCCATTTATTAAGGAGCAAAAGACCCAGAAAGAACTTCTGGTCCTCCCCTTCGCTGCCTGAAGGGATCCAGGTAGAAAAACCTGCTCAGAGCAGAACAGCACCCCCTCAGCACCCTAATAAAGAATGTGTTTACCGGTGAATGACCAGCTTCCCCTTTGAAATCCCACACCCCTGCCTCCTCCTTTGTTCAAAATGGCAAATAAACCTCAACTACCTAATGCACCTTTGGGTCTCCTATTCTTATGGCACCCCCACATCATCCACTCTGCGTATTAATCTGCCTCACGAGAACTTGACTCTTAGCTCAGCCAGAAGAACTTAGACGGTGGAGAAAGTGATTTTCCTTTGACCTAACGTGTCTAGGAAAAGTTGCGGGGGCGGGAGGGGGGGCGTTGAGCCCTCATCTGCTAGGTCAGGGTGTCCACAGGCAATCCCCACAACTGGAAAAGAAAGACATCACATCAGAAACTTCATAGTTAAGGAAGGAATTTGGGGGGGGGGGGAATGTGTGGTGTGGGAAGTTGCTATTTTTTGTTAGAAATCTAGAAATACTATTTGAGTTTTGAAATTTGTAAGTATGTTACTCTGATAAAAGGAAAACATTGTAAATGTAAGTTTAACGAACTGGGTAACTAGTACAAGTGGTTGTAAGTGGAACAATTGTTACTTTCTAAAGGCTTTTTAATTTGTTTTAATGCTATAATACACTACAGTGAAGGAGAGGAAAACCCAAACATTGCTTGCAGATCTCTTTCCTGGGAGACTAACAGAAAAGGTGCACAAATCAGTGTAACAGGAGAAAAAAAATGACGCGTGATTATTCACAGATTTTACGACACATACAGACACGTTCGTGTGCCCTATTGTACACAGCAGCTTTACCAGTGGGAGAGAACCTAAAACAGGAGATAAAGAATTGATGTAAAAGAGGAAAATAGGGGAGACAAGAAAGGAAAGGAAAACTGTAGGTTGCAAATAGGGAGAAGTTGGCACATGGGGAGATGAGGGGACCTGGGGAAAGGGTGGGGTGCAGGACAGGTTTCTCTAGGTAACCAACTGACCCTTTGCATAGCCTTCAAGGCTTATGTGGAATTAGCTTTAAATTTATTTCAATCATGAACTGAAGTTCTTTGAATGCAGCAACCGCATGGGCCCTAGATTTTACTTAAATACTAGCTCACCATCTGAAAATTGGGAGAGAAAAAAGGCACATAAAAACATACTGACTTCTACATGGTTGATTCATGTCAAACATGACAACTATTTTACTGCTGATAAAAAGTGTCATATAGAGAGAACATGTCCTCTTCCTCTGAGAGCCATCCCGGGTCTGGCTGTGGCTTCTAGGCGGCGCAGGCATGGTGGGCGGGAGTGGGCAAAGCCTGAACCCACAAGCCACAAGTGTAGAGCAGAGGGAGCGCACCTCCTGTGCCCTGATGATGAGGTGGAACTAAAATTTACTAAGATCACGCTACCCCCTAAGGCAGCGGTTCTCAACCTGTGGGTCACGACCCCTTTGGAGGTCGAACAACCCTTTCACAGGGGTCGCCTAAGACCATTGGAAAACACATCTATAATTACATATTGTTTTTGTGATTAGTCACTATGCTTTAATGATGTTCAATTTGTAACAATGAAATTGGGGGTCACCACAACATGAGAAACTGTATTAAAGGGTCGCGGCATTAGGAAGGTTGAGAACCACTGCCCTAATGCTATAAGCTCTAGGAGACAATGTCTTTTCATTACTTGAACGCCAAACTTAACTGCTCTAATAGTTAAGAGGACTGAGTGAGGGTGCAGCTGAAAGTCTGTTTCGGCTTCTGCCCATGAAGGAATAATTCCTACAGAACTCGTTCTTCCACTCTAAACCACTAGAAAACTAGACAAAGTATATGCATTTACTATTTTCAGCTGGGAGACAACAGGGAGTGAAGGATGCAGATTCTTGAAAGGAAGGAACCATGCGATGAGCCCAAGGACTGCCCTGATGTTCTGCCCAGGTCAGCAGCGAACATCCGTGACACAGAAGGCTGGTCGTTTGATAAGAGCAGTGAAACTGATAACCTGCAGCTGTACTGATGGAGATCAAAGCACAGATGACAGACTACCCAGGCTCACCTTGGAAAGTGGTGTTGGCTTTCCCTGTCCTGAGGGTAAGCAGGAGACTATTGGAGCAACTAAAGTTGAGACGGAGAAATTCCTTGAACCTTACCAATGACCAAACCTGACCAAAGAAGAAATAAAAAATCCAAGTAACCCTATATTCCTTAAATGCTATCCTTATTTATTATATGGAATTTGCACGTAAAAACTTTCCACAAAGAACACTCCAGACACAGTTGGACTCAACAGTGAATTCTCTCAAGCATGTAAGGAAGACATATTAATCCTAGGGCACACTTTCCAAAAATACAAGAGCAGGCAGACTTCTCTGCCGCTGTATCGTTTAGATAACAGTCGAAGGTGTTACCCAGCAAGGCTTGCTGCTCTGTTTTTGAGGAAACAGGAGGCCAGGCTCAAATCTGTTTCCTGGATGCAGGGCTTGAGGCAAGACTTAAGGGTTCTAGCCCCGTCTTCCTGGACAGTGGACCTCGGCTCTGAGAGGGTTCTGGTGTTCAGAACCCAGGCCTCGGTTCTTCACGGTTCCTTGGGGCGGGGGGGGGGGGGGGGGAATTTGTTTCTGGGCTTGGTTAGACACAGGAGAGGACCAGTTGGAGCTGGTCCTGCAGTTACCAAAGCAGCCCCCATGACCAGTGGGTGGATGAATAACAAGCGAGAACATGAAGCGGCCTTCTGGCTGCCCTGCGCAGGGTGCAGCCGGGCCTGGCTCAGCCCCAGCTTGGAAAGGTGACCGCCATTAGGGGCCTGGTTCCCCCGTTTGCTAGACTGGGGGGGGGGGTTCAACGACGGCTCTGCCTTAGTTCTAGCCACTGAGAAACACTATTGCTGGGCCCTTGGGAATCTGAAAACAGCCCCATTTCTGGCCTTGATTAACTTACTACTCTTCATAGGAGCAGTTCCAAGTGCCACTAAAACGAATGATAGTTTGTGATTGTTCCTAAAAAGTCCCGACTCTCCAGCCATGCCCCTGCTCTCCTAGCGACAGCCCGATGCCACATGTGGAAAGCACTTCACAATCAGTTATTAGTGGTGATGACTGAGAAACAGCCCTTGCCCCGTTCCCATTTTCCTAAAGAAAATAGCATTTTGAAAACAAATCTTGATGGTGAGCCAGTGCGGTCCGCATTCTGTGTCCCCTGGGAGGAGGCACAGGGGCAGGGGAGGGGGTGTTTAAGACCTAAAGTGCGGAGAAGGAAGGAAACCATGGAACAGCAAGCATGCAGCTAGAAAGTAGGTCCTGCTTCTGAGATGAAGGAAATGTGTGGGTCGGAAGGTGGAAAACATGTGCCTACGTGTGCTCCCCCTTTTTCCTCCAATACTCGGGCTGTTTATCGGGGTCCCTTTCTCTCCAGCCCATTGACTGGAGCAGGGCTTTGCAAAGCCGGTCGCCTAGCAGCGAATGCAGAAGGCCCATTCATATGACAATGGCCGGAGAGGAAAGAAAGAGCGTGGTTTGTTTAAACTGCCTCTGTCTTCATTCACAGCCTGATGTCCGTCGGCTTTGTGACACCCACAATGGCACTAAAGGACTCATTGTGGCTGAAAACAAATCAAAACAGAAGAAGGGATGCTAAGATAAAAGAGTCATGCAGCAAAATTGCTAAAAAAGTCCAAGTCTTACATCTGAGATTTATGTTACCTCTTGGCTGTGTGGCCTAGTGACCGGTGTTGATAAAAACCCCTAGAGTTTAATAAACAAAAAGTTAAATGGGAACTTTATGTACATTTTTAAAGGCACCCACACAGAGGGATGGGTCTGCCGGGTTGCTGTGAGAGCTGTTTCATAATTACCGTTTTTTGTTTACATAACATTTGGGGAGCCACGCTCAGCACTTGGTGTGCACTTTCCCGACAAACATACCCAGGCTCTGCCCATGGAGCCCAACAGCGTCCCCCGCCCAGGGGCCCCCAACCCCCACCGCGGCCCGACCAACATCAGATGTTGCAGGAACCCACGCCCAGTTCAGCGGCAACAGGTGGAAGGTTGAATAGCTTCACACGTTTTTTTCGGGAGAGGGGGTGGGGAGAGAGAGGAAGAGGGGGGCGGAGGGCGGGCTTTTGGGAGCCGATTTAAGGATTAGATCAGATGTTATTGCTGGTGAAAAATTAAACAGCCCGGTGCTCTGGGAGCGCAGATTAATATATTTAGTGACCGCGCACAAAGGCCGCCCATTGTGGCCGCGTCTGAATGCCTGTGAATGGGACGGAGCATATGCAGCCTGTCGCCGCAGGTGCCCACATCTGTTCTCTCCGGGCAGATGCTCGCAGGAAGGGGGTGGGGAGGCCGGGAAGGACGGCGCTGCCGAAGCTCCGCCTCCCCCAGGCTCCCGGGTCCGGCGGGGACACTCCACCAGGAGGGCGGTCGGTGCGCCGCGCGCCGGGTTAGCGCTGGGGGCGCGCGTCTCCCTGGCGACTGCGCTTCAGAGCCCGGGGCGCCGGCGGGTGATTGACAGGCCGCCCGGGGACCGGCGACAGGTGCCCGCGACCTCCCGGGTGGGGCGCGTCCCGGAGAGCGAGGCCTGGGGCAGGCCGGCCGCGGCGCCCTTCCTCTCCCTCCTCCATTGTCCTAGTCACAGGCCTTCTGTGTCCAGGTCCAAGCCTGATGCAGGTGACCCGGCGGTGCGTCCAGGAGTCGGGGTCCGGGGGCACACGGAGGTTCCGCCGCGTACTAGCGGATCCCACGGGCAGTGCGCAGAGCCGCTCCTCGGGTCGCCGTGGGCTTCCCCTAGAGCCCGCCCCCCGCCCCCCCGCCGCAGGGGTGCCCGACGTGACACCGACACAGGGCCGACAGGGTCAGGGGGGAGGCCCCCCGCAGGTCCCAGCCAACCTGGCCCCTCCCCCGCCAGCAGAGACGCCACCGCCTCCAGGAAGCCTCCCGGAGCGCGGCCGTGCAGGGTCGGGGGTACAGCAGCTCCCCCATAACGCCCCCCGCTGGTCCGGCACGTTCTGTCTCGGGAGGGACCCAGGGCCGCGGGGGAGGGTGGGGTGGAGAGCGCGGCCGAGCAGCTGCGCGGTCATCTGATCCGGGACAAAGGCGCGCCGCGGGGCCGGGCCAGGTAAACACGCGCTTTGTCATGGAGATGGGCGCGCGGCCCCGAGCAGATGATCCGCGGTTTCGGGGAGTGACGGCCGTGGCCGAGGGGTAGGGGACGGGGTTCTGGGGGCAGTGGGGACGCGAGGAGACAGGGAACCCGGGAGGGGAGGAGGGCGCGGAGCAGTGGGTGCGGGAGGGGGCCGCAGGGAGGGAGGGGGAGCGGGAGGAGGGGCCGAGCGGTCCTGCCCCGGCCGCGCGGAGCCACGCGCCCGGCCCTTTCTCATGCAAATGCGCACATGCCTTCGCTGTATTCCGCGCACCCGCTCAGGTGGCGGAGCCCCAAACGCACCGCACCCCAAACAACAAAACCAACCCCGTGCGGCTGAGGCTTTCCTTCCTCCCTCGCTCCCGCCGCTGCCCCCTGAGGAGAGGAGAGGTTATGAAACACGCGGGCCCCTCCACGGGGCAGTCCGGGCCGCGGCCCCACTCGCGGGTCTCCGCGGCCCAGCCTGCGGTTATGCAACGGAGAAGGCTTCGGAGGAGCCGTCCTGGGTGTGGGTGTGGGTGTGGGTGTGGGATCCCTGGAGGGCGTGCGCCCGCGGGGCAGAAGGGTCGGCCCTGGGGGTGCTGTGCTGTTTACCCCCAGCCAGAGGGAAGGCTCGGGGTCTGAATATACACTAGATGCGGCCCTTCCCGTTCTGGCTGTGGCTGGCTGGCTGGCTGGCTGGCTTAGGTCAGCGATTTCAACCATTTTCATCTCGTGCCACATAAACTAATTACTGAAATGCTGCAGCACACCAAAAAAAAAATATATTTTTTTGCCGACCTGACAAAAAAGGTATAATTTGGATTCATTCTCACCAGACAGCTATTGTGTTACCGGCTATCATTTTTTTAAGTTTTATTTGGCAATCTAAGGGAAAAGAGGGGTCAGTGCCCCTGACTGAAGAGAGGAATTGCGTGCTTTAAAAACTCCTGGTTGGAAGTCGCTGGCTTAGGTTAGAGGGGCATCCGCAGCCAGTGAGGTCCAGACATGAGTCAAGTGTCACCATGTCTCCACTACATTCGGGGCCGTGTGCCCCTTAGCAGGGCGTGGGCTCTGGGACTTGGTCCTGGAGAGGAAGGGAGGAAACACCATGGCACCTACAGGGCGCAGACAGGGGCTTTCCTCGACGGGATCCATCCTCTGCTGCTGGAACCGCCTGACGACTGTGGCTGGAGAAGAGCCGCCCAGGGTGTGTGGTGGAGATGTGATGCTCATACTAATGAATACACATGCTGTGGGCTCCTTCCTTTCCTCCTTCCCTTTCAAGTGAGCTGGCATGTTTGACCAACACCAGATTTGCTTCCTGGAAGTTTTTTATTTTGTTGTTCTGAACAAGGACCCTAATTCTTCTTTGGAATAAGAGAACCTCTCTGTTGGGTATACAGCGTTCAGTGGGCCTCTGAAAACACAAACCCACTCCAGTCTCCAGACTTGTTGACAGAAAACTGAACGTGTGGCCGCCTAGAGTCGGAAGCCCAGTCGGGGCATTGTTTACTGCAGTCTGCCCTGGCCTCCCACGCCCACCGCCAGCCACCACACACACCTGAGAAGAGAACCTTCCCTCGGGTGGCCACAGGCACAGGTCACACTCACTGCTGAGGGTGGGCATGTTTTATGTGATAACGTGGCCGAATAGCACAGCTGATAAAATAACCAGGGTGTCCGGCGAGCAGAGAACTCACTGTGGTGGTTGTGCCAGGTCCTGCCCTAGCCACTGGGCCATCCGGGCTCGGAGCTACGTGTGCCTGGTGGGAACAAACCACCCAGCGGGAAGTCCGTCTCCTCTCCTGTGTCTGATGTATTGGTGCCTTCTCAGCCCTAATGAGCCTCACTTTGTACAGTGAATTTGCTGAGACATCAAAAAGTATTTAAAAGAAAGTTTCCTGCTTTTTTCCTAATGAGCAAGGTGAGGATTTATAGTGTGTGGGGAGGGACACTGGGTGTGAGGGCTGACACAGAGTGAATCTATTTAACATACGGTAGCTTAAGCTCCAGGCTGCATTTGGGGGGTTCGGAGCGCTGGGTTGTGGGAGTATAGAGACATGCAGTTAGGGAGTGAAAAAACGCCATTTGGTTCGGAGCAGATGGCTGGCTAGGGGGCTGATGGCGTCTAAAGGCGTGTCATCCCCTTCAGCCCGAGTCCCCAAGGGCTCCCCTTGTCTTCCCAATCAATGAAAATTAAAGTGCAAAGAAAGGGTGAATAGTTGGACCTCGAGTCTCTCCTTTGTTCATCTCAGCCACTGGTGTGCAGGAGTTAAACTACAACAGGCTCCCATAGAAACACCAAGTTAAACAGTCTCCTCAGCTCAGCTTCCAAAGGCAGGGGGAGCCCACGTGGAGTGGGAGGAGGAGGAGGAGGAGGAGGAGAGAGAAGGGGAAGAAGAAAGGAGGAAAGAAGAGCAGGCGAGGAGGAAGGAGAAAGACCCGTTCTGCTTGATTTCCCCGATACAGAATCGCGTGGCATAAATTAAGTGGGAAAAGAATGAACGCTTTGGGCAGGATTCTGATGGATTTTACGATGCCTTTCAGTTCCGCTTTGCTGCTGTAATCGAGAAATCTGTGCCGTGTCAGTTTAACAAATACTTGGTGCTGAGGGGGGTTTGTTAAAGATTTGGGGCAAGTCCCCCCCCCCCCCAAGGTTTAAGCCCTTGCGCGTGGGACATATTTCCAGTTTTCTAAACTGCATTCAAACGAGCCTGTTTCCTATTCCATTTTCTAATTAAAAGGTTCCTGATACTTCATTTCTGGCTGCGTCTACTCCCAGCCTCTGAAGCACAGACCATTCAGAGTCCACACTCCTCTCTCCCTCTTGTCTCTCTTGCTCCTAGGAGCCTCCACTCCCCCCCCCCCCCCACCACACACGCATACCCCCCCCCACATGCTCACGCACACACACACCACACCACACCACACCACACCACACCCATACACAAATGCATGCACCCCTCCCCACCCCCCCGCCACTCCCCCGCCAAGTACACCAGTTTCCATGCTGTGGGGAGCAGAGTTGCAGAGGAAACATGGATGTCATGAAAAAAAAGCTGCTGACACTAGGTGGCAAGATTAAATTAGGATTGGCCAGCCCGCCAGGGTGGTGAGTCCTTGCAAAGTCCCCCAGGATGGCTGGGCTGGGAGACTCTCTGTCCCTCTCTGGCACTTTTGAAGCTCCCATTTGTTCAGAACCAAACAGCAGGGGGTTCTGGTGGGGTCCTAGCCTGCCTTCCTCACCTCAGCCTTAAACGTGACTTCCGATGAACTCTCCGCTCCTCTAACAAGGCAGCAGTGGGGAGACTTGGGGGACAGTGTCACCAAGTGATTCTCAGGTTGCTGTGTACAGTGGTCTGACTTAGGATCCACGAGACTGTGATCTTGACGTGGGTTGCAGTGAAAGCCCATTTGGCCAGGACGTGCGTGCGGGTCCCACCAATAAGGGGCTGGAGCGAGGCCACCATGGCCGCTCCTGGCTGTGCTGTGGTCCAAGGGACACCTCCAGCGCTCACACCTTCTGGCCGGAGGAAGCTGCTGCTGCTGTGTGTGTGTGCGCGCGCGCGCGAGCTGGGGATGTGAAGGCGGAGCAGCGGAGGGAAAGGGACCTCGGACTGCGCCCCGCACAAAGCTGGGTGCCAGGGTAGGAGTGTGCGCCCCACCTTCCTTCTGGCTCGAGCCTGCGAGCAGGAGAGCAATTTAGAGAATTCATTGTGTGATACGTGTTCTCGGCCCAACCAATAAACTCATTTCCCTTAAAAAAAAAATGAAAACAAAAGTTCCAGTGTTTGACGGACGTGAAAAACCTCATAAGGTGATGGTTGTGCAGAGGTTGCGGGAGGGGGCCGGGCGAGGTCCCCGGAGCATGTGCCGGACATTGTCGCGGCGGCCCGGCGCGCGAAGGGAGCTCTCCCCGCATTGTGCGGAGCAGGTGCGGCCGCATTACCATACAGCTGAGCGCACAAAGAGCCACTGATTCTGGCTGCACAATAACAGGCCGCCCTAATGACAGCCACGCGAGCGACACACACCGAACTCACTTTTTACCAGGCGGAGGGAGGCCGAGGGGGAGACACCGGGAGAGAGGGCTGGAGACCCGGAAAGGCGGCGGTGGCCGGGAAGCGCGCGGGGAGGGTGTGCGTGAGCACAGGGACGGAGGGGCTGTCGTTGACGGCGTCGGTATCTCTGGGCGGGGGACGCGCTACCGGACCCCGCCCCTCCAGCGGCCGCAGGGATCCCGGGTGCCGGGCCACCGCGCTCGCCCCCGGGCCCCCTTCGCACGGGTCCTGCGTTCCCGGACGCCGTTCTCGGCCGGGAGGTGGATGAGGTCAGACCTTCCCAAACTTCTCGAAACTGCCGCTGTGCTCCCGCCACCCTCTGCCGCGGCGCCTGCCCCTGTCCTGCGGTGCCCCCGGCCCCCTCCCCCGGAGACTCCGCCTTCGGAAGAGGCCGCCTCGGGAAGGCGGTCCGCGGGGAGCGGAGCCTCTAACTTCGCCCCCCCTTCCTTTCCCCGGAGCCCCGGACGCGGCCGCGCGGGGAGACCGGGGCGGGCGCCGCGGCAGGGACTGTCTCTCCGGTTGCGTCCAGCGCACCAGGCCGGTGGCGCTCGGCGGGCGGGAGGCGCGCGCCCCTCTGTCCCCGGGGCCTCCGCGCGCCCGTGGCCGGGAGGCAGCCGCGGAGGCCGGGCCGCGGCACCGGCGCCGGATCCGGGGGGATCCTCGCGGCGAGCGTTTCGCCGGAATGTAAATGAGCGCCCTGCGCGGAGGCGGGGGCGGGCTCGGTGGCCGGGAGGGCGGAGGGAGTTGCACATTTTACAGCTCACTGACCATTTGGCGAGCCATTGAGAGGAGGGTTTGGAAAAGTGGCTCCTTTGTGACAGCTCTCGCCAGATTGGGGGGCCGCTCATTTGCATCTCATTAGCCATGCGGACGGACGGCGGGATATAAGGGCGCGGCGCCGGCGGAGCCAGACCCTCGGCGCGCACCCGCGGGACCTGCAGCCGGCGGCTCGGCTCGCTGCGAGGACGGGCTGCGGCGCGGAGCCTCCTCCCACGGCCTTCCCGCCCCACGCGTGTGGACTCGGATGGCACCGGCTGGGCTCCTCGGAGCGACGCGACTCTCCGCGGCGGCCCAGGCGGCTCTGGGGGCCCGGGCTGCTTCCCGAGCGCCCGCCGCAGCCGAGTGAGCGGCGCGGCCCGGATCACTGACTCGCCGTGGAGTCCCGGACCGCGCCTCCCACCGGGCTCGGAGCAGCCTCCGCCGTTCCCGGGGAGCCGAACCGACCGACCGGACGCGTCCTCCCGCCCTCCCTCTCGCCTTTTGCCTGCGAAGACGCCTGAGACAAAACCAGGAAGCGGGCGACCCTCGCCCACTCGTGGGCTGAACGCACGAGGAGGAAACCGAAAGTTGCCGCCGCAGGAGCGACCTCCCGAGCGAGCCTGTCCGCGCGCGTCGCCCAGTGCCGCAGCCGCAGGGCGACCGGGAGCCGCGGCCTGGCCCCAGCCGGGCCGGCCCCGGGGGAGTCGGGGTCTCCCGCAGGCCAGGCGGCCTCGCACCCCGCCGCTGCGTGGAGCGGGGAACCGGCGGGACGCCAGGGGGGCCGGCGAGTCGGGCGGTGCGCCATGGGCCGCCGGGGCGCCCTGGCCCTCGCCGTGGTCGCGGCCCTGCTGTGCCAGGTGAGTGTCCCGAGCCCGCGGGGCCAGGGGGCAGGACGCGCGGCGCGGACCGGAGCGAAGGCGAACCGGAGGGACGTCCCGCGCCCCCGCGCGCCGCGCTCAACGCCGCTCCCCCCGCAGGTCTGGAGCTCCGGGGTGTTCGAGCTGAAGCTGCAGGAGTTCGTCAACCGGAAGGGGCTGCCGGGCGACCGCAGCTGCTGCCGCGGGGCCGCGGGCCCGCCGTGCGCCTGCCGGACCTTCTTCCGCGTGTGCCTCAAGCACTACCAGGCCAGCGTGTCGCCCGAGCCGCCCTGCACCTACGGCAGCGCCGTCACGCCGGTGCTGGGCGTCGGCTCCTTCAGCCTCCCCGACGGCGCGGGCGCCCACCCCGCCTTCAGCAACCCCATCCGCTTCCCGCTGGGCTTCACCTGGCCGGTGAGCGCACCTGCGGGCTGGGCGCGGGCCTGGGCCAGCGGCGGGTGACAGCGGGGCGGGTGAGGCCCAGAGGGGGGACAGACCCGCCCGTGTCCGGACTCTGTGCGCAGCCCCGGTCCCACGAGCCCTGCCGTGGGAAGCCCCGAGGCCCCGCCTGGCGCGTGGCACCCCAGGCCCTCCGCGTGGGTCCACCGCCTGCAGACCGAGGACAGCCGCGCCTGCTCCGCGCAGCCTCTCTCTCTCTCTCTCTCTCTCTCTCTCTCTCTCTCTCTCTCTCTCTCTCTCTCTCTTTTTACGTGATATCCTGTACTAACAGGCTGAAAAAACACGCCAGGAAATCACTCTTTAAAAAGTTCTTCCATTTCCTTGAGGAAAGTGAAAACACCGCCCAGGTCGCTCGCAGCCACAGGCCTCCCTGATGTGTCCCCAAAGCTCAGTGTTTAAGAGAAGGTTCTAGTTTTCCTTGTCTCCTCGCTTCTCCCAGGGCACCTTCTCTCTGATCATCGAAGCTCTGCACACAGATTCTCCCGACGACCTCGCCACAGGTAAACACAACCCCCCCACGCCCCAGCACTCTGCGAACCCCTGTGCCTGTGGCTGCGTCCGGGACCCTTACTCTGCACGGAGCCACCGGGCAGCGGGCCTCGGTCCCCCCGCAGGGCAGTCCCTGCCCTGTCCAGCCTCCGGTGCAGAGTCCGCACTCACAGGCACCTCTCCGCAGAAAACCCCGAGCGGCTCATCAGCCGGCTGGCCACACAGAGGCACCTGACGGTGGGCGAGGAGTGGTCCCAGGACCTGCACAGCAGCGGCCGTGCGGACCTCAAGTACTCCTATCGCTTCGTGTGCGACGAGCACTACTACGGGGAGGGCTGCTCAGTCTTCTGCCGCCCCCGGGATGATGCCTTCGGCCACTTCACCTGTGGGGAGAGGGGCGAGAAGGTGTGCAACCCTGGCTGGAGGGGCCAGTACTGCACCGAAGGTGGGTCCAGGGTCCGAGGGCTGCTCCCCTCAGCTTACTCCCTTCCCAGGGAGCGGAGGGGCTTCTGTGCACCAGGATCCAGGCTGTTAGCACTAGAGAGGGGTTCCGTGGGGAAACCGAGTCTGAGGAGCCCTGGAGACTTGCCAAAACTTCAGTCAGCTGGTCTCGGGGTTGGGGTCAACTCAGACATTTTAACTTCCGCTATGGGAAGCTGCCCTTCTTAATCAGGGAGGATTTTGGAGACAGGCCAGGGGTCAGGAAGTCAGTGAGGGAAAGGGGGGAGGAAGGAAGGGAGGAACAGAGGGCAGCATGGTGTGTTGGCCGCTGTGAGCCAGTTCTCTGCTGGGGCAGCATCTCAGTGGAAAGTGCTAATTCTTCTCTGAAGTTGGGGCACTTGGCCTCTTCCCAGAGCTTGTGTGTTTGCAAACACCCATGTGATGTGCACAGGCTGTCTGATGTTGTCACCCGTGGGGTGGGTGCATGCGGAGGCCGGGGGTACCAGGCTTGTGGGGGGGGGGCCCCCTGGCACCTCGTCTGGGAAAGAAATGCCTTTACAAGGGACCTAGGCCTTCCTGCCCCGCATTCGGTTCTCCTGGCAGCCAGGGAAGACCAGCAGCTGCTCTGCAGCACAGGGAACCAGAGCTGGGGAGTGGGGGCTGTGAGGACCCTGTAGGCTCCTGGGCCTGGTTCAGCTGGACCCTGGCAGGCCTCTCCCCAGCCTGCTACGTACCCCCTGTTGCCTGCACAGCCAGGGATCGGGTTTCCCTGCAGTCAGGGTGGGTCCCGGAGCTCCCAGACCCCAGGGAACCTTCCTTCTCCAGCCCTGGGGCAGGCAGCCTACCGGGAGGTGCACTCTCGAGTGGGTCTATGCCTGGGGCATGCGTGCCCTTCACTCTCCACCATCTCCTTAAGCACTTGGAGTTCCACTCTGGCCTGAGCGGCTGGCTCTGTTGTCCTAAAAACTTGTGGAGCGGCTTGTTAATGAGTTTCATAACCAGGCATAACCAGACCAGGAAGCCAGCCAGCCCCCGCCTACCCGCCCCCCCCGCCCCCCAGGGCCAGGCCTGCTGCTCCCTTCCCCACTGTCCTCTCTCTTCTTCACTGTGGGGTAGCCACAAACTCAAACTTTTTTCTTCTTATTCAAACACTGGAGTCTCTCCCCGCCCCCAGCCCGCGCGTGCCATCCATTAGATCCCGGCAGGGATAGGCGCAGGGACGCACGCCGGCTCCCATTGGCGGAAAGGGCGCGCGTGCATGTGTGTGTGTGGTGTGTACACGCCGGGGTGTGTGGGGTGGGGGCCGGGTGAGGGCCGTATTGTTGCACGGGGCAGCTGCTGGGAGAGAGCAGACAATGGAGCAGCTGTCCTGCCCTGGTCCCTGCAGACCAGCTGTCCACCCTTATCGACACACACACTTTCTGGGTATTAAGAGGTGGAGCTTTGTGCATAGAATTGGGAAGTGGGGGAGGAGATGGGGAAGGACTTCTGACCCTCTCTCAGAAGAAAAGGGGATGGGGTGGGGGTGGGGGCTTCCTCCATCTTTTGTCCCTGAGCGGCTGTGTTAAGAAGAATGCTCGCCCGCCCGCCCCGGCTGAGTAAAGTCCATGGTTACCAGGCAGGACGGAGATTAGTTCAGGGGCCAGAGGGAGCCAGGCGAGTGCGGCCGCGGCCCTGTGGCCCTGGGAGCGCAGCTTGACCCGGTATTTTCTTTGCTGCAGCAATCTGCCTGCCCGGATGCGATGAGCAGCACGGGTTTTGTGACAAGCCAGGGGAATGCAAGTAAGTCTGCAAAAGCCGTTTTCTCTGTCTCGTCGTCCTTGTACAGCGAGTGTGCGTGTAGACGCTCCAGGTGATCACTTGTAAAATGCGTGAGACTAGCTGGTGGGGCTGTTATTCGGGTGTTTCTACCCCCCACGTGTATGGAAAAGTGTAAGGTCACGGCTTGTCAGTCTGCTCGGCTCCCTGGTGGTGGGAACTTACAGACAGCAGCTGAAAAATGACAGTTTACTTGGGGTCAGACTTGGGGTGCATTAGAATCCCCTGGGGAGCTGCCAGATGACCCCAGGAGGCAGACCCTGGGGGCCCTAGGAGAGTCCCCTTCTTGTCTGTTTGAGAACCAGGTGCAGGTGCTGCTGGGAGGCAGTTTCCTGTGAGCGGGAAAGGCTTTGTCCCCCGGCCAAAGGTCGATGCCCCCCTGACCCTGTCCTCTCTCCCCTCAGGTGCCGAGTGGGCTGGCAGGGCCGCTACTGTGACCAGTGCATTCGGTACCCGGGCTGTCTCCATGGCACCTGCCAGCAGCCCTGGCAGTGCACCTGCCAGGAGGGCTGGGGGGGACTCTTCTGCAACCAGGGTGAGCCTCCTGTTCCCTGCAGGCGGCCAGGGCTCCAGCTCCTCCCTGGGAAGGTGCAGCCTTCCCGGCCTGACCTTGGACTTTCCTCCTCTTCCTGTCCCACCCCTCTCAGACCTCAACTACTGCACACACCACAGGCCCTGCAGGAACGGGGCCACCTGCACCAACACGGGCCAGGGGAGCTACACCTGCTCCTGCCGGCCTGGGTACACCGGGGCCACCTGCGAGGACGAGGTGGACGAGTGCGGGCCCAGCCCCTGCAGGAATGGGGGCAGCTGCACGGTGAGTCTGGGCGCACGGGTTGGGCGCCGCGTGGGCCCTGGCTGGACACGGACCCCACGGGTCTGCGGAGCAGCTTTAAGGAGCTTTTCATCTTCCCCGTCACGTAGGATCTCGAGAACGGCTTCTCCTGCACCTGTGCACCCGGCTTCTACGGCAGCGTCTGCGAGCTGAGCGCCATGGCCTGTGCGGACGGGCCTTGCTTCAATGGGGGGCGCTGCTCCGACAACCCCGAGGGAGGCTACACCTGCCACTGCCCCGCAGGCTTTTCCGGCTTCAACTGCGAGAAGAAGGTGGACGCCTGCAGTTCCTCGCCCTGTGCCAATGGTAAGGGCAGCCCACGGAGGCCTCGTCACGGGCTCACATTTAACCTCAGGCCAGGCCCCTGGCTTTGCGAGCCACTTTGAGCTTACGGAGCCCTTACATCTGAACACAGGGACTCTCTGTAGGGATGTTGGGGGGGAGCCTGGGGGGAGGGCACAGAGCTCACTTGGGTCCCATGCCCCGGCGTGCCTGGGAGCAGGCCCCGCTGCCACCCTCCAGCCAGCCACCTGGTTTGGAGGGAAGCCCAGCCCTGCACTGTCACCCAAGTAGCCGTCTTGTGTTGGTGTGGCTGCGGGGAAGTGTGGGTGGGACACCCTAAGCACCTCACAGGGAGGGCAGCAGGCCCCCGACAGGCCGGCCTTTCTGGAAGCTTCCAGAACTTCACCCTTAGGACAGCCCCGGGAGCCTCCCGATGGAGGAGGCGTGTCAGTCGCTCGGATGGTGAGCCGTCCTGTGGCCACGCTCTGGTCCTGTGGCCCGGGAGGCCCGATGCCCCACTCTCGGCAGCAGTGGGCTCCGTGAGGACACGGCCCTGCTTCCTCCCTCTCACCCTGCTCCCTCCTGGGCTCGAGGCTGGGCTGCTCGTCGTCTCTGTGACCTGGTCCCTCGTTGGGCGGCTGTCGGGCGCAGGGAGGCAGGCGGGGTTGTGTACCCGCCCGACACAGCGTAGCCGCTCTGGGGCCACGAGTGGCCGTTGTCATCAGTCACGGAGCCAGCGGCTCCCCCGTGGATCTGAGGGAGGCATAGGGTTCCTTGCGTTGAGCTGCCACCCCCTTCAGGCCACAGGCTGTCTGTCTGTCCTGGTTTCTCCTGTGGGTCCCGCCGCGGCGGACACAGCCCGTGCTCCCTGTGTTTCAGGTGCGCAGTGTGTGGACCTGGGCGACGCCTACATGTGCCGCTGCCGGACCGGTTTCTCGGGGCGGCACTGCCAGGACAATGTGGACGACTGCGCCTCCTCCCCGTGTGCCCACGGCGGCACCTGCCGGGACGGTGTGAACGAGTTCTCTTGCACCTGCCCGCCCGGCTACAGCGGCAGGAACTGCAGCACTCCCATCAGCCGGTGTGAGCACGCGCCCTGCCACAACGGCGCCACCTGCCACGAGAGGGCCCGCCGCTACCTGTGCGAGTGCGCCCGGGGCTACGGGGGCCCCAACTGCCAGTTCCTGCTCCCTGAGCCGCCGCCCCCGGCCCCCGAGGAGTACATGGAGGCCGGGCCCTTCCCCTGGGTAGCCGTCTGCGCGGGCGCGGTCCTGGTGCTCGTGCTGCTGCTGGGCTGTGCGGCCGCAGGGGTCTGCGTGCGGCTGAGGCTGCAGAAGGGCCCGCCCCTGGCCGACCCCTGCCACGGGGAGACGGAGACCATGAACAATCTGGCCAGCTGCCAGCGGGAGAAGGACGTGTCCGTCAGCATCATCGGGGCCACGCAGATCAAGAACACCAACAAGAAGGTGGACTTCCACGGGGACCACGGCAGCGGCAAGAACGGCCCCAAGGCCCGCTACCCTGGCGTGGACTATAACCTGGTGCCCGAGCCCAAGGGCGAGGATGCCGCCTCCAGGGACCCCCACAGCAAGCGCGATGCCAAGTGCCAGCTGCAGGGCTCTCCTGGGGAGGAGAAGAGCACCCCGACACTCAGGGGGTGAGTGCTGTGCGTCAGGAGGGTCGTCGGGGAGGCCACCTGGGGAGGGCTCGCCGACACTCAGGCGTGCTTTGAGCCAAGCTGGGCAAGGGTGTTCTCTGAGCTCTGGTTCAAACATGCTTGCCCGGCTGGTGTGGCTCAGTGGATTGAGCATCGACCTATGAACCAGGAGCTCACAGTTTGATTCCCGGTCAGGGCACGTGCCCGGGTTGTGGGCTCCATCCCCAGGGTGGGTCATGCAGGAGCCGATTCATGATTCTCTCTCATCATTGATGTTTCTATCTATCTCACCCATTCTCACTTCCTCTCTGAAATCAATAGATTTAAAAAGAAATGTTTGCACATCTTATTGTGGTTCTGTTTTATTTTCCTTTCAGTAGGGATGCATCTGAAAGAAAAAGGCGGGACTCTGTGTACTCTACTTCAAAAGACACCAAGTACCAGTCGGTGTTCGTCATATCGGAGAAGGACGAGTGTGTCATAGCCACTGAGGTGGGTGTGGGCACGGCCCTGGAAGGCACTACGGGCTGTCAGTCTGGACTTGGAGCTAACTTCCCGGTCTGTCTCGTTGGCCCCTCTAGGTGTAAAGTTGAGGTGATATGGCAAAATTCCCGTTTCTCTTCAACTACATAGAATTCCAAGGATCTATGCCCCAACGGATGCTGCTGAGGGAGAAGGAGGCCTTCGCGACGGCGGGGGACGAGGCTCCAGGGTCGGCCGGCGGGGGCTGCAGGCTCGGGCTGCTCCAGGACGCCTGTTGCACTCTGCTTTTCGCGACGTCTCCATTGCACTATGGACAGTTGCTTCTAAGAAATATATATTTAAATGAGTGGATTAAAGACGACATGAGACGCATGCACTGCCCGGAGTGTATATTTTGGATTCTTATGAGCCAGTCTTTCTTGAATTAGAACCACAAACACTGCCTTTATCGTCCTTTTTGATACTAAAATGTGTTTTTGTTTTTTTTTCTAGGTGGGAAAAGATGTGTGTTATTTTTTGGACTTGTAAAAATATTTTTCATGATATCTGTAAAGCTTGAGTATTTTGTGATGTTCATTTTTTTATAATTTAAATTTTTCGTAAATATGTACAAAGGCACTTCGGGTCTATGTGACTATATTTTTTGTATATAAATGTATTTATGGAATATTGTGCAAATGTTATTTGAGTTTTTTACTGTTTTGTTAATGAAGAAATTCCTTTTTAAAATATTTTTCCAAAATAAATATTATGAACGGCGGCCTGTGGCGTGCTGGCTTTCTGAGCGAGGCCCCGAGAACAGACAGAGCGGGCCCCTGATTTTGCGTTCCTAACATCTGTTCTGGTTCCCTTGGATCGAGTGAAAGCCACCTTCCTGGCTCCTGGGCCCACTCAGAGGACCTCCAGCTGTCACTGTGGGGACAGCCGAGGAGCGGCCCTGACGGAAGCAGCCCGGCTACTTGGCGACCCGGCCACCCTCCTTCCACCTTCCTTCCTAAGGACGGAACAGACACCCTGAGGAACGTTCACGGCAAAGACTCTGACTTAGAGTGATACCGATTCTCAGTTGGTTTGTGGGTTCATTTCCAGTTAATTCAAAAGAGTTAGTTGCCTTCTAATTCAATCCAGTTGTGATGGGTTAGCCGACAGTAATAAGATTACCAGCGCTTGCTGCAGGCCAGGCCCCGGTTACGCCCTCTGTGAGCCATCTCGCTGGTCCTGGCGGTCCTGAGAGTGATGTCATTGCTGGTCATGCAGAGGGAACGGGTGTGGGGAGTGAAGTGACTTGTGCAGGTTTTTTTCCCCCCCAAAATGTATTTTTATTGATTTCAGAGATGAAGGGTGTGTGGGGAGAGAGAGAGAGAGAGAGAGAGAGAGAGAGAGAGAGAGAGAGAGAGAGAGAAACATCAATGATGAGAGAATCATTGATCGGCTGCCTCCTGCACACCCCACATTGGGGATCGAGCTGGCAACCTGGGCCTGTGCCCTGACTGGGAATTGAATCAGGGACCTCTTGGTTCATAGATCGATGCTCAGCCTCTGAGCCATGCCAGCCAGGCTTGTGCAGGGTTTGTAAGGGGCAGTGTCAACCTTGAAGTCTGGGAAGCTGGCTCCATGCGCCAGAGTGATCCTTAGTCAGAAACGCCGCGGCTTCGAGAGCGAGACCCATCGCCGGTGTCTTAGGTGGTTCCAAGGACGGGTGCAGGTGTCGGCCCCCAGACTCGGGTGTATTTCTGGGTTGGAGGGAACCGACCGGCAGACTCCCTGGTCTTTGCACTGGTCCTGACTGTACAATCAGAAGTTCTGGGATCTTCCTGAGGAGGAGAGGCTGGTGTGTGTGTGTGTGTGTATGTGTGTGTCTGTGTGTGTGTGTGTTGGGGGGGGGGTGGAGATGGTAGACTGAGACCAACAACCCCTGCACGCTAGGTGGCTGGTGCTTTTGTGTCTGAAGCAGAACCTGACCCTCCAGCCACCTGGCTTTGGCTTTGAATAAGCTTCTAAGTCAAGGACTCTGCAGACGACTGGGCCCGGGAGGAAAGACCAAGGGAGGGAGGATGTCAGTGCAGGCTCCCAGCCCCTCCTCCCCCACCTGCCCCTCGCTGACTCCTCCCCCACCTGCCCCTCGCTGACCCGGTTCTCTCATTCGTCGAGCTCTGGCAAAGGGTGGGTGAGCTCTAACTTGGAGCAATGATTGAGCACTTCCTTTTACTTTCAGAAGTGACAGATATGGGAAATAAAGTAAGTGGCTCATCTATTTCCAAGACTATGGGCTCTGCTGGGACTCCTGCCATGTTCATTCTGTGAAAGAGGAAGAACCTCCAAGTTCTATCAGGTAACCTCCCTTTCATCCTCCCGACTTCCTGCCAATCAGAGATACGCTTGTCTTTCTCCAGGGCCCGCAAGGAACCTGCCTGAGGAACAAAGCGAGACCCCCCGGCAGCGTGGGGGTCCCAGTGCTCTGTGGACGCGGCTCCCACGTCCTTCTGGCAACGACGCTTTAACTGGACGTGTAATCAGTTGGTCTCTCCGTTTCTGGGTTTATGTCATTTGTGGCAGGAGATCCAGGCACCAGCCGCATAAATGTACGGGCGTTATGGACCAGCTGTGCCCATCACGCCAGGCAGTGCGCAGCATGGTCAGCCTTGGGTCATGTGCTCCCAGTGCCAAGTGTGCTACTGGGAGTGAGAAAGGAAGGCACAGCCACGCGCTCACAGCCCAAGTTAAAAATAGCCCAGGAGCCAGGCCGAGCTCCTGGTCCAGTTCTGGGAAGTGGCTGGCCCCTCCCAGCTGCCTGGCTCCGTGCTCCGGGCTCCACAGCCGGGCCTTCGGGGAAACCAGTGGGGAAGGTGAAGCTCCTTTCCCTTGTTTTTCTTCTTTAACTTTTCACTTGGTCGTACGTTTGAACCTCCAGAAATGTTGTGAGAATACTACAAAGGATTCTCGCCATCACCACGGCTGTCGGTCGGTCACCCCGTGTCTGTCAGCTTCTGCGGCTACGATGCGGAACCGCCAGCGGGGACATCTAAATCACTTCTAATCACGTGAACGACTGGGTCTTGATCCCTCAACCGTGTGGCGTGCGGGTCAGTGCTCCAACCCACCGAGCCCACGGGCCAAGGCCGGCACCACTGCTCACGCGTGGGTCGTGGTCGCTCTGCGGCTGTCGTGGCACTGCCTGGCCTCTGTGCTGCCTGACCGCCCCGAGCGCCTCACTCTCAGGCCGCCGCCGTGCTCTGCCTGCGAAGCTGTCTTCTCAGCGGTGGCGGCAGCAACTGTGTTTCTAACTTTGTGGCTCCGTGAACCTCGACGCCACGAGCAGTCCCCGAGATGTACAAGGGACGACCTATGTAGGAGCCGCAGGGAGCGGCTCCGTGTCCATCACGCATTCTGACGTGCTTCCCACGGTGGATTCCAGGCACATTGAACGGACAGGCCCACAGAACCACTGAGGAGGGAGTTTTGCAAAGAAAATGGAACTTGAATCTGATCAGACCGGCCAATCTCCCTAGTTTACAGAAGGACAGGGGACAAGGAACACGGTCAGGACACTGCTGGGGTCTGCCCAGCGAGTCCAGGCAGTGGTACGAGGAGAAGGAAAGGCCTGGGGACTCGCGGACTAGGAGACATGGCGATTAAAGACAGTTAAAGCAAACCCTTCAAGCCAATTGGAGAAATGTGAGCTGATAGTATTATAAATTTGAATGATATTGAAGTATATTTAAATGTTTTAGATGTGAAGTTATTACTGTTGAGCTAAACTAAAAAGAGTCCTTCACTTTTAAAGAAAATTTCTGAAATACATATGGATGAAACATTGCCATGTCTGGATTTGCTTTGAAGTAGCCTGAGACAGGGTATGTTGGCCAGTGGGCTGCGGGTGGCAGTCCTGGAGCCGGCATTGAAAGAACGTACCTCGGGGAGACACTCAGATACGTGCCAGGAGTTACTGCTCTGTCCGCTAGAGATTTGGGGAGTTTTCCATCTTTGCACATGAATTCTCAGATCAGAAATCTTGCAAGACCAAAAGCCAAACAAATCAAAAGGTGAGATGCAGGGGTTTGGTTCAGACCCAGGCTCTGTCCGTGTGGCCAGGCACTCGTGACTGCTCACTCTCCTCGTCCACGGAGCCACCAAAGGCTCCCCAAAGCCCAGCCTGAGGGAGCCATTCCCTGCTCAAAAGCAGCCAACAGCTTCCCACGGCTTTGAGCGCAGAGTTCAAAACCCTTAATGTGGTTGGGCAGGCCTTCGGGTGACGCGGCTCCCGTCTCTGTTTTATGTTATCCCCTCACTGCCCCGCTAGCCACCAGCGGCAGCCACATGGGCTGCTGGCACGTGGCTCTCCACCCTCCCTGTCCTGAGACTCCCACATGACCTTCCATCCACTGTGCTCTCACTTGGAGGTGCCGGCCCAGGGAAGCCCTTGCTGGACCCCCCTGACCCGGCACCTGCCCTGCCTTCCGATGCCCCCCTGGCTGGGTCAGCAGGTGTGTTATTTGTTTCAGGGCGGTGTCCTGGGAGACGGCCGAGCAGAGCCAGCAGCTTGTTAGCTGCACCCAGTCCCAGCGGTGTGCCTGAGCCAGAGGGCCAACCCCCGGGAGCGTGCGAGTGCACACACACACTCACACATGCACACATACACACACTCATACACGCACACACACACATTCGCACATACACACATGCACACTCACACTCGCACACACACACACTCATACATACTCTCACACATACATATACCCTCTCATACACACTCACATACACACGGGGGCACATGTGTAAAAATGTGCAAGCACGCTGATCATGAAGGAAGTTTTATTCTGTGTTCACGCTTCTCAATGTCACTCCTAGTTTGGGGCCATAACATGAAACCGGATACTGGTATCATCTGGGGGGAGGGCCATGTCACTTTGCTGTTATTCTAATAAATATACAGTCACCTGGACGCAGTGTAGGCCGTGAGGGCGTTTGCTTGGCCTCCAGCAAACAAAGTGATATGCAGCCCGCATTTCCTCGACGTGAGTTTCACAGAGAAGCGACGAGGAGGTTAAATGCTCTTTCTGCCGAGCTGAGCGTCTGCAGAAGGTCGACGTGGAGGCCGGCACTTCGAGGGACCGGAGAGCAGGTGTGGGGGCCAGGCCTCCGCACCCGTGGGCAGGGGCGTCTCACACCTGCCGGGCGTGAATGTTCCCATCTGAGGGAACCTCTCTGACCCACATCACCTTCCTCCCGGGAGGTGGAAAGTTGTCCTCCGTGATTTCTTGGCAAGAAGCCTTGAAAAACAATACGCCCTCCCTCTCACCTTTCTTCAGAAACATCAACTGCTCCGGCAAACGTTGCGTGGTAACTCCGGCCGCTGCGGGCACGCGGACCTGGAAGTTAAGCCATCTTGTTTGGGGTCTCTGACACCTCCTTCCTCTCAGACAGCCAAGTCTGTGCCGTGGGCACTGGCTTTACCGCTATCACAGCGGAATCAGTGTGAACAAAAGGTCTGTTTCTAAGTTACCTTGAACTTTGAAGGAGTGGAGCAGAGGGACGGGTCTGTGTGCAGCTCCGGGCACTACGGCTGGGCTCCGTGAGCGCTCATCTGTGCAGACGGAACTGGGCCTGCGGCTTTCTGCCATTCGGTCTGACATTGAACCCAGCGACCACAACCCGGGGATGGGAAGGCAGGGCACGCTGCGTGAGGTCTGTGACTGGGACGGCGGCAGGTCCTTTAAGACTGAGAATGAGTTTGTTTGACTGAATTTCAGCCCTTTCTTAGAAAAAAACTTTGTCATAAAAAATCAAGTTATATGCAATATTAAAAGGGGCATATTTATAAGGGAAAAACATCCTATATTTGGGTCTTTCACTTAAGATGAAAAAGCAATGCTAGGTGCCTTTCTGTTTCTCAAAGTCAGGTTCTTTTTTTTAAAAAAAAATATTTTTATTGCTTTTAGAGAGAAAGGAAGGGAAAGGGATAGGGAGATAGAAATATCAATGAGAGAAACATTGATCGGCTGCCTCCTGCATGCCCGTACAAGGGACTGAGCCCACAACCTGGGCATGTGACCTAGAACCAGTGACCTCTTGATCCATAGGTCGACGCTCAATCACTGAGCAACCCCAGCCAGGCTAAGGTCAAGTTCTTTTGACCCAGGATGTGGCTTGTCCAGCTGCCCAACACCTGGTCACTCCTTCTGTGGCTGGAAGTCCTTTCCCCTCAGGGGTGAAGCTGCTCTGTGGTCCTCACTGGCCCCCATAGCAGTGCTGGGGCGGGAGGGGGGGCAGGCCAGCATGACCCTGAGGTGGACGCTGAGACTGCCCACAGGCCAAGGTGAGCGTGGTGGGCGTGGGGTGTAGGCAGCACCCCCACGGGAGGCCCGCACTGTGCCACTCCTTTGTGGCCAGTAGCCATGGTCCCTCTCCCCCCGGGCAGCTTGAGTCAGGGCAGCCGGCCCTGTGGCATCGCCCCAAACCCAACACCTGTTCTCAAGCTATTTCCACCTGACCGAGGCGAGACAGGCCTGGAGCAGTTGTCCAACTAATTGGGAATATTTTAAAGTAATTCAGACCCTAAACTCAATATTCTGGCTCAAACGACCAGATCACCTGGGTTAAACGAACCTGTTACCAGAAGCCACCTTTGTGTTGTGAGGGAGACCCCCATAAGGACAGACATTGTGATGCCAGAAATAGAAGGCTCAGGACTGGGCCTGAGCCGTGTGGTCTTGTGCCCCTGACACCTGTCCCAGCCACAGGAGGCGGGGCCAGAACCACCACGGCTGAGTCAGCGCAGAGCGGGCCTAGCCCGCAGCTGCTCAGGAGCGGTCTCCTTCCTCCAGCTCCCAGGGACCCGCCACCCAGACGGCCAGCGGCTGAGGCCTGGGACCGCCCTTGGGGAAGCCCGCCTCCTCTGAGCTCTTCTCGCGGGAGAGGCCAGCGTCACCCTGCTCTCGGAGGCCCGCTCTGCCGCCTCCCACCACGCCTGCCTCATTCAGTCCTCTTCTCAGACATGAGGTTCAAGCCCAAGGTCACAGGGCGACAGAGGCCGAGCCCCGGGGTCTGACGTTTCTCCCACAGCGCAGGGCTCCATCTGAACACCTTTCCAAAACGGTTTCTACCGCGTGACTCTGATTCCGTCTCTGTGCTTGTGAGGATCTTGGATCTAGGTGGAAGGCACATTCCCATCCTCTGGACAGGGGAGCTGAGGCTGGGCCTGCGGTGGCTCTGCGTGCAGGCTCCATGCATCTGCTGGCTCACCCCTTCCAGAGTCTTCTGGAACCATCCCAGGCAGGGGCTGCGGCTTAATAACTGCCCCGCGGCCGCCCTCCCTCCTGGGCTGAGCTCCCTGCAGACTCTCTGCTCCTTTCCCATGTCTGGTGCCTTCTCTCCTGGGACCCAATTTTGGGGGGGGGGGGCGGAGGATGGGGAACAGAGAGCGTTGTCCTCCCAGGGTGTTGGCAGTGCCCTGAGGACACCCCAAGAATATCCCATGAGGCCAAGTCACAGCGGCTCCCATGTCCCGGCAGAGATGGGCCCTGCCAGGCTGTGGGGGAGGGGGCGAGAGAGGATGCGACGGGTGCCTCCCAGCGGTGTCAGGGGCTGGCTCTGCTCTCGATCTCCTGGTGGTTTGGGGCCTGGCTCTGTTCTGCAACCCACCTCTCAGGCCCATTGTTTCAGCAACAATGGGTGCCACCAACAGTGTCCTCAGAACCCAGAGAATTTCTGCAGGAAAAGCGCCCGCTCTCCCCTCCAGGCAAGAACAGGAACAGGTGCGGGGCAGCTGCCCTGACTCACGGCTCTTCTGCTTTCCACTGTGTTTCTGGGGGGAACCCAAGGCTTTCAGGGCATTTTGCTCTGAAATATTCAAAGAATGTTTCTTGCTTTTCCCAGTTACAGCCACGGTCTCATGGAATATTTCTTATAGAGACTGAGTCTTGAGACCTGCAGCAAACCAGAGAGGCACCAGCGAGGGGCGTGAAAGCCCGAGTCAGAGCCCACAGCTGCTTTGAAGGAGTGGTTGGCGGTGGCCGGTGGATTGGTGGTTAGAGCACCGGCCTGCGCACGGAAGGGTCGCTGGTTTGATTCCCCGTCGACCTGAGCTGCAGGCTTCAATCCCCACCCTGATCCGGGGGGGTGCAGGAGGCAGCCAATCGATGTGTCTCTCAGGATGATATCCCTCTCTCCCTGCTTCCTCCCTTCCACTCTCTAAAAAATAAAGGGAAGAACTACCCTCGGGTGAGGATTAACAAAACAGCAAAAGAAATAGCGTTCTGTTCTCCCTGGGACCTTTCTGAGGCAAAGTGTTGACTCTTCAGAAGTCGAGGCTGAATGTCCCCGCAGACGGGGAAATGGCGTCGGCTTCGCCCACAGGCTGGGTGGTACCGACCGCTGCCTCCGAGGCCGGCGGCGAGGGCACGCTCACACCGACGGCGTTTGCGCTGGGCCTGCGCTGGCGAGCAGAGCAAACAGGATTCTGTGCTCCGGGTTGGCTTTTATGGTCAGGAGACAGATGTGCAATGTGTTCTCTGGACAGGAGATAAAGCCAGGCTAGTGTTTGTCAAACTGGGGTCCCTGTTATCACAGGCTCCTGGGGCACCCACACCACCCGGCCTGGACTTTGAGCTGCACAAATACCAAGACTTTCTACTTGGCTTGTCTGCGTTTTCTGCAGGTCCTGAGGGTGTGACTCAGTCACGTACGCTGTTTCTTTGCTTGCTGACTGCACGCCCCAGGCCCAGGGCTGGATTCAGGGCCAGATGCAGACACTCTGTTGGCAGAGCTGGGCCCGTGGGGGCGGTTCCGGGCTCTGCCTGTCTGTGGTGTGTCCTAACCTGCGGGCGAACGCCTGCCCTGTGCCTGAGGCCTGGCGTGTGGGGTTAGGAACCTGGAGCTTGCTCACCCCGCCAGCACCTCCCTCCTCACATCCGGTGGGCCCTTCGGCTGCCGGTTCTGAACAAGCTTGTGGGTTGGGCTCTGCGTGCAGACGCTGAATGGCCACCAGCCGGGCCCTGACTTCGGGCGGATCTGCAGGCGCTTCTGAGGATAATGAGCGCTGGGCTTTTGCCTTTTTTGCTGGTTATCGCTCCCGGCCAACGGGAAACTCCCCACGGTCCCCGGGCTGTGCCAAGGATGCCTCGTTTGGGGCACAAGGTAGTCGCGTGCCTGGCTCTCCCTGAGCTGTTGGCTGCAGCGAGGTCACCCCCAGGGCCTGAACGCAGGTGCTGCCTCCCCGGGTGGAGTCCGTGTGCAGAGAGGGTGCGGCTGGGCTGTGGGGCGGGTACCTGCTCTCTCGCCCAGCCCTGGGGCAGGCGGCCAGGGTTGCCCGTGGAGCTCAAACAAGCCATGCAGCCACCTCACTGGGGCAGCCAGGTCCCTCAGGCTCTTCTCTCAGGCTCTTATCGGGAGGTGGCTGCTCCTCGGAGCTGCTGGGGACTCTGTGTTTCTCAGGTGCCGCGTTAGTTTCTGGGCTGCGTGACTCTGAGCAACGGGAACTTTCTCTCACAGTCCTCGTCCAGGTGCGGGCTGGGTCACAGTCCCGCGCTCTCCAGGCGGCTGGCGGTGGCAGGCCTGGCTGCTCTCCGGGTCGTGGCTACATCACCGTCTTGGGCTCCGTGTTCCCGGCCGGCTCCCCGAGGCCCTCCCCTCCTGTTGTGATGAGGACACTAGTCGTGGGCTTAGGACCCACCCACAGCAGTACCATCTCATCTCCGCTCCTAATTGTCTACGAAGACCCTCTTCCCAAACAAGGTCACATTCTGGGCTCTGGGCTTGGGGGGTGCCACGCCCCCTCCTCCAGGTTGTTGTAAAAAGTACTTTTAAGCCTAAACTGACGACGCTGCGGTGCAGAAAGCGGGGAACAGAGCCTCCGCCTGGAGCTGGTACCAGCATCCACGTCACTGGGTTTCCTCCCGCCTCGTTTTCCCACGTGCCAGAAGCTGTGACCAGTCTGTGAGCCATTCCTCACCCTCCTATCTCTTCGCCAACATGATCTTGTCAGCATCTCCACACGCTGCCGTCTTCAGACGCCACCTCTGAGCCCTGACGGCTTTGCTCTCAGGGGTCGACCTGGTCAATGCTGCTGGGAACCTTCGGCCCCTCAGGGCTGAGGATTCAGCAGGAACAGGAGAGCCTCCGTCTTCTCTGACCAGAAACCCCTTATCATTTCCCATGAGGCCCGTGTTCATGTTGGCTTTGATATGTGTTACCTCTCTGTGGATCAAAGGCATATTTACTCGCCAAAGAGGGTTGGACGACCGGTGCGCCCATCTCCTTTGACTTAGTTCCAGTCCAAAGTACAGACCCTCATTTTAGCCAATCTGTGCAGGTTCCCACGGCACCGTCCCCTCCCCAGGTGACTGGAATCCCGTGCCCCCCTTCCTGCGTTTTCTTGGGGTGCAGTTGCAGGCAGTGGAGCCATGCCTGGGCTTTGGGGTGGTGGAGGGCGGGCAGGAGGCCCCGTCTTCTTCCATCTGCCCCGGGGCCCCAGAGCGACAGGGAGGTGAACCTCGGGTGCCCCGAATTTACTTTTTACAAAGTCGCGTTAGGACCCAGAGTTTAGGGGGACGCTTAGAAATCCCCTGAATACCTCTCTGCCCCCAAAGCCCTGAGAAAGCTGGATCCATGGAGACCGTCGCTGGCCCTTGAGAGCCCAGTGTGCCGCCCTGTGCTCACACGCGTCCTCGAAGACCCGCCCCTGCCTGCCCTCCAGGCAGACCCGTGGCTCCTCAGGGGAAACACCGCTGGGGGCAGGCAGCGGGCCCCGCGCACCTGTCTGACGGGCAGTTCCTGGCCACTGGGTCCACGGGCTCGGCCAGGTGTGGACTTGGCCAGGTCCAGACAAGATGCCTAGAGAGTCTTCTTCTTCTTCTTCTTCTTTTTTAAGTAAAAGAGTTTCAACTGTAGCGGTGTCTCCGGAGGCGCAGGGAATGCTTCCCACATCCCTACGAAGCAGGCGCTCCGCTCTGAAAGCCGTGGGCCCAGGCAAGAGGAGCGGCTTCTCCCGCGGGAGCCACTATCGACCCAGGGGGTGGAATGACCGGCCGCTTCCCCGGGGGCGGCCAGTTTCCCACAGCAGGCCCCACCGGGCCCCCTTCATGAAGCTCCCAGACTCTCTGAGCCTCAGTTTCCCCATCTCGAGAAGGGGTGACAGTCCTCGCCCGCCGTGAACTTCAGTGCAACATACACACGCCACATGTTCAGTGGAAACACACGATAGAATTCCAGCCGCTTCCTTTTTCCATCCAGAAACAGGAGCTCCCCACGCGCACCTTCCACCCGCTCTTCGAGGCTCAGGCCTGACCCGTGGGGCGCGTGAGCCCCCAGCACAGTGCGGACGCCCGGACACCCCGACGGGGATGCTCTCGCTTCTACGGCTCTCGGTGGGCCAGTCCTTTTAGGCAGCGAGTGGGCAGGGACGGCCTGGCTGTGTGGCCAGGTGAGAAGCTCTTGGAGGCGCGAGCATCTCGGGACATTGGGGTGTTTTACGACGGGGCCAGGCTCCTGCAGACGCCTGTGCGTCCACTCAGCCGGGGAGCAGGCCTGACAACAGCAGGCGCCCTGGGACTGAGGGGACCAGGAGGCTGCGGTCGAGTTATTGATTTTAAGCTGCTAATTAACCAAAGACTCAGAGAGGACTTTGGACCACCCCCCCCCCCACTTCCTGCCTGAGATTCAGGGAAAGACCTGCCCTGGACCCCATCTGGGCAGCCTCGTTTGGATTGAGCAGTGGGTGGGAGGGCGGCAATTGGGCCTGTTTGTTTATTTATTTATTTATATAATATTTATATACTTTTATTGATTTCAGAGAGGACGGGAGAGGGACAGAGACATCAATGATGAGAGAGAATCATCGATCGGCTGCCTCCTGCACGCCCCCACTGGGGATGGAGCCCGAAACCTAAGCCTGTGCCCTGACTGGGAGTCGAACTGTGGTCTCCTTCTCCTTAGGGTGAAGCTCAACCCTTGAGCCATGCGGCCGGGCTGGATGGGCCTGGGCACGAGGTACCTGGTCCCACCCTTTCCAAGTCGCCCGCAGGGGCCTTCTGCCACGTGTCCCGTTCTTCGTCGGCTCCGCGAGTCTCCCTCTCACTCCTGGGCCCTGGCTCTTCTGTCCAGAATGCCTCCCGCTAACACTGCCCCAGCCCTCGGGGCTGCCATGCTCCTGGGAAGTCCCCACGGACGTGTATTAAAATGAGGGCTTTTCCCGAGAATCCGCCTCGTAACTCAGAAGGGGGAGGTCATGGCTTACTTTTAGCCCCAGGAAGGTGGTGGGCCCCACACTGGCCGACAGGGCACAGGCTGCCGGCAGCCTTTTGTTCCCCAGGCGCTCAGGGGCCACGTGAGGGTGGCGTGGAGCTTTAGGCGTGGCCCTCGGGGGCTCAGAGGATAGTCTCTGTGTGGCTGCAAAGAACCCAGAAAAGAAGTTCTGCTTGGTTTGGTCACGTGTTGGCGGGAGGTTGCATTTTGCCACGTGTGGTGAGCAGACCGGCCTGTGCAACGGGCACTTGGCGCCCTGACTCGGAGCGGCACTTTGGCTTCTGTTGGGCGAAATCACCACCAATAAGCACTGCATGGTCGACTGCCGGCCACCAGGGTCCTCAGGGCATTTGAAGGTGCCTTTAGGGAAGGTGTGGGCAGGGAGGGCCCGGGGAGGGCAAGGTGATGCTTGCACACCTGTTTCCATAAAGGAAAACACAGGAGAAGGAAGAAAGATGGGGGTGCGGGGAGGGAAGATGGAGGAGCAGTGGCCTCGCTGCTAACTACTCTCTCACACGCCTGGGTGGGTGGTGCTGGGGGCCAGGATGTTGGTGAATGGGACTAGTGGTTCTAGAATAGAATAGATCTCACAATTATGACGTCCGTTTGTCTTTCTTTCAACGTGTTTAAAGTGCACACAGGAGCCCTAACCGGTTTGGCTCAGTGGATAGAGCATCGGCCTGCGGACTCAAGGGTCCCAGGTTCGATTCTGGTCAAGGGCATGTACCTTGGTTGCAGGCACATCCCCAGTGGGGAGTGTGCAGCAGGCAGCTGATCGATGTTTCTCTCTCATCGATGTTTCTAACTATCCCTCTCCCTTCCTCTCTGTAAAAAATCAATAAAATATTAAAAAAAAATTGCGCACAGGATCGTATCAGGCCAGTGCTCCTGACATGCAGGTGATCCTGACATGCAGGTGAGGGTGGTGACAGGAGCTACTGTCCCGCTCGGGCAGCTGAGGGTGCGTGAGTGCCAGTTGGTGGGCTCTCACCTGGGAGCTTGTCCCGCTGGGTGTGATCCCTGTCGTGCCCGGGGGGGAGGGCACCCCTCCAGGTCCCCTGTCACACCTGATGGAGGGCAGGCTTCCCTCTCAGGGGCCAGCAGCTTGTCCAGGTGCCCGCTGGGCCCACAGAGGGAAGGGCTCCGGCAGGAAGTCCAGGTCCCCCGCAAAGGCGCTCAGCGTGGAGGCCGGACCCCGGGCCCCGCAGCCTCGGAAAGCTGAGGGCAGGGGCTGGACCGTGTCTGAAGGGGTCTCGTCGAGTCCACAGGCAGCACCTCTTATTGGGAAAGGGCTGTGTGCGTGGCCTTTGGTCGGTAAATGTCACCGAAGTGAATGGGCCCCTTCTGATGACCCCCACTGACTGGGGCCTCAGCGGGGCCATCTAGGGGCGCCCCCTCACTCAGCCTCGGGACACCCCGCTGAGAGGCCTCTGCTGTGGTCTGGGTCCTTCCGGTTCAGACGGTGACCCTCTTGGCCATGAGCTGAGCCCTCTCTGGCTGGGCAGCATCCACGTGTGTGAAGAACAAGTGTCTTAGGACCCCGGCCCCTGTGAGCCCCACCCCGCTCCATCCTCTGCTCACAATGACCTCCTGGCAGGGGGTCAGGGAGAGACTCAACTTTCAGATAAACCACCCATTTCTCTCCTGTAAGTGTGTCCTGTTATGATGACACGTTCATGGTTGATCCTAAATTCTAATGCGGTTGGAGGGCCTGTAGTTGGCTGCTTCTGGCCAGGACACCCCGCCTGCCGCTGAGCCCCAGGGCCCGGGAGGGTGCAGGGTGGGGGTGGGGCCGTGTGACAGGTGGGGCCGCGCACAGCTCGAGGGGCTGGGTCTGATTTATAGCGACACAAGGTGAGGTATTTTAGGAGCCGGCACCGGCCCGGGCTTAGTTCGAGCCTCAGAAGTGTCTTCGCCCCGAAACAGCTGATCTATTTCTAGGGAGTGAGGCCGTCCCTCCGTCCGTCTGTGCTTTTAAGGGACTCAAAGCCCTGGCAGAGGCCAGAGCGCATTTCTGGCCAATAATTGGAGGCCTGGGCGGCTGCCGGCCGCGCTGGGTCCGGTCAGGCCCAGAGCCTGGCCTCTGCCGGGGACGTGGGCACACGAGGCCCATCCCCCGGGGCGGGAGCCTTGCTCTCAGTCCCACGGGCGCGGGTTCCTGCCTTGGTCTCCAACAGCAGCTCCCAGAGAGACATGAACTGTAATTAGGATCACGACTGTGGCATTTACGAGCAGAGCACTTTCGATATGCAAATGAGTTCCATCCTCACAGCAAACAAGGAGGGTTTCGCACAGCAGACAACTAGGACACAAGGTTAGGGATCTGCCCAGACACGCGGCAGCGATAACAGCTCCAGGCTCAGCCAGCAGTGACTTCCTGTTCCAGAGCAGGGACAGGGACAGAGACAGAGAGATGGAGAGAGACAGAGAGACAGAGAGATGGAGAGACAGACAGAGAGACAGAGTCATAGACAGAGAGACAGAGACAGAGAGACAGAGAGACAGAGAGATGGAGAGAGACAGAGACAGAGAGATGGAGAGACAGAGACAGAGAGACAGAGACAGAGAGACAGAGAGATGGAGAGAGACAGAGAAAGAGACAGAGACAGAGAGACAGAGAGAGACTGACAGTTGAGAAGGAAGCTCCGCCCAGAACCTGCAGGGCTCACAGCTGTTGCCTCCCAGGGGGCAGGCCTCCTGCTGTTGGTGGGAACCTGGGGTCTGGGGTCACAGTGGAGCCCCCAAAGCGCTCACCCCAGCCCTCAGCTGAGGGGACCTCATGGGAGAGCCCTGCCCAGCCAGACGCCCTCCTCTGCTGGTCCTCCCCTGAGGGACCCTCCCACCGTCCCCCCGCTTGAGCCCCTCGGCTCAGGGGCCGGCGCTGCAGGAGGCTCGGGGGTCCGGCCTCCAGGGCCCCCGCTCGCTCGCCCTCGCTCGCCCCACGCCTTCTGTGCCTTTGGTTCAGAACGTGCTGTGGAGGGGCCTGTGGGGAAAGCCTGGGACTGTGTGTCTGAGGCTCATGTGGTTCAAACCCACCTGGACCCTCTGGGCCTTCGTTGGCCTGAGGTCTGGGTGGGGCCAGGGTCCTGCCACTTGGAGGAGGGAATCCCAGCACCAGGCGGTCCCACCGGGCCTGGCAGCTCGGGGCCGAGACGGGGACGCCGGCTGCCCGTGGGGCCTGCTTCATTGGTTTTGCGTTTTCTCTCCAGGGCTGCTGGGCGAACGCCTTGCAGTGACCCTGCGGACGGGGCTCTGCTGGACGCCAGGCCACCCCAGGGGGGTCAGTCCCATCCTCCTCCTGTGAGGAAGGCGGCCACTGCGAAAGCTCAACCCGGGACCTGGTGCCGGGCGCCGGCTCTGCCATCTGGGGAGGCGCGTGAGGGTGATGACGGGCAGGGCGACCCTCGGTGCCCCCGCCCTGGAATCTGGGGTCTGGGGGAGGCGTGAGCCGTGCACCCACCTCACGCCCACCCAACCGGTGTCTCTCTGCTCACAGGGCCCTAGAGCCGGCCCCTCCGTCCTTCCTGGTCCCTGTGAACACGACGGAGGTGACGCACGGCCTCTTCCCAGGGACCGAAACCTCCCGGACCGATCCTGAGTTTTATGCGGCAATGAAACGCTAATCGGGCTAGGACGCTTGTAATTACCAGCAGGGTAATGGGTGGTCACATAAATCGGTCAGCGAGGCAAACAACCAAACCTATAAAACCTGGTTTCCCACGACACACCCGTCAGGAAAACAGCCCTTTCACCCGCTGGGCACCCCAGGGCCACCCGGGGCGGGGCTCCCCGGGGGCCTGGCTGGCCACTTGGAGAGGGAGCCACATGGGAGGACACGCCAAGGCCACGGGAGGGGCCCTCAGGCCCTCGCTGCATCCTCTCCATCTCACACCAAGAAAGAGCGACATGCCCGTTCCTTTGTCCCAGGACAAGCTAAGTTTTTAACACGCTGAGCGACCCAGCGCACACCCCGCATTTCGTCGATTTACCGCCCACCTTCCCCGGCAGCAGAGGCCGTGGGTGAGCTCTGGGCGGACGACTGCCCCTGCCCGGGCCCGGCCGGCCCTCCAGGGTGTCTCTCGTCTGTGACCCGGCAGCCGCCCTGCCTCCCAGGCTCTGGCAGGCGTGGGAAACACGTTGGCTCCTCATGTATACGAGGTCCTCAGTGGGCACCCACTAAATGTCCGCCTCTCTTTAAAAATTGCCAATTATTTACAAGTTAAAAATGCCCAGAATGACTGAGCTGATTGATACTCAATACTGTCTGGCTTAGGAGCATTAGAGGTGGTTTAATTCAATACCATCTTCCGCTCAGTACGTGTTCTTTCAAATCCGGTCCAACCCTGACCTCCAGTGAGCACACGGCCTTGGGCCTTTCAGCTAAAAACGAAGCCGCCACGGGAAGCGGGGCAGGGCCTGTCGCTCCTGCTGCTGGTGTCCCGGGGAGCGGGTGCAGAGCCCACACCCACCCACGGGGCGGGGCGCCTCGGGGAGGCTGCCGGAGGTGTGGGGTGGGACCCCGAGGGCCTGCGGCGGAGAGGCGGCTGCAGGATGGAGGACTGCGTCACATTAGAAGCAGCCTGGGAGGAAGGGCGAGCCTCTCGGTGTCCCCGCAGAAGCCCTTGTGGGCTCAGGGTCAAGGAAAGGTGACGGTTGGGGACACTGCTCGTCAGGCGACACCTGGCCAGCAGAAGGTGTTCGAGAACTAGAGGCGTCAGCAGCAGGGCTCTCACGTCCTACCTCAGCGGATGTGGAGCGGGGAGGAGCAGCGCGTCCTTGAGGGCATGTTAAGATGAAAAGGGAGCGAGAGGAGGAAGCTGCCGCCAGAAAGCGAGTGTTTGGGGGGGCATGAGGAGCGCAGGTGCTGACCGCCCAGGGGTCGCGCCACCACGGTCCTCATAGACTCTCCAGGCGCGGTCCCTCCCTCCCAATCTGCCGCCCGGCAGGGCTGAACTGGTGTTGGACGGGCAGGCAAAGGGTTAAGGACAGAGCCCAGCCTGGTGGTGTCGGGATCAGACAGCCAGCAGCCGGGCAGGAGGCACCGTGGGAACGGGTGGCGGACAATGGCGGGATTGACAGTGCACAGGGAAGGCCACCTTTGGGAGAAACCGTATCCCCCCGTGTGCGGGAAAGTGAGAAATAGTAGCAGATGCTGCAGGACCCGGAGCAACAGATGCCTTCTGGCCGGCTCCCCACCAGCCCGTGCCCCGCTCCCGAGGTGGGGGCTGCCGCAAACACAAATATTGCGGAGGAATTAGCAGCAGCAGATGGTGGCAGCACGATTCGATGAGCTCGGGGTCAGGTACGCGTGCATGTGGTGGCAGCATTCATCACCCCGCCCCAGGCCGACGGGGCGGGCGCGGCCTCCCGCACGGCCCTCTCCGCCCCGACCCCACATCGGCTTCAGCAGCCTCGGCAGAGTTTCCCGAGAACATATGTGGGACGGTTTGTTAATTCGATTTGTGTTTGAACATGCGATGGTGGCCAGTTCCCAAAGGGCCTTCTAAAGGCCCTGCGTGTTCGGGAGGGACGTTAGCTCCGCCCTCTGGTGTGGCCTCGGCTGTTTCATGCTGAGACAAGGTCCCTCCCCCCCCCCCCCCCCCCCCCGCCTGTCTACTCTGAGCCCAGGTGTGTCGGGCCCCTTCCACCTCCGGCCTTGGCAATGGTGCTCAGTGAGTTTCCACGTTGACGTCGTCCTGGGTGCTCAGAAGGAAACTCCTGGACATTGGGTTCCTGGCAGAGGACGGGCGTGGCCCTCCGTGGCCTCTGGGGATGGAAATTCCACGTTGGTGGCTTCTCAGGGCCCTTCCTGCTTCCTTGCGTGTGACTCCCGGGAACACCTGGCTGCACGTGGTGGGGCGTGTCTGCCATGGACCAGGGGTCCCCGAGCGCTGTACACGGCTGTGTACGCGTGTGCCCGCCCTGCGTGTGGTCTCGGGAAAGACAACCTGGATGGCGACGCTTCCGGAAGCGAGCAGGGAGTCGCGGTGTCCGAGCGGTGCCCCTCTCAGGCCCGCGGGCTACTTTTCTGGCCTCCCCTCCCCCGAGCCTGGGGGCAGAGCAGGGGTGACGGGGAAGAGCTTGGCATCTTTGATCTTAAAGAAAAAGTTTCTCTCTTGTGGAAGGAAATCTAGGTATGATTTTTATACCTAAAAATAGAGTGCATTGGTCGCCCAATTGAAAAGCAGAGCTGCTTATTTCTAGAAAACCTGGAAAAGCAGGGAAATAAATCCCCACGTTTCCCATCTGCAGCCCCGCATGCTGCCTGGGCGTGTCCTTCCGGTTCTTCCCCACGCACAGACGGTTGTAGACGTGCATCCTGTACAACGTTATGTCTTCGTCTTTCGTTCTGTTATGACGCGAGCATTTCTCACCCTTCGCTCACTGTCTCGCTAAGGAATCCTCCATCGGCTCAGAAGATGGCTTTTGACCACTTTCTTCTTTTTAATATCTGAACATTTAAAACAGTAAAACTCTTACTAATAATTCTGGCATAAACTTGTTTTGAAATTTCTCTTTCTGGAGCTCGGTGTATTTCCTGAGGCTAATTTCCTAGGAGTAGAAAAACGGGGCGATGCAGGGGCATGAGGGATAGAGCTGTGCTGCCCGCACGGGTTCAGACCGCTGCCCGGGTTTCCGCCTCAGCGGGCGGTGAGGGACTCCTCCAGGGAACTGGTTACTGTCCTGTGTCCGTGGGCCCCGGCTTCCAGCTGCTCCCCAGGCCCGGCTCCGGCTCATCTATACCACACACCTGGTCGGGACCGGCGTTATCTAGAGGCTCTGAGGGGAGTGAACTCACTTTTCCAAACATGATTTTGGAATATTTGGAATATTTCCATTGATGTTTAGAGAGAATGGAAGGGAGGGGGAGAGACAGAGAAACATCGATGTGAGAGAGACACATTGGTTGGTTGCCTCCTGCGTGCACCCCAACCAGGGCTGGGGAGGAGCCTGCAACTGAGGTATAAGCCCTCGACCAGACTCAAACCCGGACCCTTCAGTCTGCAGGCCGCCGCTCTATCCACTGAGCTCCACCGGCCAGGGCCCAAAGGTGACTTGAAGGGTCATCGGGAAGCCTTAGTGACGGCGGCACGTTTATTTCCCCGGGGCTGCTGGCAGAGTAGAAGCAGGGCATTGATTCTTTATGTAAATCTCCAGCCCCTTTTCACGCGCCCTATAGGAAGCGTCTTTGTTTTAGTTTTCCCTGTCAAGGGGCCAATTAATTCAGACTTCCGTGCACAGGCCCAGCTGTCACGTCCCTGCTGCTGAAAGGATCCCCCAGCAGCCCGGCCTGGGAGCCTGTGAATGGGAGCTAATCGGAGGGTGCAGGGCTACTCCCGCCCGCCCCGCCCTCTCCCGCCGGACCTGGTGTTCACACCTTTTGTGTGGCGCAGCCGAGCCCTCACCTATCTGAGGAATTTTTCAATTAACATTTCTTTTCCTCACGAGAGGCCGGAGCCTTTGGTTCTCCACAAAGGCCGCCCGTCCTCGCCTCTAACAAGGTGCTGGGCAGCCCTTCCTGCTGGAGCCTATTATTCGGCATTGACGAGGCCGGGCAGCCCTCCCCTAATCAATAGCCGATCAGGCACAGCGGGGAGGAACTGCTGCTTAACATCCGTTCCTCTTCAAACGAAACGCTCGCCTTTGAGTAAGAAAAGCCTGGGCTGAATGTCACACCCAGCTAATTGGCAGTGTTTCAAAGGGAAGGGAGAAAAGAGACGGAGGACAGACAGCCCAGCCCCGCGTCCAGACGGTCCTGAGGCATCTCCTGCTCTCGGCGGAGTCTCGTGTTTTCTCCCAAATGCGTGTTTTCCTGCCACAGGTCTTTCTCAAATGCTCTACTAACTGATTAAATATTTTAATGGCGGTGTCAGCGCGTCGAATAAAATCCCGTCACATTACATTTCTGATAGATTTCAAACTCATCTCTCAGGCTCTCGTGGCTGCAAAGATTTCATAACAGCAGCTAGTGAGGGTGAGTGATAGTGAGCGAAGAATTGAACTAATTTTGTTGAAAAATTTGTTGAATTCCTTTGAAGGGATTTTGAAGTTCAGCCCTCAGGATCGTTGGCCAGTCCTATAACCTTTACAGAACAACGAAGGGAAACACGGCACGGAAATCGATGACCCTGTCCGCGTAAAGGGACCGAGCAGCATGGATGCGAGGGGCCCAGGAACGTGGATGCCAGGGGCCCAGGAATGTGGATGCGAGGGGCCCAGGAACGTGGATGCCAGGGGCCCAGCAGCGTGGACACCAGGGCAGGACTGCTCGCTCCAGGCAAACTGTGTGCCCAGAGCCGGAGCAGAGACGACACGAAGGAAGAGCCAGCCGCCATGGGAGAAAGAAGCAAAGTTTGATGTTAAAATGTAGGCATTTCTTTGCACTCATGATCTGGTCTTTCAGAAAATAAAACACGACTAACAGCCAACTTGATTTATAGATTGTCTAACGGGCAGCGAGCTTCCTGCACTCGGAAGCTTGGGAGCGTCCGTTTCTCTTAGACACAAGATGACTTCCTGTTTGAAGCAAGCACATCACATGTTGACTGTGAGTTCAAAGAGGCCCGAGTTCAGATCACTGTGCCCTCAAGGCCCCAAGGATGGCCTGGCCGGGTGGGTCAGGTGGTGAGAGACAGGATTGATCCCAGTCAGGGCACATGCCCGGATTTTGGGTTCGATCCCAGTCCGGGCGAGTACAGGAAGCAACCGATTGACGCTTCTTCCTCACGTCAATGTTTCTCTCTCTTTCCCTTCCTCTCTCTCTCTCTCAAATCAATTAAAGAAACAACAACCATATCCTTGGGTGAGGATAAAAGAAATTGCAAAAAAAACAAAAAAAAAATACAACAGATCCCGGGGGCCAGTCGGTTTATGGAGCATGTCCGAGCCTGGGGTTGGCGGGCGCGGTCTCTCTCTTCCCACAGCTCGCACCTCGGCTGTTCCTGACTCCATGTGAGCACATGGCTGCTCCAGCCTCCCACACGCCTCCCCTTAATTCATCTCAGGCTCAGGCGTGGGAACTCGTCGGCAGGTAGGATGGCGTCAGGTGGTCTGTGGAGTCGGTGGGTCTGGTGGTGAACCGGGCACGTGACGTGGAGTCAAGGCCTGAACATATCCCATCAGCTGTCCGCTCACTCGCCTCCTTCCTCTCACTCACAACCAGGCCCTTTGTGAGCATAACCTGTGTGTCTGTGGCGACTCATCGTCCATCTCTGTTCCCCGTCCTGTGCCCACCCTTTAGGTCACGGGTCCACCGTCCACCTTTGCTGAGGGCGGATGCTGAGCTCACCCGATCGCCAGGGGGCTCCTCAGGGGCTGTGAGTGGGAGCCACGGACGTAGTGGCTGGCATTTTCCAGGTGCTTCTTCTACAGGCAAAGCCACCCACCTGGTCCCTGCTGTCACCCAGGCCCAGGTGGCCCAAATGGAAGGGTGCAGGCTCCTGTGTGGAGCTGAGATAGGATCTGGCACCAGGAGTGCCTGCACCCCAGGATCAGCAAAGGACCACACACGTACACATTACACACACGTATGCTCACACATGCAAACACTCACGCATGCACACTCACACGCACACGCATTCACACACACGCACACAAATTCACACTCACATCTACATAGCACACAATTACATAAACACACCTTACACACGAGCACACGCGCACACACGCGCACACATTCACCCACTCACATGCTCATACTCATGCTAACACCCACATGCACACACGCACACACACACACTCACATGCACAGTCACACACGTGCTCACACTCACATGCTTGCACTCACACGCATACGCTCACACATGGGCGGCACACAGCCGGGTAGGTGCAGCCCCTGGGCTCCTGGTGTCCACGTTCCTGGGCCCCTGGCATCCACGTGAGGTCATGTTACAGCCTCGCGTGCTGGTGCCTCGCTGGTGGCTCCTGCTGTCCTTCACCCTCGGCCTTTGGGTCTGAGACAGACAAGGGCAGAGCCCCGATGCTCTCCTGGGCGCCCTTCCTTTTGCAGGCCATGGAGGCCGGTGTGGACGCACATCTTCCCCGTGGCTGTGGTCACGAGGCGCGGGTGGCTGCTGGCCCCGGCTCAGCACTTCCGGAGCCACGGCAGAGCGGCAGGGCCACGCGGAGGGCCTACAGGCAGGTGTGTGGCTCTTGGACAGAATTCGCTGGGAATGAGCTAGAGGAGTGGCAGCGGCCCACTCGGAGGGACTTGCTTATTCCCAGCTTTTACGCGTGTGGGTTTGGATGTTTCATTTCTGGTAAGTGCATGGAGTGGACATGTTGGAAATAACCCAGAAAGTGCACCAAGAGTCATGGGTGTGGCGGGGGGTGTGGGCACCAGTCTGGGCGGGGCTCACGCGCATCCTGCACTAGCGGGTGGTGAGCTGTGTCGATCCTGCGATCTATTTCCAGTTTGGGGGCTCCTCTCTTCCCTCTTCCCCCCGGTTACTTTCATGTAACATTTCCTGGACCATCCCTTGCTTCTCTTTCTCTCGTCTTCGAAGAATGTTTCTTGCCTTTCTCCTTCCTGAACTCAAGGTGGCCATTGGCATGCCTTTCTTTTGATTCTCCCACTCCCCTGCAAGCCGGGTGCACGTGTGTGCGCACACAGGTGCACACGTGTACATTTCCCAGCGCTTTTAGCTCCCTCTCTGTCCAAGATCAGAGCAGACGTTGGGATGGGTTAACCCAGACTGTCCCTGGGGCTCTGTGTCATCCTGGCAGCAGCTCGAGCCGCCAGCCAGATGGCCGAGGTCCCCGGCAGCGGCGGCATTGCTGAGGTCCTGCCCTGGAAACTGGCCATGTGGCTCCCCCGCAGCCTCCCTGAGAGTGTGCCAGCCCAGCACCCTCTGGACACGACAAGGCCACCCTAGGAGTCCCCACCACACAGGCACCCTGGGTGCTGAGGGCTGGGGTCCTGCCCAGCGCTGCCCTGAGAGCTGGGCCCAGTGGTGCGGAGCAGCTGGCAGATGCCTGAGCTCCCTCCATCCCTCCTGCAGGGCCTGGGCCGAGCCAGACCATTAGTCCATGTTTATGCATGAGCGGGTGCCGGCCCCGCCGCCTCTCAGCCTGAATGCCTCCCACATTAGCTCCCTGCTGGTGGCAGCGCAGGAATGTGGGACGCAGGAGCTGGTGGCGCGTCCTTCCCACCCCCCCCCCCCCCGTGGATGTGGGACGTGTTGCATAACCCACCCTCACCATGTTTCCTGAGGGTGGAGGAGGGGCTCAGAGCTTCTTGGAAAGGGGTTTGCCTCCCTCTCTCGTCCCCGAAGGTGAGACCCGAACTCAGTTCCCAACTCTGCCCACAGCGTCCTCTTCACTGGAAATGTCACCTGAACTGTTGAAAAGCTTCGTGACGTATAAACCTGCTGGATGTGTGGGGGTTAGTTCCAGGGAGAGAGTCACCAACACCCTGGCTGCAGGGGTGGGGGTGGGGAGGCAGGGGCAATTCCCCAGGAAGCGGACGTTCAGCACCCGACCCAGGACAGTCCTGGCCGCCAGGGTGCTGGGCGCCGGACAGGGCTGCCCGGCAGTGGGCAGAACGCAGGGCATGGTCAGGACAGGTGCCGAGGCTCCCATGTGAGGGCTGTTTGGAGAAAGTCCCCTACACGTCGAAAGGACGTGAGGCCCTGTTGGGAAACACCAACCAGGGGCATGAGGCGCCTCCCTGGGACATGCAACACGGGGACTCTGTCTCATGACTTTACTGAATACGTCTTACATTCACGCGTGTTTTCACCTGTGCTGACCAAACCCACAGACCATGCTTAGTGTGAGAACAGCGTTCTGGGGGCCGCAGGGCCGCCTTGCAAAGGAGCTGCTCCCCAGATCCCTCTGCCTGGCGTGTCAACAGGGAGCATGAGCCGGTCCCGCGAACATGCCTGCCGGCTCGTGCCAGGGCCTCGCACACGGCAGGCGGGCCCCCTGGGGAGTGGGCCACATCGAAACCTGGTTTTTGTGAGGCTGACTCATCGCGATTGGTGCATCCATCACGGACGCCTCTGCGCTGAGGAGTCCAACGGCGGCCGGGAGGCTGGCGGCTCAGGAGGCTGGTGGTCCAGGAGCCCCCGGCCGGGTGACTGTGACCGGTGGTGAAACGGCTCTCATTTCCCTCGCTGCAAGGGAGGCGCTGGCCCAGGTGACCCCGGAGGCCTCGGAGCCCTTGACACCACACGTTTGAGGACAGTGGACAGGAGCCACCAGGACGTGACCCGCGTGGGAAGACCTGGTCCTGGGGTCCTGGTCCATGGCGGCGGCTGGGGGAAAGGACACCCACCCTCTGTAGGAACACGATAAAAGGTTAAAAAACACCACCATCAAGTCCACTCGTTCACGGAGGAAGGACCACGTGCCACGTGCATTTAACTTCAGCGGCGTCCTCCGTGGGGGGCGTAGGCGGAGCCGAGCCCGCCCTCCGGCCTGCACCCCGCAGCCCAGGGCCCTGCTTCCAGCTGTGCCCGCTCCGGCGGCCATGGATGTGGAGACCAGGAAGACCGGGCGGCGCCCCAGGACGGGGTGCACCCGGCACGTTTCAGACCAGGTGACCGTCCTGTGCACCTGGGGAGGGAGGGGCTTGTGCGTGAGGAGCTGTTGCAGGCGAGGCCTCCTTCCGAGTGTGTTGACTTTGGAGCGCGCTGTGCAGGCCGCACCGTGCTGTGCCCTCGGCCCTTCCCCGCAGACGGCATTCCTGTGGGCTGGCAGCTCCCCAGGCCCGAGTGGCAGCTGCCATCCCAGCCACAGCTCTGGGCATGCACACCTGAGACCACGAGCCCCCCACGGACGGCAAGCCCCCCTCGGGGCAGCCACGTCCCTCCCAGCACCTGGGAATGGCTCCTCCAAGCCTGGGGTGAGGAGTTTATTCCCCTCATTTGAAGAGGGGGTGCCGGGCTCCTGGTAGGGGTTGTGCTCTGTGGCCCAGGGACTTCCCTCTCTGAGTCATGGCCTCTCGCCGCCTGCCGGGGAGCAGATGGGACGTGTGCTGAGCCGCAGGCGTGGGCTCAGGCTGTGACAGGCCAGGGAGAGTGGATTCCTGAGCTGTGTACCTTCACGGGGAACAGCCCGCCTCCAGCGGGGCAGGAATTTGGGGCTGCAGGCCAGGGCCAGGAATGCGGGGCAGGGGGAGAAGGGACGATCGGCAGGGCCAGACGCCTACCTAGCACAGGCGTGGACTTGTGTCGGCCCTGACCCCGGTGCCCAGAGCCTCCAGTGACCCGAGACAAGCGGGGGCCTGCCTGCCCACGCGGCGGCAGCTTCCGACCTGCTGCTTCAGCAGGGGCGGGGTGGGCACCAGGTTCCTCCCGGGGAGGGGAGGGCAGCTCAGAGGGGCCTGGGCGGGAGGAGGGGCAGCGCCGGGGTCCACGCCTCGGGTCCTGCAGTGACCATGCAGAGGACAGCCCAGGACATGCTCCGGGGCACCAGCCGGCCACCGCCTGGACCAGCCCTGGGCGCTGACTCCGGCCCACCTCCCAGCAGACATGTTAACAATCCCATATCACATTCGGGGTCTCCAGCTGTGAAACGGGGACCACGTGGAGCACGTGGCTTCCAATGACCATGAGTTTGTGGCAGCAAAGTCTTGTGACCCCGTCTGGGATGGGGTGGGAAGGCCCGCCTTTTATCAGGCAGAGGGAGTGACCCCATGAGACGGTCACAGGGTCACGTGGAGGCCGTCCCTCTCCTGGGACCCTGTGAGGGGTCACGTGGAGGCTGCCCGCCAGGTGGATGATGGGGGCCAAGGGTGAAGGTGTAAGAGCCCAGCTGGCACTGCCCGTGTGGGCGCAGGGACAGGGATGGCTCCTGCAGGGGCTGGTAAGTAGGCACACGGCCCTGGCACGGCCCTGGCACTGCCGGCGAGACCTAGCGAGGCGTCACTAAACAGTGTCTGCTTCCAACCGTGAATCCGCGTTAATCAGGGTCCACACAGGAAGGGATTGCTCACCGGGTTCTGAGGGGATGGGGTGCAGGCTGCGCAGTGACCTCGAAGGGCTGTGGGCGGGGCCGAGGGCTGTGGGCGGGGCCGAGGGCTGTGGGGGCTGTGGGCGGGGCTGTGGGGGCTGTGGGCGGGGCTGTGGGCGGGGCCGAGGGCTGTGGGGGCTATGGGCGGGGCTGTGGGCGGGGCTGTGGGCGGGGCCGAGGGCTGTGGGGGCTGTGGGCGGGGCCGAGGGCTGTGGGCGGGGCTGTGGGCGGGGCTGTGGGCGGACGGCAGAGAGGAGGAGGAGGCTGCTGCTCGCAGGCTAGTCTCTGGCCCATGGGCAGCACAGCCCAGCGGTCACTCGCCCTGCCCCGTGCTTGGTACCGTCACTGCTTCCTGAGCCCCTGGAGTTTGTTTTCTGAGGACGGGGGTGGGGTCAGCGGAAGAGGTCACTCTCGTCCCTGTGACTGTCCTCCCAGTGCTGGGCAGGACGAAGGGACGGTGGGGGACACGGTTCTGACACCCGGCCTGTCCTGCATGTGTGGCTTCTGTCACCGCTCTCCCCAGTCTCTACTGAATGGTGTGTCCAGTCCCCTGGGAGAGAGACAACCAGACAATTACTTACGAAAATGCAAAGTAAACGGAACCAATGACGAGAGCCGCGATGCCAGGGCCCTGCAGGAGCCAGAGAGCTGCGCGCAGGAGCTGGGCTGTGAGGAGTGCGGGGTCCCGGGGAGGAGAGGAGCCAGGGACACTCTGGGCAGAGGGAAGAGAGGTGCAAAGGCCCTGGGGCGGGGAGCAGCTGCCAGGAGGGTGGACAGTGGGTGGCTGTGGCCCTGCACCTGTGCTGGCGGGTTCACCCCTCTCGGATCACCCGGCCGTGCGGGAAGGTCTGTGACTCCCTCTCGATGGTCTGGTCTAGGATCTGGGCTCCGAACCTCCGAGCTCTGTGCTCCCGGCGATTCCAGATCTGAGCTCTGGACCCCACCGGCCTGGCGTCTATTCTGACCGCCATGCCGGGCTCCTTGTCCGAGATGACAGGCTTCGAGATTCGGAGCAGGAAGGACATTCCCCAGAATCACTGACCTCCAGGGAGTAAAGTAAAGGCAGGGCGGCGGGTCTGAGATGACCGCGATCCCTGCTCCACACACGTCTGCCTCCCGCAGCCGCCAAGCACCCGTGTCCTGGCGGGGCGCCGCCTGTCACATCGGCTCCTGTGCCGTGTTCCGCAGGCAGATGGCCAGAGCCGACACAGCCGTGCACAGCGGTCACTGCTGAGGACGGCACACGGCAGACCCTTCGTGAGACCGAGGCTCACGTGCTTGGGGGGGGCGTGCGGTGCACCCTGTAGCAGCTCATACGCTATTTACTGCGGGTGCACGTCCCCACAGCGCCCGAGTACTCTCCCCTGTGAGGGGTGAGCGGGGACATTGGCCAGCGACCTGGCGTCCGGGCACCAGCCTCCCCTGGGCGCCGAGGCCGCCATCTGGGTCCGTGTCCCCAGCACGGAGGAGATGGTGCCGCGCTCCGATCGCTGGGGTCAGATGACTTGAGCGGCGATGTTGCTGTCCCCACTCTCAGTCTCAGCGTTTCCCAAACATTGACCAAGCCCACGCCTCCAAGGGAGAGGCTGTTGCGTGCGCCCACATTCCTGCGGAGAACAGCGGCAGAGGCCCGAGAGGCGGGACGCGCCCGCGGGGGGTGCTGTGCGGTGGTCATTGGCTTTGTTTGCGATGTGGCCCAGATTTCTCGGGAAAAGGTGATCCTTGTGAGTCCGGTGCTGTGACAACGAGCTGCTGTTACAAAGTGGGGACTGAATCCGTCACGGAGACCGATGTGGGGAGTAGGCCCCCCTTGGGTGGAATGCACGGGAGAACCGAGCCGCTCCCCAGCCCGCACGGAGGGTGGCGTGGGTGAAACTGGAGAACGGGTCTGGGAGGGACTCTGGAGCAAACCCTCGGTGCTACCTGGAAGGATGTAGGTCACAGGTCAGCAACGCTGGTCTCCGGCCCCTGGAGGGGGGCTCAGAGGCGGGGTGCCCTGGGCTGCCTGGATCTCACCTCCAACCCCGAGACCTGCTGGAACAGTCGCTGGTCCCAAGAGGGGCTTCCTGTTCGTGGAGAGCTGGGCCACCAGCCGGCCAAGTCAATAGGCAGTGACTTGTTTTGGGTGAAATCTTGTCGATCCAGACGCGTGTGTCCCTCAGTGTGTCCTGGGGCTGTGGGTTCTGACTGTTCCTGATGTTTGCAGCCCAAGGCTCCTCCCGTGCCTGTGCCTCACTGTCCGGTAGACACTGGCCGCTGCCAGCAGAGGTCCCAGGGCCAAGCTCGGTCCGTGGGGCACTGTCTGGCCAGGCGAGTGGCCCCAGGACCCGGCCCGCAGCCTCTTGGCCCGGCTCAGGCTCTACCTCGGACACCTGGGCCAGGCGCCGACGGCCTGCCCTGGGCGACCTGCAGTGTCCCGCTCTGCACAGCCTGCAGCAGCAGGATGTCCTCTGACCAGGAGCGGGAAGGCAGGGGGGAAGCACGTTGTCTGCTGGCTCCGGGCCCATCAGCTTATCTGCAGAGTTAAACACCCACAAGCGCAGGGTGTGCGAGCGCCTCAATGCAGCCCTTCATCTCCACCCGCCTGGCCCCACCGCACGGCCATTGGCAGGGACAATGCCAGGGACAGATGCACCGGGAAGAGAAGGAAAGTCTGTTTAGGCAGCAGCGGGGGGTGGGGAGGGGGAGCCCAAACTGCATAGCTCGGTTTCCAATTAGACGCGTGCACACGGCTCACACGTGCTCACACAGGGCACTCAGCCACACTCACACACACTCACACACATGCACATATGTACACACACGCATGCACTCACACACAACACACTCTCACACAGTGCATACACGCACACACATACATACACTCACACATGCATACACTCACATACACACATGCACACACAAACACACATACACATGTACACGCATGCATATACTCACACACATGCACACACCCACACACATGCATATACCCACACGTACACACATGCAGGCACACATGCACATACTCGCACACACATAGGCACTCCCAAGGAGACCGAGCATGACGTGAGGGCTGACTCCCTTGCATCTTCATGTCAGGTGGGTGCTAGACAGCTCCCGGGGCTGGGCGGGTGGGTGAGAGACCTGACCGCTGTGCCAGGGGAGCCGAGCTGACAGGCCACCGGGGCCATGGCTGGGCCTCAGCTCACACTGGGAGTGACGGGCACCTCATGGGGGTGGCACCTGCCAGTCTTGGATCCAAGTTTAGCCGAAAGCTGGGGCGAGACAGCAGTTCACTTCTGTTGAAGTTGGAGTTGGTTTTATGGTTATAGCTTCGTTCAGTGTTCCATTTTACCTTGGTTGAATTTTGAGAGCATATTGCTAAAAATTTGATATTTTATTGAAGTTTTCAAACTTATCAATGCACAGCGGTTCATAGCATTCCCTTGTAATTTAAAAACGTCTTCTAAATTGTAATTATTCTTCCCTTTTCATTCCAAACATGTAAGTTGTACTTTTTTTTCTTGACCTAGTCTTGCTAAGGTCTTACCTATATGTTTGTGAAAAACTGAATAAAACAAAAACACCTTAGGCTGATCCTTGGCACAGAGACAGCCTACATAGAAAAGTAAACATGAAAAATATAACATAAAACAGCAAACTCTGGGGAAGGTGGAGAATTTAATTTCCAGAGTTACCACATTTTAAATTTCAGATGTCCAGTGTTCAACGAAAAAATTCAAAAGGTTTACAGAGAAACAGGAAAGTATGGCCCGTTTAAAGAAAACAAAAATAAACACCGGAGCTGTCTCTGAAGCAGGTCCTGTGCTAGACATACTAGACAAAGACTTCGAAACAACAATGTTAATTATGTGCAAAGAGCTCAAGGAACAGGTGGAGAAAGTCAAGAAAATAATGTGTTAACACGATGAAAATATCAACACAGGGTCAGAAAACGTAAAAAGAGATTCAGAAGAAAATTTGGAGCAAAAGCACAATAACAAAATGGGAAATGTTACCAGATGGATCCAAAGGCACATTTGAAAAGACAAGAAGGAATCACCCGACTTGAGGATGGACCATGTAAATGATCAAGTCTGAAGAACAGAAAGAGGAAAATTGAAGAAAAGCACGTGGCCCTAAGGGACCCGTGGGAGCCCATCCACGGGTAAAACTAAGCACCTGAGAGTCCTGAGAGAAGAAAGGGGTGGAGACCTCGCCGTCGACGGAAGACATGAGTATACACATCCAAGAAGCTCAACAAACTAAAATTAAGAGACACTCGAAGAGACCCCCGGGGACACGTTATAATCCAACTTCTGAAAGACAAAGACAAAAGGCAAGCCTTGAAAACAGCAAGAGAGAAGCGGTCACTCCTGGAAGGCGGCTACAGCCTCTCCTCCTTCGACCGCCCGGCTCAGCGGGATGTCCCAGGGCGGCTGCTGGCATCCCTATGGCCCCTGCAGTGTCACCAGGCTTGCGACAGAGTCAGCTTCATCCTCCACGTCCCCACTGGGTGGGAGTCAGCTGGAAAGCAGCCTTCTGTGGCTGGACCTGTTCCCTGGGGTTCAACCCCATCCCATCTCCAGGGGCTGCCTGGAAGGAGCCGTCTGAGGGAGGTACCGACCTGCCTCGCTGCCCACCCACCTCCCTGCCCACCCGCCTCCCTGCCCACCTGCTGCCTAAGCCTGTGTGCTGTCTGGCCATCGGAGTCTGGCCCTGCCTCATCCCTGCCATTGTCCAGGGAAGAGACCACGTCGCATCTAAAGCAAAGCTGAACCGATTGCTCACACAGAGAGAGGCTGTTACAGGCATGTTCTCTGCCCAGAGCCGTCTCTGGCCTGGCAGGCATGCTGCGGGGGGGGGTGGGGGGGTGGGGGGGTGGGGGGGTGGGGGGTGGGGGCGGCAGAGGTCAGGACTCGGAGCCTGGACCCTTCAGGGGAAGTTGTTGCTGACCCACTGGGAGGGGGCGAGCATGTTGTGGTTGACTTGTCGGCACTTGGCCCAAGGCCAGGGTGTAAAGGGAGTTTCCTCTCGATCTGGAGGGGGCTGTTTTTTTCTCCCTGGGCTCCAGCCGCCAGGGTTGCTGCTCTGGGCACCTCTCACCATCCCAGGCAAAATGCACCCCACGGTGTCTGCTGTATGCACTCGCCCACATTACCTCGTCTCTCCAGTCTCAGGCTCTTCATTGATAACACGGTATCCCCCATGTGAGGGACTCAGCCAATCACAGCCAAGGCAGAAGCGTCCCACCCCTGGCGGGCCGTGGAGCCCTCAGACCCTGGCTGGCTGGGTGGGCCTCAGGGCCTCAGGTGGAGCCCAGGGGCCCCCAACTCCATGTGCAGAGGCTTGGCTGGACCCCGGAGACAGTGAGCGACCACCCAGGTACAGTGGGGGCAGCAGCCGTGGAGGCAGGACAGTGGCAGAGGGAAGGCTGGGGTCCTGTGGATTCAGGGCACAGGCCTGGGAAGGGCAGTGGGAGGGGCCCGCAGGGCCTGGGTGAAAGCTGGTGTGGGCATCTGACGTGCACTGAGGTTTTTCATGCAGAAATGATGCAACTGCGTTTTCTTTCTTATTTCGTCTTTCTTTCTTCTTTTTCTTTCTTTCTTTCTTTCTTTCTTTCTTTCTTCTTTCTTTCTTTCTTTCTTTCTTCTTTCTTTCTTTCTTTCTTTCTTTCTTTCTTTCTTTCTTCTTTCTTTCTTTCTTTCTTTCTTTCTTTCTTTCTTTCTTTCTTCTTTCTTTCTTTCTTCTTTCTTTCTTTTTCTTTCTTTCTTTTTCAAATTGACTTTAGGAAGGGAGGAAGGGAGAGAAGGAGAGAGGAGGAGAGAGAGGGGGGAGGGGAGGTCACTGTAAGAGAAACACATTGATCGGTGGCCTCCTGTACATGCCCTGGCTGGGGTTGGAGCCCACAACCGTCTGTTCCTGGGGGCGACACCCCGCCTGACGGAGCCCCACTGGCCACGTGTGACTGTTCTCTTGCTGACTTACAGGCTCATCCGAAATAAACGGCCATGAATTTGCGGAGCCCTGGAGGCCGGCACTCCCTGAGGCCTGGCCAGCCGTGTGGTCTGGGCCTGGCCAGCGGGGTAAGTTCTGTGAGTAGATCAAGCTGTCTCTCCATGAAGATGGACGAAACAGGGATGCTCGCCCCACTTCCTGCTGCCCCTCCCATGGGAGCCCCGGGAACACCCACAGGGGGCCGTGGGTCTCTCTGCTTCATGGGGGCACTGCTCAGGCGTGTCGCTGTCCCCCAGCATCTTTCTGCTCACCTGCTCCCACCACGGTGTCAGCACTGGAACCATCTGGACACGGGTGCACGTGGTGCACGGAATCGAGTGGGGAATGAACATGAGCCTGTGCTCAGGGCGGTCCCAGCTCCCTCTCAGGGCTGGGCTGGGTGTGAGGGCCTCAGGGCATTTCTTGCCACCACCTGGGGCAGGTCTCACCGTTACCTGGGTGGGTGGGGGTCCTTGCTGGCTGGAGGGGCTCAGACCTCTGTAGCCCATGCCCAGCGTCCTTTGCAATGCGCTGCCTGCCTGAAGCGGCCCATTGGTGGGTGGCCGGGCCCTGCGGTGTGGGGCGTGGGGCGTGCGGCGTGGGGCGTGGGGTGTACGGCTGCAGCCTGTTCAGAGCTGGCCGGGCTCCAGAGCTGGTTTTGTTTTTCCTCAGCATTAAGTCAGGGGAGATTTTGTGGGCTGGGTGGCTTAACGGATAAAGCTCGGCCTTCCCCATTGGGCACGTGGTTGGGGTTCAGCGCGAGGTCCCGAGCGAGTGAGCTACGGTGCAGGCTGCAGGCTGCAGGCCCGGCCCGTTGTGGCCCCCACTGTTGCAACGCCCTCTCCCCACGAGGTCCCGTCCGCCGTTGGCTGCGCTGCGGCCTGTTTCTCAGCTCAGCTCCCGCTTCTCCACCTGGGACCGCGCCTCAGGCTCCGCAGCCTGGGCTCCCCGCCCACAGAGGGGAGAGGGTGCCCTGAGCCAGCTGGGACCGGCTGCGGAGGGCGGAGCAGCCTGTATAGACACGAGTGTTTGTGTAGGTGGCAGGGGGAGGCCTCTGCCCAGCCCCCAGAACCGGCCCAGAGGTACCGTAGGGAATGGGCCAGGCAGTGCCACTCACTGGGAGGAAGTGAGAATGAGTCTCCTCCTGCTCGCCACATGCTCTAGCCATGGGGACACGTGTGCCACAGGCAAAGACAAAGACACTCGGCGAAAACTCCCAGGAAGGCGGTGGCAGAGCGGCAGCGTCCTGGACGGGTGGCCCTCATGCGGCTCTAGCGGGCGCTGTTGTCTGGCTCTGATCATTCCTCTCTGTTCCCACAGACAAGCCCTGCCTCGCTGACTTCCCAGGTGAATGAGCCGGAGCACAGTGAGCTGTTGGCAGGAGGGTGGCTCTCAGGCTGTGCTCTGCTCTGGTCCCTCCTTTCTCTCCTGGCCTCCGGTGACCGAGTGGGAATGGAAACAAGGGAGGCGTTCCTTGGCTGCACAGGGGGGGTCTATGTTTGTCTGCATTTGACAGTGACACCCCCAGTGAAGAGTTCTCATGGATTTACTATGAGAGGGTAATGGGAGGTGCTGTACCCCCTAAAATCTTTTCTAATATCCGGGAGATGCTGCAAAAGAAAAGAGGCTGGAGCAAGAAGGGGGTGCACTGGTTTCCTAGAGCACATGGATTCCTGGGCATCGCTGTATAAATCATAATTCAGAAGTCCAGAGGGGCTGCACACAGGACACAGAATCCCAATGTTTTGGATTCTAATTATATTTTCATCTAATAATTCAAGCATAATATTATCCATTTGTTTTTATTATATGCTCTGAGGTAAATACCATTATTACATCACCATCATCACACAACCATTAATACTATCACCACCATCACCATCATCACCATCACCACCATCACCACCATCACCATCATCACCATCACCACCATCATCACATCACCATCACCATCACCACCATTATCACCATCACCATCACTATCACCATCATCACCAGCATCACCATCACCATCACCATCATCACCACCACCACCACCATCATCACCATCACCATCACCATCACCACCATCATCATCATCACCATCACCATCACCACCATTATCACCATCACCATCACTATCATCACCATCACCATCATCACCACCATCACCACCATCATCACCATCACCATCACCATCACCATCACCATCACCACCATCACCATCACCATCACCACCATCATCACCATCACCATCATCACCATCATCACCATCACCATCATCACCACCATCACCATTACCATCACCATTACCATCATCACCATCACCATCACCATCACCACCATCACCATCACCATCACCATCATCACCATCACTATCACCATCATCACCATCATTACCATCATCATCACCATCATTACCATCACCATCACTATCACCATCATCACCATCATCACCATCACCATCACCATCGCCATCATCACCATCATCACCATCATCACCATCGTGATCATCGTGACCATGGTCACCATGGAAAGACCTCTTTGAAGAACCTGAGACACAATGTCCTTGGCCTGGAAGACACGGAACTTCACAGATGGGCTTGTCATTGCCCACTGAACACTATAAAATGGGTGAGAAACACATGTAGCTCAAATATTTTAGGACGTGAAGAAAAATACAGAAATAAAACGAAATTAGAATAAAATAAGTGGAATAATTTAAAGAAAAAACCTTTGTATTTGAAGAGAAAAGGATAGAAATCTTAAGCGCAAGTCCCCATGAAGCCCCCCCAGTGAGCATGGCAGGGTCCCACACCTGGTTCTAGGAGCCTGTCCCACCACGTGGTCACTGTGTCCTCCCCTCAGCCGGGCAGAGCTGACCTCTAGCTTTCGACTGAGGTTCCCTGGTTTTGAGCTTTCTGTGACGGGACCAGACAGTCGGTGTTTTGTGTGTCTTGTTCCGTTTCCTCCTCATTACGCTCCGCACGTTGAGGTTCCTGCTGCTGGCGATGCCCCACGGATGCCCCTGTGGATGTGGGCATCGTGAGTGACCAGTGTTGGGCTGGGACATAGCACTGCCCTGAGCAGGGGGTGTCCAGTCCTGTCCTCGAGATGAGGAGGAGGCAAGGAGCGGGCCATGGAACTGCCCACACGCAGTCACAGGGACCAAGGCCCCGACTCCACGTTTTCCCCGTGGGCACAGCCCTCTTCCCCTCCATTTCCAAACTCTATAATTAGGTCTGAGCAGCGCCTTTGATCGGCATAATAGCTGTTTACTACGGCTCCACGGCCTCCCACCTCCCGGGAGCCCCGCAGGTTGCGCCACTGCCCCCGGCGGGGAGAGGAACATGGAACCAGCAGAACCTTCATGCTTTCCAGGGCGGCTCTCCATGGGGAGGCCCCGGCACCCCCAACCCTCCAGAGTCACCTCCAGGATAAACACCATTGACTGTTGGCCAGTCACCCTGGCTGCTGGGCTTCCGCAGGGCAGGTGCCCTCCAGGCAACAAGGACACTGACAGGCAGAGAGCTCACAGCTCCCCAAGAATCTCTGTCACCAAGAGGAACCGAATTCTTGACAGGCGTGTTCCTTTGGGGTCAGTCCCACAACCTCTGGACAAGGGGCCAGGTGCCCGGCCTGTGCCCACCTCTGTGCAGGTGCCTGGCCTGTGGCCATCCCTGGGCTAGAGGCCCCGGCCCTGTGTGAGCCTCAGGAGGTGGCACAAGCACCCCAGGGCTGTGAATAGCTGTCCTGGGCTCTGTGCCTCTAAGTGACGGCACAAAGGCGGGAGCGGGGGGTGGGGTGGGGGGAAGTCCCTCTGACTCGGCCTGTGCCCAGCTGAGGCCTCAGAGACCCTCAGCCAACATCTTGGGTCCTTCAGCCGCCCAGTGGGTGCAGCCTTCCCGCAGCTGGTCCTTCAGACCCCACTCCACGTGTCCAGAGGGCCAGCGGTGGGAGGGAGTCCTGGACAGTGACCCTTTTGCCCGCATCCGGCTCTGGGCCCGGTGGGCGCGAAAAGGGACCCGCAGGTGCTCAGGGCTCCAGCTTCGCCCTGCAGGTCCCGCACAGCCCGTGTCCCACCAGCACCTGCTGGCGCCGCCGCCCGCGTGGTGTGTGCTGGAGGAAGAGGGGCTGCAGGCTGGTCTGGCTCAGCTTCCTGTGTCCTGTCTCCCGGGCTCCTCATGGGGCGCCCCTGCCCCCCGGGCCTGAGGCCCCTCTGTCGACTCAGACGGGCGCCGAGCAGAAGCGTGGCCGGAATCTCTGTGCTCAGTGTGTGTGTCCAGGGGTTCCTCTGTGTTTTCATAAATCAAGACGTGCGTGTTTTCATGTTGATGATGGATTCTGAAGTGTTGTTTGATGTGATATTTTGCAATTTGAAGGACGGGTCAGGTTGGGTTCTGGGAACACGGTGGCGGGGTGGGGGGTTGGCAGGAGATTCCCTGGGTTGGGTCCAGACTAGGTGAGCGAGGGGGCGGGTGGGAGCTCGGCGAGTCTCCCCGAGGCTTGGAGTGCTTGCCAGCCTTCCGGCCGCTCTGGCCTGTGATGGAGAAGGCGTGAGCATGGCCGGAAGGACGGGGCTGTGGGCGGGGCCAGCGCGGCGGGAGAAGAAGCCGCTGCCTGTCCACAGCTTCGGGCTCTGGGAGACACGCTCGTCCTCGACAGGGGTCCCTGCCCCTGGAGCCGTCCAGGGCTGTCCTGGGAGACGATGCACCAGGCACGGTCTACAGGGAACGTACATCAGGACCCTCTCGTGGCGCGAGGCTCCTTGCCTTTTCCTGGCGAGGTTCGCCGTCCTGTGAGACCTTCGTCTCCTGGGAGCACGCCTTCCCTGGAGAGCTCGGTCCCACCCGCCGGGCGGCGAGAGCCTGGGTGCTCGGCTCGGTCCCCGTGAGGCAGGCTTTCTAAGTTCAAACCTCGAGTTCAAGACCAAGGCCGGCGGGAGCCATGCGACAGGGAGCTGGCGTCCGGTGTTATTGTTCCCTTTATCTCGTGCTTGTCCCGAGAGGAGCTGGAGGTCAAGCCGGTTCCCGTGGGGTGTGGGCTGGTCCTGCCCAGAGGCCAGGCCCGGGGGCCGGGCAGGCGGCGGGTGGCCCGTGGTGTCCTGTTACTGCAGACGACCTCCAGCGCAGCTTTGGCGGCGTCTGGACCGGGGGCAGCTGCTGACATCCCACTGACCTGCGACCTGTCCACAGGGGCCAGGAGCCGGGAGCCCAGCCCTCAGCCCCGTCCTGACTGGCCACAGGGTTTGCACGAGGCCAGCTGGTCTGCAAGCCAAGAGGGAAGCGAGGAGCCGGACCGGCTCACAGGGGATGTGGGCCCCGCGTGCTCTCCTCCAGCTGAAATGGACACGGAGACCGAGGGCGGGTGGGATGGGCGCTCTGAGCCGAGGTTTCCGAGCTGCAGAGGAGCCGAGGGTGCGTCTCCCTTCCTCTCTCTGTTAAATGTTTATTTTCGAAGCATTTCTGGGCGACCTGGGAGGGGCCAGCACGACCACACGGAGAGGCTGGGTCACCTGCTCCCATCTCACAGGCTGACCTTCTCCCCCCGGGGCCAGCTCCTGGGCCTGGTGCCTGCCCCGCACCCACGCCGGCCCCGCCTCCCTCCCCGGCCCGCAGGCAGCTGCCACCCAGGAAGCATCGTGGGGAGGGTGTGGCTGCGTCACAGCTGCCTTCCACCCTGAGCATCTGAAACCCCCTAAGGACTCGTGGGGACCATGACGCATCGGCCGCTGAGGAAGCTGGACGATGCCCCTCTCAGGAGGAGGCTCTGGCCCCCACGACTGGCCCTCCCTCCCCTCTCGGACCAATCCCCCCCCTCACCCCCACCCTGGGCGGGAGCCGGGAGCTCTCCAGGGAAGGGGTGCTTCCAGGAGATGATATTTCATAGGACAGAGAACCTCGTCAGGAAGAATGAGGGAGCCTCGCGTCACGAGGGTCAAAGGCTGCCTCATTGCATGTTGGCTGATGTGTTTCCGACGAGGCAGGCAGAGGGCTGGGGCAGATGATTTAGGGAGCCCGAGACTGTCCCTGGGGAGGGGAGGGGAGCATTAGGGCCAGACGAGGCCCCCAGGACCTGGAGGGAGCCCTCTTCACCCACATCTGTAGTTCCTGGCTCACAGCAGGAGCTCAGCACACAGGCTGGGAACAGAGGGAGGATGAGAGGCAGTTTCGGGGACCTGCCCGCTGTCGCATTCAGTGGAACCGGAAGGCTTGTGAATTCAGCGTCTCCTCTTGGCACAGTCACCGCTCATTTATATCCAATTTGCTGCTTTCAATGATCTGTCAGAAAATAATAAATAAGGACTTTATTTTTAGTTTTTTGAGAAAAAGTGGGACATCTCGCAGTGACTGCATAGGGAACAGCCATAAGGAGCAGGGACAACGCCCAGCCCCCGAGGGAGCTCCGCTGGGGGCCTGGCAACGCCCTCGCCCTCGTGGGATCCGCGCTGCAGGGCCCTGAGGTGCAGTGGGACAGACCCCCCGCCCCCACCCCCCCCCCCAATCACCGCCTGCGGGCCGTGTGCACAGGCCGGGCTGTCCCTGCCTCTGTGACGACGCGAATCCACGTCCACGCGTCTCCGAGGTCTCGGGAAGGACAGGGGCGGCAGAGGAAGCGCAGGGGCTCCTGATGCGGGAGGAGGGCATCCCTGTCCCTCAGTGGGCAGAGTTTACAAACCTCATTATCTTCACCTGGTTCAGCTGCTGGTGCAGGTGAGGGCCTTGCTCAGAACCAGGCTCCTCCCCCAACCGGACCCTGGGGGTCTGCACTGACCTCGGACCTGACCCATACCAGTCGCCCTGCAGGGGTGCCCCTGGGAGGGCAGTGGGCAGCCTCCTGGATGTAGTGTGTGTGTGTGTGTGTCCATGTGTATGTGTAGGCATGTGTTTGTTCATGTACATGTGTTTGCATGTGTCTCTCTGTGTGTGCATGTGCGTACACACATGTGTATGAAGTCTCACTGGACATGAGCGCTTCTCCAGCTTCTTGCTTCTCTGCTGAGTGTGGGCGCCTGACCCCAGCCCCCACAGGCCCCACAGGCCCCACAGGTACCAGGCCTTGGTCTCCCCGTAAATCTCATCGTTCCCCAAGTCAGGTCCTCGCTGCTCCTCCCTCCGCCCGCTCACAGTAGCTCTAGCCAAGGAATGTCGCTGTAAAAATGAAACGATGTAAAATAAGACATCTCATCCGCCTTTGGTTGAGGCAGATCTCGGCGTTGGCAGCTAGTGCCAGAGCGTTTGGGTTCCCTCCGACGCAGGAAGGCCTGCAAGGGGATAGCGGCTGCGGCACCCATTAGCGGCCTTAGAAGCAACATCAAGGCATCTGTGTGCTGACCTGGTCTCTCTGTTGCCTGAGAGGCACATTCTATGACCTACCCAGGATAGTACACATGAACGTGCACGTGTGTGCAAATGGATGCAATGGCACCAATGTGCACACACTGTCATGGAACGTACGTAGACATCGAGATCAGGCAGAACTACCGTTACCTGCGGCCCAGAGTCACCCGGATGCGAGCCGCAGAGGTCGTGACTGGAGGTCAGCGCCAGGTGTCTGGGGAGACGGTGCAGCCTGGGGGTTCGGGCCAAGGAAAGCCGCTCCCCTCGCGCGAGGCCCTGGCTCCTGGCCTCCGGGCGACCTCGGGTTGGGGGTGACAGCAGTGCCTTCAGGGGTGCCACGAGGATTATATTAAACCACCTTAAGTACTTCAAGTGCTTGTCTGGTGTCTGGTGCATAAATGCCCAGGGACCTAGCGTCATTACCCCTGGGGGTGTGCCCTGTGCCCTGCCCTACACGGCGGCACCTTCATGCCCTGGGCACCTCCCACATCTCGGTGTTCAGGACCTTTCAGACCCAGCCTCTCTGACCCCAGCCTCCCACACCCCAGCCCCTGGAACCCATGGTGCCCCCTGTCCTGTGCACTGAGGTCAGGGCAGGTGGCTGCTCAAACAGACAAAGGAGTGAGCAGGACGAGGGCCCAGCGCCGCCTTCCCCGTGTGCGGGCCTGACGTCTCCATGTTTGTGTTCCTCTGGCAAGAGCGGGGGCTGCGGCCGCACAGCTGAGGAGTGGCCTCTGCTCTGGACTCTGCGGCCTCCCTGCCCAGATGGGTTTGCAGAGCCTCCCAGAGCTCCTGCCGCCGGCCCTGCCCTCCTGGCACCCAAGGCTGCCCGCCCGACCCTCCTGCTCCTGGGACTGGCATTTCTCTGGGTCAGTTCAAGTGGGGCCCGTCTCCCTCTTAATCTCTCACACGCTCGTTAGCACAGTTCTGTGCACAAAAGCACGCGATGAAGAGCCCTGTGGGTTTGCTCTTCTTACCAAACTGGTGCCCCTTCTTTTTGTCCCCAGTCCCTGGCACTCGGTGAGCCCTGGGGGCCGCCTGGCGGAGTCGTGCTGTTGTTTCGCTTGGCGCATCCTCCCTGCACGCCTGCTGGGGCTGAGTCACACCTGCCCCCCCACCCCCCCGCCTCCCCGGGCAGAGCCCTGGGTGACACTGACCAGAACTCAGTGTGACTGAGTGACCCCAGCACCGGGCACTGGAATCTGTCAATTTGGGGAATTAATCTGCGGGAGACTGAGCCGGGGCAGGGCCGGGCGAGGGGCTGCCTGCTGCTGGGTTGCTCTCGGCGGGGGGCTAACGAGGACCCTCCAACAGGCCAGGGCCACCTGCTCCTCGGGAGGCTGTCCCACTGGGAGATGGACTGGGGGACCTCTCGTGCCCCACCCCGGAGCAGGTCCCAGAATGCACCAGGCTGCGCAGTGCCTCACGCGTCGCCCACTGAGCCCTGGTGCAGGGAGGTCACCGACAGTGGTTCCCGCAAATCCCCAAATTCTAAATCCAAAACGCCTTCCGCAGGAGAGGCTGGCAGGCCCGACCCTGTCCCAGCGCCACAGGCCAGCGGTCTCCAGGCCCCTGCCCTCCACGCCTGCCCTGGTGGCCCGGCAGGAACATGGCCCGTCCTGGAATGTGGCCTCCACTTGGGATCTCCGGCCTCGGAGCCTGGGTGCCGCGACCGGGGAGACGCAGCCGGAAGGGCAGCTGTGCTGTGTCCTGCGGACACTCTTTGGATGGTGACTGACCCTCCGCTCGGCTCTGGGCGGGAGCCGGCCGTAGACTGAGGCCCTCAGAGGCCTGCTGTCTGGGCTCTGCTCTGAGCTGCTGGCCAGCCCGTCCTGAGCGGCAGGGGTCAGGGACTCGGGTCTCTCCCCTCCTCAGGGAGGACACGCAGGGAAGGCTGGGCCGACACAGAGGAGCGACCCTCAGCGAGGCTGGCGGGACCCGTGTCACTGACCGCGTGTCATGTGTGAGTGAGCGTTCTTTGTGGACGGTGCATCAGTGCAAGTTTAATTGCACATAATAAGACATAATGCGTACATCACACACACGCACACACATAATTTGTGTTGAAATGAAAATGGGTTTCCAGTTTTTAAGAAATCCCCCAAATAAAGTAAATATCAAACACGGGAATTCTCCTGAAGGATTTAGAACGCTGGAAGCTTCCGGCGTGTGTTCCACGTTTAGGGAAGCCCCGAAGTCTCCGACCATTAATCACCGCTCGGTCATGTAAACACGCCCTCTTCGCCCGGGCCTGAGGCTTGCTCAGCCCGACGGCAGGCTTTCCCGGATCCCTGCTCTCCTGCCACTCACAGCGCCCAGCTCGGCAAGGCCGTCGGGCAGGACCAGGCAAGGCCTGGCCCACGTCTCCGCCGCCACGCGAGCCACCTGGCATCCATGGCCCCAGAGCTGACCTTCATGTGGCGGGTCCCCGCCCGGACGGAGCCACAGGAATGTGAAATGTGCCTGGCAGGCCCTCGGGTGAGGCTGCCTGGGAACGCTCACCTGACTTCCCCTGCACAGAAGCCACCTGGGCTGAATGGTTTTCATCACAAAATGTGCAGTTTTTAAAAATGTATATTTTTATTGATTTCAAAGAGGAAGAGAGAGAGAGAGAGGGAGAGAGAGAGAAACATCAGTGATGAGACTCATGGATTGGCTGCCTCCTGCAACCCCCCGCCCCGCCCCCCCTCGCCCCACAGCCACTCGGGATCGAGCCTGCAACCCAGCATGTGCCCTTGTCCAGAATTGAACCTGGGACCCTTCAGTCCGCAGGCCACCACTCCATCCACTGAGCCAAACCAGTCAGGGCACAAAATGTGCTGTGTTGCCTGCGAAGATGCCCACAGTATTCTGACCGCTGCCCACATTGGTTGGTCTGTCCGCCGCCGGGATGGCCAGTGAGCATCACACCCTCAGTGCAGCCACGGCGGCTGAGGCTGCTGACCACACCTACCTCGTCACGGCCGGGTCCCTGGCCATTTGCATGCGCCCAAAAGTGGTGTGTTTGCTCCCAAACCCGCGCACGATTACTGCACTAAGTTACTCTAGTGATGCACTTAGTGGGTGCACACCTCGCGGTCTCGCTGGAAAGAGAACGAGCTGGCTCTTTAGGAGCCGATGGCTTTGGGGAGACTCGATCACGCCGTGCTGCTGACACCGCTTTGCAGTTGCCGTGGGGTGGACCCTGCCAACGGCCAGAGAAAATGGTCACTGAACCCACGGCTTCCCTTCGAAGAAACACAAACTGGAAGTTAGTGGGCGAAGCAGAAAGACCCAGGGTCACCCAGGGGGAGGCCCATCCAGAGGGGAGGCCTGTCACCCCTGAGACGGGCGAGGAAGCTTTGGTTCTGTGCGAGGCACATGTGACCTCACCTAAGCGCCCTGCTTCGCTGTGATTTGTCGCTGGATTGTGAGGCCTCGCTGCCAGGTAAGGGCCCCACACGGCCAGACGCGCAAGGCGATGCTCATCTCTCCACCTTCTCCCGTGTCCTTGTTGGACGATGTCACCCTTGCACGGCCTGGAAACACCCTTCCAAAGCCACTCCACTGGGAGGAGGTAGGGGATGGAGATGCTGATACAGACTCACCATCACGTAGTGTCACCATCACACGCTAGTGCTATCCTCACACCAGAGTCACCCGCACGGGACGGAGCTCCCGTTATGATCCAGTGTTGCCATTGGAGGGAGCGTCAGTCGGGTGCTGTCACTGCCGTGATCTGAGGACGGTCCCCGAGGGCAAGCCTCTCTTCTTTACTGAAGGTCCGTGTAGAGTCAGCGAACATTGTGCCTGAGCACCTTCCCCTGCCCCACATCCGGTCACGGTGGCCTCCTCCCTGAGGGGCTGAAGCTGGGCAGGGGCCGGGCCCTGGACCTGCCGTGGGCTGCAGGGGGGAGGGAGTGAGGGCCTCAGTGGGTGGGAGGCGGGCCCTGCATGGCCCGGGGCTGGGTGCTGGGAGCAGCATCTGACAGAGGCCTCCTGGCAGGACGCTGACGGGAAAACAGCGAAACGGGTGGAGGGCCTGCACCTGCTGGAGGGCGGGGGCGATGGCAGCGCGGCCCACAGCCGCCTCTCCGCGGGCGCAGGGCGGTGATGGATGCCTGGTGCCGCTAACGAAGGTTAAGCATCACTTCCTGCGCCGAGCAAACGGGGATCTGGAACGAACGGCTCAGGCCTGGTGCTCAATCATCTTTAATTAATTAAGCGCCCGCAGTGCTGAGGAGGTGGGAGGGGCTGCCCCGGGCCTGATGGCACAGCAGGTGACAGCAGAGCCGTTCTCGCTGCAGGGCCGCACGGGGCTGGGTTGGGACCAGCAAGGGCACAGGGGAGGCGGACGTGCCTGCAACCCTGGACTTTCCGCGCCAGCGACAAAAGCCACAGGACAAACACGGCCAACATGCCAGGCCCCCAGCATCGCTCCTGGAGCTCCCCCTCTGCTCCTCCCGATTTCTCACCCCAGCCTCGCCCGGGTCTCTCCCCGCCAGGCACCGGCTCAGAGCTTCCGGCCGACCAACCGACAGTCACCACAGGGGGCACCATCCCCTCCTCCGGCTCACGTGACCTTGCCCGGGACCTTTCTGGGGGAATCAGGCCACCCACTCCCGAGGGGAGGGCATCCCTCCGAAATTTTAAAGGAAAATACACAAACATTTTTATTAAAAAAAGACAAACTAATTTCACAACTTGGGCCCAATCAGAAAAAAGCTGAATTGTCAAATGGCCACTGGGAAGGTGCCTCTGTGAAAGCCACTCACTTTGTGGTTGAAGGAAAAGGCCGGGTCCCGGGGAGGTGGCTCTGGATGGCGCCTGTGCCGCTGGGAGGCTGTGTCTGTCTGTCTGTCTCTCCGTTTGTGCCCCTCACTCAACAGAACCGACCGCCAGGGCCACAGGCCAGGCAGGAGGCAGCCCAGGAAGTGGTTGGAGGTCCCGCAGCCGGTCCCGCTCCTCCCGCACGGACACACCATCACCGCCCACCTCGGCCTGGCTTCCCTGCCCCCGGGGATGACGTCACGGAACATTCTGGAGTTCTGTGGTATATTTATTGCCGAGTTTCCTCTTCATCCAACAGCTGCTACCCTGGCCTCCCTCTCCCCACACGCCTGCCCTTCTGGTGGCCGGACGACCAGAGATGCCCCTGCAGGAGCCCTGACTCCCGACACTGGCTCAGGTCTACACTGAGCAGGAAGCGAGGGGGAGGCCACAGGCCTGGGTGGTGGGCGGAGCCACACACTGTGCCCCCCTCTCTCTGCGGCCCAGGCAGGAGCTGAGTCCTGGGTGAGGTGCAGCCGGAGGCTGGCAGGAGGGTCACCTGCCCGGGGGTGTCCCAGTAGCTACACTGAGTCTCTGCCCAAACCCACACGCGTGGTCCACCTGCAGCTCAGCCTCCCGCGTGGCCCCGGGTGTGGCTCTGGAGCCTGCTCTCAGGACCACCCTCTCCCTGCAGGTGACAATCCAGCTCTAGCCACAGCAGGAAAGGGGGCACCCTGTGAGTTAGGGGAGCCTGGGGTTCTGGGATCCCCCAAATCCAAAGGCAGAGCTAACCATGTGCATGCCAGCCCCATGGCCTCATGGGAACTCACCATGTGGGAGGCAGAGCTGCTTCTAAGGGCAGCGCTGGAGCCGCCGTCGCCGGAAGGGCCATTGTTCTTGGCTGCAGCGGCCATTTCCATTGACCCCAGAGGACACTCCTGTCAAGTGAACCCAATGTTTCCTGCACTCGACAACCCAGAAGGAGGTGCCCTCGCCTGCCCAGGGCCCCCTCCCGACTGTGGGCCCCGGGGGTTTCCAGGGTCCGGACCTGCCCCTGCCTCCCTCCCACAGACGCAGGCAGCTGCCTCCTGTCAACCCCGGGGCCAGGGGCTGAGCCTGGGGAACCCCGCAGGCGTCTCCCCTCCGGGCAGACCTCTCGGGGCCCAGGCCTGTGCCCCACACCCAGCTCTGCCCGCCTCCCCCTGCGAAGCCACCACCCAGCTCCCTAGCCTGGGCCCGAATTCTTGCCTGGACACTCAGGGGGTGCAACACAGATGCGTGTCGCTTGAGGTCAGACCACACGCCTGCCCTTGTGAAGGTGCGCAGTTCTGTGGATGCTCAGGCACGTGGAGATGTGAGCGACCGTCACAGTCAGGACACAGCCCCTCGCACCGCCAGCCCCCGGCCAGTCCCCTGCAGCCCCACCCATGTCCCCAGCGCCCGGCACCCCCCTCGCTCTCTCTCGTGTCCTGTCAGTGTGTGTGGGTGGGCGAGCTTCCCGTCTGGCTGCCTCCATTCCACAGCGCCCATCCATCGCCGTGGGGGCGCCCACAGCGTCCATCCATCGCCTGGGGGCGCCCACAGCACCCATCCATCGCCTGGGGGCGACCACAGCGCCCATCCATCGCCTGGGGGCGCCCACAGCGCCCATCCATCGCCTGGGGGCGCCCACAGCACCCATCCATCGCCTGGGGGCGCCCACAGTGCCCATCCATCGCCTGGGGGCGCCCACAGTGCCCATCCATCGCCGTGGGGGCACTGGCGTTGTCTCCAGTCTCCGCCAAGCGTGAGCACAACTGCTGCAGGTATTCACGTGCAGGGTTCCGGGGGAAGGAAAGTCTTCGTTTCCCCGCGGTGAGGACCAAGGTGCGGGACGCTGGGTCGAGGACAGGCCTCAGCCCTGGAAGAACCTGCTGACGGCCAGAGCGCTGCTCCCCACGGGCCCACCGGGAACGTGCGAGTGGTTTTATTTTAAAACGAACAGGTGTGCCGTCGGATGCCACGCGGCTCGTCTGCACCTCTCGGGGGAGGATATAAATATCTCTCCACCTGCTGGTTCCCGTCCTGACGCGGCTGCGGCTGCGGGAGGCGTTGCCCGGAATTCGGCCCCTTTTCCTCGGGCTGCGGGTTTCCTCACGCTGAGCTCTGAGTCTTCTGTCTTTGCAGGCAACACGCGCTTTGCTGGGCTGTGTTTGTAAATATTTCCGGCCACTCGGTGGCTCGTCTTTTCATTGTCCTCACGGTGTTTTTGACAGAACAAAGGTTCTTCGTCTCAGGGAGTCTATTGACCAGTTGTCTCTGGGTTGGGCGTTTGGGGTCGACAGTTTCCTTCCGGCGTGGAGGTGTCCGAACCTGCATCAGAGCCACTGCCCACCTGGGCGGGGCTTCGGGCGTCTCTGCTGCCTGAGCGCCCGCAGCGCGAACCCTGGGGGCGAGAGCCCTGCAGCTTTAGTCGTCTTTCTCCAGACCACTCTGTGCTATTTCGCTCTTTCCTATACATTTAAAATCAACGTCTCTAAATACACACAGAAAGTCCGCCCACGAGTGTCACCAACACTGCGCCCCACCCCGGGTGGCGGGGAGAGCTGACGTGGGCACCCGCTCAGGTCTCAGTGGGTGACTGGTGGCCTGTTTGCACTTTGCAGCTTCGCAGAGACCCTGCTGCCCGTTGTTAGGTGACAACCGAATGCTCCCGGGTGGTGCGCTGGGAGCGGCAGTCTGCTTTCACTCCAGTTGCATTACTGACTGCTCCTCAGCCTAGGGCTGGTGCTTGTCTACAGACCTGCATCTTAGAAACCTGCTGAGCTCACAGCAGGTTTTTCGTGTGAATGTTTAAGGTTTTATATGCAGACCGTGATGTCATCTCTGAAAAGGGACTTTATTTCCTCTCCATCTGCGTGCCCGTCGCTGCCCTGCCTGCAGCTTCCGGTGCAGCCTCGAGGGGAGGGAGCGGACACCTCTCCGCGGGCCAGTGCTGACCGGAAGCTTTCAATGTGGTTGTAGCCCTGGCCAGTCGCTCAGTGGTTAGAGCTTCGGCCCTCAGACCCAAGGGTCTCAGGTTCAATTCCTGGCCCTGTCAGGCACATGCAGGAGGCAACCAACGAACGTGTCGCTCTCACATTGATGTTTCTCTCTCTCCCTTCCTCCCCTTCACTCTCTCTAAAAATCAATGAAAAAAATATCCTGGGATGAGGGTTAAAAAAAAAAAGTGCCCTGGCTGGTGCGGCTCAGTGGATAGAGCGTCAGCCTGCGGACTGAAGGGTCCTGTGTTCGATTCTGATCAAGGGCACGTGCCTCGGTTGCAGGCTCCTCCCCGGCCTGGGCCCTGGTTGGGGCCCATGCAGGAGGCAACCAATCGATGTGTTTCTCTCACATCAGTGTTTCTGTCTTTCCCTCTCTCTTAAAATCAATGGAAAAAGATCCTTGGGTGAAGATTTAAAAAAAAAAAGTAAAAGAATCCCATGCGATACACAGGGGTGGGCAAAAGTAGGCTTACAGTCATAACATGAACAATACAATGATCAATAAATTACAACACAGGAATACACTGTGCTTTGCATGCTAACAACTGTGAGCCTGTCCTGCCCACCCCGTCTGTGGCCGATTCACGTGTGCTGTTTGTGGCGAAGTCCTGAGCGGGGTTCGCGAGCAAGCCCGACCCCACTTTTCTCATTTCACCGGGTTTCGGTGTCGGGTGCTGTTGGCCTCATGAAAGGAGTGGACACGTTTTTGTCCTTGTTTTCTGGAAGATAGTTGGTAGACGTAATTTTTAAAACATTTTTGGTAGAATTTGCCAATGAAACTGTGCAAATTCTGGTGTGAGTGGCGTCCCCGCGTTGCCGTTCGATGCCTGCGGGCTCGGCGCGATGCCCCCTCTCCGTCCCTGGCCTGCCTTGTTTTCAACTTCACTTCTGCTTTTCCAGGGGCGCCTGCGGTGTATTTGCTCTGGTTTTTCTGACATGTTCATCTGAAGCTTGGATCGTGGGTTTCGAGTCCTTTTTTCTTTTATAATCCAACACCTAATGCTATACTGTCCCTCTAGCAAATTTTGATATGTTGCATTTTCACTTTCATACATTTTCTAATACTTTCTCATTTCTGAGTATTTCCTAATTTCCACTGAGCCTTCCTCTTTGACCTGTTTAGAGATTTGGAGGTTTTCGTGTTCTGGCCTTGCCACTGGGTTCTCGTTTAGCACCGATCGGCCGAGCGTGCACGTGTCAGGCTCCGGTCCCGCTCAGCCCCGTGAAGTCCATCTGACGCGGGTCAGGGCCTCTCGGGTCAGGTTCCTCCTCTCAGGCGACGACATCGGGGTCCGTGACTGTCCTTTCCTCTGAAAGCTGTGACTTTCCTGGTTCCTCACGTGCCGCGTAATTTTAAAAATCCCATCCCAGGCTTACACAGTCTCGCCAGGAGACTCTGGAGCAAGCGTGCAAACGAGGCCTGCGGCCCGCCGGCCCTGCGTCTGGCACGCTGGCTCTGGAGCCTCGCTAAAGCCTCTGGGAAAGGGCAGCTCTGAGTCAGAGGTCAGTCTGGCTGGACTGAAGCTACAAGTCCCCACCTGCCCTGCAGGTGGTGGTCCTAACGCCAGCTCGTTTTCAAACTTCTGAAAGATGGCTCGGCTCCGTCCCATGGGCACCCCCCTCCCCCCCCATGGGCCGGTCTGGGACCAAGTGCCCAGAGGACCGAGCAAGGGGGGTCCATGGGCCTCCTGGGACTCAGCCCTGGAGTCAGGAATGAAGGTCCCATCCCCAGAGCTCTGCCCTGGGGGTCCTCCTGCCACAGCCGCCGCCCCGGGACAGCCCGGGCGAGGCACCCAGAACAGAACGGGAACGGTGGGGATCCCCACCATGTGGGCATGGGGAGTCCCCTCTCCTGTTCCATGAGCCAGGACTGGACACTCCTCCTGGTCTGTCCCGTGGCCCCTGCTGGGCTCGAGGCCACGCTAAGGGCAGCCGGGACCCTGGAGATGAGAGGTAACCTCCCTGCCAAGCACGGCTCTGGTGACGCGGCTCCACCCGCCAGGCTAGCAGCTGCAGTCGCCACGGGCGCAATTACGCCGTCACTAGCGCCAGACTCCCAGATGCAGTTTGGAAATTGGATTTCGGTGGAATTGAGTGATGCTCCCTTCGGCGTGCACTGACACGCGTCTATTTCCAGCTCCAGTGGCCTGTGAGGGCGAGAGAGGTGCCTGAGCTTGGGCCCGTTTCCCGGTCCCGGGCTCCCTGCGTGGCAGTGACCAGCAGCAGGAGGTGCAAGGACGCGTCTTTCTTGCACGAAACCCTGACAGACATTCCCTGCAAAACCCCACTCACGGGGACAGCCACAGCCTAGCCCGCTCTTCCCTCTGGAACAGCGGTTCTCAACCTTCCTGATGCCGCGACCCTTTAATACAGCTCCTCATGTTGTGGTGACCCCCAGCCATAAAATCATTTTCGTTGCTACTTCATAACTGTAATGTTGCTGCTGTTATGAATCATCATGTAAATATCTGATATGCAGGATGTATTTTCATTGTTACAAACTGAACATAATTTAAGCACAGTGATTAACCACAAAAACAATATGTAATCATAGATGTGTTTTCCGATGGTCTTAGGCGACCCCTGTGAAAGGGTCGTTCGACCCCCAAAGGGGTTGCGACCCACAGGTTGAGAACCACTGCTCTAGAACATTCTGGCTGAGACACAGGCGACATTACTGCCTTGTGTGCGTGGATATTCTCCTGGGTGGGCACCGTCCCCATGTCCGTCACCACAGTGGGGGAGCCCAAGGTCCCGCAGCCTGCTCTCCTCATAGAAGTTACTGGAACACACGCTCTTGTCCACCAGTTTCAGCCAGACCCGCAGAGCTGAGCAGATTGGACGGCTCGCGAAACCTAGCGCATTTCCTCTCCGGCCCTTTACAGACCCAAATGTGCCAGCGCCTCGTCTACGGAAGGCAAGAGAGCCAAGCAGGATCCCCACCTGGATCAGTCACCTGCACGTGGAGCCCTGCCTCCCGCGTCCGAGGCAGACAGGGCCGATCAAGGCCGCCTCGGAACCCTCAGCGCCGGGAGCTCCTGCCAAGTGATTCAGAGTGAACACGAGATGAAAACTATGTCTCCCGTCTGTCCTGGGCTAAGGTTCGAACGACTGACTGCAGGTAACGAAAGGAAACATCTCCAGGTGGTTTAGAATCATGCAAATAAAATTCCTACAGCTTGAGAAAGGACCCGTGCAAGGAAGGGGTTGGGAAGGTTAAACCGTTGGCTTCAGGTAACTGCTCCCTGAGGCTTTGGAAATGTCACCTGCGGGCCCCGCCCTGAGCTCCAGACCTGGCTCGGGTGTCGGCCCAGCTGAGGGTGCTGTAAGCATGGCCCAGCGGGTCCTGATGCTCACAGGCCTGACGCCAGCAGCAGTGCCAGGAGCCTGGCCAGCGTGGACAGGGCACCAGAGGTCGTCTCAGCCCAGGCCCAGCCTCTCCCCGCCGGGCTGCACCTGAGCACCCTGTGGGGTGGGCCCTCCCGCGGCTCCTCCCTGTGCACCCCGGGCACCCAGAGCCCTCACCTCCTCAGGACACCTCAGGGGGCCCACGGACAGCCACTTGGACTCGCTGAGGGGCCCCGCCCGCCCCCACAATGGGAGGAAGGGCAAAGGCCCCGCTGAACTCAGTGGGTGGCAGGGCCCACCCCGGGGCCCCAGCTGGGCTGGGACAGTGAGGTGTCCCATCAGGAGCCACATCCACGAGGTTCCTTGTCCGTCGTACCCGAGCCGGACCCACCAGAGTGACCATGTTTTGAGTGTTGGTTTTTCAGCAGAGCTGAGGCCCCGGGTCACAGGGCAGCTGTAGGCCCGAGTCACCCCTGCAGCAGCCTGAGTGCTGACGGCACCGTCCCCAGAGCTCCTCCTTTCTTTGGGAGAACAGTCTGTCACACTTGGGGCTCACTTCATTTGGGGGGCAGCAGTCACACCAGCACAGAGGCCTCAAGGCTGCTCTGAGAAAGGCTAGGAGGGAGGGCCCCGGGCCTCTGTCCACCTGGTCCCTCCTCCCCTCTCCTGGCCCCTCCTGGCAGCTGGAGGCGAGAACAGAATGTCCCTCGCCCGTCAGGACCGTCATGGAAATGCCAGCACGCGCCGGCGGTGACCCGGACGGGTCTCAGCACGGGAGATCCCAGTCTCCTGGCTAGGACGTCCCTCTCGCACAGGGGACCTGGGACCCAGCGGCCCTTCCCTACGTGCATATGCGGCCGCTGTGAACACGGCTGTGTATCTGCAGGCGGGTGAGCAGCCCAGCTGCGGGGTGGGGCGGGCGCTGGGAGCAGCACATTCTGTCGCACCCAGAGGGAGCCAGCCGGGCTGGCAGGGGTCCAGGGGCTCTGGTGCGAAGGGCTGGCAACCCGCCCCGAGTGTGGAGCAGCGAGCAGGAGCTCCTGTGCCGGGCGACCTCCCCCTCCTCTGCTCTGCCCCCCTGCTTGTCCTTACCACTCCTGGGAAAGCTGGTCGGGGTGGTGATCACACACCCTGGGGCTGAGCTGGAAGGTAGGTGCATGCCCACGCACATGTACACAGGCACATGCATACATGCACATGCACACACAGAGGCACATGTGCACACACATACACACAGGCATGTGCACACAGGCACATATACATACACACACACACACCTGTCAGATGCTGGGGTAAACCAGGCATATGAACCCCGAGAGAAAGAAAGACACCTATTAAAAAGGGTTCCTGGCGGCTAACTGTCCTTAAATAATAATCTAAAAAAAACAGTCCAGCAGCCATTTCTGCACAGGGGCTCATGCAAACCCCGCATCAGGGCGAAGCCTGCACTGAGCTGCCTGCCTGTGTTCCTACACCTGAGCCAGCCCTTGTGAAGGTTTCCTGGATCCCATTTCAACCAATAGGACGGAGGCTTTCCCATCCAATCGGAGCTGCACAGCTCTGACCAATCAGGACAGTGCGTTTTGGACCAATCGAACTATGAGGATTTGGAGTCCTTATTTGCATGAGGACGGACAGTCAGAGACTAGGGATGGGGACTTCTGTTCATATAAACCAGTTCCCCTCTGGCTTTGGAACACACTTTCCCCTCCCACCTGAGGCTGAAGGCTGTGTGTCCCTGGCTGGGCTGAAACACCAAAGATGCAGCACTTACTTTTATTAGTAAAATCCTACCACACGTGCCTAACGTACACGCAGGTACTATCACCCCCACCTTGAGGCCACACTGGAGGGAGCCAGGTCCTTCCCTCCCGAGTCCTGGCCCTGTGTCTCAGCAATCAGGCCGCCTCATCCTCATCCCGGGAGGGGCTGTGACCATGATGGTGGGTGTCTCCCGACTCCGTCCTGGTCTGCCGGGCCAGGGCACACGGGACGTGGGGGAGACACAGCTCGAACAAAGGGCGTCCTGAGCTGGTGCCACTTCCTCTCGGAGGACCTGCCTGGCCTCCCTCCGTGTCCACAGCCGCCCACATCCTCCTTGGCTGGGCTCCCGAGGCTGCGCCCTCCCGGCCAGCAGGCCGAGGCTCCTGTGTCCCTCCCTCCACGCCCCTCCCCCAGAGCAAAGGGCCACGGGACCGAGATTTTTGTGGTTCACACTCTTGTTTATTGAGCTGGAAACAGGCAAAGGGCGGGACCGTGCTCCCTGGGATCAGGGCGGCCCTCGACAGACAGGAGTCTGGCACCCGCCACCTCCCCTTCCTCTCCCTCACCAGGCATCCTTCCCCCAGATTTTGGTGGAAATTTGTCTTCTTCATTTCACAACATCCTCATCCATGACACCGCATTCTCTCGGCCGCTGTGAACAGAATTCCCTCGGCATCGACTTACATTTTCACTTCTTTTTGTGGCCGATAAACACGCACATTCCATTTTCTGAACAGCAAGGACCACATTCCCTACAATTTGCTGCTTTTGAGGCAACTTCCCGACCTGATGAACCAGGAACGTGGCGAGCAGGGCAGGGCGTTGGTGGGCAGAGGAAGGGTGGGGAGCGGGGTTTCGAGTTTCGAGTTTTGAGGGAAGGTGGGCTTCCTCGGCCCCTCTCCCTCCTCCTTCTCTCCTTTCCTCTCTAATCAAACATCTCAGAGAGATAACAGGGCGGTGACAGGTCATCTTAGACTTGGGTGGCGTTTCCATCCCTTGCTAATATTCCCAGGCGTCCCCCCTTCTGTTTTGAGGGCAATTTCTTCCAAATCTGGGCCAATGACCTTGTGATTAGTGAAAACTACTGTTAGCAACTGAACGATGAGCCCTGGGAATGAACGAAAATGCCAACCAGACGTTGGTGCTTCTGTCCCCATCGCCGGGAAGGTGGGCGCCCGGCTGGGCTGCTTCCAGGGGTCTCACGGCCTCCTTCAGGCGGGGGCGTAGCTGATGGATCACGGGGCGTCTCTGTGAAGCTGTTTCTTCAGCGTCGCCCTGGGGATCTGACCACCAGCTCGCGAGGAGTGAGCGCCGGAGCCGCGCCTGACGCGTGTACACGGCAGGCCCTTCGCTGTGCGAGAAAGAGACTTTGTCGTACAGTCACTTACCCAGTTCCCCCCGAAGCCATGCGTTTCATTATACGTTATCAGCATCTAAAATGCAGAGAAGCAAAAGTGAATGATAGGAGTCACCCGGAAACCCTGGACCCAACTGATTGTTTTCAGGTGGTTTGGTTTCCCACCAGTCCTCCCTCCGGAGCGGGGGTCTGTCGTAGACTCGCAGCCTATTTGTTCACTTTGAAGGGCAGTCGGCTTGCTTTTCCAGGTTGTTAATCAGACTTCCCAGCACGGCTTGGTGGCCGCATACGTGCAGCCGTCGCTGTGCGGGCAGGGCTTGCCTTGTTGATGAGTCACTGTGGCCGGTGCCGTCCACCACGGAGCAGCTGGTCTGCTGGGAGCTGGGTGCTGGAGGGGTTCTCCGTGGGTCTCGTTTCCGCTCATCCCGCGAGCAGAGGCACACACGGTCCTCCTGCCCGAGGAAGCGGTTGCGCCGGCCGCTTGGAAGGCACGTGTGTCCGCGGGCAGCCAAGGACAAGGTGTCCGTGAAGGACCTGGGTCCTCGCCGGCGGCACACATTTCCAGCACATGTGCCCCTGGCGCGCTGCACGGCCTGCGGGAGGGCTGGGGACCAGGCACAGAAAATTCCGACAGACTCAGCGTGAAGCGTCGCTGTCGTCATAATTCTCGGTCTCTGACCCGGGAGCCTCGCGTCTCCTGCCAACATCCCCAAACCAGGGCAGCCTCTCCAGTCAGCCTGCCAGTGGGGAGAAACCTCAGCCCCTCCAGGCCTGGCTCGCAGCCGGGTGAAGGTCCAGGGGAGAGAAGAAAGGGTGATGTTAACGCCCCAACGATAGCCCGATAGCGATGGCCGTGCAGACCCCGGTCCACGTGGGAGACCCGGACTCCGGCCTGCCCTGAGGCATCAGCCCTGGTCCTCTGCCCCCGACATCAGCAGGCTCTTGGGTGCTCCTGGTTACTCACAGGGAAAGCTGGGGGTGCCACTCCCAGAGACTGCCCCCTGCTGCCCGCTGCAGCTGGAGGAAACGCATCAGCTCCCTGGCCTGACCCCCCTCCCCCTTTCCTGACTGGCTGGGTCGTCCCAGGTCCTGGGTCCTTCCTGGGAGGCCCCACCCTCACCCTGCCCTGCCGCTCCGGGCTGCTCCCAGCAGGAAGACTCGGGGTTGACGAGCCACTCACTCTGAGTCAGCGTTTGCCATTTCTTGGAAAAGGAGCTGCCCGACCCCCCACACTGTTGGGAGGAAGCGGGGAACAGGGCACGCGTGCTCCCTCCTAGGACTGCACATCAGGCTCCCAGCCCCTCCGGTCTCCCCACGACCGGCCAGGGCCTCGGTGACTGCCCGCCCGCAGGGCCACGCGAGCCACCGAGAGCCTCAGGCTGCACTGAGGCCCAGGGAGGTGCAGCCCAAGGTCCTCGCAAGGCGGCTGCTGTCGCCCCCCCACCCCCTCTGTTGGCCAGATGCACGTGGAGGAGCGGAGGGGGCAGGTCTCAGCCAGGAAGGGGTTAAGGGGACAGGACTCGGAAGCCCTCACACAGCCTCCAGGGGCAGTGCCGGCTGCTCTAAATGCGGACCAGAGAGACAGTTATTTTTAGGAAGCAAATGGTAATGATTATGGCCTTGGATTTAAGTAGCCATTTAGTCATAAACGCTGAATTCACAGGCGGCAGAAAACAGCACTTTCCTCTCACTGATGACAGGGCTCCGCCAAGGCGGCCATTGTTCTTGCTGTGAATGCATGACAGACAGGGTCTGGGATCACCATGGCAGGGTGTGGGGCGTCTGCAGGGAGGAGGGTGACAGGGTGCATAGGCATCTGCAGGGAGGACGGGCAGGGTGCACGGGGCGTCTGCAGGGAGGAGGGTGACAGGGTGCATAGGGCATCTGCAGGGAGGACGGGCAGGGTGCACAGGGCGTCTGCAGGGAGGAGGGTGACAGGGTGCATAGGGCATCTGCAGGGAGGACGGGCAGGGTATGGGGCGTCTGCAGGGAGGAGGGTGACAGGGTGCATAGGGCATCTGCAGGGAGGACGGGCAGGGTATGGGGCGTCTGCAGGGAGGACGGGCAGGGTGTGGGGCGTCTGCAGGGAGGACGGGCAGGGTGCATAGGGCATCTGCAGGGAGGACGGGCAGGGTATGGGGCGTCTGCAGGGAGGACGGGCAGGGTGCATGGGGCGTCTGCAGGGAGGACGGGCGGGGTGTGGGGCGTCTGCAGGGAGGACGGGCAGGGTGCATGGGGCGTCTGCAGGGAGGACGGGCAGGGTGTGGGGCGTCTGCAGGGAGGATGGGCGGGGTGCATGGAGCGTCTGCAGGGAGGACGGGCGGGGTGCATGGAGCGTCTGCAGGGAGGACGGGCGGGGTGTGGGGCGTCTGCAGGGAGGACGGGCAGGGTATGGGGCGTCTGCAGGGAGGACGGGCAGGGTGTGGGGCGTCTGCAGGGAGGACGGGCAGGGTATGGGGCGTCTGCAGGGAGGACGGGCGGGGTGCATGGAGCATCTGCAGGGAGGACGGGCAGGGTGTGCTCCAGCCCCTCCCTGGACCCTGGGGTTGAGTGGTTTCATGAACCCACCGAGTGGGCACCTCTTGCTCCTGCTCCAGGGAGGAGCGTGTTCCGGAGGCTCGAACCGCAGCAGGCGCAGGTGTCCCCCTGAGTGGAGGCTGCCCACCTGGCAGGACTGTGCTCAACTCCAGCTACAGCCCAGGTGGGTGCTCCAGGGGGACCTGGGGGACCAAGAGTCAGCACCTAGGTTCCTCCTGGGAAGAGTGATGAGGCTGATGAGAACCGCGAAGGGTGGAGAGAACCCACTGGTGGCTGGGAGCAGCCAAGCAGGGGACGGGAGCAGGGGGGCCGGAGCGGGGTGGGGGGTGGAGGTGGGAATGCGGGGCGGTGGGGCGGCTCCACGTGACCAGGCTGCTGGGGGACAAGGCCATGCGAGCGGCCCAGCAGATTGCATGGGAGGCAACAGGGGCACCGACTTTGTAGTTTATTTTCGACCGCCCACCTGCCTGCTTCACTCTGGATGGAATTTAATTCTCTCGTGCACATGGCTACCAACAGGCCGTCCTCCCAGAACGGCGAGATCCTATCACCGACTGCCGACAGCCCTTGTAATCCAGGAAAATGACACGTCTTGGTAGCTTTTTGCCTTGGGTGGGGCGTTACCAGATCGGCGGTGCCGGCAGGGCTGGGCGAGGGTGGCCACACGAAGGAAAGGTTAGTCGGGTTGGGGTGTGGCACAGAACAGATCCAGAAGCCGGGGCTCCCCGACGGGTTTGCATGAAGCTGCAGGACGGGGACCCGCCTCGGCACCAGCCCAGCCCCGTTCTGTCCTGCCACCCGTGTGGGGAGTGACTAGTGGCTCAAGGGGTGCATGGCCCCGAGCGAGGAGGGAGCTCGGTCCCCATGGGCTTTGGGGGCCAGGCCACCCACAGTCTCACCTGGGACAGGCGTGTGCGACCTGTGCCGACTGCCTGTGAACCAACCCGTCCGGAGGAGGAGCTGCATGGGAGTGTCCCCTCCCTGGACGGGACCCACCCCTGGGCCCTCTGAGAGCCACCTCCTCAGGGTCCTGACCCCGAGGTAGAGGCCGACCGGACCGGTCCAGGCCCCGCTGTGAGCTGCGTGGTGGTCTGTGGGGCGGTGGCCACTCCCCGTGGCCCAGGAGAGGGGAGAGGGCCTCCCACGGCACCCCCCACCCCGAGCTGCTCCCACCGCAGGGTTCCCAGGCCCCTGGGAGGGTGCCCCGCCTCCCACCTCCCTCTCAGGGGCTCCCATGGCCCAGCCCGTCCGCGCTGCCTGCCTGGCCGCCCACTCTGCAGGCCACAGGCTCAGCGTCTGTCCCTTTCGACACCAGCCCTGCCCGAGGCCCCTGGTTGGGAGCAGTGCCCACCGTGGAGAGGAAAGCACCAGCCCCTCTGGGCTCGGCCTCAGCGACGCAGATGACACGGACGTGGCCTGGCCACTGGGCCTGCAGGCCCCACGGGAGGGACGTGCACATGAGGTGACCGGCCCCCACACCCAGTGCCGCCTCCTCTCCGCAGCAGGCGACAGAGCCACGGGCGTGGTCCAGTTTCCCGCGAGACGTTTGCAGAGCGGGTCCCTGAAGGGAGCTGCCCAGCACGGCAGAGAAAGGGTCAAAGCGACGCTGAGACAGGGAGCGAGGGACAGAGGCACAGCTGGCGAGGCGGGTGCGGCACGGACACGCGACCACGGACGCAGCTGCGGTGGGGGCCGCTAGGAGGGGCGGGAACAGACGCCTCACAGGAGGAAGCTCAGAGGCGTCCAGACACCGGTTGGCGAAGGGATGTGGGATGTTGGGGTGGGGTGTTAGGATGTGGGGACATTGGGGCATTGAGGCATTGGGGCATAGAGATGTCAGAATGTTGGGGTGTGGGGATGTGGGGTGTGGGGACATTGGGACATTGGGGTGTTGGGATGTCAGAATGTTGGGGTGTGGAATATGGGACGTTGGGATGTGGGATGTTGGGGTGTGAGATGTTGGGGTATGGGATGTTGGGGTATGGGATGTGGGACGTTGGGGTGTGGGACGTTGGGTGTGGGATGTGGGACGGTGGGGTGTTGGGATGTTGGGATGTGGGATGTTGGGATGTGGGATGTTGGGTGTGGGATGTTGGGATGTGGGATGTTGGGTATGGGATGTGGGACGGTGGGGTGTTGGGATGTTGGGATGTGGGACGTTGGGTGTGGGATGTGGGACGGTGGGGTGTTGGGATGTTGGGATGTGGGACGTTGGGTGTGGGATGTGGGACGGTGGGGTGTTGGGATGTTGGGATGTGGGACGTTGGGTGTGGGATGTTGGGTGTGGGATGTTGGGATGTGGGACGTTGGGTGTGGGATGTTGGGTGTGGGATGTTGGGATGTGGGGTGTTGGGACGTTGGGATGTGGGATGTTGGGATGTGGGGTGTTGGGACGTTGGGATGTGGGATGTTGGGTGTGGGATGTGGGACGTTGGGTGTGGGATGTTGGGATGTGGGGTGTTGGGACGTTGGGATGTGGGATGTTGGGTGTGGGATGTGGGACGTTGGGTGTGGGATGTTGGGATGTGGGATGTTGGGTGTGGGATGTTGGGATGTGGGATGTTGGGTGTGGGATGTGGGACGGTGGGGTGTTGGGATGTTGGGATGTGGTACGTTGGGTGTGGGACGTTGGGTGTGGGATGTGGGACGGTGGGGTGTTGGGATGTTGGGATGTGAGACGTTGGGTGTGGGATGTGGGACGGTGGGGTGTTGGGATGTTGGGATGTGGGACGTTGGGTGTGGGATGTGGGACGGTGGGGTGTTGGGATGTGGGACATTGGGTGTGGGACGTTGGGTGTGGGATGTGGGACGGTGGGGTGTTGGGATGTTGGGATGTGGGACGTTGGGTGTGGGACGTTGGGTGTGGGATGTTGGGATGTGGGATGTTGGGATGTGGGACGTTGGGTGTGGGATGTTGGGTGTGGGATGTTGGGATGTGGGGTGTTGGGACGTTGGGATGTGGGATGTTGGGTGTGGGATGTGGGACATTGGGTGTGGGATGTGGGACGTTGGGTGTGGGATGTGGGACGGTGGGGTGTTGGGATGTTGGGATGTGGGAGGTTGGGGTGTGGGATGTTGGGTGTGGGATATGGGACGTTGTGTGTGGGATGTGGGATGTGGGATGTTGGGGTGTGGGATGTGGGGTGTGGGATGTGGGATGTTGGGTGTGGGATGTGGGATGTTGGGGTGTGGGATGTGGGGTGTGGGATGTGGGACGTTGGGTGTGGGATGTGGGACGTTGGGTGTGGGATGTGGGACGTTGAGTGTGGGATGTGGGATGTGGGATGTTGGGTGTGGGATGTGGGACGTTGGGGTGTGGGATGTGGGATGTTGGGGTGTGGGATGTGGGGGTGTGGGATGTGGGGTGTGGGATGTGGGATGTTGGGTGTGGGATATGGGATGTTGGGTGTGGGATGTGGGGTGTTGGGTGTGGGATGTGGGACATTGGGGTGTGGGATGTTGACGTTGGGGTGTGGGGACCTTCTGAGAGGACTGTCGGGAGAGAGTGCCTCGCTGGCTCTGGAGGTGCTGCCTGCAGTCCTGCTCTCCCACGTCAGCGTCTCCTGGGGGGCGGCTCTCACGTTTGCTGTTATTGTCTCCGGTGAGAAGGGCAAGGGGAGCAGATGGAGTGACGGGGTGCGAACGGTTTATCCTGGGGGGGCGCCTGCCAAGGGCGGGACATCGGCGTGGAGCGGGGGAGGCGGGAACTCCTGCGGGGCGTCCCCTCAGGGTCCGCCGTGTGGACACGCTTCTCTGTTTCACCACGAGACCCTGCCAGGCGGAGGCCTTGTCCTTGTCAGCAGGTGAGGAAACTACGGTCGGTCCCGCGAGGGGCCCCTGGTCGCCGCCGCTCGGAGCTGGTCCCCAAGGCCCGAGGCCTCCAGTCACCACCGTCCGAGCGCAGGCAAGCCCGCACGCCTCGCACGGGCCACCCGCACGGACACCCTGATGAGCCCCTCGGGACGGGCACCCTGGCCGCTCAGCACGTGGGAGCATCGGCTGTTCTCTGTGGCCCCACCTCCAGGGGATTCGAACACGACCATCGAACCTCTGGCAACAGCAGCCCTCCTGCCGCCTGCCTGCCGTGACCCCGGGAACTCTCCTCCCGAGGCCACAGGCCTGCGCTGCGGCTCCCTGAGGGGCGCACACACGTCGCCCGGCACGGGGTGGGCGGGCTCTGATTCGACGGCCCGTGTTTTGGGGACGTGACCGGTTAGCTTCACCGAGGGCCCCGGACACCCCGCCGAGGAGGAGAGGGACGGGGACAGCCAGGGGCGGCCGGGCCTCCGGGAAGGAGAGGAGGGAAGCTGACTCAGCGTCCTAGTTCCACACGGGAGCGCGGACGTGAGCGGCCAGAGGGTGAAGGCGTGTTTTCCCAGCCTGTTCGACGTGAAAGGCTGCAGTGAGCCCTGTGGAGGCCGGGATGCTGGGGAAGGGGCGCCGTGGAGACGTAGTGGATGCAGTTGGAACAGGAAAGAGGAGGGCGATGTCCGGCGATAGTGGAGGAGTAAGAAGCCCATTTCCTGTCGGGGACAATCGGTGCGGCCGCGGCTGGAAAGTCCACAGGCACAGCAGGAAGTCCCGATAAGGACGAGGGCAGGGGCAGTGTGCGGACCAGACTGCCCACAGGGGAGTCCAGAGGCGCGGGGTGCGGAGGCGAGCCAGCACGCTGAGTGGTGGGGGGTGGGGGGTGGGGTGGTGGTGGGGGCAGCCCGGGAACAGGAGCCCCTGCGTGGATGGGGGATGCGCGGGGGTGGGGGGCAGGGGCGCCGGTCGCAGGCCAGCCAGGAGGAAGCCCCGTCTGCCGTCTCTGAGACCCAGAGGCTGTGGTTTCCACGGCGGTGCCTGTTCAGATGAAGAAGAGAAGGTTCAGAGCAGAAAGCGTGGCCTGCGGGCTGCTGTGGGCAGTGCATCCAGGACTGAGTCATGGTGTCCCCCAGACATGGTGTTCCACACCCGGGGAAGGCCAGTCAGCCAGCAGGAGCGGGAGGCAGCCGGGGCCACGCCAGGGAGAGGGGAGCGGGGACGGTCGGACGGACGGGGCACAGGAGCACGGCCCGGCCCTCCGCTGTCCACTCCAGACCCGAGTATCTCACAGAGGTGGAGGCTCCCGGAGCCGGGCCGTGCGTGATCCCCGACGCCCGCCACGTCACGTCTGTGCTCAGGCGTGCGCCTTGCTGAGCTCTGGACCCATTCCTGTCGCGGCGTCGCCATCCCACACAGTCTTGGTGCTGACGGCACCGGCTGCGCTCTGAGGAGGCTCGGGATTCCTCCCCCCGGGCAGGCCTCCTTCCACGCACCTCAGCTCCCGGCCCCCGGCTCCCTCCACACTCCTTCCTTACGCGCCCACAATCTGCCTCTGACTCCACAGCCCCTGCATCCTTGCCCGGCCCAGAGCCCCACGTCCATGCTGGCTGTGCTGTTCCCCGAGCCGGGGCCGCCCCAGTGCCCTCGTGCTGGGGTTCAGTCCCCTCCAGCGAGCACTGAGCCATGTGTCAGCCGCGAGGCCCTGGCGTTCTCTGCATTTGCACCCCGTCTTCCCAGCGAGACCGCCAGCTCCCTGGCCTGTGGTTTTCTGGCGGCATCGGCAGAGCCCAGCCTGTGCGTGGGTGGCAGTGGGATGGGGTACTGGCCCCATGAGGTCACAGAGCTCCCTCCTTCCCACACGCCAAGTCTATGCATCCGGGCTGAGCAGCCCCCAGGAGACAAAGGCACCCCAACGTGCACCCTCACGGCCAGGCCCAGGCCCAGGCCCTCCTCGCCCGCCGTGCCTCCTGTGCCCCCGCCCGTGCCCGCTCCCCTCGCTCGGGCATGGCCCCTGCCTCCAGCTCCTGCTGGCGCACTGGCCTCCTGTTTCCCACGAGAACATGGGGCCGAGACCACACTTCTTGTGTTTCCATGTGAGAGGCACCGTCTCTGATCTGCAAACACAATTAGTAAAAAGACAGTTGGAAACACTTAATTGAAAAATACAAATGAGATTGATGACATTGTCCCAGCCACCAGTGGGTTCTGAAAGGTTTTATTTAAGTGGAATTCTATTTCCAGCCACTGGAAAAATTAATTCATGTCGCACAATAGCCTCTGGGAGCCTCGGGCTGGACGGAAAGTAGGTCGCCCTGGACTGAGCCCGGCGGTCCCGTAGGGGCAGGGACGGAAACGCCAAGAAACGTCTTCATCCAAATGTCCTTTATCCTCGGGAAAAAGCGGTTTCATGGAGACAAGCAGAGCCGCGAGCCGTTCCTCGACTCCTCGGCTTGCACATTCGTTGGAGGGACGGGCTGTGCGGGCACGGAGCTGGGCGCGTGCGGAGAGCCCCCGGCTCAGGCTCCGTGAAGACCAGGCGCGTGCGGAGAGCGGGCCTGGTGGGAGGGACCCACAGCTGGGACGGAGCCCGGACAGAACTGGGACGGAGCCGGCACTGGGAGAGCGGGCGTCGCTCCTTTCCTGGTGTGAGGACCCAGGGTTGAAAGGTCGCGGGGACTCGAGGCTCCCACCTGCCTGACACGTCGCAGCCACCACGGAGCTCCGTGTCACTCTGGAGCCGCCCAAGAATCGTGGTCCTCACCCGCGTCCGTCTCTGGGCAGAACCCTCTCCACTGGGCGCCCGGCATCCTCTCTCTTTCTCTGGCTTCAGCGCAGCTGCTCGGCCAGAAACTCAGAACCGGCAAACCTGCAGCCTGTGCCGCCAACGTCCAACGTCCGCCCGAGCAGGGTCCTCAAGGCCCCGCGAGACGCCGCGGGTGTGCAACCCACTGACGACTCGCCGACCTCCCCCCTCCGGGACCCAGGACCCGCGGCAGGTGCCTGGGGGCTGCCTGCAGACGAGGGAGGAGCATCGCTCAGGCCACATGCGGGCGGTGCTGCAGGCTCTGGGGCCCCCCCGCACGCAGGCGCGCCTGTGAAGCGCGACAGACGGCGGGATCTGTGCATAAAGCACACACCTCTGGGTCTAGTGACTGAAGAGACGGAGAGTTCTGTAAAGATGTTCACAGCCAAGACACACCTGAGCCACACCTTTGGGGTGTGAGGGCCACCCCCCTGGCACTGTGGGCGTCTGCCTGTCCATCTGAGAAACCGAGAGAGAGAAGATCCACGTTTCACGGCTGTCAGAAAGGTCATCGATCCTGTGAGCCCTGTCCACACCCTGCTCTCACCGCCGGCGGTCACAGGACGCCTGTGCGAGGGGACGTCTGTGCGGACGCGGCTCACAGACTGCGTGTGCGAGTAGATGGGACGCTGTCCGTCAACGACGGTGCCCTGACTGCTCCGGCTTCTGTTCCGAGGTAGACGCCGCCCAGGCTCCGCCTGTCACAGCTGTGGACTGGAGTCCATGCAGGTGGGAGGCGGGGCCAGGCGGGCAGCGCCCTTTTTCCTGACCTCCAGAAGCTACTCTGCTCCTGCGATCTGAGACAGCAGGGGGACCCGAGACAGCACTTGTGCGTCTGGGAGGAGAGCGGAGGCTTCGGCTCACAGCGTCGCCCTGAGGGCAGTGCTTTGGAACCAGGCGAAGCCGCAGCTCCTGGGACAAGGGCAGCTCTGAGCCCGTCTTCACGGGTCACACGGCGGTGGCACAGCGAGGCTGCATGGTTTCTGGGGGTCGTTAGCGGCCTGTGCACTCAGGGTCACAGGGCTCAGGCAGGAAGGCAGCCCGGACCCGGGTCCCAGCCTGGCCTTCACGCAGACTCGGGGAGCTCAGCCGGGAAGGGGGTGATGTGGGCCCCGAGGGACGGCACAGAGATGGCAGGGCCCCTCCCCTCATCGCACAGGCCTGGCTGCCCCGCAGGACCGAGTGAGTTTTCATCCTTGTTACACGCCCGCTGCAGCCCTGAGCCCGCCTCCCTCACGTCTGTCAGGCGTGGGCAGCACCTCTCCGGTCCCTGGGTCCCTGCGGCTGCAGGCTCTGCCCAGAGGCGGCTCCAGCATCTGCCCGGGGGCCTCTCCCCGCAAAGCCCTCGTCGGATGAGTCTCTTCCTTAACAGGTGCCAGGGCTGCGCTTCAGAAACAGCAGCTTCCAGCCTGGCTCCCGAGCAGGAGGCCCCGGGAGGCCCTGGCGCAGCTGCTGCTGCCCTGCTCCGCCTGAGCACCGGCACCCGCCCTGGGCACGGGCACCGAGCACCGAGCCCCGAACCCCGAGCACCGAGCACCGAGCCCCGAACACTGAGCCCTGAGCCCCGAGCACCGAGCCCCGAGCACCGAGCACGGCCTGGGGAGAGGCTGGGACGTGGGTGCAGAGGAGTCCTCTGTGCTGGGAGGACAGGCTCGGGGCCCTGTCTGCCTGGGGTCAGGAGGTTGCTGCCGATGGGAGGGGCCTGGCAGCAGATTGGAGCCCCTGCCCCTCCAGCGTCGTTTCGACAAACGAGCAGATGGCAGGTGTCAGCAGGACAAAGAGCCATCTGTGCAGCGGCTGCCCACCATTCTTGCACAGCGACTCCAGGAGAGCCGCCCAGAGATAGGGCTGCCCTCGGCCCCGGCCCTCGTCGGACCTCTAACGCCGGGCAGCCGCTGTGCTTGTCCTGTGCCCAGGCCACCAGCCGGCTTGGGCCACGGGGCATCGGTCTGCATGCTCACAAGGACCTCGTTGGCTGTGGGTGCGTCCAGGCAGGCCAGATGTCAGAGGTCTGATGGAATTTGTCCCACGTGCTCCCCTCCCCCTTTCTCTCTCGTTCTCTCGGCGAGCATGCCCGTCCTCCCCGTCCCGGCTCAGCCCTGAGCCCACAGTCAGCCCTGAGCCCACAATCAGCCCTGAGCCCACAGTCAGCCCTGAGCCCACAGTCAGCCCTGAGTTCATGGTCAGCCCTGAGCCCACAGCCAGCCCTGAGTCCACAGTCAGCCCTGAGCCCACAGTCAGCCCTGAGCCCTAGATCAGCTCTGAGTCCACAGTCAGCCCTGAGTCCACAGCCAGCCCTGAGCCCACAATCAGCCCTGAGTTCATGGTCAGCCCTGAGTCCACAGCCAGCCCTGAGTCCACAATCAGCCCTGAGCCCACAGTCAGCCCTGAGTTCATGGTCAGCCCTGAGTTCATGGTCAGCCCTGAGCCCACAATCAGCCCTGAGCCCACAGTCAGCCCTGAGTTCATGGTCAGCCCTGAGCCCACAGTCAGCCCTGAGCCCACAGTCAGCCCTGAGTTCATGGTCAGCCCTGAGCCCACAGTCAGCCCTGAGTTCATGGTCAGCCCTGAGCCCACAATCAGCCCTGAGCCCACAGTCAGCCCTGAGCCCACAGTCAGCCCTGAGTTCATGGTCAGCCCTGAGCCCACAGCCAGCCCTGAGTCCACAGTCAGCCCTGAGCCCACAGTCAGCCCTGAGCCCACAGTCAGCCCTGAGTCCACAGCCAGCCCTGAGCCCACAATCAGCCCTGAGTTCATGGTCAGCCCTGAGTCCACAGCCAGCCCTGAGTCCACAGCCAGCCCTGAGTCCACAGTCAGCCCTGAGTCCACAGCCAGCCCTGAGCCCACAATCAGCCCTGAGTTCATGGTCAGCCCTGAGTCCACAGCCAGCCCTGAGTCCACAGCCAGCCCTGAGTCCACAATCAGCCCTGAGCCCACAGTCAGCCCTGAGTCCACAGCCAGCCCTGAGCCCACAGCCAGCCTTGAGCCCACAGTCAGCCCTGAGCCCACAGTCAGCCCTGAGTCCACAGCCAGCCCTGAGTCCACAGTCAGCCCTGAGTCCACAGCCAGCCCTGAGCCCACAGCCAGCCCTGAGCCCACAGCCAGCCCTGAGCCCTAGATCAGCTCTGAGCCCACAGTCAGCCCTGAGCCCACAGTCAGCCCTGAGCCCACGGTCAGCCCTGAGTTCATGGTCAGCCCTGAGCCCACAGCCAGCCCTGAGTCCACAGTCAGCCCTGAGCCCACAGTCAGCCCTGAGCCCTAGATCAGCTCTGAGTCCACAGTCAGCCCTGAGTCCACAGCCAGCCCTGAGCCCACAATCAGCCCTGAGTCCACAGCCAGCCCTGAGTCCACAGCCAGCCCTGAGTCCACAATCAGCCCTGAGCCCACAGTCAGCCCTAAGTTCATGGTCAGCCCTGAGTTCATGGTCAGCCCTGAGCCCACAATCAGCCCTGAGCCCACAGTCAGCCCTGAGTTCATGGTCAGCCCTGAGTTCATGGTCAGCCCTGAGCCCACAGTCAGCCCTGAGCCCACAGTCAGCCCTGAGTTCATGGTCAGCCCTGAGCCCACAGTCAGCCCTGAGTTCATGGTCAGCCCTGAGTTCATGGTCAGCCCTGAGCCCACAGTCAGCCCTGAGCCCACAGTCAGCCCTGAGTCCACAGCCAGCCCTGAGCCCACAGCCAGCCCTGAGCCCACAATCAGCCCTGAGTTCATGGTCAGCCCTGAGCCCACAGTCAGCCCTGAGCCCACAGTCAGCCCTGAGTCCACAGCCAGCCCTGAGCCCACAGCCAGCCTTGAGCCCACAGTCAGCCCTGAGCCCACAGTCAGCCCTGAGTCCACAGCCAGCCCTGAGTCCACAGTCAGCCCTGAGTCCACAGCCAGCCCTGAGCCCACAGCCAGCCCGGAGCCCACAGTCAGCCCTGAGCCCTAGATCAGCTCTGAGCCCACAGTCAGCCCTGAGCCCACAGTCAGCCCTGAGTTCATGGTCAGCCCTGAGCCCACAGTCAGCCCTGAGTCCACAGCCAGCCCTGAGCCCACAATCAGCCCTGAGCCCTAGATCAGCTCTGAGTCAATGGTCAGCCCTGAGTCCACGGCCAGCGTTCCCTGTGACCATCAGCCTCCCTGGCTGGTTGGGTTGCTGACGCCAGCTCTGGTAGGACTGAGGGACATAGGCAGCTTCTGTGTTTTGCTTTAATCTATACTAATAAAAGGGTAATATGCTAATTAGACCAGACGTCTTCTGGACATCCTTCCAGAGGTCCTTCTGGACAAAGCCATGGTGGTGGGAGCCGAGGCAGAGGCAGTTAGCGGTGATTAGGCAGCCAGGCAGGTGAGTGGTTAGGAGCCAGCGGTCCCAGATTGTGAGAGGGTGCAGGCCGGGCTGAGGGACTTCTCCCCCTCCCCACCCCCCCTCCCCCGTGCATGAATTACGTGCACCTGGCCTCTAGTTATATCATAATCGTCAAACCAGAGAAAACAGCCTCGGAAGTAAGATGGACGGAAGCAGGGATTTTCAAACAGTGCCAGCGGCCAGCATGTTCACGTGCACCTTTCAGCTAACATGTCGCTGCAGGTGCTCTATTTTCAAATCCATCTTGACCTCATCGTTTATATTCACGTTACGGTGACGTGCAAATGAACTGACAGGGACAGAAGCGGGTTCAGCTTTCGTCCACTTTGGCTGGAGCTGCAGGCGGCGAGGGAGTGGCCCGGCATGTCCGGGGGGGGGGGGGGGGGCAGGCTGGCTGGGCGAGCTGTGGCGATGGAGGTGGTGGTCACTGGCCTGGGAGACCACTCCTGCCTGGTTGGGGGGCACTCCAGGGAGCTCGGGCGGAGCAGAGAGGAGATGGAGCCACCCCCACGATGCCCTGCCAGCTGCTCACGGCCAGCAGTGAGCCCCCGAGGGCCGCGGCGCCGGGATGCCCCCTCCTGGGCTCTTCAGCAGGTGGCCCTGGTGTGACCGTAGAGGCCAGGCCTCCGAGCCCCAGTGTCCTCTCCACAGTGGGTGCCGGCACCCAGACTTCAGGGCGAGCAGGCGCGGCCTGGAGCGGTGACAGGGCCTCTGAGCCGGGCTGCGGACACGTGTCAGAGCTGGGCCTCCATCACCCGTTCTTCCTCGCTGGGAGAGGAGCTGGGACAGGGACAGGCTTTGCCAAGCTCCCTGCCCCGGCGAGGGTGTCCGAGCCTTCGTGGAGGCTTATGAAAGGGTTTATTGCAAAACAGGAAACAGTTCTGTGTTCTCTGAAATAAACCATATCAAACTACAAAACATCCCTGCGTCCTCCAGAATTCAAAACCCGGGAGGCTTATCGAGTTCTAGAACAGTCCCCATGTGCATCCCCAGGCGCCATGACCAACGAGGCCAGCAGCATGGGGTGGGGTGAAGAAAACCGACCTCTCACCCTTGAACTCCAGCCAGGAGAAAGGAAACACGCTGTTTGAGGACGAAGGAATGTTTTGCTTGGTTCGGGGAGTTTGTCTGTGGTTGGGTCTTCCCAGCTTTGGCCGAGTCTCAGCCGCGGGCGTCCCTGAGCCCAGGAGGGCCCGGGTCCTGTGGGTGGAGGCGTGTCCTGCCCTGAGCTCGCTCTCCACCCGACTCCATCCTTCCTCCCTTCATTCTCTTGTTCTTTCTCTGGGCAAACACCGGCCTGGAGGCCAGGAGGTGGCGCCGGGGCAGGAGGCTGGACTCACAGACCGGCTCTTGGACCCGCGGCCACGCTGTAGTCACCGGTCAGGGTGGTCTCGGCATCCTGACACTCAGATCAGTCAATGGAAGGCTCGAGCATCCCGGAGTGAGTAAATGGATGAATCAGTCGATTGCTTTTTTTTTTTTTTTTTTTAATGATTTTTTACGGAGAGGAAGGGAGAGTGATAGAGAGTTAGAAACATCGATCAGCTGCCTCCTGCACACCCCCTACTGAGGATGTGCCCGCAACCCAGGTACATGCCCTTGACTGGAATCGAACCTGGGACCTTTCAGTTCGCAGGCCGACGCTCTATCCGCTGAGCCAAACGGGTCAGGGCATCGATTGCTTTTTGACAGGGTTGCAAAGGCATGTCGATGGAGTAAAGATCGTCTGGTCAGCAGGAGGTGCTGGGGAAATTGTGTGGCCGTATTCGAAAAGTGATCTTCAACATGATACCTTGTGCCGTGTACATAGTTGCGGGGGTCCAGCCCCAGCGGACCAGGGGTTCCCAGAGGTGTGGACGGCGTCTGCGAAGAATGAAGGACACGGAGACAGCGTTCAGATGGTCAGCATAGTCAGGTTCTTTTTTATGGTCCTGTTACAGCTGTATTTGTACTACTCGCTTCTATAAGCATGCCTCTACAGTTACATCAGGGTATGTTTTGGGTCCTCCCTTGACCTTCTACAGTTCCTTGTTTTATGTTTATAGTTTCTTATCTGACCTTTGTCAAAAATCTTATCTCTATCTAGCTCTGCTGATTTTAATCTTATCTATTGTCTATGTTTCTACATTCTATTCTAAAGGTTAGTGTCTGTGTTCCATTATAAGGGCTAGTTTGTTATTTCTATTCTAAGGTTACTATTCTACTGCTCTACTGTTACGCTATAAGGAAGTAACTGAAGGAGGTTTTCCTATTCTCTGGCCTAGGTAAAGGTTATGTCCTTTTAGCCTTGCTGGTGGTCTTCCTTAGGACTGCCCTGCGTTGGCAGGTTTTTAGGGGCATAATGGGCTTTGGTGCTTTCTCTGGTGGGTAGACCCCTGGGGATGTGGGCCTAGCAAGTCCCAAACTTATTGTTAACAGTCTTAGTCTGAGTTCCTCATAAGTAGTACATGGTATTTCTGTAACACTAGGGGGTTTTACTGATTTATTCCCTTCCCTAGTCTGGAAACATTCCCACCTGGGGAAACATCCTTTCTTGGGGAGGTGGCCTTGGTTAGAGCACATAGCGCTAAGAAGGGGAGCAAACCTATTAAGAACAGGATGCCCTATAGGCCAGGCCCCTTGAAGCATATGCTGTGCAGAGGTTTCTTCCCTGCAGCGACTGTGTCAAGCAGCAAGGACGGACCGGCTCCCGGCACATAGTGGCCTCAGAGTGAATCCTAGACCTCAGTGTAGAACCTAAAAGACATAGAACTTCTAGAAGAAAACATGGGAGGAAATTCTCCGATCTGAGCAGAGATTTCATGGTTACAACACCAAAACCCTGACTCATAAGTTAAAAAACCCATGATGAACTGGAGTTCATCCAATGACAGACTTGTGCTCTGTGCAAACACCATCTGGGAAGAGAGACGGAGCTAGAGACCGGGAGGAAGGGCATTTGATGGATGCCTGTGTACGGGATGAATGAGAAAGGTGCAGTGCTTAAAACTTAGTTGTTAGAAACAACCCAGCCAATGAAATCAGGCAAAATATTTGAACAGACGCATCCCCAGAGAAGACACACATAAGTGCCGCTCAGCGTCGTCAGTCCCAGGAAATGCAAATCAAGCCACAGGCAAGGCCCCTGCTGGTCGGCCGACCATGAGCTGGCGACGTGAGGGGCTGGGTGGTGCGTGCCGTGTGACTGTCATCACAGGAGAAACATGGTCCGCCTAAGGGCTGGGGCTGTCTGCGGTTTGAGGTGCCTCTGGGGTCTTGGCACGTGTCCCCTCAGATAAGGGGGCGACTGTGCAGGGGAAGGAGAGGTGAGACAGAGGGTGGGGAGCGGGAAGCAGGAGGCAGGCCCTGGAGACCCCTGCGCCTGCCCGTGGCGCCCGCTTGCTCCGGCTGGCGGCTTTCTGCTAAGGACATGCGGCCCTGTGCTGTCCTGGTGGGCAGGGTGGACCGAGGGCAGGTGTGTGTGGCCTGCACCCTGACTCGGGCTGAGGACCTCTCTGGGGACAGAGGGCCTGCGGCCCTACCCCCGCCATGCGCCCTGTGCTGGGGCGGGGTGGGTAGAGGGGGGCGTGTGGAGAAGGGCTCAGACCAGTTCTCGGCAGGACACGCGGCAGGATGAGTCGGGGTGTCTGTGTGACTGTCCCCAGGCTCAGGGAGAGGCTGCCTTCTGTGCTGTTTGCTGGCGGCTGTGAATGCTGCAGCGTGCAGCTCCGGGGGCTCCTGGACCCCTTGCCCACGCGCCCTGTTCATTCCACGCGTGTGCGCCTGGTGACACAGGCTCGTTAAGCACAGCCGACAGAGCACCAGAGGGCATGCTGAGAGGTGGTGAGGGGGCGGGGGCTTCATGAATCAATCAACTCATCTCACAGGCAGGAAACGGGATTTCCACATTCACTGGCTCTTCCCGGACTCGTCGGTGCAGGAAGGGCACCTGGGGCTGGAAGAAGAGGAGCCACAGAATCCGGGCCGGAGTGGCTGTGGAGCCCCGTCACCCCCACCCAGCCCCCCAGGCTGGCAGCCATGTCTCAGCACACGCAGGCCTGCGGGGCGGCTGGACGCCTCTGTTCACAGGCGGTTCTGGGAACCCGGTGAGTGTGCGACTTGCTGGTTACATCAGGAGCCCCTCGACTCAGGGGGAGGGCCCAGCTCCACCCCGGACGTGGGCTGGAGGGGCGCGTGCGGATGAAACGTGTTCTGTGCACAAACACGCAACCTGGCCAGCCAGCTGCAGCCTAAAACCTTCCAGATGCACAAATCAGCCGCTGCCCTGCCCAGAGCTCGTCCCCGCCCAGGGCCCTGGCTGTGGGACGAGGCACGGATCCTCCCTCACGGGGCTGGTGACTTCCCTTCCCAGCGGGACGTGGGGGGCGGGAGGTTCTGGGAACTCACGGGGTGACCGGCTCCCTGGGGCTGGGAGAAGCCCACATGTGCCGTCTCTTCCTGGGTGTCTGTGTCGGCCCCAATACTGTCCTCTCCGCACGCACTGTCCGTCTCAGGACCAACGGACGCCCTCCAGCAAGCACTGGCCCGACATCACAGAGTCCCTGGAAGCTGTGCCTTCGGGGACGGCCAGCAGTGTGGCTGCACTCCCCCCCCCCCCCCACCTCTCCTGGCCTTGGGCTGGGACATGAGAGACCCTGAATCAGTGCCTTAGGGAGGGGGAGGTTGGGCGTGTTTTCAGTGCTCTTCCTGGGGGGCTGTTTGTGCTGGTGCCGTGTGGGAATGAAGACCGGCCCTGGGGACGCGGACTGTCCGTCGAGTCCACGCGGAGGTCGGTCCCGGGAATCCAGAACCACCGTGTGGGCAGCGCGGCCTCGCGTGACGGCCTGATGTCCGTCCTCGCCTCCGGGTTAGGATTTCCCCCTGAGTCACGTCAAGAGTTTTCAGCAAATTCAACAAAAGTGGTTTTTCCTTCTTTTTCATCCCTTTCTGTCCCCCCTTCTCTTCCTTTCAACTTTGTACAATGTTTTTGTCATAAAACAGGTGAGGGGCACCTACAGCACCTCCTTTCTCTGATCTGCCCGGGGAGGGGGGGCATGGAGGGACCGGCACAGCCGGGCCCTGACACACAGTGAGTCAGGGACTGAAACAGCAGCTTTTGCAAGATCCCCATCGGAAAGGCTAGGCTGCCGCTGCGGTTGGCTGTTAACGTTTGGTTGTCTGTGGGCCGTGCCCTGGGGCCTCTCGCCTGGGCATCGTGCCCACGGTGGGCTCCTGCCCCCAGAGGAGAGGGGCCACTGCCCATCCACCCTCGAACCCCGCCTCCCGCATCCCTGCCCTGTGCCCCGCCTGCTCCAAGGCGATGCCAGGCTCTTTCCTGGGCCCGGGAGGGACCGTCCCTCCTTCCCAGGCTGGGAAGGACCCGCCCACTTCCTCCAGCTTCGCCTGGGCCAGTCCCCAACCTCATCCTCACACCCAGGGATGTGGACTGTCGCACAGTGAAGTGTCTCCTTGGTCCACAGCTCAGCTGACGGCCCCATGTCTCCTGCTCCTCCGCCTCTGCTTGCGGTCCGGCCGCCGGGCGGGTCAGCCGTCCTCATGGCTTCCTGACTCTGTGGCCCCACAAAGACCCAAGTTCCATGTCCCATTAGTCCCACCACCACACGCCCGCGCCCGAGGGAAGATGAACCAGCAGGACGATAGCAGGTCCTGGAGAGGCGTGTAACTGGCATGTTCTGCCCTGAGTTCCCGGTGGAACCGTCCTGGGCACAGCCCCCGGGATCCTGTCACCCCAGCTACAGCCCTGGGGGCGGCCACGAGCCACCGCGTGGACGGGCCACATCCGTGGATTGTTCTTTGTTCAGTGCCCGCCCCATACCCCCAGCCTCACCTCACCCCGGGTTCCAGCCTGACAGGTCCCTCCTGTGTCCACTCCCCACACCTGCTCCTTCCTCTTTCCAGAAGAGCCCCCCTCACTGCATGGCCTTGGGCTACAGGGCAGAAAGCAATGCTGCTCTTCCCCGACACCAGCCCTGTCTCCATCCGACTCCCTCAAGGAGCCCGTCAGGGTTGGCTGATGCGTTCCCACCTGCCTGTGGCTCGAGCCTCGTCCGCCGTGGAGACCGCGAGCTGCTTGTGGAGGAAAAGCCGTGGGGGTCCCTGTCCGTCTGCGGTGCCAGCTCCAGGGGCGGCAAGGAGGTTTGGGGAGCGACTGGGACCTCTGCCCTGGGTTCCGGTCACCGTGAGGCCTGGTGTGGACGGACTGCACATTGGAGCCCTCATCCCCAGCCTCTCAGGGGGCCCTGCGCCTGAAGTTGGGGTGTTAAGGGGGTGATGTGGCTCAGCTTGGTCCTCGGGTGGCCCCAATGCCATGGGACTGGGCCCTTAGAAGACGGGGAGGTGAGGACACAGACACACACAGAGGAGCGACCACGTGAGGACGCCACACTCGGAGGAGAGAGGACAGACCGACGCCAGACGCTCGACCGCAGACTGCCAGCCTCCAGGACTCCCTGCTGTTCGGGCCGCTCGGCGAGGTGTTTGTCAGCAGCCTGCGCTGACCAGCACCAGGCACCTGTGTTCTTCCTGGTGGGGAGGGCGGGCTCAGGGACAGAGACGGGAGCCTTCGTCTTTACATGTTTTGATTCTTTGACATCTCCACTAACTTGCTTTCTTCCCTCCCACTCTCCTTATCGTCCAGGGAGATGTGGATTCCTTGGGACGTGGACTCTCTGGGATGTGGATTCCCCAGGACATGGATTCCCCGGGACGTGGGTTCCCCGGGACGTGGATTCCCCGGGACGTGGATTCCCTGGGACGTGGGTTCCCTGGGACGTGGATTCCCTGGGACGTGGGTTCCCTGGGACATGGATTCCCCGGGACGTGGATTCCCTGGGACGTGGGTTCCCTGGGACGTGGGTTCCCTGGGACGTGGATTCCCCGGGACGTGGATTCCTGGACATGGGTTCCCTGGGACATGGATTCCCCGGGACATGGATTCCCTGGGACATGGATTCCCTGGGACATGGGTTCCCTGGGACATGGGTTCCCTGGGACGTGGATTCCCTGGGATGTGGATTCCCCGGGACGTGGATTCCCCGGGACGTGGATTCCCTGGGACGTGGATTCCCCGGGACGTGGGTTCCCTGGGACATGGATTCCCTGGGACATGGGTTCCCTGGGACATGGATTCCCTGGGACGTGGATTCCCTGGGACATGGATTCCCTGGGACGTGGGCTCCCCGGGACGTGGATTCCCTGGGACGTGGATCCCCGGGACGTGGGCTCCCTGGGACATGGGCTCCCTGGGACGTGGGTCGCTGCCAGGCCTTTCACAAGGTGCCCTGGGCTACCTGTCAGGCAGGACACATACCTGGCACTGGAGGCTCTCCTCTCCCTTGGCTATAGTTAGGACCACAGATGTTTCCAGCCTGTTGTGCAATGAGCTTCTGATCTGAATACCCGTGGCAGAGGCTCTTAGGACCTTCCCTCAACTTCCCCCCAAGCCCAGGCCACTTGGGGCCACACCAGCTCAGACGCTCCGGCATGAATGTTCCCTGAACAAAGTCCCGCCCTTTCCAGTCAGACCCACGCCGGGTCCAGAGGAGCACCCTCCCCCGACGGCGGTGGGGACCGTGCCAGGCACGATTCACCGTGTTCTGTGGACTCTGCTGGTTTCAGACCCACTCACACCCCCGGCCGTGCCAGGCACGATTCACCGTGTTCTGTGGACTCTGCTGGTTTCGGACCCACTCACACCCCTGGCCGTGCCAGGCACGATTCATCGTGCTCTGTGGGCTCTGCTGGTTTCGGACCCACTCACACCCCTGGCCGTGCCAGGCACCATTCATCGTGTTCTGTGGACTCTGCTGGTTTCCTGACCCGCTCACACCCCTGGCCGTGCCAGGCCGTCCTGTGCAGAGGACCCTCGCTGGTGTTTCCTTTGGGAAGACGCAGGTCCTGGCACCGGTCCCTGGAGCCCACGCACCCGTCCTCCACGCATGTCTGGCAGATGCCCTTCCCTCCGTCCACGGATTCCTATCACCTGGCAGCTGGCCGACGCGATCACACGGAGCGTGAGCCACGGAGGAGGCCATGAGGTCGGCCCAGAGCTCAGGACCGGACGTGGCTGGAGCCAGTCCCCGGAGGACCTCCCCTTTGCTGCTCTTCCGAGGGTCATCCACACCCAATTTCCGCATCGCTGCCAACACCGCCCACAGCTGACGGGCCGCCTGGGCCAGGCGTGTGCGGTCACGCAAGGCTGGCGATGCTCCTCGAGGCAGCGCTGCCGAGACACGCGCAGGTGTGGTCGGGAGGGGGAGCGGGCCGGAGGGGGGTACGGAGGAGGCCCGCCGCCCGGGGCGTGGGCCGAGCGGGGTGTGTGGGCCTGGGGCCTCTTCCCCAGGAATGCCTGGCGGGCCCGCAGCCACGGCGGGCGGTGGGGGGACGTCTGCACCCCACTCAGCCGCAGGCACCTTTCCCTACCTGACTCCTTTTCAAAGAGCTGCCGGCCTGACCCGTGTTGACAAGGGAACAGCATTCACAGTGACGGCCACTCGCTCCCGCCGCCTTCCCAGCACGAGGACGGTGGCTCGGCCGGCCCTGTGCATAGCCCAGCCGGGTCACGGGCGGGCACCGCAGGCCGAGGCTCACACTACAGAAGCGTGTCCATCTCACAGGCCAGAGGCTGAAGTCCAATCCGGAGGTGCTGGCCACGGGGTGTCGGGTGAGGACCCTTCCTGGGCCGCAGAGGCGTCTCCTTGCCGTGGCTTGCTGGCGGGCGGGGCCCGGAGCTCCGTGGGCCATAACAGGGACACCGACCCCCCTCACCGGGGCTCCACCCTCACAACCCATCACCTCCCAGACGCCACCTGCTGACTCCTCACCTGGGGGAGTTAGCGATTCATCATGTAAGTTTTGGGGGGCACGTTCCTGAGAGCCCACACGCGTCTCTGAAGGTGGTCGGGGCGCCTAGTTCATTGTTATTTCTCTACCCGCCCCCCCCCAAACACACACACACACACCCGCTAGGAGGCTGACAGCATCCTGCACACTGAGAATCAGGCCTGAACCAAATCCGTCATGGGTTCCAACTGAAGTTTCTTCTTTGGTGGAAATGGCTAAGATGTCATTCTACCAAGAGGTGAGTCCGAGCTTCACAGGCTCTGAAAAGGGAAGTTTTCCACCTGGATTTTTGGTTGATTGTAAGGCACATGTAGCGGACGAGAAGGGTCTGCGCGCTGAGAACATTCGCCTCAGCAGGAGGAGCAGGGACCTGCAGGGGGCCTTGTCCTGCAACTGAGCTGGCTGCGGGAGGGGAGGAGCTGGCGGGGGGAGGGGGGGGCGCTGGGCTTGGGCGGGAGGGGCAGCTCCTTGTCTGGACACAGGTCTGTGGAGGGACCAGGGCACAGGGCCGGCTTCCCGGACGGTGCCCTGCAGTCCAGCCCTCAGGGGACAGGAGGTGGCGTGAGGCCCCCGTCAGCGGAGAGCGGCCGCTGGGCCTCGTCGTCCCCTTGGCGAGGGGCTGCGTCCGTTCACGCAGGACGAGTGTCGCCCCCGCACCCGGGAGGAGACGGAGGCAGGAAGCAGCTCCTCAGCAGCAGGGAGGTGCCAGGCCTGGTCACGCTTGTGGAATGGAATGTTTTAATCGAGATATTTAGTGAGATAAACAAGGCTTTTCCTCAAGTCTATTTGCTGGAAAGTTAGGAGCCTGGAAGCCTCCGGAAGGGGGGCAACGAGAGAAATCGCACAATGAGATGGAGCCTCGGCCGGGAGCTGGCCTCGGGTGGGAGGAGGAGGGCGCCCCACCCCAGGTCTCCCGCGGGGCCGGGTCCCTCCTGGGACTGGGGTGCAGCTCCCAGGTCCCCCTCCCTCGGCCGGGCGGCCCCGAGGGTCAGGCCTCAGGGAGGCGGTGGAAGGAGCCGAGGGTTTGGGAAGGAGCCGAGGTCAGTGTCCTGGCAGGAGCTGGAGGCCACAGGCTGACACCAGCAGCTCCGAGGAGGAACCGGCCCCTCCCACCTCCTCCCAGCGCTTGGGCAGAGCATGACCCACAGGGGCCTGTGCGGCTGCAGGCACGGGGCGGGGTGGGGGGTCTTGGTGTGCCTCAGTTTACCTGCAACACCTGGGGAGACAGGGTGGCTTGGTGTTTGGGCGACGTGATCTGTCGTTTAGAGAAAACGACTCAGGGACGCCCGGCAGCATCCCACATGTGGGGCCCTGGGCTCTGAGCTGCCCCAGATGGTGGGGGTGGGGCCGCCCCATTTCCTCGGAAGTGAGTGCGCAGCGGGGGCCCTGCTCCTCCCCTCCCCCCCCCCCCCCCCTCCACGCAGGGCCAGCTGCGCAGAGGCAGCACCCAGCAGCCGGGCTTTGTAAATATTTACTGGGCTGTCCAGGCTCCTGATTCTGGGGCTGTTGCTACATCACAGGAGAAGCTAAAAGATGAGCTGGTAGGTTCCCGAAAATTAAACGTCAGGGACGCCTGGAGCTCAGAGGGCCTTGCTCAGCCCTCGCCTCCTGGCCCAGGGCAGGTGGGGCTGGGGGAGGACCAGGCAGGCCAGGCCTCTGGGAGGGACTTGGTGGGGTGGGGCCTCAGTCCTGGGGGCCCACAGGCATCCCCATTAGTGAGCACTTCCACGGTCCGATCCACAGGAGGAGGTGCAGGAAGTCAGCTTCCCCACCGGGGGCACGTGCCAGGGCCTGTGCTCACCACGAGGGCCCAGGGAGCAGCCCCCATGGGTACAGGGCACTTCACTTCAAGGTGCTACCCGTGGGCTCCAGGGCGTCCTCGTCCTTCAGGCTTCTGCCACGAGAGGCCCTGCGGTGGTGCTGTGTGTGCACATACGACGATGCACAGGCACGTATCCCTCTGTGTTTACATGTGTGCACATGTGGCGATGCACAGGTGTGTGACTGTGTGCACGTGTGTGCCCCCTGGAACACATCTGTGTGTCCTGAGGAGGGCCATGTTTTTGGAACCTGAGAGGGGCAGCTATGAGAGGCCTGAGCGGGTGGGGTGAGCCAGGCGATGACAGGCCCAGCAGGAAGGCGGGGATGTGGCTCCACGAGAAAGACCGGGACCCGGTCTGGTGGGGCTGCGGAGGCACAGACAGAACCAGGCGGGAGCCTCGGGGGGGGTCCCGGCAGGCGACGGTGGCGGCTTCCCCCAGGTCCTCTCGGGCTCCGTGCCTGGCCCAGTGTGGGTCCCTCTGTCCAGCGGTCACTGGGCTCCCAGCCGGTGGCCCGGGCTGCTCACCCTCCGAACCTCAGCTTCCTCAAGTGTCCAAAGGTGGAAGGCACTGGTTCCTGCCAGTGCATCTGCCGTGAGGATCGTCGCTGACGTGGGCCGAGGGTGCCTGGCCAGGAGCGCGGAGGAGCCAGCGCCGGGGGACACGGGCACCGGGCGCACTGTGCGAGTTCTCTGGAGCGCATGCCGGTTGGCTTGGGCGGGATTCTGTAGGTCACCGGCACACGTGTGTGTTGTGCAGCGACGCACATCCTGTGTACCAACGTGTTAACTCTCACCCGTGCTCACGGCTGCAGGCGGTGCCGCCTCCTGCCCGCGCCAGCACGCGCACCCTGCACCCCTCACCTGAACAGGCAGGCCCCTGAGCAGGTGTTTGGCACAGACACAGGCTGTGGAATTCGCTCCTGGAGGTGACTCAGCACTGGGGCCTGAGCTGTGGCCTCAGGGCAGGCACGTACCCAAAAGTCTCACCAGGGATGCTGGTCCAGCTCTAGAAGCTTCTAGACCAGGGGTCAGGCCTCTTCCTGTAATGCAGACCCTCAGGCAGCCCCGCCCAGGCCTCGGCCCTGCGGTCGGCTCTGGCCGCTGTGCACAGGCACCTCTGCCCATCGCCTGCCCCCAGCTGGGGTTGGGGTGCAGCCCAAAAGGACAAAAGTCAGGGAAGCAAAACGGAACCACAAATCTCCCCCCACGAAGGCACAGACAAAAGGAAGTCCGTGCTGCAGCGCGTGGCAGAGCGGGTGAGAGGTGCCCGCATCCCGGTGTCCTGGTGAGAAACCGCGGCCGAGGAGCCACGGCCACACGCAGCTCCTGGGGGCGGCAGCGTGGGCGAGGGCACCGCCTCGAAGGAGCGCCCCGCGGGCAAGCCCCACGCGCACAGCCTCCTGCCCGGTAGCCGCACCGCGGGTGGGGGGCTGGGTCCCTCCCGCCTCACGTCCGCGTCCCTCACCCAGACCTGCACTTGGCCGTCTCGTCCCCGTGGCACAGGGAGGCTGCGGTCTCTGCCAGCTGCCGCCTGCGGACTGCAGGTCGGGGCGAGTGGTGAGGTGCTGACTTGGAGTTCAATGCTCAGCCCCAGGGAGCGAGGAGGTGGCAGCGGCGTCCCCACAGCTGCCATGGAGCCTGGGGAGGAGCTGGCGTGAGGGCAGGGTGGCATCCACGGGGCTGCACGCAGGAGCCCCACTGCCCCCCCAGGAGCCCCACTTCCTCCCCAGGAGCCCCACTGCCCCCCCAGGAGCCCCACTGCCCCCCCAGGAGCCCCACTGCCCCCCCAGGAGCCCCACTGTCCCCCCAGGAGCCCCACTGCCCCCCCAGGAGCTCCACTGCCCCCAGGAGCCCCACTGTCCCCCCAGGAGCCCCACTGCCCCCAGGAGCCCCACTGTCCCCCCAGGAGCCCCACTGCCCCCAGGAGCCCCACTGTCCCCCCAGGAGCCCGACTTCCTCCTGGAGCCCCACTGTCCCCCCAGGAGCCCCACTTCCTCCTGGAGCCCCACTGCCCCCCCAGGAGCCCCACTGTCCCCCCAGGAGCCCCACTGTCCCTCCAGGAGCCCCACTGTCCCTCCTGGAGCCCCACTGCCCCCCCAGGAGCCCCACTGCCCCCCCAGGAGCCCCACTGTCCCTCCTGGAGCCCCACTTCCTCCCCAGGAGCCCCACTGTCCCCCCAGGAGCCCCACTGCCCCCCCAGGAGCCCCACTGTCCCTCCTGGAGCCCCACTTCCTCCCCAGGAGCCCCACTGTCCCTCCTGGAGCCCCACTGCCCCCCCAGGAGCCCCACTGCCCCCCCAGGAGCCCCACTGCCCCCCCAGGAGCCCCACTGTCCCTCCTGGAGCCCCACTGTCCCTCCTGGAGCCCCACTTCCTCCCCAGGAGCCCCACTGTCCCCCCCAGGAGCCCCACTGTCCCTCCTGGAGCCCCACTTCCTCCCCAGGAGCCCCACTGTCCCCCCCAGGAGCCCCACTGTCCCTCCTGGAGCCCCACTGTCCCCCCCAGGAGCCCCACTTCCTCCTGGAGCCCCACTGCCCCCCCAGGAGCCCCACTGCCCCCCCAGGAGCCCCACTGTCCCTCCAGGAGCCCCACTGTCCCTCCTGGAGCCCCACTTCCTCCCCAGGAGCCCCACTGTCCCCCCCAGGAGCCCCACTGTCCCTCCTGGAGCCCCACTTCCTCCCCAGGAGCCCCACTGTCCCCCCCAGGAGCCCCACTGTCCCTCCTGGAGCCCCACTGTCCCCCCCAGGAGCCCCACTTCCTCCTGGAGCCCCACTGCCCCCCCAGGAGCCCCACTGCCCCTCCTGGAGCCCCACTTCCTCCCCAGGAGCCCCACTGTCCCCCCAGGAGCCCCACTGTCCCCCCAGGAGCCCCACTGTCCCCCCAGGAGCCCCACTGTCCCTCCTGGAGCCCCACTTCCTCCCCAGGAGCCCCACTGCCCCCCCAGGAGCCCCACTGTCCCTCCTGGAGCCCCACTTCCTCCCCAGGAGCCCCACTGTCCCCCCCAGGAGCCCCACTGTCCCTCCTGGAGCCCCACTTCCTCCCCAGGAGCCCCACTGCCCCCCCAGGAGCCCCACTGCCCCCCCAGGAGCCCCACTGTCCCCCCAGGAGCCCCACTGTCCCTCCTGGAGCCCCACTTCCTCCCCAGGAGCCCCACTGTCCCTCCTGGAGCCCCACTGCCCCCCCAGGAGCCCCACTGTCCCCCCAGGAGCCCCACTGTCCCTCCTGGAGCCCCACTTCCTCCCCAGGAGCCCCACTGTCCCTCCTGGAGCCCCACTGTCCCTCCTGGAGCCCCACTGTCCCTCCTGGAGCCCCACTGTCCCCCCAGGAGCCCCACTGCCCCCCCAGGAGCCCCACTGTCCCTCCTGGAGCCCCACTGCCCCCCCAGGAGCCCCACTGCCCCCCCAGGAGCCCCACTGCCCCCCCAGGAGCCCCACTGTCCCTCCTGGAGCCCCACTTCCTCCCCAGGAGCCCCACTGCCCCCCCAGGAGCCCCACTGCCCCCAGGAGCCCCACTGTCCCCCCCAGGAGCCCCACTGTCCCTCCTGGAGCCCCACTTCCTCCCCAGGAGCCCCACTGCCCCCCCAGGAGCCCCACTGTCCCCCCCAGGAGCCCCACTGTCCCTCCTGGAGCCCCACTGCCCCCCCCCAGGAGCCCCACTGTCCCCCCCAGGAGCCCCACTGTCCCCCCCCAGGAGCCCCACTGTCCCTCCTGGAGCCCCACTGTCCTCCTCAGGAGCCCCACTGCCCTCAAGAGCCCCACTGTTCCCCCCCCCAGGACAGAGGGGTAGGGGGTGGCTCAGGCCTAGAGTCCAGGGCTGAGGGTGGGGCACATGGGCAGGGGGAGCCCAGCCTAGGACACGGCCAGCGCCAGGCCCGGGTCAGAGGTCGGGTCACAGCTGCCCCCGGTCCCAGGAGCCCTCGGGGCTGGGGTGCACCTGGAGCCTGGGCTCCCAGTGAGGGCCTGCGCACCAGCGGACGGACAGCATCGGGTTCAGAGAACAGCCAGTCGTCTCTCCCGGCCTGGCAGCCCTGGGCTCTGACCCGCCTTGATCTGCGCCCGGAGGGAGGGCCACCTGGGAGGGCCTCCGGGGAACCGCTTTGAGAACTGGGACTCGGCTGAGAGGCTGTGGGCTGGGGCCCCACCTCCTGGGGGCTGGGCAGCCTTGGGAGCCGAGTGAGGCTACACCTGGGAGGAGCCGGCAGGACAGGCAGAGGAAGGCACCCTGGGTCCCGCCCAGCGCCCTGTCCCCCGCCTCCAGGCCGTGGGGTTCACGGAAGTGAGGGCTGGGGCACCGGGTCTCGGGGAATTTCCAAAAAGCCCAGAATTAGGAACTGGATGCCCTTTCAAGGAACGATGAGGTTGGGTTTTGGCAGCGTTGGTCTCTCCGGCGTCCACGCTCGGCGGCTGGACACCAGGCCAGGCCTCCAGCCCCCCGCCCCCCAGGAGCCCTCACTTCCGGGCCACCACGCAGCCAACGCTTTCCACGACGACATTTTCTCTGACTATCTTTCTGCGTGTTTGCGGGGCCGTGCCACGTCCCAGCCGGTCTGCACGCGTGGACTTGCTAACCTCACAGCCGCTGTGGCCTCTGCCCGGCCAGCACCACAGTTTACCGACGAGAGACCTGATCCACGAGGAGCCGGCCACGCGGCCACGGGGCCGGGAGCTCCGGGGTCAGACGCAGGCAGGCGCGGTCGACGCTGCCCTCCTTTCTATCCGCTGCTGCCAGGTGTGACCTTCACCCAGCGCCCAATGTTTTCAGAAAAGAGGACAGGTGGCTCGCTCTCCGTGGTGACGACCTACCCACGTGCCTGCGAGACAGGCGGTGCCAGAGGAGCCCCCTCTCCTACTTGACACTCACGGCCCATCTGGGTTGTCCCAAGTCCCGGGCGGGACACCCACGGCGAGGCCATCTGACCAGGAGAGACACGCACGCTGATGACCGCTCCTCATCCACTCGGCCTCCGGCTGCGTCCGGAATGTTCCTGACAGTGACCGAGGGAGGACAGTCCCCATCTCCACCGCCACCGGGTACAGAGACTCCACCTTCTCCCCAGGGACAGAGGGAGAGAGTCCCTCCCGGGCGAGGAGGTCGGGGTGGGTGTGGGTGTGGGTGTGGGTGGGGGTGTGGGTGTGGGTGGGGGATTATCCCTCCAGGGAAAGGGGGGCGGAGGACCCATCCCTTTAGGGCGAGGAGACTGGGGGGGGGCGGGGGATCCCTTCAGGAGGACGAGGAGGAGGACCCACAGCGGCTGAAATGCCAGCGTGTCCTCCGGCCCAGAGGCGGGCTCCCCTGCAGTCAGCGTCTTTGGGTTGCAGGGCAGGATGTGTCACGGGGACCTGGACGCCCGTGGATGTGCTGCCGGTCCCCGCGGACACAGCGATGGCTTCGCCGGGAGGAAGCTGGCCGCTGGCTGGGCCCTCAGGCAGGCATGTGTGTCTGTCCTGAGTGATGGCCGCCCCCGGGGGCGGGCGAGGTGGGCCCTGCGCGGTGCAGATTGCCTGCCCCCCGTATGTGGGCTGACAGGCGGGGCCGTGGCGCTTCCCACGGGGAACCAGGAATGAGTCAACCTCCTCCCTCCCACCTGGAGGCCTGGCCTGCTCACTGGTTCGCCCTCCACTCTCCCCAGTTGGCAGGGCCTGTGTGTTGCTTGTCTCTCTGCCAGCAGCAAATTAGGGGCGTCCTTTGGGGAGGAACTCATGGGGAAGGGAGCAGCTTCCTCCCTCAGAAAGCCCCCGAGCAGCCCTGTGACCTTGTGAGCCCTGTGACCTCCCCGCAGCCCTGTGACCTCCCCGCAGCCCTATGACCTCCCCGCAGCCCTGTGACCTCCCCCCAGCCCTGTGACCTCCCCCCCAGCCCTGTGACCTCCCCCCCAGCCCTGTGACCTCCCCCCAGCCCTGTGACCTTGTGAGCCCTGGGACCTCCCTGCAGCCCTGTGACCTCCCTGCAGCCCTGTGACCTCCCCCCAGCCCTGTGACCTCCCCCCCAGCCCTGTGACCTCCCCCCCAGCCCTGTGACCTCCCCCCAGCCCTGTGACCTTGTGAGCCCTGTGACCTCCCCGCAGCCCTGTGACCTACCCCCAGCCCTGTGACCTCCCCCCCAGCCCTGTGACCTACCCCCAGCCCTGTGACCTCCCTGCAGCCCTATGACCTCCCCGCAGCCCTGTGACCTTGTGAGCCCTGTGACCTCCCCGCAGCCCTGTGACCTCCCTGCAGCCCTGTGACCTCCCCCCAGCCCTGTGACCTCCCCCCCAGCCCTGTGACCTCCCCCCCAGCCCTGTGACCTCCCCCCAGCCCTGTGACCTTGTGAGCCCTGGGACCTCCCTGCAGCCCTGTGACCTCCCCGCAGCCCTGTGACCTCCCCCCCAGCCCTGTGACCTCCCCCCAGCCCTGTGACCTTGTGAGCCCTGTGACCTCCCCGCAGCCCTGTGACCTACCCCCAGCCCTGTGACCTCCCCCCCAGCCCTGTGACCTACCCCCAGCCCTGTGACCTCCCTGCAGCCCTATGACCTCCCCGCAGCCCTGTGACCTTGTGAGCCCTGTGACCTCCCCGCAGCCCTGTGACCTCCCTGCAGCCCTGTGACCTCCCCCCAGCCCTGTGACCTCCCCCCCAGCCCTGTGACCTCCCCCCCAGCCCTGTGACCTCCCCCCAGCCCTGTGACCTTGTGAGCCCTGGGACCTCCCTGCAGCCCTGTGACCTCCCCGCAGCCCTGTGACCTCCCCCCCAGCCCTGTGACCTCCCCCCAGCCCTGTGACCTTGTGAGCCCTGTGACCTCCCCGCAGCCCTGTGACCTACCCCCAGCCCTGTGACCTCCCCCCCAGCCCTGTGACCTACCCCCAGCCCTGTGACCTCCCTGCAGCCCTATGACCTCCCCGCAGCCCTGTGACCTTGTGAGCCCTGTGACCTCCCTGCAGCCCTGTGACCTCCCTGCAGCCCTATGACCTCCCCGCAGCCCTGTGACCTACCCCCAGCCCTGTGACCTCCCCCCCAGCCCTGTGACCTACCCCCAGCCCTGTGACCTTGTGAGCCCTGTGACCTCCCTGCAGCCCTGTGACCTTGTGAGTCCTGTGACCTTGTGAGCCCTGTGACCTTCCCCCAGCCCTGTGACCTTGTGAGCCCTGTGACCTCCCTGCAGTCCTGTGACCTCCCCCTACCCCTGTGACCTCCCTGCAGTCCTGTGACCTCCCCCTACCCCTGTGACCTCCCTGCAGCCCTGTGACCTCTCCGCAGCCCTGTGACCTCCCCCCGCTCTGTGACCTACCCCCAGCCCTGTGACCTCCCTGCAGCCCTGTGACCTTGTGAGTCCTGTGACCTTTTGAGCCCTGTGACCTCCCCGCAGCCCTGTGACCTTGTGAGTCCTGTGACCTTGTGAGCCCTGTGACCTCCCTGCAGCCCTGTGACCTCCCCCTACCCCTGTGACCTCCCCGCAGCCCTGTGACCTCCCTGCAGCCCTGTGACCTCCCCCTACCCCTGTGACCTCCCCGCAGACCTGTGACCTCCCCCCGCTCTGTGACCTCCCCCCACCCCTGTGACCTCCCTGCAGCCCTGTGACCTCCCCCCAGCCCTGTGACCTCCCCCCCAGCCCTGTGACCTCCCCCCCAGCCCTGTGACCTCCCCCCAGCCCTGTGACCTTGTGAGCCCTGGGACCTCCCCCCACCCCTGTGACCTCCCCCCAGCCCTGTGACCTCCCTGCAGCCCTGTGACCTCCCCCAGCCCTGTGACCTCCCCCCAGCCCTGTGACCTCCCTGCAGCCCTGTGACCTCCCCCAGCCCTGTGACCTCCCCCCAGCCCTGTGACCTCCCTGCAGCCCTGTGACCTCCCCCAGCCCTGTGACCTCCCCCAGCCCTGTGACCTTGTGCAGCCCTGTGACCTCCCCCCAGCCCTGTGACCTTGTGCAGCCCTATGACCTCCCCCCAGCCCTGTGACCTCTCTGCAGCCCTATGACCTCCCCCAGCCCTGTGACCTTGTGCAGCCCTATGACCTCCCCCCAGCCCTGTGACCTCTCTGCAGCCCTGTGACCTCCCTGCAGCCCTGTGACCTCCCCCAGCCCTGTGACCTTGTGCAGCCCTGTGACCTCCCCCCAGCCCTGTGACCTTGTGCAGCCCTATGACCTCCCCCCAGCCCTGTGACCTCTCTGCAGCCCTATGACCTCCCCCAGCCCTGTGACCTTGTGCAGCCCTATGACCTCCCCCCAGCCCTGTGACCTCTCTGCAGCCCTATGACCTCCCCCAGCCCTGTGACCTTGTGCAGCCCTGTGACCTCCCCCAGCCCTGTGACCTTGTGCAGCCCTGTGACCTCCCCCAGCCCTGTGACCTCCCCCAGCCCTGTGACCTCTCTGCAGCCCTATGACCTCCCCCAGCCCTGTGACCTTGTGCAGCCCTGTGACCTCCCCCAGCCCTGTGACCTTGTGCAGCCCTGTGACCTCCCCCAGCCCTGTGACCTTGTGCAGCCCTGTGACCTTGTGCAGCCCTGTGACCTCCCCCCAGCCCTGTGACCTTGTGCAGCCCTGTGACCTCCCCGCAGTCCTGTGACCCCCCCTCACCCCTGTGACCTCCCCCCAGCCCTGTGACCTTGTGCAGCCCTGTGACCTCCCCCAGCCCTGTGACCTTGTGCAGCCCTGTGACCCCCCCCTCACCCCTGTGACCTTGTGCAGCCCTGTGACCTCCCCCCAAATGCTGATTGACTCCTGCTCATCCATGGAGTCTGGGAGCATCTGTCTCACTCGGGGTTGCGCTCCCAGGGCCTGGCAGCTCCTGCCTGCTCCTTTCCTTCTGTCTCTCATGCCTTCCTGCTGGCGCCTCCCCCTGCCCCTGCTGTCCTAGGCAGTGCAAGCGGAGGGGTGGGGGGTGCTCAGAGGGGCCACAGCAGGCATGGAGGTCAGCATGAGGGGCGGGAGGGGGTATCAGAGGAGGAAGCCTGAGACCTTCCCCAAAGGAGAGGCTGGGCTTCAGAGCAGCATCGTCCAGGCTCCTCTGCAAGATCAGCGCGAGGGTCTCCAGGACAAGGGGGCGGGCGGCGGCGGGGAGGGGGGGGGGAGGAACATGACTGCAGAACTGGCCACAGACGTGGCCAAAACTGTGGCCTCGGATCCATGATCTGCCTTCGCTGAGGCTTAGCCTCTGAGCCGTAGAGGCGGACGGCCAAGCTGGATTCCGTGTGTGTGTGTGCGCACGTGTGTGCATGTATGCACATGTGTGCATGTATGCATATGTGTGCGTGCTCGCACGTGTGTGCTGACAGCGTGTGGCCTCAGGCGTGCGGGGCCTGCTGACATCCGAGAGGGCACAGCTCCCCATGAAGAGGCATCGGTTCCAGCTTTTTGCTTCTTTTTGATCAAACCGTCAGCTTCCTTCTACAGAGGCTCACACAGGGCTGACAAGCACCGGACACTACCCACATACCACACACACACACAAGCTTTTTGTGTGGGTGTGTGGTGTGCGTGTGGTATGTGGGTGTGTGTGCGTGTGGTACGTGTGTGTGTGTGTGTGTGTGTGGTGGTATACACGAGCACACGCAGGAGGAAAACTCCCAGGCAGACACGCCGACACCGTGGGCTTCCCGCAGGGCTCGTCGGGGGAGCCTGTCCCCCTGCCTGTCCTGCCGTGTGACTTCCTGCTTCACTTGTGCCACGTCACAGGGCCCTGTGCGGCTCTGGGGGACGTTAGAAAGAGCCCCTTCTGTGTCATCGAACCGACAACATGGCTGAACGGGTTGGACTCACTTTTCGCGCGCCCCAGCAGCAGGGACTCTAAGAGGGAGTCGCGTGTTCTGTGTGTTTGCCGTGTGTGTGTGTGGTATGTGTGTGTGTGCGTGCACGTGTGTAGCATGTGGGTGTGGTATGTGTGTGTTTCTGTGTGTGGTGTGTGTGGTGTGTGTGGTGTGTGTGTGTGTGGTATGTGGGTGTGGTATGTGGGTGTGGGTGTGGTATGTGTGTGGTATGTGTATGTGTTATGTGTGTGTGTGCGTGTGTGTGCGTGCGTTATGTGTGTGTGTGCGTGTATTTGAAAAAGCCATGAAAAACATCGGCACCTTCTTTGTAACTGAGTGTTTGTCAGCCTTAAGGTGTTACTATACTCGCTTCACCTGCTCTTTAAACATTCATTCAAAATGCCCCTAAATGGCTGTATTTTCATCTAAAAGAAAGTGACACATTAATTCAGTATAAAATGAATTTTTTTAATGGTCTGAATTCAAAGCATTAACAGATTTAATTTTAAAAACTTTAGTTCTGTATCTAATGCAGAGTTAGAGATCAGAGCAACGGCCAAGGAGGATCTCAGGGGCAGTTGGACTGAAATGGGTGCGTCCGCCGGGGGCTCCCTGTGAGGCCCCACCCTGATGGCCTTCACGTGCTCTCCACGGCCTTGCCAGTCCCGATTTCAGAACTTTCTTTCATTTTCCTAGAAACTCAGCGAATGCAGGAATGCCCGTTTTCTCGGCTCTCCAGAGGTCAGTCGCTGCTTCCTGCAGACGTCCCAGCTGGGACTCTTCTCCCTAAAGTCTTCCTGCCTCGCTCACGACCCCCCAACACCCTCCCCCCACCCCCGGCCTCAGGCCTGGAAGCATGGATGGCGCGTCCTTCCCAGACAGGACGCCTGAGCCCCGGTCGCACTCGTGGTGGGTGCAGCAGCGTTGGGTTTCCTTCCAGGGGTTCCAAGGAGGCAACAGGGGACCCCGAAGCCCTCACAGTCTGTGCACCGCGACCTTGGGCAGACACCCTGAGAGCCCCCTGCCTGGCCGGTGCTGGGCCTGCTGGCCCGGGCTCTCGTGTTCTGTGCACTGGAGCCTCCTGCCTCTAAAGCAGCGGTTCTCAACCTTTGGGGGTGGAACGACCCTTTCACAGGGGTCGCCTAAGACCATCGGAAAACACACATATAATTGCATATTGTTTTTGTGATTAATCGCTATGCTTTAATGATGTTCAATTTGTAACAATGAAATTGGGGGTCCCCACAACATGAGGAACTGTGTTAAAGGGTCGCAGCCTTAGGAAGGTTGAGAACCGCTGCTCTAAATGCACCTTCTCAGTTTCCGTCACTCCCTGGTGGTCCCTCCAGTGACCCAGTTCCGCCCGCCCGGTGCCGCCCGACCCCTCCTGTAACCCGGACACACCGCTCCGTTACCAGAGATCGGTCTCGGTGCAGCCATGCCCCTGGCAGCTCTGCCATGCGTCGTGAATTAGCATTTTCCTGTCCTGCTTGGGCACAGGACACACACGTGAGGGGATGAAGGCAGACACACGTGTGAGGGGATGAAGTCTGGGGAAAACAGCTTCTTCTTCCTGGAGCTACAGCGGCCGTAATCAGCGAGGACCTGGACTGTCCCGGCTCATTATCCCTTTAAGGAGCGGGCCGGCGGCCTGATGGGTGAGGCTTCCGCTGTTATCAGGAAATCTTTGGGGAAATGTCTAGGGTGGCCGGGTGAGCAATTACAAGCCACATCTACTGGGGCACAAACTCTGGCTGCTTAGTTACAGGCCAGAGCGAGGCCTGCAGCCACTGCCCTGGGAACGCAATTAAAACAAGCGGTGGCCCAGGCGGCCCTTTGTCATGCTAATGTGCGCGCCGCCAGGTTCCACCTGAGGCGGGGGCGGGGCTGCTGCGAGAGACGCCCACCGGGAGGTCCCAGGGGACGTCCCGGACAGGCTCATTAAAGCACCTGGCACAGGGCGCGCTGTGACCATCTGCTTGTCACACTCGTCAAATGATTTCTGAAATCTTAGCCCCGAGCACGCAGAACGGCGGCTCCCTCTCGGGTCCCCGTACTCGCGTCCCAATTCACGTCTCCCCCAAAGCCACATGTTTAATTCTCAGTTAAATAGGGAAACAAAAGACTCACACGAGTCCATGAGAGTGTGTGCCAGCGCAGCCGCGGCTGCCGGCCGGCTCCCTCCCGCCGGAGCCAGGGCTCGGGATGAACCCCTCAGAAGCGGGGCGTCCAGAGAACCAGCTTTTCCAGCGCTTCAGAAACAGGCTTGGCGCACTGAGCCGGCGGCATTCCAGTGTTGGGGTGAATCTCGGTGGGACAAGGACACTCCAGGCTGCAGAGTTTGGCTGCAGGAGAAAGCAGCTCCCACCAGGTCAGGCCCTGAGCCGGGAGGGACCCTGAGTCAGGCAGGGCTGGGTCACAGGGCAGTGCGTGCCCCGTGGACCTGCGATTCTGCCCATTCCCGGCACCTCCTGGGATCGAGCCCACACCCCGAGCCCTGACCGGGCATGGAACCATGACCTCCTGGTTCACAGGTCGACACTCAACCACGGAGCCACGCTGGCCGGGCTGCTGGGCCTTTTGTAAATGTTGAGTTCCTTGAAGGCAAGAGTGTTTTCTCGCTATATCTACGCAGCACAGGCACTGAAATTATTGGGCTGAAAGTAGGCAACACATGAAACTTACCACCTCGTCTATTCCTGTGTGGACAGTCCAGGTGTGTCAAGGTCACTCACGTCGCTGTGCAGCCCTCTGCGAACCTTTTCATCTCGCAGAACCCACTGTCCCTGGCACACAGCCCACCTCCTCCCGCCCAGCAACCCCATCTCACCTTCCCTTTCCATGGATGTAAGTGGGTGCCCGCATGGGGACTCTCACAGGGTTTGTCCTCCTGAGACTGGCTCACCTCACTCAGCACAGAGGCCTCCAGGTTGGAGCAGGCGTCCGAGTGCCTTCTTTCCACGGGCTGCTGAGCGACATCCGTCGCAGGGTGAACCGCATTTCCCTGGTCCATTCACCGCTGTCCATGGACACGTGGGTGGCGTCCGTGTTTTAGCCATTGTAACAGTGTCGCTGTGAACAGGGGTGGACACATACCCGAGACCCTGCTTGGGTTTCTTTGGGGTGCACACCCAGAAGCAGGAGTGCTGGGGCAAAGGACAGCTCTGTGTTTAACTTTTTGAGAAAACCACCCTCCTGGTTTCCACACCATCCGCCCCACTTTATGTCCCACCAAGAGGGACCCCAGTTTCTCCACGGTGCCACCAGCACGGCCAGGGGTGAACCGGGGGGGGGGGCAGTGAAGGAGTAAAGAAGACAGACAAGAGAATAAAGCTGGGTCTGGGTGGGACGCTGCCCCTCATTAGAGAGAGCGCCACGGCCCGCAAGCCGGGTTTATTTTATCGCAGATCCCACGAAGCACAGTAAGGTCGTGGTCAGGATGTTTACAGTGTTCTCGCGGGTTTAGAATCGACTCAATTACATGCACCTGAACTCTGTCAAGCCCTCATCACTCAGCCTCCTGGCCCACAGGTTCAGACCGTGAGGTCAAGCTCACAGCCTTTGGCTGTACCTGTGCCAGGACTTGCACGTGGCTTCGCCTCGAGAGGCCCGCGCCCTCGCATTAGTCCCAGGCTTGAACCTCTCCAAACGCTGTAGCCGCTGTCCACACCCCACATCCTCCCGACACTGCTCCTCCTTTGGTCGTCGTTGTTGTTGTTGTTAATGACAAGCACCTGACCGGTGTGAGGCCGTGGGTCATTGTGGCTTTGACTTGCATTTCCCTAATGATTACCGTGTGGAGCACATTTTCACACGCTTGTTGGGAATTTATATATTATTTTTGAAGAAATGTCTATTCAGGTTTTTTGCCCATTTTAAAATCTAGTTATTTTTTGCCAAAACCGGTTTGGCTCAGTGGATAGAGCGTCGGCCTGCGGACTGAAGGGTCCCAGGTTCGATTCCGGTCAAGGGCATGTACCTGGGTTGCGGGCACATCCCCAGTGGGGGATGTGCAGGAGGCGGCTGATCGATGTTTCTCTCTCATCGATGTTTCTGACTCTCTATCTCTCTCCCTTCCTCTCTGTAAAAAATCAATAAAATATATTTTTTTTAAAAAAAGAAAAGAAAAAAAAGAAATCCTTTAAAATCTAGTTATTTTTGTTATTGTTGTTGGGAGTTATGAGTTCTTTATAGATTCTAGGTGTTGGCCCTTTATTAAATATATGATTTGCAAACATTTTCTCTCATAACATAGGTTCCTTTCATTCTGTTGATTGAGTCTGTGATGTGCAGACGTTTTAAATTTGGACAAGGCCAACATTTTTAATGTTTGCTGTCTGTGCTTTTGGTGTCATATCCAGGAAATTCTTGCTGAATCCAATATCTTGTTCTCTGCTTCCTTTTAGGAGTTTTGTAGTTGTGGGTCTTATATTTGGTCTTTGATCCATTTGAGTTCATCTTTGTATGTGACGTGATGTCCAGTGTCCCAGCGCCATTGGGGAAAGAGACCGTCCCTCCCAAGGGTGTGTGCACCCTTGTCCAAGGTCATTCAGCCATGACCTTGAGGGTTTATTTCTGGGTTTTCCATTCCCAATCCACTCGTCTATACGTCTGTCCTTATGCCAATACCACACTGTTCTGATCACTGGCTCTGTAATAAGTTATGAACCCAGAAAGGGTGAGACCTCCAACTTTGTTCTTCCTGTTGTTGGTTAATCCTCACCCGAGGATATTTTCCGTTGCTTTTTAGGGAGCGGGAAAGACAGAGAGAAACATCGATGTGAGAGAAACACATCGATCGGTCGCCTCCTGCACGCGCCCCGACCAGGGCCCAGGTCCGGAGGAGCCTGCAACCGAGGAACCTGCCCTTGACCGGAATCAAACCCGACGCTCTACCCGCCGAGCCAAACCGGCTGGGGCCAACGTTGCTCTTCTCCAAGGTGGTTTGGGCTCTTTGTGGTTCTTTGAGACGCCACGTGGAGGGAAGATGGGTTTTGTGCTTTTAGAAGGACGGCCGCTGGGACTCGGTGGAGGCTGCACTTGGTGGAGGGAGGGGGCAGGAGCGCAGGTCCCAGCAGCAGGTCGAGCAGGAGGCGTCTGCCTGCCGAGGCCCGTGTTCCCCGCGTTGGTTACTGAGCACAGATCGGACACGCCGCCCGCGTGCTCCTTGGTGGCACTGCTCTGTGTGGCTGTTCCTTTTGATTTAGACAGACTCCCTTCAACACATCTTTAACCACCATCTGGAACTTTAAAAACATTTGAAAAGGTCTTTCAAACTATTTTGTCTGTAACCCCCAGAGGGCACCCCGATGGATCAATGGATGTTTCATCTGTTTTTAATACCAGAACACAAAGAGCAATGAATACCCTCAGCACAGGACACGAGAAAAACTACTCATAGGCCCGTAACTTGCCAGGGGCCCCTTCACCAACACAGCCTGTGTCCGGGGTCGAGGCTCAGGGCGCGGGGTCCCAGGGCCGCAGCAGGTCACGGGAATCGTTAGAACCGACTCCATAGCAGAGCCCGGCCGCACAGGCCTGCACGGGCCCACACGCGGGACCTCGCGGTGCTGGAGTCAGCCAAGGAGGAGGCGACCCGGCCCCGGATCCAATTCCCCCGGCTCTGACCGACAGAGGCTGCCTCTCAGAGGGACAGACCCCCCCCCCCCCCCCCGTTTCTTGGGACATGTGTCCTCCGGGAGCAGGTTAGCCGACCTCGGAGCCCCTGTCTGTCAGGGCCTCAGGGCGGAGGACGTCCTGGAGGGCTATGCCATGCTGCTCCGGGGACCTGTGAGCTCAGAGGAGGCGGGCAGAGGAGGGAACTGCAGCCGCTCACCCAGTTCTCACAGCTGCAGGGACCCCAGGGCGGGGGGGGGGGCTCCTGAGGCTGAGAGGTGGTGCCCGCGACGCCCAGGGCAGGGCGATGGGGCCGGGAGACACTTGTCCCAGGAACCACCTTCCACTGTCACCGGCTCTGAGGAGCGCGAACTTCTGTCGTCGTCCAACGTTGTTTGTGGCCACGCGGCCGGGCCGGGCCATGGGCCACACTCTCTGCTGTGTCCTAGGCTGTGTCCTTTGCACTGACAGCAGGGAGTGTGTCCTGGCTCCATGTGCCTCCGGAAGCCCAGCACGGACGCCATGTGCGGCCCCCTCTGCACACACGTGTGCACAGACCAGACCTGCAGTGTGGACGTCTGGCCCTGGCTCCAAATCAGAGCAGAAGCAGCAACGGGCTCTGGATGACAATGTTGCGCTGCCGGCTGGTGCTGGAGGGAGGGGGCGCTGGCAGAAGGGGGTGCAGGCGGGAGGGGGTGCTGGAGGGAGGGAGTGCAGGCGGGAGGGGGTGCAGGCAGGAGAAGGTGCTGGTGGGAGGGGGCGCAGGCAGCAGGGGGTTCTGGCCGGAGGGGGTGCAGGCTGGAGGGGGTGCTGGTGGGAGGGGGCGCAGGCAGGAGGGGGTTCTGGCCGGAGGGTGTGCAGGCTGGAGGGTGTGCTGGTGGGAGGGGGCGCAGGCAGGAGGGGGTTCTGGCCGGAGGGGGTGCAGGCGGGAGGGGGTGCTGGCGCGAGGGGGCGCTGGCGGGAGAAGGTGCTGGTGGGAGGGGGTGCAGTGAGACCACAGGAGGCTGGGCATGGCGGTGACAGCTGAGGAGCCTGTGGTGTGTTGATGGCAGGAGGGGGCAAGGGTGAGTCTTCCATCCGGAGGAGTGGGGGTGGGGTGCCTACAGCTACATGTGTGTGACCCGGACCTGCCTCTGAGCTTCGGGGTCCCCCCTCACCTGCTGCGCGTCCCTGGGCAGCACCCAGGCCACCAAGCGACAGGACGCTGGCCGTGGTCTCCGCAGCAGGTTTGCTTCTCGCACAGGTAGCCGGCGGCTGGACCCAGAGCCTCACCGTTCTTCCCGCAAAGGCCCAGCCCCGGAGGAGGCCGTGGACCCGCTCAGCAAGGCTGACCTGCGGGTCTCCGACTCCACGTCTGAGGGCTGAGATCCAGCCGGCGGGGGCCGTCTTCCATCGCTTGGGGCCTGGGCCTTGTCCTGGGACCACGGGGCCTCAGCTGTGTCTGTCGGGGCCCTGAGGCCGGAGCCCGGCTGGTGCTTCACGCAGACACGTGATCTCACACGATTCTCACTACCAGCTCCTTGGAGACACGGGACTTGGTGAGAGTCAGGGGCTGAGGGAGCCCGATGTCTCCCTTCAACTCTGCGATTTTATTACGGCTTCGGAGACCCCAATTCCCGGGGTGCCCTGCCCTGGTGACCCCCCTTCCCCTGGGCCTGCCCCCTGCTCCCCCAGGCCTGCCCCCCACTCCCCCGGGCCTGCCCCCTGCTCCCCTGGGCCTGGCCCCCACTCCTGGTGGACGGGGTGGTCACGCGATGCCTCCCGATTAGCTGATTTCACAGAGCCAGGAACCGAGCCCTGAAGGCGGTGACTTATGTCCTCCTGCCCGGATGCTCCCTGCAGGGGTCCCAGCCCCCCTCCCAGCTCCGACGCCGGGGCCTCCCTCCTTCCTGAGGTGAGCGTGCAGGGCCCGCGGCCTCTGCTGTGAGGACCCCCCAGGACTGTCAGGATGGGGGCTCCCAGGACGGGGTCCCTGTGCCGGAGGGTGACCTGCGCGGCCAGGCCTGGAGCAGGACAGGCATCCGGAGCCCAGCGCCCAGCTGCTGCTCCACGGCCCGCGCCCTCACAGCTGCAGCCTTTGATCTAAATCCCTCCTGCACTCAACGCCACTCGCAGCAGCTCCTTCCCCGTTTCGGGTTCCCTGGCGGTCAGTCACCGTGTCCTCCCTCCCTCCCCCTCCGGGCGCCGGGGGCCTTGAGTGATGACAACACATGGGCCTTTGCTGGTCCTTCAGGACAGATGGATGGACGGGGTCCTGGCCACCTCCTCCCAGTGCTGATGGGATCCACAGAGGTGGCCACAACTCACAGCTGTCAGCTGCCCGCCCCGGCCGTCGGCCACTCGCTCCAAATGCCCTGTGTCCTCCCATCTCCCAGGCAGAGCAGGGCCCGCGCCCCCAGCCCCAAAGGGATGCAGACAGAGTGGGAGGCGGTGTGACTCCCGGCCCAGGCTCACTCTAGGGCAGCGGTTCTCAACCTTCTGGCCCTTTACATACAGTTCCTCATGTGGTGACCCCCAACCATAAAATTATTTTCGCTGCTGCTTCATAACTGTCATGTTGCTACTGTGATGAATCGTCATGCAAATATCTGATATGCAGGACGGTCTTAGGCGACCCCTGTGAAAGGGTCGTTCGACCGCCAAAGGGGTCACGACCCACAGGTTGAGGACCGCTGCTCTAGGGGCTTCCCTCCGGAACATTCTGTTGCCCCATTTTGCTGCCCCAAGACCCACACTGGAAATTAAGGCGGAGGCAGCCTGGACGCGAGAAGCCTGGCCTCCAATGCTGCCTGAGAAACGCAGACACAGACCAGAGGCCGCCCAGGGCGGCCAGAAAAGGCCCTGACGTCTGTCTGTCTCCCTCCCTCTCTCACGTCCCAGGTCCGACCATGCTACTTGGGTCCATTCTGCTCGGACCAAGATGCAGAATGTTGCCTGGTCAGCGCTACCTCCGGGCCACCTGCCCTGAGTTTGTGGGCAGCCACAGCCGTGGGTCGGGCAAGCCCGGGGTCCCTTGTGCTCCGGCCACTCCGTCCTCCCCATCCTCCCTGAGCTCCTGCCCCTCCTGCCCCGAGCCCCACGGATCACCTGGGGGCGGCCCGACCAGAGCCCCGCCCACCGTCTTCCCCGAGAGCACGGTTTGTTGGGTGTTTAGGTGACAGAGTGACCGGTTACCTGTGTGTTTGTGACGCTGGAACCTGGGCTGGAGGGACCATTGGATGCACAGTCCCCGTGTGCCTTGGTCACAGGTGCCTGCATTCCTGAGGGTCTGGGGTGGGGGAGCTGCGTGTACATAGCGCCTGACGGCTGCCTCAGCACAGGCCAGCTCCCGGTCCCCATCGGGCTGCACTCATGGAGTCATGCAGCGATTGCAGAGACACGTGGTGCTCAGACTCACGTGGTGGTCACAGAGACACACGGTGGTCATGGACTCACTCAGTGGTCACAGAGTCACATGGTGGTTACGGACTCACGTGGTGCTCACGGAGGCACGCGGTGGTCATGGAGACACATGGTGGCCATGGACTCACGCGGCGGTCCCTGCCCTGCACCTGGCGCCTGCCACCGGAGATCGCTCCAGCTTTCAGGAACAGGCCCACCCACCCTGCCATGCAGCGGGGAGTGGACACGGGCCGCGCACTGAGGGCTGGCCGCTGCCGCCCAGGCTCCGGCCCGAGAGCAGCGCCCAGAGCGGAGGCTGACCCTAAACAAGGCCCATGTGGTTGTGCAGCCTTAATTACCCTCAGAGGCCTGAGTGTGTGTGTCAATTTCTTCTCAAAGTGTTTTCTCTTATTGTCTCCTAATTAAAAACATCCATTCTTTCCAGAAGACAAAGGCGCTCCAATTCGTCGATTTTTCTTCCTAAAGCGTCCTTTGCTTTGAAGATGGAAACCAAACACCCAGGTGGGGAGCCAGCCCTCGTCCGCGGCCGCCATGCAGGCAGCCAGGGCCCCACCACCCGCTGGGTCTCCATTCCCTCCACATGGAGCAAACGCGTGGCGAGGACTGTGGTGAGACGGCCGTGCCGCCTTCCGCCACGGCCTCCGGGAAGGACCCAGGGATGGCTGCCCGTGCACCTCAGCGTCGCAGCCCCATCGGGGCGGGAGCCGGGCCCACGTCATGGAGGACACCTGGGCTGTTGGACGGGGCCCGAAGTTAGCTGCTGGGCAGGGTCGGCGGCAGAAGGAGGGAAGACATCCCTGGGAACAGGGCAAGGGCGAGGCACCTGGTCTGTGTAGCACAGGGAGCTGAGCCACAGCTGGTGAGTCCGGAGGCCCCGAGACGACGTGCCTGCATCCAGCACAGCACCTGGCACTTAGCAAGCATGGCCTGTGTTCACTATCAGTGCCTTGACTTACTCTATCCAATCATCATATGCTAGGTCGGGATTAGGATGAAAACTACAACAGGTTAAGATTAAATTAAAATATGTTAAAAGAAATTATAACCCAATTAAGGAGTCAAAACTAAGGCAAATGAAAAAGCATAATAATAATAATTTAGATGTGAACTTCTAATTGTTCCCAAATCAAAAGTACTGAGGATGCCAGAGCACCGAGGATGTCAGAGCACAGGGGATGTCAGAGCACAGAGGATGTCAGAGCACAGGGGATGCCAGAGCACAGAGGATGCTAGAGCACAGTGTATGTCAGAGCACAGAGGATGCCAGAGCACAGAGGATGTCAGAGCACAGAGGATGTCAGAGCACAGGGGATGTCAGAGCACAGGGGATGTCAGAGCACAGAGGATGTCAGAGCACAGGGGATGTCAGAGCACAGAGGATGTCAGAGCACAGGGGATGCCAGAGCACAGAGGATGTCAGAGCACAGGGGATGTCAGAGCACAGAGGATGTCAGAGCACAGAGGATGCCAGAGCACAGGGGATGTCAGAGCACAGGGGATGCCAGAGCACAGGGGATGTCAGAGCACAGAGGATGTCAGAGCACAGGGGATGTCAGAGCACAGGGGATGCCAGAGCACAGAGGATGTCAGAGCACAGGGGATGTCAGAGCACAGAGGATGTCAGAGCACAGGGGATGTCAGAGCACAGAGGATGTCAGAGCACAGGGGATGCCAGAGCACAGAGGATGCTAGAGCACAGTGTATGTCAGAGCACAGAGGATGCCAGAGCACAGGGGATGTCAGAGCACAGGGGATGCCAGAGCACAGGGGATGCCAGAGCACAGAGGATGTCAGAGCACAGAGGATGTCAGAGCACAGGGGATGCCAGAGCATAGAGGATGCTAGAGCACAGTGTATGTCAGAGCACAGAGGATGCCAGAGCACAGGGGATGTCAGAGCACAGAGGATGTCAGAGCACAGGGGATGTCAGAGCACAGATGATGTCAGAGCACAAGGGATGCCAGAGCACAGAGGATGTCAGAGCACAGGGGATGCCAGAGCACAGGGGATGTCAGAGCACAGAGGATGTCAGAGCACAGGGGATGCCAGAGCATAGAGGATGCTAGAGCACAGTGTATGTCAGAGCACAGAGGATGCCAGAGCACAGGGGATGTCAGAGCACAGAGGATGTCAGAGCACAGGGGATGTCAGAGCACAGATGATGTCAGAGCACAAGGGATGCCAGAGCACAGAGGATGTCAGAGCACAGGGGATGTCAGAGCACAGGGGATGCCAGAGCACAGAGGATGTCAGAGCACAGGGGATGTCAGAGCACAGAGGATGTCAGAGCACAGGGGATGCCAGAGCATAGAGGATGCTAGAGCACAGTGTATGTCAGAGCACAGAGGATGCCAGAGCACAGGGGATGTCAGAGCACAGAGGATGTCAGAGCACAGGGGATGTCAGAGCACAGATGATGTCAGAGCACAGGGGATGCCAGAGCACAGAGGATGTCAGAGCACAGGGGATGTCAGAGCACAGAGGATGTCAGAGCACAGGGGATGTCAGAGCACAGGGGATGCCAGAGCACAGGGGATGTCAGAGCACAGGGGATGTCAGGGCACAGGGGATGTCAGAGCACAGGGGATGCCAGAGCACAGAGGATGCTAGAGCACAGTGTATGTCAGAGCACAGAGGATGCCAGAGCACAGGGGATGTCAGAGCACTGAAGATGTCAGAGCACAGGGGATGTCAGAGCACAGAGGATGTCAGAGCATAGGGGATGTCAGAGCACAGATGATGTCAGAGCACAGGGGATGTCAGAGCACAGAGGATGTCAGAGCACAGGGGATGTCAGAGCACAGAGGATGTCAGAGCACAGGGGATGTCAGAGCACAGAGGATGTCAGAGCACAGGGGATGTCAGAGCACAGGGGATGCTAGAGCACAGGGGATGTCAGAGCACAGAGGATGTCAGAGCACAGGGGATGTCAGAGCACAGAGGATGTCAGAGCACTGAAGATGTCAGAGCACAGGGGATGTCAGAGCACAGAGGATGTCAGAGCATAGGGGATGTCAGAGCACAGATGATGTCAGAGCACAGGGGATGTCAGAGCACAGGGGATGCTAGAGCACAGTGGATGTCAGAGCACAGGGGATGCTAGAGCACAGGGGATGTCAGAGCACAGGGGATGTCAGAGCACTGAGGATGTCAGAGCACAGAGGATGCCAGGTCACAGGGGATGTCAGAGCACAGGGGATGCTAGAGCACAGAGGATGCTAGAGCACTGAGGATGTCAGAGCACAGAGGATGCCAGAGCACAGGGGATGTCAGAGCACAGGGGATGCTAGAGCACAGGGGATGCCAGAGCACAGAGGATGCCAGAGCACAGGGGATGTCAGAGCACAGAGGATGCCAGAGCACAGGGGATGTCAGAGCACAGGGGATGCTAGAGCACAGGGGATGTCAGAGCACAGGGGATGCTAGAGCACAGGGGATGCTAGATCACAGGGGACGCTAGAGCACTGAGGATGCTAGTTGACTCTTCTCAGGAGGGAATCGAAAATGGAAGCTCATGGAAGGCATAGAAACCCTCTCAGCTAACAAGTGGATGTTCCACTCAGCTGACGTCTGCCCAGCACTGCCCCTGGCACTCACCCATGTTCTTGCCACTTGTCCCCACCCAGCCCTGAGCTCTCTGTCTGCTGCTGGTCATTCACGCCCCCCCCCCCCAAACACTGCCTCTGAGGAACCTGGCTCTTGACCCCCTTCTCCTGGGCAGGGCACCTGGACTGGGGGGATGGGAAGGGGGGTCCCGGAGGGCTCTTTGCACTGACCCAGCGCCCGGATTCCCCAACAGCTGATGAGTTTGCCTGAGATTTAAGTTGGTTCCTCTGTTGCACTTGGCGTCACTGACTCCCTTCCCCGTAGCTTGTTAATCAAGGAGACAATGGCTGCAGGAAGGAGAGGGTGGGTCTTCAGGGCTGGGGAGAGGCAGGGGGAGATGGAAAACAGCACGGGGGGTCATCGGGCTGCTGCACAGCCTGGACGGGCGGACAGGCCGCCACCCCTCCACCCCTGTCCCAGGGGGAGGCACTGAACAGGACGAGTGAGCCCACATCACTGCCAGCGTCCCCGTCCCAGCCCTGTCCGTTCTGGAGGCACCGCCAGGCCTCAGCAGGAGGGAGGAGGACAGGAGGGGGTGGAGGTGACCAGAGCCTCCCAGACCTGGCCTCAGGGCGACGTTCCCACTAAAACCAACGCTGTGGAACCAGATGCACGTGTTTATCCATCACCTTTCTCATCACTTAAACCTATTGTCACGTGTCTGCGTGTCCTGGGCCCGCAGGTGGACCGAGCTGGGCGGGTCTTGGCCGAACTCGCTGGGCAGGCTCCCGTCCCCACCACGCCAATGACGGGCACGCGTGGGCGTGGGAATCGCAAACACGGATGCTCGCTGCCTCAGGCTCAGCAGGGAGCGCATGCTGGAGAGCCCGAAATAGTCTGGACCAGGACCGCGAGAGCTCACCTTTGTGCCATCAGAAGGAGGCGGTGCCTCGCGGCAGCCCCGAGGCCACAGGCCGGCTGGGAAGGCCACGTGCAGGCTGACGGCAGCCAGGGCCCCGGATGGGACTCTGTGGACGCCCGCCCGTGGGACTGAGCGCATCACTGACCCGGTGTGTTACTAATGAGTTAGGGGCACAGTCCCGCTTCTGGGGCCAAATGTTCCCTCCAAAGCACAGGTGTTTGCACCTGACCCTTGAGAGGAGACGCGTGTGACCCTGAGGAATAAGGGACGCAGGCGGGCGGGAGAGTCTGAGGGTCTCACCTCACCTCTGCCTGTCGGCCCCGCGTCACACAGCCAAGGCTGGAGAAGAACTGTCTGACTTCTGTCCAACCCCAGCACCCGGACCTCAGCCCCCCACAGCCAGGACCCTCTGTGCGGGCCCTGCAGGCTCAAGCCCCTTCGTCACTCCGTCCCGGCCACACGCTTGCACACCCGGGAGGCGCTGACCACCCAGGCTCTGGCTCAGGAGGACGGCCCGGGCGGAGCCACCAGCCCCCACAGACATCTGGCCTCCGTGTGGCGCCCACAGGGCTGGAGACTTCACAGGCCAGCGGCGTGGACACTTGCCTCCCACGTCCTCCAGCCCACGTGGGCCCCGTCCAGACAGGCCTGGGCCCGGAGCCAGCACGGGTGGTCTCGTAGGGTCTGGCTACCCCTGTCCACCGGCCACGGGCCAGGGGCCACCTCCCCAGTGACGGATCCTGATTCGTTCCTGAAGGAGAAGTTTGTCCAGGGAGAGGGAGGGGCCGCACTCAGTGGGCAGCCGGAGGTCACAGCCCCTCCCGGCGTCCTGTCCTCCTTGACCCGCATTCCGTACGCTTGTTCGTGTTTAGTGACACGGGACGCCGGTGTGCCCACCGCCAGAACCCAGAGCCCAGAACGTGGCCAGCGGGCGTTCCGTGCGGCCTCCCTGTGCACACGGGGCAGGTGGCATGGGCAGGCCCGGCCTCGGTGCTGAAGGCTGTGCGTGGCTCACACTCGGGGGCTCCCCCTGCTGTCCATTCAGTTCTTTCCCGGGACGCGCAGCCCATGCCTGTTGCGTGTCCCCAAGGTCGCATGTCCCCAAGGTCACGGAAAACCAGACCAAGCTTTTGCAGACGGGCCTCCCACTCCCTGTCCCTGGAGCTGGGTGTCCCCTGTGGGAACACTGGGCAGCGGGCCCTTCTCCCCGGGGCCTGGAGCCAGGAGCTGGGAGCCGGGAGCTGGGGTCCGTCCTGATGCTGAGGAGGTGCTGCTCCCAGTCGGGTGCCAGGCGCCGGGTGCGAGGTGCAGAAGGTCCAGTTCCCAGACGTGTGGGAGCCACTCACAGGCCTGACGAGACCCTACTACTTGCTCAGCTGGGGCTGTATGTGTGTGAGTGTATGTGAGTGTGAGTGTGTGAGAGAGTGTGAGTGTATGTGAGAGTGTGTGTGTGTGTGTGTGTGTGTGTGAATGTGTGAAGAGCTGGGTGCAGAGGGTCCTGGGAGTGGGGAGGGAGTCCGCCGGTGGTGCCTGCACCGTGGGAGAGGGTGGTGAGTTGGCGGCCCGATAATGAACCTCGAGTTAGGGGAGGTGGTGGGAGCCCCAGACTGAAGGTCACGGGCCGGCAGGGCCACACGTCCACGCACACTGGACTCCAAGAGCCCCTGCGAGGCTCTGGGCATAGAGGCACAAGCCGGGAGCCTGGGGCCCATCAATCACACAGGACCCACCGAGAGCAGGCAGATGGCTTTGAACACAAAACTTCATTAATTAGAGGGAATCACGTTCCCACAGAGGAGGGGCTGTGGTGATGGGGGCGGGCCTGAGTCGCGCTGGGCAGGGTGGAGCGGAGCGAGGAGGCGGCTGGGAGACAAAGCTGGCAGAGCGTCTGGGATTCAGGATTCGTGGTCCAAATCCGACCCAGGCCCAGAACGTCAGGGAGTGGAGTGAGGCTGTTCTGGGCTGGGGGTCTCAGAGCCGGACGTCCCCTCCTGGGGAAGGCGAGGGCGTTGAGGGGAGGAGGGGCCCCGTGTGTGTCCCAGGTGCCCCTGGGTGTGGGGAGCCGGGAGGGGCCGTCCTCACGCACAGCCAGGGGCCGGGTCCCACGCCCCGGACACCCAGGTAGCAGTTTGCTCTGGTGCAGACGGGCTGCTCAGTCAGCCCCACACAGACATCCAAACGCAGCTGAAATCAGTGAGACCCTGTTCCCACCAGCTCGCAATTAATCACGCGCCCCCACATGGCGAGCCCAGTGGCCGCCGCCCCACCGTCTGTGCCGTGAAGCCGGCCTGGTCCTAATTGACTTCGGGCCAGGCCTGATTGATGAGAAACTCAGCCGCCCCGGCTGTGGATCCATCCGGGAACTGGCAGACACCGCCCGCCTGCCTGTGAGGCTAAGGACAGGGCTTATGGCTTCACCTCCTCCCTCCACCCTCCACCAACCTGGGGGTGAGGATGGGCGCTGTGGCCGTCCACATGAGCCCGCCCAGTGCCCCCTCCTGGTTCCTCAGCCAGCGTCGCTGTGCCCACGGTGAGACCAGCACCCGCCGCAGCCCTGTGCCCAGGGCGAGGGCTCACTGCGGGCAGTAGGGCAGTGACCTGGGCACAGGGTCGCTGAGGGGGTGGGGATGGAGGGCTGGAGGCTGACATGGGGCAGGCGCCTGAGAGGGAGGCGTGAGGACTGGGCGCTGTCCAGCAGGCAGTGCTGGGGGAGGGCCCGCACCCCCACTTCCCGGGACCCAGGCCCGCGGGTCTCATTTCCACCGTTGCCAGCGGAGACTGTGGTTGAGGAGAACAATTCCCGAGGCTGCACAGAGGGGGAGGGGGAGGGGAAGGGGGAGGGGAAGGGGGAGGGGAAGGGGGAGGGGGAGGGGGAGGGGGAGGGGAGGGGGAGGGGAGGGGAGGGGAGGGGGAGGGGAGGGGAGGGGGAGGGGAGGGGGAGGGGAGGGGAGGGGGAGGGTTCGACCTGCTGCTCAGGGTGCGCAGAGGCTTTGTGTGATGCAAACAAGTGGCTCAGCCCGGCCGGCTTGGCTCAGGGGCCGAGCGTCGACCTGTGAACCCGGAGGTCGCAGTTCGATTCCGGCCAGGGCACACGCCCAGGTTGTGGGCTCCGTCCCCAGTTGGGGCGGGGGGGGGGGGTGGCATGCAAGAGGCAGCCGGTCCATGATTCTCTCTCATCAGGGATGTTTCTCTCTCTCTCTCTCTCCCTCTCCCTTCCTCTCAGAAATCAATAAAAATACATTTATGTTACAAATAGGCACAGCGGGCAGGTGTGGCCCTGGGACTTTCTATGACGGTCGTTTCGGCGCGGAGGGCGGTGACGTGTTGGCTGGCCCTTCTCCTCCCCCAACCCCCTCAGTGATGTCGTCCCCCCTCGTGGGTCAGACCCAGGTGCCCCCGGGGTCTCTGCACCTGCGATTCCAGGTGGAGGAAAATACTTCGTATTTCACAAGTAAAAGGGACAATGGGAACACTCTTATTCCAGCTGATTTTTTAGCATAAATGTCAGAATCGCGTGGGGAGCCGGCACCAACATGGACACGAATGGTGGGGTCCCTCCTCTGAAGGCAGGTGGTGGCCCGGGGGGTCAGCACCCCCACATCCTCTCTGGGGCATGGACGCCGCGCCCCTGGGGAAGGGCTGGCAGGCCGCACACCACGGGGTGGGGGGCAGGGCTGAGGTGGGGGGAGCACGTGAGGGCTCATTCCTGACAGTGGGACTCTGAGTCTCCTGGATGAAGCGACTACGTCTTGTGTTAAACCAACACGTTCAAATAACCGCACGGCCGGTCGTGGCTCCGTGTCCTCCTGCTTCTGCTCCCCCGGCCCTGCTCCCCCAGAGGCACCCGAGTGGATGGATGGTAACCGGCCTCCTGCTGCTCCCGCCCCTCAGGAGCCGCCCCTCCGCCTCTCAGAACCCCAGTTGGAGTGGGAATGCCACAGATTTCTGCCAAATTGATTTAAAGTGAATTCCCTTCCACTGAGCCCTGTGGCTGGCGTTTAGGGCACACGCGCCCGTGGCAGATGTTCCGACGCCGGGGCGCCCCCGTGGGCGGACGTGCGTGGGCCCTTCTGTCCGGCCTCCATCGCAGTCTTGCTGTGGCGGGCGCCCTCCCCAGCCTCGTCCGGGACTAAGGATCTCGCCGGCCGGGTGATCAGCGCAGAAGGGAGAGGCTCACGTCCGCGTTTTCCCTGGAGGCGCTGGCTGGGCTGGAAGATTAATTGCATGTCACTCCCTCCAAGGCCCCGATTGCGACATGAGTCACCCCTCTGCCAGGTGGGGGGGCGCGTGGACCTGCCGGTGCCTCCAGGGGGTCGGGGGGCTCGGGGCGCCTGGGCCGGACCCTCAGGGGCCTGGTCCCCCAGCGGCACTTTCTGCCACACGCCAGCCCGCCGGCTCCACTTCTCTCTGGGGGAAAGCTTCTCAGAGACCCTGCCTCCGCCTCCTGAGCGCTTGCCTTGGGAGCTAACAGCTCTGCACTCGAATGGCGCTGCCAGGGTCGCTGATCACTCCCCGCTGCCCTGACTGACAGGGCCTACGGACAGGGCGGACGGACAGGGTGGAGTGTGCGGCCCAGGCCCTGCCGGGATGTAACCTGTGAGGAGGCGGGAGCAGCTCTGAGGGAAGGAGCGGGGAGCCTGAGGGCACTCAGGGTGCAGGGCAGGGAGCACCCACGTCCGACGCGCCAAACACCAGCCCGTGCTGCACCACGTGATCACCACCCAGACGCCTGGCACTCAGACTGGAAAGTTCTCCCTCCCTACACAGCAGGGGCGGGCAGAAGGGAGGTTCGGGGACCAGCACCCATGAGACACGTTGGAGGAGGAACCGCCCAAGGCCGGGTGGTGACGGGCTGAGGCCAGGCCATCCGGGCCTGGGAGCCCCCCAGGGCAGTGGCCCGTCCTGCGGTGACTAGTGGTGGCCTACAGGGTGGGTGCCCGCGGGTCCAGCTGCCCTGAGCCCTGGACCTGCCCCAGGAGGTTCCTCCTCAGCCGCACACAGGACGGGGGTGCAGCCGGCATCACCCGACCTCAGGTGAGGCCCCGAGGCTCAGGAAGGCGCACACCTGCCAGAGGAGCAGCGGCCCAGCTCCGAGCCCAGTCCCCGCTCCGAGCCCAGTCCCAGCTCCGAGCCCAGTCCCAGCTCCGAGCCCAGTCCCAGCCCGAGCCCAGTCCCAGCTCCGAGCCCAGTCCCAGCCCGAGCCCAGTCCCAGCCCGAGCCCAGTCCCAGCTCCGAGCCCAGTCCCCGCTCCGAGCCCAGTCCCAGCTCCGAGCCCAGTCCCAGCTCCGAGCCCAGTCCCAGCTCCGAGCCCAGTCCCAGCCCGAGCCCAGTCCTCGCTCCGAGCCCAGTCCCCGCTCCGAGCCCAGTCCCCGCTCTGAGCCCAGTCCCAGCTCCGAGCCCAGTCCCAGCCCGAGCCCAGTCCTCGCTCCGAGCACAGTCCCCGCTCCGAGCCCAGTCCCTGCTCCGAGCCCAGTCCCCGCTCCGAGCCCAGTCCCAGCCCGAGCCCAGTCCCAGCTCCGAGCCCAGTCCCAGCCCGAGCCCAGTCCCAGCTCCGAGCCCAGTCCCAGCTCCGAGCCCAGTCCCAGCCCGAGCCCAGTCCCCGCTCCAAGCCCAGTCCCAGCTCCGAGCCCAGTCCCAGCTCCGAGCCCAGTCCCAGCTCCGAGCCCAGTCCCCACTCCCAGCCCAGTCCCAGCTCCGAGCCCAGTCCCCGCTCCGAGCCCAGTCCCCGCTCGAAGCCCAGTCCCCGCTCCGAGCCCAGTCCCCGCTCCCAGCCCAGTCCCCGCTCCCAGCCCAGTCCCCGCTCTGAGCCCAGTCCCCGCTCTGAGCCCAGTCCCAGCTCCGAGCCCCGTCCCCGCTCCGAGCCCAGTCCCAGCTCCGAGCCCAGTCCCCGCTCTGAGCCCAGTCCCAGCCCGAGCCCAGTCCCAGCTCCGAGCCCCGTCCCAGCTCCGAGCCCAGTCCCCGCTCTGAGCCCAGTCCCAGCCCGAGCCCAGTCCCAGCTCCGAGCCCCGTCCCAGCTCCGAGCCCAGTCCCCGCTCTGAGCCCAGTCCCAGCCCGAGCCCAGTCCCAGCTCCGAGCCCAGTCCCAGCTCCGAGCCCAGTCCCCGCTCCAAGCCCAGTCCCCGCTCCCAGCCCAGTCCCCGCTCCCAGCCCAGTCCCCGCTCCCAGCCCAGTCCCTGCTCCCAGCCCAGTCCCAGCTCCGAGCCCAGTCCCAGCTCCGAGCCCAGTCCCAGCCTGAGCCCAGTCCCCGCTCCGAGCCCAGTCCCCGCTCCGAGCCCAGTCCCCGCTCCCAGCCCAGTCCCTGCTCCCAGCCCAGTCCCCGCTCCCAGCCCAGTCCCTGCTCCCAGCCCAGTCCCAGCTCCGAGCCCAGTCCCAGCTCCGAGCCCAGTCCCAGCCCGAGCCCAGTCCCCGCTCCCAGCCCAGTCCCAGCTCCGAGCCCAGTCCCAGCCTGAGCCCAGTCCCCGCTCCCAGCCCAGTCCCAGCTCCGAGCCCAGTCCCAGCCCGAGCCCAGTCGGGACGCTGGCCCGGGATCAGGGGGCTCGAGGGGCCTCGGTTTGTGGGGAACGGATGTGGGACCAGCTGGGAGGCAAGGCAGCTGTCCCTCAGGAGGGTGGCCGGGTGCCGGTCGGGTCCAGGACCTGCCGGGGGACACACCGGAGGACTTGGGGACACACGAGGCCAGGAGCACCTGCCCCAGTGAGCACAGCCGGTGGCTCCAGGTTGGCCGCTGAGCGAAGTTGGGGACGCACGAGCAGGCCCCTCCCACGAGGACGTCAGAGACTGTTTAGGAAAACGTGTGCTGTGAGGGGTCCGGGTTCCGACGCAGATGGTTCCATTTTCTCAAAGGGGGACACACACCAGTTTAGCTGCTTCCTGGTCTCAAACCAGGAAACTGGGCAGTGACCGGCCCCCAACACTGGTCAGACAGCCAAGTCTGATCCAACAGCGCAGCCCGCACACGAGGCCCCCTCGGCCCGCCAGACGCACTGGCCAGGTCGGGTGGACGCAGCAAGCTGGCAGGGGCGCGGGCACGGGGAGCTGGTTTGCTTTCCCTTGGGTTTGGGGAGAAATCTTTCCAAAGCCCAGAGCCTCGCGCCGTCCTCCCTGCGCCCTGGGAGCTGCGGCCGGAGCCGCTCAGAGACCCGGGGCCTCAGGACAGCGGAGGCCTGGCCGTCCACACCAGCCCAGCACCTCTCCCCCCAGGCGGCGGTGGGCCTCACCAGGAGCTGTTGGAGCTCAGGTGCGCCCACAGGCAGGCCTGGCTGCCCGTGGGGAAGGGACAGCTCATCCGAGTGGGAGCAAACGCTGCCTGCCTCCCCGCCCCTGTGCGCCCCAAAGCTTGTTCTGTGGGGAAGCCTGGGCCGCTCGGCTCCCCCGGTCCCCACGGTCACGGTGCCTCCGGCCTCCCACACCCCCTCGACACCCCTGGTCAGCACCTCCCGAACCTGCACGGAGCAAAACACGAGTCACGTTCGGTGAAACACTTGTGTTCTTTTCAACAGTCGTCAAACCTGCCGTCTGTAAATACTTTTAAATTTAACAAGTGCTGTTCAGTGCGTTTTCTTAGCAGCTGTATTGAGATATAATTTACATGCCTTACACTTCACGACGAAACACACACAGTTCTGTGGGTTTGCATAGAGAGTGCGCGGCCGTCACAACCTGAGAACATTTGTCAACGTCCCTGCTGCCCGTCCCCACGGCCCCCCACATCCCTGCTGCCCATCCCCACGGCCCCCCACATCCCTACTGCTCATCCCCAGGGCCCCCCACATCCCTGCTGCTCATCCCCAACGGCCCCCCACATCCCTGCTGCCCATCCCCACGGCCCCCCACATCCTGCTTCCCGTCCCCAGGGCCCCCTATGGCCCCCCATGTCCCTGCTGCCCATGGGAAGCTGTGCTGGGGAGACCGTGAGGCTGTCACGGCTGCTCCTCTGTCGGCCTCTGCTGCTTCCTCTCTGCTCAGGCGCTGACGGAGGAGGCCCTGCTGTCCTCGCCGCTGTGACGGGCAGACGCCCGGCTTTCTCCCTTCGCCTTCCCTTCGGGGACAGGCCTGCAGGCCGCGCCCCAGACCCCTACGTCCTGCTGCCTCTGGACACTGGGGGAGGCTCTATGGCTGTGAGAGGCGGAGAACGTGGAGCTGGGCCGCGTCCCAGGCCCAGCGGACACCAGACCAGCTCTGCGGGGACTCAGCGTTCAGGCCACACGGCCAAGCCTCTCCGACACCTGCGGTCTCCCGGCTGGACCGCACCGAGCTGGGCTCCCCGTCCCGAGGGCCTCGCGCACGCAGCCCTGTGGACGCTGGACGGGCCTCTCCTGACGCAAAGTGAGGAGTCCACACGCTGGAAGCCGCGGGGCCTCAGGAACCCCCGCGTGGGGGCGGGAGGCGGGGGAGGCCAGGTCAGGTCAGAGCAGGTGCCCCAGCACCCCCCCCCCCCCAACACACACACTGAGACCAGGGCTGGGCTGGGTGCTGGGCTGGCGGGGAAGGGGCGCTGAGACCAGAGCACACCCTAGAGGTGCTGGCTGCTGAGAACAGGAAAGAGCAGTCTTTGATCTGGGCGGAGGCCGGCGGGGGGACAGGCTGCAGCCAGAACCCCTCGTGCTTCCGGCTTCTGTTGCCCTGAGACCCGCCCTGCGCCCCAGACCTTCCCGGGAAGGCGCTGAGCCCGGAGGACGTGGCCCAGGAGAGACCCAGGCGCTGGGCCAGGCCAGCCTCCACGCCCTCCCAGCTCAGCACACTTGCTTTTGGCTAATCCTCCCCTGAGGATATTTTCCTATTGATTTTTAGAGAGAGTGGGAGGGAGCGAGACACACACAGATGCAAGAGAGACACTTCGACTGGCTGCCTCCCGCACGCTGGCGGCCAGGGACCCAGCCGGCAACCGAGGTGTGTGCCCTTGACAGGAGTCAAACTCGCCTGGCCCTCCCTGCTGCTGGGGGCTGAGCCTGGAGGCCCACAGCCCTGCCTGCACCCCCGCCGCCCCCCCAACCCCCTCCGCACGCCGGGCCTTCCTCAGCGCAGGTCCCTCATCCTCCTCGTTCCCCGACGCTGTGGGCGCCCTGAGACCTGCCTCGACCCGCGAGGCACCGAGCCTCAGGCTGACAGCTTTCCGGGAAAGCAGGTGTGCAGCTCGGAGCAGGTGTGGCGGCCGGGGCTGCGGGGCCTCCTGCTGTGCCTCCCAGGGGCTGGTCTGGAGGCCGGAGTGGCCGCCCGCTGGCAGGTCCTTCGGGAAGTCCCACATCCTGCCCTCCCTTCCTGCCCCAGCAGCTCTCTGCTCACACCCCTGGGCAGATGGGCTGCTCGGCGGGAGGGGCTGCCGTGGAGGGGCCAGCGGAGCCTCCGTCCTGGGGCCACCGCCCCCTCAGTCTGGGACAGGGTGGCCCCGCGGCGCTGGGGGTGCCACCCAGAGACCATCGGCCCGTGAGCCGGCGACATGCTCGTCCTCCGCCTCGTCTTCAGGGGCCGATGGCCTCTGGGGCCCAGCCCTCGGCCGCTCGTGCCTGTGGAGTCCCCCACACGCCCAGGATCGCCCGGGAGGACCGCGGCGCCCCCAGCCTCTGTGTCACAGCCCGGAGGGCGGCTGGGCAGGCTGTGCTCGCACCCTGCGTCCGGGAACAAAGGGACTGCTGTCCCGATGCCCCTTCTGGTGTTGGACGGACCAGAGATTTATCGCCGCGGTCACTGTGCCGGGACGCGCACACGCATGACGGACGGCGCTTAGTAATTCCCATAATGGGCCCCCTCGGACGGCGGCACCCACACGCTGCCGCGCCGCCAGGGTTTGTGGGGCGGCCAGCGCCGAGGCCAGCACCGGGTCACCGTGCTCAGCGGCTTCCCTTCCCTCCGAGCAGCCTCGCTGGCCCATACATCACGGCGGTGCTGGGGTTGCCAGGCGACGGTGATTTCATAAATGGGACCGACCACGACGGAATAACGGCGGCGGCTCTGACCGCACTTGCCAAGACAAACACTGCGGAGTCGCAGGCGTGAGCCCGAGGGCACAGCCTGATTACCAGATGGGGCCAGGAGGAAGCGCCCACCCTGCTCCCTGCTGGCCTGGCCACCGCCCCACAGCCGACCCACCCTCACCCCACTCCTCAGCGTCAGGAACGTGCTTCCTGCACCTACTGAGGCCCAGCCCGTCCGTCAGGGCAGAGGACACACGGGGAGGCACCCTTCCCCGTGGAGCCACGCGTGTTAGGTTCACGGGGGCTCCAAATTCCACGCCCCCCGAACACACGGAAAACGAGCAGATGGAGTGCAGGTTGGGAAGGCCACGGTCACATACAAGCTCACACATGCACACACCTACGCACAGTGCACAAACATGCATGCACTGCTCACATATGCACACATGTGCACACTTGCCTATGCATGGACACGTGTGCACACATCACATATGCACACACCGCACAGGCACACGCGAGGCTGCACATGGACACACATGCACACACACGCTACACGTGGACACGTGCACACACCACACACACCGCACATTCGCATCCCGATGGTAGAGACTTCCTTTTAAAGTTGTCTGGTTAAACCGAGGGCTCCTCTGGCATAGAGCGCGGGGCCCAGAAGAGCGAGGGGCCACTGACGGCCACCATCGCGTGGGTTGCCCAAAGCCAGCGGTTGTCGCCTCCTCCACGCTCCCGGGTCCACGCCCCGCCGACAATTCCATCAGCAAATCCTGGCTCAGAAGGCGGCCTCCCCGTGAGGTCGAAATGGGTAGTAAGAGCCAGAGGCTGGATGAGAGCGAAAACGGGCTGACGGGCCCGGATTCCCCAGGCCCAGCCGGCAGGGCGCGTGGCCCACGGGGCGTCAGGGAGGGGCCGGTGGCGCCCACTCATGCCGTCATCCCTCTCCTGTCCTTCATCTGGACCCCGAGTCCCGTCTGACCTGAGACCTGCTCCCTCGCGGCCCCTAGGGTGACCTGGGACGCAGTCCCGCTGCTGTCGTGGCGAGAACAGCCCTGAGGGTCGCGACCTCCAGAAGGAGGACACGGGCGAGGCCCGTGGGGCGTCGGTGACCCTGTGACAGCTGACGGGACACGAAGCTCACGCTTTGTAATCGTGAGTTGGCGTATTTTGATTTTAATGCATTTGAAGCATCTATATGCACCTGAAGCAGTAAATGTGTGATTTTAAGAGCATACTTAGGGGCCAGCTAATTAAATGTGTTCAACTTTCAATATCTGAGGCAGTTATTCTCAGCGGGGGATTTGTGTCTCCGCCCCCGGGGGCGTCAGGGAGGCCCAGCGACACCTCTTACTGTCACCACACTGACAGCATCCCTGGCCTCGGGTGGGTGGAGCCGGGACACCCCTGGGCGCCCCACGAACCCCGCGATGCAGGACGCCCCACAGCGAGGAGGGCCCGCTCAGCGTGGCCACAGGGCGCGGCTGGGAAGCCGAGGGGATCGGCCTTATCAGGCCCGGCAGCGCATCGACACGTCTCATCACGGAGGAGGCGTCAGGTGTGTGGATTTGCTTCCTTATCTGGGATGCGAGGTGCCCAGGAAAATGAGCTACGTCCGATTTATGATGATGCTTGGAAATGTGACCTCTGGCTGATTTAGTCAATCGACTGGCATAAAACATTCATGTACATTTTATCTGCAAAATTTATAGCTGAGCATTAAACTAAAATAAATAAATAAATAGAGAATATGAGGACTTTTAATCTTAATATAAAACTTACCACGTTCATAAATAAAATGCATGTTATAGGCTCCACAAAAATTCTGTTGTTAGATTTACACGGTTGATGGACGAAGTGTCAGCTAACGTAGCCAGGAGACTCCAAGAGAACTGAGGAGACAGAGGTGGGGGTGCAGCTCGGCACTGGACGTGGGGGGGGGGGGCGTGCCGACGGGGCTGCCCTGGGAGGTGTGAGAGTTAGAGGAGGTGAGGGCGACTGGGCTGAGCAACAGAGGTGCCCAGTGAGTCCTCGGCAGGGTTCTGGTCTCTGTGGGATGCCGGCGGGGGCAGTGGGAGGGCCCGGGGCACCAGGGACAGGGACAGGGACGGGGAGCCCTCGGGATGCCAGGAGGACGCTGAGGACTCAGCAGAGGTGTGAATTGGGACTCTGCTCTGTCCAGCGATGGGGCTTCCTGGACAGCCCAGTCGCCGGAGATGCTACAACCTTGAAACCGGGGGTCCCTGTCCTGCATTCAGGGTTATGGGCGGCAAGGCCACTGGACAGCTGGTCGGAAGTAGCCAGCTCCTGCCGGCAGATCCGGCCACATTTCCCAATGTGCTCCTCCTGGTCAGGCCACGGGGGATGGCGAGGGTCAGGAGCCAACCTCTCCTGCGACCGTCCACGGACCGGAGGAGAGAGGCCACCTGGCCACCCCCTCACTGTGGCCACCCCCCTCTCTGTGGCCACCCCCCTCTCTGTGGCCACCCCCCTCTCTGTGGCCACCCCCCTCACTGTGACCACCCCCCTCACTGTGGCCACCCCCCTCACAGTGACCACCCCCCTCACAGTGACCACCCCCCTCACTGTGACCACCCCCCTCACAGTGACCACCCCCCTCACTGTGGCCACCCCCCTCACAGTGACCACCCCCCTCACAGTGACCACCCCCCTCACTGTGACCACCCCCCTCACGGTGACCACCCCCCTCACGGTGACCACCCCCCTCACGGTGGCCACCCCCCTCACGGTGACCACCCCCCTCACGGTGACCACCCCCCTCACGGTGGCCACCCCCCTCACGGTGACCACCCCCCTCACTGTGACCACCCCCCTCACGGTGACCACCCCCCTCACGGTGGCCACCCCCCTCACGGTGACCACCCCCCTCACGGTGACCACCCCCCTCACTGTGACCACCCCCCTCACAGTGGCCACGCCCCTCACAGTGACCACCTCCCTCACAGTGACCACCCCCCTCACTGTGACCACCCCCCTCACAGTGGCCACCCCCCTCACGGTGACCACCCCCCTCACAGTGACCACCCCCCTCACAGTGACCACCCCCCTCACAGTGGCCACCCCCCTCACGGTGACCACCTCCCTCACAGTGACCACCCCCCTCACGGTGGCCACCCCCCTCACTGTGACCACCCCCCTCACTGTGACCACCCCCCTCACTGTGGCCACCCCCCTCACGGTGGCCACCCCCCTCACTGTGACCACCCCCCTCACGGTGACCACCCCCCTCTCTGTGGCCACCCCCCTCACGGTGACCACCCCCCTCACGGTGACCACCCCCCTCACGGTAACCACCCCCCTCACGGTGGCCACGTGTCCTCACGGTGACCACCCCCCTCACGGTGGCCACCCATCACCTTGGGATCATCGACAACTGCCTTTGGTGCAGCCTCTGAGCCCCTCAGAGCTTCTCCTTTTCGCACCTCTTCGCGGGCACCCTTTACTTTAGCCAGGGCTGACGTTTTCTCTCTCAGAGACCACCCTACAACAATGAGCTCACCATCTTTCCCCTGAACGGTCCCAGTTCCTGAGTTCACTATCTCGATCGGTGGCACTGACCACCCTGTGCCCAGTCCCCAAAGCGACTGGGAATTGTCTTCAACCCTCCCCTTCCTCTCCCTACTCATGACATGGCGGAGAGCAGAGGCTGGACCAGGAACGGGAATGGTGCCGGAAAGGCTGAGGATTGTGAGCTTCCAGTCATGAAGCAAGACGCAGGAGAGAGAATAAAGGGGTGTGTGAGTCACTGTAAATCCACTTAACCCCTGAAACGCAGGCTCATCACCCCCAAAGCAACACTGACAGGGCCTCCCTGTCTTACTGAGCTGGCCCACCCTCTCTTCTCCAAACTCTTTTACCAACGGAACGAGATGAACAAGAACTTTCTGAAGACCTGCTTTCCCTCCCACACATCAAAGCCTGCAGATGCACCCCTGAGCCCGGGCCGCTGGGCTGGTCAATGAGACACTGAGGGTCCCTCTCTGGGGTTACTTATTAACGCTGGTTCACCAGGAAGCAGACAGAAGTGTGAGGGCTGGTTAGTGGAGGAAGCTGGGATTTTCCAGTCTATGTTGCTATTAACTATCATTAATAATTACAAGAAGAATTGGAACTAATTCCCGTGGTTTGGGGCCCAGGAGGATGAGCCTAAACCATGTGTCAGAACGTGACCCTGGATGTCTGTGGCTGCAGCCAGCAAGCCCTCCCCAACTCCAGGGCGAGGGTGGTGGGCTGCAGACCCCCCCCCCCCCGGGCAGCAGGTGGGGCCTCTGCCTTTCCGTGGTCAAACAAGAACCACGAGACCCATTGCCCCATGAGGTGAACAGAAAGACTCCTCATGGCCTAAGGGTGACACAGCACCTGGGAGGTGGCCCCTGCTCCCCCAGTGCAGTCCATGCCCATGGGATGGTGATGGTGATGGTGATGGTGGTGGTGGTGGTGATGGTGATGGTGATGGTGGTGGTATTGGTGGTGATGATGGTGATGGTGATGATGGTGGTGATGGTGGTGATGGTGATGGTGATGATGGTGGTGATGGTGGTGGGATGGCGATGGTGATGATGGTGATGGTGTTAGTGTTGGTGATGATGATGGTGATGATGATGATGGTGATAGTGTTGGTGATGGTGATAGTGGTGATGGTGATGATGATGGTGATGGTGGTGGGATGGTGATGGTGATGATGGTGGTATTGATGGTGTTGGTGGCGGTCATGATGGTAGTGATGGTGGTGGTGATGGTGGTGATAGTGTGATGAGAACATAAAGCTGTTTTAGCTGGTCCCTCACCCTTTCATACAGGTTCTGTCCAGAACACAGGGCTGGTGGCACTCTGGAACCCTCAGGTCTGTGGGCATCCCCCTCATGTGTGCCTGTGTCCCCAGTAGAGCTGCGCTCAGCCAGCATCATGTGTTTGTCTCAAACCAGTCTGTGCCTGGTGTACTTACGTGTCAGACACTGAGGAGGCACTGAGTGCATGTACATTAACAAAGTACACGAGGCATTGCTACATGAGTGCTCAAAGGAAAAAGATCGTTTCTCGGAGAGTTAATATGGATTTCTTTCTTTGTTGTTAATCCACACTCGAGGATATTTTTCCTTTGATTTTTAGAGAGAGTGGAAGGGAGAGGGAGAGACAGAGAGAAACATCGATGTGAGAGAGACACATTGATTGGTTGCCTCCTGCACGCACCCTGACCAGGGCTGGGGAACCTGCAACCAAGTGCATGCCCTTGACTGGGATCAAACCCAGCACCCTTCAGTCCACAGGCTGATGCTCTATCCACTGAGCAAACCAGCCAGGCCTAACATGGATTTTGAATGAGCATTTAAAAGTGAGTGTAAAGTGTCACACCAGACGTGGGCGAGGCCCTCGGGCCGTCCTCCGGCTCCCGGGGGCCCCCCCGTCACTGCAGGCGGAGCTGGAGTCCTGGGCCATGCATGAGCTCCTCGCAAACGGTTTGAAAACAGGATGAATGTTTTCAGAGAAATGAAAACAGTGTGTTTCTTAGAAGCGAACCTGACATTCAGGTAAGAGAACAACAAAGACCCCTCATCGTGTTGGATAAATGCCCCCCCCCACCCCCATATCAACTGACCAGAATCAAATCCCAGCGAAAGTGTGGCTGCCGCCGGGCCCAGGCGTCCCAGGGGCTGCGCGTGGGCTGGGCCCAGTGACTGGCCACCCGAGCAGGGGAGCCACCACAGGGCAGGAGCAATTTCCTGACCCTGACAGCTGGGTGACCGCCTGTGTCCTGGGAGCACTTCCTGTTTGCTGAGCCTCTGGAAAGGGCTTCGCTGCCCCTTCCCAGGCGGCGGCGCTGGGAACGGGGCTGCAGGACGAGAGCAGCGGCCTGACCAGTGACCCTCGGTGACAGATTAAACTAACGTGTAAAAATTAGCTGTAAAACAAACTTCCTGGGCCTGGCTCCCACCTCCCCTGCCCAGCCCCCTCCTTCCTCCCTGTAGCTCTCAGCGTCACCATCCCTGTCACCCGAACGGGGCAAGGACAGGCTGGGCTGCTGGCAGCTGCTTCCTCACCTGAGCAGGTGCCCAGAGCGTGACCCGGCAGGCTGGTGGGCGGCAGGGGAGCCCTGGGCCCGCCACCTCTCAGACCCGCCCTTCACCTCCTGAGCGTGGCACTGGCTCACAGCTGGAACACTTTAAGCCTCCGTTTCCCCTCTGCCAGGGCGCTGTGAGCCCCTTACCATGTCCTCTGAGCAGGCCGGGCACGCGGGGGCCGGAGGGAAGGGTTAGGTGCCAGCAGTCACTGCAGCCTCTCCCCGTGCGCAGCTCTGCACCCAGAGGAAGGGAAACCACCAGGACACTGGGTCCCAGGGCTGCTGCTGTGTCTGTCCCTCCGCCGCCCCAGGGTCCCTGTGGGAACGTCTCATGCCTCCTCCCACGGGCTCCAAGCCACCAGGTGCTGTGCCAGCCCTTCGTCCACATCCACAGTTTCTCTCCCAAGCTCTCAGGGAGCCTGTTTCCACCCATCACAGCGCCCAGATTGGTGGCTGCGGGACGCACACCTGACTTTGCTCTCAATCGTTCTCATAACCATCCCCCACGACGCGGGATGGATGAGTCGCCCGTGGTTCTGTTCTAACTTATTATGATGACTGAAGTGTCAATAATAGTTTCCTGTGCACAGGTGACAATCTAAAGTTTGTACATATTGCGGATGTTCTACTCAGGCTAGTTAACCAAACGCCCCATCTCAAAGGTGTGACGCCTATAACATGAGAGGCAGGGCAGCAACAGCAACGCGAAACCTAGCCTTAACCCGAGCCCTAACCCTAACCCTAACCCTAACCCTAACCCTAACCTAATTCTAACTCTAACCCTAACCCTAACCCTAACCCTAACCCTAACCCTAACCCTAACCCTAACCCTAACCCTAACCCTAACCCTAACCCTAACCCTAACCCTAACCCTAACCCTAACCCTAACCCTAACCCTAACCCTAACGCTAACCCTAACCATAACCCTAACCCTAACCCTAACCCTAACCCTAACCCTAGCCCTAAACTTAACCCTTCCCCTAACCTTACCTTAACCCTAACCCTAACCCTAGCCCTAGCCATAACCCTAACCCTAGCCCAAACCCTAACCCTAACCCTAACCCTAGCCCAAACCCTAACCCTAACCCTAACCCTAACCCTAGCCCTAACCCTAACCCTAACCCTAACCCTAACCCTAGCCCTAACCTAACCCTAACCCTAACCCTAACCCTAACCCTAACCCTAGCCCTAGCCCTAGCCCTAACCCTAACCCTAACCCTAACCCTAACCCTAACCTTAACCCTAACCCTAACCCTAACCCTAACCCTAACCCTAACCTTAACCCTAACCCTAACCCTAACCCTAACCCTAACCCTAACCTTAACCCTAACCCTAGCCCTAAATCTAACCCTAACCCTAGCCCTAACCTTAGCCCAAGCCCTACCACTAGCCCTAACCTTAACCCTAACCCTAACCCTAACTCTAACCCTAACCCTAACCCTAACCCTAGCCCTAACCCTAACCCTAACCCTAACCCTAGCACTAACCCTAACCCTAACCCTAACCCTAGCACTAACCTAACCCTAACCCTAACCCTAAACCTAACCCTAACCCTAGCCCTAGCCCTAGCCCTAGCCCTAGCCCTAACCCTAACCCTAGCACTAACCTAACCCTAACCCTAACCCTAGCCCTAACCCTAACCCTAACCCTAACCCTAGCACTAACCTAACCCTAACCCTAACCCTAAACCTAACCCTAACCCTAGCCCTAGCCCTAGCCCTAGCCCTAGCCCTAACCCTAACCCTAGCCCAAACCCTAACCCTAACCCTAACCCTAGCCCTAACCCTAACCCTAACCCTAACCCTAACCCTAACCCTAACCCTAACCCTAACCCTAGCCCTAACCTTAACCCTAACCCTAGCCCTAACCCTAACCTTAACCCTAGCCCTAACCTTAACCCTAACCCTAACCCTAAGTCTAACCCTAACCCTAACCTTAACCCTAACCCTAACCCTAACCCTAGCCCAAACCCTAACCCTAACCCTAACCCTAACCCTAGCCCTAACCCTAACCCTAACCCTAACCCTAACCCTAGCCCTAACCTAACCCTAACCCTAACCCTAACCCTAACCCTAACCCTAGCCCTAGCCCTAGCCCTAACCCTAACCCTAACCCTAACCCTAACCCTAACCTTAACCCTAACCCTAACCCTAACCCTAACCCTAACCCTAACCTTAACCCTAACCCTAACCCTAACCCTAACCCTAACCCTAACCTTAACCCTAACCCTAGCCATAAATCTAACCCTAACCCTAGCCCTAACCTTAGCCCAAGCCCTACCACTAGCCCTAACCTTAACCCTAACCCTAACCCTAACTCTAACCCTAACCCTAACCCTAACCCTAGCCCTAACCCTAACCCTAACCCTAACCCTAGCACTAACCCTAACCCTAACCCTAACCCTAGCACTAACCTAACCCTAACCCTAACCCTAAACCTAACCCTAACCCTAGCCCTAGCCCTAGCCCTAGCCCTAGCCCTAACCCTAACCCTAGCACTAACCTAACCCTAACCCTAACCCTAGCCCTAACCCTAACCCTAACCCTAACCCTAGCACTAACCTAACCCTAACCCTAACCCTAAACCTAACCCTAACCCTAGCCCTAGCCCTAGCCCTAGCCCTAGCCCTAACCCTAACCCTAGCCCAAACCCTAACCCTAACCCTAACCCTAGCCCTAACCCTAACCTTAACCCTAACCCTAGCCCTAACCCTAACCTTAACCCTAGCCCTAACCTTAACCCTAACCCTAACCCTAACCCTAACCCTAACCCTAACCCTAACCCTAACCCTCCCGTGCCGAGCCCTCTGAATGTGTGGCCGCTCGGTACAGGAGGGAGCACTGGCCGCAGCTCCCGGAGCCGCTCAGGGCATCGCTGTCCATGGCTGGTGGGTGCCTGTGGCCCAGGGCCTTTCGGTGTGAACGGGCCATTGGTTCCCTCTTCCCGTGGAGAGGAGGTAGCCTTCGCAGGGCCATAAATCTGACACTGCAGCTCCGGCCGGAAGATGACCCATGAAATCGGATGCTCCATCGGAGAGGCTGCTCGGCCTTGCACTGGGCGTCTCGTCCGGGTCAGGGGACGTCGGCTGTGGACACCTGGCCTTTCCCTTTGCTTTTCCCACCTGACACCTCCCTGCTGGGACCACGAGACAAATTAAGTCACGTCCCATGTCTCCACGTCTGCAGCGTGTGGGGGTGCAGCCCGCGCAGAGCAAAGGCAGAGCCCCCAAGACAGCAGGTGACACCAAACACACTCATTGTACAGGTGTGCACATACATTGTACATGTGTGCACACACATTGTACACATGTGCACACACAGACTCGGCAGCCGGGATGCAACAGCACTGCACCAGAGAAACACACAAAGCAGCCTCTGCTTACGTGTAAATCTACATGTACACGTGAGCACATGCACACACACGGGTCTGTGCACACAGGAGAGCCTCACACAGGAAGTGTGATGGCCTTGGCCACTGTCCTGGGCCTCCTGTCCTCTCTCCAAACTCCCACCAGATCATCACTACAAGCCACTAGGCTGTACCCTCCAGACTTGCCCTCGTTCTGAGGAACCACCCAACCACACAGGCACATGTACGTGGGGTGCCTGTAGTGGCATGTGGAGTGCTGTATCCTGTGTGAAGGGCAGAGTCCTACTGTATGATGTTTGCTGCATGTTTCCTCACTTTGGGATTGGCTTTGAGTACAGACCTCACCGTTTTCTAACAGCACAGACAGCCCATGACGTCAATGCCACCCGCCTCCATGTGGTCCTCGGGCATATGATGGGCTGAGCCAGCGGCAGCCGCACCTGCAAGGAGCCCTTCTCTTGATAGGACGTGCCAGGCCCAGCTGGGGTGGCTCAGGGGGGAGCATCGACCCAGGAATCAGGAGGTCATGGTTTGATTCTCAGTCAGGGCACAGGCCTGGGTTGTGGATTCAGTCCCCAGTGTGGGGCCTGCAGGCGGCAGCGGATGGGTATTTCTCTCTCACCGTTGATGTTTCTCTCTCTCCTTCCCCTTCCTCTCTAAAATCAATAAAAAAATATTTTTTAAAAAGGTGTTGGAAAGCAAGACCGCTGACTTGGAACATCACCGTGTGCGACTCACGGATCAGCAGATCTGGGGAAGGACCACAGACACGGCCACGTGTGCCACGTGCCTCTCGTGGGAGCGTGCACCTCACCTGGGGTCAGGCTGCTGCACCAGCGGGAGTCCGGCCAAGCCACTGCAACAATAACTCGGAACTCCAGCAGCAGCAGAGGGGCCATGACGTCACCGCCCTGGGCGGGCAGGCCAGGTCGCTGGGCAGGGCAGAGGCACACTTTTCCGCTGGCGGCTGTCAAGGCCTCTCTCTGTTTCCTCAGCCCGGGAACCGCCGTGCAAACAGCCTGAGTCACTCGCTGATTACATCAAAGCGTGTTTGTCTTGGGTTGCAGCCTGTTTGGGTGAAAACCAAGATAAATTGCAAATTGGCTCTGGCTGCTAACAACACACGTTTTTCAGTCATTTCTGCTGAGGAATGTCTAGTGTGTCCAGGGCTCACCGCCCTATCCTGTCCTTATTCAGCAAGTCACTGACGGAAACCTCACAGGGCGGGCCGCGGGCACGGAGTGTGGTGTGTGGGGTGTGGGGTGCGGGGCATGGAGTGTGGTGTGTGGGGTGTGGAGCATGGGCTGCAGGATGGAGGGTGGTGTGTGGGGCATGGGGTGTGGGGCATGAGGCGTGGGGTTCGGGGCCCCAGCGCTGGTCCCACTGTCCTGCTCCCACCGCCTGTGCTCAGCGCCAGGCAGGGTCTCCCGCTCCTGCCTGGAGTGGGAGCTGGGGATGGAGACAGAGGCACAGACAGGCCGGCCCCCACCCTCCGTCATCAGCTGCTGTTGGACACGTATCAGCACAGACTAAGCAGCTTGCAGCAGCCGCGGGCACGGTGGGTGCGGCCAGGCTCCGCTGGGGTCTCGCCCTGATCTTGCGCTGCTTCGCGGGGCCCGGCCGCCTGCGCTCCCTGCTTGTTGGTGGAACTCGCGTCCTTGCACGTGTGGGAGGAACGCCCTACGGTTCCTCCTGCTGCCAGAGGACACTGCAGGGCTCCAGAGCCACCGCAGCCCCTGCCTGTGGCCCCGCCCACGGCCCCCTGCCTGTGGCCCCGCCCACGGCCCCCTGCCATGGCCCCGCCCACGGCCCCCTGCCATGGCCCCGCCCACAGCCCCCTGCCATGGCCCCGCCCACAGCCCCCTACCCGTGGCCCCGCCCACAACCCCCTACCCGTGGCCCCGCCCACAGCCCCCTGCCGTGGCCCCGCCCACAGCCCCCTACCCGTGGCCCCGCCCACAGCTCCCTGCCCGCGGCTCCGCCCACACCCCCCTGCCCGTGGCCCCGCCCACAGCCTCCCGTGGCCCCGCCCACATCCCCTGCCCGTGGCTGGCCTGCAGCTCCCCTTTGCCGCCACCCAGTCACAGGGGGTCTCGGACGCCTCAGCCACCAGCCGGGGACAACTCTGTTCTGGGAGGTGCAGGCGATGAGGTCAGACCTGGGTGGTGTCCCCGTTTCAGGGCCACCTGGTCTGGACGGTGTCACAGCAAAACCCCTCCCGCAGCAGGTGCGCTGGTGTCTGACGGCCGAGGAGGGGCCGCCGCGCTCCATCTGCCACAGCGAAGACGCCCTTCACCAGCTCACGCAGCTGCGCGGAGCCTCCTCCGGGCCTCGAGGCCTCGCACGGGCTCCTAAGACTGTCCCTGCGGGAGGATTCTCTTTAAATACCCGCACGCCAGGCCAGTGTGCTCGGTGTGAGAGCCTGGCCGGGCCCCAAGGGGTCATGGGGTCACGTTCCTGGTCAGGGCACGTGCGGGAGGCAACCAGTCTTGGGGGTCTCACATGGATGTTTCTCTCTCTCCCTCCCACCTTTCCACTATCTCTAAAAATCAGAGCCTGGACGGTGTGGCTCAGTGGTTGGGCGTTGACCTATGAACCAGGAGGTCACGGTTCGATTCCCGGTCAGGGCACGCGCCCAGGTTGTGGGCTCCATCCCCAGTAAGGGGTGTGCAAGGAGGCAGCCGATTGATGTTTCTCATCTGTTTCTATCTTCTCTCTGTCCCTCTCCCTCCCTCTTTCTCTAAAGTCAATAAAAACGTATTTAAAAAAATCAATGGAAAAAATATCCGCGGGTGAGAATTAACCTAGATAAATAAATAAATAAATGTGGTGACTTCCATTTCCTGACGGTTGTGGGGACGAGAGTGCTTGGGGGGGGGGGGGTGCTGACGAGCCTGGGGGCCCTGAGGACTGAGGAGGCCCCGGATCGCGGAGCAGGAGGCGATGGGCAGCTCTGGGACCGGTGACCAGGCAGGCCGTGTGCAGGGAGAGAACCGGGCACGTGGGGACAACCGGCTGCTCCGACACGGCCGTGCTGTTTTCTGGAAGGTGTGGTGGCCGTGGGGAAGGTGTCCGTGCTGTGTTCACACGGCTGACTGGAGCACACGTGGGGGGGGGGGGCAAAGGTGAGGGGAGCGGGGTGCAGGCCGTGGATGGGCTCCCCGTGTGACGCAGTGAAGGGGACCAGCTGCAGGTGCCATGGGGGGGGGGCGTGCAGGCGGGTGCGGGCGGTGCCTGCCGGGCGTGCCGGGCCTAGGGCTAAGGCCACCGCATTGGCCATCCCATTGTCACTGCCCCACGGCCGTGCACCCAGGCCTCCAGGCAGGAGCTCGGGCCCAGCTCAGAGCAGGACGGGCACTTGGGCTGCTGGTCAGGGCGGGCTCTGCCCCATGAGGCCCGTGTGCTCCGACCAGAGCCTCCTGTCTGGGCTCCCGCAGTCTGGGGGGCTCCCTGGCAGACGTCTGGGCTGAACCACCTCTGCTCTGCGACCCGCCCGCACCCCCAGCTTCTCTAAGGGGCTCCGGGGCAGGTGCTGAGTCGGGTAGGCTCATTCCCACCACCTGGGACGGGCCCGCGGCCGGGAAGGTGAGCAGCTGCCAGGCCAGCGCAGCCACTTCAGGTCACCCAGCTGTTTGCACAACCCCTGAAGGCTGGCGGCCACGGGCCACAGCTGAGCTCACAGCAGCATCTGGGAATGTGGGCGGCTCTGCCCCCTCCCCCCACCCCCCGCGGGAGCAGGGAAATGGGAGGTGATGCGGACAGAGGGCGCCTGTCATCAATCACGCCACCGCCCGGCTCCTCCGTTCAGTCACCTGCACTGAACCAAGGCCCCGAAGTCCTGGGAAACAAGGGGCCGGGGTGTGTCTGGGGCCAAGAGCCGAGGGCTCCTGTTTGGGAGGAAGGCTGGGGCCCCGCCCACCTCTCCCCAGGAGCAGGGCACAGGTGCCCTTCACCGCGTCCCTCCCTCCTCCCTCCTCGGCACCGGCCATGCCAGCCCTCCGTCCGTTCTTGGTTCTCAGGGCTCCAGTCTCTGCAGGGGAGTGTGGTGCCTTCACTTGACAAATAATTGAGCTTTTAACAAATATTTCAAAATTGCAACAGGGCTGCGAGTCCGTCACCGGGCTGCTCCCACCTTTGCAGTTCCCTGGAATCACTCCCCTTGGCCCCCTGGGCTGAGCCTGCCGGGCAGAGAACGGGTCTGCCCTGAGCTCTGTCAGGGGCAAGGAGCCCGGCCTGCAGGGTGGCCGTTCTCGCGTGGGAAGCCACTGCTCACGTGCAGGGAATCACGGGTCAGGAGGGTGGAAGTGCCCGGCTGGGCCAGGGCCTGTGTCGCTGCAGAAACTGCTGTTCAGAATCACCCTCGTCTCCAGGACCCCTGCCCACTCAGACCCGCCCCCACCCCGAATCCTGGCAGGGTCACTGCAGGGATTCTGAGAGAAGCCACGGCAGCCTGTGTGAGGGCAGCCCAGCCGCCCTGGACATGTCCAACAAGGCCAGGGTCCCACCCCAGGCCAGGGACAAGGCCAGCAGGGCCACCCGTCCAGGCATCAGCATACCTGGTCCTAAGGAGAGGACAGAGCAGGTTCAAGGGAGTCCCAGGGAGGACATGGGATGGACAGCAGGACAGGGATGGACATCAGGACGTGGGATGGACAGCAGGGCAGGGATGGACAGCAGGACAGGGATGGACAGCAGGACAGGCATGGACAGCAGGACGTGGGATGGACAGCAGGGCAGGGATGGACCGCAGGACAGGGATGGACAGCAGGACAAGAGATGGACAGCAGGACAGGGATGGAGAGCAGGATGGGGGACAGGATGTGTGAGTCGACGTGTGATCAGGACAGCTCAGGCTGGCACCGCTCTCTGTCCGGGTCCCTCTGCCCCCACGGGCTCCTGCCACACGGTGATTGGCGGGCCCAGCTGTGCCGGCCCCGGGCTGCCCTGACAGATGTTTTAATCTGCTGTTTGAAGGATGACTTCTGCTCAGCTCTGCGGTGCGAACATCTGTTTCTGTTTAGAGCGGCGGAGGCATTTCAAAGGGCGGCGGCCAGGCCCCACGGGCTGAGCGGCACCACGCGCCTCCACAGGTCTCGGCCGGAGGGTTCCCGGCGGGCGGGCGGGCAGGCGGGCGGGGGCACGCTCCTGCTCTGACACAGGGCATCTGCCTCGGAAAGCAGGTTAGCTTCCCAGGTGCACCTTTCTGGCCAGGCATGGCCTCACTCACCCACAGAACCCCCGGGCAGGAGCGCCCGGCCCACGCGGGGTGGCTTCCTGGCTTTGCGGGGGCCACGGCCCACCGCTGCCTGGGGCTCACCCGTCTCGCCCGCAGTCGCCTGGGACGGAGCGGAGGCAGCGGGCCCGCGGGTCCCTTGCAGGGTGACCGCTCCCCACGCCTGGTCCGGTCCCAGGCGGCCGCCCCTCCTCCACCCAGGGCCTGACCGTGTGTGAGCTGGGCGCAGGCATTTGCTCGCACGGGCCTTTTCTTCTTCCTCGTGCCCTGCAGCTTGGCAGCCGATGAATGTTTGCTGAAATAAATAACAGCTTCCCCTGGAGCCGGGAGGCGGGACAACCAAGAGCTTCGTGGGTCACAGAGCATTAAATCCGAGGCTCCTCTGCGAGCGCCTGTTCCACTGTGAACGGGGCCTTGGCGAGTCGGAAGGAGAGGGAAGAGACGCCAACCGCGCGGGCTGCGCCCGGCTTCCCCAAGGCCGCACAGGTAGCGGCCGGGAGGCCCCCTGCAGCTCCCCCCGGAGCTCCCTGCTCAGCGTCACCTCCATTCTGCGCAGGACACGCGAGGCTCAGAGCGTGAGGCCACCAGTCACGCTCTCCCTCACTCGTGAGCAGCAGGGCCGTCTCGACGCGGTTCCTCGGCTGAAGTGGACCAACATCAGCTGGGAGAGTGACCAGGTGACCGGTGCCGGGCGGGGGGGGGGGGGGCACAGGCCATGTTTCCCGCGAAGGGACGGCCCACCTGGACAGGCGGTTCTGCGAGCCCCTCTTTCTGTCTCCCCGCCCCTGTGGCCTGGGCCGTGTCCTGAGGCCCGTGTCCTGGACCAGCCTGGCAGGGCAGCCGGCCGGCACCCCGACCCCTCCGTGGGGCTCATCGTCGGGACAGCTCTGTTAGCCTCGTGTGCTGACAAGCAGCTCAAATGCATTCTCGTTCACTTAAGCAGAAAATGAACATCTTAGGAACAAAGGGAGGCCAGCGGGCCAGGCTTAGAGAGGGGCAGGGGTGCCGGGCACTCTCGTGGGCAGGGGCCTGCGACGGGGCCAGAGGCCTGTGGCCACGTATCTGAGACAATATCTATGCCGAGTGGCTGAGGACGCTGTGTCCCTGAGGGCCTGGCCTCTGTCCCTGGCCCAGGACAACTCAAGCCCAGGTGCCGGCTCCCCAGCGAGAGTGACCCCGGACCAGGGCTGCACACCCCGCCCCTCTGTCCCCACCGCCCGGGACAGGGAGACCACGGCCGGCCTCAGGGTGGACACTGTCTACGACAGAGACACTGAGAGCTGGCCTCAGATGCGGGCACCTGACCATGAGGCCGGATGAAATGGACGGTTGGTCGCACAGGAAATGAATGTCACCGCCCAGAGGACAGATGTCGGGTGCAGAGACGAGCAGTAAATGTTCAACCGCCTGCCTTCGCACAGAGCCCTGACTTACAGCACTTGCCAGTTTCTGTGGAGTAAGTGATCCCCCAGGGCCGGTCAGCCCACCATGGGGTCTCTGAGCGTCGGGGCTGGGACAGGTGCTCGAGGCCTGGCATGGCGGGCAGGTGTGGCCATGGCAGCCCCACTGGCCGCAAGCTGCACCTGGACTCCCAGAGCGCGTCCCCCGCCACCTGTCCCGGCGGCAGCTCCCTCCCCTGCAGGGTCTGGGCAGGATTGGAGTGGGCGACTGTCACCCCCGTTTCAACCCAGGCTCCCCTCTTCCACGTGCACAAGTCCCACGCCCGCTGTTATTCACGGAGACATTCACCGGCGGCGCTCATGTCTCTCCAGAACGTACCCTGGAACCTACAGTCTGGCCTTACTTTGAAAATTAACCTGCACAGCCCTGGCTGGTGTGGCTCAGTGGATAGAGCGTGGGCCTGCGGACTGAAGGGTCCCGGGTACGATTCCAGTCAAGGGCACGTGCCCGGGGTTGTGGGCTCGATCCCCAGTTGGGGGCGTGCAGGAGGCAGCAGGTCAATAATTCTCTCTCATCACTGATGTTTCTCTCTCTCTCTCTCCCTTCCTCTCTGAAATCAATAAAAATATGTTGTTTTTTTTCAGAAAGAAAATCAACCTGCACAGCCCAGGATCTGGGAGCCCAGAGCGCAGAGCTCGGACGAGGCACCGTGGGCCGGACTGGAGCGTCCGAAGGTGCTGGTGTGTCTCTGGGCTGTGGGGGCAGCTTTCACTCCCAGAGGTAAACCATGTCACCGTGCAATGTACCCAGACGTGTCCAAACCTCCTGGGAGAAGCTGGGGCCCTTTGCTTCCTTTCATCCTTAAAGCGACTGGAGCTGGAAACGGACAGGGGTCTGAGGGCACAGTGGTGGCCAGGGTGGGGCAGAGGGGGTGTGGGGAGGTGGCGACTGACCGGGGACTCCAGGTCCCTGGGAGGCCCCACCACAGGTGAGTGGGGGTGCCTGTCGTGCACGCGAGGCCGAGGGCCAGGGGCCCCTGCAGGCTGTCCTCTGTGGCCTCCGAGGGGCACGGTGCAATGTGTCGACCTCCTAGCTTATCGTGCGGCGGAATCCGACAGCACGTTGTATATAAACGTCTTGATCTTGCGATCTCGGCCTTCCGATTTCATCTCTGCCTTCATTAACTTGTCACCCTTAACCCAGACAAACGCTGCATAACGGCCCGTGTTTACGGAGCCGCTCCATCGCGTGCGGGGGATTCTGTGGCTCTGTTTGCTCGCGGTGTAAATATTTTAAGACGGGGCCGGTCGCAGGGGTTTCTGTGTACGTTACGCGGCGTTCTCCTTTATCCGGTCTGAAGGAGGAGCACGAGGGAGCGGATGCAAACTGTCCAAACAAACGTTTGTTCCTTCCTCCAGCTGGTGTGCGGCCGCCACGCCTCCCGGGGACGCCTGGTGGTCCCGGCACTCGGTCGGGGCGCTGGGCCAGGAGGGGGTTCGTAGCGGGGCGTCAGGGCGAGTGCCGGCTGGGTGGTGAGGGTAGAATGCATGGCCTTGTGCTGGGATGTGATGTTGGGAGGTGTGGTGTGGTGGTGGGTGGTATTGTGCGCTGTGGGGTGAGGGGAGGTGGGGTGTGTGGAGTGTGGGGTACAGGTGAGGTGTTGCAGGTTGTGAAGTGTGGTGTGCATGCATGTGTGTAGGTGTGTGTGCATGTGTGTGTGGGGGGGTATGTTTAGAGAGAGAAAGGGCAGAGCGACTGAGGGATTGGCTGAGGTTCTGGAGCTGGCAGTGTGGCCTCAGGGCGGGCAGCAGGCTGGAGGTGGGGGGGGCGCGAGGGGAGGGGGGGCAGGCGCTGCGGCCGGAGCCTGAAGGCACCTGGAGCCTGAAGGCGCCTGGAGGACAGTGCCCTCGCCTCGGGGCCTCACCTTTTCTCTCCGTGTCCTCTACTGACGGCGCCGCCATTGCCGAGGCGGACTGACTCAGCATAATCACGTCTATTAAGTACCTTCATGGCTAGCCACGTGGACAAGGGGGCGGGGCCATGTGGACAAGGGGGCGGGTCATGCAAACAAGGGGCGTGGCCACGTGAACAAGGGGGCGGGGTCACATGAACAAGGGGGCGGACCACGTGGACAAGGGGGCGGGGCCACATGAACAAGGGGTCGGGTCATGCAAACAAGGGGCGTGGCCACGTGAACAAGGGGGCGGGGTCACATGAACAAGGGGGCGGACCACGTGGACAAGGGGGCGGGGCCACATGAACACAGTGTGGGGTCACGTGAGGACGGAGGAGGGAGCATGTGAAGATGGAACAGGGGTCACATGAGGACAGAGGCTGATATTGAAGGGATGGGGCCAGGAGCCTCCAAAGGCTGCAGAGGCGGGAAGGCCCCTCCCGGGAGCCTCCGGGGGAGCACAGGCCCTGGTTTCAGGTTCTGGCCCCAGAACGGGGAGAGCACAGGGTCCTGTTGGCTGAGGCCAGTCTGCAGTCATCGGAGCAGCCGCCCCAGGACACGGACGCTCCTTTGGGGGCTTTGACCGGGTGCTGGGAACCGCTGAGCCCTGTGCCCCGGCAGGGGAGACCCCTAGACCGCTCACGGCGGGGCTCCCGGGGAGACCCATCCCTGGGCCTGTGCCTGGGCCCTGCCTGCTGCTCCCCCGGCGGCTCCTGGGCAGTGACGGTGCAGTGGGCGCACCAGGCAGCCGCTGGGTGGGAAGCGCAGGCCACGCGGCTCAGGGACTCCCGCCGCCTGCAGATGCCCGGCTGCAGGAGGATGCAGGGTCCTCCCCTCCCGGCCCCGCCCTCCCCTCCCCCTCATGCGTCCAGCCTGGGCCTGGCTTCCTGGGGCACCTGGGTCGACAGGAGCAGCACTGGGTGGTGGTGCCCATGTTCTAGATGCGGGTGCTTACTCTGCCACGTGCCAGCCACATGGACACGCGGAGTTAGCCATGCGGTGGGTCCGTGGTCCGCCAGGCTCTGGGTTTGGGAAGAAAGGGCTATTGTGGCCACTGCACTGACCTCGGTGTGGCTTCACCACCCAGGCTCCCGTGCTCCCCATGGGGCTCTCCACACCGAGGAGCCCCCACATCCCCAGCACCTCTTCTCCAAGGGCCCTGACACAGACCCTGGCCGCAGAGGCACGTGACCTGCGCTCGGGGAAGGAAATCGCCCCTAGCCAGTCACCGGCCGCTCTCCTGTCCCTTTCCTGGTCCCTCCCTCCCGGCCCTAAGACCCAACGAGAGAGAGGGAGAGAGAGAGAGAGAGAGAGAGAGAGAGAGACACGGGGCTGCAGACCCAGGGCCTGCCATGGAGCCACTGCCCGTCACCATGGCCGGGAGAGCCGGCGCGGAAGTCCTGGAGAGCTGCAGCTGGAAGGAACCAGGCTGCTGGCTCCGAGGTCTGTGCAGGGGAAAGGCAGGAGGGCCGTGGGCAGGGGAGGGTGAGGGCGGGGGAGGGGAAGGGGAGGGCAGGGGGTCAGCGTGCAGCGGGCCGCGCAGGGCCAAGTATACTTTAATGAGCTCAGCTGTGCCCTTTCTGCCCGGGATCAATAGGCAGCCGTGTGAGTGGCCATTGAGGAGCAGAGGGAACAGCTGTTGAGTGTGGGGCGGGCGCCTGGCGTGGGGCGTGCTGCTGCTGCTGGGAATTGTCACACGGGACTAAGTGGCACCAAGGGGCAGCGTGGCAGGAGGCCGCTCTCCTGAGGGGGCAGTGCGGAGGGTGCGGCCTGTGCAGGACCAGCGAGGGGCTCCCCGGAGCTCCCCAGGACATGGCGACGCCTGTGCTCCCCGCACTCAGAGGGCGAGGACGCGCGGCCGAGGGAGGAGCCAGCACCACGGCCCTGCAGACACGGGACATGCTCCGTGGATTAAGGAGGAATTCTCTATAAACCTGGGCCCATCACCACCGCTCAGCATAAACCCCGGGTTCCTTCTTCCCTCAGACACGTTAACAACCGCCTCGGCCGCGGAGCGACCGGCACCGAACTGCTCTGGGTCGGCGCTCCACCCCAGCCAGCCCTCCCGGCCCAGCCTCAGAGGGTCAGGGTGACACGTCCTGACCAGTGCCATGTGAGGTGGGGCCACTGGAGTTAGGACCTGAGGCTGATGCTGTAATCCTCACTGTCCAGCAGTCTGTCACCTGGAGCCCCATGCCCGCCACACGGAGCCCCATGCCCCACACGGAGCCCCATGCCCCACACGGAGCCCCATACCCGCCGCACGGAGCCCCATGCCCCACACGGAGCCCTATGCCCCACACGGAGCCCCATACCCCACACGGAGCCCCATACCTGCCACACAGAGCCCCATACCCCACACGGAGCCCCATACCCGCCACATGGAGCCCCATGCCCCACACGGGGCCCCATGCCCCACACGGGGCCCCATGCCCCACACGGAGCCCCATGCCCACACGGAGCCCCATGCCCACACAGAGCCCCATGCCCACACGGAGCCCCATGCCCCACACGGGGCCCCATGCCCCACACGGAGCCCCATGCCCACACGGAGCCCCATGCCCTGCACTGAGGTCTATAATCTGCACTGAGCTCCGTGTCCAGTGAAACTGAGGAACTGAACTTCCATTTTATTTAATTTTAATTCACGTAGTTAATGACTTAGTGACATGGGGCTCATGGCCACCATATTGAAGAGCAGGACCCACAGCTGCCTCTGACCCAGAAATTCTCCCCAAAGACCTGGACGCCCCTGGGGGGTCCTCTCCCCACGCCTCGCAGCTGTGTTTTCACGTCAGTGGCAATCCCATGCCCAGGACTGTCCATGCTCAGGGGTTCATGCAGGGGGGTTACTTGCTCTGGGGTCCACGCAGAGCGCACAGTAGGTGTATTTGATCTGATGCCTGACGATGCCTCCAGGACCAGCTGGAGCGTAAAGGCCTCCCTGACGAAGAGGCTGAGCATTTGCGTGTTTATGCGTGTCCTGGGCTAAAACAGCGGGTCCCCAGCTCAGGACCCTGCACACCCGCTCCGCCTCCTCCACCTCAGCACGGATGGACGGTGCTGCTCGCAGCCAGACCCTGGAAACCGCGGTCTCCTGACGGCCTGGAGCCGCCGCCATGCAGGTCAGGGCACGGGGCTCCCAACACTCATGCGATGCCACAAACCCCCAAATAAAGCTCAAGTTCAAAACGCGGAGGAGGCCTGTCACTGACGTGGCCTTCACCGGGCAGGCAGACTACGGGTTCACAGAGACAGGGAGGCGTGGAGGGGCGATGGTCACACAGCCCATGGCGAGGGAGGGACGGGCGAGAGGAGCCGTGAGGACGCTGCGGGGAAGAGAGTAAGTGGGGCGCTGCTCCGGGCCCTCCCTTGGAGACGAGGCGGCTTCTGTCACAGGGAGAGCAACCCCGACACTGCGAGGCGGGGCTCACCTGCGCCCTCGCTCCCAGGCGGCCAACGAGAGGCACGGACCTCAATCAGACGCCTGTCCGTCTCCTTCCTGACCAGCAGTGCCTGGCCCGGGCCCCGGCGCGTTACCGTGTGGGGCACCACGGGTCCCACCAAGCAGAGGGGTTTGCCACGGGATCACCGTCGCAGACGGGAACCAGCGCGTGGGCCCGGAGACTCCTCTCCTCCTGCGGCCGGTCCTGTGTGGGGTCGGCCGTCTGCACGCTGGGCCGGGCCACAGCCAGCGAGGGCAGTTTGGGTCTGACTCGCTGACCCTCCGGGCGGGGCTGTGAGGCGAGGGGAGCAGGGACCTGGGCTTGAGGTTGCCTTCATTTGGCTCTTGACCAGCCCACATCCCACTAGTCGTGGCCACGCTGTGCGAGCACGCCTCCCACGCCGGCAAAGGACCGTGTCCGGGCGCACAAAGCCCACCCCCACCCGGACAACGCGCCCGTGCCCGCGGCCGCCCCTCTCCTGCCCTCGCCACGAAGGTTAAGACGCGAACCCAGGCTCCATCGCCCGCCCTTTGAGGCCACTTTTACTGGAAATCCCCTCCCCACCCTCCGACCCCACGTGCGGACACGACTCAGAGATGCCGGCCCGGGGGCACGTCTGGGCGGCCGCCGCCTGACCCACGATGGCGTTTTGCTGGGAGCAGACCTGCCCTTTGCGTCTGTCCCGTTGGGGGCTGCTCCCCGCCATGAGCAGGATGGAGGCCACGTGCCTCCCCAGGCCTGGGCCTCGGTGCCAGGCCCCTGCCCGCTGTGTGCCGGACAGCGGGCTCAGGGGAAGGAAATGCCCGCGACACCCTCCATGTGGTGACAGCCTCCGCCTCCCCCATTCGGGACGTGTGTCGCCAGCGTCTCTGGGGAGACGAATAAATAACCAGATGTCAGCACTTGCAGACCATTTAAGGCGCCTCCGCAACACGGGGACACAAAACCCTGGACGCGGCGGGGATGGGGGATGGGGGGATGGCAGCGATTTATGGGTGCAGACACGGTGATGGGTCCCCCACCCACCCCAGCGCGCTCGCGGGTCCCGGGAGGCGGCCTCCCTCTCGCTGAGTGCCCCCTCCCCCCCCCCTTCCAGGCTGTGGAGCTGGGAGGCGATAAACAAGCCCAGGGAGCAGGAGTCTCAGAGAAAAATCAGATCTGCGGTGTCTCCCCGTCCTGCTCTCCCCACGCTGCCGTTGCCACGGAAACCAGCCAGGCAGGCCCCCCTGCACGGTGGCGTCTGTGGACGTGGATCTCCTGCCTCCTGCTTTCTTCGTATTTCTTACGTGACCTTCGAAGGTGTGCGCCGGGTCAGCTTCCTCTTCCGACAACGTCTGCGGATTCTATAAACTTCCTGCCTGCGTGCCAAGCTCTGCCCGTGCCCACCTGCCGGCTTTGTGTGGGGTGGCACACTGGGCACTGCTCTCCTCACTGAAAAGATGCACACCTACTACTTCCCCTTCGGCGGGAAAAGGGCCGCCCTTTGGTGATGGCATGCCGGCACCGGCTCCGAGGCCCCGGCTGCGACACTCTGCTGAGCGAACGCGAGGCTGCTGAGCGCCGCGCCTAAGAACAGAGGTGCTCGCGGAGGCCTGCACCCCGGGCGACACAGAGACACCGGAGCACGCCGGGTGAAACATACACACCTAAAAGCTGGTGTAAAAGCTGGTTAGAGGTTAATCTTTCAACAGCGCCAAGGATTAGAAAAAAGGACCATCTTGATAGAAGCTGATAAAATTCGGTATGATAAACTTTAACGACATCAGATTCGATAAATATTTCCTTAACGTAAGACACCTATACCTCAGCCCTAAAGACAATAACGAGTGAAGACCTTTTACAAATAATAAAGGAAGTTAGCAAGCTACCAGGGTATAAAATTACCACCGAGAGGACAGAACGGGAGAAACTGTCCCCATTTGATTGGCCAAAAACAGAGGCCAAGTATCTGGGAATAAACGGACGTTAGCATCTGCAGGAGACACTTTTTAAATCCCTCAGACGCTCAGGCAAGGAGCTAGTGTGAGTGGACAGAACTTCACCTGCCATCTATTAGAAGAGTTACCATCTACAATGTCAGGTTCCCCGACTTGTTTTATAAATGAATGCAACTCCGATAAGAATAATAAAAGTCCATTTTTTTCTGGATCTTTGTGTTTTAATTTCTTTATTGTGGGTGAGGACTAGGCAGTCTGACTCTAAAGTTCAAATAGAAAAGAAATAAGAACAGACAGGAAATCCCATAAAGAAAGGGTTAAGAGAGGGAGGCAGCCCCACTAGGTCCTAAATCAGAGAATAGCCTAATTACGGCATCGCTGGGCTGGCTCACGAACAGACATACAGAACAACAGACAAACACGAAGCACAGGTGGACACCAAGTGTGTGGGAAATTAGTATGTAATAAAGGTGATATCCCAGATAAGCAGTAAAAAATGACTGATAAATGGCATTAGGACAACTGAGTCGCTATCCACCAAAACAAATACAAAAGTTATACCCATGTGTCACACTGTACATCAAAATAAGTTCCAAATAGGTCAATTACTTAAATGTTAAAAATAAAATCATAAAAGTACGAACAGAAATCATGAGACAATCCCTTTACAACTTTGTAGTCAAGGGTAGACTCTTCTAATTAAAACTAAAAAATCCAAAAGCAGTAAAAGGATAAACTACATAACAATAAAACTTCTGCACAAAACAACCCTGCCCTCAGCACATTTATAAACCAAGATAGACAATGAGAAAAATGGATAGTTCACCTTCTATCACAGCCTGGACCTTTCATACATAAAGAGCTTCCAGAATTCAATAAAAAGATGAAGATCAGCAACCCAGTAGATAAATGGGCAAACACTTGAACACCAGAGAGTCCAGTGAAAAGAAAGTACAAGGAGATGCTCAGCCTTATAAATAACAGAAACCCTATCTGGGTGGCGAAAGTCAAGACGTTTCTAATAGTTAATGAGACTAAGACAGAGGCATTTTTACGCATTCGGTGAGGAAATTCTGTAGCCCGTTTGGAGAATCATGTGGAAACAGCGATACAATGACAAAGGTGCAGACCGTTTGAGCAACTTGACTCCCAGGAGTTGGGTCTAAGGACAGGTGCGAAAGGGCATCTGTCCAGGCCTTTAGGGCAGCATTATTTGTTATAACTGAAGGTTCATGAGATGGACTTTTATGTTATCCATCAATAGGACACATCCCCACAATGGAATACCATACAGCTTTAAAAATGGAAAACGTCTCCCTGTATAAGCTTCTCCCACATACACCAGTGAGCAAAAGAGCTGGGTGGAGTGCAGGGCCTGTAACATACTACTATTTGAGTAAGAAACAGGGAGAGTGAAAGTGAGTGTACGTGCTTAGGTTTGTTTATATAAACCCCAGGAAACCAAGGGTACACAAGAAGCTAATCACAGCTCCCACCCTCCACATGGAAAGAGCGCCAAGAAATCAACAAGAAAATAACTTCCAACTGAACAGACTGCCACTGACTTCCCAGACCAGCTCTTTTGGTCAATAGGAATGTTACGTGCTTTGTAATTGCTATCCGGTGTCATCAGCAGGCGCAGGCTGCTCACACACTGCAAGGTATATGTCCATACAACATGATTTCCTGTGTTCTCTCTGCCTGCCTGACTATGGACTCAGAAACCACGTGACCAGCTGCTTCCCGGGGCCCAGTGTCCCATCACATCTGCAGCCGTAGAGCAACCTGGCCAGTGGGCCCGGTAGCACGGAGGCTGTTCAACAGGTGAGAGGCAGCCGGCACTTCCACCACAACCCCAGCTGCCAGCCCGGCGGCCAGGCTCAGGGAGAAGGCGGGGTGGACAGACTGCTGGGCAGACACCAACCCTCCTGCGCGGAGGGGTGGGGCGCAGGGTTCTGCTGGCGGGGCCACGGGCTCCACCTGCTGGCCGGCTCCGTCCCTGCGGCCCAGACTGCAGCTGCCAGGCCTCTACAGAGCAGCCGGTGACCACCACCAATGACCAGAGCTTCCCGGACAGTGGGTGTGGGAATCTGCGTCCGTCCCAGAAAGGCCGGTGCTCACACCCTGCAGTGCCGCGAAGGCCCCTCCGGCCAGGCCCGGCGTGGACTTCTGCATCCCCACGCTGACCGCAGGCTCGGCCTGCAGCCCCGGGGGCGGCCACACAGGAACAGCAGGGACTCACTGTCCCTCTCACCAGCTTCAGGGGCACCTGGACATCCAGCCTTCACCTTCACCTTCACCTTCGCCTTCGCCTTCACCTTCGAGCCTGGGGACTGGCCCAGCTCGGAGTGCGGGAGGATGGAGCGGGGCCTGTGGGTGAGAGCACGCTCTCTGCGTGACTCCTGTGGTGGGCGATGTAATGGACGCCGTAGTGGACACTGGTGGTCCTGTCTCAGCATCCAGCTGGACCACGGCGGCCTCTGTGCCCTGAGGAACCCAGGCCTGTATCCGTCCGGTACGTCTGGAACAGCTGGGCGGGTGGGGGAGTTCTGAGGGCCGGCCGTGGGCAGGAAGACACCTGGACAGGAGAGTGGAGTCCGCACGGCCTCAGGTGCTGGACGCCAGGGCCCACCTGCAGCCCAGGGCAGGCAGACCCGCGGCGTCACTGGGCGAGTGAGCGCAGGAATGTCTCAGGGATCGGCCTCGGGAGGGAAGGTGTGAGGACGGGAGGCAGGGACTGGCCGGCCAGGGAGGCTGGAGCGGCGGCCATGCCCTGTAGGAGTGGAACCCGGGCAGCGCCTATGCAGCAGGGTCTGAGCCCCTCGCCCTTTAGGGGGAGGCAGGGGCGCCGCTGGGGGCCCCCAAGCAAGCCTGGCTCAGGGGCCCCAGAGGCCCCAGGGAGGGACAGGTGGGGGGGTGGAGAAGGCCGGGGGAGCACAGCGAGGGGAGGGTGCAGCCAGGACGCCAGGACGGGTGGGCGGTCCCGCCATCTGGACGCAGCCCACTGCCACCATTTGTCCGCCTGCGGGACGCTGCACCTCCGGGCCTGTCGGTGTCGGCTACTCACACCTCCCAGTTTGTCCCGAAGATAAACACCGCAGGCAGATGTGCTGCCAGCCAGCCCCGCGTGTCTGTGTGCGTCTGTGTGTGTGCGTCTGTGTGTGTGTGTGTCTGTGTGTGTGTCTGTGAGCGTGTCTGTGTGCGTCTGTGTGTGTATGTGTGTGTGTCTGTGTGTGTCTGCGTGTGTCTGTGTGCATCTGTGTGTGTCTCTGTGTGTCTGCGTGCGTGTCTGTGTGCGTGTCTGTGCATGTCTCTGTGTGTGTCTGCGTGCGTGTCTGTGTGTGTCTGCGTGCGTGTCTGTGAGCGTGTCTGTGCGTGTCTGTGTGTCTGCGTGTGTGTCTGTGTGTGTCTGCGTGCGTGTCTGCGTGCGTGTCTGTGTGTGTGTCTGTGTGCGTGTCTGTGCGTGTCTGTGCGTGTCTGTGGGCGTGTCTGTGCGTGTCTGTGTGTGTGTCTGTGTGCGTGTCTGTGTGCATGTCTCTCTGTGTGTGTGTGTCTGTGTCTGTGTGTGTCTGCATGTGTGTCTGTGTGCATGTCTGTGCGTGTCTGTGTGTGTCTGTGTGCGTGTCTGTGCGTGTGTGTGTCAGTGTGCGTGTCTGTGTGTGTGTCTCTCTGTGTGTGTCTGTGTGTGTGTCTGTGTGCGTGTCTGTGTCTGTGTGCGTGTCTGTGTGTGAGGTGAGGGTGTTGCCTCCTTAGAGGAAGGACGGGAACCAGGGACGAGACGGTTTTCCCTGTAGGAGCTGCGTGAGGCGAGGACCCCACCACCCGGCCAGCGTGCTCCGGGGATGGGACCCCCCCATCCACACTCCACCCTCACCCCTGACCCCTCTGCTCCCGGGGAAGCAGCCCCCTAATCGTGTCCTGCAGCCACTCCCTGTGCACGGAGGCGCTCAGGTGGGCAGGCCCTGCTCACACCTTCCTCCTCCTCACCCTCCTCCTCCTCCTTTTTCTCGCTGAGCTCGACACCTGTTCTGACGGCACTTCCCCTGGCCTCGCTCACTGTCTCCCCTCGGAAGGGCCCTGCACCCTCTGTCCTTCACCGTCCATCCGGCCGTAGGGGCATCGGGCGGCAGCACGAGCTTCCTGTCCACATCACGCTTCGGGGTAAGGTCTCATTTTGTTGTGTGGTGACCAGGCACCAGGTGCTGCTCCTCCCAGTCCCGGCCCAGCCAGTGACACCAGACTCCCCGCCCAGGTCCCGGGGGAGGAAAGGGACCTGGAGGCCATGGGGGCTCCAGACGCCTCAGCTGACCTCCGACCTCCGCAGGCCCAGGCCCTGCCCCTGAGACGGCCCGGCTCTGCCCCCCGGCCCCCGAGACGACCCGGCCCTGCTCCCCGGACCCCAGACGGCCCGGCCCTGCCCCCCGGCCCCCGAGACGACCCGGCCCTGCTCCCCGGCCCCCCAGACGGCCTGGCCCTGCTCCCCGGCCCCCGAGACGGCCTGGCCCTGCTCCCCGACCCCCCAGACGTCCCGGCCCCGCTCCCCGGCCCCCCAGACGGCCTGGCCCCGCTCCCCGGCCCCCCAGACGGCCTGGCCCCGCTCCCCGGCCCCCCAGACGACCAGGCCCCGCTCCCCGGCCCCCCAGACGGCCTGGCCCTCCTCCCCGGCCCCCCAGACGGCCTGGCCCCGCTCCCCGGCCCCCCAGACGACCAGGCCCCGCTCCCCGGCCCCCCAGACGGCCTGGCCCTCCTCCCCGGCCCCCGAGACGGCCTGGCCCTGCTCCCCGGCCCCCCAGACGGCCTGGCCCTGCTCCCCGGCCCCCCAGACGGCCTGGCCCCGCTCCCCGACCCCCCAGAGGGCCTGGCCCTGCTCCCCGACCCCCCAGACGGCCTGGCCCTGCTCCCCGACCCCCCAGACGGCCTGGCCCTGCTCCCCGGCCCCCCAGACGGCCTGGCCCCGCTCCCCGGCCCCCCAGACGACCCGGCCCCGCTCCCCGACCCCTATCAGCCGGGCCCTGCTCCCCGGCCCCCGAGACGGCCTGGCCCTGCTCCCCGACCCCCCAGACGGCCTGGCCCCGCTCCCCGGCCCCCCAGACGGCCCGGCCCCGCTCCCCGGCCCCCGATCAGCCTGGGCCTGCTCCCCGGCCCCCCAGACGACCCGGCCCCGCTCCCCGGCCCCCGAGACGGCCTGGCCCTGCTCCCCAACCCCCGAGACGGCCTGGCCCTGCTCCCCGACCCCCCAGACGGCCCGGCCCTGCTCCCCGACCCCCCAGACGACCCGGCCCTGCTCCCCGACCCCCCAGACGGCCCGGCCCTGCTCCCCGGCCCCCCAGACGGCCCGGCCCTGCTCCCCGACCCCCCAGACGGCCCGGCCCTGCTCCCCGGCCCCCCAGACGGCCCGGCCCTGCCCCCCGGCCCCCGAGACGGCCCGGCCCTGCTCCCCGGCCCCCCAGACGGCCTGGCCCTGCCCCCCGGTCCCCCAGACGGCCTGGCCCTGCTCCCCGGCCCCCCAGACGGCCCGGCCCTGCTCCCCGGCCCCCCAGACGGCCCGGCCCCGCTCCCCGGCCCCCCAGATGGCCTGGCCCCGCTCCCCGGCCCCCCAGACGGCCTGGCCCCGCTCCCCGGCCCCCCAGACGACCTGGCCCCGCTCCCCGGCCCCCCAGACGGCCTGGCCCCGCTCCCCGGCCCCCCAGACGGCCTGGCCCTCCTCCCCGGCCCCCCAGACGACCTGGCCCCGCTCCCCGGCCCCCGAGACGGCCTGGCCCTGCTCCCCGACCCCCCAGACGGCCTGGCCCTGCTCCCCGACCCCCCAGACGGCCTGGCCCTGCTCCCCGACCCCCCATACGGCCTGGCCCCGCTCCCCGGCCCCCCAGACGGCCTGGCCCCGCTCCTCGGCCCCCCAGACGACCAGGCCCCGCTCCCCGGCCCCCCAGACGGCCTGGCCCTCCTCCCCGGCCCCCCAGACGGCCTGGCCCCGCTCCCCGGCCCCCGAGACGGCCTGGCCCTGCTCCCCGGCCCCCCAGACGGCCTGGCCCTGCTCCCCGGCCCCCCAGACGGCCTGGCCCCGCTCCCCGACCCCCCAGAGGGCCTGGCCCTGCTCCCCGACCCCCCAGACGGCCTGGCCCTGCTCCCCGACCCCCCAGACGGCCTGGCCCTGCTCCCCGACCCCCCAGACGGCCCGGCCCTGCTCCCCGGCCCCCCAGACGGCCTGGCCCTCCTCCCCGGGCCCCCAGACGACCCGGCCCCGCTCCCCGGCCCCCGAGACGGCCTGGCCCTGCTCCCCGACCCCCCAGACGGCCTGGCCCTGCTCCCCGGCCCCCCAGACGGCCTGGCCCCGCTCCCCGGCCCCCCAGACGACCCGGCCCCGCTCCCCGACCCCTATCAGCCGGGCCCTGCTCCCCGGCCCCCGAGACGGCCTGGCCCTGCTCCCCGACCCCCCAGACGGCCTGGCCCCGCTCCCCGGCCCCCCAGACGGCCCGGCCCCGCTCCCCGGCCCCCGATCAGCCTGGGCCTGCTCCCCGGCCCCCCAGACGACCCGGCCCCGCTCCCCGGCCCCCGAGACGGCCTGGCCCTGCTCCCCAACCCCCGAGACGGCCTGGCCCTGCTCCCCGACCCCCCAGACGGCCCGGCCCTGCTCCCCGACCCCCCAGACGACCCGGCCCTGCTCCCCGACCCCCCAGACGGCCCGGCCCTGCTCCCCGGCCCCCCAGACGGCCCGGCCCTGCTCCCCGACCCCCCAGACGGCCCGGCCCTGCTCCCCGGCCCCCCAGACGGCCCGGCCCTGCCCCCCGGCCCCCGAGACGGCCCGGCCCTGCTCCCCGGCCCCCCAGACGGCCTGGCCCTGCCCCCCGGCCCCCCAGACGGCCCGGCCCTGCTCCCCGGCCCCCCAGACGGCCCGGCCCCGCTCCCCGGCCCCCCAGACGGCCCGGCCCCGCTCCCCGGCCCCCCAGATGGCCTGGCCCCGCTCCCCGGCCCCCCAGACGGCCTGGCCCCGCTCCCCGGCCCCCCAGACGACCTGGCCCCGCTCCCCGGCCCCCCAGACGGCCTGGCCCCGCTCCCCGGCCCCCCAGACGGCCTGGCCCTCCTCCCCGGCCCCCCAGACGACCTGGCCCCGCTCCCCGGCCCCCGAGACGGCCTGGCCCTGCTCCCCGACCCCCCAGACGGCCTGGCCCTGCTCCCCGACCCCCCAGACGGCCTGGCCCTGCTCCCCGACCCCCCATACGGCCTGGCCCCGCTCCCCGGCCCCCCAGACGGCCTGGCCCCGCTCCTCGGCCCCCCAGACGACCCGGCCCCGCTCCCCGGCCCCTGATCGGCCTGGCCCTGCTCCCCGGCCCCCCAGACGACCCGGCCCCGCTCCCCGGCCCCCGAGACGGCCTGGCCCTGCTCCCCGACCCCCGAGACGGCCTGGCCCTGCTCCCCGGCCCCCGAGACGGCCTGGCCCCGCTCCCCGGCCCCCGAGACGGCCTGGCCCTGCTCCCCGACCCCCGAGACGGCCCGGCCCTGCTCCCCGGCCCTGCTCCCCCGACCCCCCAGACGGCCCAGCCCTGCCCCCCCGACCCCCCAGACGGCCCGGCCCTGCTCCCCGGCCCCAAGACGGCCTGGCCCTGCTCCCCGCAGGCACTGCCTCTGTGGGCAGCACGTCAGAGTCACCACTGGCCACCCTGCGGCCTCTGTCCTCCCAGGAAACCCCTCAAACGTCTGGGATCCTTCGGCCCCCCGCAGAGTCGTGCCCACAGAGAAAGACTAACTTCCGGGTTATGCCCACGTGTCATGTGACTTCCATCCCAGCCAGAGACCAGCATTACCACCTGCCACAGGGAGAGAAAGGAGCGGGAGGGGCCGGGGTCTGGTCCCAGCGGCCTCTCGGGCACTGACACGCGAGGGGCATGCCCGGAGCTCCTTACCTTTGACCCTTCGGAGCAATAGTCCGTCTTTGAGACGGAGTGAGAGGCAGCTCAGGGGGCGGGTGCAGAGGCTCGAGCTCTCGGCCTCCCACTCACAGGGCAGCACAGACGCAGCACAGATGAGGCGGCTGACGGACCACCAACCCCCAGGGGCAGCCAGCAGGCGGCCTCCACCGGCTCCCAGACCCACGGTGGTGAGCGCAGGCGGCGAAGGGGCCGCCCCACACAGACCTGGGCCAACACCCTCCGTCCACCCTCTGCCACCGGTGAAGTGGCCACGCCGCCTCCTTCCAGCCGCGAGGACTAGCGCTGGCGCCAACATCCCTGGGAACCACCAGGCTGCAGGCTGTGCCAGCAGTGGGATCTGCGAGCTGGGCGACAAGTGCAGCCCAGACCTGCAGCACCCCCTTCTCAGGAGCCCCCCGCCCCGCGCCCGGCCCCACACCTGGCCCTGCACCCAGCCTGGCGCCTCCTCTCCCTGGACATTTCATGTTTATAATAAGTCTGTGCCGCCTGCTTCGCACACTATGGCCGTTGGTGCGGCTGCTCGAGGACGGGCGTTTTGAACTTGACCTAAAACTCTCGAGTTAAAGTCATCCCGTGCCTGTGGGAAGGCTCCCTGCGCTCAGCCAGGGCCTCCTCTGGTTGCAGGTGGGGATGGCCCCACGGACACGCTCTGGTCCCTGGAGCCCCGCTGGCCGTGGGCGGGGCTCAGGCAGCCCTCAGAGGCTCAGGCAGCCCAGGGCAGTGGTGACTCGGACTCCGTTTATTAAAGTCACTCAGGGGGGCCCCTCCCACCTCCCGGCCCAGCTGCACCCTCCACGCGACGGGCGGGGATGGGTCTGCTCCTGGGACAGGACGGCTGTTAGAAGTTCCCACAGCAAACCTGCGCCTGGACTCTCCTCGCAGGAGTCACTCGGGTTCCTTACAGAGGCGCCCCCCACCCGCAGTGCGCGTACCCCCCCACCTCCTGCCGCGGTGAAGGCCCCCGGGTGTCTCAGCCGGTCCCTGCGCGGCCCCTGGGCCAGGCCAGACTTGGTCAGGGCTGTGTCTCACCACAGGGAGTCAGGCGCCCCTCCCCTCCGGGGAGCACCCCTGCCTTGCCCTCCCCCGCCCTCCCCTCGCCCAAGCTCGCTCCCATCCCCTCCGCACTCCCAGCTCCAAGGGCCGCCATCGCTCCAGAGCCGGTCTTCCTCAGCCCCTTTCTCCTAGGAGTTACGTTTTCTGTCTGATTTACCGTGTTCTCTTGCAAAATGAAAAGTGAATCCACGGGCGCTCACTGTTCCCGGTCCCTGCGCAGAGGAGCAAGGACGCCCATGCCCAGAGCACACCCCGGCGCCCAGGCCTGACTCAGGGCGCCCCCCGGCGGCTCCCCAGGGAAACGCGGCCGAAGCCCCCACAGGGGGGAGGGAAGCAGCACCGAGGCCCCGGCTCTCCTGCAACAGCAGCTCCAGACCCGCCGGACACCCATTGCTGCGGGGCTCACTCCTCACCGCAGAGCCCGCAACCCTAACCGCGTCTACACCCCCGGGTGCCCACGGAGGGGCACGGGCAATCCCAGGAGCACGGCGCCCTCAGCTCTGACCCAGGAGGACAGCCGCGTGGTCCCAGCACCTTCTTACCTGAAGCCGGCCACCGGAGACAGGCTGGAGCCGCCGTGGTTCTCGCCTCCGGCTTCCCCCTTCCCGCTGCACGTGCGGGACAGAGCAGAGCCTGCAGACGGAGCCCGTGGTCTCCCTTCCTCCTGGCGCCACGGAGGCCTGTGGCACCCGCTGCCCAAGCAGCCTCGCCCAGGCCCTCCCTCTGCTCAGGGCCACGCCGCCTCCACCCTTTCCCAGGAGAACCCTCGAGTGGCCAGGGCCCTGGTGACCTCACACGTGCAGGAGACGGTGCAGCCAGGTCTGAGTGAGGGTGTGCCCAGCGCCCGGCCTGTCCTGTACCCTCAGTCCCTTCTCGGGCTCGTGTTTCCCAAGGGTCAGCCTGGCCCTGCCTCCCCAGCGGGCTCCTCACCGGCTCGGTGGGGGCGGCAAGCAGCCCAGTCACTCCCCTGCTTGTGGGAAGAACTCGCCAACAGGCCCCTGGACGGCAGACGGAGGCGGCCCGGGCCCCACTGCTGTTTCTCGTCTTCACTTCCCTGTGCCCCTCCCTCACACATGCCTGCCTCTCTCTCTCTCTCTCTCTCTCTCTCTCTCTCTCTCTCTCTCTCTTTCTTTCTCTCTCCCCCTACCCCCGTATCAGGCCTTGGCTAACAAGGCCGCCTGGCCCGCCTTCTTCACATCCACCCACGGCCAGTCCTCCCGTTAGAGTCTGTGCTGGTGCGGGGCCCATGGCCAGCTCACCTCTCACCCTTTCAGGGACGCAGGCAGCTGGCAGCCCCGGGAGAGGCTCCCCAGTGGGCAACGGGCTGTGTCCAGCGGTTGGGGACCCGGTGGGACCTCCCCACTCCCCAGCCCCTGGAGAATCCCGGGGACGGGGAGCCGGGCTGCGGGCCTGTCAGGACTGAGCCACACACGGAGGGGCTCTCTGGGCGGCGAACACACCCTAAGGTGCTCAGTGCAGCCAGAGGCCTCCTTCCTCGGAGACGGTGACGAGTAAATGCAGGAGACAGAGCCAGCACGCTACCACTTTATACCCCGGCCCACATGGAGGACAGGCTCGGGGAGAACGGCCAAGGGCTCACACAGCTTCCCGAGCAGCTGCCAGTCACAGTCGCGTCTTCATGGTGAAGAGATCGGGTGCCGCCACTTTATCAGAAACACTAAGTGAGCGTCACCTCGCCAGCGAGGGAGCCAGTTCACCCACATGTGCTCAGTGGTGCTGCCCAAGGACACGGCACCACCACGGGGACCGCACGCTCCATGGCGTGCTGACCGAGGACATGGCACCACCACGGGGAGCTCATGCTCGATGGCGCGCTGACCAAGGAGGACACGGCACCACCACGGGGACCGCACGCTCCATGGCATGCTGACCGAGGACACAGCACCACCACGGGGAGCTCATGCTCGATTGTGCGCTGACCGAGGACACGGCACCACCACGGGGACCGCACGCTCCATGGCATGCTGACCGAGGACACGGCACCACCACAGGGACCGCACGCTCCATGGCGTGCTGACCGAGGACATGGCACCACCACGGGGACCGCACGCTCCATGGCGTGCTGACCGAGGACACGGCACCACCACGGGGACCGCACGCTCGATGGTGTGCTGACCAAGGACACGGCACCACCACGGGGAGCGTGTCCCTGGAACCGCCTCCCCCGGACCGTTTGCAGGCTGTGACATCCATCCGGGGGCTCCTGGTGTGACTGAGCTGCCGACGTGGTTTCGGGCGGCCTCAGCGGGATCTCCCGGCTCGGTGGACGAGCATCTGTCTCCTCTCACTGAAAGCCCAGATGCCCAGCAGTGCCGTGTGCGTGAGCCGGGCCGCCTCGCCCCACTGGTTCCTGGCGGGGCTGGTGCAGGCCGCCAGGTTCTCGGTGAACTGCAGGACGGACTTTAAGAACCTGCGTCAGGAATTAATCCCTTTATCTATTCCATCCACTGAGAATGGGACAATGATGCGAATGTTTTCTCTTTATGAACTGGGCTTAATTTCTATCTGCGAATTCAAGGAATTCAACTAAGTACTGGGATTACAACTAAGTACTGAGTTTAACTTCTATCTGCGAATTCAAGGAAAAGGGGTGCCCACACAATGGACACAGTACAGGTTCCGTGAAAGAGAAATGCTGCCACATTGTCACTGGGGAGATGGATGGGCCCCCAAGCACAGGACACCCCACCCCTCACCGGGCACAGGACGCCCCAGCCCCCACCGGGCACAGGACACCCCCAGGCCCCACCGGGCACAGGACACCCCCAGGCCCCACCGGGCACAGGACAACCCAGCCCCCACCGGGCACAGGACAACCCAGCCCCCACCGGGCACAGGACAACCCAGCCCCCACCGGGCACAGGACACCCCCAGGCCCCACCGGGCACAGGACAACCCCAGCCCCCACCGGGCACAGGACAACCCAGCCCCCACCGGGCACAGGACAACCCAGCCCCCACCGGGCACAGGACAACCCAGCCCCCACCAGGCACAGGACGCCCCAGCCCCCACTGGGCACAGGACGGCCCAGCCCCACCGGGGAACCACCAGCTCAGGACGTCAGTGCGGAGGCTGAGACCCTGACTAGACTGGAGACAAGGACCAGCGGCTGCACTCGCTCCGCCCTCACCTGGACCTCACCGCCCTGTAAACACGCACTGAGCTGCCTGCGACCTGCGAAGCCTCAAGCTGGGGACACGAGGGACTTTGTGGGAGCAGCCGGGGTGAGCACATGACAGATCCCGCGCCTCTCCTGGAAGCTCTGCGTGTACGGCGGGTCACGCGTGTGTAAGGCGGGTCATGCGTGTGATCCTGCGCTCAGAGCCGGGTCTGGGCTCCTGAAGGGGGCTTCCCGAGCTGAGAGCATTCGCTGTAAACATCACGTCTGGCGTGACCGAGGCCCGGGCCTCACAGAGACCAGCCCCGCGGAGGCGCCCCCAACAGGAGTACGGGGGGCACTCGGCGCTCGCACTGACGCTGAAGGGGCCCACACGCGGGCAGCGCGAGGCTCAGACCCCTAAAGCCCATGAACAGTGAGGCCAGGCAGGGGTGGGGGTCAAACACCACCCAGGGATCCCCCGCAGGCGCGGAGACTTCACAGCTGCCAACGCAGCTCCCCTGGGGCAGGACACCCACCTGAGGTACCGCTGGCGGCCGCAGGGCTTCTCGCCGCGGACTCCGTGAACGCTGACCAGTTCCAGCGCCACCAGCAGCACAACCAGGGACAGCACCGGGGCCAGCAGCTTCACACTGAGGACAGCAAAGCACATTAAGTCTTAAATACAATGTGTCCAGCTTCATAGAGGAAATGAGGTTTCACCTGACCAGCCCTGAGCCACGCTGCCCCCACCCACAGGGCCTGGACCACGCTGCCCCCACCACAGGGCCTGGACCACGCTGCCCCCACCACAGGGCCTGGACCACGCTGCCCCCACCACAAAGCCCTGGACCACGCTGCCCCCACCACAGGGCCTGGACCACGCTGCCCCCACCACAGGGCCTGGACCACGCTGCCCCCACCACAGGGTCCTGGACCACGCTGCCCCCACCACAGGGTCCTGGGCCACGCTGCCCCCACCACAGGGCCTTGGGCCACGGCTGGGCCACGGAAGCCCTCAGGAGGAGCTTGGCCACTTGCCACCAGGCCCCCCTTCCTCACGCCCTCTTGTCTAGTTCTGAGCCAGCAGGGCCTGCTCTCTGGACAGGGAGGACAGGGAGGACCTGGCCCTGCCCCGGACCCGCCTGGGCGCCCTCCCCTGCACCCATCAGCGTCTTCCTTACAGCCCGACAGCCAGTGAAAACACGCGCAGGAAGAGCAACGGAAAGGCTTAAGCATGAAAAGGTGCCTGTGTCTCTGGGACTCAAAGAAATCCCAACGACAGTGAGATTTCATCTTTCCCATAAAACCGGTAGGAGATTAAAGATATTCTGCTTCGGGAAGGATGTGGGGGAGCAGGCATCCTCTTGTAAGCGGCCGCTCAGAGCGTAAACTAGGCATCAGTTTTCGGAAGCAGTGGGAGCTGAAAGTTTTAGACATCCCTCGACTCAGGGCTCGGCATTTGTCCCAAATGGTAACTCCCCGAGGAGCAGCACACGCCAGGACACGGCTCCCACGTCACCGCTGCTGTGCCTGCGATCCACACTCACCCGGGCGGGCAGTCTTCCCCGGGCTGCAGCCACGCACAGCAGGTGTTCCATAACTTTCCCTAAAATTCAGTATTTCTCTCAAAGTAAGAACCAGAACTGCTTCCAGAGGTAACTCCTGCCCAAGGCTCCTTTGAACCGGGCACAGCCACGCACCTGCTCACCACGCACATGGCACAGCCACTCACCTGCTCACCACGCACACGGCACAGCCACGCACCTGCTCACCATGCGCAGGAAATTCTGCCTCTGCCGGGAGCGCAGTGTCTTCTCCGCCCACTGCTGGCCCCTGCGCTCCAGGGAGGCCGCCACCTGCTGGGACACCTGGGCGCAGCGTGAGCTGATGCTTCGGAGCACAGTCAGCACCTCCAGGACGGCTCGGGGGCAGAACAGGGTTGGCACGCGGAGGCTGCAGATGTATGGGAGCGGCCGGGGCCACCTGCGGTCAGAGCACGGCTCTGTGGGCACAGCCCCAGGGTGGGTCCTGTGGGCATGGCCATCGCCGACCTCCCGGGCCACCATGCCGCCTGCTGCACTGAGTCCCGCGGCCGCCAGCTCGCGTCTGCTCTTACACACTCAGGGGTTCCCGCCACGCGGGCTCACCTGGGGCTGTCATCACAGACCAGCCAGGCTGAGAGCACCGAGGCCCAGCTACCGACTCCGGCTTGCGTGTCAATGTCTGATGAGTGTGGGAGGAACCTTACCTCTCAACAGGAAGGCGATCTAAGCCCCCGAAAGCACAGTGGTGCCCAGGCACGTGGCTGCTCAGCTCAGACATGATCTTTATAATCAAAGGCTCGCAGGCACTGGCTTCAGAACTGCCACCTAATCTGGAAAAAGAAGGCATTTAATCGCACCTGACGTAATTCAGGCCCGGCTAGCTCCTGTGCAAAATCACATTATGTACCTGGTTCAGAGAAAAGCGCTCAATCTGAAAATGCTTCCTCAGCTATAAATGAAAAGGCCGCCACGGTGCCCTGATGGGGTGGGGCTCGGCTGGTTGTGATGAGGGGGCTGATAACCTGACTAGAGGCTCGGTGCATGAAATTCGAGCACAGATAGGGTCCCTAGGTCTGCCGGTGATCAGGGCCGACTGGGTCCTTCCGGCTGCTGGCTGAAGCCTGCCTTCATTCAGCGCCGCCCCCCGGTGGTCACGCACGTCATAGCGAGCGATCAAACTCCAGGACTCCCAGTCAAATTCCCGAGGGGACAGTTTGCATATTATGCTTTTATATACATAGCTACACCTGAATTAATCTAAAAAATAATCATATTATTTTAAATCTTAGAACAAATATACTTACGTGAATGGGGGGCTAAGTTTCTCATATATGATTGAGGAGGTGGTTCGGCTGTGAATCCAGTAAGCAGAACCGATAGGCATGGTCAGCCGACCCACGAGGAGTCAAAACATCATCTCATCCACACCACCTCACCCACACCACCTCATCCGCACCACCTCATCCACACCACCTCATCCGCACCACCTCATCCACACCACCTCATCCGCACCACCTCATCCACATCATCTCATCCACACCACCTCACCCACACCACCTCACCCACACCACCTCACCCACACCACCTCATCCACACCACCTCACCCACACCACCTCACCCACACCACCTCACCCACACAACCTCACCCACACCACCTCATCCACACCACCTCATCCACACCATCTCATCCACACCACCTCATCCACACCACCTCACCCACACCACCTCATCCACATCATCTCATCCACACCACCTCATCCACACCACCTCACCCACACCACCTCATCCACATCATCTCATCCACACCACCTCATCCACACCACCTCATCCACACCACCTCGCCCACACCATCTCATCCACACCACGTCACCCACACCACCTCATCCGCACCACCTCACCCACATCATCTCATCCACACCATCTCATCCACACCACCTCACCCACACCACCTCACCCACACCACCTCACCCACACCACCTCACCCACACCACCTCATCCACACCACCTCATCCACACCATCTCATCCACACCACCTCATCCATACCACCTCACCCACACCACCTCATCCACATAATCTCATCCACACCACCTCATCCACACCACCTCACCCACACCACCTCATCCACACCACCTCACCCACACCATCTCATCCACACCATCTCACCCACACCACCTCACCCACACCACCTCATCCACATCATCTCATCCACACCACCTCACCCACACCACCTCATCCACATCATCTCATCCACACCACCTCATCCACACCACCTCACCCACACCATCTCATCCACATCATCTCACCCACACCACCTCACCCACACCATCTCATCCACACCACCTCATCCACATCATCTCATCCACATCATCTCATCCACACCACCTCACCCACACCACCTCATCCACACCACCTCACCCACACCATCTCATCCACACCACCTCACCCACACCACCTCATCCACATCATCTCATCCACACCACCTCACCCACACCACCTCATCCACACCACCTCACCCACACCATCTCATCCACACCACCTCACCCACACCACCTCATCCACATCATCTCATCCACACCATCTCACCCACACCACCTCATTCACACCACCTCACCCACACCATCTCATCCACATCATCTCATCCACACCACCTCACCCACACCACCTCACCCACACCACCTCATCCACATCATCTCATCCACACCACCTCACCCACACCACCTCATCCACACCATCTCACCCACACCATCTCATCCACACCACCTCACCCACACCACCTCATCCACATCATCTCATCCACACCATCTCACCCACACCACCTCATTCACACCACCTCACCCACACCATCTCATCCACATCATCTCATCCACACCACCTCACCCACACCACCTCACCCACACCACCTCATCCACATCATCTCATCCACACCACCTCACCCACACCATCTCATCCACACCACCTCACCCACACCACCTCATCCACATCATCTCATCCACACCACCTCACCCACACCATCTCATCCACACCACCTCACCCACACCACCTCATCCACATAATCTCATCCACACCACCTCATCCACACCACCTCACCCACACCACCTCATCCACACCACCTCACCCACACCATCTCATCCACACCATCTCACCCACACCACCTCACCCACACCACCTCACCCACACCACCTCATCCACATCATCTCACCCACACCACCTCACCCACACCACCTCATCCACATCATCTCATCCACACCACCTCATCCACACCACCTCACCCACACCATCTCATCCACATCATCTCATCCACACCACCTCACCCACACCACCTCATCCACACCACCTCATCCACATCATCTCATCCACACCACCTCATCCACACCACCTCACCCACACCATCTCATCCACATCATCTCATCCACACCACCTCACCCACACCACCTCACCCACACCACCTCATCCACATCATCTCATCCACACCACCTCACCCACACCACCTCATCCACACCACCTCACCCACACCACCTCATCCACATCATCTCATCCACACCACCTCACCCACACCACCTCATCCACACCACCTCACCCACACCACCTCACCCACACCACCTCACCCACACCATCTCATCCACACCACCTCATCCGCACCACCTCATCCACACCACCTCACCCACACCATCTCATCCACACCACCTCATCCACATCATCTCATCCGCACCACCTCATCCACCTCATCTCATCTCCTGATGACAGTAGCTGACATTCGTCATCCACACCACCTCACCCACACCATCTCATCCACACCACCTCATCCACATCATCTCATCCGCACCACCTCATCCACCTCATCTCATCTCCTGATGACAGTAGCTGACATTCGTCCCCCAGCCCCTTCCCCTTTATAGTACTGTCCCCTGCACCTGCTGGAAGACAGGGTCTGAATGCCTGTAAGCGTCCTGTCTTCTTGGTTCGCTGGCCTTCTCAATAAATGCCTTAAATGAATCCACCCTGCCTCTGATATTGGGCACAGCAACAGGCAGCCGGAGCCCAATCAGGGTTTCCCAGTAACAGCTGGAGCACTGTCCTGTGCACTGGAGGGTTGTGGGTTCGATTCCCGGTCGGAGTGTGTATGGGAAACAACCAATTGATATTTCTCTCTCACATCAATGTTTCTCTCTTTCTCCCCATGTCTCTCTTTAAAATAAATTATATATAATTTCCATCCTTGGAAGAAGATTAAAAAAAGTCAGTGGTACAATATGCTAAAAGCAATATGCTTTGCTGACTCGTGAATCTGTCTCTGACTCTACAACCCAAAATCCGTGTTCCCACTTCTCTCCTGAGAGTCAGACCCCCTTTCTGATTGTCCATGTTCTCAGTCTCCACACATACCCACCCACAGCTGAGCTCTGAGCTGGACGACCACCCTTCTTCCTCTCCACCCCCCACTCCACCCGTCACCAGGCCCCACGGCCCAGCTGCTCCCCGACTGCTGTGAGGCCTGCACGCTCCCGGGATGGAGCTCACCTGGCCGCTTCCCTGGCAGCGTCCTCCGGCAAAGGCAGCAGAGGCCACGACCGGACGCTCTCCTCACAGCTCAGCACCTGGGAGGAAAAGGCCCCGGCTTCTGAAGGTTCTGCAATAAGGCTCTAGAGCAGTGGTTCTCAGCCTTGGCTGCACATTAGAATCACCCGGGAATCTTTTTAAAATCCTGATTTCTGGGCCTCATCCTCCGGAAATTCTGTTTCTGTGTTACTAATGTTGGGGCCTCACCCCATAACAAAGAAACAGAATTTCCGGAGGATGAGGCCCAGAAATCAGGATTTTGAAGATTCCCAGGTGATTCTAATGTGCAGCCGAGGCTGAGAACCACTGCTCTAGAAGAAACCTATTTTAAAACCTTGTTTTGAAATTGCTGCAGGTGTGCCCGTCACCTTCTAGAAGCCTGTGTGTAAAACTGCTACGGACATTACGTTTGAAAACCAGGGGGTGGGTGTCGGTTATTCATTGTGAGATACAGAAAGGCCGGAGACACGCCGGGTCCGTGCGAGCAATGTCCGAGCGGCTGTGGGGCTGTCGAAAATTCCGATGCACTGTGGCCAGGACGGGGCCAGTCCCCTCCGAGTCGGACTCGCTTAATGGGCACAGTCCCCAGGAGCCTGCGGGGTGGCCAGGCGTGGGGTGACTTCCCAGGCTGGGGCGGGGGCGAGGGGAGGGCGACCGGCGTGCTTCTCCCTGGTGCTGTGGGCCACGCGTTCTGAGTGAAGACAAGGCCTCAGCCAGTGGCCGTGGCCAAGTGCCAGCACCGGTTCCAATATCAGACGGGACCCAGCCCCCAGCCCCCAGCCCCCAGCCCGTCCAAACACCTGACCCACAAACGTGTAGGCGGCCCTGACCGGGCGGCTCGGCCGGTTGGAGCGTCTCATAACCAACAGGCTACGGGTTTGACTCCTGGGAGGGCACTGACCGCGGTTGTGGGTTTGATCCCCGTTGGGGAGGATAAAAGAGAAGTGTCAGGAAACGAAGTGGCCACTGTAGACACCACTGTACGTGGAGACTTGTTACACAGCACATTTTACAAAGAGGCCTCGCGTCTGAGTGACCACCGTGGTTGGAGCGCCAGGTCTGCCCACCGGAGTCCGCCCCAGCGAGGCAGCCCCGGCCTGAGCCTTCCAGTCGCGCAGCAGCCACACACACCCCGCCCCGTGGCCGCACGCAGCTCACCTGCTTTTTAATCAGCGCGACCGGGTGGAAGCGAGCACTGTAGCCTTCCGCCAGCCTGACCAGCGCCTGAACCGCTGCTTTTTCCTGGTGGGAAACACGCGTGGTGAGGCTGCCAGTTTTGTTCCATTGAATGTTAAGCCCCACACGTCCCAATTCCTCCGTCTCATTCCGTTCAGCTGTAGCAGCTGAGCTCTCCACAGAACAGGTTTGGGATGGAGTCACATCATTGCCAGCAAAGTGATGTTCGAAGACGTGAAGACAGTGATAGATTAAAAGGCCAAATCCATGCTTGTCCACAACGCAACAAACACGGACAGAAATAAGAAAGAAAAGATCCCAAACATTTGGAAAATTTGAGAGATTCTCTTAAAAAATAGAATTTAGTAGAAATGTAAACATTAGCATCAATACATGTAATCAATGCACAATTATGTGTTCTGATGGGAGCACACAGTAAACCAGGTAAGTGAAGCACGAGACGATGAAGTGAATGGCGTTTAAAAACGAACGCTGCCCTTTCCGAGCCGCGGGGCAGGGACCGGACTGTCTCCTTCCCTCTCCGCTACCTTAAACTCCGAGGCGAGGTCTTCATCAGCGAATCTCAGCAGCAGCACCAGGGAGAAGGCGAGCAGCTGGTCGGCCAGTCCTTTGGGAAACGCCGGGAGGCTGACTTCCCCGTGGCTTAGGCGATCTCTGACTCGAGGCCCTTCCTGGTGGTTCAGGAAGTCCCAGAGGAATTCCTTGCGGAAGAGACGGACAACAGTCAGCATCCTCAGCAGAGGCCCCGCCGACACGCTGGGGGAGCGCACTGCCGGGAACCGCTGACTCCGGGCCCCAGACGGAACCTGAACAACCAGCAGCCGCAGGCCGGGCGCAGCTGCGGAGACGAGGGAGCAGGCAAAGGGCTCAGCGCTCTCTCTGCGCACGTCATGGGCCAAGGTCAGTGCCACGTCAGAGAAGTGCTGGTCACACCCGTGAAGAAAGAGCGTCGGACTAGAAAGGCCTTACCATCGCAGGCTCCCCGAGGACAAGAGGAAGCCGGTTGATCTCACCATCACTCAGGTGTTGTGCCAACATCTAAAACGCCCAAAACAAGCAATTCAGCTGGTACACGGGCACGCACGGGCCTTTCAGAGCCGAAGCACCCTGCCCTGTGCCTTTGCTGCGAGTCGTTAAATGAGCCCCAAGCCAATCAGATGAAGTGAGGGCGTCTCCAAGGAAACTGCCCCCGGGCCAGGAAAACGTCTCTTAACCCGTTTAATGACCTTAGTACATGCAGCTTTCTAACTGTGAGGGTGTGTCTGTGTACATGTATGTGTGTACTTGTATGTGTGTATCTGTGCGCGTGTGTGTCTGCATACTTGTATATATGTGTGTATCTGTGTTTGTATGTATGTTTGTGTACTTGTATATGTGGGTACCTGTGTTTTATGTGTGTTTATGTCTACTTATATATGTGTGTGTCTGTATGTCTCTGTCTTTTCACGTGTACACGTGTGCTTGTGTGCTCCGTGTCCACCAGTTCCTTCATGAGTCACTTGGCTCACGAAGATGATGAGGCCCAAGCAGGAGCCAATCCTGAGGCCCGAGTCCTGTACGGACCTGACTTCACCGTCCAGTTCGGTCCCCACAGCCCCAAATAACACACCCAGTAACAGCGAATCAGTTACTGACGGGACAAACTCCGCACTGAGCAGGCTCCTTCTTAACCCCTCCCCCAGGTCCCGGAGCTAAGTCATCCAAAGGCAGAGGGGCTCCCGTCTCCTCTCGGAGCTGCTCTGTGGCATCACCGGCTTCGGGGTCTGTACGGAGTCCACCCAGGAGGCACACAGAGGCCTCTACACTCCACCAGTGATAAAAACATTTCACTGTGACTTTCACTATTCCGGACTTCCTCCTTCAGAATCCCACCCCCTACCCTCAGATGACACGCCTCAGTGACTACTGCACGCTCGTGGCAGCCACGTGCGAAACAAGCGAGCGCTAGCCGTAGCTGACGTGCGAGCCTCTAATAGCGGCAGCGCTTGATGCTGGTCCCAGCATTTCCCAGCCTTGTCTCTGTGACTTTAGAGACTTGGTGAATAATGCTGGCCCCAGCTCATCCCGACAGCGACATTCAGCTCTAAGGCTGTTTCTAGCTTATACGACGATCAACGCTTTCCTGTAAGCTTGTGAATGACGGCTAATCTTTCACTTTAGATTTTAAAAGAATATACTGTTTTGTGTGTTTCAAGATACCTTGTAAGTTCAAGTTCACTTACTTCATCAAAGGTGGTGTACAGAGCTGCCGACTTCAGAAAAGGGAAAAAAAGGAAATAATTAAAGCAAAATACGAGCGGGTGAACTGTTCAAAGCAGGAGGAGTCTCACATGCCAACAAACACGAAAACCTCGTCTGAAATCCGCCTCCACCCAGCAGCACTTTGGGAAGAACGTGGACAAAACACACACATGACGGCCACGTGGGACCCAGGGCGCCCGGCCGCTGGAACTCTGCCCGTGCTGGCCGTTCAGCTCGACCTCCTCACACCTCCAGGCCCGCAGCGTCACAAACCACTGCCCACCCGGGTGCCTCTGCTGACGGCACGAGGCAAGAGCAACGGGGCATTTCCCCACAAACAGCCCGGTTCCCACACTCTTGGGGTGACCGGCACCGTCTACAGACACAGGCTCCGGGCGGAACCCCAGCTCTGATCCCGCCTTCCACTGTGGCACGTAGCTCCTCTGCACAACAGCAGGGAGGAACCCGCTGAGAGGCCTGGGACCTGTGTGAGCGGCACGGGGACGCCACTGGCCGTTGAGCACTTGAGGCCACAGAAGACACAGGGACATGTACTGGTTTAGAAGATAATGGGTGGCAGCGTGAGCATGGGTCAGAGAAGGAAGAGCAGCATGAAGACGGGACGGGGGAGGAGCTCAGGGGGCAGGACAAGGAACCAGGAGACCTCAGCGCAGAAAGGAGGGGCACAAAATCCATCACGAGAAGAACCGATGGGCAGTGCTGGACCGAGTGGCCATGGAGAATGAAGTGCAGGCAAAGGTTTGGGGCCAGAGCCACTGAGAGCATAAGAATAAGGAATTTGTAGGAGAAAAAATATGCTTTTTAAAAATTAAGTAAGTTTGAGATGCTGGGGAAAACCCATATGAAGATATTCAGCAAACAGGTGTCAACCTAACTCAGGAGATGAAAGAACTGAGTTAGAGGCAATGCCTGGAGACCCTGGAACTTAACGCTACGAATTGCCCTCGTAGCTGCTTTGGCTGCATCGACAGCCTGTGATACGTTGGGCTTCCGTTTTCATGAGGTTCCAAGCGTTTTTTAGTTGTTGTCCCCTCAGAGGAGACAGCTTTAGGCATGGGGTTGTGTGAGATCTCCCAAGGGGCAAATATAAGGAGAGGACAAGGTTGAGAAGAGAATTTTGAGGAATGTTGACATAAAGGGGCAAAAAGAGGAAGATGAACTAGTGAAAGAAATTGGAAAAGAAGACATGGCAGACGCTGCTGCTCACCCTATAATTCGGGGCCCCCTTTCCTTATCCATGGATCTCTTAATAGTTCACTGGGCACAGTGCCACCCGAGCCTCCCACAGCGGGGTGGGATGAGTTCTGGCCAAGAGGAGTAGAGCAGTAGGGTCCTTACAGAGGGCGCATGCTGCAGCCCATGGACCTCCTCGTGGGCCACAGTGATACGTCAGTGACTACGGCTACAGAGAGAAATGAGCGGTAACTAGTTGTATGACATCACTGAATTTAAAAGACTACTTTTTAAATATGACGGAACTACCACAATCAACCGTAAATGAACGTAAATCCTATAAAACGTTATAATGGAAAGCCACAAAAAAGGACACTGAGTCTTCTGAGGAACGCTCTCAGCTAACAAGTTCATGAACTGCAAACAGAAATGAGGCGTTAAGATGACTGCAGAAGCCTGCCGCTCGCACACGTACCTCGGCCGTCAGGAGTCTCCTGGGACACCCGTTAACCTTGGCGAACAGGCCCCGCAGCCCCGTCTCCAGCTGCATCAACAGCAGCATGGCGCAGTCGGCGAACCTGCCAAACGGAGGAAAAGCACAGCCCGCTGTGAGGTGGGCACGGCCGGCCCCCAGCCAGGGGGCGGTGTCCAGACTGGACGCTGTGTCCAAAGGGAGACAGCGCCGTCTCCTGGGACTTGGGCCTTTACAACGGCTTCGGGGCTTTACCACCTGACGGGCCACTTTTAGTGCCTCAGTGGAAGGTGTCGTCCAAAGCCGCCGCGTTTCCTTTCTGGAAAGTACTCAGGCCCAGGACACCAGTGGCTCTCACCGTCTCCCAGTGGCCGTCCCGGGAAACGCGGGAGGAGTGAAGACCGGCGACCCCTGAGGTATGAGCGCCAGCTCGCTCCTCGGAGCCCGAGACCAATTTCCTGTTCCCGGTTCGCCAACCCTGGACTCAGGGCTTCACTCACAGTAAAAACTCAATGACTTTTCAAGTCGATTCTAAACAACAATAATCTTCACCCGCCGTCCCGTGATCCTTGACACGCCACGAGGAGGCCGCTCTCCTGGTCAGGAAGGTGTTTCCCGCGAGCCCCCCCTCCAGACAGCCGCCCGCCCGTGGCTGGAGCCCCACAGCAGGGCCTGGAGGCAGGGGCTGAGGAAGGACTGGTCCCCGGACTCAAGAACCACCCTTGTGCCGCCTTCCCGTCACCTGTGTGTCTTGAACTTGGTCAACGCGACTTCCCAATACGGCAACATGATCCTCAGGACCAAAGAGGATTTCTTCATCACTTCCTCCAACGCCCAAAGTACCTCGTCAGTAGCAGCTGCAAGACAGCAAGAGGTTTCAGCACAACCACAGTCACTGAAAAGCTATGAACGCCCTCGAGAGGCGGCTCGTCTCCTCAGGCGGGTGAGCCACAGCCCAGCCCGGGGCGGCACGGGGCCCGGTAAGGAAGACCGCCCCGCCCTGCGCGGGGCAGGTGGCCAGGGGCTTTGGCGGAAGCAGGCATGGACACTGCGTCTCGTTAGCAGTGCAGGCTGTGACCTTCTGTAGAGGAGTTCAAGGTGGACCAGCTGACCACCTGACCAGGAAAATAAACTTCCACAAGATACAGGAACCTCGAGTGAATGCTGGGGAAGCGACAAACTTCGGTGCTTATGACGCGTAAAGGAGGTTCGTCCTTGGTGACACACATCCAGTCTGGGGGTGTGGATGTGGGGGAGGCTGCGGGCGGGCGGCGGGGTGGAGGGGAGTCTCTGGACCTCCCTCTGTGTTTTCATACGCTTAAACTGCTCTAAATAGCGTCTTGCCATTTGTATGTACCGTATTATTGGCCGTCACCGGACTAGCGCAAGGGTCTGTGCACAAAAGGCTGAGATGTGGGGCCACGTGAGTCACACTCTCACTGGCAGACACAGACCTTGTACCGCGACGGCCGGTGAGGGGCAGTGGGCTTGGAGAAGCACAGGTGGAAAGCTCTTTCAAGGTCCCCCTCCCCACGACTTGGTGAAAGGCTCGGTCACGGTGAGGATAAACGATGGGAAGACCGTTCCACCGCGAGGGCTCTGGGCACAGACGAGCGTGGGCAGCGGAGGCGCCTTAGAAATGGCCCGACACCACGTGCACGCCAGTCCCTCTGGAGGCCAGACTGAACCCGTCACCAACATGGACCCACAGACTCCCCGCAGCAGCCCGGGCGCGGCGGGAAGGGTCGGGTCCAGGTGGCGACGTTTCACATACGACTTCGTGGCTCTGTCTCCGCACGTCGCCGAGAGAACGCCCCACCGGGAGCTCACGCCTGAGGCTCCGATGACAGCCTCCCTCATGCCACTCAGGGGAGACGCGGGACTTGCCGGGGAAGACGGTCCAGTCCTCTGAGTCCGCGAGCGTGAGGAGCGGCCGACGGGCCACCGTGCGCTCCGTCTGCTGCAGGTGAGCCTCCAGCAGCTGGCCCAGCCCCGCGGTCAGCAGCACCAGCATCGAACAGTACCTGCGGAGACCTCAGTCAGACGCAGAAAAGGCTTTCCTTTCAGGAGAAAAAGGTCAAAATTAAGAAAGCAAAGTGAAGCGGTGCCACATGGGCTGGGGCAACAAGAGAACCTCAGACGCGGGAGCTGAAACCGCGGGGACCCCTGCAGGGGCTCCGCTGGAACACCCAGCGTCCCCTCCACGTCCTGCGGAGACGGGCCTCCCTGTCCCGACAGAGGGGTGAACCCCCAGTGCCCTCCACAGGGGAGGCCCTTCTGCAGCACCTACTTTGGAGGAACTTCCTGCGGGGACGCGAACCCGTGCCACAGGACGTTGCGCAGATTGAGTCCGCGTGGTGAGCCCACAAAGACCGTCAGGACGTCCATCTGGGCAGGGAAGGAGAGCAGAGGCTGGGCAGTGCGGTCATTAACAAATCGCTGATGCAACAAGTCACGTTTCCGTCCTTCCCACAGCAGTTCCCCTAGTTCAGGGGTCGGCAAACTGTGGCTCTCGAGCCACAGGCGGCTCTTTGGCCCCTTGAGTGTGGCCACGAAGTTTCAATCGCACCGTATGTGCGCGCCCGCACGTGGTATTTTGTGGAAGAGCCACACTCAAGGGGCCAAGGAGCCGCCTGTGGCTCGCGAGCCGGGGTTTGCCGACCACGGCCCTAGTTAGTGCACAGTCGTCGGGGTAGAGGTAATAAACAGCCTACAGTTACTGAGCAGTTACTGCGTGCACCTGCCTCGCCCATCCTCAGACCCGCCCACGAAGAAGGCACTGCTGGGAGGCCCCCTGTGCAGGTGAGAGGAGGGGGCAGAGGGGACCCCGGGCAGGGCGAGGGTGGGACCTGGTCCCCGGCGGTGCTGGGCATCAAACGGCCTGACATCCAGATAAACTCACACAGGAAACGACTTGGCACAGAAGCGCCACAGTGTACTGCGTGGGCCTGTGTGTAAACGGGCGGGCGGGCAGCTCGGAGGGGAACCTGAGGCTGTGGGGAGCTCTGAGGCCCCTCTACCTGTGAGGCGACAACACTCCCATCGGCATATTTTTGAGGAGCACAAGTGCAGCGGACGCTCGCCGCCGTGTGCTGCGCATCCTCTGGGGCTGTGGGGGAAGCTTACCACAGGCCGCCCGAAGACTTGAGCCAGCTCCGCAGAGGCAAGCAGGTCTCTTAAAAGAAACGGGCATTCCTTCCCCACCAGTAAAAACACCTAAAATTCAAACAAAATTCATGTAGCAGCTGCATTCCAGTGAGCCAAATGGTATTCAGGGAGAAATCACCCATAAGGCAACTGCTTGGACAAATGGTGGGAGACCATTACTGAAGACACCCACGTTTTATTGTCATAATCATCCAAAACGTACTAAAACTCTGCACCAAATAACTGCACTTTAGAGGAGAAGGAGAATTAAAATCAAGTCACTCAGGTACTTTAACGGCCGGACAACGAGCGTTCCCACACTCACATCACCCAGGGCCCGTTCCAGACAGGCCGTCAGCTTCATGAGGCTGAGAGCAGCAGCAGGGGACTCACGACTCTCCAAGGCATCAAATATTTCCGGAAACAACTGTTTCGAATAAGACGCGCTTCAGAATTTATGCTCAATAAGAAATATTTCTCCCAGTAACAATACTGTTCATAAGAGCCAGACCTCTAAAGATTTTGATGATCGTGTTTTAATGATTCTTTTGGGTATAGGTAAACATTTCCTACAAACATAACTTCTAAATCAGTAAAAAGTAATATCTAAGGAGTTCTTTGAATGTCCTTTGTATAATATTTATTGAAAACAGGAAGTGTGGTGTGACTGTACACCGAGAAGTCAAATGTTTTTACCTAAATCTTATTTCCAATTTGCATTAATTCTTAAGATAAACATACGGCAGCCCGCCCTGCCGCTTCTGAGAGCTATTGCAGAGGGAGCAGGAGTGACCCTTTCACACTGAATGGGGAGACTCCAAAGGTTTTCAGAGGGAGGCTTGCTGGAGGCACTGCTCTGCTGTGGTCCTTTACTGTGCCACGTGACACCGCTGGTTTTCACCAACCAACAAAGCAGCTGAAACCAGGTTCGAGCCTCGAAGGGCCCTCTCCCTCCAATTCAGCAGGACTGAGGCCAGCCCTGCTCCCAGCCGGGGGCCCACTGTCTCAAGATGACCTCGCTCTGCCAGCAGGGCTGTCTCTCTTCTGCAGAGGCCCACTTTGCCTCTGTCCAGGACCAGCACCCACATACCAAGCTCCCTCCCACCCCCATCCTAATGCTGCACCTCGATACTCCCCTTGGTCAAAGGGTGTGCTTCTCAGCTCAGACCCAGAGACGCTGCATAAGTCCCAAGTTCCCCTCCGGGCCCTTCAGAGAGACCCCTTTCAAATTAGCAAGTAACAGGGTTTCGACGTGGAATTTGCAAAGGCCGAACCTCTGGAGAACTTGTCCACTGGAGCCACGGTACATACTGAACTTCAAACTGCCCCTTGGTGAGAGACGAGAAATGCATGTGGACAGCCTCACACACAGGGCCCAGCAGCCTCACGCTTCCCTGGTAATCCAGACCTTGGCCTTCAAGGATGAGAAACAAGTTAGCACCTCCGCTCCTATATCCTGGGGAGAAAAGTCTCTGAGTCGTCAGAGAAAAAGTGCTCTAATTAAAACATTCCCACAAAGTCCACATCCAGTTTATAATTGAACTTACAAAAAAGATACACCTACCTTGAAATAAGTTATATGGTGCTCATCTGATTATAACATAAACATATGCTATTGGTAGAGAACTTGGAAAATACAGAAAGTTTCAAACAGGAGAAAAATATTTTCTTCAATTTCTTTACCTGTATATAAGTTTATAGAAAATCAGGTTCATACAGCATATATAATACTTCACCTGATTCCTTTTTACTTAACATTAGACTGTGCAATTTCCAATGATCTTAATTATTTTAGAACATATTTATAATATGAAATATTTTAGGAGTTTCAACATTCCCATGGTTCATGATAAAAAATATATCTTATCTAATAAAAGAGAAACATGGTAATTAGCGTACAACCGCTACCCTTCCCATTGGCTAATCAGCAAGATATGCAAATTAACTGCCAGCCAAGATGGTGGCCGGCAGCCAAGCAGCTTGAAACTAACATGAGGCTTGCTTGCTTCAGTGACGGAGGATTCCAACGTTCCCTGCCTGCTGCTGCCAGCCTATGAGCTGCAACTCTAAGCAACTATGTTACAAACATAGAAGCTAAACAAAACCCCAGAAACTTGCTTTAGTCTGCCGGGCTTCAGCCAGCAGGATCCCAACATTGTTTCAAATACAGAAGGTAAACAAAGGCCAGAAACCTGCTTTCAGCAGCGGAGGCCTAAGAGCTGGAGCCAAGCCTAAAAGCTAAAGCTGGCCCAGAATAAAAAAAAAAGAAAAAAAAAAAAAAAGGAGCGGTTGGGAACTTCAGTCACCCACCAGCCTGAAAACAGCCCTCAGCCCCTCACCCAGACTGGCCAGGCACCCCAGTGGGGACCCCCACCCTGATCCAGGACACCCTTCAGGGCAAACCAGCTGGCACCCACCCATGCACCAGGCCTCTATCCTATATAGTGAAAGGGTAATATGCCTCCCAGCACTGGGATCAGCGGAGCCGCGAGGCCTCCTGGAACAGAGATCAGTGTGACAGGAGGCAGCACCCAAACCCCCTGATCGCCCTGCGGCTCTGTGTGTGACAAGGGGCGGGGCCACAACCTCCCTATCCGCCCTGCTCTGTTTGTGACAGGGGAAGGCACCCCAACCCCCTGATCAGCCCTGCTCTGTGCTGGATAGGGGGGAGCTCCCCAACCCCCTGATCTCCCTGTGGCTCTGTGTGTGACAGGCTGCGGTGCCCCAACCCCCTGATCGGCCCCGCTCTGTGTGTGACAGGGGGCAGCGCCCCAACCCCCTGATCAGCCCTGCTCTGTGTGTGACAGGGTAGAGCCATAACCTCCCCATCGGTCCTGCCCTGAGTGTGAGAGTGGCGGTGCCCCAACCCCCTGATCGGCCCTGCTCTGTGGGTGATAGAGGGCGGCACCCCAACCCCCACCCCATGGGCCCTGCTCTGTGTGTGATGAGGTAGAGCCATAACCTCCCCATCGGCCCTGCCCTGAGTGTGACAGTGGCAGCACCCCAACCCCCTGCTCCGCCCTGCTCTGTGTGTGACAGGGGGCAGTGCCCCAACTCCCCTATCGGCCCTGTTCTGTGCGTGACAGGGGGCAGCGCCCCAACCCCCTGATTGGCCCTGCTCTGTGCGTGACAGGGGGTCACGCCGCAACCTCCCCACCGACCCTGCCTTGAGTGTGACAGGGGGCGGTCTCCCAACTCCCCAATCGGCCCTGCTCTGAGCCCGACCAGGGGCTGCACCTAGGGATTGGGCCTGCCCTCTGCCACCTGGGAGCAGGCCTAAGCCAGCAGGTCGTTATCTCCCGAGGGGTCCCAGACTTCGAGAGGGCACAGGCCGGGCTGAGGGATCCCCCTCCCCCCTGAGTGCACAAATTTTTGTGCACCGGGCCTCTAGTATATATATAAGAGGGTAAGTCTCCCTCCTGGCCACTGAATTCTCCTTCCTAGAGCAGCTGCTGTTATTAATTCCTTGTGTATATTTAGAAATATTTACACATATAAAAGCAAATGCAAATATAGGATCCTCATTTTTTCACTTAGCAACACAGCTCAGAGATTCCGGTGGTCGAAGGCCAGGCCTCCTCATTCTTTTCCCCACTGCAGGGTGTTCCACTGTGAACTGTTCATGATTTTCTGAAGCGATCCCTACTGCCTGACATCTGGCTGTTTCCAGTGCTTTTTTCTTCTTGGCTATTACAAACGACACTGCAGGAGAACCCTTGCACACACACACACGCTGCTGTCTGTAAGTGTGCCAGTCCTATAAATTCCTGGAATGGAACTGCTGGGCCAGAGCACATTTATTTGTCATTTTTATAACTATTGTGAAATTTCCAGGCCAACTCCCTGCTCCAAAAAAATGTGCAAAAACAGGTGGAAGGCATCTAAAATAATTAGGTAACATGTTACTGGTCATTTCATACCTAATTCATGACTTGTATTTTCTACCCTCTGCCATCTGGACTGCTGGCCTGGAGCCAAGACCATCACCCTCACTGCCTCCCAACCTCCCTTCTCACACACAGGTTTCTTGGCCCAGCTTCCCCTGAACGCTTCTATGCTTCTTTAGCCTCATTCCCTCCTTTCACAGCAATTCCTTTTATCTTTTGAGTGAGGCTGTTATGATAACACCCTCTCCAGCGGTTCTCAACCTGTGGGTCGCGACCTCTGAAAATACATCCTGCATATCAGATATTTACAGTATGATTCATAACAGTAGCAACATTACAGTTATGAAGTAGCAACGAAAATAATGTTATGGTTGGGGGTCACCACAACATGAGGAACTGTATGAAAGAGTCGTGGCATTAGGAAGGTTGAGAACCACTGCAATCAATGGTAGGCAAGGGGAATATTGGAGGTCGAGACCTTTAAAATGAAAAGGACCCAGGGATGTTTGGGTGCAGAGAAAGTGCAGACCTGACTCGGCACCAATCACACAGTCTGTGATCGTCTTCCAGCACACGTCCCCGTTCCCAGCCACAATGCTACTGATAGCAGGATACTCTTGGACTTCAAGCCCGAGTTCACAGATCAGATGGTACACCGGGGCAGAAAGGCAGGTGGTAACAGGGTCCTCCAGCGACATCTGAAACGTAGAACACAAAAGACACTGTCTCACGGGAAGTAAAGACGCATGAGTGCTAACTATACACTTAACCCAAGAACATCTATAATCATACAAGTGTAATAGGCTAATTAGACCAGACATCCTCCCAGACGAAGCTGGGGCTGCGAGGGAAGCCAGAGCTGACAGCCGGGGGGAGGAAGGCCTACTCTTGCACGAATTTCGTGCATTGGGCCTCTAGTCCTATATAATAAAAGGCTAATATGCAAATTGGCAGAACGACTGGTTGCTATGACGTGCACTGACCACCAGAGGGCAGATGCTCAACACAGGAGCTGCCCCCTGGTGGTCAGTGCGCTCCCACAGGGGCGGCTAAGCATGTCGGACTGCGGGCTTGGGCTGCTCCCCAGACCCCAGAGGGCTCAGGCCGCCTGAGGGACCACCCAGATGCCCTGATTCCCGAGCACCGGCCTCTAGCTCTATCTGAACAGACTATAAACAGCTCTAACTACTGGGACAGCTGTATGATTAAAACATTGTGATTAAATTGAAAGATAATTTACGTAACGATTTTCAAATAAATAAACGTTTAAAGGTTGCAATCTCATCATTCACAGCATTTGTGAAATGTGGGTTCACAAAAGCTCAGCGTCTGACGGCCAGTGCGTCATTCTCGGCGTTCCCCTACCCTCCCACCTGCGACGCCCACCTCTCACCTCCACGACTTCCGGGTCCGGCCCGCGGCGCCGCGCAAGGACGCGGCTGGTCCCGCCCCCCCTGCGCGCCGCACTTCCGGAAGCACGTCGGCCTGCGCGGCGCAGGCGCGAGACTGAGCTCTCGCGGGAAGTGGCGGCGGTGGCGTTGGGCTCCGCCGCAGGGAGGCGCGGTGCCGGCGAGGCGCGGAGGCGGGCGCGATGGAGAGGCGCGGCCGCGGCGGGAAGGCGCCCGTGACGCCAGCCGCTCAGCCGTCCCCGACGGGGGCGTCCCGGAAGGAGAGGCGGCCCAGCATGTTCGAGAAGGAGGCCGTGAGTGCCGGCGGGGCTCGGGGAGAGCGGCCCGTCCCCCAGGTCTGGGTGTCCTCCCAGCCCCGAGAGCGTTGGTGTTCCGGACAGAGACACACAGTTCTAGGGTTTCCACCTTCATTGTGGAAGGGATTACAGACGCCCCTCCTCCCCCTGGGCCCCTCAGCCCGCCCCGCCTTCCCCACCGCTTCCCGAGTCCACTGCGGTGCCAAGTGCGAACAAGGGCTCCGGTGAATCCCTTCCCACCGCCTTCCCTCAGCTGCCGCGGACGGTTCCGGTTCCGTGCTGCCCGGAGCGTGTCCTGCGAGCCAGAGGCGGTGTGTCGGCCGCAACGTGAGCGCGCCGTGCTTTCAAAAAGGAGAAGAGCTGCCGGACCCAGCAGAACAAGTGGGCGGTTTTGGTTTTAAAAACAGCGGCAGACTCGGTGTCTGAAGAACATACCGGAGCAAAGACGTGCAGGTGGAGATAGCAGGCCCGTTCAGTCACCGTCTGAATGGAGGGGAAGTGTTCAGTTTTCCCGCGACTTCACGCCAGGGCTCCGTGTGACCGGAGTGTGGAAACCAGTATGGCAATCGGGACGCCCCTCCCTTTGACACTTGAGCAGAGAAGTGTTCCCCCGGACACCAAGCTGCCGGGACGGGGCCGAGGCTGGAAACGGTTGAGCCCACTTGTCTTTTCCTGGCTCCTTTTCACACCTACTTTGTAGGCGTCAGGATCGAATAAGGGAGAGAGAACCTGCCAAACCTGATTTTGAAATCCTCATCTGTTTCAAACAGAAAGACAGTCCTCAAAAAGAAAGTCACGGTAACGGTTCAAGTGCAGTGGCAGCTCTCTGGTGTCCACGTTTTGCAGAGGAAAGGGAAACTGAAGGAAGAATAATGGGCCAAGTTCACCCAACGAAGGAGAAAGCGGAGCTAGGCCAGACACCTTGCCTTGTGCTTGACGTTTCCTGCTCCCAGAAGCTCTGCTGCATTGCCTGGCAGTGAGTCCGAATAGCGGGTCCCCTGCTGGTAGTAAAGATTCTGTGTTCGGAGGCAGACAAAGGCGCCTTTTATACATTCACTGCCTGCTAAATACCGGGATTGGTCTTGAGAAATGCCTGAATGCAAAACGAGGAGGTGCACAGTACACGGGGTGTACGGGCCCAAATCTGGAAATAGGGGACATGGACATGGACCAAGGCAGTTCTTAGTTATTTGATGTAGGTGTGATTGATCATAGCTGTCTTTAAAATCTAGCTTCTAGAGGTAAGAAATTTGAATAGATGCATAATTGGGAAGAGACTAAGAGAGGATTTCAGAAATGCTCACAAAATCTACCTGAAGACAATGAGTATATCAACGAGTCATTTATAACTTGTAGGTAGATGATAATTCCTATGCTCTAAGCATAGGAAATATTAGAACTACAATTTAATCAACGTAAACTTTTTTTAATCTGTTCTGAATCCATTTCTCCCCCCCTTGTATAGCACCTCAATTTTTATTTGTAGAATTAACTAATCCCCCACTGGATAGAGTCTTGGTGTTACTGTCAGTCACTTTCCTTAATGTTAAGGTGAGCCCAAAACTAGGTTAAATAGATAACTATTCCTGGAATACTTCAGGAAAGTGGTTGAGATTAATTCAAAATGAGGATGGCATAGCGAAGTGCCTCATGTGTTTGTCTCTGAAAGAATAAAGTTAAACTTCAAGCCTAGAGGTTAGCAAACACAACCTGTGGGTCAAATTTTGCCGACAGCTTGTTTCAGTACAGCCTATAAGCTAAGAATGTTGTTTGTATTTTTATAGTTATTTTAAAAGGATGGAGGAAATAATACCTGTACTTATATCATTAGATGATCAAGACAGAGTATCAATAAGGACATAGCCTTAAATGATATGTTAGATGGACTTAACAGATATATCCAGAGCATTCCAACCAAAAATCAGGAGGAAAATTGACAAAGACCATATTTAGCCCACAATGCCTAAAATATTTAAAAAAAAAACAGGAGAAGTTTATCAACCCTTGCCCAAGCCAGACTAATCAGGGGGGAAAAAAATAAAGACAAATTATTAATATGAGGAATGGAAAGGGGAAGTCACTACAGACCCAGTAAATATTAGGAGGATCAGAAGGAAATATTAGAAATAACTATGGGCATACATTTATGAACTTGGATGAAATGTACAAATTACTTGAAAGACCCTATGAGCTGGATTGTGTGCCCCTAGTTTTGTCTGTTGAAACCTAACCTGCAGTACCTCACAAAGTGAGTGTATGTGCATGTGGAGACAGGGTCTTCAGTGAGGTAAATAGGTTAAAATGAGTCTGTTAGGGTTGTGCCCTAATCTCTTCTGCCTTGTGTCCTTATAAGAAGAACATATTAGGACACAGAGACACCAGGGCCAGCATGCACAGCAGGATGGTTTTTATATAAAGAGACAGCAAGAGGGAGGGTATCCATCGGCAAGAGATGGGTGTCAGGAGAAACCAACCCTGTTAGCATCTTGATCTTAGATTTCCAACATTCATAATTTGGTCAAATTTGTTTAAGGCACCTGGTCTATGGTATTTTGTTCCAACAGCTTTAGCAAACTAATAAATAGACACAAACTACCATAGATACCCTGAATAGCTCCTATATCTATTAAAGGAAATGAATCTATAGATTAAAACGGTCCCATAAAGAAAACTTCAGGACTTGATGGCTTTTCTAGTGAGTTTCTATCAAATGTGTTCTGGGAAATTGAAAAGGAGGAAATTCTTAACTCTATGAGGCCAATATTACCCTGCTATTAAATATGGAGTAATAAGAATAAAATGGACCAGTATTCATGAGCATGGAAGCAAAAATTCTTAACAAAATTATAGCAAATTAAATCCAACAACATATAAAAAGAATAAAATGTAGGTGCTATCCAAGATAGGAGGACTTAAATATATAAACCAAATATTAGCAGACCTAAAGAGGGGAACAGTCAGCAATACAAAAGCAAGGGATTTTAATACCTGTGGTTACATCAATGGATAGATCAGACAGAATATCAATAAGGAAACAGCCTTAAATGACATGTTAGATTAGATGGACTTAACAGATATATCCAGAGCATTCCATCCAAAAGTCAGCAGAATACACATTCCCCTCAAAAGCACCTGGGATAATCTCCAGGATAAGTCATATGTTAAGTTATAAAACAAGTCTTAATAAATTTTAATAAAATTTAAATCATATAAAGCACCTTTCATAACAGTGTTATGAAACTAGAAATAAATTACAAGAAGAAAACAAAAATCCATAAATATGTGGAGATTAAACAACATGCTACTGAATAACAAGTGGGTGAGTGAAGAAATTAAGAGAGAAATAAAAAAAAATGCCTTGATAGAAATGAAAATGGAAATACAACACACCCAGATCTGTGAGGTCAGCAGAAGCAGTGTAAGAGGGAAGTTCATAATGATAAATGCCCACCTCGAAACAAGAATAATTTCAATTTAACTTTACAACACAAAAACCTAGAAAAAAAAGTGAAGCCCAATGTTATTAGAAGGAAGAAAATAACAAAGATCTGAGAGGAAATAAATGAAAGAGAGACTAAAAAGACAAGAGAAAAGGTCAATGAAACTAAGAGCTAGTTGAAGATAATCAGGATTAATATTTACCTAGACTCACGAAGAAAAAAAAAGGGGGGGGCAAACAGAATCAGAAATGAAAAAGGAGACATTACAACTGATAACACAGAAATATAAAGAATCATAAAAGATTACTATGGATGGTTATACACCAACAACTTAGATAATCTAGAAGAAATATATAAATTCTTAGAAGCATACAGCTTTCTAAGACTGAATCATGAAAAAATAACCTGAAAAGACCAACTTCTAGTAAAGAAATTGAACAGTAATAAAAAAAAAACTCCCAACAAACAAGTTCAGTGCAAGATGGCTTCACAGGTGAATTCTACCAAACATTTATAGAAGAATCAATAGCTATCCTTCTCGAACTTTTCCAAGAAATAAAAGAGGAACACTTACCAACTCATTTTACGAGGCCAATATTACTCTGATGCCAACATTACCCATACAAAGACACCACAAGAAAAAATTACAAGCTAATATTCCCAATGAATGCAGATGCAAAAATTATCAAAAAATATTAGCACATTGAATTCTGCAATACATTAAAAAGATCTTACATCATGATCAAGAGGGGTTTATTGCAAGAATGCAAGAATTGTTCAGCATCCCCAAGTCAATCAATTGGATACACCACTTTAACAAAATGAAGAATACGAGTAAAAATCATGAGTATCTCAGTAGATGCAGAAAGAGCCTTTTACATAAAATCAACATACAATTATGATAAAAACAAAGTATGTATAAAGGAAACATACCTTAACATAATAAAGGCCATATATGACAAGGCTGTTGCTAACATCATACTTAATGGTGGAAAGCTGAAAACTTCCTCAAAAATTGGGAGCAAGACAGGGATGCACACTCTCACCACTTTAATATAGCACTGCAAGCCTTATTGAGATCAATCGGGCAAGAAGATGAAATAAATGGCTACATTTATTTGGAAAAATTGGACTCCAAAGCAAAGGCAACAAAAGCAAAAATAAAGGAGACTCCATCAGACTGAAAAGCTTACGCATAGTCAAAGTGGAAAGGCAACTGAATGAATGGGAGAAATAATTTGCAAAGCTTATCTATGCAAATAAAAGGGTAATATGCTAATTAGATGGATAGAATGGGCGTCTTCTGGACGCGGCCCCTCATCCAGGCCAGCCCAGGCTGGCCCCACCCCCCAGTGGGGACCCCCACCCTGATTGGGGACATGGCTGGCCTGCAAACCACCTGCGACCCCATGCCCAGGCCACCCCTGCCCCCAGCGGGGACTCCCCATCCCGATCCAGGGCCCCCTTCAGGGCAGGCCAGCCGGCCTCCACCCATGCACCAGGCCTCTATCCTATATACTAAAAGGGTAATATGCAAATTGACCCTAATGGGAACGACCACTGGGCCAGTCACTATGAGGCACACTGACCACCTCTTGGTCCCTTTCCCCAATCGGCAGGCTCTGATCACCTGATGGCCTCCAGCAGTGGGGGCGGGGCTGGTGAGCGGGCAGGAACAGCCGACCTCTCGGTCCCTTCCCCCGGTCGTCAGGCACCCATCACCTGATGGAGAACAGGGAACCAGGGGTGAGTGGTAGGGGGCAGGGCCAGCTGCGGGCAGCTGGGGAAGATGGCCCTGATAGCAGGCCAGGCCTAGGGACCATACCCATGCACCGGGCCTCTAGTCTATATATATAAAAGCCTAAGCAACTAGCCAACTGGCTGGTAGCTATGACGCACACTGACCACCAGGTGGCAGATGCTCAACAAGATAGAGGCCTGGTGCATGGGTGGGGGCCGGCTGGTTTGCCCTGAAGGGTGTCCCGGATCAGAGTGGGGGTCCTGCTGGGGTGCCTGGCCAGCCTAGGTGAGGGGCTGTGGGCCGTTTTCAGGCTGGCCAAGCCCCCCAGTGGGGACCCTCACCCCATGAGGGTGTGGGCAGCCTGGGTGAGAGGCTGAGGGCTGTTTGCAGGCTGGCCACAGCCCCTTCAGGGTGGGGATCCCCGCTGGGGTTCTCAGCAATGCCACGGAGGTGGGAGAGGCTCTCATTACCACCGCTGCACTTGCCAGCCATGAGCCCAGCTAAGGGCTTCTGGCTGAGCACTGCTCCCCCAGTGGTAGCGCACTGATCACCAGGGGCAGCTCCTGCATTGAGTGTCTGCCCCCTGGTGGTCAGTGCGCATCATAGCAACCAGTTGTTCCACTGTTCGGTCAATTTGCATATTAGCCTTTTATTATATAGGATGAATGGGTTACCAATGAGATCAAGAAAGAAATAAAAAATTTCATGGAAACAAATGCAAATGAACACACAACAACCCCAAATATCTGGGACACAGCAAAAACAGTCTTGAGAGGGAAGTTCATAGCACTACAGGCATACCTCAAGAAAAACAAGAAAAATCAGCAATAAACTATTTAACCTTACAACTTAAAGAACTAGAAAGAGAACAACAAGAAAAGCCCAGAGTAAGTAGAAGGAAAGAAATAATAAAGATTAGAGCAGAAACAAGTAACATACAAAAAACAATAAAAAAAAAATCAATGAAACCAAAAGCTGGTTCTTTGAAAGGATAAACAAAATTGATAAACAGTTAGCCAGACTCATCAAGAAACAAAAGAGAGGACCCAAATAAAATCAGAAACAGAAGTGGAGAAGTAACCACTGACACTACAGAAATACAAAGGATTGTAAGGAAATACTATGAACAACTATATGCCAACAAGCTAGACAATGTGGATGAAATGGACAAATTCCTAGAAAAGTATAGTCTCCCAAAACTGAATCAGGAGGAATTAGAAAACCTGTATATGTTTTAATAATAACTGATGAAATAGTAGCAGTAATAATAATAATAATAAAAACTCCCAGCAAACAAAAGCTCAGGTCTGTATGGCTTCACAGGGGAGTTTTACCAAACAGTCAAAGAACTAACACCTATACTCCTCAAACTATTTCAAAAAATCCAAGAGGAAGGAACACTTCCATACTCTTTTTGTGAGGTCAACATAATCCTAATTCCAAAACCAGATAAAGACACTACAAATAGAATTGCAGGCCAATATACCTGATGAACATAGATGCTAAAATCCTCAATAAAATATTAGCAAATCGCATCCAGCAATATATTAAAAAGATCACACATCATGACCAAGTAGGATTTATTCCAGGGACGCAAGGCTGGTATAATATTCACAAACCAATAAACGTGATACATCACATAAAGAAATTGAAAGACAAAAATCACATGATCATACCAATAGATGCACTAACTGATGAACAGAGTGGATCCAGAGACATGGAAGCATGGAACAGTGCAGAATCTCAGAGGGAAGGTGGGGGAGGGTGGGTGGGTAGGAGGTAATCAAAGACCTTGTATGCATATGAAGGGGAGGGGGTAATTGGGGGGGGAAAGGGGGCATGTAATACTTTCAGCAATAAAGAATTATAAATAAGTCCTATCCTCATATATAATAAAAGCCTAATCTGCAGATTGTCCCCTTGGGTGGTCATTCAACCAAGAGTTCGACTGCCTGCTATGACGAGCACCGACCACCAGGGGGCAGCGCGGAATATGGTGGGCATTGGTGATGCAGCGCTGGCAGCGGGCAGCAGTGGAGGCACTGCTGGCCCCAATGGGCCCTGATGAGAGCAGGACTGTGGCGAGATGGAGCAGGGTCTGTGAGGTTGGGGGCGTGAGCTGGGGCCCGATCTCTGCAGGCCACCCCAGGGACCCCACCCTTGCACAGATTCGTGCACTGGGCCTCTAGTAAATAAGTAAGTAAATCAATACCTCTCCCCACCTCTTTCTTTCAGTATACACAGATTGTGCAAGAAAGGCTGAAAGAATCGTCTCATGATGTTCTGTATATAGAGCCTCCATTTGATGATTCCATTGCTGAGATAAGTAAAGAATGGAAGAGCTCTATGGCAAAATTTAGGTTTGCTAATACATATAGAATGGAGCCACTCAGAAAATTCCAAGCTCATTCAGTAGAAGCTAAAGTCCAGCAGATATTAACGGTAGGTTGATAAATGTGTATGATATAATATCTAAGCCAGGGGTCCTCAAACTTTTTTTTTTTTAAGATAGATTTTATTGATTTTTTTTTACAGAGAGGAAGGGAGAGGGATAGAGAGTTAGAAACATCAATGAGAGAGAAACATTGATCAGCTGCCTCCTGCACACCCCCTACTGGGGACGTGCCTGCAACCAAGGCACATGCCCTTGACCAGAATCGAACCTGGGACCCTTGAGTCCGCAGGCTGACGCTCTATCCACTGAGCCAAACCAGTTAGGGCCCTCAAACTTTTTAAACAGGGGGGCCAGTTTACTGTCCCTCAGACCATTGGAGGGCAGGACTATAGTTTTAAAAAAAACTGAACAAATTCCTATGCACACTGCACATATCTTATTTTGAAATAAAAAACCAAAACGGGAACAAATACAATATTTGTATTTGCATGTGGCCTGCGGGCTGTAGTTTGAGGACCCCTGATCTAAGCTTTCGGGATTTGGTAAACTATATTCAGATTTATGGCAGTATAATTACCCTGATTGGTTTTTTTTATAGCACTTAGCTCTGAAAATACGAAAGTACTTTGGGTTTGTAGTCAATAATCTTCACATTGATGCTGTGAGTTAGATTAAAGGGAACATGCTTCTATTTCATTTAGCTCTTAATTATCCATAAACTGTCCCTCTGGTTCCATGTTTCGCCCATAATTGGAGGAATGAGTGAAAAAGAACACATTGGGTGTGTGTATTTGTGTGAAACATTGGTTCCTGACTATGCTAAAACATCTTTTAAGTATAGACCATCTCCAGCTTAGGCATCTTACTGGAATATAAAGTTCATTAAAAACAGTTGTTTGAAACTCAAACACATGATCCCAGGCTCATTCAAAAAAGCTTCTCAATTTTACAAAACTAACCCTATAATACTAATATTACTACCGGTATTAATTTTACTAGTTTTGGTGTCTGAAGGCTACATTGTTCAGATGGGAGGAATTCCCTTCACCATCTTTTCTTGCTAAAGGACCAAATTACAACACTTTTTATTATAGGAAACTCACTTGAGGCACCACCTTTTCTGAATCCCTTTTTCATCTTTGGTCTCTAGTTCCGGGCACCGGGCACCAGGAGTTTCCTGATAAGCAGATGCCTTTGTGGTCTTCAGCCCACCCTCACCCCACTCCTTGCTTTAACATTACCTCCCCCGCCAATTTACAAAATGCATTCCTTCAGTAACAACTGATGTGAGCTGCCTATTTGGAGCAAAGCATAGGTTTAATTTGGTTTGTAGAAATGATTAGTAACTTTAATTTTTAAATGAATTAGCTTTTATTAATAAAGAATAGTTAGGTGACTGTCCAATTTCTCTTCACTGTATAGATACATTTCTAAACGGAACTAATAATTATCAGATGATATTTGATGAAGATATAATGGCTCATGGCTTCAGGAAATAAAGCAATTCAACTCAATTTTACTACAATAAAATAACTATTGATTACCTTCTTTACTGATCTAAACACTAATAGCAAGCATTTGTGATGTGAGAGTATACATTGTGGTGTCTCTCACTCAGTTCTACCACATAGACCGAGTTCACATTTATTGAATATAGTAGGATTTCAAATCATATTTAATTTGATAATTTATAGAGTTTCATTGGGCTTGATGGGGCCTAGAACAGCTTATTGGGGATGTCGGTGAATGGCTGGGGTCATGAAGAGGTCAGGGATTTCCCTGGAGTTCAGGGAACACTGAATGTAGTTCTAGACACAGAAATAGTATATATTGATGGAGCTTGTGGGTATTTTTCTATTGGGAGTGCTTATTTATTTAGAAGAGAGCCCTTAGGTAGAGAAAACCTGGGATATGTTAGGCAGGTTCAGAAAAGGGAGTGGTGGTTGCTAAGTGTCCAAAAGGTACAGCCACAGCCAAGTACCTGAGGGAAATCAATGCTTCTAAACCCCATTTTAGACCCAGAGCATTCTAGAAGGGAACCAAAACAAACAAAAAGAGCTAGTTCTTTGGTTTTACTAGTGCATGCCTGTGTGTTTAGCTAGGAGTCCATTTGTTGTCACTCAGAACCCAGAACATCGGTTAATGTATCTTTGGTCCCAGCCAGCCAGTCAGAGGCATATGCTGTCTGCTCCCGAGGTGGTCCAGGCCTGCTTGCGGCTGGGAGGGAAGGGTAGGGCTTCAGGGCCCACACCCGCCCCGCCCCCACCGCTGGATGCTAATTCACTAACAAGCAGGGTGAGAAACCGGACTTCCTTGGCCACGGGAAAGAATCCACCGAGCGGGAAGCATAGGGAGAGGTTGGGAAGAAGTGGGCTTTCACCAGAGGAGATGAGGAAGAGGGAGACAGGAAAGGCCCGTGCAGCTCCGGACCAGGTCGCCCTGCTGCAGGGAATCCCAAGTCTGAGCTTCCGCAAGGATGTGCACTGTAAGAAGTTGGTTTCCCTACCAAAGAATTCCCAGAAGCTTTCCTTCAAACCCCTCCCCGCCTCCCCCCCCCCCCCCCCCCCCCCCCCCCCCCCGTCTCCCCAATTGTCTGCTAACAGTAATCTAACACAGGGAAACCTTCAACTCAGCCAAGAGTAATGGAACAGAATCAAAAAACCAAAATAAGTTTTCTTCAAAATTGTGATTGAAATAAATTGGTAAGCATGACATGTAGTTAATATTTGGTTTAAAAGTTATATGTATTATTTAGACATGTTTTTTACTTGAATTTTTATTTAGAAAATATTTAGTTTGAAAATTAAGGTATACTTTTTAATTTTTTAAAGGAAACTCTTAAAGATGTCAAATATGATGATAAACTCTTCTCTCACTTGTCGCTTGAATTAGCAGACATCATATTGTCAGCAGTCAAAGACTTTGGGTACCACCGTTATAAATTGATTATAAAGGTATTATTTATTCAAAAGACTGGCCAGGCAATAAATGTAAGTACCCCTTTATCAGTTAGAACTACGAGGTCCATCCTCCGTAGTGACTGGGTGTCTCTCACTCAGCCCTGTGATGGCTCCAGGGCATGTCAGGCCCGGGGTGCCTGGGAATGAAAGAATAATTGTGTTAAATTTATGTTCTTTCACTGCAATTATTTGAAAAGTACTTAGAAATGATAATTTCTATTGATAACCTATTAAATTATATAGATAGCCTGTTTCTTAATCATCCTATTTTGACAATTAATGTCATTTACTAACCAGTAAATTTATTTTAGGCATTAATGGGTGTTAGATACTGAAGAAATTAGAGAATTATAAGTAATGACTGATTCTTGACTACTTTTTACTCTAGTCAAGAAAATAAAGCAGCACAGCTTAGAGTTTGAGGAAAAAAAATAATGCAGATAGTGTAACAGCCTAGGTGTGGGAGTCGGATTGGGTTGGATATGAATCCTGGCAGAAACACTGATGATAATAAACTATGATGATAGTTTTTTATGGTCGTTTTTTTTACCTATAAAATCAGGATAATAAAGTCTAATTGCTGGAGTAATTGTGAGGACTAAGTGAGACTAACTGCATTCAAGTCCTTAATATTTTCTCCAGCACAGAGTCCTCAATAAACAGCAAGATTATCATTATTTACAAACTAGAGGCCAGGTGCACGGATTCGTGCACTGGTGGGCTCCCTCAGCCTGGCCTGCACCCTCTCGCAGTCTGGGACCCCTCAGGGGATTTCGAATAGCTGGTTTCTGCCCAATCCCCACAGGCCTGATCCAAACAGGAGGGAGCCTAATCCTGTGCATTGCGCATCTGTCCCCTGGAGGTCAGTGTGCCTCATAGCAACTGGTGGACCAGTCGTTTGGTTGCTCAGTCGTTCGTTTGCTTAGACTTTGATATATATAGATAAAAATGCAACCCCACTAGGCCAGTGGTTCTCAACCTTCTGGCCCTTTAAAGACAGTTCCTCATGTTGTGTGTGACCCAGCCATAAAATTACTTTCGTTGCTACTTCATAACTGTCATGTTGCTACTGTTATGAATCGTCATGTAAATATCTGATATGCAGGATGGTCTTCGGCGACCCCTGTGAAAGGGTTGTTCGACCGCCAGAGGGGTCGCGACCCACAGGTTGAGAACCGCGGTAGATGGTCATCAGTGCTCAGTGAAGAAAATTAAGGTGGGAGGTGTGCTAAAGTGACAGTGACTCAGTGGGATTGTCTGGAGACAGGGAAGGCCCCTGGGGATGTCTTAATGACAGGAAGAAGCCAGCTATGCCAAAGGTCAGGGAGAACTGCCAGCAGAGAAAACGTGGCGAGCAGAGAGGCGCAGGCAGGCCGAACTCAGCGTGCTTCCGGAATCCTCTGTGGCTGTGGGATGTTCAGGGAGCGTCTCCTCACAACGTTCCTAGAAGGCGAGAGCAAAAGACCTCTTAAGGCCTGGCTTGGAAGTTGCACAATGTCACAGTCTTTGCTCAAAGCAAGTCCCCCTGACAGCTGATACACAAGGGGAAATAGACTCACCTCTTGATGGGAGAAGCCAGGAAGGACCTGTGGCCATTTTAGAGGCACTGCAGAAAATTAGGCTGCATCAGACCACACGTGGCTTTGTAAGCAAAGCACCCGAGTTAGCATTTCTCCCACAGCCACGTGTGTAATCAGTGCCATTTCTTCATGTTGAGACAAGGTCCTAACAAATTTTCAGTTGGAAATCTCTTAAGGGCGGGAAGGTTAATTCCTCAGGATGGATTACAGCACAGCAGACTGAGCTACTAGAGCAGCGGTTCTCCACCTTCCCAACGCCGCAGCCCTTTAATACAGCTCCTCATGCTGTGGCGACCCCCAACCATAACATTATTTTCGTTGCTACTTCATAACTGTAACTTTGTTACTGTAAACAATATGTAATTATATATGTGTTTTCCGATGGTCTTAGGCGACCCCTGTGAAAGGGTCGTTTGACCCCCAAAGGGGTCGCGACCCACAGGTTGAGAACCGCTGTACTATGCCCAAACCACAGAGGGCCTCCTGGTCCTTCCGGACATCCTGCTGGGACGGGTGTCTGCTTCAGACGACAGCTGTGGTGAGAGAAGCGGGGCCCGGGAGGCTTCACTGTCAGTCTCCCCAGGAAAGGGACAGAGTGTGTGTTAAATGTGTAACTCTCTAGCAAACCGACATGTCTTTAAAGAAATCGAGCTTGTGTAGGTTTTAAAATTACTTAACATGTTCAATCTAAAGTTAATTTTTTAAAATGTCTCCAGGTTGCCAGCCGATGGATCTGGGATGTTGCATGGGACAGCTGGGTTGCAGCTAAACATGAAACAGAAACTTACGTGGCATTGGCCTTGGTATATGCTCTTTACTGTGAATAACTTGTCACATGTCCTGAACAATGTTTACCTCTCAACTCCTCACATACATGAAGTTTATAGATTTGTAAACCTCAGTAGTATTGATTAGCCATATTTTTACCTCCAATTGGAGCATTTAATTGCATTAACAACAAACAAGTAAAAGCTGGATTTTTCTTAACTTCATACTTGTACTTACCATATTTATTAACACTATTACCTCAAAATATAAAATATAGGAACATATGAATGCTTACAGTAGATTATAATATGGGAATATTATCATTCTTCTTAGATTTAAGAAAATTATCATTGACTATAGGAAATTGTGACACAACCTTGTAAAGTATCAAATTAAGAAAATGTTAAGGTAAATTTTGGAAACCTTCTAAAGGCAGATGTATTTTGAATGGTATTTTAATGCACTATATGCGTTCTTTTGAAGGGAATTACCAAGTTTTAAAGAAAAATGTTGATAAATTTCATACTTCCCTAACGAATGACTCCTTCTCCAATCAGAATGCTTACAAATGTGTGGTCTTTCTCTCTGTTAGTCAGGAGAGGCAGAGCTGGCCAGGAATAGGGTATTTGAGTTGACTGCCTTGTAGCTATAATTGTATGTAATTGGGTTATGCTCTTTTTAGATGCCAGAACCAAAAACCTAATACAACTGTGTTTTTAAAAAATACGTTTTTATTGTTTTTTTGTTTTTTGCTTTTTTTAGAGAGAGCGGAGGGGAGAGGGCTAAAGAGATAGAAACATCGATGAGACAGAAACATCATCGATCACCTGCATGCCTCCTACTGGGGATGGAGCCTGCAACCCTGGGCATGTTCCCTGACTGGGATTCAAACCAGTGACCGCCTGATTCCTGGGTCAATGCTCAACCACTGAGCCACACTGTCTGGGCTAATATAATTGTTTTTTTAAAACAAGGGGAAACTTATATTTCCCAGGCATTTGATCAGGATCCGTGTTCTGTCTGTCTTTGTACTCTCCCCGCAGACTTCTATGTGCATTTGTTTGAGCTGATAGAAGGTAATCAGGTTCCCATAACTAGACGACACAACTCACTAGCTGGGGCTGAGGCTGGAGCCCGTCTTCCCTGATGCACATGGCCATGTGAAAAGAGAGGCTATAACTGAACGTTGGAGCTCTTGGAGCAAGGAAATAAGGGATGGGCTCGGGGGAGGCAACTGATCACGTCTGAGACAGTTCATGCACTTTCATAGCCACATAGTCACATGCCGCTCCCGATGCTGTGATGGCTGCCCTGTCCCGTATAATAAAAGGCTAATGTGCAAACTGTCCCCTTGACCGGGAGTTCTACCAGGAGTTTGACCTGGGGACGGGGCCGGCCCACCAACCGCCCACGCCCCCCCTCCCCCACTGGCCCAATCAGCCCCGATTGGGGCGGGCCAGGCAGACCCCACCCATGCACAAATGTGTGCACCAGGCCTCTAGTAAGATTATAATAGAGCCAGACACTTCCTGTCACCCAGTGACATGGTAGCGACTGCAACATTGCAGTGCAGCACATCTCAGCTGCCCACAGCATCCAGTGCAGGGACATGCTGCACAGGCTTGTGGCCAGGAGCAGCAGGCTGTTGCACGTAGCCCAGGTGTGCAATAGGCCATGCCATCTGCACATGGGTGTGTGTACAACAAGAAAATCGCCGAGTGACCCATTTCTCAGAACAAAACCCCGGTCCTTAAGCACCACATGACTACACAGGCAGACCTTGGAGATACTGCAGGTTTGGTTCCTGACCACCACAATAGAGCAGATACCGCAATAAAGCGAGTCATGTGAATTTTTTATTTCCAAGTGCACATAAAAGTTATATTTACACTATACTGTCGTCTGTTAAGTGTGCAGTAATATTATGTTTAAAAAAACCCAATGTACTTACTTAAATAATACTTTATTGCTAAAAAGATGCTGACCATGACCTGAGCCTTCAGCAGGTTGTAATCATTTGCTGGTAGGTCTTGCATGGAGGTTGATGAAACCACAGTATCTACAAAGCACAGTAAAGCAAAGTGCACTAAGAGGGAGGCTGCCTGTCATCAGAACTTGAAACACCGTGTCAGACCTAAAGGACAGTAAAAAGACCCAGTAGTTGAGGAACCTGTAAACAGGAAGACAAAACAGCAGAGGGGCTTTCTTTTTACGTTGTATTGCAATGACGGATTGTCCAGGACTCACAGCTCCGTACCACACAGCTTAGACATGATCGCTGTAGCCCCAGGAATCTGCAGAACTGGAGCTCTCAGCTGCTAACTCGCCACAGAGAAAACTGGGAATAACAAACCCATGACATCGTCCGTGTTCAGCAGTGTACCTTCCTGATGAACTTGTCAGGATCAATTAGTTGTAAAATATACTGCCTGGTATTTGAGTTGACCGCCTTGTAGCTATAATTGTATGTAAAATGAGAATTACCCTTGTTCCTAAGGGTAGTGCTGTATGTGAATTGTAGGTAATATACCGTCAAGAACTGGTGCCCAGCACTTAGCATAGCCTTGGAGCACACTGTCCTGTGTTACCGATAACCATTCAGTTTAACATGTCAGAGTTACTTTAGCTCTGCTCTTTCTCTTGCCCTTCTCCCAAGCCCATATATTTACTTGTTAAATTCTATAGATTCTGTATTTTTAAAGTGACTCAAAATTAGTCACTATGAAACATCCCTAACCTGACTCACTGCGTCTCAGGCTCCTTTCAGAACTCCTCCCTATTTCCATGCCTCCAGGTGTATTTTAAGTTGTTTTCTGGACATTTCCCTGAGGAGAGTCCCACTTCAGCGTCTCAAGTGAAAGCTGTTTTTTCTCTCAGATCCTGATGCCTCAGAGCCAAGAGGCAGGGTAGGCAGCCCCAGCTCCTGGACATGTCTGCTGTCTGGACGTACAGTGCTCTACCTCTGGGTCACGGCAGCCTGCGGTTCTGGCTTGTTCCTTCTCATTGCTGAAGACCTGAGCTCCGATCACAAGCTTCCTCTCCACTCAGCTCCTGGCATCCTTTGTGACGTCAGAATCCATGCAGGTAATCATCCAGGCCGTGCTCGCTGTGCACAGTTCTGATGTGTACAAATTCTAGTTACCATAGCATTAGCCCAGTATCAGCCGTCCCCGAACAACTCGGTTCAGATTTCAGCTGCCACAGTCTATTGGCTGTGAGTAATTTCGGAAAGAACAAACTCCACGTTAGCTCCTCAGTCCATATGCCACTGTGTGAGCAGCAGATAGCGTCAGGGTCCTGTTTTCAGTCTGTCAGTCTGTCAGTCAGGGCCACTGCACATCTTCGCTCAGCTCTTCACCTGCAGCCACTTGCTTTCCGCCTGTTACAAGGATGGGTTGTGCTTCCTCCCATCAGAGGCTGCTTGCCTTCTGGCCTTCTCAAGGGCTGCCTTCCAGCAGCCATCACCTCTTTTCCAGCATCACGATTTCTCACCCTCCTGCTGAGTCATTCTTGGCAGCATGCAGACGGGCTCTAGATTCTCCTATCTTCAAAACAGCCACCCAGCTGACCTCTTTCTTTCTTGCTCTTTCCAAGCAAGCTTCTGTCCCTACTTGGATCCAATTCCTAGCAGCCTATTTCTTCTTGACTTCAACCTAGCTTCTAAAACTGCTACTACATGGAAATATCCTGAAACAATTAAGATTGCTAATTGCCCTCAAATGCTGAATAAAATGGACATTTATCTGTCCTCCTCTAACTCACCTTCTCAGTTGACGTAGTTGGCCAGGCCCTCTTTCTGAAACACGACAGTGCTTGACACTTAGTTCCCTTCCTTCTCCTCTATCTCCATGAGTATCTCTGGCCTCATGTCTCGGGCCTTCTCCTCACCTGTGTCTGCATCGTCAATGGTAAGTGGGCTCATAGTTGTGTGGCCTTTTCACTTCAACACTGTATTGTTAGTGCCCAACTCAGGTCTAACTTAGTAAATAGTAAGGCATTATATTCCTGTCACCTAACATAGTCCTTAGTTCATAGTTGATTTCCATAAAATATTTGTGAAGTCATTGAATGGGCATTGTTATTCCAATCCTACAAGCGAGGAAATGGAGGACCTGAATTAAATAACTTACCCAGGTCGCACAACTAGTGAGTGGCACGCTGGTTTTCAAACTAAAATCTTAACTTCACACCATACTGCCTCTCTGTGTAGCTTATCCCTAACTCCTAGAAGCTTCCTTCATCTATCCTATTCTCAAGCCAAACTGGAATGATTGATGTACCTGAATATGCCTCCTGTTTTCCCACTTCTAAGTCTTTTTGGGCTTGAAACCTTATTTCTGCTTCTAGTAGTACCTTTATCTGTAGCTGTCCTACTAATCTTTTACTTTTCAAATTCCATGTCAACCTTAAACATCTTAATTCTAGTTGTAAGTAAATTTTCTTCCACCTAAACGGCCTTTACGTATAATTGTATATTTATATTCTTTCAGCATTGAAAATACCTATGGGCTGGGATTGTAATCCACATAGTGACTCCTTAACATTCTACCTTGAAAGGCTGAATCAGTGTTTGTTGACTTGGAATGAAGAGTTTTAAATGTGTATTTGACTAGGCAGGGGTCCTCAAACTACGGCCCGCGGGCCACATGCAAATACAAATATTGTGTTTGTTCCCGTTTTGTTTTCTTCAAAATAAGATCTGTGCAGTGTGCATAGGCATTTGTTCATAGTTTTTTTTTTTTTAAACTATAGTCCGGCCCTCCAACGGTCTGAGGGACAGTGAACTGGTCCCCTGTTTAAAAAGTTGAGGACCCGTGGACTAGAGGCATTTCCCAAGGGAGAAGAGTAGAACCAAAAACCTGAATATATAAAAATATTTATAGACATAACATCAAACACTCTCTCTCCCTCTCTCTATACTAGTATATATATTAAATTCTATCCAGAGGCTGACTGAGGGCTTTGATCACTTAAGAGAATTTGGGGAAAAGCTTTTGTTGCTTCTTGGCGGATTTAGGTCCGTTTTCTTCACTGGGTTTGTGGATGCTGAGAAGTCACCTATTAAGAAGGGCTCCTGGTGGCTAACTGGGCTCAAATTTAAAAAAACACTAGAGTTTAGCAGCCTTTTCTGCACCGGCAATTCTCCTGCAAGCCAGGCATCAGAGAGAAACCTGCACCAAACTGCTGCCTTAGGCAGAAGTTCCTGCTTCAACCAATAGGACTGAGGCTCTCCTCATCCAATCGGAGCTCCCCATCTACATCTCTGCCCGCCCCCGTCAGCATCTTCACAAAGCAACTTTATTCTGACCAATCAGGACAATGCCTTTTGGACCAATCAGACTTCGGATTTGGAGCAGTCATTTGCATGAGGACAGACCAATGAGGGGCCAGGGGCAGAGACTGGTTTACAGAAGGCAGCTCCCCTCGGGCGGGCGGAAGGCTGTTGTGCGTGGGGAGGAAACAGCGGAGGTGAGACCGCTGACCCCATCGCAGAGCCGGCGCCAGGGGCCTCCCCACGGCCCTGCCGCTTCTCACGGTGCCCTCTGGCGATGGAGCTGACACGCTGCGGAGCTGGGCCACGCCCTGCAGGTCATCACCGAGCTGTTGGCGCTGCATTCAGCCTCCTCCGTCCTGCACCCCACACTGGGGGTTCCTGTCGGTGGAATTGGCACCGACTGTCAGGATCTCGATGGGGAAACGAGCTGGTCTGACCGAGAAAGCCAAGTCTGACCCAGTTGCAGTTTGTGAGTCTGAAGTTGCTGGTGATGCCGGATCTGATGATGCCACTGGGAAGTGGAAGCAGACCGTTTGCATTTATCGTTTTCTGTTTCCAAACTTTCTTCTGCTGAGTGCAAGCCAAAATAATGAGTGAAAGGGGAGCCACATTGAACCCTGACTCCAGGCACATTCTCTGTGGTCCCCGAGCAAGTCACACACATTCTAACGTGGAGGGGGTGCGGCGTCCGACGCCCTGGGCGTTTGATCCCGGCCGAATGCCCTGCCGAAGCGCTCGCGGCTCGTGTTTTTACAGGGAAGGCCCGGAAGCGGCCGAGCGAAGCCGGAGCGGCTGGGTCCGTTCGGTCCCAACCCAGCGGCTCCCGGTCCCTCGGCCCCTTGCAGGGCCTGCCTTGTGCTCGGAGCCCAGCGCGATGACCTTCAATGGCCTGAGGTTAAGGCTTCTCCCCTTTAGACGAGAAAGAGGTGCGATGACGGGCCGAGGCGAGGAAGCACGGCCGGAATCCGAACGTCCTGTGGCCTCCGCGGGTCCCGTCTGACGGGCAGGAGGAAGCGCCTGCAGCCCTCGGAGCTGCCGTCCGGCCGGCCCTGGAGCCGTCGCGGCTCCGGTCCTGACGCTGCTGCACGGACAGCGGCATGGCAGCGACCTTCTGGATCCGCGCGCCCAGGGAGGTGGACGGGAATGAGCTTCCGGCGGAGCCTGCGGGGTCCCCGAGCGCGCGGTGCGGTCCGTCCGCCCGCGGAGAACAAAGGCGGGCGGGGGCGGCGGTGGGGACGGGCCAGGGGAGGGGAGCGAGGGGAGGGGACCCCGGCTGACGTGTGCTGGGCCGGGCCGGGGGCGCGGGCGGGGGCGGAGCCGGGCCGGGGGCGCGGCGGGAGGTGGGGCGGCGCAGCGCGGGGAGCGGCGGGGTGTGCGCGGCGCCGGAGCTCGGCTGCAGGAGCTCGGGCTGCGGGGCGGCGGGCCCAGCGGCGGAGGGAGCGGCGGGCGGCGGCGCGGGGAGCGGGAGTCGGCGGGAGCGGGCGCCGGCGGCAGCGGGCGCGGGAACCGGCGGGAGCCGGCGGCGGGGGCTGGGCGGGAGCGGAGCCGGGCGCGCGGCGCTGGCGGCGGCCATGGCGGTGGCGGCGGCGCTGGCCCGCGGGGCGCGCGGCGGGAGGGGCCGGCCCCCGGGCGGCGGGCGGGCGGAGGGGGCGGGGCCGGGGCGGCGGGCGGCCCGCGCGGCGGTGGTGGCGGCGGCGGCGGCTGGGCCGAGGCGGCGGCGGCGGAGGAGGCGGCGGCGCGGGGCGCTGGGGCTGATGGCGGCGGCGGGGCCCGGGGCGGCCCTGTCCCCGCGGCCGTGCGACAGCGACCCGGCCACGCCTGGAGCGCAGTCCCCGAAGGTGAGGAGGCGGCGGGGGGCCGGGCCTCGGGAGGCGAGGGACGGGCGGGGGCGACCGAGGGGCCCGCTCGCCACCCGCCGCGGCCCAGCGACCCGCGGGCGGACCCCCGCCGCCCTCTCGGGGGTTCGCGCGCCCGGGCCGTGGGGGGTCGTTTCCGGAGGCCGCGGCGGGCGGGCGGGCGGACGGACCGCGGGACGGGCCTGCGTGCCGGTGCCCCCGGGGCTGGGCGGCCCAGGACCCCGGGCGAGTCCCCCCGCGCGTCCCGGGGCCTCTCCTTGGGGGCCCCCTCCTGGGGGTGCGGCTCGCAGGTGCGGGCGCCGGGCCGCGGTTTGAACCCGCGGGGAGGGAGGAAGTGACGCGAGCCCGCGCCCCGCCCGGAGTGGAGGTCCGGGAGCGGGAGGCGGCCCGCGGCGGCGGCCGGGCGGGTCCCGGACACGCGGGCTCCCGGGTCGGAGCTGGCGCCCCCGGGTGCGGCCTCCGCCGGGGGTTCGGGTCGCGAGTCCAGTGTCGGCGGAGGAAAGGGGTCCCGCCGCCCCGAGGACTTCGCGTTCTCACTTCCGGTGTCTCCCGCGGGCCCCATTGCTCAGCCAACGAAAATGTCAACAAATTGACGCAAAAACCATTAAAACCCCGGGCCTCGGTGCGATAGGAACCAGCGGCCTCCGAACGCGTCCGGGGCCGATGACTGAGTGCGACGCTTCCGCTCGGACGCGGTTGCCGGCGTGTTCGGGGACCGGGGCAGACGGCCCGCCGCCGGGTGTCCGCGGGCGCACGGGCTCCTTCGTGGGAAGTTCACTGTAGGAGCCGGAGGGAGAACCGGGGCGAATTCCTGGCGGCTGGAGCCCTTGGAAACACTGTCATCACCATCATATTGACTCTCTTTCCACGGGCGCTGGGTTATTCGCCAGATAAACGCCCTGAACGCGCCTGTGCAGGTGCTAGTTCCGCCCTCTCGTTCGCCAAGCCCCACGGCGCCCCGGCTCAGGTCTGCACTCGGGGGGCTCGGAGGGCTCCCCTCGGCCCTTCCGCGTCCAGCCCGCTCCCAGCAGCCGGCCGCTTCTGCAGCTTCCTCGCCTTGTAATGTGGGTTTCACAGCATAACACCAGTCCCAGGGGGCCGCACGACCCAGGCTTTTTAAAGAAATCTGTTGAGCCTTTTGTTCATTAAGCTTTAGCTAATGTGTGAGTAAATGCATTCCCTGTCGTTTGATACCGCGTTCATTTTCTTAATGTAATGGTCCGACTTACAGCCTTGACATTGTCATCATGTAATGGGTGAGGTCACCTACATTGGTTTAAGCCTCTTTTTTCCTGTGGGGAGGGAGTTGCCATGTAGAGTGATGACTCAGGTAGCTGGTGGCCCCGTGCACGGATTCATGCACATTGAAAGGAAATTAATTAGAAGAAATATTTTAATATTGCTTTTTGCCCTTTCTCAACATAACCCACGGCCGAAGGTGGAATGTGCGGCCCCACGAGGAATTGGGCTCCCTCCCCTCTGGTTCTGGGCAGCCTTTTATATATATATATAGATGTTTTTGCTAAATTTTTGCAACATAAGAAGAAAATTAACAGGGTTGGTAACCTCTTTCTAGTCCTTGTGTGTCCTCTGAGATATAAGTTCCTAAAACAGCCAATTAAGGTAGTCCTGTAAACCAGCTGTAATTTGAATTAAACACTAAATGATCCATATACTTTACTTTTAGCTGGCATAGGAGGCTTGCTTGAATTTTGAGTATCATATCAATTTCATGTTAATTTTCATTAAACTAGAAGGCATTTTAACCTTGGTTGTAACCTCAGTTGGTAAGAAAGCAAAAGTAGATTTAGATTTATAGGTAAATTGAAAGGTATTTTTAAACTGTATTGAAGATCAGTTTTTTAGCTTTTTCCAGGTCTTGCCCATGCCACATTCTAGGCCTCTTGTTAATTATAATAGAAAGTTAACATTTGTATAACCAGTTGTCCTTTGCAAGTCTCTGAGTCTTGTAACCAGTCTGGGAAGTACCTTTCTTCCGTATTATTTGTTCTCTGACTGTTTAATCTTTAACATGTTTAGGATGACAATGAAGATAATTCAAATGACGGGACCCAGCCATGCAAAAGGAGGCGGATGGGCTCCGGAGACAGCTCCCGGAGCTGCGAGACCTCCAGCCAGGACCTCAGGTACTGTCCCTCACGGCTTGTCATAGCTCTGTGGTGTGTTTCTCTCCTCTGCTTAGCTCTCCCTCCTCCGCCCCCAGCCCTGGAAAAGGCCGTCCTCAAAAATTGTAGAGTATGTTTGTCATGTTTTACAGTGTGACACCAAAGTGGCTTTTGTTCTCAGTGCAATTTTTTTTTTAATTTGGTAAAATGCACATAAAATTCACCATTTAAACTATTTTAAAGTATACAGTTCAGTGGCATTAATTCCATTCATAGTGTCGTCTAGCCATCACCACCACCCATTTCCAAAACGTTTTCACTACCAAAAGCAGAAACTGCATGACCATCAAGCACTAGAAATTCTTGTTTCCCTGCTCCCCAGCCCCTGGCAGCCAGCACTGTGTCATTATGAATGTGTGTATTGGAGGCACCTGGTGGAAGTGGAATTATACTATGTTCATTTTGTGTCTGGCTATGTCTTCCGAGCACATCCATGTAGTAGCATGGATCAGACTTCTCTTTACGGCTGAACGATGCTGCGTTGTATGGAGGTGCCATGTTCGCTTATCCATTCTTCCACTGAGGGACGGTGGGTTCCTCCCACCTTTTGGTTGTAATCATGTTGCTGTGAACATTGGTATATACGTACCTGTTCGGAGTCCTGTTTTCTAGTCCTAGTTAGAGTTTGTGGTAATTTTGTTTTCCACAGGAGATGCACCATTTCATATTCCTACCCAGAGTGTACAGAGTTTCCAATTTCCTATCCTTACCAGTTTATGTCAGCCGAAGGTCACTGGGGTCAATTCAATGCCAATAGGAATTCTCAGTTTGGGGTGCAGCGAAGGAAACTTCATTCAGTGCAAACAGCCGCCCTGGGACCAGGCTCCCCTCCAGGAAACCACTCGGGGGGGGAAACAGTTCTCAGTGGTAGGTGGCAGCTTGAGGCCGAGGGAAGCTGGCTTATGGAGACAGAATTCCCACCCCTAGTCCCTGGTTGGTCTGTCCTGTAAATGAGGGGTCCAAATCCTTACAGATTGATTAGGCGAAAGTCACTGTCCTGATTGGGCAGATAAGAGATGCTCTGATTGGTTCGCGAGGAAGGGTATGGATGTGGCTGTCCCACAGGAATCCTCAGGAAAGCCTCCGTCCTATTGGTTGAAATGGGATCCAGGGAAAGCCTCCGTCCTGTTGGTTGAAATGGGATCCAGGGAACCTTCCTAAGGGCTGGCCCAGGCGCAGGAGCAGGCAGGCACCCCTGCAGGGAGGCCCCTGTGCAGAAATGTTTGCGAGGCTCTTTTTAAATTGGTTTTGTGTTTTCTGATTTAAGCCCTTGGAGTCACCGGAAGCCCCTCTTCGCAGGCGTCTTTCTCGGGGCCCACAGTTACTGTCTGGTGTCTTTGAGAAGCTGCTTTAAAGCCATGGCGTGGCCTCTCCCTGCGATGTGCTCTGAACGTCCATAACGACCAGTGATGTGGAGCATCATTTCATGTGCTTATTCCCTCTTGTGTATCTTCTTTGGGGAAATGTTTGTTCAAGTTCTTTGCCCATTTTTAAATTGGATTGCTTGTTTTTTTGTTGTTGAGTTGCAGTTTTTTATATCTTCTGGATATTAATCCCTTATCAGGTACACGATTTGCAAATATTTTCTCTCATTTTGTGGGCTGTCTTTTCATTCTGTCGATTATGTCCTTTCATGCACAAGTTTTTAAATTTTGTCAAATTCCTCGTTATCTTTTTTTTTTTGCTTGTGCTTTTAGTATCATATCTAGAACCTATTGCTAAATCTGTGATGGTGAACATTTACCCCTATGTGTACGTCTAAGAGTTTCCTGGTTTCAGTTCTTGTATTTAGGTTGTCGGTCCATTTTTTGAATTAATTTTTGTATGTCATATGAGGTCAGGGTCCAGTGTCCCAGCACCATCTTGGAGAAAATGTTCTTTTTGTTCATTACTTTTTCTGGATTGGTGCCTAACGTCGTGTCACCTTCCTGCCTCTGGTACCCGCTGGGGAGATTCGGAGGTTGGGTCGGCCTGGGCCCAGGAAGCTGTCGTCTGCCGTCGAGGATGGGGGCTGATCGCAGGGCACTGCCCCAGCAGACGAGGTCCGGTCTTTGCCTCTGGATTTGTGGCGTCAGTGAGAACAAATAACTATGGGTTATAGTTCAGTTTATTGAGAAATAGGTTTTTACGTCCTGCTTTCTCGGCTTCTTGAGACTCACTTCACATCTTGAGTGGATGAAATAGCAGCTACGGGTGTCAAGCTCACGAGAGAGAACTCGGAACTGGTGCCTCCACCCGCTTGGGCCTTAACGCTCCGAGGCTGGGCTCTCTGTGGTGTGCAGAGGGCAGCGTTCCCATCGCCCTTTGTTTTGGCGTTCCGGGTGGTGGTTTCTTTCCCTCCACCTGCTGCATGGTTTCCTGTGATAACATACGGAGTCCTGGGAATGTCTTTGTATTGCAGTGTTCTGGAGGACTGAGAATTAAATAATTAAAATAGTTTTTCGGTCCTGGCTGGTGTGGTTCAGTGGGTTGGGCGTCATCCTGTGCACCGTGAGGTTGCGCGTGTGATTCCAGTTCACAGGGCATGTGCCCGGGATTTAGGGCTCTTTCCAGTGGGGGGCGTGCAGGAGGCAGTCAGTCGATGGATGTTTCTTTTTTGCTTTAAATATATTTTTATTGATTTCAGCGGGAACGGGAGAGGGAGAGAGATAGAAACATCAATGATGAGAGAGAATCTTTGACCGGCTGCCTCCTGCACACCCCCTGCTGGGGACCCAGCCTGCAACCCGGGCCTGTGCCCTGACCAGGAATCAGTGGAACCATCACCTCCTGGTTCATAAGTCAGTGCTCAGCCATTGAGCCACACCGGCCAGGCCAAAAAAAAAATAACCTTAAAAATAACATTGCATAGAAGCCACATGTAAGGCATAATGTGTATCTGTGTCTAGCTTTAGCTACTACCCAGCAGAAAACTTGATCGAGTACAAATGGCCGCCCGATGAGACGGGGGAGTACTGCATGCTTCAGGAGCAGGTCAGCGAGTACCTGGGGGTGACCTCCTTCAAACGGAAGTACCCAGGTACCGAGTCTCAGTTCCTGTAACAGGTTGATCTGACTGTAACTGATAGTGATGTTTTTGTTGGGCTGAGTGTGGATTATCTATGTGCTTATGTTCCTCTGCTGGCCGATCTCCGTTCACTCTGGCCTCCCAGCACCTCTCTGTGTATCAGTTTGTTCCTTTGCCTTCTAAACTGATTGAAAAGCAAAATGAGGGCGATAAGTTTCTCGGGGAAACTTTTAGAAAAATAATTGTATAGCGACACGAGCCAAGGGCTTTGGTTCGTGCCCATTGCTTCGCAGCCCGAGGGGAGGAGGCGCTACGTACATGCACAGGGTCCGAATTCGAGAAGGGCTGTATCCTTCAGCTGTTTTAACGGGATTGGCGATGAACCTGCTTGCTTTGAGTTATTCTATTTTGAGTTTCATTTTAAATTTTATTTCTTGAATTTAAAGATTGATTCTGTGTATAACACTTGGAATATATAATATGGAGTACTTTTTAAAGTCTTGGAATATTTTAACTTTTTAATACTTTTAAAAAGTGTTTTTAGCTTTAAAAAATCTTACAAATGCATAATGTTACACATGCAAACAACTCCTTGTAATAGTTTTTTGTCTTTATTTTTTTCTGGAGATTTAGAGCGACGAGATTTGTCTCATAAGGAGAAACTCTACCTGCGAGAGCTAAACGTCATCACGGAGACGCAGTGCACCCTAGGTAACCGGCGCTCCCTGAGCTGGAGAGCCGTGCTTATCCTTTTCCTAAAGCGTCCTGCCGCATCAATAAAATACATGGAATTATTCTAATGCCAAGTTATTTACTTTATTTTTGATTACTGTTAAAATAAGAAGGAGAACGGTGTATTTCGTGACAGTACCATTTTCTAATAACAGTCACATCAGTGTTAAAGAGTGTGTGTTTTATGTGCAAGATTTGTTTGGTACTTTTTAGAAGTATTGATCCATCTCTCTTAAAAGGCACATTTTATTCCATTTTTAGTTCCGAATAGTTACCTCCATGCTTTACTTGTAATTTCCCTTTTACAAATATGTTAATGCAGCATGGCTACTTTTCATACAACTGAGGAATTTATCTCAGCAGTTGTTGTCATCCGATGTTGTGAGATTTGGAAATTCCCCGTCGGACTTGTGTTGTGTGCCAGTGCTTTAAGACTAAGAACTGTAATATATTGAAAATTCTTCGTTTTTTTCATCTGACATCCTATGTTATTGCCACTCGTTAGTATACATGATCATTTAGGCGTTGTTCTAGTGAAGGGATAGATGTTCATAGAACATAAGATCGTACAAAAGAAGCATTTGGCAGAAAAATTGATTTTTTTGCCTTTGCAATGTTGGTAATTTATTTCTCTTTAATTGTTTGACTCTATATTATGAATTTATTTTTATTCTCAAAGTATTGAGATATTTTGCTTGATTGATGGAAGCCTTGTACGTGCAGAGTAGTTTGAATGAGAAGCACATTGTAAAAAGTGGTTTTGCTCATTTAACTTTAATTGGGTTTCTTAACCTGTTTTTGGTCTAAAATAGGTTTAACTGCATTACGCAGTGATGAAGTGATTGATTTAATGATTAAAGAATATCCAGCAAAACATGCTGAGTATTCAGTTATTCTGCAAGAGAAAGAACGCCAGCGCATCACGGACCACTACAAAGAGTACTCGGTGAGTGTCCAGGTGGCTGGCATCGCTTACTGGGGTTGGGAGACGACACTTTGTGGAGTTGTGTGTGACTGCCACCGGCCATGCTTTTATCTCAGCAAATGCAGCAGCAGAATACGCAGAAAGTGGAAGCCAGCAAAGTGCCCGAGTATATCAAGAAAGCCGCCAAGAAAGCCGCGGAGTTCAACAGCAGCCTGAACCGGGAGCGCATGGAGGAGAGGAGGGCCTACTTCGACTTACAGACACACGTAGGCACCGCCTCTCGCAGCCCTGCACCTCGCTTCCTGCGCTGCCGCCGAGCCTCATCCCTGCTTATCCCTGTCACATTCTGTGCCAGCGGCCGGTCCTTTTCTCCCAGAACTTAGGCTGTCATTGTTAAGGATGGCCGATGATGTTAAGGTTACGTGTGTGCGTGTGTTTGTGTGCACATGTGCATGTCAGTGCAGGTATGCACGTGTGTATACACACATACACGTGTGCGCATGCATGCACATGTGCACACATGCACTTACGGGTGTGACTGTGCACGTGCGCGCATGTTTATGTGGAGTATGCATGCTTGTGTGTGCACATGCACTTACGGTGTGACTGTGCACGTGTGCGCGCACGTTTATGTGGAGCATGCATGCTTGTGTGTGCACATGCATGCATGTGTCTGCATGCATGTATGCATGTGTGTGTATATATGGTTGTTTGAAAGTGTGTGTGTGCTTGTGCGTGCGCATGTGCATGTGTGTGTGCCCATGTGCAGTGTCTTTGCTTTGTGGAGTGCATTCTGCTGAAGGGACTGATGCTTCCTGTGTGCTCTGAGGGTGGTGGTCCGATTTCCCTATCAGTTCGCTGACCTTCCCTGCCTGTGAGGTTGGAAGTGGTTTTCCTTCCATTTCACAGACCAGGACGCTGAGCTGCCGGGCCACAGGGCTGTGGAGTGGGTGGGTGTGCCTTCCCTCGGAGCACGGCCGCGGGAGAGGGACCGAGCCCCCCGGAGAGCAGGAGACTCCACTGTGCCCCTAGGCGGAGCTCCTCACTCTCTTCCGGTTTGGCTTCTGGGGGCGTCCAGCGAGGGCCTTCCCCTAGCGCCTTGGTCCGAGCCTGGGCTCAGTTTTGTGTTGCTCTTGCCGTCCCCCAGGTCATCCAGGTGCCTCAAGGGAAGTACAAGGTGTTACCAACAGAGCGGACCAAGGTCAGCTCCTACCCGGTGGCCCTCATCCCCGGACAGTTCCAGGAATATTACAAAAGGTGGGCAGTGCTTCTTGACCGTCCGCCTTGAATGCTGGGCACCTCGGACCCTGGAGGGCCTCCTCAGGGTTCGGCTCCCACCTCCCTGCGTTGTCCGAGGTCTGTGTCTGTGCTCTGTCTCCTGGGTCTGTGGTGGGAACTCCCTTCAGCCAGGATTTGCTTTCAGGCTGAGCATCTGCTGGCGGAGCCTGGCGGCCCCCTCCTTGCCCATTTCCTGTTCTGTGGGCAAGCTCCCTGGAGCGAGTGCGTGCCCCGCAGCACTGGAGTCACGAGGACGTGCGGGGAAGGCAGCGCGGGCACAGCTCAGACCTGGGGCTCCTCTCACAGCAGCCTCCGGGCCGCGTGCAGATAAAGTTGGAGAAGCCAGGGCTTTGCCTGCACAGGGCGTGCAGGGCGGGCACGCCCTGGGCTGCAGCCACACCCCTGCCCTGGCCTAGCCTGGCTCCTCTCCACCCCATCTCCCTCCCGGCCTGAGTGAAACCAGGACCAGCACTGACAGGGTCATGTGTCAGACCCTCAGCCTCTGCTTCGGCTTTAGACCCATTTCCTTAGGACAGAGAAGGTGCCCTAGAGAGCAGAGTCTACGTAGACGACAGGACAATACTGTTTGCAAGTCACATTTAAATCATGGGTCAGCGAGATCTCTAAAAGTTTCTGGGGACCAAGCCATGTGCTTTGGGTGTGATGTCTTAGTTGAGGGGGCGGCTGGTGCGGCGACTGGTCATGGGGAGCGAAGGTCACAGGGAGCGCCCACCGGGTGTGCGGTCAGCTGGCTGCCGTCCCACCCCGTGCAGGTGACATGGAGATTCCCTTTCCTAGAGCACATGCTTCACAAATTGCTTTCTATAACTTGCTGCTGAACATTTTTCTTTTTCTTTTATTTCATTGATTTCAGAGAGGGAGAGAGAGAGAGAGACACCCATCAACTGCCTCCCGCACACCGCCCCCTGGGGATGGAGCCCACAGCCGGGCCTGTGCCCCGACCGGGAATGAACCTGACCTGGTTCCTAGGTTGATGCTCAGCCACGGAGCACACTGGCTAGGCCTGAGTGTTTTCTTAATCGCATCACGGGCCAGGCGCTGCCACGACTCACGGGGGCTGGTCACTGAACCCTCCGTGTCCCCGCTCTGCGTGTGAAGTGGGAGAGCACCCGGGCCGGGCCTGGGAGGGGTCCTGGTCGGGTCTGTGCCGCTGCAGCTTCACCTTGTCTGCCGACACTTGCGTTCCGTTTTGTTTTGCTTGGGGCTGAGGAGAGGAGGCGTTTGGCGGTTAAGAATCGGTGCACGTCTTACGCGCGGTCTGGTGGACGCATGGTCATGCCTTTTATTTATTGTCACTCCCGGGTCCTCAAAGGGACGTCTCACTCACCGCCTCGCATCGTTTCTCACAAGTATTGGGGTTCGTTGAGAAGGTGGAGGCTCTTCACAGCTCGAAGATGAGCCGTTCCTGTTAACTGTGAAGGGACCTGAACATCTCTGCCTCCAGGTACTCGCCGGATGAGCTGCGCTACTTGCCACTGAACACGGCTCTGTACGAGCCGCCGCTGGACCCGGAGCTGCCGGCGCTCGACAGCGACGGCGACTCGGACGATGCCGAGGACGGGCGCGGGGACGAGAAGAGGAGGAACAAGGGCACTTCGGTGAGAACCTGTCCTGGGGAGGGGTCTCCTTCCCTTGCACGGGTGCTGGCTGCTTGCCGGGAGCGTGGAGTCCCACTGGTGTCGCCGTCCTGTCTGAAAACGGCCGTCGCGTGTAGACGAGCTGCATGGCCTCTGTAAGCCTCATGTTGCCCTGGTCGTTGCCACGGCAGCGCAGGCAGGGGTGCCGCCCCTGGTGACAGCCGGCACTGCGCCATCTGGCGTGGGGCGCTCCTTCCCGGTGTCCTGTTGCCTGCGTGGTGATGTCAGGCTCCTTTAGGGACACGCTGAGGTTCCGTTATGCTGGTGGGTTTTCCTGGATGAGGCTTCCCCAGCGAAATGCATTGGCCCCCGTGTGCGCTGTGGAGTGCAGGACAGGTTCTGATTTACTCCTCACTGCTCCTCCGCGGCCCCCGAACCTGACAGGTGCTGCCGTGGGGCGGGCAGTGGCGGCTGAAACACGTTAGTGACCGGCCGCGTTTACAAGGAGGAGGCCGCCCAGTTAGTGCCGTGACTGCCCTCCTCCTGTCGCGCCGGCCGGCGAGGGCACGCCTCGCTGCCTCGACCACGCTGCTAGCGGGGGTGTAAGTAACCCAACATTTCGGAGGGCACCGCGACAGCTTATGCCAAGATGGACAAGTTCCGCAGCATGCGATCCCATTGCAAATACACTAAAAATGTGCCCAAAGGACCCAGTCAGATGCTGACAAAATTTAATTAGAAAACAGATGTCCATTGGCGTGTTAATAGTGTTTTTTACTGTGGAAACTAGAGGTGAATCTCATGTTCACAGTGGGGGAATGTGTTACACCTACATGATGGAAACACAGTCCAGAGAACACTTAATTATGTGACGAAATGCACATAATGCTTCAAGAAACTAAGGCACAGTTCACACACATGCACACAGTGTAATCCAGTTGTTTTGTAAAACCAGGGCCCATGTGTTGTGAGTGACTGGGTGTCTGCGTGTGCAGACATGGTATTTTAATTTCCAGTTTTCGGAGATTATATGAACATAACGCCGCTTTAAGCAGGAAGTATTAAGGTAAAAAGTGAATTAAGTGACCAGATACTGAACTCCTAAACTTTGAGCATCAAAACTATGTCGGTGACCTGGCCCCACGCGTCTACCAGGAGACAGGTGTGCAGGGCGAGCTCGCTCAGTGACCCCTGTCCCTCAGAATGCCCGTGCACGTCTAGAAGTTTCTTTTTAAGCGATACTGTTGCATGGAGCGAGCAAGCTCCCGTGGTTCGGCGCGCGGCCTGGGCTGCGATGGCCGCGGAGGCGACTGTCCCTGGGGAGGCGGGCTGGTGCGACAGGTGCGTGACTCCTGCCTTGGCTCGTTGTGAGTCTCCACCAGGTGACGTTTCTTACATTTAGAATGATCTCTTCGTTTGTAAGTCGGTGGAACGTGAGCGATGGTTGGAATGTGTTCTGTGGTTTTCACGATTCCCTCAAACCTGTGTGAATGCCAAGGAATGTGCCTTTGCCCGCAGGACAGCTCCTCCGGCAACGTGTCCGAGGGCGAAGGCCTTCCCGACAGCCAGGAGGAGCCCCTCCCGGGGAGACCGCGGCCCAAGGACAAAGCGGCCACACCGAGGAAGGACGCTGCCAAGCGCTCGGTGCTGCCCAAGTCCGCCCCCGGGTACAAGGTAGAAGAGAAAAGCCCCTGACCAGCCTCCTTCCCGACCAGCCTCTCCCTGAAATGTTTGCCTTTGAACCTCCGCGTGGTGGAGCCGCTGCTGCCGCGCTCGCCCCTCTGGCCTGTGCTGTCCGCTCCTCCTGTCGGCTCTGTCTCCTGGTGGCTTCCTGTCACTTTGGCTGTGGTTTAGCTTCTGTTTTCTGTATGTGTACAGCTTCTAAGAGAACCTTTTTTTTTTTTTTTTTTTTTTTTTGCTTTTAAATAATAAGCAGGCAAGTATGGGCTTTTAAAAAATTATTTTCTAGGCAGGACTTGACACTTTGTTTCCTCGGAGTAAAGGCCGTAGCTGTCGGACACCGTGCGAACCCTGGTATGTAGGAGGAGGCGCCGCGCAGGCCTCCGTCGAGCGCCCGCTGTGACCTGGGGTGGTTTCAGCCACTCGTCAGGCTCCGCTGGCTCTGAGGGAGGTAGTAAGACCGACTGCAGTCGTGGTGTTAGCATCGCTGGGCAAGAGCGTGTGGAACAGTGTTTCCGGGGGCAGCGGCTCGGTGCGCCTGTTCCGTGTTTGGTCCGGCTGCTCTGAGTCGGGCAGCAGGCTGTCGGCGATACCATGGTGTCATTTCCGCCCGATGTCCGCTTCCCCCTCGGAGGGGTAGGCGGCTGGTAGCGGGGATTCAGGAAACCACCCACGGGGCAGGCTGCACAGGTGCATGCTTTGGGTGGCGAAGTGAACATACAGTGTTTGGGTCTGGAATGTGTCTGGAATGCCTGTTACTGTGGTTAGGAAGGTGTTTGAAAGGGCTGTTAGGAGTGGGTGGTGAGGTTTTGCCGAGTGGAATTGTAGCGCTGTCCTGAGTCAGAGCTGGGACTGGAGGGAGAAGAGCAGGTCCCAGGAGCCCCAGCGGCGGCCCAGAACACCCCCCCCCCGCCCCCCCCCCCCCGCCACGCGGCCTTCCCCTGAGGGGAGCAGTGTATTCCACACTAGGTTAGAAAATGCCTTTATGTAATCAACTGACACACTCGTGTTTTTCAGCCTTGGGCAGACAATGCAGCGTCACCCAGCAGGGCTGGCTTCCAGGCTGTTGACAGGCAGTGGCTGTGTGATTTTTATACTTGTATTCACATGTATAGCTTATATCATTTTTTAAACTAAAGGTTTAAGTTAACACTTAAATCACTGAAAGCAAATGAACTCCAAAGATTAAGTTTGGAAAGTTAGTGTGCGGGTGCCACACGTGGGCTGTGGTCTGCGGGGAATGGCCACGAGCGGACTGGCCGGGGTGGAGACTGTCAGTGACACGGGAATCATGGCCAGGGAGTGGGGACGCGTGCTGTGGTGACTGACTGGAGGACACAGATCGCCTCCGTCCGGACTGGCGGGAGCCTGGCTGCGGAATACGCACTGGGCCTCCCGGACGGAACCGCGTCAGCGTTTCACAGTCTGGGACAGCCAGTGTTTGGAGTCAGTACCCTGATGTGAACACGTTTGTGGAAAGTTAACCTCTATGAAAGTATTAATAAGCCAAGATGTGCCTAAATAGGATACTTCAAGCCGGAGGTCACGGATGTAAAGGTTTAAATGCGCCTGATGTCTTGCTTGCCCTTAACCCGTAGGACAGTGTTGCTTAGGTCACGTTAACCTGAGATGAAAGCGTTCTTGCTAGGACTCAGGCCCCGTCACCAGTACAGAATTAAGCTGTCTTAGTGCTACCGTGAAAGTCTCACTCACCTTCGGTTACGTTTTCAGCAGGAAAGCAGGTGTGTTTGAGCCTTTAGTTGGCGTGCTGACAACTACTGGGATGAGGATTAGTTTTCTTGTCAGTGAAGCTGAGGTTGTGGTAGTTACAGTGGAACCGACTTATCGTCAGACATGCCAGGGGTGTTCTGTTCATTGCTCTTTGGGGGGCTCTGCCCACTCCCCATCCTGCTCCCCTGAATCCCCAGTCCCTGAGACGCCTCCCCGCTAGCGACTGCTGTCGCGGGCCAAGTCCTGGCGTAGACACTGGCTTCTCTGTGCTGAGCCCGGCAGCATCTCAGAAATGCTGGAAGCGCCCTCTCATGTGCTCCCCCTCCCCGTCTCCTCCCGTCTCTCTGTTCTCAAGATGAAGACTGCCGGATAAGGAGAATTGTAAGTGGTTTAACATACATGATGTTAAGCGTAGAAGTTAAACCTAGGGTTTCCTTGGCGTCCCTTTTATCATAGGTGCCTCGTGTATTTCAGTCATTGTGGGACTTGATCTAGAATGTGAACGACTAGCCTTTCGACGTCTGTAAGGGTCTCCTGTGAGACGCTCTCCTTATAGAATTCCGTGTCGTGCGGCTCCTTCCTGGACGCGTCGCCATCGGCACGGCGAGTGCGTGTCTGACCTCAACTGCGGGTGTTAGAGAAGCGTGACTTTCACGTGCAGTGCCGGTAACGGAGCCGACAGGTGGTTCTTATCTGGGTAGACGGAGGGGTCGCTTCCGCTGTACATTATGGCAGTGACAGGTCTGACCATAACGGAACCTGCACTGGGTCCTGGGGGGTGCTTCCTGGCTGTTTTCACGGAGGCAGGGAGCCTGCGAGCCTGATGCGGAGAATGTAGCTGTGACCACAGGGCACCACACTCCAGGCTGAGGTGTGAGCCTGTGGCAGGACCCTCGCTGGGGAGCAGGGTATGAAGATGCACAGGAGGTGTAGGTTAGGTAACGGTCGTTTTATATGTATGTTTTACTTCCGTATTTATTATTTTGTAGAGCTATTTGTGATTGTTTAGAGTTACTGTTTTTATTATATTTATGTATAAGGTTGACTTTTTAAAATAAATAAGACAAAAATTATTTTTGAATGCCTCTGTCATCTTTTGCAAAGAAAGACAATTTGAAAAGTAAAAATGCTTAAATAATGTAAATTAAGAACAAATTGCGTAGGCGAACAGGTTTGAAAGTGGCAGTGAGCCGTGCCAAAGACGGACTTCTAAATGCAGTCAGAGTTCTGTTGGGCTTCTCTGTGGTTCAGTCAGGGAAATGCAAGACGCATCTGGCTAGGCTGGACTGAAACAAATGTAATTCTATTTAAAATGACTCTTCTCCCCATGTACACACGTGGATGTGCCCCAGTGGCCCTTGGCCACATTGCCTCTTCCTGCCCATAGAGCGCGAGCGAGCCTCGTTCCCGCCAGGCTGTGCTCAGCGCCTCCCGCCTGGTGGTGTCGCGTGCGGTGCCCCTGCCCTGCCCTGATGCCCAGGGGCCACCGATTCTTTCGAAGCCCAAATGCCTCCATTGGATTGAGCATGCTTTTAATATGAGAAGTGAATGGTGCTCAAAATATAAGGGCGTTGAGCATGCTTTTAATATGAGAAGTGAATGGTGCTCAAAATATCAGGGCATCTGTGTATTTCTATTAAGTGATCATTATTTTCTTGTCTGAAAACTTTGTTTTATATCTTACTAGAGACCCGATGCATGAAAATTCATGCAAGAGTAGGCCTTCCTTCCCCCAGCTGCCGGCACCGGCTTCCCTTGGGCTGCCTGTAGGCACCTGGGACCCAGCTGGCTTCCCTCGGGCCCTGGCTTCGTCAGGAAGGACGTCCGGAAGACGTCCGGTCTGATTAGCATATTACCTTTTTATTATTATAGATACCGAATGCTTTGCCCCTAAATATGGGCTCTTTTATTATTTATTAGATGTACAAAGGAAATAATCTCACAACTTGGTTTTCCACAAACATTTGTGCACATGACAGTCTGCATGAGCCGTCTTTCAATAAAAAACGTTAAAACCTTGGTTTTATAACTTAGATTTCATAGATGCAGTTTTACAACTTTGGCAGATGTGTTTAAACAAAACCTGTGCATAAGCTGCTCACACTGAGTCTCCTCAGTGAGCCTGGCTGAGTGGGCAGGGCCACGGGAACTTGGGTCTCCTCGGTAAGTGGTGCCCTGGTGTGGCTGTAGTCTTCCCTCTGGTTCGCTGTACGGGCGCAGGAGGCCCAGGAGTCCTGACGCGGGATCCCCGCTGACAATTTAAGGTGAAATCTGAGGCTTTGGTCACGTTACGTCTTTCGAAAAGGTCCTCGGTAGTGAGTCACCAAAGTAACGTTGAGGCAATAGTGAAATTCCTTTTGAACCCACAGCAGGTTCTTCCGGCATGAATTCATAGCCCTCTTCTACCCTTCCAGCCAAAGGCCATTCCCAATGCTCTATGTGGAATTTGTCTGAAGGGTAAGGAGTCCAACAAGAAAGGGAAGGCTGAACCTCTTATACACTGCTCCCAGTGTGAGAACAGCGGTAAGTACCACCCGTCTGCTTGCCGTTTTAACCACCTGTGTGTTAGCTGTCAGCTAGACTTGCCCCAGAGAGTTACCAAGTATTAAAGGGTCATTTGTAAGGCGTAGGTTAAGTCCATGCGTTTTCTTCCAACTCTGCATTTTCATTTCTCTTTGATGATCTTAACCATCGTAGTAGCCATTCTTGAGAACTCACAAAGCAGCTAGCAATTTATTAGCCATTTTAAGGTAAACATTCCCTGTGCTTGGTGAATCCTACTAATCTTGGTTTTGGTTTAGGCCATCCTTCTTGCCTGGATATGACCATGGAGCTTGTTTCTATGATTAAGACCTACCCATGGCAGTGCATGGAATGTAAAACTTGCATTATATGTGGACAGCCCCACCATGAAGAGGAAATGATGTTCTGTGATGTGTGTGACAGAGGCTACCACACGTTTTGTGTGGGCCTCAGTGCTATCCCATCAGGTAACGATCACAAACGAAAGGCCGGCCCCTGCGAGGGGTTCTCCCAGCCCTGACCTGAAAGGCGGCACACACACCAGTGACATGTGGGCCTGTGCAGTGACCCCCCCCGCCCCCACGTCCACCTGCCGTCCGTGCCCGGCCCTCCCAGCCAAGGACACTGGTGTCAGGGTGACTAGTCCAGGTTTGGTGTCGAGCTCAGTATGTAGAATGAGCCACTGTTTTTCTACTAAAATAGCTAAAACGACAGCACCCCTTTTTTTTCAAAGCCTTGATTTTATTTTCATATGTCATGGACACAGTTAACAAAATGATTCCTATGCCTTTGGACATATTGGTCCAGATTTCTATCAACTGAGGCAGCATAACAACCCAGGTAACTTTAGAAGGAACACAAAATTAAAGGATATATCACAGTATCTGGACTGGAACATCGCACACGTAATTGTGCAATGTCAGACCTCACTTGCATAGTTGACGTGTGTGTGACGCTGTAAGAAAAAAGGCCAGAACTGCGCTTCCTGGGAATCACTAAGAAACAAGCAATTAGGTAACTACCTGAAGTCCTGCAGTCATTCAGACAAGCACCGAGGGCAGCTGATCCCCGTGCTGTCAGACACTGGGTCCGTTTAAAGCTGTGTCCGCCTCGCCCACCAGGACAAGGATGCTGAGACACAGCTGCCGTGAGCAGCAGCGAAAGGGCTGAAATGGGCGAGAAGTAACAGGGTATGTTAGGATACCAATGGCTGAGCTTCCTGAGCCTGTAGGGCTGGGTTTCAGAAAGGGGGAGGATGTCCTAAAGGTCCACAGCACTGCTCGCCCGCGCCCCCACCTGTCTGTCACTTGGCACTGACGACACTGATTATCTTCCGAGTTCACACTTTTCTCCTTAAATTAAGGAACACAGTAGTGCCCTTCCTCCCACAAACCCAGAGGAGCAGCATTTGTGATAGCAAGGAAGGAGAGCTCAATGGGTTTACAATTCAGCCCTAAAAAAATTACATTTCATTCTCTATTAACTAACAATTTTTCTCCTAGGTCGCTGGATTTGTGACTGTTGTCAGCGAGCTCCCCCAACACCCAGGAAAGTGGGCAGAAGGGGGAAAAACAGCAAAGAGGGATAACATAGTTTCTTGACCCCAATACTGTAATATGCATTTAAGTGAATTATTTGGTGCCAACTTATTTCCAGTTCTCATTTTTATGCCAATAAAAGATTTTTGAAATGAACTCTGTGCTTAGAATCTGCAAGTTGACTCATTTCTGTTAAAAGCTGCTCGTACCCTGGGAACCAGTTTCAGGTAGAGAAACGGTTCATCTTCCAAAAGGTGGTTTCTCTCTTAGTATCGTGGCTTCTTTGGAAATTCAGAGGGAAGTATTAGGCAATTTCATTTGAAATAATTATTCCTCCATTAGCCTGGAAGTTGCGATTATTTTTAGGCAGTTTTCCTAATCTTTATTGTTTCTGGCCTACCACGGGGACCACGACATGGTTTAGTAATGGGAGACTCACAATAGGCAGGCGGAGAGCTGGGATGGGGAGCAGCTGGGTGAGAATGTCCTTACCGCCAGGAACACCTGCCCTAGCTGGTGTGGCTCCGTGGATGGAGCGCCGGCCTGCGGACGGAAGGGTCCCAGGTTCGAGACTGGTCAGGGGCACATGCCTGGGTTGCGGGCTCGGTCCAATGTGCAGGAGGCAGCCGATCAATGATTCCCTCATCATGGATGCTTCTGTCTCTCCCTCTTCTTTCCTCTCTGAAATCAATAAAAACATCTTTAAAAGAGCCAGGCACCCCTGCTGGGCAGGCGGGCCGCCCTCCCGGCGGGTGTGGACCGCAGTCCCTCCTGCCAAGGGTGCAGACTGGCGCACACACTGAACTTGAGACTCACGAGTGACATCACGCCGTCGCGCTTACTCTGGCGGGGCTGCTGCTGCGGTTTCTTCTTCGTACACCTGTCCCCGTCCCCGCCGCCTTGCTGGGCCGCCACCCGACGCTGGTGCGGGGAGCGGGGGCATTTGCTGGGCACGCGGCTCTTACAGGAATTCTGAGCTTTAGAGAAAGCAAGCACCGGGCTTGCGGCTCCTGCGTGTGGGGTCACTGAGGTAACACGCGGTATGGCTTTGTTTGGGAGGAGATCCCGGCCTGCACGGTCACGGACGACGCGACGGGGCCGCGCCGTCAGAACAGGATCTCCAGGAGCAGCTTCAGGACGCCCAGGAGGAGGGTCCAGAGCAGCGACTCCTCCTCCCGCGACGCGCCCTCCGGCTCGTAGGCGTGCGTGTGCCCCGCCTCCGCGCCGTCCGAGTACGCGGGGTCCCCGAACGGGTGCCGCTGGACCGTGCGGTCGAAATACACCTTCATCTCGAACTCGCTGTCCCGGTGCGACGGGTGCCCGTACACGCCGATGCCCACGGGCCGCTGGAAGTGCGCGGGGACGGCCACCACGTCGCGGCCGCAGGTGACGGCCTGCAGCTCGTAGTCGTCGAAGCTGGGGTGCAGGGTGCGGTCCGACACGTACAGGTCGGCGTCGCCGCGGAGGCTGCGCATGGCCAGCACGATGCGGCCCTCGTGGTTGAGCCGCAAGTAGCTGTAGTTGCCCGCGCCCACCTGCCCCTGCACCACGTGCAGCAGCACCCACTCGGCCGGGACCTCCTCCTCCTCCTCCGAGGCGCCCGCGCGGGACGCCGCCGGCAGCAGCAGCAGCAGCAGCAGCAGGGGCAGCAGCAGGCGCGGCGGCGGGGCCCGCGGGGCGCCCTTCCCGGCAGCGGCCATGCCCGGCGACGCCCGGCGCGCGACCAGCTCGTCCTGCGGAGACACCACGGTGGCCGCGCTGAGCACGCCCGGGGCGGCGCGGCCACATCGGGGCCCCCTCGCGGCCCGGGGAGGGGGAGGGCGGGCGGGGCGGCCGGAGGGACTCACCTCCGTTCCCCCAGGGGCCGGGCCGGGCGGCGGCGCCGCAGGAGCCGGAAGTCAGGCGGCGCCCGGAAGTGGGGTGAAGGCTGGGGAGGGAGGACGCTCCGGAAGTTGTAGGCTCCGGGCTCTCGCGAGAAGGGGGCGTGGCGCCGAGCAGCGCTGGGGTGGTAACCACGGCGACGGGAGGGGGCGGGGCGCACACCCGGGCTCTCGGCGCGGCGCGGCCAGCGCGGACAGCGGTTCCCGTCCTCCCCCTGACGGAGCGTCCACTCCACGGCGCTGCGCCGGGCGGCCCGGGAGCGGCAGGTGTGACCCCGGGGGCGGGAAGGTCGCGGCGGGGGGCGCAGCCGGTGCCGCCCCATCTCCAGGGCGCCCTGGCGGGTGGTCGCCTCCCCGGCTGGGCGCGGCCTCGCGAGCCGGTGCGGGGGGCTCGGTCCGCGGCGCCGGTCAGGCCTGAGCTCCGGAGGGGCGGCGGAGGGGCGGTCAGGCGCGAGGCCCCGGGCCGCCCAGGACTTTCCCTTCCCCGGGAGCGGGGCGGGCGGAGGCGGAGGCGGAGGGCCGGTGCGAGCGCGGGGGGATTCTGAGCGGCTGGAGCTGCCTGTGTTTCCAGAGGGAAGATGGCGCAGCCGCAGACGTTCCCCACGAAGGATGGGGAGGATGGCCGTGGGGGCGACATCGTCACAGAAAAGTTCCGGGTCCGGTCCACGCGGTCCGCCTCGCACGTGCAGCTGGCGTGTCGAGGGTCGCACTGCGCGTTCCCCGTGGACGGGACTGCGCTCTGCGTGCGGAGCACCGCGGACCCCCCCCAGCAGGTGCGCGCCCCCCTCAGCAGGTGCACGTGCCCCCCACAGGTGCGGACCCCCTCAGCAGGTGCGGACCCCCCAGCAGGTGCGGACCCCCCTCAGCAGGTGCAGACCCCCCAGCAGGTGCATGTCCCCCCCAGCAGGTGCGGGTCCCCCTCAGCAGGTGCGGACCCCCCAGCAGGTGCGGACCCCCCCAGCAGGTGCGGACCCCCCAGCAGGTGCGGACCCCCCTCAGCAGGTGCAGACCCCCCAGCAGGTGCATGTCCCCCCCAGCAGGTGCGGGTCCCCCCTCAGCAGGTGCGGACCCCCCTCAGCAGGTGCACGTGCCCCCCACAGGTGCGGGTCCCCCTCAGCAGGTGCGGACCCCCCCAGCAGGTGCATGTCCCCCCCAGCAGGTGCGGGTCCCCCCTCAGCAGGTGCGGACCCCCCTCAGCAGGTGCACGTGCCCCCCACAGGTGCGGGTCCCCCTCAGCAGGTGCGGACCCCCCCACAGGTGCATGTCCCCCCCAGCAGGTGCGGGTCCCCCCTCAGCAGGTGCGGGTCCCCCTCAGCAGGTGCACGTGCCCCCCTGCAGGTGCGGGTCCCCCTCAGCAGGTGCACGTGCCCCCCACAGGTGCGGGTCCCCCTCAGCAGGTGCACGTGCCCCCCAGCAGGTGCGGGTCCCCCCTCAGCAGGTGCGGACCCCCCTCAGCAGGTGCACGTGCCCCCCACAGGTGCGGGTCCCCCCCAGCAGGTGCGGGTCCCCCCCAGCAGGTGCATGTCCCCCCCAGCAGGTGCGTGCCCCCCGTGGCTTCTCGTTTTCCCTGGACACACAGCGGTGGTCACCTCCGCCTCTGGTGCCGCTGGGGGGACAGGACCGCTGTGGACCCAACTGACAGCCCCGGGGACAAGGCGAACCCAGCAAAGGCCTTGCATTAGCTTTGATTTTTATAAAACGGTCAGGAATCGCTGCATTAAAAAAACTTCAGGAAGAACATGAGCAAGCACAGGCTCATCTGAACGCAGCCGAGAGGAGTTGAAGTTTTATAGGTTTCCAACATGAACACATTAAGGACATTTGTTACGTGTCTTGCAGAATCTTCTGCATTAAGCTGGTGGAGTTGGAGAGACATGGAGTTTCATTCTAAAGCCCGTTTCGTGGCGGCGGCGCTCCGGGAACGCTCTCAATAAACCGGGTCCCACGGCGTGGTGAGCGTGGCGCTGCCAGACGGGTGGCGCCGGCTGACTGCTGCCTCCCTGCACTTCGGCGAGAACGGAGTGCTGCCCCGGGAGCCGGTGGCATTTACTCGGGCGTTTCCTGTAGCGTCCAGTCCTGCAGGCGGTCACTGTGCTGGCCGGGCGTGGAGGGAGCCTGCACTAGTGTTTTGATTTTCCCCCGAGTTAGATCTGCATTCAGGTCCCCAGCTTCCTCTCTTCCTTTGGCCGGGACGTAAAATACCGGAGAGCCTGTCCCAGAGCTCACCGCACACTGTGGTGGCGTAACCAAGTGGTGGGGGGCCCCGCCTGCCGATCAGTGCGCCCTCCCCCTGCAGGGCACACTGTCTTCACTCGCACCAGAGGTTAGTGTGGCTGACCTTTGAACTTGGGGCACACGGGACATGCAGTATGCAGTCCGTCCCTCGTTCACCATCGTGTTTAGGAGGTTCGGCCGCATTGCTCATGTTCATGGCTGCATAGTATTCCACTGCAGGCAGAGGCCACGCCTTCCCCCTTCTGGGGGTGGACATTGGTTTTGACCCCATAATCTGACCATTAGAAGCATGCTCTGATATGTCATATGTGTGCTCCCCTGCGGAGTCACGGGGAATTTGTGTCTTTAGTTTAGTTTGTGATGTTAAGGAGACTTCCGAAGTGGGGTGCCAAGCTGTACGCCAAACGGTGTGTGAGAATTCCGCCTCCTTCCCTACGCTTGGTCCTTTTAATTTCCGCCCTTCTGGTGGGCTCAGTGCTGCTGAATTGTAATTCACAGCTGTCCGCGAAGGAGTGGCGTTCAGCGCCTTGTTGTATGTTTATTGGCCATTTGGCCATTTTCTCTTTTTGGTCTTTGTGAAGGTTGAAGGCTGTGTGTGTTCAGTCTCCTGCCATTTTTCTACTGGCTTTTTTTGTTTGAAGGAGTTTTTAATCTATTCTAAATATAAGCTTTTAGGTAGCATTTTCTGGAGTTTTATGTAAATGGAATCAGTGTTTACGTTTTTGTCTGGCTTCTTTCATTCTGAGTAATTATTTTGAGACTTATCCATATTGTATCAGTAGTTCATTGTTCTTACCACTGAGGAATAGTCCATTGTACGAATGGAATATTTGTTTATTTTTCTGTTGGAGGACGGGGGAATTCACTAATAAGTGGTGAGCAAAGGGCCTAACCTTCTGGTCACCGTGCTGCTGTCTGTGTGGATTCAACGACCTTAACCAACTGGTGACCCCGCTGGTCAGGCTCGTTGTAACCTAAGCATCTGGTGACCACGCTGGTTAAAGAAACACAAAATGAAAACGTGTTGAATGTGTTAAAGCTTTTTCCTCCCCAGTTCACAAACCTAGTCACACCGCTGCCCCCTCCCTGGTCACCCAGCTGTCCCCTGGGTCACAGCTATCCCCTCCCTGGTCACACCGCTGCCCCCTCCCTGGTCACCCAGCTGTCCCCTGGGTCACAGCTGTCCCCTCCCTGGTCACACCGCTGCCCCCTCCCTGGTCACCCAGCTGTCCCCTGGGTCACAGCTATCCCCTCCCTGGTCACACCGCTGCCCCCTCCCTGGTCACCCAGCTGTCCCCTGGGTCACAGCTGTCCCCTCCCTGGTCACACCGCTGCCCCCTCCCTGGTCACACCGCTGCCCCCTGGGTCACAGCTATCCCCTCCCTGGTCACACCGCTGTCCCCTCCCTGGTCACCCAGCTGTCCCCTGGGTCACAGCTGTCCCCTCCCTGGTCACACCACTGCCCCCTCCCTGGTCACACCGCTGCCCCCTGGGTCACAGCTGTCCCCTCCCTGGTCACACCGCTGTCCCCTCCCTGATCACACCGCTGCCCCCTGGGTCACAGCTGTCCCCTCCCTGGTCACACCGCTGCCCCCTGGGTCACAGCTGTCCCCTCCCTGGTCACACCGCTGTCCCCTCCCTGATCACACCGCTGCCCCCTGGGTCACAGCTGTCCCCTCCCTGGCATGCGGTGGGTGCAGCATGCACTGTTCAATCACACACAATGGGTAAGTGGGGGTGAGGGCGCTGCCCTTTCCTGCTGCCTGTTATTTGTGATACTGAGCTACAGTACCATGCTGAGCTCAGGAGATTGGTTTAGTAGTGCATGGGGTTTTAATAAATGAATACGCAAAGTCAATATATTTGAAAAATTCAATCCATTTATTTTCTTGGGTTTGGGGTTACATGGGTATGTTATTTTGTTTGTTACCTCTAATCAGTGATGTTTTTGTGAATTTTTAAGCTTCTGATCTTAAGAGGACACCATCAGCCAATTACTGCTGTGGCGTTCGGCAACACGCAGCGCCCGCTTGTGGTCTGCTCTGCCTCACAAGACCACGTGCTCATGTGGAGGCTGGACGAGTGCAGAGAGAAGGCGCTTCACGGTAGGTGCAGCCCTAAAACCACTTCACAGTGTCCCGGAGCAGCTTCCCCTTAAATAGCCTGGTGCACACGGGGGCTGGCCCGCGTGACCCTGGGACCTTGAAGGCAGGTGCGGAGCTGGGGGAACACGGCCGAGCGAGAAGCCGCTTCCTGAACTCAGTGCGTTTAACCTTCACATTTTCTTGCGTTGGAATCTGAGACTTTAGTGGCACTCTGAAACGTGGAGGGAGTTGAAATATTCTTTCCCGATGGAGTTGGGGCAAGTTCACAGCTTGGAGTGGGAAACACACATGCGGGCAGCGGAGAGCGAGGCGTAGACAGATCAGGGCAACATGCTCACGGGAGCCGTCCCGGCGGCGGCAGGCGGGAGGGTGGGCAGTGCTGGGCGCGCCTGTGAGGCAGAGGGACCTGGGGGCCTGGCCTGGGCGTACGAGCTTGGCCTCTCTGAGGAGCCGAGACCGAGCCTGCATGCTGAGGGCTGTGTGTCCGAGTTTTATCAGATGCGCGTGAAACGTTGGTGACGACCACAGTATGGAGCTACATTCAGAAGTTACAGAATTACTCCTAAAATCGACCGATTTTAGGCAGCAGCCTCTATAATATATAGTTTATACTCCACCTTCTTTATAGTATGGTCATTGCAATATCAGTGTGCCACCACTGACATCTACACACGTGCACATGCATGGTAGCACACACTCATGTAAACACATGCATGCAAAACAAACACACATGTACACACAGCACCCGACAGTACACAAACATGCATGTACGCATTACACAATATAGCACACACATACACATATAAACACACACACAGTACAGCACACACATGTACTATATGTACGTGTGTACACACTACACGATATAGTACACACTCACATGTGTAACCACACATGCATGCAAACATAAACACACGCGCACACACACATAGCACCCACCCACCCACAGTACATGCACACATGTATACGTTATGTACACATGCACACTACACTATACACACTCACACATGTAATTATGCGTACACATACAAATCCAAACATACATGCACACACAGTGTCAATACACACACACTACATTCATACTTACATACAATGTACATACATGCACACATTCATTATGTACACACATTATACAGTACAGGTATTCACTATGTACACGGTACATATCTAATACATACTACATAACCATGTACATGCGTACACGGCAACACACATATGCATGATGCACATTCACATGCATACACATGGTATATGTGCATGCATTTATAGCACACAGATACACAAACGCATCTAGCACGCACATGCACAGCATGCATGCACACAGAGACGTGTGCGCAGTACACATGTTTAGTACATTCATACACATATACATATGGTATGTGCATGCATATAGTTATAGCACACACATACACAAGCACACCTTATACACACATGCACAGTATATATGTACATACAGGCACACATACATACTACACACAGGGTACACATGAATGTAGTCCACACCTACAGGCACATGTGTGTATGGTATGCACATGTGCTGCGTATAGTGAGCCACCTGTTAGGAATCTGCTCCCTCCTGGGGTCTTGGTAAACAGACAGTCTCGTTGGAAGGGCCAGACTCCCCAAGTTTGTCTGTAAGCAGAGCCCCACGTGGATCTGGAATGTGGAGATCTGCTCCCAGGGCGCAGGCACCGGGCTCAGGGGCGTCCCGTGTCCCACCCCGCAGTGGGTCAGATCAAGCTCATTCTCCCCTTCACGGGGCTGCACGGGCGGGTTCCCACACGCTATTGGCAGTTCTGGGCAATTCCACCTATTTCCAGAGGAATTTTTATATTCAGCGTGTCTAATTCTCTCAAAGAGCCAGTCGTCTGACAGCTCAGTCACCCCGCGAGCGTGTCCCTGCCCAGGAGCTGACTCCCGGGGACACGCAGTCCTGCCTCTGATGACCAACTAGCGGCGGCATCCCCCCCCCGCCCCCTCCAGGGACGGACCCGCGCGGGCTCGTCCTGGGCGCCCGCCTGGGAGAGGTGCGGTGCGTGAAGTTCAGCCCGGACGACCAGATGGCTGCGGTGTGCGCTGGCAACAGGGTCCTCGTGCTGCACGTGCAGGTGAGAGGGCTGTGGGTGGCGGGCACAGTGCGGGGCCTCGCGGGCAAGGTCCGCCTGCCTCTTGTCAGCGGCCCTAGTTGGGCGAGTTTCTGTAGACACGTGAGGGGAGTAAGCGAGCGCTCACCTGTATCTTGCAATGGGGGCCCCTGGAGACGACGCTGCTGTCTCATGTGGACGGAGGCCTCGCCGTGACGCCTGGGGACCGGGGCACAGACATGCTCCGGAACACGGAACACGGAACACGTGCACTTCCCGGCCTTCTCTGTCAGAGCCTCACAGGGTGGGCCTTGCCTGCCTCTCTCTTACCAACACTTGCTCCCCCTGAGAAGTGGACTTGCTCGTTGATTCTCCATCGAGATTGGCTGACGTGAATGTGCTGCCACCTGCAGGTTCTGGGACCATTGAGTCTTGTGTTGGACCAGGAACGGCTTTTGGGCCCGTGTCACACAGTGGGCGGGGCCCTGTTCCCTCGGACCCGTGGTCGCATGGGACGCGCTGTCGGGGCGCGCTGTGGTGTCGCGGGCACAGTGATTGAGCACGCTGTTGGCCCCCGAGAGTCCCTTGCCGTGTCCATGTTAAAACCGTAGGGCAGGCAGGACAGAGGCGGGACGTTGTGTTGGTGATTGTGGCGGGACCTGCCGTGTGCGGGCTGTGGGGGCACACCTGCCTTTGAACACGTCCCTGCTCGCCGGTTCTACGCTGACGGCTCGCCCTGGGGAAGGGCAGTGTCGGGGTGACCTCACAGACGGAGGCGGGAAGTGTCCCGGGACGGGGCTGGGGCTGTGAACACATCCCTGTGGGAAGGGCCTGCAGTGGGTCGGCCTCGGTGGTGTTTGTGGCCACCGGCTCCTGTGGCACCAGACGCTGTGCTCAGCTGTCCCGGTGTCAGCTCCGGGGACCAGGGCACAGACATGCTCCGGAACACGGAACACGGAACACGTGCACTTCCCGGCCTTCTCTGTCAGAGCCTCACAGTGTGGGCCTTGCCTGCCTCTCTCTTACCACGGGAAGAGGGAGCTCTGCAGGGTGTATTTTAACGGAAACTCTTTTCTGTGAGACACAGGCGCCTTCTTAGCAGTCATTGCTGGGACATCCAGTGACTGGTCTCACTGCAACCCGCAGAGCCGGACCGCGTGCGCCGAGCTAGAGGGGCACCAGGGCCCCGTGACCGCAGCCGAGTTCTGTGCGTGGCAAGCGCATGTGGTCGTCTCGGGGTCTGAGGACAGAAGCTTCAAGGTAGGACGGCCCCGCCCGCAGCCAGCCGGAGCAGAGTTAGGGCTGTGGCGTCTGCGCGCTAGTTGCCCTCCTGACCGTCCGCCCCCGTTTCAGCCAGGCCACGGCCGGTGGGGGAGCCGATGGCGCTCACAGTGCCCCTCTGTCCCGTATTCCCACGTGGGCTCGAGGCATCGAGTCAGCTGGGTGCCTCCTCGGATCCAGGCCTCGGGGAGAAAACTGATTTCTCTCCGCGGCGTCAAGGATGGCCCTGGAGCAGTAGAACCGTCGTCCGGTATCGACTCAATCAGAACAAAACTGGCTCAAGAAGAAAATAAATTAAAATGCAAGCTCAGTCCCCATCTCAGTCCACGTCAGCCCGTGTCATGATGGCTGGTGACCGAGGGAGGACGGTCTCCGTGAGGGAGAGAGAAAGGAGAGCACTGACCCACCTGCACGGGCGGGACAGAGGAACGGCCTCACCTTCCCGGCCCGGGACGGTGCCAGGTGCAGCCGTGGGAGGGTGTCCCCCAGCTCCCGGCGCCCTCTGCTGCCCACAGCGGTGCCGCCGTGCTGTGCCCCCGCTCCTCTGGAATAATGGGGACTGGACCTGTGGTGCCATAGCCTCGCGGCCCTTGTGGGAATGAAAGGAACTGGGTGTGGGTGAGCACGCGCCACTCTCCCCATGAGCGTGCAGAGCAGGTGGACACCCGCCCGGCCTCGCGGGTGGGCTGGTGCTGGAAACGCGTGTTTCCTAGGAGGCCACGTCTCACTGTGCCGTTCCCTGTTTGTCCTCCTGTCGCTGTCTGCTCTCCCAGGAAAGCACTTGCAGGGTAGCTTGTGGCTGCCTAGCGCAACGGTCGGCAAACTGCATCCCCTTGGGCGTGGCTCTTCCACAAAATACCACGTGTGGGCGCGCACGTACAGTGCGATTGAAACTTTGTGGCCACACTCAAGGGGCCAAAGAGCCGCATGTGGCTCGTGAGCCGCAGTTTGCCGACCCCTGGCCTAGAGTGTTAGCTGCAGGGCTAGCAGCAGCGGCAGGGCCACCCTCCTGACGAGCTGTGTCTGCCCTCAGGTGTGGGACTGTCGCACGGGGGCCCTGATGCACAGCTCGGCGGTGCTGACAGGTAACTGGCCCTTACGTTCGTTCCTTCTGCCCGTGGCCACGCGTCTGCGCTCTCCTGGGGCAGGTGTGGTCGGCACACGGAGCGCCAGTCGGGGGTCAGTATCACCCCTCTAGCTGCCTCACTCCCACCGACTGTCTTCGTTTTAGCTTTAAAGTCTGAGCGTGGCTGGGAGCTGTGGAAGGTGGGGGTGTGGGGAGGCGTGGCCACGGCGCTATCCCACAGAGCAGGGCCCGGAGCTGCATGTTCGCGGGACGCGAGCCCGGTGGGCCCAGGCATGCGGCCGGGTCGCCACACACTCTCCTCAGCCCGTCCTCTTGGTCATGGCTGACACCGTCCACGGTCGCACATGGCACCGGCGGTGGGGCAGGGTGCCAGCATGGGTCTCCGTGGGGCCTGTGAGATGCGGGGCCGGGTGACCTCCATGCAGGGCCCCAGCGCCTCCTGGGAGTGGTTTCCTGGTCCTGCTAGGCCCAGCACTCCTCTCCTGGGAAGGGAGCAGGGAAGCCGTGGGAGGGCAGCAGTGTGGCCCTGACTCCGCGTCCCCCGAGGGCCGCGGTCTGCGGGGACGGGCTGCTGTCACACTCGGCGGCAACACAAGCAGGGCCAGAGCCCGGGCCTGGGGATCGTGCTGGAATTACTTTCCTGAAAGTATGTGAACTACTGGACTGTCCGGAAAACAATTACAGACTTGGTTTTGACATCATTTATAGTTTTTAGGCCATGGGGTGTTTTTAAATATCCATTTATCTTAACTCTCCTCCCAAATTCTTGGCAGTTTAGATGCACAATATGTCTTACGTGAAACGACATCCTGGGCAGCAATTTAAAAAGATGCCATTTAATTGCTGTTCATCATGAATCCTTAGCCTCACGGAGCCTGGCCACCCAAGGCCCTCCTGGGGCATCTGTGCTCCGGGCACTTGCCGTGCGGCCCCCTGGCCCCCCCCCCCCCCCCCAGCGACTCGGCGGGGGCTCAAGTGACGCGGGCAGAGACGCAGTCACCTGCCGCCCGGCGCTGTACTCGTGGTTTCTACTTTCTGTGCAGAAATGATTTCAGAGCAGATGGAACTGACTGAAGGAATAGGTAAAGCTGGGAGTTTCCTTTAAACGACCAGCGCCCCTGAGGGTAACGCTCGTCTCTTCCTCTCACCAGCCTCCCCCCTCCTGAGCCTCTTCATCGATGGGGACAGCCAGCAGCTGGTGGCCGGGGGCGCCGAGGGCCAGGTGAGGGCAGGGTCGGGGCCTCCTGGAGCCGCACACCTGGCTCACCCGCTGTCACCCTCGAGTCCCCGGGCTGTCCCGGGCCCTGGTGGTGTGCGCCTGGGGGAGCCCGCCGGGGTCTGCAGAGGCCTGTGTGGTGCCCGCACCCGAGGCAGTGCCCTCAGCCACGATCAGCAGGGGCCGAGGGGTGGGGCTCAGACCAGGGCAGAGGCTCGGGGACCCCAGGGCCACGCGCCTTGTCTCTCGTCTGCTCCCACCCTCGTCCCTCGTCTGGCTCTCCCTGCCTTTCCTCGCGCCCGCTGACGAGGGTGAGGCCCCCGTCTCGTTTGCCAGCTGTGCATCTTCAGTTTGGTTGAAGGTCATCATTATCGTCATGTGACGCGTGTGGACCTGAGGAAAGAGACGGAGAGTTTCTACGCCAGGCGGCCAGGTGATGCCCCTGACCTCTCACCTCTGACCCCTGATGTGAGGCAGGAGGGGCTGCAGCAGGGTCAGGTCTGACCTCAGACCTCTGCAGGAACCACAGATCTGGAGGGGGGAGGGGGGTAAGGGGGAGGGTCTTGTGAACACTCCGCTCCTTCTGTGGGTGGTTGTCATGGCGATGAGGGTCCAGGGTGAACGCCTTCCGGCCGCCATGGGTTTTCCTCGCTCAGCAGACTGTGCCTCGCTCAGATCTGGGTTCCCCCTGGATGGGCCCCGCCCGCCCTGTTGTGTGTCACCTCCCCTGCCCCCCCCCCCCCCCCCCCCGGGCACACGGTCCCACGCGCTCCAGCCGCCTCGGTTCTGTCAGGAGCTGCCTGCCCGGGGCCTGGTTCTGCCTGTAGTCGGGCAGGGCCTCCCGTGGGACTGCCGTCCGAGGCTCCGAGCGCAGGCCACCCTCCGCCCGCACGCCGAGGGCAGCGTAGGCCCAGTTTGCATTTCTTGCTTTTCCCAGATGACTCTAGCCTTTCCTCTTAAAATCGGCCAGAATTGCCTTTTCCCAACATGTCTACCTTTTCCGAATGCTTTACGTCTTGGCTGTCGTGATTTCTTCTGTCAGAGCCCATTTATCCTGAAGCAAAGCTCAAACCACTGTAACCCACGGCGACCGTGCCCTCCCTCCCTCTCTGCCTGTACTGGACACCCGCGCCCTGCGGCCTCGTGACGGGGCCGCTGCTCTCTCGTGTCCACGATGAGGAAGCAGCCCGTGTCCCTCGGCCCCAGTCGGCCGACCGGCAGCACCTGCGTCTGCCACTCCCCCCCCCCCCCACGCTTCCCCTCCATGTGGGATTGTCACCGACTCTTCCAGGAGAGAGCGGGCTGGACAGAGGGGATGGGGTCGACGTGGCGCTCCCCGTCCTGAGCCTGGCGCGCTGCGACCTGCCACCGGGCCTGGGCCCCCGGCATGGATGGTGAGTGTGGTCGCTCGGCCGGGCCCCCAGGAGAAAACCTCTCAAGTCGGGTCCGTCTCTTAGGTGGTGGGAGTGACACCGGGTTATTTTAGTGTTTGTGTAGCTCTTGGTGATGCTAGCATTGCGTGTTTAAGTCTTAAAGTTGGTCAACTTGGTCAGTCATGTTCAATGTATTTGATAAGAGAAGTGGGGTTATTTTAATGTTGCTCATGAAATCTAGGCAGCTCTCGGCCTGGGTGGTGGGTGAAGTCGTTCTACACTGTGTGCGTGTGTCACGCGTTTAACGTGGTCCGCGACGAGCTTACTCACCTGTGTTTGGTAGAAATGCTACAGGTACTTGGCAGCACCAGGAAGCCGCTGCTTAACTGGGATTAAAAGGGAGATGGCAAGTGTGTCCACCTGTGGCACAGAGCGTGGGAGGTTCCGGACACGACTAAGGACTCCGGCCCCCAGGAGGCAGGGGCAGGGTGGGGGGCTGCAGCCCTGCCTGTGGCCTGGCTGGGGTGGCCCTGTCTGCCCAGACGCCCCTGCCTGGTGGCACGTGGCTGGAGGCCACGCGGAGCAGTCACCTGGCGGGCAGTTGAGCTGACTGTGGGGCCTGAGACCGTGGGCGCCCGTCCCAGGCAGGCAGTGATGGGAGGGTCTGGACCGCGTCGCGGGGTCCCGTTTCCCCCCAGGACAACTGGCTTGTTGCTCTGTGGTCTGGCATTGGACGTGAGGACGCCAGGAATGGGTCCCGGGGAGCTGGGCTGTTGGAGGTGCCTGGTGACCAGGCTGTGCCTGGCTCAGTCCTCAGGTGCCGGAGGGAGACCGTGGGCCTGAAGGCCCTGCGTCCCCGTCTGGCATAGCCAGAGGGGGCGCATCCGTCACAGAGGAACTCGCGTCTGGTTTGTGAACTGGACGCTAAGAAGAGGAAGCAGCAGAGCTGTGTGCCGCTCGCTGGGAGCTCTGCTGCTCTGGGTGCAGTTTCCTCCGGAGTTTGCTTCTCGCGTGCAAAGCTGCCTGCCGGCCGGAGGGCAGGAGCCTCACGGGGACGCGCACTAACCTCTCGCGGCCTCCGGACGTCGCAGACCAGAGCTGAGTTGCTGGTCTCGCCGGAGACTGGATTCCAAGGACACCCAGACCCTTTGACACCAGCCCAGCTGTGGGTGCCCGTAGCTTGTAGCTCAGGCGGCAGGCACACTGGCCTGCAGCGGGCGGAGAGGCCCCGTGCGGTCTCCGGGGTTACGCTGTGCTCACAGGAGCGTGGGTGATGCTTGGGGACGACACCGTGGAACTGAAGCTCACAGACGAGACCGGCCCCCGTGTCTCTCTAAAGCCTTTCCCCGGAGAGGACCCGCTGTGCGTGGGTCGGAAGCTCCGCTGGACTTTTCATCCTGAGCCTGGCGAGCTTCGAGCTGGAGGCTGCCCTGCAGTACAAGGGTGAGCGCAGATTCGAACCACCTTCGCCGTACATTTCATGTCACGTTAATGTCATCTTTGACTGCTGTTGGGGAGTAAGTTTTAGGGCAGAAAGCCCTTAAATGTTGCTTATTTCTCTTTGTGAAAATTCAGATTTTCAGAACCTCAGCATCCAGGTGGCCGGGTCGTGTGCCGTGATGAGCAGCTGTGGGAAGGTCAGTCCTCAGCGCTCCCGACCTTGGCGTCTGGGGGCGTCCGTCTGTCCGTCCGTCCACGTGACTCGTGCTCCCTTTCCTCCGCGTGTGACATGCCGGCTTTCCCATGAGGCCTTTGTGGGGAAGTTGTGAGGAGCCACGGTGCTCTGCGGACTCCCCACCGGTCAGGCAGCGCGGCTGCTGTGAGGGACGCGGGCTCCCTGCGGGGACGGCTGTGTGCACTGCAGTGGGGCCTGCTCGTCCGCGATGGCGTCACAGTCACGCCTGATTCTGTCACCACCCATCACAGGCCTTCTGCTTACTCGCTTCCATGTTTGGCAATGAGCTCGCCGGCTTGGAGCTCGACCCAGCTGCTCTGGTGAGGTCCCAGCAGCACCCCCACCTGGGAACGCAGCTCTCAGTGCTGCCCAGGTATGTCTGCCAGGCGGGTCTGGCAGGCGGGTCTGGCAGGCGGGTCTGGCAGGTGGGTCTGCCAGGTGGGTCTGGCAGGCGGGTCTGGCAGGCGGGTCTGGCAGGCGGGTCTGCCAGGTGGGTCTGCCAGGTGGGTCTGCCAGGTGGGTCTGGCAGGCGGGTCTGGCAGGCGGGTCTGGCAGGCAGGGGCTATACGTGTCTGTGTATCAGTTGGCAGAATTCAGAGCAAAGTTCAGTAAACTCCCACCTATACTACCCTTAAGTTTGTTTTAGTGTGAAACACCGTTGTATTTCAGGATAGAATGCAGATCATAAAACAGTGTTTTTATTAAAATACAAATTCTTGGGAAGATGAGAATAAGCTTGAGGGTTGGTCGCTCCTCTCAGCTACAGGCCACACCTGCAGGGACTGGTCTGTGACCACCCTCAGGCCTCTGTTGTGTGGAAACAGCTCCCACGGCGCAGTTCTGTTTTCAGCTCCGGTGTCTCGCCGACCTCCCCTCTGTATTTTGGAGTCGCTGAGGCGACACGTATCAAGCCGGCCGGCCACCAGCAAGCCGGTCAGTGTGACATGAAACATGAACATGAAAACGCAGACGTTGTTATCGTCGTGTCGTGCTGCCTGGGGGTGGGTCTGTTCGGGCGCCTTTGTTCCTGCCCCTCTCATGTTTCTATGCAGGGAATGTGCTAGGTTTCTTCTCCTGAACTGTGTACAACTCACAGGAACTCAGGAAGTGCTGCTTCTCAGGGTCCAGCAGTGCGGGCTGTGGGCGCTGGGATATGATGGATCATGAGATGTTTTTTCTCGTTTCTCTAGCTGCCTTGCCAGCTACTCGGAGCTCCCTGCGGGACCAGCCCCTGGTCTTCCACAGCCGCGTCCGGTCCTCTGGGTACACGGCTGCACCCCAGTGAGTAGATGGCTCATAGCCGCTCCCACGGGAGCAGGGCAGTGACGGTAGCTGCGGCCTAGTGTGTCCTGAGGGCCACCCGCAGGGCGGGAGATGGGAGACGGGAGATGGGAGACGGGGGATGGCGGGCGCCACAGTTAGAATGGGGTCGGCCCCTCACAGATGTGCAGCAGCTGCAGGGCCAGCCCGCTGAGCGCTCACTGTGCACCGGCCCCTTGGCCCCTGGCTCCTTGCCTGGCCGCAGTGGTTGTGACTGACCACCTGTGAGGAGGGACATGGCCTGGGGCCTGACCGCACTGTCCCCCCCAGACCGCAGCCTCGCTCTGACCACGGTGTTAAAATCGCTGCACCCAGAGCTGGGGCGCAGCAGGGCTGTCAGGGCCGAGGGGGAGCGGCGGGCTGGGAACTGGGGCTCACGAGGACTTTCAGGGACAGCAGCCACGGGCCCCGGTGCTTCAGGGCCCGCGTGTCTCAGAAGCAGGCACTGCCCCTCAAATCTTGACCTGTTGTCTGTCTGAACCCCGTCACAAAACAGCCTGTGAGCGGGAAGCCTGGGGGCCCTGGTTGACTCGTCCCCGCTGACTCCCCTCTGCCATGCTCCCCTGATGCCCCCTGCAGCCACCCTCTGGGCTCCCCACCATCCTCCTGGGCCAGGGGCACCGCCCAGAGGCCCACCTGGTGGTGCTTGCAGTGGCCGGGCCGCTGCTCCCCTCTGTGCGACGTTCCACCTCCGGCCCCCGCCCAGCCCTCCGGCTCCTCCGCTGTGGCCTGCCCACGCCGGCATGACCAGCGCTGTCCGTAGAAGTACACTGCCGCCCAGTGCTGACGAGCCTCAGAGCTCAGTCACTCCGCGTGTGCCTGCCGGGGACGCGACGGCACAGATGCGTGGCTGTGCTCCTCACTGTTCTCTTAAGCAGCTGAGGCCCGTCACCCCGGAAGCTGATGTGAGCGTTTCCTTCCCGCAGTGTGGCCATGTTCTCACCCAAGACCAATGTCAAGAGTGGCTGTAAGAGACCTTCACGACGCAGGAGCACTCACACCTGGTGGGCAGCTGGCTGACCTTCCGAGTAAACTTGGTGATTTGGAGAAACCCTTTAAATAGTTCACTGACTTTTCACACAGGTGTAGACCTGTGTGTGTCTGTGTGTATGTACACGCATTGATGTATGTCCTTCAGTCAAAGTTAACTCTGATGTATGTACATGTGTACACAGACGTGTGCACCATCGATGTATGTCCGTCAGCCCGCCCCTGGCTTCTTTTGAAAGCCGGGAAGGTGATGATCTGCCCACGATGGAAGCAGTCAGTGTGAGGGAGACACGACCCACCGGGTCTGAACTCAAAGCAGAACCGACCTGCCCCTCCCTGAGCCGTCACGGTGTCCCACCAGGTCACTAACAGGTGGTCAGTGCTTGGTGTTTGTGCTGAAACACCTGCATGTGGGCACGAAGGGATGCTAGTCTTTCAAGAGTCATTTCGTGGTCCCGGAGGTCAGAGTTTATGTGTGTCTGCACCCTGTCTGATGGGATGGAGTTACACACAGGAGCGGGGAGATCAGTGCATTTATTGCCCGTCTCCCCTTGAACCCCTCCTGACCTTTGTCTTCTCCGCCTCCTTAAGTCAGAAGTGCCCTTCGGACAGCCCTCCGCCGACCCAGCTCCGCAGGCGGCTGGCTGTGGCCCCGGGCCCGGTGGCCGTGCGCTGCGTGCAGTTCTCAGGTACGGCGTGGGGAGGCGCTCACTGCCCGTGGCCCCGTGCATGGAGTTTAAGCAGCCTCGCGACCTCGGTGGCCTGGAGCCACAGGGCAGTGCTGGGTTTAGACTAAGACCAGCACTTGTCCCCTGTGTGTGGGAGGAGCGGGCACAGAGCCCGGCCGCCCAGCTCCCGTCTGCACTCCAGGCCCGCGGGGTCGCCGTGTCCGCCGTTTCCTCACATGAGGGCCTGGGGGGAAGGCGCTCGGAGCGTCTGTGTGGGGAGGAGAAGCAGCCCGTCCCCATCCCCTGGGGGGCGGAGGAGCCCACAGGCGAGGACCGTGTGTCCGTCGGCGCTGTCCCTCCCGCGGCCAGGCCGCGCGGCTCTGTGGCAGCTGTCCTGTCTCAAGGGCATCGAGACCCCTCCCCAGACTCCCCTCCTGGCCACCGGCGTTTTTCTAATGAGTCTGGGAGGAGAGCGGAGGCGGCTCCCCTGAAGCAGCCCCTGGTCTCACTGAGCTCCGCTCCCTCCGGAGTAACTGCTGGTCCCCAGGCCCTGCCCTCGGTCTGCGGTGGACAGGGGCCTGGCCGGTGCCGCACCCGCCCACCTCCGCCAGCCGCTGCCCGAGTGCCACCGGCGGATCTGGGGTTACTGACAGCCGTGCGGAGTCCCCTTTGCTTTTCACGCAATTCCAGCCACACGCTGCAGGATAATGGGAGACGAGAGCTGGATGGACTGTCCCCCACAGACCGCAGCCTCGCTCAGTGAACAACACGTCTGTGACGTCGGACGTCGGACGTGCTTGCTACTGAGCGTGGGACTGCGGGGTAGGACCCGCCATCTGCACGTCCTGGAGGAAGTCGTAGTTGATTTCTGCCTCCCCTTAGGGAGACGTGAGACGGAGCTGCTAGCAAACATGCCGCGTCCGCGTCCGCTGGGGCAGGCCGACGGCAGGGGCCCAGGGCGGAGCCGGGGTCCGGGAGCTCTGGGCTCAGACCCGCATTGGCGCCTCAGCCTCGCGTCCTCAGCTCCCTGTGGACGAAGCCCAGCAGCCTCAGGGCTGGGGTTCGGCCTCAGGGGAGCCGGGACCCGCTCGTCTCGGATGCCGTCGCTTCCCGAGGGGACGATCCACTCACCCGAACATCGTCTGTTTTCTCGAGCAGGAGACGGGCGCTGGCTGGCCTGTGGCCTGGCCGACCACCTGTCCCTGGTCTTCGATGCCCATCTGACTGGAGCACCTGCTGTTTTCTCAGGTAAGACGTGGCCACCCTGGTCACGTGACTTACGGGCGGGTCTCTCCGGCCCTGGAGTTGGTCGCTGAGGCCACTTTCGTTCCCTTTGAGACAAGACCAGAGTAGAACCCGACTTGAGTCGGGGGAGGAAGCAGCAAGGTTTAACACATTGGCCTGCGCTGAGCCTGCCCTCCACCCAGAGTGGGGTCAGCTGTGGGCCCAGAGCTGCGGCCGGAGCCCAGTTACATGTGGTGACTTCGCGTGGGCGGGCGTCCCTCTGACGTGTGGGTGAGGGAGTCGGGGTGACCTGAGCCAGGAGCGGGAGCCGCTCGGCTGGAAAGAGGGTGCGTGTGGAGGTGCCGTAGCTGGACGGTGGGTGGGGCTGCCCTCCCTTGGGCTGTGTGGGGGGCAGCACTTGGACCTCCGGGCACCTGGGCACCCGGGCACCTGGGCAGTGGTGCGGAGCCTCAACTGCCATTACCAGTGACCATTGTCAGCTCAGCAGCAGTGAGATGGAAAGTCCCTGAAAGGCCACCAGGGGGCAGCAGAGCCACTTTTTCTTGGGTCCTGTCAGAACTGATCAGAACCAATCAGATCAGACCTCTCTCTCCCTGGTCCCACCCCCTCCTCCCACCGGCTCCTTTAGGTCATGATGGGGCAGTGAGCGCCCTGGGCTGGAGCCACGATGCCCGGTGGCTGCTGTCGGCCTCCCTGGACAGGACCCTGAGGGTGTGGTCGGCCCGCAGCCGGGAGCCCGCCCTGTGCCTGGTAAGGGGTGATTCCTGGCGATTTCGGTGGCCAGCCCTGCCACCTCGAGGTCAGGGAGGCCCAGTAGGGCAGGCAGACCCTTCTCCATGCCAGGAGGTGGGAAACGAGGAGGCCAGGAGTTTGCTCAGACACTGAAGTTAGTGACCGAACTGTTCTTAACACACGATGGGCACACGTGTAACACGCACGCACATATGCAGTGAAACATGCCTTTCGTTTGTTGAGGTCTCAAGATGGCAAAGCTGTTAACACTGAAACACTGGGGACTTTCAATGTGCGCTCAGTGTGCTCGTGCAGGGGAGGCAGTGACGGCGGCCTAGGGCCTGCCTTTTGGGGAGAAAACATCTTGTTTCAGTGAACCTGCAGGTCGTTCGGAAGTGGAACGGTAGGACAAGCGGGGAGAGTGACAACAGGACACGAGAGCCGTGCACTGCCAGCCTGCAAGGCTCATTGCAGGAAAGGGCGGCGCCAGGAGGCCTGGGGGAAGGGGGCACAGGCCCAGTGCTGGCTCCGGGGTCGGGCGGTGGCCCCGCTTTCAAGGAGACCCCTCCTTGTGGGGTGTTACGGCCACACGTGTGGGCTGTGCAATGTGAGCGTGGGCCCCTCACAGCTACACTTTAAAACCTGTGTAAGGTTTTGGCTTTAACAAAATCCTTGATCCTTAATGTCTTTGCTGCCAAGTTTTATGTCTTTTGTTTTAAAGTTTTCAATGGCCAGACCTCAAAACACTCATGACAGGAAAATCTAGTCATAACATCTTTTAGAAGAAGGGGGGGAGAGGAAGCAGACACCGTGAACTGGTTGAGCAGAGACTGTTTAACATTTAGAACAGGTGGGTGTCAGGTGTGAAGATGGAAGAATGCTGGTTAGAGTAGCGGCGTTAATCCCAGTGGGATAAGCATGAGGGTAGCATGCGGGTAGCGTGACAGTAGCATGATGGTAGCGTGTGGGTAGTGTGATGGTAGCATGCGGGTAACGGCCGTGATGTGCTTACAGGGCACAGACGTGTTCCCAGAGCCTGTGCACCACGCGCAGTTCTACTACCTCGATTCGTTCGTGCTCGTGTCCTCGGGCCCCGAGTTCCAGCTGCTCAGGCTCCACCTGGACACGCGCAAAGATGAGATCAAACGGTGGGCGGCCCATCCGGAGCCACGGCTCCTGTGGTGGGAGGAAGCGTGTTTCAGCGATAGGTGACGTGTGAGGCCGTGTCTACATTTAAACAAGGTTTTCATCCAAACTGGGGGGGGCCTCACGTTACCGCGGTGTGTGTGTGTGTGGGGGGGGGGGCTGCCTCCTGCTTCCACGCCCATCCTGAGCCTCATTCCCAAGCCTAGGACTCCGCCCACTTTGCCCTGGAGTCTGAGCTGCCCCTGCATGTCCTGGCCCAGACCCCTCCCTGCACTCACCTGCCCGTCGAAGGTGCGGGCTGATGGCCTGGCTCGTCCTCACTGAGCCCCCACAGCTTTGCCCCGTCACCTGCTGTACCTGCCAGCGCCCCAGGCCTCCCCCACCTGGGCCAGGCTGGCCGCCGCGACTCAGCCACGCTTCCCTGGGACTGTGCTCTGCGCCGTCCTCGCCACGGCCGAGACACGCGTGTGAAGCCTCTAGGGAACATTAAGCTGTTATGTGTGACGGGAGCACAGTCACTGGTACCGTGGGGTGCCTCAGAGGCCTGCGGTTACCGTAGGATTGGGAGCCAATGTGCTTTCTCACGGACGGCAGTGCCGTGTTTGTGGCTGAGATGACGGTAGTTTTCATGAAGTTGTAAAGTCAGGTGGCTGGCTCACATTCCCTCATCCTAAACCGTGATTATATGAGGGGGTGTGAACACTTTTTACATGTCCAGCGTTTCACGGGTAGGACGCTTAGTTGTGGAGGGAAACAGAGACCCTGACCTCTTGTCTGTTCCAGGTACAAACAGAGGAGCCGGTGCACCCGCGTGTTCCGGCTCCCCACGACTGGGGCCGCGGAGATCACCGGCCTGTCCGCCGCCAACGAGTTTTATTCCCGTATCCTTTCTCCTGTCCCGAGGGCTGCGGCCGGAGCCCGGCCTCCGCACGCAGCTGAGCGTCTCAGCTCCTCCCCGCGTGGCACTGCGGAGCCCAGACTCCGGTGAACTGATTCTGAACAATGTGACAGCTCATCTCAGCGATGCAGGGCCCTAAGGGATAGAAAGGGGACGCGGCGGCACCTCTGACTGGCAGCGGCACAGGCGGTATCGGCTCCGCGTCGGGGACCGCGTGACTCAGTGCCGGGCCAGACCCACCCCAGTGGCCTCGGAACAGCTGCACTTCAGTGGGACATAACACAGAGCCCAAAGCTTTACTTAGTTTAGTCTTTAGGGCTAACATCAGCCCTTTTCATTAAAAAGCATCTATTTAAAATTACTTGGAAGCAAAAATCAAAATCTTCAGGAATCTATTTTGTAACATTTTAATTTACTCAGAGGCCTCATTTGAATTCTTTTGAAGAGTTCTGTAGTTGAAATTTCATAAGGACTGGCTTTGGTATTAGAAGGTCCTAGAATATTCTGTTAATAGGCGTTATTTTCAGTCTAGAACCTTTTGCTAAAAACAGAACGGCCTCCTGCGAAGTGTGCTGTTGCGCCTGCGGTTCCCCACGTGACGGTGCTCTGCTGTCCGCGTGGGGCCCATGATCAAACCCCGTGCCCTTTCTCGGATGTGCACCTCAGGATTTGGGTGGATTTTCCTGCCGTTCTGGCTAAGCCCTGGCAGTTGGGTAGTTCACAGGGTCACGAGACCCCTCAGAGCCCACGGAGTCGATCACACTCACCTGTGATGTGTCCGGACGTGGCCACTGCCCAGCCTCAGACCGGCTCCGAGCCAGCCCCCCCTCCTGCACACGCGGCCGCGCCGCTGAGCATCTCCGATTGGAGTATTTCCCAGGCGCCTCGACCTCATTTGTCTCATGGTGGAACTTGGTCTTTCACCTCGAAATCTGCTCTGCCCGGGCCTCCCCTTTGTTCTCAGTCCCCCACCCCCCACCCCCCACCCCCGCTTAGGCGGGGCCCGCGTGGGGAGCGGGCTGAGACCCCACCTCTGTGGACTTAGGTGTTCCCTAACGGAGCCCAGACCTGGTGCTGGCCACCAGCCGGAGCAGGACAGTGGAAGTCTTCGACCTCAACGTGGGCCGCAGCGCCGCCGTGATCCAGGGAGTCCATTCCCGGCCCCCCCACCAGATCTGCCAGAACCAGGTGAGTGAGGTTGGGCCTGCACATCGTCTGTGAAATGCCACGTCCAAGGCTGTCACCAATGCCATTGTGAGATGCACTTGCATGTCTCCCACCAAATCCAAGGCGAGCTCCTGTCGATCAGGAAGTCGCTCTGAGCCTGGATGTGGGGCGCTGGAGGCATTTTCACGTCATCAGGGGTGAATGTTGGTGCGTGGGGCTGTGATGGTTGCACGGGCCTCTTTGGAAGCCTGGGGAGGGTCGGGCAGCCCTGACGGTGGAGTGACGGCCGTGCAGGCACCGCAGGAGCGCGGGGCAGCCACCGGGCCAGCAGCTCCTATCAGGACCGGCTGGTGGTTTTGACACGGGGGAGCCGGCCTTCAGGTGGAGGCCTGTTGCGCAGTCGGCTCAAAGGACACATTGTTACTCAGAGCAGCCCCGGGAGCCTAGTGCCCACTCCGCCTGGCCTGCAGCCGCAGTTCTGCCTTTGGCACATCGGCATGTTCCCGTTTGGGCCGAGTGAATGTGTACCCTGAAGTCCGGCCGTGACCCTGAACCTCCCCGTGTTTGTGCGTGGAGTCTGTGCGGGTCACAGGCTGTCATCCAGGCCTTGGTGCCTTTCTGGGTCCCTGCACAGCACACCTGGGAGCCGGTGTGAGCGGGAGGGCGCTCCCTCAGCTGCTGCCCTGGCTGGATGGCGCCGAGGGCTCGGGCCACAGGAGGTTTTCCCGGGCGGTGACCGGGCCAGAGGCAGGGCCTCGGCGACCAGCGCGCAGGGGACACACGCGGACGTCCCCGAGTCCTCACCCGGCGCTAGGGCCTGTGATCGCAGATCGTCGAACACGGATGGTGACCTGTGCTCTAAAACACACCCTGGAGAGCTAATACCTCAGTCCTGTGACCTCTCTCCTGGGCTTTCGGCGGGGACACGCACGTCGCTGAGCTTAAGGTCAGAGTGCACCACTGGTGATTGTCCACATGGGAGCTTTTTAGAGTCCCATTATGACATTGTTGTCAGTAAGGACAGAGCTGTGGACTTCTGGTGATGACCTTGGCTGCGATCTTGTCAGCTGTCGGCAGCGTGATGGTGACCAGCTCCGTCTCGAGATGCACCTGCTCTCCCCTTGCACCCTAGGGATCGTCATTCACGACCCAGCCACCTCAGGACTATAATCTTTTCGCAACCACCGCCGTGGGTGACGGTGTCCGCCTGTGGGACCTGAGAACCCTGAGGTGAGGCCGTCGTTCTGTGCAGGGGCAGGTGTGTGGGGGTAGATGGCGGGGGGACAGGTGTGCAGGGGGCAGGTGTGTGGGGGTAGGTGTGCGGGGGGCAGGTGTGCAGGGGAACAGGTGTGCGGGGGGCAGGTGTGCAGGGGAACAGGTGTGCGGGGGGCAGCTATGCCGGGGCAGGTGTGGAAGGGCAGGTGTGCGGGGGGCAGGTGTGCAGGGGGACTAGGGGGAGACCAGGACCACAGGGCGTGTGTCTATTGAAGCGCACGCTGTGAATCAGAGCGACAAGGTTGGGGAGTCTGTTCACACTGACCCTTCTCGGAAAAGTGATTTATACCCAGAATCGGTTACAAAATGTGGAAAAACCACAGCTCTGGTCTTTCCTCTGGGTGTTGGCTCTGGCTGCCCCAAAAGGTGGTGGCGATTTTTTTCAATAAACCCAGCTCCATTTCCCTTACTTTTTAAATTTTTTTAAAAAACATATTTCTATTGATTTCAGAGAGAAAGGGAGAGGGAGAGAGAGAGAGAAAAACATCAGTGATGAGAGAGAATCACTGATCGGCTGCCTCCTGCACGCCCCACACTGGAGATCGAGCCCGCAACCTGGGCCTGTGCCCTGACCTCCTGGTTCACAGGTCGACGCTCAACCACTGAGCCATGCTGGTGGGGCTGTTTTTGTGCTTTTGGGTTTTTGGTTTTTTTTATAATAAACAAATCTTATGTAGCACTTTAACAGTTGGTTGTAAAACTTAACCAGCCTTGATAGAATGTTGCACCTTCCAACAGCCTTTGAATCATTGATTCAAATAATTTATGATTTTAAAATTAGGTTTTTTTGTTTTTCAAGATCTCCAGAATATACTTATCACTTGATAGTCTTCATGTATAAAAGTTGGATTATCGTTAGTTTGGCATCTTTGAGACTTTATGGTTTAGAAGTCTTTTAGTTACTGTTGCGGGTCTCTAGAATAACCTCAGTGTTCAATCATCTTCACAAATAAAAACGTTTTTATCAGTTTGTTCATTTTTGTGAAACAGGTCAATATCCTAATTTGGGTTAAAAATGAAAAAAATCATTTTTTTCTCCTGGTGTTTCTTTTATTTTCCTCGTAGGTGTGAGCGCCGTTTCGAAGGACACCCGACCCGCTGCTTCCCGTGTGGGATTGCCTTCAGCCCCTGCGGGCGTTTCGTGGCATGTGGCGCGGAGGACAGACACGTACGTGCTGGTCTCAGTCCCAGGGCTGGACGAGCCTGTGGAGAGGGCGGCGTGGGTGCTCAGCAGGGTGAAGCAGGCTGACGCTGGAGGCTGTCACAAGTGTAAGAGCAGTGGCGTGAGGTGCGAGAGGTCGTCCTGGTATTTTTCGTGAAGCAGGGAACTTGAAACACCGTTGCTCATTCATTCCTTCCTCACTCAGTGACTTACTGTGTGTGACATGCTGTGTTTTCTTTGACTTCCCAGATAGTAACGTCTATCTATATAAAAGCCTAAGTGACCATTTGACCGGTAGCTATGACATGCACTGACCACCAGGTGGCAGACGCTCAACGCACAGGCATGGAAACATGGAACAGACTGATGAATCTCAGAAGGAAGGGGGAAGGGGGGAGGGTGGGAAGAGATTAACCAAAGATCTTATATGCATCCTAGAGGTCTGGTGCACAGATTCATGCACCGGTGGGGTCCCTCAGCCCGGCCTGTGGAAATCGGGCCGAAGCCAGCAGTCCGACATCCCCCAAGGGGTCCCGGATTGCAAGAGGGCTCAGGCCAGGCCGAGGGACCCCACTAGTGCACAAATCTGTGCACCGGACCTCTAGTTAATAAATAAAGTGACCCATACCTTAGGATGGATTTGGAACAAGTACTAATTTATGTTTGTTTGTCTTTAACGTATTTGGGAAGGTGTGTGTAGTGTCTTAGGGATGTGGTAACAAATGACCCCAAACTCAGCAGCTTCAAGCAACAGACCCTGGTCCCTGCAGCCTGGAGGCCCTGGGTCTCACTCAGGTGCTGGGAGGGTCGGTCCCCCTCCACTGCCCCTCCCGGAGGCCCTGGGTCTCACTCAGGTGCTGGGAGGATCGGTCCCCCTCCACTGCCCCTCCCGGAGGCCCTGGGTCTCACTCAGGTGCTGGGAGGATCGGTCCCCCTCCACTCCCCCTCCTGGAGGCCCTAAGGAGGGTCTGGCCCACCTTGGCCTGGGCTTCTCTCCAGGCCCTGCCCATCCTCATCCTGCCCCTTCCTTGTGGGTCTCGAGTCTCACTCTTCTCTCTCGTATGAGGACACCCCAGAGCCACAGGAGCTGTCCCTGCGGCACCTCCTCTCAGAGCACGGCCCTGTGCCCTGAGCAGACTGCTGGCCCCTAGCCCTGGCCTCCTGGCCTGTGGAATTGGGACAATAATACCGTTTTCTTCATCGGGCTGTAGAGAGGATGCGGTAAGGCAGTTACATAGAAGTTGGTGCTCAATACCTGTCTGCTGCTGTTACTAACCTCTGTACTTTATAACCAGAAACAACAGATGCAACAGAGGTGCCAGTCTCCCGTGTCTGTGTAGCCTGGGCCGCAGGCAAGCGGGGATCCTGGGGCCCTGAGGAGCCTCCAGAAGTGAGGACGTTGTCCTTGGGTCAAAACGAGAGATGACCCACCTTTGGCAGCCAGGGCAGTTTGGAAGCCCCTGTGGGCCTGGTGGGGGGATCTGAGGGGCCGGCCTCCCTGAGCTGGGGCCTGGGCTCCTCACCGCCAACCGCCGTTGGCGCCCCTGCTGGCCGCCGCTGAGCTGCTTGCTGGACACAGTGTCCGTCCTCCTCCGCACCCCTGGTTGGCGGTTTCCGTTGGCGCTGAATTGGGACCAGGCACCACCTGTTGAGAGGCTGGGGCACAGAGCCTGACTCCCTTCAGATCACCCCAAACAGCCTGTCTTGACAAGGGCCCACAGTGGGGTCTGGGGCAAGGCTGCTGCGTGCGATAGAAACCCCCTCACCTTCGCCTCCTCGTTCGCTGATGGCGGGGGCTCCCCACCGAACACCTGCGGCCTTGTCTTCCAGGCGTACCTGTACGAGGTGGGCTCCTGCACCTTCTGCCACAGGCTGCCGGGGCACACGGACACGGTCAGCGGGGTGGCCTTCAGCCCGTCCGCCCCTCAGGTACAGCCTCTCCCCACAGGTCTCCCTCCTCTTCCCTGTCTGTCAGACTCGTTTTGGTGAGTTTCATGCTGTTTAAGACCACGGGCCAGTTGTGGCGGCGTGCAGGGAGACAGCCTGAGGAGGAAAGGCCTCGGCGTCTCCTTTGGCGTGAAGGGCTCCGCACGCGGTGCTGCTGGACAGAGCGTGGCTGGACCCGGCAGCTCTGGGAGCCCCGAGCCAGTCGGTGGCACTGAGGTGGACACACGTGCAGGACCAGGGCGGGAAGGGGAGAAGGGGGACCCCAGCTCAAGGAACTGGCCCGATTGGGAGAAAAGATTAAGAGGAAATGACAGCGGCTGCAGGTCAGCCGAACAGAGTGCATGGGCTTGTGTTAAAGTGCAGAGGGAGGTGTTTCAATAGAAGATGTAAAAACACGGAGCATCCAATCGCGAGTGTTTGGGAATACTGGTTTCATTCTGCTCCTTACGTTTGAAGCTGTGACTCGGAGAACATGATCGCGTGTGCTGTGTGCACGCGGAACCGCGGGCGCTGCTCTGCGGGCGGCTCGCTCGCTCGGGCGGGTCCTGTCCGTGCAGGGCAGGGGCAGTGTCTGCGCCACATTGGCCGTCCTCGTCTAGCACATGTTGGAAAGTGCATCAGGCTTGTCCTGCCGGGACCCCTGGGGGGGGGCTATCCTCCGAGGGGGCAGGAGGAGGGACGGGGAGAGGTGGGCCCCGGGCGCCCAAGAGCAGCAGAGGCCCAGCAGCCCCCGCGCTGCCCTGCCCTCGTGGGACCCAGTCCTGCCCGCAGGGCGCTCCTGCCCAGCTCTCCTGCGGCCTCGGGAGACAGGACTCGCCCCTGTGGACCTCCGCCAGTCTCCCTCCACCTGGCAGGGAAGGTCCTTTAACTTCCTTCCAATGCAGCCGACCTGTGATTGGAAAATAGGTGCTCTTTCCTCATGGTTTGGATTTGAAACCTTAAAATAAGGAGCAAAAAACTCATTTTGATTAAACTCAGTCCTTAAAAATTATGTTGATGGGAAAGATTTTTGCTGCCACATCTACTTGACCAGTTTTCCCTGCCTTTCTACCTCTTGACTTGGGCCCTTGAGTTCCACATTATTGAAATGTGCCCGGCATTCTCCGTGGAAACAGCCTGGAGAGCTCGCAGGCGCCGGCGGGGCAGATGCCAGCTGGGAACACAGGCCAGTCGTGTCTGATGTGGCGGCTGAGCATGAGGCATCCAGGGTCCCTCTCCACCCCAAGTGTTTGCTCCTCTCAGACCCGTGTGTACCCCTGGCCGCCCTCAGGGGACGTGGCTATCACTGTTGGCCTGTTCCTCCTGTGTGTAGTAGACGCGTGTCCTCTGTGTCCGAGTCCGTGGCTCTCGTGCTGGCTGCACTCTGGGAAGCTTGCTGAGCCCGTGCCCTGCGCTCTGGAGACCCCTGAAGTCGAAGTCTCTGTCCTGGCCGTGGGCGGCCGGGGTGGCTTCCTGCCGTAGCTTGGTCTTTGCTCGCTCCTCTGCTGCCTCTGTGCTCCCAGCCCTGTTTCTCTGCTGTCCCTCAGCCTTTGCCAAATGCTCCAACTCTGCCCTCCAGACTCAGATGCCACCTGTTCCTGGTGTGTCCACCGGGAGGCCTGCAGCCCCTCCTGCTCAGTCATTGGAATCCAGGCCAGTCCCTCAGGCCTCCTCTGACCTCGAGACCCGTGCCCTGCGTGCTCAGTGCCGGGCCTGGGCCTGCACGTAGCCCTGTCTTGCTCTCCCCACCTGCACCCATGGTGGCCAGTGCCCTCCCCTCCTCCCCTCTCCCCTGTGGTCCTCAGTCCGCTTCTGCCAGGCTGTGCGGCCCCTCCCTGGTCTCCTCGTCCCAGGGGCCCCTCGTCCCCCCTCCACCTGTTGAGTCCCAGGACGTGCCCACCCGCCTCCCTTCGCCGGCGCCATCCCGTGGCGACAGCGGCTGGGACACACGCTCACACCTCCTGAGGACGGTCCTCCTCGGCGTGGCACTGAGCAGCGTCCCTGGGTGAGGATCGCGGGGTCTGTGAGGCACGGCTCCCCAGAGGGAGCCACACGGGCACAGCCAGCTGAGGCGCAACACGGGGTGTCCTAGCCTGCGGGCTCCCACGATGGGGGCTGAGCCCGTGTCTCACTCAGACCCACGAAGCAGCAGGACGGGAGGGCGGCCTGGCCCTCTGCCCCGTTTCTCGTGCCACCGACGCTGCATCTCCGACCGCGGGAGAGCTGTCTGGGCCCTCGTTCCTGGGCCTGACCCCAAGCCCCCAGCCTGGCTCGGCTCCCGGGAGGGTGAGCTGATTGGCCAGCCCTTTCTATGCAGTTTTCTCCGTTTCTACACTCGCTGTGCGGGGAGAAGCCGGTGTCTGTTCCACCCCGACGTGGAAGGCCCAGGTTTCTAGAGGCCAGAGCTGCAGTCCAGGCTCATGAAATAACCGGCAGTTTGGACGACGCTTCCTCGCAGACACTCACTGGCTGAGCGAGAGGCTGGGGCGAGCCGTGCGGACTCAGGAAGGTGCCCACGTGCCCAAACGCAGGTGCGCCCTGACCTCGGCTGGCGACTGGTTAAGAGCTGCTTCAGGGACCCGGGTCTCCCTCATTGAACCAGAGCTCAGCACCCCTGTCTGCCGGCGGAGCCTCTGTTGCTGGCACAGGACGTTCTGAAGTCGGCCAGGGTGCTGGCCGCGCGGGGCTTGCTCTGTGCCGAGTACGGTGGTTGGTCCTCATTCGTTTGAAGGAACCTGCCTCTGAGGGGAGGGCATGGCTCCATGGAGACGGGACTGGACCTGGGGGAGAGTGAGGAAGCTGCAGTCATCGCTCTCATTCGTCGGGAACACTCGGCGCAAATCTGCCTCGGACTGCACCCCGACCTGCCCCTCGGCTCCTCCGTTGCCCGCTCCCCACTCACCAGAAGGCGGCGGCAGGGCAGGTCTGGGTGGTCTTGGGTCAGGCAGACAGCACACGGCTCAGCCGTCACGCCGCACGTCAAACCCCAGCGCACTTGGCATAAGCTGCATTAGCACCTCTGGGCGACGTTAAGACGCCTCATTCCCCGGGTAAGGTGAGCTCCTGGAAAACGTCTCACTGCCTTTAGTTGTGCCGTTGGCTTCCATGATTTATGTCGGGTTATAAAAGAAAGAGGGAAAAGGGTGTCTGATAGAAGAGTCCACTTCCCCTGTTGCTGCATTTAAGGATTTGAAACACTTCCTGGTGTTCCTGCCTCATTCTCTCACCTTTTACCGCCAGACCCCATAGAACCTAGTGATGGCGTTTGCGGCTTAAAAAGGGAGTTGCTAAAGGGGAAGGAGGGTGCCGAGCCTGCCCTCGCTCCTCCCCCAACAGCTCACTGTGCTGCCCGCAAGGCCACGCGGCGAGAACCTGTGTTGGACGGGCCACGGGTCACCTGGCTCCACCTGCAGCCCAAGCAAAGGAGCGGCTGCTCGCTCGGCACCCGGCACTGGTTCTCGCGGAGCAACCCCCACGGGCGCTGGGGCCTCGGGGCCTCTCGTGTGGCTCAGTGTTTCACCCGTGAACCGTTCCCTGTTTTATCTCCTAGAGAAGTCGTCTCGTGAAATGACACTCTGAGTGGCTCACAGAATTCAAAGACCGTCACAGACATAGTGCATACTTAAATGTTGTCATAGGTGAGTGGGAGATACAGACAATTTCACCTTTTCTCAGAGGAGAAGTGTGTATGCCCAGACGTTAGAATATCTGGACTTTCGAAGTAGGGAAGTGAAGAGTAAGCGCCAAAGCTGAGCCAGGAGGAAGGGGAGACTGGGATATCTAGACTCCGGAACGGAAGGGGACACGGCTGCCAACCCACCAGGAACTAAGGAGCGTGGATGACGGGGAAGAGTCCTGGGAAGACACAGGTGTGGAAAGTGACTCAAGAATGAACAGAAGATTCAATAGTTGTATAAAAGTAAAGAGATTAAATTGTAATAAATAATAACAAATGTTCACAGAGAAAATCCCAGGATGAGATGACCTCATGGCGACCCCTACCAGACATTTAAAGGAGAACTGATCTCGCTTCACAAACTCCTCCTCGGTCCCTGAGGTCGGTATTACTCGGATTAACACGTCGGCGGGAAATTAGACAAATGTCTCCTAAAAATAGCTGCCAAGATCCTCAACAGATGACAGCAGATCAAACCCAGCAATGTCAGAGGGTTCTAGACCATCACCAAGTGAGACTCGTCCCAGGAACAGAAGCTTGGCTTAACCAACAGGAATTAATGTGCGTCACGCCAGCCGATTACTAGACAACAGTTAGTGCCCATTCAGGGAAGACCCAGCACCAGCAGTGATAGGACCTGCTCAGCCGATACCGTCATCGCTGACCCTCTCCCCGCTGGTGCTCTTCACGTGGGCCGTCGACACGTCCCACCGGCGCGGAAACAGATAAGCCGTCCACACCCCCGCTTCTCGAGACTGCGCCGGCGGTTCTCCTCCAGATCCACATGTGCATGTCACGCTCACCTGGAGACCCATGGCCAGTTGGTGACTCGTGGTTGCATGTGGGGTTGTCAGTTCCCCCAGATGTCGGGTAACAAGTGCTGGTCATTGCCATGAGAGCAGAGTTCCTTTCTATAGCCATTGCGTGTGGCCCCGTTGTGGTGGGCCACACGTGGACCTCAGCATTGTGTGTGGCCCTGTTGTGGTGGGCCGGACGTGTATCTTAGCATTGCGTGTGGCCCTATCGTGGTGGGCCGGATGTGTATCTCAGCATTGCGTGTGGCCCTATCGTGCTGGGCGGGACGTGTATCAGCATTGCGTGTGGCCCTGTCGTGGTGGGCCGGACGTGTATCTCAGCATTGTGTGTGTCCCTGTCGTGGTGGGCCGGACGTGGACCTCAGCAATGTGTGTGTCCCTGTCGTGGTGGGCCAGACATGGATCTCAGCATTGCGTGTGGCCCTGTCATGGTGGGCCGGACGTGGATCTCAGCATTGTGTGTGGCCCTGTCGTGGTGGGCCACACGTGTATCTCAGCATTGCGTGTGGCCCCGTCGTGGTGGGCCGGATGTGTATCTCAGCATTGCGTGTGGCCCTGTCGTGGTGGGCCAGACATGGATCTCAGCATTGCGTGTGGCCCTGTTGTGGTGGGCCACACGTGGACCTCAGCAATGTGTGTGGCCCCGTCGTGGTGGGCCGGACGTGGACCTCAGCATTGCGTGTGGCCCTGTCGTGGTGGGCCGGACGTGGATCTCAGCATTGCGTGTGGCCCTGTCGTGGTGGGCCGGACGTGGATCTCAGCATTGCGTGTGGCCCTGTCGTGGTGGGCCGGACGTGGACCTCAGCATTGCGTGTGGCCCTGTCGTGGTGGGCCGGACGTGGATCTCAGCATTGCGTGTGGCCCTGTCGTGGTGGGCCGGACGTGGACCTCAGCATTGCGTGTGGCCCTGTCGTGGTGGGCCGGACGTAGGTCTTGGTGCAGGCGATTTTGCCTCTGATTGCTCCGTCTGGTGGGAATGTCTGACCTGCTAACCCTGCTCCCCACCAGGCCTGCTGAGTTGGGGGCCCCGGGTTTCCAGTCAAGCCCCTCTTTGTCAGGGACCCTTTTGGCGACGGGCAGGCTCTGCCCTGGCCCCTGCCCGGTCCCTGCATCCTTCCCTGCAGAACACGGTCGTTCCCAATCTCTTCTGGGCAGGGAGGTGGCTCCTCTAGCCTCACCTCCCGTTTTCCTCCCAAATACACCCCAGTCACCCTAACGCGCTGCCTGTCCGTGCTCCGCGTTCCCGCACACATTGCGGCCTGTGCAGCTGCTGCCTCTGCTTCTGGGGAAACATTCTCTCCTCCCCTCTCCACCCAGTTCCTCTCGTCCTTCAGACGCTGCCCCCCATGTCTGGGCCCCGCCTTCCTCCCAGGGAGTCTTCTGCTCCACCCAAGGCCCTTCCGCAGCTGCTTGGTTTGTGGAGCCGGGTCCACTCCGAGCATTCACCTTGGCGAGGTCAGTGGTGTAGTCCAGCGCTCTGTCTGCACACGCCATCTACATATGCCAGTCGCACACGCCAATCGCACACGCTGCTCACATGTGCCACCCGCGCACACCATCCTAGCATGCCACTTGTGCGTGCCACCCAGGCCCAGACCTGGGTGTTGAGTTGGCGTCATAGTCAGGTGTCCCCGGTGACAGGCCCAGGTTGCTCCCCTTCCAGGCGTCCCTCCGTCCCAAGCAGTTGGCACTTCTCTCGTGGCCTGTCCTGGGGCCGGGGCGGCGACGTTGCTGGGAGTCAGGCTAACTTCTCATCTCAGCTAACATCGTGTTGGGAGGCCCAGGACGGCAGGTGTGGTACACAGAGGAGGTGTTTGTGGCTGGACAGGACCGGTGGGAAGGAGGGAGGGGCCTTGTTCTATGTGGCCGCTCGGCCGTGGCTGTCCTCCTGGTTGAGTGGCCACGGGGTTTCCACGGCAGCACGCGGGCCCATGGGTGGGGCAGGTCGCCTGGGTTGCCAGTGACACATTTGCAACCGTTTGTGCTGCAGCGTTTGAGCCGAGGCCACGGAAGATGGTTCCTATTAGACTCGGTGGCGTTGACTGAGGTCTGGCCCGGTCTGTTCTGATGCTCTGGCCCAGCCCCCGGCGGCTGCGTGGCCCGGCCCCAGCTGGCTGCGGTCGCGGCGCAGGAATGTGGCCGCTGGCGGTAACTCCAGTTCGGCTCCGTTTCTCTGTAAGTGATTTATAAGCCCAACTTGAAAAATTGTTGCTGAAATAGGTTGCAGCATTTTAGTTCTCAGCACACAGGGCTCCTCTCACATGTATTTCCTATTGTAGCTGTTGCCCAGGCCAGGAGGGCGGCGGGTCACACACCAGCAGCTGGTCTTCTGTTCCAGGGCCAGGAGTCAGGGCACAGCTATGTGACACCCAGGAGGAGGCACAAGAACAGGTCGTCCCATGAAAGCCACACAGACACGGCTGTGCCTGTGGCACCCGATGGGCTCGGCAGCGGTGACTCATCCAGGGAGCCGGCCAGCGCTCGCTTCTCCGTCAGGCACCCAGAGCTGGAGCCAAGGAGAAGGCGGGTCCCCGTCCGACGGAGCCATGGGTTCCGCCATGATTCGGCGCAGCCTCTGAGGCCTCGGAGGGCAGTTCCGGGGGCACGCGCGCAGGAACGTGTTGGTGGGTCCTTCTAGCTTCACAAGTGACGCTGTCTCAGATGCGTTCCCCCTTCTTAAAGGGCGAGAGCCATTGTGGAACGTAGAGAACACACACGGCAGCCAGAGCGAGCGCACAGGCGGGGACACGGCCGTTCGTTCCTGGCCGCTCGCTTCCGGCACAGAGGTCGCCGCTAACTGTGTAAACGCGCAGGCTTTCCCGAACGTGTGTACAGACGCACACACGTGCATGTAGTGGTTTCAGCCTAACTTCCCACCTGGTGGGACTTGGTGTCCGGCACCAGCGTTTATCAAACTCACACTTCAGGGGCTCCTGGTTGTTTGGCCAGGGCCTGGGCTGTGGGATGGGCACCCCGTGCACACTCTGCTCCTGTGTCTCTCTCCCTAGAATACGTGTAGACCTGTAATTGCCGAGTCAACGTCCTCACTCTGAACAGCTTTTGGAAATGTTGCCAAGTTTCTCTAACAAGTTGGGGTCGACTTATTTACCTCCTAATAGAGGATGAGGGAATGTGTCTGCAGCAGCAGGAACAACTGCTATTTACAAATATTTGTTGCGCAGAGCACAGGCCCGGGCCGGCTGGAAGGCCAGGACGGAGCCGCCGTTTCAGTTCTTCCGGACGAACCGCCTCCTTCCTCCTCCAGCACACTGGGGGTGGGGGCGCCTCCGGGCGGAGCGCGGGTCTCAGGCCGCGAGCGAGAACGGAACTCGGCTTGGTGTCTCGGGCACTTGTATTTCACTTCTTGTGAATTATTTATTCACCCTGTTTTTAAATGGAAACACTTTTTTATTAGGTATCAGCTCCTTTCCATAACTTAGCGATAACCTTTGTGTTTGTGATATTTTGAAAAAAACCTAAGATCTGGGGTTTTTTTATTAGATTTAGGAGAACGTCCCCTAAGAGGATATGTTCATTGATATTTTCCTAATGTCTCGCATGGACGTAATCTGTTCTTATGTATTTTAAATTTTATTTAAAATGTCACCTTTGTGCCTGTGCCTGTGTGTGGCCCCAGGGGACTGGCAGTGGCCCGTCACTCCCGCATCCCGGCCCTCTGTGACAGGGTCTCGGCTGCTGCTCCACACGCTGCTTTTACTATGCGGCTTTACAATAGTTCTTCTCAACAGCCCCCTTTTTATAAAGTTTTACTTAGTTATTCTTCCAAAAAGAATGACATTGGGCAGCATTTCAAGTCTCTCTGGGAGCAGGGAGAAGCCCCCTGAACCCCACCACCAGCCCCCTCGCCCTCGCCTCCGCGTCCAGCCCTCCCTTCAGGGAGAACCCCCCTGAACCCCACCACCAGCCCCCGTAAGTTCAGGGGGCTTCTCCCTGCTCCCGTAAGAGGAAGGCGGCTGCCGTGTGGGTGGGTCTGAGTGACAGGCGCCGGCACAAAGGGCACCTGCCCGGAGGTCCTCGGACGGGAAACATCCAGAAAGGCGGGCCGGGTCAGGGCTGCGGGGGCTGCCTGCCGCCAGGTGTGGGTTCTGTGGGGCCACATGTCCTGGCATGGGCAGTGCTGACGGCTGCACAAAGTTAAACATGGTCAGACCAACCGCACCGCACAGTTAAGGGGGTGGATTCCGTGCCATGTAAGCTGTGTCTCAACAAACCACGTAATGAAATGCCTTCTGAGACCCTTACAGATGGAACCGCAGCTGGACTGGCTGCAGTGACCCGGGGTGAGGGCTGGACGCGGAGGCGAGGGGGCTGGTGGTGGGGTTCAGGGGGGTTCTCCCTGAAGGGAGGGCTGGACGCGGAGGCGAGGGCGAGGGGGCTGGTGGTGGGGTTCAGGGGGCTTCTCCCTGAGGGGAGGGCTGGACGCGGAGGCGAGGGGGCTGGTGGTGGGGTTCAGGGGGCTTCTCCCTGAGGGGAGGGCTGGACGCGGAGGCGAGGGCGAGGGGGCTGGTGGTGGGGTTCAGGGGGCTTCTCCCTGCTCCCAGAGAGGAAGGCGGTGGTGGTGGGGTTCAGGGGGCTTCTCCCTGCTCCCGTGAAACACCTCGTGGTTCGGGGAGCCTCCCTCTGCTCCTCCCGCTGTAGATGGTTTCTGGGGTGGTTTCCGAGTTGGCGACACTGAATGGTGCTGCTGTAAAGATCCACGTACACGTTTCTGCCTACACATCGCGTCAGCTCTGAACATTCCTAGGAGTGGGTTTCTGGGTCCTGTGGCCGCTCTATTTTTGACGGTTGAGGAGCTGCCAGGCTTGGTATGTGGCTCCGCTGGTTTAAATTCCACATGCGGCTGCAAGGTCCCAAGAGCCCCACATAGTTGCCAGCACTTGTTATTGTCTGTCTCACTGTAGCCATTCGGGGGCGCACAGCGGTAGCATTCCCCTCGCGATGAAGGAGATGGGTGGCGTTGAACACGTTATGCGTTTGATGGTCCACATCTTCTTTGGAGCCACAGGCGGGTGCCCCATCCGCGTGTTGAAGGGGGGTTCTCTCCTCCATGGAGTGGCCCTGACCGTTCGGTGTGACCGTTAGCTGTTTGTTGCTGGTGTCAGTTCTGTCCCAGGCTCGCACGTCCGTGCGTCCGTGCGTCCGTCCGTCGGCCGCGCCGCCCCCGTCGTGGTGACCGCAGCGTTGAAGTAAGTGCTGAAGCGGGAAGGGCCCTCCCAGCCGGTTCTTGGCTCTTCAGGGCCCCTGGCATTTCCATCTGAGTTTGAGGAGCAGATTATGTTTTTGTGTCTAAAAAAGAAGTTGGGGTTTTGATAGGGGTTGCATTGCATCGCAAATTCAATGTGGAAAGTAATGATTTGTCATGAAATGGGATGTTTTCATACTTAGCTTTTCTTTTTTGCAAAAAGAAGAATTAGACCTTTAATACCGTATTAGAATTATTGTTTATAGCATATGTAATAAATAAACATCTTTCAGAATACCATAAAAATATAGGAAGTGAAATGAGGTATTTGTAACCAAAGGTAGGAATATTTAAACAAGAACCACATACTTCTCAAAGTGGAAAAAGTCATAAAAATCTGTACTAGTTTCCCAGGCTTCCATAACAAAGGACCCAGAACTAAGTGGCATAAAATAACAGAAATGTATCCTCTCGAAGTTCTGGGGCTAGAATTCCAGACTAAGGGGCCGTGAGCAGGTGGCCTTCCTGAGGCGGAGGGGGTTCTGTCCTGTTCCCCCCAGCGGCCGAGCGGCTGACGGTCTCGGCGTTGCTTGGCTATGGCAGACTTCCTTGTCGTGTTTCAGCTCCAAGCGACAGTGTTCAGTCTTTCATCATTAAACGTGATCTTCTTTCATCACGTGCTGAGAGCCGTGTCCCCTGCCCGTGAACACGGATGATGGAGGGTCCTGTAGGGTTTCCAAGGCCAAGCCAGGGGAGCCCAGGCAGCTTCTGCTTTGTTTGCTAGAATGTTCCCTCTCGGGCCCCGAGCCTCCGTGAGAAGCCCCTCTGTGCTGAGGGCCTGCGGAGAGGCTGTGCAGCCCTCCCACCCCCAGGCGCCCCCTGAGCAGGCAGCTGCGCCCATCGGGGACCCTCACAGTGCAGCCGGGAGCTGCAGAGTCCCCACCTGGAGCCCAGCACCTCCCCTAAATCATGAAATGCAAGAAAATGGTTATTGCGATGCAACAATAGTAGCCGAAACACCATTTATATTGTTTCACGTGTTCTTGACGTCATGGAGGTGTATTGTCTTAGTCGAGCTCCTTTGCCGTGAGAGTTGGTGGTGGCTTTGCCGTCTTCAGCATCTCCGTTACATAGTTTTCCACGTTCACACTCCCGTCTCTTCACCCGCTGTGTTCGGACGTACAGACGCCGTCGGGCGGGCCAGCCAGGCAGGTTCCTGCTCCTTCCTCTAAGACAGCGGTTCCCAACCATGGCTGCACATTAGAATCACCCCGGAATCTTTTTAAAATCCTGATTTCTGGGCCCCATCCTCCCAGGCGATTCCAATGTGCAGCCACGGTTGGGAACCAGCTCTAAGATCAGATGTGAGCCAAGCCACTGTCTCTGGCATCCAAGGAGGCAAATCCACTGCTGTTCCTGGAACCCAGAGTGGAGATGCTCTGCTTGCACCCTTTAAACGGCTCAACTCTTGTTGTCGGGACCTGCCGTGGGCTGGAGAGCGCGTGGGTGCCCTGGGCTCGCTGTCACTCACACTCCTCCGTGGCCCCACCCTCACTTCCTCTGGAGTAAAGTGCCGAATGGAAAGCGAGCTGAAATTCTTTTCTGGCCCCATGTGTCTCCTCCTATTGTGTAGACTTGTTAGGTTTTAAAATTTGATCTTTTGTCGTCTAGGATTCAAATTACTCACCCTCCCCCCTTCCCTCTGAGGTTCCGCACTCGGTGCCATGCTTCCGTGTCTGCAGCCACTCTGGTCGTCAGTTTATTTTGTCACTTGGATTCCACACGTGAATGAGATCGTGTGATACTTGTCTTTCTCTGACCGGCTTATTTCACTTAGCTTGATACTCTCCAGGCCCCTCCGTGCTGTCGCAGAGGGTCAGAGATCCTTCTTTTTTACTGCTGCGTAGTATCCCATGGTGTAAATGTACCACAGCTGTTCACCCACTCACCTGCTGGTGGGCACGTGGGCCGTGTCCAGGTCTCAGCCATTGTGACCTGAATTGCTGTGAGCACAGGGCGCACACATTCTTCCTGAGTGGTGCTTCCGGTTTCTTGGGATAGATTCCTAGAAGTGGGATCCCTGGGTCAGAAGGAAGTTCCATTTTCAATTTTTCGAGGAAACTCCACAGTTCTCCACAGGGGCTGCCCCCGACTGCATTCCCACCAGCCATGCACGAGGCCTCCTTTTCTCCGTGTCCTCGCCAGCACTTGCTGTTGCTTTATTGATGGCAGCCGTTCTGACAGCTGTGAGGTGCGTTACTAACATCTGAGACCAGCATTTACTAGGAAGGCCTTTCTTTTGCTGGCTCAGGAGCTCAGCTTGCTCCACCAGGGACATCATTAAAAATAGGTTGTTTGGCCTTTAATTTCGTGGCTTTGGGCTGAGACCTTATGTTCACTGGGTCGATACGGGTTTAAAACAATGAGGAAAGGATGTCTACGGACGCGTGTCACTGAGAATCGGCCTTTCCCTCCGTGTGGCTGTGGGGATGCGGGGCAGGCCCAGGACATTACCGCAGAAACAAAACATGTGAGCAGCCACATGTGCGTGACGTCCCCGCGGCATGAAGCGAACGCTCATCTTCCTTCCAACAAAAGGAGCGTGAAGCCAGCAGCAGCCGCGCGAGACGTGGGGAGGCCCCGGGAGCCTAGAAGGAACCCGGTTCCCGGAATTGTTTACCGCGGGGGGGCTGCCATCTGTCCTGGGCCGGAGGGTCGCCCCCGACGGAGCGTCTGTCCTCACAGACGTCCTGTCCTCCCGGCACCGGCGCTGCACACCCCTGATGGAGCCGGTGCTTTCGTCAAGTTGCCGACAGCTGGTCACAGGCCCGTCGGCTGTCCTAGGTGCGTGCAGCCCACCAGGGCCGCCGCTGTGGGCCGGCGCAGGGTGCATCGTGATGCTGAGCAAGCTGCCCCTCAGAGCCAGACCCCGGACTCGGGGTGCACAGCACCTTTGTCCTCCAGGGTGCGGATGGATGGAGCAGGGGTGCCGGAGGGGACCCCAGGACAGCGGGGACGGTGGGGTGTCAGCCCGAGTCCCACACGCCCACCTGCCAAGTGGTGGGAGCCTCCCTGCCCCACCCCCCTCGGCGGCGAGCACAGCCCACGTCGCCTCCTGCCGCGGAGTTTCTCTCTGTGGGTGTGGGTGCGCCCTGGGCGGTGCTGCACGTGGACATCCCGGGGGAGGGAGCACGCCTGGGTCCCCGCTGGGCACTGAGAAGCCGGGACGAGGTTCCTGGAACCGCCGCTGGGAGAAGCCAGAGGCGACCACAAAGCGTTTCCACATGTGGGATCGGCAGCGCAGCCGAGTGGAATGTTTACCCTGGATCCGGGCAGGAGGCGGATGGGATTGGGCTGGAAGTCCTGGGCGCTCAGCGGGGCTGCTCCCTGGCCGTCTGGGGAGCAGAGCTGCTCGGCCGGAAGCTGCGAGGCTGAGCGCAGGCCGCTCTCACTCTGATCCGATGGGAAACGGCCTGAACCCCGAGCAGCGCGGGTTGGCCTCCCACTGTTTCTCCCCTGAAGATGGGGAGCAGGACAGCGGTGCCCCCGGGCCAGGCACTGGTGCCTCCCCACCTGCCTCTGAGCCTTCCAGGCTCTCAGTCCACAGGAGCCCCTCCCTCTCCACCCTGTGGGTGTGGCTCCCAGGGCCCTGCAGGAAGGGCCCGCCTGGCCCGGCAGCAAGGAGTGGAGGGGGGCAGGGAGGGGGAGGGGCAGGGGGAGGGGGACAGGGCGGGTCCTGTCCAGGCAGAGGTGGGGGCTCAGTGCCTCCTGCACCAGCTCCATGTCTCCCCTCAGTGGGAGCCTCAGGATGTGAAGCAGCCGGGCTTGTCCCTGGGGTCACCTCTGTCCACCTCTGAGGTCAGGTGGCCTGAGCGAGCAGATATCGGGAAATGCAAAAAATAACAAGGGCGTTAAAATGCCTCAGGGGCAGGCACTTGAAGGGCCCACCTGGACCCCGCAGGGCGGGGCCCTCAGAAGCCTGGTCAGGGACAAGCATTGTGACCACCGCGCCCGGGCCAGCCCCCTGGGGCCCACAGTGTTGCCGGCCCTGTGCCATCCCCGCCCGGGCACAGCTGGTCCCAGGCCCCAGGCTCTCGGCCACGTCTCCGCGCTCAGGGGCTTCGGGTGGGTGACACAGCGCACTCCGGCCCCTGGCCGAGGTCCGAGGCTGGTGAGCCGGACACCTGTGCCTCCAAGGGGCACGAGGGCAGGCTGCTTCCTGCACAGTGCTGCTCCCACCCTGTCACCCCCAAACCCAGTCCTCTAACCCCTAAGTCAGTCCTCATGTGGGTCCCCCCACACACACTCTGGCTGAGCTCCCTGAGGCCTGGGGATACTCACTGCCCCTCCCGGGTCCCCGGGCCCCTGGGCTGAAGGGCTGGGGCCTAGGACCTGCTCAGCCGCCCCAGAAGGAGGTGGGGGCAGTGGGGGTGGGTGGGCAGGGCCTGGGGCAGGCAGGTCTGTGCCGCTGCTCAGTGCAGCTTGGTCTGTGTTGTAGAGCAGTGGTCGCCAAACCGTGGTCCAGGGCCCCTGGTGGTCCGGGAGGTCCGGACGGTGGCGCCCGCTGTCATGGACATTAACACGGGACCTCCCCGCAGCCCTCCCCTCACGGCCCCCCAGTGATGGAGGCCGAGCTCACGCGTCTCTCCTCCTCCACAGCTCGTCACCGCCACCCTGGACGGCAAACTCCAGCTGTTTGTAGCCGAGTGACGCGCCCTGTGCCGCCGGGCCCCGGCGTGCGGATGGGGCAGGGCCACGGGCTCGGGGCCCAGCTGGGGCTGCTGCGTCTGTGCCCACAGCCCTGGTTCTACTTTTCACGGGACCCACGGACCCACGGTGCTGCCCCTCCACGCAGAATCGGTGACGTTAAAGCCGACGTTCCCAATAAATAGCCTCATATTTGCTTACAATCGAGACTCTGCAGAGAGAGTGAGAGTGAGTGAGAGAGAGAGAGAGAGACAGACAGGGCAGAATGGGAGGGCTCCCTCGCGGTGGTGAGGACGGGGTGCAGCCCTGACGGTGCCCCGAGTCTGGGGCACCGGCCTCTCCTGTGGCCTCTGTGTCTGCGAGGTTTGCTCTGGTCCTTCCGCCCACGGTGCTGGCTGAGCCAGTGCAGAGGCCCCTCCTCAGACATAGGAGTTTCCGGGAGCCCTGTGCACGGCCCTGCCTCTGAAGGTCCCACGTCTCCAGGACCCAGAGGAGCCAGGAAGCTTCTAGAACCATCCAAATCCCAGTGTCTGACACCCTGGCAGCCACCCGTGTCGGGGCCTCTGCGGGCAGCCTGCCCTCACCCGGGAGGCCCAGTGTCACCCACGCTCTGGGACCTGGGGGCTCCCGTCCACCCAGGCACGGCACCGCGGGTCCACCGCCCCCCCCCCCGCCCCCCCCGCTTCCTGCCCCTGTGCGCCTGCCATCTCTGCCCGGGAAACACTACGGCTCCAGCCCCGGCTCCTGGTCGTCACACAGACAGACCACAGTGCACACACTTTTCTTACAAAGTTTGTGAGAAGCAATATTTAGAATAACTCATTCTTGTTTTTCTAAGATCTAGAGTTATCCAAACATTTTATCCATTTATAGTATACCCTTTATAAACATTTTTGTCCTTTTTTAATATTCCAGGTGTAAACTTTTTTCCCATTTATGAATTTCCCCCTGGAAAACCCATTTAAAGGCATTCGTTCCACATACAAAAGTCATGGGCATGTCGGGCTCTGGTGGAGCGGGAATGGGCAGGCCGGCGCCAGAGTGCAGGCGTGAAGAGAAGACTGTACGTCCTCGTGCAGGTGTGGGCGCCAGAGTGAGGGGGGCCTCGGTGAGAGGACCCACGGGTGCTTCTGGGTGGGGGCGGGGGGAGCCAGAGTCCCCGGTGGGCGCAGGTCTGTGGGGGGGAGTGAGGCTCCACCGGCGATTCCAGAGCCGCCTGTAGTCTGGGAAAGCAGGGTCACCTGGCCATCGTCCCATATCACAGGGCAGACTGAGGCGCGGTGCTTCCGGGGACGGGCCTGTGTCAGGGCGGCCGCCTCAGCAGTGGGGGAGTGGACAAGACGGTGCGGAGGCTGCGGGCAAGTCCACGGGGAGGGGCTCTGTCCTCAGGGGCCTGGCCTCCGGTGGGGAAGGAGGGAGACAGCTCGATCTCGACGTGCAGTCAGCCAGGAAGGTCCCTGTGGTGGTTGAAGGGTGTCGTCCTCCATGGCCTGGGCCGTGGGCCGGCACGATGGTGGTGCTCGGTGTGTGTGGGCAGGCGCAGAGTGTGCCCGCCCACGCCTTGCTGCAGAGCGTGGCTCCAAGGCCTGGAATAAGTGACCTAGCTCGTCTCTGACATCTGTTCACAGGCATTCTTTTCAGATGTGCTGCTCATTGCTTTTCCTTTTTTTAAAAAATTGATTTCAGAGAGGAAGGGAGGCGGGAGAGAGAGAGAGAGAGAGAGAGAGATCCATGACGGGAGAGAATCATGGATGGGCGCCTCCTGCACGCCCCACACTGGGGGTCGAGCCCGCAACCCGGACCTGTGCCCTGACCGGGAATCGAACCCAGACCTCCTGGTTCATAGGTCGACGCTCACCCACTGAGCCACGCCGGCCGGGCGAAGCCCATTCCTCTTCATTCGTAGAACTGGCGCGTGCTTCACACTTTGGGGAGAAGGTGCCCGAGTATTTTCCCGGGGAAGGTGCTCTCGTCCGTGTTCTGCAGGTGACGTGTGTCCGGTGGAGGAGGAGGCGTGTGGTGTGATAAGCAGACACAGCAGGTGCCCTCCTGGGCCCAGGCTCCGGGCACAGCCCAGCCTTGTTGGCGGGGTCTCCGGAAGGCCCGGCAGCGACCCCGTGTTGGTGTGAGTGGATGGAGCCGGTGAAGTGCCCACACCCACGGCCCGGCGCTCACCGACACGGCAGCGTCACGGGCTCCACCAGGCGTGGCTTCCAAGGGCTTCGTGTGGATTAACTCCGCCTTCTCTGCCTCCGTCCTCTTCTCTTTCCTTCCTTCTTTCTCACGAAAACTGTTTGAGCCACTTGGTCTCATGGTCGAATTACAAGTGACCGCTCGCGTGTGTTCCGCTGCTGTTCGCAGCGTGGGGCCCAGCGCCCTCCCTACTGCCCCACTTCCTGCAGGTTCAGCTCCTCTCGTCAACCGAGTTCCAAAACAATGAAATGGAAAATTCCAGAAATACACCATCCGTAAGTTTTCAATCGCTCGCCATCCCGAACAGCGTGATGAACCCCCATGACGCCCTGGGGACCTGGCTCACCCCTTGGCCCGGCGTCCCCCCTGCACCCGCTCGGCCGTTTGACACCCGTGGGCGTCGGTGCTGAGAGCGGCGGCCGTGCGAACCTGGGCTTGTTCCCGCGTCTCCCTCACGTCACCTACGTGGCCCGGAAGCGCGAGGCGACCGGGAGCTCAGGCAGGACAGAGCGTGAAGGGCGTCCTTCCGGTGAGAGGGCGACGGCCGGTGGACAAGGAAGGAGGACACGCCCCCGTGGGCACCCACCTCCCGCTGACGTCCTGTTTACGTTCTTTGTTTGTTTCGAGGTCCTTCCCAGTTTCCCTTTGGGCTCCTTCTTGGTGAGACGGCAGGTCAGGCGTGTGCTGCTTGTGTCTCATCTCTGCGGGTCCCCGTGCCCCAGGCGTGGGCCTCGACCTCGGGTTTGCTGGCGGCCTTGTGACCGGCGGGGTCGTCCGAGAAGGCTGTGGGCACCTGCGGGGCACGCGCTGTCCACCGTGGGGGCGGGGAGATGGGTCTGTGTCTGTCCGTCTGTCTGGTCTGTGCTGCGTCCGCGGCCGGGCCCGGGGGAGCCTGTGAGGTGAGCCCTGGCGGCTTCAGGCCCATGTGCGCCGAGTCCTGTTGAGGTTCCTGAGGGAAGCGGGGCTCCAGGGGCTTCTCGCCGGGACGCTCACGCGCTTCGGGCAGGAGCGGGCCGTCGCGGGGGGCGAGGCGGGGGCCGAGGCCCAGTTCCCTGCGTCCTGTTTCCCTTCCCACAGAGTGCACACCGTCCGATCCCGGGGAAGCGCCATCTCGCTTACGGAGAAGGTGGCGCTCAGGAAGGGTGTGGACGAGCCGAGAGCGATGAGCCCCGAGGCCGGCCGTCCCCTGTCGTGTTTGTTAGCAGCGCCTGCGCCCACGGCCTGCGCGTCGCTTGGTCACGAGGGGAGACATTTCACTCACAACGTGAAGAAGGAAACGCATCCATTTCTGTTCTCACAGTCGAGAGGCAGCCCTCCCGACGTCCGCCTGGGGGCTCACGCACGCAGCGTCTCTCCTCTCTGGCTCACTGTCCCGGGGCACAGTCGTTTCCACTTGATGGAAGTTCTACCGGCGCCAGGGGAGGTGCGCTGGCCGCCCCACGCGGAGCGAGCGCTCAGCCAACCGCACAGGAAACGCATCGGACGATTTTTACACCCAACTCGGTGGGGCCAGGGGTGCCCGGCAGCTTCCTCACAGCCAAGTCAGAAGCAGCGAGGGTCGGGGTGAGGGTCGGGGTGAGGGTCAGGGTGAGGGTGAGGGTCGGGGTGAGGGTCAGGGTGAGGGTGAGGGTCGGGGTGAGGGTGAGGGTGAGGGTCGGGGTGAGGGTCAGGGTGAGGGTGAGGGTCGGGGTGAGGGTCAGGGTGAGGGTGAGGGTCGGGGGGTGGTGCGGGGCTGTTCCGTGGAAAACACACGGGAGTCCGTCAGCTGCTGCTGAAACTCGTGTTCAAGGGCCTGCGTGGCCGGGACCAGCCCAGGGCAGGTGCCACCGTCTCTCAGCGTTTCTCTCGGCTGCAGGACGATTGTTACGGCGTCACAGCCGTCCCGGGGCGTGTCATCGGTTTAGTCGAGAACCTGGGGCACACGTTTCCGTTTCTACTTCAGCGTCTGTGGGACCTGAGGTTTGCCCGTCTCCCTTGGATTCTCACTCACGTGATCGCCGTGAGTGAAACGACCCCTAAGGTCACGTGGGCGCTTCTGCCGTCGCCTTGAGTTTTTCCTGGACTCGCCGCCGCACTCAGGGTTTGCGCCTGGAATCCCAGGTTCTGCGTTAAAATGAGAACACGTGCATCATACGTGAGGTGTGAGCTGCAGGCCCCGCGCAGCCTGTGTGGCCAGCGTCACAACAAACAAGTGAAGACAGAAATGCTCTACGTTAAGAATCCCAACGGCCGACAGCGTGACACCAAAGTGCGGAGGGGAAGGCGGGAGGGGGAGGAGGGGGAGGGGGGGGGTCGGCCTCCTGCCGTCGAGCCAGCTGATTTCTGCCAGGGGCTGCTCTGGGCTCACCGCCTGAACCAACCCCAGAGGCGGCAGTTACTCTGTGAGCGTGCGTGTCTGTGTGCGCGCATGTGTTTGCACATGCATGTGTGTGCCCGCGCGTGTGTGCATGTGTGAGCATGTGTGTCCGTGTGTGTGTGCGTGTGAGTAAAGGGAGATTCTCCAAAATGAATACAGAATGCTTACAGCAAAACATATTCTAAACAAAAAAATGAAAGAGAACGAAGATTTTTAACCTCCTGACCGAAAACCAAGTGATTAAAAACAGATTCCAGAAATCTGGCCGCCGCCCCACAGCCATAAATTCTAGGAGATAAAAGAATAACAATCAGATAACGAGAGAAAACTGCTGCGACCAAGCCAGCTTCTGCGAGTCCAGGTGAAGACAGTAGCAGACAAATCGCCCAGATCCGGGCGCCCAGGAGGGAGCCGCCGCCTGCAGCGGGTGGGCCGGGCGGAGCCTCGCAGACCCTGGAGGCCAACACCTGCTGGGGCGGGAGGGGGCGGCGAGCTCAGGTCTCAGCCACTGTCCTGCAGCTCCTCTCAGTCAGGGGGTCAGGGGACCGTCCTCCGGGGAGTCCTGTGGCCCCAGGGGGGCGCCCCTCCCTCGCTAGGCAAGCTCTGCTGGTGAGTGAGAAACGCCTGCAGGGGGGGTCAGGGAGCCAGGGGAGGGGGTCCCACTGGGGGCACAGCTGGCAGGAGGCCTGGGCTGCAGCTGATTGGGTGCTAATGAGAGTAATTGTTTCACTGGCTGTTGGGTGAGAAGCTGGGGAGTTGGGGGGGCGGGGGCTGTGGCCTGCAGGTGGCTCCGGGGCAGAGGGAGGCCCAGGTGGGAATCGGGCAGGTGGGGCTGGGAGGGAAGGTCCGTGAGGGCTGGGCCTCCACAGTGGGAGGAGCTCTGAGGTGGAGGCAGGGCAGGGGGGAGGGGGGAGCTTCTGCTGCTTGTGGACACGTTGGGGAGCCTGTGAGACCCAGGGGAGTGGGCCCGAGGGTGGGACTGGCCCCGGTCCAGGGGGAGCTGACGCTGTGCTGACTCCCCTCCCGTCCAGTGCCCTAGGCTCCCGGTCCCGCTGGGTTCTTGGCTCGCACAGAAAAGGGGGGGGGGAGAGAAAGGGAGCATTTCCGGGAGGAGAGGAGCACGGGGCGTTCAGGCCTGTGGCGTGCGAAGGACAGGGCGGCTGTGCCTCACCCGCAACTGGGCTTCGAGGAGAAGATGTTTGGATCTCAAGTCATCGCCCCGAGAGCGAGCGCTTGGAACCCGCCCGGCAATGCTGACAGGACCGTCAGAGTCAGCGCCAGGCTGTTCCGTGGAAAAGGGACGAGAACACCAGCGAGGGTGACATCAGCGAGAAGCAACGCGGGAGGAGGCGGGTGTTCGCACGGGACGCGAGGAGCTGCGGGGACGCAGGGGAGGGGATGGATGAACTGCATGTGTTTCTCATCCTGGAGGAGGCGGGGTCATGCTGTGGTGGGGCTTCCTCTTCTGAGCTTTCGGGGAGAAGTGATTAGTGAAAAGTGAGAAAAATGGGAAAAGCCATTTTGATGTAAAACGCCTTCCCGAGTCCCAGGCCGGTGTGGGGTGAGCAGAGGGTCGCCCTGGCAGGCGCCTTCTCGGCAAAACCGCCCGTTCGTCCATGTTTTCCTCGTCACAGACACAGCCGCTCCTGCCGCGACAGTCACCACGCAGCCGCCTCTGGGATTTCGGAGAGAAAAGCGTCAGGTTCAGAGGCAAAACGTGGTACAAACCCTGAAGCTGGATGACGACGGAGGCCCTGAACCGCACAGGCCTGGCGGCTGCGGGCACGAGGCACGGTGTTGATGCTGGTGGGAGGCCACTCAGACCCGGGCCTTCGCTGGAGCGTTTTCGTAAGGGCTGCACCAGCCAAGCCTTTAAAGGGGTGCCTAGCCTGGAGGCAGCCAGCTCCCACTTCTGCTGCTTAGATGAGGGAGGGGGCCCCCATTTCTCTGCCCCCAGACCCCCCTCCACCCCCACGCAAGCTATCTCCAGCACTGTGTGTGTGCGTGCGCGTGTGCGTGTGTGTGTGCGCGCGCGCGTGTGTGTGTGGGGGGGGCGGGGGGGGTTAATCCTCCCTGGAGGACATTTTTCTCCTGATTTTTAGAGCGGAATGGGCGGGGGTGGGGAGAATCATCGGTGTGGGAGAGGCTCATCAATTGGTTGTCTCCCACGTGCACCCTGCCCTGGGCCAGGGATCAAACCTGCAGCCCAGGTACGTGCTCCTGACTGGGAATCGAACCCGAGGCCCTTTGGAGTGGGGCCAGTGCTCTGGCCACTGGGCAGCCCCGGGCAGGGCAGCCCTCTGGTTCTTAACTCCCCTGTGACTCCTCAGCTGGAAAAAGGAGAAACTAAGTAAATAAAATATGGAAGGAATGTGGTCTCCAGGCACCTTGTCCAGTTGGATCCGACTGCCTTCTAGAAATGGAAATGCGCTCACGATCTCCAGGAAGCAGCTGTTAGGGCAACAGGGGCAACATCCTATCTAATAAAAGAATAATATGCAAATTGACCATCACGCCAACACACAAGATGGCTGCCCCCATGTGGTCAAAGATGGGCACCACAAGATGGCTGGCAGGGGAGGGCAGTTGGGGGTGACCAGGCCTGCAGGGGGGCAATTAGGCATAGATCAGGCTGGCAGGGGAGTGGTTTGGGGGTGATCAGGCTGGCAGGCAGGCGAGCAGTTGGGAGCCAGTAGTCCTGGATTGTGAGAGGGATGTCCGACTGCCCGTTTAGGCCCAATTCTGGTGGGATCAGGCCTAAATGGGCAGTCGGACATCTCTCGAGGGGTCCCAGATTGGAGAGGGTGCAGGCTGGGCTGAGGGACACACACTCCGGGCCTCTAGTTAAAGTAAGAAAAAGAGGTCAGCTGGGCTCATGACATTCAGGACTTCTGTCCCTCAAACGACAGCACTGAGAAGGGCACAGACTCTAATGCAGGCACTTGGCCCACAGGCGTCCGGAGCTGCTGGGCGGGAGAGGGTGGCCCATCGCTGGTTCTGGAGGAAACGGAAGTGCATCCACGGAGAGAGACGCTGCCCTCACAACCTGCGGACCAAGACCCTAAAGAAGCCAGCGTTCGGGAGCTGCGGCCGGGAGCTCTCGGGTCACGGAGGGAATCGGGGGAGGCTCCCTGCCGCCCCGTGACCCGCATCGCGCTTGCGGTGAAACTGCGTGGCGTGGCCATCCACGTGAAGGCGCTGCCGTGGGAAAGATTCGCAGCGCGCGTCCCAGTGATTTTGCGAGGACGTTTGTTACGTCGCGGACAGTGACGGGAAGGGCTGAGGTGGAAGAGGCGCCAGGAGAGAGTCGGCGAAGGGCCCTTGGGGACAGGCTCTGCTGAGCGGGAGGAGCTTCCTGGCCCTGTGCTGTCTTCCGCTCCGTCCTCCCATGGTGGGCGGGCGGGGGCCACTCGATGGAGGGTCCGGCCCCGGCGTCCACTCTGGTTTCTGTGCGAGGAGCACTGCCGTCCAGAGCCGTGGGGAGGTGCCCACACACGGACCCGGCCACACGTGTGAGTGCGGGAGCTCTGGCTCCACAGGAAAGACATCTGATCCACGGAAAACCCGTCCCGACTCTGCCGCTGCCAGCGCCCCCATCCTCCCCCAAACCCCCCCCCCCCGATTACTAGGCTCCTTGTCCTGGAGATAAAAAGCCAACAGAACCCTGTGAAACATCGACCCGGAGGCTGGAGGCAGCTGCCACGAGCCGCGTGGGCCTTCCTGGTCAGAACCGGTCCAAGCCCCACGGAAACTGAAGGATTGGAGACGATTTTCCTACAGCAGATGCACTGTTACTGTAAAGGGGCCGCGTGTGGCCAAGTGAGCCTTGGCTGGGATTCTGGTGTGCACTGTGCAGACGTGTGCAGCTCAGTGCTGCCGTGTGCAGCTCAGTGCAGCTGTGTGTAGCCATGTGTAGCTGTGTGCAGCTTAGTGCAGCCGTGTATAGCTGTGTGCAGCCATGTGTAGCTCTGTGCAGCCCAGTGCAGACGTGTACAGCCATGTGTAGCTGTGTGCAGCTCAGTGAAGCCCAGTGCAGACGTGTGCAGCCATGTGTAGCTGTGTGCAGCCCAGTGCAGCCGTGTGTAGCTGTGTGCAGTCATGTGCAGCCATGTGTAGCTGTGTGCAGCCGTGTGTAGCTGTGTGCAGCCCCGTGCAGACGTGTGGAGCTGTGTGCAGCTCAGTGCAGCTGTGTGCAGCTCAGTGCAGCCGTGTGCAGCTCAGTGCAGCCGTGTGCAGCTCAGTGCAGCCCAGTGCAGCCGTGTGTAGCTGTGTGCCGTCATGTGCAGCCATGTGTAGCTGTGTGCAGCTCAGTGCAGCCGTGTGTAGCTGTGTGCAGTCATGTGCAGCCGTGTGTAGCTGTGTGCAGCCCAGTGCAGCCGTGTGTAGCTGTGTGCAGTCATGTGCAGCTGTGTGCAGCCCAGTGTAGCTGTGTGCAGTCATGTGCAGCTGTGTGTAGCCATGTGTAGCTGTGTGCAGCTCAGTGCAGCCATGTGCAGCCCAGTGCAGATGTGTGTAGCTGTGTGCAGTCATGTGCAGCTCAGTGCAGCCATGTGCAGCTCAGTGCAGCCATGTGCAGTTCAGTGCAGCTGTGTGTAGCTGTGTGCAGTCATGTGCAGCCGTGTGTAGCTGTGTGCAGCTCAGTGCAGCCGTGTGCAGCTCAGTGCAGCCATGTGCAGCCCAGTGCAGATGTGTGTAGCTGTGTGCAGTCATGTGCAGCTGTGTGTAGCTGTGTGCAGTTATGTGCAGCCGTGTGTAGCTGTGTGCAGTCATATGCAGCCGTGTGTAGCTGTGTGCAGCTTAGTGCAGCCATGTGCAGCTCAGTGCAGCCGTGTGCAGCTCAGTGCAGCCGTGTGTAGCTGTGTGCAGTTATGTGCAGCTGTATGCAGCTCAGTGCAGTCGTGTGCAGCCATGTGTAGCTGTGTGCAGTCATGTGCAGCTGTGTGCAGACCAGTGCAGCCGTGTATAGCTGTGTGCAGCCGTGTGCAATGTGTGGACATCCCCACACTGCTGATTCACACAGTTTGACATCTCCCACAGGAAGCCATGTGCACGTCACTGCCACAGGCTGACGTGGCTCTAGGCTCCGTGGTTAACTGCCCACAGGGGCTGGTTCCACCCTCCAGGCTGGAGAACTTATTAATGGCCAATCACACGGCCCTGATGATGTTGGAGGCTGTGAAGCGCTCTTCATCACACCTGTCCTCTGTCCTCGAGAAGCGACCCTCCTCCTGTGTCCTCCCACAGGGTCAGGGGTCAAATGAAGCGGAAAAGGGATATAAAAGGGCTGCAAGGACCACTGTTCCCCTCACACTGAACGTGCACGTGGCATGTGAGGCAGTCAGAGTTGGTCTTAAACTGACCACCCAGCGGCCACACTCATTCCGACCAACCACCCTTCCCGAAGACGCACGGATAAAGTTCACAGCTGCCCGACCTCCCTCTCCCCTGCCTTGCAGAGGGTCCACATGCCGGGCTGGTGCCCGTGGCCGGGCAGCTCCTCGGCCGGCTCCGTTCCTCCGGCCGGTTGCCCTGTCCAGGCAGGACCTGCCCGCACCCCCCGTGAGGGTCTTTCACGGGACGGCCGTGCCTGGGGGGGGGTGTTAAGTGTGCAACACACATTAGGAGGCGTTGTAGCCACCGCTGCCTTGCTCGCTGTCCTGGGAGCCACGGCCTGGCAGCAAGACAGACGGGAGGAGCCCCCCCCCCCCTGCATCCGAGCAGCACCCGGCCGCCAGCCCCGGGTGGGGTGGGATCTGGCTGGGCCGGCTGCGCCCCAGGGATCCTTCGCCAGGGAGGCCACGAGGGAATCGAGGTCGCGTGCCGTGTGCACTGCCCTCTCGGGTCCAGGCACCAGCGAGGAAGCCAGATGTCGGAAACAGAACAGCTCGGCCAACATCCCTCCAACTGCCATCGCCCTCGGCTCAGGGAGAGATTCCACCCCAAAAATAACAGCAGAGAAAATAAAAACGACAGCCAGCCCAGCTTCGCCCACAGGCACTGAGCGAGCGAGCCTTGGCCGGCTCACGCTGAGCCAGGCCTCGGCAGCGTCTGACCCGGGGCCGTGGCATCTGTCCTCTCACACCGCCTCCCGCACCCGCACCCGCACCCGCACCCGCACAGGCGAGACCTCCCGGGGGCCCCCCTCCCGCAGTGAATGCGTGGACCTTTCTCGATGGGGAGGGGCGGGGGCGGGAGGGGACCGGGCGGCTCAGGACACACTTCACAATGGACTTCGAACAGTTCTCAGTGGTTGAGCTCCTGATGCGAATGTTTCCGACGTGTTGCTCTTCGGAAGTTACTAGACATGCTTCTTGCCGTGACGCCCAGAGGAGAGCCCCCTGGCCCAGGAGAGTGGTGAGACCTGGGGGTGCGTGTGGCCCGAGACCCTGAGAAAGGCCTTTTCCCGCGAGGAGCGCTGTCCTGCCCACATTTAAAGAAAGCAGAGCCTCTGGGGGATCCGAGCAGTCGGTGTCCCCTCAGCAAGGGAGGCCGCCCAGCACAGCGGTCTCTCCTCCTCCGAGGCGTCCTTTCTCTTGCAAACGCTGCTGGACTCCATGGTCTGTAATCCCTGCTTCCCCCACTTTGTAGCCGGGTCTCTCACCCCCATCGGCCCCAGGACAGAGCCCAGCCCTTCCTGCTCCGACTCGTGGCCTCCCTCCCTCGCGGGCCTCCCGGGGACGCGGCCGCCTCCTGGGTGGGCGCTCCTGTGCAGGTGCCGGCCGGCTCGGCTCGGCTCCACCGGCCTGCGGGCTGGCCCCGCTCCGGAGCCTCCAGGGCTGAGCTCCGACAGGACGTCCCCGTTGGTCGCCGTCTGTTGATCTTGTCTCCAGACGTGACACCTCGCGGGCGATGGGCCCAGGTGAGCGGCACGGGCTCCTGACGTCACCCACGGCAGAGACGCCCCAACTTCGTTTCTTTCTTGGAAGTTGGCCACGTGTGACTCCTTCCTTTAAGGCAAAAACGGAGCATCTTGGGTTAAAGTCGTGAAAACTGTTAACACGGCAGATCGGTTGTCCAGCAGCCAACGGTCTCAAATCACAACCCGCAGCGTGAGGGGAAGGTGCGGGCCTCGCTGTGGGGTCCCCCCGCCGCCTGCGGGGAAGGGGACGCTGGGAGCCCAGCGCAGCCTCCTCACCCGCCAGCCTTCCCAGGGCTGTGGCCAGAGGGCGAGCCTGAGACCCAGCCTGTCGTGTCTGAACTGGAGACGGCAGCTCCGGCCGGAGCCGACCGTGGAGGGGAGTGCAGCCAGCTGGCTCGGGCAGGCGGGCGCTGCCCATCAGTCCTCCCGATGGGGATCCAGCCCTAAACCTGGGCCTGCGCCCTGACCTTTGGTGGACGGGAGGGTGCCCGACCTACTGAGCCACGCCACCGGGCAGACGGTCATTAGCTCGATTGTGGCGAGGGCTTCACAGGTAACATGTCAAGACTCATCACATGGACACTTACACAGGCGCCCAGGGCTCGTCACGCGTGATTTTACGTCCGTTAGACCCCCATACAGGTTTCACCGCGAAGAAGACGACAGATGACAAGTACAATTCAACTCACGGAGATTCTCTGATCCAGGGTACTCGGGACTTGGAGTAAATTTAGGTTGAACCCCAGCTCTAGAAACGCTCTCTCTCTCTCTGCCCCTCGGAGACCCAGCCCGTCTCGGATCATCAGCACCCGCCCCAGGCGGCAGCGGACCGTCGCCGACCTCTGACCCCGGTGCCTGTGGCCTGCGCCCGGTCTGCTGCAGCGCCGGAGAGGGAAGCCCGCGCAGGCGGCCGAGGGCTGGGGCCCGGAGCGCTCCCACCGCGGTTGTGGTGACAAAGGCACCCGTTTGTCCTGACCTGCCCAGCGGGCCCTGAGGTGTCAGCTCCTGAGCCTCACAGTGTAGGTGGCACCGCGACACGTTCAGAGGCAGCGAGTTCAGTCGCGGGCGGCGCCCCAGGGCGAGTCAGGAGAGGGACGGCGTGGGGACCCGCGGAAACGAACGTGCAGTGAGTGTGGCGAGTCCACTGCTTTGTCGCCGAGGGAACGGCTTGGCCGTGGCGGTGCTGGGCGACTTGGAAATACACCTGCAGCAGATCAGTGGTGACACGATTTTTGAAAACGTGGTCGCTCTCTCTCTCTCATGTAAGAAAACCCCGTGGAGGGGGGTGGCTGGGAGGGCGGCACGGTCTAAACGGTCGGAAATGGAGGGACACGAGCACTTTCTGCTGGGCCGACCCCACCCCGACCCCAGCCGTGTCCCTGCCATGAAGTGTCCCCGTGAGGGACGACTTTGCCTGTTTTGCTCTTGTCGTCACGTAATAAAATTCCCCTTTTAAAGCTTAAATGTCAGACGGCCATGCCGAGCGTCACTGAAGGCCGGTGTGTGCAGTCGTGCGACCCCCGGGGACACGCCGCTCTGCCCGGGGCTCGTGCCAGAGCCGGCCGGCTCTCCTCCCTGCCGAGAGCACAGGCCACAGGAACGGGAAGCTGATGAAACGGAGACACAGCCCTGCCTGTCAGCAGGCGAGTGAGTCACCAGAGGGACGGCCGATGGCGCTGGGCGAGCACGGCCTTTGGCCAGGCCCTGGGGTGAGCGCGGGGTCAAGGCCGGGAGGTGGCACCCGGTGTCCCGCTGGGCACGGCCCTGTCCTCCGTCCGCGACGCTGTGCGCTGCGAGGACCGCGGGCCAGGGTCCAGTCACTGCGGGTGCCGCCCTCGGGGTCCCCACGCCTCTAATTCCACGTGATGGTGCCCGGGGTGCAGCCCCCACTCTGTGGTCCTCAGATTCGCAGAGTCCTCTCGGCCAACAGCATCGCCGGGAACAGACCCTCCAGGCCCCGTCCTGGGTCGGAGACGCCAGGGAAGCCTGGGAGCCAGGCGCCCGCAGCCCCGCCCCGAGCAGGGCCCCTCGCCCTCTGCTTCCTCCCGGGACAAGGACTGGCCTCACGGAGCCTGGGGGTCGGAGTGTGACCTGCAGATGCGCCCTCACCAGCTGCCAGACAGGCTGGGCCTCTGCCCCCGAGAGGAAAGGGCTCGCTCTCCAGCGGCCCAGACATTTGCTGGACTTGGTTCTGGATGTGGGACAAGTTCCCTGGGGCTGGGACCTCATCACGGAGAGAGGAGACGAAGGAGAGCCTGGGGGCCCCTCCCCTGGGCTTGGCGCGCCCCCATCCCCGTCCCCTCCCCCTCCCCATCTCCACCCCCTCCCCTATGCTGTGAAGAATCGCAGGAAGGCCTTGCAGGGAGGCCCATTCCCCAACCTCAGCTGCTCCTCAGGCTTCCGGACCCTGAGCTTTGAAACAAAATGGGGAGGGGGGGCCTCTCCCTGGAGAAAATGCAGGAGACACCAGGCACTTCCCAGGGCTGGGTTAGAGGTTAAGGTTAGGGTTAGGGTTCAGGTTAGAGTTAGAGATTAGGGTTAGGGTTAGGGTTAGAGGTTAAGGTTAGGGTTAGAGGTTAAGGTTAGGGTTAGGGTTAGGGTTAGGGTTAGGGTTAGGGTTAGGGTTAGGGTTAGAGGATAGTGTTAGGGTCAGAGGTTAGGGCAGCCATGGGCAAACTACACCCGTGGGCCGGATCCGGCCCGTTTGAAATGAATAAAACTAAATAAAAAAAGACCGTGCCCTTTTATGTAATGATGTGTACTTTGAATTTATATTAGTTCACACACACACTCCATCCATGCTTTTGTTCCGGCCTCCGGTCCAGTTTAAGAACCCATTGTGGCCCTCGAGTCAAAAAGTTTGCCCACCCCTGGGTTAGGGTTAGGTTTAGGTTTAGAGGTTAGGGTTAGGGTTAGGGTTAGAGGTTAGGGTTAGAGTTAGGGTTAGAGGTTAGGGTTAGAAGTTAGGTTTAGGGTTAGCATTAGAGGTTGGTGTTAGGCTTAGATGTGAGGGTTAGGGGTTAGGGTTTGGGGTAGAGTTAGAGTTTAGTATTTGTTTTTAAGGTTAGCCGTAGCGGTTAGGGTTAGACGTTAGGGTTAGAGGATAGGGTTAGGCTTAGGGTTAGAGGTTTGGTTTAGGGGTTCGGGTTAGGGCTTTGTTTAGAGGTTAGGGTTAGGTTTATGGCTAGGGTTAGAGTTTAAGTTTAGGGTTTTGGTTAGAGATTAGGGTTTGGCTTAGAGATGAGAATTTGGGATAGGGTTAGTTTAGGGTTAGGCTTAGAGGCTAGGTTTAGCGTTAGAGGTTAGGGTTAGGGTTAGAGGATAGGGTTAGGGTTAGGGTTAGGGTTAGGGTTAGAGGATAGGGTTAGGGTTAGGGTTAGAGTTTGAGGTTAGGGTTAGGGTTAGAGGATAGGGTTTGTGTTAGGGTTAGACTTTAGGATTAGGGTTAGGGTTAGAGTTAAAATTAGAGGTTAGGGTTTGGGTTAGGGTTAGAGGATAGGGTTAGGGTTAGGGTTAGAGGATAGGGTTAGGGTTAGGGTTAGAGTTTGAGGTTAGGGTTAGGGTTAGAGGATAGGGTTTGTGTTAGGGTTAGACTTTAGGATTAGGGTTAGGGTTAGAGTTAAAATTAGAGGTTAGGGTTCGGGTTAGGGTTAGAGGATAGGGTTAGGGTTAGGGTTAGAGGATAAGGTTAGGGTTAGGGTTAGGGTTAGGGCTAGAGGTTAATGTTAGGGTTAAAAGTTGGGGTTAGAGGATAGGGTTAGGGTTAGACTTTAGGATTAGGGTTAGGGTTAGGGTTAAAATTAGAGGTTAGGGTTAGGGTTAGGGTTAGAAGATAGGGTTAGGGTTAGGGCTAGAGGTTAATGTTAGGGTTAAAGGTTGGGGTTAGAGGATAGGGTTAGGGTTAGACTTTAGGGTTAGGGTTAGGGCTAGAGGTTAATGTTAGGGTTAAAGGTTGGGGTTAGAGGATAGGGTTAGGGTTAGGGTTAGGGTTAGGGTTAGGGTTAGGGTTAGAGGATAGGGTTAGGGTTAGGGTTAGAGGATAAGGTTAGGGTTAGACTTTAGGATTAGGGTTAGGGTTAGGGCTAGAGGATAGGGTTAGGGTTAGGGCTAGAGTTTAATGTTAGGGTTAAAGGTTGGGGTTAGAGGATAGGGTTAGGGTTAGACTTTAGGATTAGGGTTAGGGTTGGGGTTAGGGTTAGGGTTAGGGCTAGAGGTTAGGGTTAGGGTTAGGGCTAGAGGTTAGGGTTAGGGTTAGGGTTAGAGGTTAGGGTTAGGGTTAGGGCTAGAGGTTAGGGTTAGGGTAAGGGTTAGGGCTAGAGGATAGGGTTAGGGTTAGGGTGAGAGGTTAGGGTTAGGGTAGAGGTTAGGGTTAGGGTTAGGGCTAGAGGTTAGGGTTAGGGTAAGGGTGAGAGGTTAAGGTTAGGGTTAAAGGTTAGGGTTAGAGGATAGGGTTAGGGTTAGGGTGAGAGGTTAAGGTTAGGGTTAAAGGTTAGGGTTAGAGGATAGGGTTAGGGTTAGGGTTAGAGGATGGGGTTAGGGTTAGGGTTAGGGCTACAAGTTAAGGTTAGGGTTAAAGGTTAGGGTTAGAGGATAGGGTTAGGGTTAGGGTTAGAGGATGGGGTTAGGGTTAGGGCTACAGGTTAAGGTTAGGGTTAAAGGTTAGGGTTAGAGGATAAGGTTAGGGCTAGAGGATAGGGTTAGACTTTAGGATTAGTGTTAGGGTTAGGGTTAGAGGATAGGGTTAGGAGTAGGGTTAGGTTAAGGTTAGGGCTACAGGTTAAGGTTAGGGTTAAAGGGTAAGGTTAGAGGATAGGGTTAGGGTTTGACTTTAGGATTAGGGTTAGGGTTAGGGTTAGAGGATACGGTTAGGGATAGTGGTTAGGGTTAGCGTTAGTGGATAGGGTTAGGGTTAGGGTTAGGGTTAGGGTTAGCGTTTTAGACTTTAGTATGAGGGTTAGGGTTAGGGTTAGAGGTTAGGGTTAGATTTAGAGGTTAGGGTTAGGGTTAGGTTAGGGTTCGGCTTTAGGATTAGGGTTAGGGTTAGAGGTAGACGTAGGGTTAGGGTTAGAGGGCTTGGTTTGGGTTAGGGTTAGACTTTAGGATTAGGGTTAGGGTTACAGTTAAGGGTTAGGGTTTGGGTTAGGGTTAGGGTTACGGTTAAGGGTGTCTCTCAGGAAGTTCTGGCTGTGTCTGGATGACTCTTCACAGGCTGTTGTGCTGCTAACCTCAGAGGAGACCCTGGTGTTCTGTTGCCTCTTGTGTTCGTGCCCCAGTAATTCAGTCCCAAGGTCATCTTATCCGAATTGCTGGATTAGAACAGCCCCCGTGACAGGCAGGCCTTCATCTCTGGGTCCCTGGAGCCCTTGCACACAGGGTGAGGGTGGTGGACTTTTGCGTCCAGGGATGGGATCTTTCTGGATCACCCATGGGGGCCTCAAGTGCATCACAGGAGGAGGCAGAGGAAGGGATGAGTCCCGTGAGGCAGGCCAGGTGCTGCTTCGCGAGGACAGAGCATGGGTGGAGCCTGGGATGCTGGGAGGAAGGAGGCGGGTTCTCCGTCAGCTGCACTCGGAGCCTGGCATTGGCCAGCGAGGCTGCGTTTAGGCCTCTGGCTTCCAGAACTGAGAGATTATGTGTTGCTTGAGGCCCCTAAGTCACAGAAAACGAATATGGTGGACGAATGCCCACAGAGAAGAAAGGTGACGTATCTCCGCTTGTACACCATGTATGGCCACCGCGCGGGGCTCTGAGCCACGGCGATACGTGAACGTGCTCACCTCTAGCGAGTGGAGGACAACCCGGGGCTGTACCTCTGTCCTGGATCCCCTGTGGAGGTGGGTGGGGAGCGGGGACCTGGATGAAGGTCGTCAAAAGGGACCGACACCCAGAGGGAAGGTGAAGTGGGACTGGGGTGCACTGTGCCCATGGCGACTGCAGTCGACTCTGCTGTGTGTATATTCGAAAGTTGCTAGGAGCAGCTCCTAAATGGTCTCAACACAAGGAAAAACACTCCTCTTTTTTAAAGCTGCATGAAATTGAGTCTGTCAGCTACCGTTATTTGTGGTAATTGTTTCCCAATAGACATCGTCAAGTCATTCTTTTACATCTTAAATGAGCATGGGGCTACATGTCACCTGTACCCCAATAGGACTGGAAAGAAAAATATTAAGCTTGAAACATGCGTATTGAGTGAGGTTTCCTACACTGGAAAGAAATGATAGCCTAGACCCGTGGTCGGCAAACTGCGGCTCATGAGCCACATGCGGCTCTTTGGCCCCTTGAGTGTGGCTCTTCCACAAAATACCACATGCGGACGCACACGTACAGTGCGATTGAAACTTCGTGGCCCATGCGCAGAAGTGGGTTTTCGGCCTGGGTGAGTCTATTTTAAAGAAGTGCTGTTGATAGTTGGCTCTGTTGACTAATGAGTTTGCCGACCACTGGCCTAGACCATAACAGTGAGAAGTGCCGACAGGAAGGGAGCTGTGCTGGACGTGCGGATGCACGTGGAAAGGGCCTCTGAGGAAATCCTGCCGCAGAGGAAGGGAACTCTGGCACAGGCTGTGGTCGGACGAAGCTGGACGGCATTCTGAGTGAAACAAGCCAGACACCAGCGACAAACCCTGTGCGACCCCACGTCCCCGGGACGGAGTGGTTAACCACACAGTGCTGCAGGGGCAGAAGCGAGGAGGAGTGGGAAGTTATTACTTCATGGGTAGAGTTTCAGTTTTATAAGATAAAAAGATAAAAAAGACAAACTTCTCTTATAGAAACGAATAAGGATGATAGCACATTATGAATATATTTAAAACCACTGAACTATACACTCAAAAATGGTTCCAATGGTACATTTTCTATTATGTGCATTTCCTGTATAATAAAAGGCTAACATGCAAATAGACCAAATGGCAGAACAACCGAACAACCGGTCGCTGTGACAAGTGCTGACCACCAGGGGGCGTGCACAGAACATGGCAGACATCGGCCGCGCGGGCTGGTGGAGCAGGTGAGCGGGGGCGCCAGACCAAGGCGGGAGCCGGCTGCTGTCATCAGGGCGAGCCTCTGGTGGTCACTGGAAATTCTTTGCTCCCGTGTGCCGAGGTCCTGCCCAGCGCTTACACCTGCTGCTGGTGCCCGGCGCCGGCCCGATCGCTTGGCGCCGTCAGCAGGTATGAGCAGCGGCTGCTGGCCCCGATCGTCCATCAGGGCTCCTCCACCTGCCCCTGCTCCTGAGGGGCGATCGCGGCAGCAGCCGCCGCTCACACCCGCTGCTGGCTCCAGCCCAATCGCTCTGTGCCATCAGTGGGTGTGAGCAGGGCTAGCGCTGTCAGCACATGGGTGCGGGGGCGGTGGGATCGGGTCTGCCGCAGATAGGGGAGCAGAGGCTGTGGCAGGAGGGGCTGGGCAGGGGCACAAAAGATGGACCGAGACCCACCCCTGTGCCCAGGAGGCTTGCAGCCCACAGTTCCTTTCAAGGTGCATGAATTCACGCACTGGGCCCCCCAGTTAGTAAATTAAAAAACTTGAAAGAAAATGAAGTATAAAGAATTTCCCAAACCAACATCAAGAAACCTCATCAGCACTAGAACTGTCTTTAAAAAGAACTAAGGGATTTCTCCAGTTAGAAATAAATGGACACAGAACAGAAACTAGTAATTTAAGTGTAAGTCTCATTAGCAAAGGGAAAGACCAGTCACATAAAGAAGAACATGACGGGGTGGCATGTTTACCCCCAGTACAAAGTCAAAAGAAAAAATTATTAAAATGACTATAACCACAATAATGGGGAAAGGAGACACAATATGCAAAGAAGTAAATTCTGACATTAGTGACAGAAAGTGTGGGCGGAGGAGGACTGAACGTGTAGAAGTTTTTATGCCCTATGTAATTAAGTTATCAGCTCAGAATAAAGTTTTATAACCAAAGCTTTATGCATTCTTCGTGGTGAACACAAAGTAAAAAACTATATTACTGAATTTTTACTATATTACTAAAGAAAATATCAAATCACAGAGGGAGACAAGAGAGGAATAGAGGAAGAAAAGAACTACAGAAAACGACAAAGCAATTGAAGGCTTACCCTTTGCGACAGCATGGGCGGATCTGGAGAACATTATGCTGAGCGAAATAAGCCAGTCAGAGAAAGACAAGCACCATATGATCTCACTCATTTGTGGAAATTAATGAACAAACCAAACTAACAGCAAAACAGACACAGACTCACAGATAGAGAGCAGGCAGACAGCTCTGGCTGGAGGGTATCGGCGGTGGGGGGTAGAGGGATTGAGAAAAAAAGAGAAAGAACTCATAGACATGGTCCACAGTGTGGTGGGTGCATGGGATGTGGAGGTGGAAGAGGATATAAGGGGGCAAATGGTGATGGAAAAATAAAATAAAGAAAAAGATGTCAATAGTAAGTTCTTATCTATAATAATAAAAGGCCAGGCGTCATGACCAGAACGACCAATCAACCAGCTGCTGTGAGGTGCATTGACCACCTCTCGGCCCCTCCCCTCAGCCTCAGGCTCCCATTGTTGGATGGCCAACGGGGAACCACGGGAACCGGACTGGGGGCAGGAGGGCCGGCCTGGGGACTGGACTTGTGGGGCGGCAGCGTCGTGGACCGTCCAGGGGCAGCGAGCAGCATCATGGAGCGTCAGCGAGCAGCGTCGGGAGCATCAGCGAGCAGCGTCGCGGAGCGTCAGCGAGCAGCGTCGCGGAGCGTCAGCGAGCAGCGTCGCGGAGCGTCAGCGAGCAGCGTCGCGGAGCGTCAGCGAGCAGCGTCGCGGAGCGTCAGCGAGCAGCGTCGCGGAGCGTCAGCGAGCAGCGTCGCGGAGCGTCCCGGGGTGGCAGACATGGCCTGATCGCAGGCTAGGCGTAGGGACCCTACACGTGCACGATTTTGTGCACTGGTCCTCTCATCTATCAATAATTAAAGTATAAATGGGTTAAACCCACCAATCAAAAGACATACACTGGTGGAATGCATTTAAAAATCTCTAAGATCCAGCTACATGTCGTACATAAGAAATCTGCTTTAGATTTTTGGATACATAAAGGTTAAAAGCGAAGGGATGTAACCCAGAGAGAATAGTATGTCTACACTTACATCAAAGTGGACTTTAGGTCAAACAGTGTCACAAGGACAAAGGAAGTCATTGCATAATTTAAAAATGGATCAACTCAACCAGAACGTATGTCAAGTATAAATATATAAGCATCGGCAGACCTGAAGGAAGAAATAAACAGCACCACAGTAATAGTGGAGAAACACTCGGCACCCCGTTTGCAATGATGGACAGACAGGAAACCTGAGGGAAAAGCAGACTCAGGCTCCACTACAGACCACGTGGCCCAGACGGACACGGACAGACCACCCCGCCCAACAGCTTCCCCAGGGCCCAGGGGCCTTTCTCCAGGACAGATCACATGCTCGGTCATAAGTCAGGGCTTAACAACTTTAAGATGATTGAATTCATTTCAAGTCTGTTTTTAACCACAATGGAATGAAACTAGAAGGCAATAACAAAAGGAAAATGGAAAAATTCATAAATACACGGAATTTAAACAACACAGTCTTGAACAATCATTGGATCAAAGAAGTAAATTTTTAAAAATTAGAAAATATCTTAAGACAAATGAATATTAAAAACACAACACACCCAGGCCTGTGAGACACACTGAGAAGGAAGTTTACAGTGATCAACGCCGACCTTAAAAAAGAAGAAAGATCTCCAAAGAAGACCTAACTTTACACTTCAAGGAACTAGAAAAGGAAGAAAACACCAAGTCCAAAGTATCAGAAAGAAGGAAATAATAATATCAGAGCAAAAATAAATATAAAATAGAGAATAAAAAAGCAATAGAAACAAATCAATGAAACAGTTAATTTTTTGCAAAAACAAAACAAATAAAATTGACAAACTCTAAGCTAGACTAAGAAAGAGAGAGAGAGAAAGAGAGAGAGAGAGAGAGAGAGAGAATGAAAGAGAAGGTGAAGAAAGAGAAGGCAAAGGAGAATAATAACAATAGGAGGAGGAGGAGGAGGAGGAGGAGGAAGAAGGAAGAGGAGGAGGAGGAGGAGGAGGAGGAGGAAGAAGGAAGAGGAGGAGGAGGAGGAGCAGGAGAGGAAGAAGAGGAAGAAGAAGAAGTCAGAAATGAAAGAAGACATATTACAACTCATGGCACAGAAAGTTAAAAAAAAAGATCATAAGGGACTATTATGAACAATTATTCACCAACAAACTGGACAGTCTAGAAGAAATGGAATAAGTCATTGAAACAACCTACTCAGAATGAATAATGAAAACATAAGATTCTTGAACTGACAAATAATCAATAAAAATATTGAATTAATAATCTAAACCATCCAACAAGGACAGAAGTCCAGAACCATATGACATCACAAGTCTTGAACAATCAAGTGAATGCTACCAAGCATTTCATGAAGAATTAATGCCAGTCCTTCTTAAACTCATCCAAAAAGAGGAGAGGAGCACCTCCAGACTCTGGGGCCAGCGTTATCGTAAGACCTAAGCCAGGCAAAGACACCACAAGAGAGAAGAACTGCAAACCAAGACCCCTGACGAACACAGATGCAAAACCCCCAGTCAAACATTAGCAAACTGAAGTTCGCAACCAATGAAAGGATCACACATCAGGACCAGGGGCATTTACCCCTGGCATGCAAGGATGGCTCAGCATGTGCACATTCAGGCAATACAGCCTGTCCACAGAATGAAAGGCAAAGATCGCACAAGCATCTAATCTAATAAAGAGAACATGCAAATTGACCATACCTTCGCTACGCCCCAAGCCACACACACCAGCCAATCAGTGACTATATGCAAATTAACCCAACCAAGATGGCATCCAGCAGCCACAGAGCTGGAGCAAGCAGAAGGTTTAGTTGCCCCGGCGATGGAGGAAGCCAAGCTTCCCGCCTGCCCTGGCTGGCTGTGGCCTCTGCTAAAGGCAACAAAGTTTCAATTATAGAAGATAAATAAATCCCAGATACCTGCTTCCAGCCAGCCTCCACTGGGAGCTTGGGTGGCTGTGGGCCGTGGCCAGGCTGCAAACAGCCATCAGCCCCTCACCCAGGCTGGCCAGGCACCCCAGCAGGACCCCCCACCCTGAAGGGGGTGTGGCCAGCCTGAAAATGGCCCTCAGCCCCTCACCCAGGCTGGCCAGGCACCCCAGTGGGACCCACACCCTGATCCGGGACACCCTTCAGGGCAAGCCAGCCAGCCCCAACCCATGCACCAGGCATATAATAAAAGGGTAATATGCAAATTGACCCTAACAGCAGAACGACTGGGAATGACTGGTCACTATGACACACACTGACCACCAGGGGGCAGACACTCAATGCAGGAGCTGCCCTCTGGTGGTCAGTGCGCTCCCACAGGGGAGCTCTGCTCAGCCACAAGCCAGGCTGACGGCTGCCAGCACAGTGGTGGTGGGAGCCTCTCCCGCCTCCTCAGCAGCACTAAGGATGTCTGACTGCTGCTAGGCCTGCTCCTCGCTGGCAAGTGGACATCCCCTGAGGGCTGCCGGGCTGCCAGAGGGATATCTGACTGCCAGCTTAGGCCCAATGCCCCGGGGAGCGGGCCTAAGCCAGCAGGTGGACATCCCCCGAGGTGTCCCAGACTGCGAGACGGCACAGGCCGGGCTGAGGGGCCCTCCCAAGTGCACAAATTTTTGTGCACCGGGACTCTAGTCTAAGTATATGCAGAAAAAGCACATGCTAACATTCAGCGCGTTTCATTGTGAAGCCCTTGATGAATGAGGTATACAAAGACTTTCCTCAGCACAGCAAGGCTACGTGCAAAAAGCCAGCAGCGAGCGTTTTACGCAATGGTGAAGCGCCGACAGCTTTCCTCTGAGACCTGGAACAAAGCACGGCGCCCACTGTGCTCGCAGCTGTTCCACGTCACACCTCGAAGGTGTGGTGAGAGAGAGTCGTCCCAATCAACAGGAAGATGATGACTCATCGCAGCAGATGTCATGTCTCACGTGCAGCAAACCCTAATGGCTCCACAGAAGTAACTGTCAGAGCGAATACACTCTGCATCGTTTCAGGATATAAAACCGACATGAAAGTCCACACAAAGCGAATTATGTGAAAAGGAAGCTGAGAACAAAATCCCATCCACGTATGGGGTGGGCAAAGGTACATGTACAGACATGAGTACACAAAGCACAGCTTACTCTCGTGTTATTACTTATTTATTAATGATTTATGAACAACTGTAACCTACTTTTGTCCACACCTACAGACTGAAAAAGGAAAATAATCTTCTATGTAAATAAAAAGCCAGTGACCGTACCGCTGTAGACAGGAACGACCGATCGCTATGACACCCACTGCGGCCAGCGAACCCGGCCTGATCAGGGGTGGGGCTGGCGGCCAGCCTCCCATGGACCTTCCCCCCAGCCAGCCATGCCCCTGATCGGCCCCTCACCCCTCAGGGGGCGGGGCCAGCCAGCCAACCTCCCGCCGTCTCCTCCTGCCAACAGGCCTGGCCCCATCCGCCGATCGGGGCTGGACCCCTGACCCCCTCCCCCCCTCCTCCCCCCCCACCCCGCCCACACCAGTTGGTGCACTGGCCTCTAGTAAAAAATAAAATTGTTTAAAAAATTGACCAGATTTTGAAGATTTCTAGAGATAGCCATGAGCACACACCAGATGTTAGAAAAAATGTAAACACTGAAACGAGCTGAATCACACACTTTGACAGGCTGGCCCGGGACAGCCCAGCGCCTCACTCGTTTCCGCCTGCACTGACCTCCCTCTCCTTGAGCTTCGACCGCCAGCTTCACTCTGAATTGACGCCGTCGGTGGAACATGTGCTGCCGCCTGGTCTGGCCCCTGCTGGGTCTTCACCACGTGAACTGGACCTTTTCAGGGTCACTGAGTACGACCCTCACCGGCTTCTCACGGCTTCTCAGAATAAACAGAACACTGTATGCCCTTCCAACGGGAGAAAACCTTTCTGTTTCCTGTTTCAGTGGCTGCAGGACCCACAGAGTAGAGTGAACATCAGAAACGCGCTCGGATCAGCTACATAAGTCCACGCGTTTCCTTGCTCTCCCGTCCGCGCGTGGGCTCCACCGGAGACGCTCGGGGGCGCGGAGCCTGCGGCCTCGGACGGGCTCAGCCTCGGGGTCCGCCGGCCTCGCCGGCTCTGCACCGAGCATCCGCGTGGGTCTCCTCCCCGCAGGGCCCGCCGCCCGCGTTTGCCCAGCACGTTCACACCCGAGCCTCCCGGGGGGCGCAGCCGGGACGTCTGGCGACCTGGCGTGTCCGTAGCTCGCCAGGCCCCGCCAGGACAGAAGAGACTTGCAGACCCGCGGCGGCTGCCCCAGGAGGTCAGGCTGGTCAGCCGAGGGCCGCCCGCGCCTGTCCGCCGGCTGGGCACCCCGCCCCCACGGCCAGCACCCTGCTCGGCAGGAACAGAGCACACGCGCGCCCACAGCAAGCGCGTTGTCACCGCCGTCCCTGCGCCCCGTCCTGCCTGCGAGCTCAGCGTCCTGCCTAATTACAAGACGGTGCAAATGCCAGACACGGGGGCGGCCTGTGAACCGCACAGCCGTGTGCCCTTCCCTGGACACGCTGTGACTCGGCACCGGCCTCCCCCCTGGGTGCACCGCCCTGCGGAGGCTCCTGAGCCCCTGTGGACCCCAGGCCTGCGCCTCCCCTCCCGCTGGCTATCCCGGAGGGTGGGGGGCCTGGCTATAAGGGGGTGGGGGGGGGGGCTTCTGCATGTCCCATAGCCCAGCGCGGTGGCCCCCAGGGCTGGGACAAAGGCCAGCACCAGCTTGCAGCCGTTAAACATTAATGTGTGATGAGCGCGGCGTGTGGCTCAGGGGCTGAGCATCCCCCTAGGAACCAGGAGGTCTCAGTTCGATTCCTGGTCAGGGCACAGGCCCGGGTTGGGGGCTCAATCCTGTGTGGGGCGTGCAGCAGGCAGCCGGTCAGCGATTCTCATCAGTGATGTCTCTCTCTCCCTCTCCCTCCTTCTCTGAAATCAAGTTTTAAAAAGTGTGAAATGACATCTCATTAGAGGACACAAAGGAACGCGTTCTCGCAGAGACCGGCAGGCGGACTTGGGGCCCCCCACGTTCAGGGTCCCCCTCAGCGGACCTGCCGGCGTCCGTGTGAAATGGGCGGTGCTCACGCGGGGCTGGGGCCCCCTGAGGAACGCCGGCTGTCCTCCCGCCGCCGCCACAGGAAATGCCCCCAACTGTCCTGTCTTCACATCTGCTCCAAGACCCTCCTGGAGCCGGGGCTGCCAAGCCAGGCCTCCCCCTCGCGCCCGAGGCCGCCCTGGCCCTGAAGGACGGGACGGGCTCAGCCTCCATGTCCCGGGAGGTGGACACGCCCGATGCCCAGGAGACCAGGTCCAGCGAGAGGAGAGGCACGGGAGGTGGCGGCCGGGAAGCGAGGCGAGTGCGGGACGCGGGGAGGGCGGGTGGCTGACCCGGGAGGACCTGGGCTGAGGCCACTGGCCGACAGGAAAGACTCGCACCTTCCAGGCCCCCACGATGGCTCTGGAGCGCAGGGTCGATGGGTGAAGGGAGCAGGAGGCAGGGAGGCAGGTTTACTCTCCGGACGCTGGGGTCCCTGGGGACTGTCGGCAGGGCCATCCAGGGTGTGGTCCCTGCAGCGACCTCCCGGCACTGGGGGAGCGGGAAGCCGCAGCGACGCGCCCGCAGCCGTGGGCCCGGCCCTGGCCCTGTGCTCCGCCTGCCTGGCCGGGGCTGGCGGCTGCCCTGAGAGAAGACACCCATGTCCTCGGGGTGTGGGATGCAGAAAGGGCAGGAGGGCTAGGCCCGCTTGGGGGACGGTCCTGCCGCCGCCAGCCAGCAGAGGGACACGCCCTGGCCAGGCTGGGTCAGAGTGGGGGTGGGCGAGGGCTCCGTGGTGGGGCTGCCTCCCCTCACCGGCCGGGGCACCAGGGCTCCGGGACGCCGGAGAGGTGGGAGTTGCGTGGGGCTCGCGGGGTCACCAGTGGGACCAAGGGCCAGGGCTGGGGTGCAGGGCTCCCCGACGTCGAGGGCACAAGCTGGGCCTGGCTCCAAAGCCGTGTCTGTGGCTGTGCCCATTTCACAGGAAAAAACACCAAGGCCCGAGTGCGACCGGCAGCGCCAGCGCTCTGGGGCCGGAACCTGGCTCTCGGCTCCCCCGCCACCTTCTCGCCTCCCCTGGGAAGGGCTGTCCCACCCCCTCAGCCCGGCCCCAGCTCCTGGGAGACGGCTCACACGGGTGGGCGTGACCATGACCTCATCGCTGGCCTGGGCCCCTGGAGCTTCTGCCGTGACCTCTCCCTGCCCCTCCTCTGCGAGGACTTCTTCCCTCTGTTTTTAGTTAAGACACGAGTTCCCGGAACCCCTGCCCCGCCCAGAGCGGGTAAGAGAGCCCTTCGCTTACTCACGGGCCCGGGAGGCGAAGAGGAAACAGACGTCACAGGGAGCAGCCCGCCCGCAGGCTCCCCCCGGCCCTGGTGCGGCCGCCAGCTCCTCCTCCAGACGCAGCGAGGCCGGCCGCACCCCGACCCACGGCTCCCGCGGGAACCGGCTGTCCGGGCCGACCTCCCAGGGGGCCGGCGCTCGGCCGCCCTCCTTCCACTCCGTCCGGCCCGGCCCCTCGGACCCGGGCGTGGAGGGCTCGGTGGTCACGTCTTCGCTACGGATTAGCTCGTCCGTCCTCCACTCAGACGTCCTCACGGCGCCGGTCCACCCGCCGGACACTGCCCTGCGCCCACTCCGTCAGCCCCTGCGGGAGCCCGGCCATGCTGCCGTGCCAGGGCCATCAGGTGGCACCGGGAGGGAGCGGGGCCCTCCCCTCTCCTCCAGTTTCATCCCAAACGCGCCCGAAGCCACAGGGCCCTTCCCGTCCGTGCCAGGGGCACCTGAGGCCGCGGCCTGGCCTCCCTGGACCGCGAGTCCCTCCGCCTGCTGAGCCTCCTGCCCCGGCACCGAGGGCCTGGGGCCCTGCACTGCCCGGCGGACCCGGCACCGGGGGACGCTGTCGCTGCGGGAGCTCCTGGGGGACCCTGGGCGTCACCCCACCCCGTGCTGGCAGGACCCCCTGTACCTGGTGGGAGCCGGGCGCCCACAGGCCGGAGCTGCAGGCTTCTCACCTGATCCCCCCGTGATGAGCGGCTGGGGCCCAACCGTCCCCCCAGGAGAGCGTGACCCCCGACCTGTGGCCTCGCAGACCTTTCAGGGCCACCGCCCTCCGACGCGGCGGCCCCTCCCGTCCCGGCTCCTCCCGTGGTCCCCACGTCACGTGGCTCCCGAGCCAGACGCTCAGGCCGGACGACGACTGTCCTGCCTGCTCTGACCCGGGCCCCGGCCCCGGCCCCCGAGCTCGTCTTGGTGGCAGGGCCAGGGCGGGCGTGGCACCTCCCCGGACGGGTCACGGCGCTGCACCCACTTCAGAGGTGATGCCCACGAGGATGGAAGCTTCCGGAGCCTCCAGCGCATCTGCGAGCTTCCCAGGTGGACCGGCCGGAACTGAGGGGCCTGGGGCCCCCTCCTGCTGGGCGGCTACAGCCTTGCTGGGCGGGCTGTGCCCACAGGGTCCAGGTGGACAAGATTTGGGGGGACATGCTTCACCCCAGCACGGACCTGCCTGCGGCCCCTCCCCCTCCTGACACCCACTGTCCCCCCTGAACTGATGCTGCACTCAAGTCTGTGGACTTCGCAGGAGCCTGGCTGTCCCCTCGCGCCCCCGACTCTGCCCTGTGGTCTCATGGACCCCCTCCCCCGGCCGTCCCTCTGCCCAGGGCCCAGGACCAGCCTCAGGGGCCGGCCGACTCCCGCGCAGACCAGTTCCAGGCGCGGCTGGCTTTGCTCTGGGCCCCCCTTTTCTCGGCCGCCCAGCGCCTCTCCTGGGACAACTCCCCCGTCCCCCCCACCCCCCCGCACCCCGCCGTGTGCTGACCCAGCTGGCCCAGTCCCTGCTCCGCGCAGGCGCGTACGGGTGACATGGACGCAGGTGGGACCTGCACTCGCCCCTTTGGCCCGCGAGACGCCCAAACCCCACCGTCAGCCACGGAACCAGCGGCCTGTCGGCCAGTGAGGTGACTGCCCGCCGGAAGCCGGAGCACACGCCCCTGGTCGAGGCCGCACCTGCTCTGCCCCGAGGCCCGGCGGCTGTTCTGGCGGCTCCATCGCCAGCTCTGGCCTCAGCAGCCTGCGCGCTCTGCTCCCCGCGGTCAGGGATCGCGGTCCCCGAGACGGAGGCTGACGGCTCCCGCAGGAGGTGGTTTCCCAGCGTGAACAGGACCAGGACCCCCCTCTCCCGTCACCTCTCCCGCCCACGGGCCAGGCCAGGCAGGAGCCGGAGGACCAGGCGGAGGCAGGCCCCTCAGCGAGCTCCGCGGCCCAGTTCCAGGCGGGGGCAACGCCGACTCCTCACACAGGCTCCACACGGCCTAGACCAGCAGCTCGGCTGCTGCTGTGCGTGTCCCCCCAGGCACCCGGAGCCCCCCCTCCACCCCCCACCCCGCACAGCCCCAGGCCCTGTCTGCTGTGCGTGTCCCCCCAGGCACCCAGACTCCCCAACGCAGACCCAGCGTGTCTGCTGCTGTGTGTGTCCCCCATCAGGCACCCAGAGGTGCCCGGAGCCCCGCCCCTCCCCCTCGCAGACCCAGCCCGTGCAGCTGACCCCCCCCCCCCGGTCCCCCTCCCCCCCCCCGGTCCCCCCCCCCCCCCCGCAACAAGCCTGGGATGTGAGCTCTGGCGAATGGCAGGCAGTGTGGTTGCTGCCACCGTTTTCACTCCCGAGTGTTTATTCTGCACAACCGCACGGCAGGCTGCCTGTCGCACCCGGGGGAGCGGACGGCGGTCCCTCACGCCCCGGGACATTGTGGGGCGAGCGGGCCAGTCGGGTCTGGGCAGCCGGAGGCCGGGCTCGGACCGAGCAAAGGAAGTCGGATTTGGACGCAGGTGAGTTCTCCCAACCCTCCTCTCAGTCGCTGAGGCAGCACGAGCACGTGTCCGCGAGCCTCTGGGTTAAATGGTTGCCTTTGCTCACATTCTATCAGTTCGTCGTGTGAGGGCGTCGCCCTCGTGGACTCCGCAGCCCTCGCCCCGTTGCTGCCCAGCGACGGCTTCCCGGGTGAGAAAGGCCAGCCCCGCTTCGGCCACGGACGCACGCGAGCGAGAGCATTCCTGCCCCTGCGGTTTATTTATAGCTCTGGCTCCCCGTCTGGCCCCTCCTCCGCGGTCCTGGAGGAGGAGGAATTATGTCATTGCTTCGAGGGAATGAATTAAGCGGAGACAGGAGCATATAAAGCAGAGCCGCTGCCCGGAGGCCAGTGCGCCCCCCGCTCGTCAGCCCGGCGTCCGCGCCCCGCCCAGCGCCCACCCACCCCAGCCCGACGTCCCGGCCCGACCAGCCCTCCCTGTGGCCTCTTCTCTCCCCGGGTAAGACTTTTTCACTTTACCGAACGGTCTCATTGTCATTTAGTTTCATTTAGTTTTCGGAGGAGAATCCTGATTTCTGGGAGGGAGACGGAAACGAGGACGTAGGTTCACAGTTGGAGGAGGTGGCGAGTGGCCCTGCCGCCGCGTCTCACGCCCGGACTGGACTCACGGGGGACTGAGGCGCGGCCCGTTCCGGCCTCTGCCTGGGCACCTGCGCCACCGCCCGACGTGGTTTCATGGCCGTACCTGCCGGGGGCCTGGGCACCTGCGTGTTTCCGCTGCAGAAGGAGAACGCTGCCCAGGAAGGTGGTTGTTCTGGGGGAGCCGCGGGGAAGGAATTGGGGGGAAAACAACTCTGAGACCCCGACCGCACACGCCCCATCGCCGAGGAGTGGTTTCCAAGGCCGGTCACTGATGAAAGGCGAGGAGCGAGTCCATGCCAAGTGCCAGGGTGGCCGGAGGCAGGGGCGAGGGGGCCCCGGAGCGCAGCCTTGGGTCTCGCACAGACAGGGATGCCGCACTCCGAATGTCACTCCTGCTGTGAGGCGGAGAGACAGACTCTTAGAGACCGTGGCAGCTCTCGGGCTCCTGGCCGAGTGGCCGGAATCGCTCCTCTGATGCGGGAGGCGGGCGGTGGCGCAGGTGTGGTTGTCTCCATCCGGAGATGAGACCCTCGCTCCCAGGTGGCACGTGGCAGAGACAGACAGACAGACAGACAGACAGTCGCGCTTCCGCTTTAGGGAGCACAGGGTCCGTGGTTGGAACAGAGTTCACTCACTGTTTAAGCCTGGACTCGGGGAGCTGGCATCCAGAATGTACAGTTTACGTTCCGGATGGGCCAGCCTCCCCCGCTGTCCGTAGGGGACAGAGGCACCTTGGGGTGAGAGGCCACAGGGCCGCCGCGTGGACCACTGACCGGCAGCTTGCTGAGCGTGGACGCGCGTTTGCTCATGTCCCCCAGTCCTCCTGAGAGCCCGCGGACATCCCTCGCTGCCCCTGCGCCGGGCGGTCACAGGGTGCGTCCAGATGCGAGCAGCTGCGTGACCAACACATGTGGGCGCTGTGCTCAGTGACCCAGTGCACACACTCCTCGCACCCGCCTGGCAGCGGGCACGTTAAAGGGCGACCCCCCACCCTGCAGATGGGGACCCACACAGAGAGGCTCGCCGGCGCCCCAGCCCTGGCCCCCTCTTCCCCGGTGACTCCTCGGGGCTGATGGAGAAAGCAGGCGTCCTGTCCCCTGGGCCTCTCCCCCCGGAGAGACGGGGCCGTTGACGAACATTTCCGGAGGCGGCTCCTTCGGCACCGAGACCCCAACTCGCTTGGAGGTCCTGCCTGGGGAGAAATCGGGCCCCAGGGTTTGGGCTCAGGACCCGGGAGGCCAGCGGGGGTTAACTGCAGCCGCCACAGCCGCCAGGTCTCCTGACTCCTGGCCCAGCCTCCGCTGAGGCGGCCAACTGACAATCCCCGAGAACGAACGGAAAAACAGGCGCGGAGCCGGGCCAGCGGGGAGACGTGTCCAAGGCGTGTGGTTTGTTCTCTGTGGTGATGGCGCTCCGCTCTAAGCTCATTCCTCACGCGTGTGCGCTTCGTGTTCACTGTGTCTCAGTCGGTCATGCATAACTCGCTGTCGTGGCGATTTCCACACGCCTGGGGGTCACGTCCACACGCTGACGTTTCTCCAGACCCGACTTCCTCGGTCAGGTCCTGGCCGCACCCCGAGCAGCGGGGCGAGGACTCCGCACACGAGACGAGAGCAGGAGCACCGACCTCCTGGCTCATGACGACGACTTATAACACAAACATCCAATGCGCTCAGCTCAGCACAGGGCCGGCCACAATGCTGACTTCTTGCCAACGGTCATCGGAGCAGGAAGTCGAGTCCGCACTGAGGGCTGCACTGTGACTAACCGGCTCTCACGTCTGCAGGTGCCGGCGGCCGCGAGGCGGGATGCTCTGGGCGCTGGTCCTGCCGGCCCTCTGGGCCGCCTGCGGAGCTCAGGGTGAGTGGGCGGGGCCGGAACCTGCGCCAGGGATGGGGGTCACCTGAGGGCGGGGGCCTGGACACAGTGAGGTTGTGGGTGATATGCTGGCCCATCAAGGGGACCAGCCGTTTTGGGGACCCCCCTTTGAGGCTCTACAGAAGGCACCGCACGGTGGGGAGGGAAGGGGACCTGGGGGCCGGTGGCCTCGCTCGTGCCTGGCACCGGGTAAGGACGCCCGGCCCCAGCGCCGCGGCTGTGACCCCGCTCGCTCCCTTGGGCAGCCGGTGACCGGGACGAGGACACGGCCTTCGACCTTTTCAGCATCAGCAACATCAGCCGCAAGACCATCGGGGCCAAGCAGTTCCGGGGGCCCGACCCCGGCGTGCCGGCCTACCGCTTCGTGCGGTTCGACTACATCCCGCCGGTGAGCGCGGGCCAGCTGGGCCGGATCGCCCGGCTCATGCGGCAGAGGGAGGGCTTCTTCCTGACGGCCAGCCTGCGGCAGGACCGCAAGTCGCGGGGCACGCTGCTGGCCCTCGAGGGCCCCGGCGCGCACAGGCAGTTCGAGCTGGTCTCCAACGGCCCGGCCGACACGCTGGACCTCACCTACTGGGTGGACGGCGCCCAGCACGTGCTGTCCCTGGAGGACGTGGGCCTGGCCGACGCCCAGTGGAAGAACGTCACCGTGCAGGTGGCGGGCGAGACGTTCAGCCTGTACGTGGGCTGCGCCCTGATCGACAGCTTCACGCTGGACGAGCCCTTCTACGAGCAGCTGACGACGGACAAGAGCAGGATGTACGTGGCCAAAGGCTCCGCCCGGGAGAGCCACTTCCGGGTGCGTATGCGCCGGCCAGGGGCCCGCAGAACTGTGGGAGCGCCGGCGGTGGGGCATCTCCTGGTACGAGGCCTGTGTCGGAGACACGCACACACACACGCGTGCACACACAGGTCACACACAGTCGTGCATGTGTGGTCATGCAGACATGTACAGCCACTTCATGTGCTCATGCACACCCACATGTACACCTGTGCACACAACCACACTCGAGCACCACACCCTTGCACACACGTTCACATGATGCACACCTACGCCCACACCTGCGCTTGCACACATACCCACACCTGCACACACACACACCTGCACACGCACACACACACACCCACACCTGCACGCGCGCACACACACACATACCCACACCTGCTCGCACACACACACCTGCACACACACTCACACCTGCACTCACACACACACCTGCACGCACACACACACACACCCACACCTGCACGCGCACACACACACATACCCACACCTGCACGCACACACACACCTGCACACACACTCACACCTGCACACACACTCACACCTGCACACACACACACCTGCACACACACACATACCCACACCTGCACGCACACACACACACACACACCCACACCTGCACGCACACACACACCTGCACACGCGCGCGCACACACACATGCCAGGACAGGCAGAGCGAGGGCTGCAGGTGCACTTTCTCACCTGCACAAACAGCGCTGATGCTCGGAACGAGGCTGATATGATCGAGGGGTCGGGCCCCAACGTTCCGGGATCCAGGCCGGCCTCCCTGTGCTGAGCCCCCGTCCGCCTCGGTGCCGACGTGAGGGGAGGAGGATGAGCAGCTGTTTCTCCGAGGAAAGGCGGGGAGGAACACCATCGGCGTCTTCGCTAAACGCCTTCGGGAAGAGGGTCTTTTTAAAGCCACAGGCGCGCAAGGACCCACGAAGGAGGGCGAGCACGTCGGTCTCTCCCAGGCACCTGTGTTCTCTGGAAAGAAGTGTGTGTGTAACTGTTATTTGAGTAAAAGGCCTACAGGTGTTGCTGAGTTCATCTCTGGTGGCCAGGGTCGGGGTTAGGGTCAGGGTCAGGGTTAGGGTCAGGGTCAGGCTTAGGGTCAGGGTAAGGGTAAGGGTTAGGGTTAGGGTTGGGGTCAGGGTTAGGGTCAGGGTTAGGGTTAGGGTCAGGCTTAGGGTCAGGGTAAGGGTCAGGGTTAGGGTTAGGGTTGGGGTCAGGGTTAGGGTCAGGGTTAGGGTTAGGTTCAGGGTAAGGGTCAGGGTTAGGGTTAGGGTTAGGGTCAGGGTTGGGGTCAGGGTCAGGCTTAGGGTCTGGGTAAGGGTTAGGTTCAGGGTAAGGGTCAGGGTTAGGGTTAGGGTTGGGGTCAGGGTTAGGGTTGGGGTCAGGGTTAGGGTTGGGGTTAGAAAGCTCCCGTGGCAGCAGTTGACCCAGCCCGACGTGCACTTACCACCCAGGCTGTGGGAGACACTTCATCTCCCCTCCTCGCTGTGTCTGTGGTTGGACCCGCAGACGTTCCCAGGACATTCGGCGTTGGCTGTTCTCCTCGGAGACCTAGCCAGCAGAGGACAGTCCAGGACACCCATCAGGCTGAGCCCAGAGGCAGTTCCCAGCTCCCGTGCCCCCCCTTCCTCTGTAAACTCCCACTGCCCGTCATGCCCCGGCCGCTCCCATGGGGACCTGCAAGGATGCCCACCCACAGGGGCCAGGCCGAGCGTGCAGCAGACACACCCCCTGGCAGGAGACCTCGAGTTTTCGTTTCGTCCACGTGGCGAGGCCTCCCTGGTGTGGGGTTTGCCCATTCCCCGTGTTTCTCCGTGTCACACCTGCAGGGGTTGCTGCAGAACGTCTACTTGGTGTTTGAAGATTCGGTGGAAGACGTTCTCAGCAGGAAAGGCTGTCCGCAAAGCCAGGGAGGTAGGTGTGCTCTGAACAACACTCCCCATCTTGGGTGGGTTTCCGCTCGTGTGTGTGTGTGTGTGTGTGTGTGTGTGTGTGTGTGTGTGTGTGAGAGAGAGAGAGAGAGAGAGAGAGAGAGAGAGAGAGAGAGGGAGAGAGAGAGAGAGGGAGAGAATATGAGGGCCAGTGAGAATTCACAGTATTTGAATAGATGCCACCTGGACAGAACCACGGTGTGTGTGCATGTGCGTGTGCGTGTGCGCGCGGGGGGCGGGGCAGGACAAGGACAGCCGGCCCTGCTTAGTCAGGACAAGCGGCAGAGGAGTTCCGGTGGGAACTCGGTGGAGGAAGAGGCGCGCGCTGTCAGAACGTGTGCCCGCGTCAGGAACGTCCGCGGGAACGGGGTGCGGTGCCCACGCGGAGGCGCACGATCCTGGCCCGTGCGGGTCCCCAGGATCATCCAACGTCTGTCCCCGTGCTGGGCGGGCCCAGCGCTGAGTCCGAGGGGGTCAGGAGCGGACAGTCCTCCGCTAAATGCGGGGCCGGGGGGCTGTGCCCGAGTGGTTCCGACCAGGCTCTCCGCCACGTCCCCGCAGCCGAGGCCAACGCCATCAGCGAGAACACGGAGACGCTGCACCTGAGCCCGGCGGTCACCACGGCGTACGTGGGCCCGAGCGCGGGGCAGAGGCCGGGCGTGTGCGAGCGCTCCTGCGAGGAGCTGGGCAGCATGGCCAGCGAGCTGTCGGGGCTGCGCGTTGTCGTCAACCAGCTGCACGAGAGCCTCCGGAAAGTGGTGGGTGCGGCCCAGGCACAGCCCCCCTGCACGCACGGCTGAGGGCCCAGCCCGTCCTGACTGCCCAGGGTGGGTGGTCCGTGGGGGTTGAGGGAATGGGCATAGCAAGACCGAGGAGACCTTCTGGAATTTTCCACCAGGAGCGTGGGGTGGGTGGGAACACGCGAAGGCAGCCAGCAGTGAACACGTGTCAGGTGAAGTGACACCCTGAGGTGGGAGCGGCCTGCGTGTTGTGCGGTTCGCACACCCGCGCCCTCCACGGTGCACGTCTCAGCGAGTCGCTCTGCACACCTGGCTCCCGCTGGGCCCGCAGAGCTGTGGGGAGGGACGTCTTTCCCAGGGAGCACGGCCACCGCGGGTTCCCGTCTGTCCTTAAACCCGCCCGATTTCCAGTCCAACGACAACCAGTTCCTCTGGGAGCTCATGGGGGGCCCCCCGAAGACCAGGAACATGTCCGCGTGCTGGCAGGACGGCCGGTTCTTCGCGGAAAACGAGACCTGGGTGGTGGACAGCTGCACCAAATGCACCTGCAAGGTGAGGCCCGCAGCCTGCGCTCTGGGCGAGGACCCTGCCTGCGCTCCTCAGCCCCTGGCACTGGCGGGTAGCCGGCCTTGGCGGGCCGACGGGTGTGGGGGAGCAGAGGTGGCTACATGAACGCCTCTCTTTCCTCGCAGAAATTTAAAACCGTCTGCCACCAAATCTCCTGCCCGCCAGTGACCTGCGCGAACCCGTCGCTGCTGGAGGGGGACTGCTGCCCGTCCTGCTTCCACTGTGAGTGCGGGGCGGCCTCGCTGTCCTCTGCTCGGGGGGGGGGGGGGGGGCTCAGGCCGCTTGCCCAGGGACCCTTCACCCGCTGAACACCCTCGCTGCCCAGTGATCAGCAAGCGTCTGCAAGGCCTTGAATTAGGACCGAGGGCTTCTGTCCCGGCCGGTCCCTCCTGCGCCATGACCGGGGGAGGTGTGACCGGCCTGTGTCCCTCCCAGCGGCCGATGGCGAGGAGGGCTGGTCCCCGTGGGCCGAGTGGACGCAGTGCTCCGTCACCTGTGGGCCCGGTACCCAGCAGAGAGGAAGGTCCTGCGACGTCACCAGCAACGCCTGCCTGGGGCCGTCCATCCAGACGCGGGCCTGCGGCCTGGGCAAGTGCGACCGCCGCAGTGAGTCGCCGGGTGCCGGGGTCTGCTCCGAGGGCTGGGGTTCGGGAGGCCCCAGCCTGTCCGTGGGCTCCGGCTGGTCCCCTCCCCTCCAGGCCGCTGCTGACACCCACGCCTCTCGTGTGCTAGTCCGGCAGGACGGCGGCTGGAGCCACTGGTCGCCCTGGTCCTCCTGCTCCGAGACCTGTGGGGTCGGCAACATCACCCGGATCCGTCTCTGCAACTCGCCGGTGCCCCAGATGGGGGGCAAGGGCTGCAGAGGCAGTGGCCGCGAGACGAAAGGCTGCCAGGGAGCCCCGTGTCCAAGTGAGTGGGACGAGGCGGGTGGGGGCGGGCGCGGGGGGCAGCTGGGACCAGGGCTGGGCAGAGGTGGAAGCTGCCCGGTCCCCTTGCTGGCTGGCCCGGAGGCAGCCCTGGGCGTTGATGCCCAGCACCCGGGCTGGGCACTGCCCTCGTCTGTGCCAGCGCAGGGAAGTCACATGAACCTGCACCAAGGGGACCAGAACCAGAGCAGGCTCAGCGGGCACCCAGAACAAGGTGCCGGACACGCCGGCCGCCGGGCGCAAGTCCAGGGCGAGAGAATGCGGGTCCCAGCTCCGGGAGCCTGAGTCCTGGGCGTCCTGTCACCCGGAGACGGGAGTGGGGTGATGGGAAGGGGCCGTCAAGGTCACACCCTCTCCCCACGTGACCGAGGCCCCCCAGCCCCATCACCTCTACACCCGAAGGGGCTGCGATCTCTCTTCTGAGAGGAAACTACAAACCAACCGAGACCCTTGCCCCGTGGCCCGACCTGTCACCCAAGGGCTTCTCACCAAATGCTGCCGCATTGGAGACCCCGCATCCGGCTTCCGCCGCCCGGCCTGCAGGGCACCCGGGCCGACGCTGTCCCTGCTCTCCCCGCAGTCGACGGCCGCTGGAGCCCCTGGTCCCCGTGGTCCGCCTGCTCCGTCACCTGCGCCGGCGGCATCCGTGAGCGGACGCGCGTCTGCAACAGCCCGGAGCCCCAGCACGGGGGGAAGGCCTGCGTGGGCGACCGCACGGAGCAGCAGATGTGCAACAAGCGGAGCTGCCCCGTAGGTGCGTGCGCGGGACACGCGGAGGATCACGAGGCACCATGCTGTCCCCGCAGCCACAGCAGTCTTCGAAGTGACCACTGGGCTTTCGTTCTGATGAAAGGGAGGGAATATACAGAAAACACAGAACAGTCGACGGCAGGCACACAGACACCTGTTCCTACCCCCGCGTTAGGTCCCTCCGCGCTTTTGTGTTTCTGTAAAAGCAGAACCGCGCACGAGGCTGCACATGGTGCACAAAAGCCTGTGATGACACGCGAACCCCCCAGCTTCGCAGCTCAGCCGTGCGCTCTGGGGCGGCGGCGCCCCCCCCCGTCCCCCCCCCATGTGCGGTGCCCCCACTGTGTGCGGGCCCCCAAGGTGCACGTCACCCCCACCTTGCACACCTCCCTCCATGCCCGTCTCCAGCACGTGCGTCCCTCCCTTAGTTTCCCTACAACCAGACTGTGGTGCTGACCTGCCCAGGTGGCCCCCGGGGCGCAGTGAGTGTCCGAGTCGCTCTTGGGCCCGGTTCCGGCTGCTGCCCCACCCGCAGCCCTGACCGCTCTGCTCCCCACACAGACGGCTGCCTATCCAACCCCTGCTTCCCGGGCGCCCAGTGCAGCAGCTTCCCCGACGGCTCCTGGTCCTGCGGCTCCTGCCCAGTGGGTTTCCTGGGCAACGGGACCCACTGCGAGGACCTGGACGAGGTGGGTGCCCACCCTGGGCAGGGCAGGGGGCGCCTCAGAGGCGGGGCGGGGAGGCTCACCCCTGCTTGTCCCCACAGTGCGCCCTGGTCACCGACGTCTGCTTCTCCACGAGCAGCAAGTCCCAGCGCTGCGTCAACACCGACCCCGGGTTCCACTGCCTGCCCTGCCCGCCTCGCTACAAGGGCACCCAGCCCTTCGGGGCCGGCCTGGAGGCCGCGCAGACGGAAAAGCAGGTGAGCAGCGGACACGGCCCTTTGTGCGGCTCGGTCTTCCAAACGTCAGCGGATCCGGGGAGGCGGAGGGTGGAGACGGGAGAAGGGCAGCGTCTGGGGAGAGCGGGCAGGACGGACCCACATCCGCTGTCGGCCCTCGAGAGCCGACCACGTGGGGGCAGAGCTCAGCTGTGGCGACAGCATCCACGAGGACACTCTCAGCTTTTCCTGAATCGGCAGCGTCCGCGGTCGCCAGTGGCTCCGACAGGTGTCGGCAGCGCTCGGTGGGGACACAGGTGCCGAGTCCCAGCCACTGTCCCCCGGAGGCCCCCTAGGGAGGCCCGCGCAGCCCCGAGCACGCGGCCTGGACCCCGTGCGGTGGGGCCGGGGCCCCAGGGTCCCCACCAGTGTGGCCGTCCTCCAGGTGTGCGAGCCCGAGAACCCGTGCCAGGACAAGACCCACCGCTGCCACCGGCACGCCGAGTGCATCTACCTGGGCCACTTCAGCGACCCCATGTACAAATGCGAGTGCCAGACGGGCTACGCGGGCGACGGGCTCATCTGCGGGGAGGACTCGGACCTGGACGGCTGGCCCAACAAGAACCTGGTCTGTGCCACCAACGCCACCGACCACTGCATCAAGGTGAGGGCGCCGGGCGGAGCCCCAGGGTCTCTAACGGGTTAGGGTGAGGCCGGGCCACCCACTTGGCGGGCGTCATAGAAATGCAGGCCGTGCTGCCCACCCTCTCCGGCGCTTGGCCCCCTCCCTCGGCGTCCGCACAGCTCGGCCGTGACGTGTGGTCTGTGACGTGCTGCGCACGCCCTGCCTCCGGAAGAGTGACCGGGGGCAGTGGCTTGAGCCTGAGGCGTGGGTGGCCCGGGAGTGAGGCCGTAGGCGCTGTGGGCTCCTGGTGGGCGAGCTGCCGTTCACGGGAAGGAGGGACAGTGGGGTTCCGTCCGCGTCCCTCCTCAGGCGCTCGGCAGCTTCACGGGGTCCTGGGCTCAGGACACGGCGTCTGTGGTCTCGGCTCCTAGGGGTGGTGACGTGGTCTCCAGGGCAGGCCTCCCGCGAGGCCGACAGACGTGAGGCTCCATCTCGGTCCTCAGCTGCGGCTGCCCGCGTGGAGGAAAGGCCTGGGGGTCATACGTGTGCTTCCTCTGGTCCCAGGACAACTGCCCCCTGCTGCCCAACTCGGGGCAAGAAGACTTCGACAAGGACGGCATCGGTGACGCCTGCGACGACGACGATGACAACGATGGCGTCCGCGACGAGCAGGTGGGAGGGGCCTCTGGGGTCCGGAGCAGAGGGGTCAGGGATGAGCGCCTCCCACTAAACAGTCGCCGTGAATTGTCCTGATGGGGCTCCTGCTTGCGTCACCCGGTCACCGACGGGAAGGCTGGTCCTTCGCCCAAGCGGTGACCGGCCGAGCCTGGAGCTGCCGGGCGCTCGGCTAGAAGCGCTGCTAACAGCTTAACTAGCTTTTCGCTGGTGGCGCAGTGGTGGGCGGGGCTGTGGCAGACATGGCGACACACGTGCCCTGGGGCCATGTGCAGGCGTCTCCCTTTCCTGAGGAAACTGTAGCGAATCATAAAGGAGTTACATCCACACCTAACTGGGACCTGCAGGGTAGAAGATGCAATTTTCACACAGCTTTGCTGCATCTGCCTTCCATCAGCCCACTGACTCACCCACTCATTCATTCATTCATTCATCTATTCATTCATTCACTTGCATTTATGCACCTGCCTTCCGTCGGCCCACTGACTCACCCATTCATTCATTCATTCATCTATTCACTCATTCGTTCACTTGTACTTACGCACCTGCCTTCACCAGGAAGTGAATGCTGTCATCTCTGCGCTAGAAAACCTCAAAATGTTCAAGAGAGGCCGGTGCACATATAAGTAGGAAGCGATCCGAGGTCACGAGTGTGCTGGGTTGGCCACGCCTGTGCGGACGCACTGGCCCCGACCTCTGACCTCTGCTGGACGGTGTGTCCGCTGAGCTGTTTCTCTAGTTCCTCCCCCGCTGTCCCTGCAGGACAACTGCCAGCTCCTTTTCAACCCGCGCCAGTTCGACTACGACAAGGACGAGGTGGGGGACCGCTGCGACAACTGCCCGCAGGTGCACAACCCCGCCCAGATCGACACCGACCACAACGGCGAGGGCGACGCCTGCTCCGTGGACATCGACGGCGACGGTCAGTGCCGCGTCCGCACGGGCGTTTGAGGCTCAGCGTGAAGTTGGCAAACTTCTGTCCTGTTTGCTGGATCCGCTCAGCTTGCCCCACGGGCTGAGGCGCAAGGAGGCGCCTCTCTGAGCTGCTCTCGCCCACCCGTCGTTCCCGGCCCGTGGGCGGGTCGCAGCCCCGGGTCCTTTCCTGCGCCCTGCACCTGGGTGGCCCTCCCCCCGCACCCCAGGCTTGCCTCACCTTTCCTGGGCTCCTGGTTTGGGGTGTTTGCTGCCTCGTCACTGAGGGTGACACTGTGGTCCCCTGGAAGCTCTCTTCACGGCTCCTGTCTTGATGGGCTTCGTGATCTGTTTTCAGGTTTCTTGGGCGAAGGTGGCACCTGAAAGCCTGCACCTGTGCCCGTTACTTGCCCACTCGCGTGGGGACGGATGCCAGGGCCTCGGAGCCTCAGCTGCTCGCCCGGGCACCCAGGGCGCGTGTCCTGAGTGGCTATTCGGGGAATAGCACCGTGGACTCAGAGCTGACGGGGCACAGCCAGTGGCCACCGGGGGTGAAATCTGAGTTAACGGGAAATGTCACACAGGCGCGTCCACGCAGCCAGTCATCTCCTCACTCACCACCCCCTCTGACCAGCGGGAGCCTGGCTGTCAGGCTCAGTGACGGGAGGGAGCTCAGTGCTTTTGCTAAACGGGACCGCGCCCTCTCCCCCCACAGACGTCTTCAATGAGCGCGACAACTGCCCCTACGTCTACAACACGGACCAGAGGGACACGGACGGCGACGGCGTGGGCGACCACTGTGACAACTGCCCCCTGGTGCACAACCCCGACCAGGTGGGCGGCCGGCGGGGTCAGGGAGCGGGGGCGGGGGGCCGGGCCTTTCAGTCTCAGACATAAACGTACGTACGTCCTCGTGAGTGTCCGTGAGCTCGGCCGCGGCACGACACGGGAACACGTGCTGAACTGACCTCCACGCCTGGCCCTGGCGTCTCGGTGGCCACGGCTGGACGGACAGAGGCTTCGCCGTGGGGTCTGCACTTACCTCCCCGGCTCAGCCAGCGGCTGGAGACGCGTGAGAACACGTGTATGTCGTTCACAGGACGCAGGGCGGCAGCTGTGGGCTTCAGCTGTGAGTCCGCGGAGCAGAGGTCATTCTTGCAATAGCATCATTGTTGTTACTTGAATCCTCACCCAAGGATACTCTCCCATTGATTTTTAGAGAGTGGAAGGGAGAGAGAGAGAGAGAAACACTGATGTGAGAGACACACCTACTGGTTGCCTCCCCCATGGGCCCCGACTGGGGCGAGGCGTAAACCCACAACTGAGGTACGTGCCCTTGACCAGGACTCGAACCCGCGACCCTTCGGTCCGTGGGCCGGCACTCTAACCGCCGAGACAAACCGGCCAGGGCTATTCTTGCATTGCTGTTCACTAACCGTCATATTATTCTCCATGTGGACAACTGTAAACCCGCGGCTGCCTGCCCGTGTGCAACCCCGGGGAGGCCAGAAAGGGCTCGGTTCTGGACAGTTTCCCGTCTCCCTGCGGGAGAGGCCCCGTGGAGGGAGCAGGGACGGAGACCGGGTCCTGCCGGGCTGTGATCTCGGGGAGCCGCTCCTGCCCCCAGACCGGCCGCTCCCGGGGGACGAGGGGGAGACCCCGCTCACGGCGGGTGCTCTGTGCCCAGGTCGACGTGGACAACGACCTGGTGGGGGACCAGTGTGACGACAACGAGGACATCGACGACGACGGCCACCAGAACAACCAGGACAACTGCCCCTACATCTCCAACGCCAACCAGGCCGACCACGACAGCGACGGCCGGGGCGACGCCTGCGACTCGGACGACGACAACGACGGGGTGCCCGACGACCGTGACAACTGCCGGCTGGTCTTCAACCCCGACCAGGAGGACGCGGACGGTAGGTGTGACGGTGCCAAGGCCAGCGCCCGCCCACCGGCTCCCAGGCCGAGAGCCGAGCTCCTGAGGCGTGGCCCCTCCTGACCCTGCGCGTCTCGTCCTCCTGGCAGGTGACGGGCGGGGCGACGCCTGCAAGGACGACTTCGACAACGACAGCGTCCCCGACATCGACGACGTGTGTCCCGAGAACAGCGCCATCAGCGAGACCGACTTCAGGAACTTCCAGATGGTGCACCTGGACCCCAAGGGCACCACACAGATCGACCCCAACTGGGTCATCCGCCACCAGGGCAAGGAGCTGGTGCAGACGGCCAACTCGGACCCCGGCATCGCCGTGGGTGAGCCTCTGGCCGCTGTGCCCACGGCTGCTCCTGACAGCCACAGGGGACTTGGATGTCCTCGGTGGCCCGTCCCCACGGCTGTAACAACCTCTGCTCAGAGCTGGCACCTGCCTCGCCCTCGCCTCTGAAAGGCTGTCTTTAGGAAGCCACTTGCCCTTTTATTTTATGACCTTGAGCCACACACCGTCACCTAACGCAGTGCGTGTGGCTCTGCGAGGCTCCGTAGGTCGGATCTGCAAAGACGAGCCCCTCTTCGTGTGTTCATACCCAGGGACAGAACCCGGGTGAGGGCGGGCACAGCCGAGCGGCCCAGAGCTCCGCGCGGCCAAGGGCTGGCCAGGCGCCCGAGGGCTGCTCTGACCTCCCGGCCCTGTCCCTCGCGCAGGCTTCGACGAGTTCGGGTCCGTGGACTTCAGTGGCACCTTCTACGTGAACACGGACCGGGACGACGACTACGCCGGCTTCGTCTTCGGCTACCAGTCCAGCAGCCGCTTCTACGTGGTGATGTGGAAGCAGGTGACCCAGACCTACTGGGAGGACCAGCCCACCCGCGCCTACGGCTACTCGGGCGTGTCCCTCAAGGTGGTCAACTCCACCACGGGCACCGGCGAGCACCTGAGGAACGCGCTGTGGCACACGGGGAACACGGCGGGGCAGGTGAGGGGGGGCCGGCCCACCCCGGGGACACCACCTTCTCTTTTGTGCTTTTTAACTCAGTGACCAGCATGTTACCCCCTTTATCGAGTCTCCCCCTGAGGAAAGGCACCGTGCTGGTACTTTTAAAAACATGACGGGCAATTCTCCGGCCACTTAGACGGGGAGATGGTTTAAAAGTAGGTGTTTCTCCCACGGTCCCAGCTCAGGGCGCGGAGGGTCCAGAACCTGGACCCGTGACCCAGCTCAGGGCTGTGCTCTTAGCACCGAACGTCCTGGTGCCTGTCGGTGGCTCTCCATCCGCCCTGGAGCTTACTCCACGGACGGGGTCGCGGGGCTGGACTGCGCTCAGGACTCGGGGAACGTTCCCTCAGGTGCGGACGCTGTGGCATGACCCCAAAAACATTGGCTGGAAGGACTACACTGCCTACCGGTGGCACCTGACACACAGGCCCCGGACGGGTTACATACGGTGAGTGCCCCCGGCCCAGGCCCCGGACGGGCTACACACGGCGAGCCGCTCCTGAGGGCGGAAGGACGTGCTGCTCACGGTACCGACTGCTCTTGGCTCTGAAAGGCAGAGTTGGGCAAACCCCTGCTCTCTGGCCCGGGGCAGTGACTGGGGGAAGGAGGGAAGGGAGGGGGCGTGGCCGGGAGCAAGCAGTCTCCTCCCAGGAGCCCTCCCCAGAGTTCACCCCCGCCACCCCCGCCCGCAGGGTCTTGGTGCACGAAGGGAAGCAGGTCATGGCAGACTCGGGACCCATCTACGACCAAACCTACTCGGGCGGGCGGCTGGGCCTGTTCGTCTTCTCTCAAGAAATGGTCTATTTCTCGGACCTCAAGTACGAGTGCAGAGGTGGGTCGGGGCGTCCAGGCCGGAGGCGGGCGGGCACGCCTGTGCGGTCGGTCAGGAGGCTGCGGCGTGAGCGAGGGCTCAGCCTGAGCTGCTGTGACGGCTGAAGTTGAATGTGGGAGGCCACACACTTAGCAAATGCTCACAGCCCCACCCGTCCACGGCACCCACCACACGTCCAGCGCTTTCTACACCTCCAGGACCCTGATGGGACTTCACAGCACTGCCCTTGTGGAGGGGAGAGCGAGAGAGCGAGAGCGAGAGCGAGAGAGAGAGAGAGAGAGAGAGAGAGAGAGCAAGAGAGAGGGAGAAGGAAGTAGGGAGGGAGAGGGAGGAGGCAGGGAGGGAGGGAGGGGAGGGGAGGCAGGGAGGAGGCTCAGCTCTCTCTCTCAAGTGCGTTTGCTCAGATTATTACAGACCTGGAGGGACCCTGGCTCCCCCAGGCCTCACACCTTCACGTAGACAGAAACTACCGCTTGTGCAACGAGGCAAGTAAGGCTCAGACCACACGTGACACAGACGTGGGGATCAAGAGGGCTCGGTGCCAGCGCCCCTCCTCGCGTCCGGCGCAGTGTCCTTGTCCTGAGCTAGTGGCCTTTCTGGACATTTGTTCCTCCCTCCCTGCAGGTCTGCATCCGCGCATCATCCAGCTGCATGTGGACGTCTCTTTTAAAAAAATACACTTTTACTGATTTCAGAGAGGAAGGGAGAGGGAGAGAGAAACATCCAGGATGAGAGAGAATCATGGGTCGGCTGCCTCCTGCACGCCCCACACTGGGGATCGAGCCCACAACCTGGGCCTGTGCCCTGGCCGGAATCGAACCGTGACCTCCTGGGTCATAGGTCGATGCTCAGCCCCTGAGCCAGGCCGGTGGGGCATGGATGTCTTTTTTCATTAAAATAATGACATTTTAGGCTGCAGGTAAAAGAAAATGGGAGGGGACAAATGCCCCGTCCTAACCGCTGGCTGTTTCTCTAGATGTGTGACCGGGACTCGCGCGTGTGCCGCACGCACCGTAGATGCTGTTACTAGACCCCTCAGCGTCCTGGTCCCGGCTTCTCTCTCCGGCAGCGTCTCTGACCTTGACCTTCACTTCGAGCGGCTCTTCACCTCCTTCAACCCCAAGCCCAAGTGCCCCCAGAGGGCAGATGCCAATGGGCCCCGAAGAGGGACGCCCAGCCCGCCAGGAAGCAGTGACGGCCCACGAGACGATGTGGCGTGACGGCCGCCGTGGCATTGCTTCTCGTTTGTGTAGAGAGAAGGATGGGCGCGTGGAACGTGTGACTGCCGACCGTGCCCGCGGAGCCGAGGGCGCCCTGTGCGCGAGGCGTTGCTGCCACTCAGGCCTCGTGCCCAGCCGCCGCTGCCCCTGTGGCGCTGCCCACGCTCACGTCACGGTAGCTCCCACAGGAAGAGGCTCCCTCCTGTCTGAAGGGGGCGTGGCCGGGCAAGGCAAACCCCTCCCCTAATCCTTCCTACAGTGACAGCCCCCTCCGCAGAGAGAGATGGTTCTGCCCAGGAGGGACCGTCCTGCCCACTGGCTGGCGCACGGGCCAGGTGGGGCCTGGCGGGGCCCTCACGGGACTGCTCCAGCTGTCAAGGACTCGGGAGCTCCCGGTCGCCAGCTGCCCGCGTCTGACCCGAGTGCTCACCTGGCTTCTCTCCCACCCCTGCCCCGAGGCCAGGCAGGCAGAGACGGGCAGTGCCCGCGGCGTCCGGCTTCCAGTCAGGGCTCTGAAGCCAGGCCGTCGCCTGCGCCGGATCGGGTGACGCGTGTCACCGAGGCTCCAGTGACACACGCTGTGCCTGTATTTATTGAAGGAGACAGAAGGCAGTTCCTCCGGGGACTGACCTGACACCTGTCAGGGCTCACGGAGGGCGTGCGAGGTCCAGAAGCACCTGACCAGCACCTGAGACGAAGGCGGTTAAAGCAGATCGTCCTGTCAGAACGCGAGGCTCGATAATTTATGCTGTCAGACAAAGCGTGCTGTAAAATGCGGAGAATAAACAGATGATGATGAGCGTTTCGAGTGGAACCTTAATCTTGCTGTTGCGGTGACGCCCATGCCCCCCCGTCCTCTGTCCTGTGTGAGGGTTTCACCCGACTCGGCGGCAGGTTGGGCCCAGCTGTGCTGTCGGCCGCGTGCCCTTTCCGATGTGGGGAGGGGGGTGTCATCAGAGGAGCTGGTCTCGTCCGACGGGGCAGAGCCTTCCTGTGCTAACATTTCATTTCGAGGTCAAGTCCAGAGAACCGGAAGCGCTTGCCTTCCCTCCCCCGTCTCATCTGATGGTCAGTTGCTGCTCTCTCTGAGGTTGGTTTTCGGTACCTTGCTGCACTTTTTTACTTTTTTGTGGACTTCTGTTCCCACGACAACAGGGTGGCGGACATGACTGAGGTGGGGCGGGTGTGGCCGAAGGACGCAGCGGTGTGGGATGGCGATGTGAATATTAGAATGTACCATATTTTTTGTAAGTTATTTGTTTTTTTAAACAATATTCTCGTACAGATTGATGAGACTTCGCTTGTTTTGCCAAAGACTGTAAATATTTATTTATTTGTTCACACGGTCAACGCTTCACCACGGAAACCCTGCTTTTAGCTAGAGCCTCATTTTTATACTTTAAAGATGAACAACAGAAAATAAACTGTAAAAAGGTTTTATAGAAATGGATCTCTCTCCCTTTTTTAAAAAGAAGAGTTTCCACCCGGGGGGGAGGGGACAGCCCAACAGGTTTACCGTCGCCCCCTCCCGGTGCCGTGAACACGCCATAGGTCCCGGGAGGCGGCCTGGCCCAGCCTTGCGTGTGCCCGAGGGCTTCTCTGTGCTATGGCTTCAGGCTGAAGGGCAGTCTGGCTGCGGAGAACTGAGCATCCAAAGGGGAGATTTGGGGGGAAGCCGTAGAAAGAGGGGAGATGCTGGCACAATCAAGCCTTGGCTGCGCCTAGTGTAGGGACTATTCCTTTCCAGTTGTTTGTCATGCACACACGTCCGTGGATTTAGTTTCCTACATGTGAAATCATCTAGTCCTCCTTGGTTGGAACAGAACACACGCTTTTTCCTATTTAAAAAGATGGAATTATTTTTCTTTTTATGTGGTTTCAGGAACAAACTGCATTGTCACAGGTGGTACCCGTGCACAGTGGGAACCCACTGAGCCGTCAGAGACGGAGCGCGGCTGTCGCAGACGCAGGGACGGCCGGGGAGCAGCGTTACGTGGAACACGTCGGGCAGGAAGGCCGAGACCCCCCTGGGTCACTCACACGGGAACATGAACCTGAAAGCAACAATGAGCAAACCAGACAAGCGAACAAACAAAAAGGCAGACACAGGCCCTGTGGGCCACCAGCGGGGAGGGTGCAGAAAAGGCGAAAGGGGGTGAATGGTGACGGAAGGAGGTTTGGCTTTGGGGCTCCGTCCGGGGGGGGGGGTTGGGGGGGGCCCGGGCTCTGCCCTGGCAGCGCCCCAGCAGCGTCGGGCTGGCCACCCTCCAGGGGATAGTGCTGCTGGACAAGGAAGGTCACACCGACACTCCGCGCCCGTCGCTGCGGTGCCCAGCGTCTGGTCCAGAGGGCTTTACAGGTGATCTCTTTCGAATTCCCAGGCGCCTTTCTCGCGCCGTATCTTCTGGGATTGAAAATGGTGTAACCCTTAGACTCACGCAGTGTTGCGTGTCCGTTATGTCTCAATAGAGTTGAAAAGTAGGGCGTCGGCAAAGTTGCAGACGACAAGATGGACAGGAAAGGTCAGCTGTGTGTCAGACACGTCCCTGAGAGATGGGAAGGGCAGTAAGAGAACAATCCATTTACTGCAGCATCCAATACAAGCAAATGCCTACAAGTAACTCCAACCAGAGAGGGAAAGACCCCAGAAAGGAAAACGTGACGCTTTGCTGGAAGAAATGAAGGTGGAGCGCGCTCCTGTGAGAGACGGAGAGCCGCGGAGGGAGGCGGCACCCGGCACCCACCGCTTCCATCAGATCCCACCGGCCTCGCGCGGAAACGGAAGAGGGCCCTCAGGTTCACGTGGGTCAAAGGGGCTAAAAAGCCAAAGTACCGAGAAACAAACACATACGACGGCTCACCCTTCCTGATTTCACAGCTTCCCCCAAGCTACAGTGCTCACGACTGTGGTGCTGGCAGCAGGACAGCCCTACGGACCATGAGACAGAGCGAGTCCAGATAAACTCACACGCCCGTTCTCTTTCCACGCGCAAGAGTAAGGTTGACCCCGCTTCACACTGTATACAAAGGAACTCAGAATGAGTCGCGACCTGAATGGAAGAGCAAACCCACCAAACCCAGTAAAAGCACAGGCCGATCTTCATGACCCTGGACGGGACCTGGGCTCTTGAATATGTCACCAAAAGCATGAGCCACAGAAGAAACAGTAGACAAACTGGACTCTCTCAGAATGAACAAGTAATCTGTGTACCAAGGATGTTACTAAGAAAGCGAAAAGACAAATGACCAATTACCCACGTATTGACTAGGCCCGCACCCGCGAGGGGCCTGGTGGCCGGAATCTAGGAAGAACTCGGACGACCCAACAAAAAGGCAGAAAACTCCATTTTAGAAAATGGGCCACGGATTTAAACCAACACGCTTCAAGAAGAGACACCGACGACCAATGAGCACATGGAGACATCTGACATCATCAGTCGCCAGGGAAACAGATGCAGCGGCAGCACCTCACACCCTCTCGGACACGCGTGTGAGCGAGGGTGTGGGGCGTGGGGTGGGGCGGCCGCTGTGGGAAACCGTCTGATGTCTCCTCCGACAGCTACACGTGGGGACGGCCCGACGCCGCGACCCCGCGCCCGGCGGTGCCCAGGAGGCTGCGGGAGAGCGACTCAGACACGTGCTTCTCCTGAGCAGCGCGACTCACCACAACACGAGGTGGGAAACGTTCAGTGTCCGTCAACAGGCACACGGACAGCAGTGGCATTTTCACACGAGAAAGTTCCGTGGCCTCGGACGTGACAGGCCTGGCCGCGCTCTCGGTCTCGCTGGGTTCCTGCCGTCTGTTGCCCCAAAGGCTAACGCGCAGCGAGAAGGGTCCCCCGCGAGTCTCAGCGACGGAGCATTTCCGGTCGGGCCCGGGGACGCCCTGGAGAGACAGAGCCCGTTGCTGGGAGGGTCCCCGGGTTCCTGGGGAGAACCTGCTCGAGGGTGCGAGCCAGGCCTGGGAGGACTTCATGTCACTGACGCATGTGTCCCCATCACACAAACGCCAGTGAGAGCGAACTGCTTACGAACCCCCACGACACCCGAGCCGTCCTGTGCTCGCCAGGCCTTGCCGCTCTGCGGGCCTGAGCCCTGCTTTCCGACGCCCCCACCAGGCTGCTCCGGCCGGAACGGGCGCCCGGCAGCGGCTGACCAGCGGTTCTGCGAGACGAACGGGCACTAGAGATGCGCTGAGGATCCCAGCTCCACGCGACGCGTTCTTTCTAGACTAAGCAGCGCCTGCTGCCCTTGGCGGCCGGAGGGCCTCTCCTGTGAGGTAAGTAGTCTCTTGGCCGAAAGGGGGTTTTTGAAGGTTCTCTAACGCTCACGTCGTCATTCCGGCGCTAACTGCGTTAAAGTGGAGCCGGTCTCCGGAGCTCCCACGCCCCGCCCTCGACAGGCTGCTCGGCGCCGTCGTCTGTTCATGTTCACCCTCCTCGCGGTGAATGAGCACCCGGTCCTCAGGCTCAGGCCCGGGGGAGGGGGGGGGGAGCAGGGCTCCGGCCGCCAGGCACGTGCCAGCCCCCAGCGCGGAGGCCTCTCCCGGGGACCTCCCCGGCCAGGATCTGCAGGAGCTGAGGCCTGAGCTTCCTGTCGCCGCCCGAGTGAGAACAGGGAGAGGGCGCACAGAGCTCACCTGTACGCGGGGCCGCCGTCGCGGGCACCTCAATCGTCCCCACGTACTCGTTCACCCGACCTTCCTGGCACGTGCTGCCTCCATTCCTTCCGTCACGCACTCACCTTGTGTTCACGTGTCCACACGTGTCACGCGTGCCTTGGAAGGTGCCGGCGGCTGATTTCAATTCTCTTCCTCCCCGTCTTGACTCAGGAGCTTCTGCACACCCGGCCCCTCAGTGTTTCCACCCACAGTGGTTGTGGGGAAGCTGGGACAAGGGAGGGAGAACTGGGCTGGGGTCCCTGCAGGGGGAGTGCAGGGAGGGGAGAGGCAGCGGGGGTGGGAGTGGGCCGGGGCAGGGGGCTTTGCTGGGCGCCCCCGGCTCCCAGGTCAGACGGTGCTGGCAGCTGCGAGCGCAGGAGGAAACCGCCTGTGTGTGAGGAGACGCGGGCGGTGCGGACAGGGCGCGGCTCCATCTCTCAAGCCGCGCAGTTTCTCTGCTGGAGGTGGGAGCTGCCGACACACACAGCGAGGCCCCGCCGTCTCCTGGAGGCTTGCGGGTCCTTCTTCCCTGGGACGAGGCGCCAGGGTGTCTCCACGTGGGCGAGAGGGAGCGTCCGCTCTCTACCTTCCCCGTGTGTGAATTCTTTATGGGAAATCTGCACCCACAGAGTATTTGTTCTCTTTCCATCTTCGCTGCTTTTCCTGCTCTGGGCCCTCAGGCGGGATGATGTGCAGGGAGAGGCCCTGGAAACTCCAGGCAGAGCCAGAGCTGCAGGGCTGGGGCGGCAGAGGGGCGGCCGCGGGGTGGGGTGGGGCACACGGTTCAGGTGGGGGAACTCTGTCTCTTTGGAAAGAGTGGGAGGGAGCGAGTGGCTCGAGATGCTTATGCAGGCGTTTGTACTGACGGGAGAGGGCTGGTTGGTCAGCACCGTGAGAAACAGCGTCCGGCAGCACTTTCGGAGGAAGGGGTGTGGGAGCACCGTCCTCACCACAGCCCAGGGCCAGGCCAGGGAACCAGGGAGAACTCCCTGACCGTGGACCCCGACCGCCCAGGACCAGGCGGGGGACGATGCTACAGACCAGCCCTCGCGTCTCCCCACCGAGCAGCACACAGGACGTGGCTCGTGGGGCTGCTCCCGCCAGGTCACCCGGCTCCAGCGGAGGACCCTCACTGCCCACCTGACCACAGACGCGTTCGGAGCTGCCTCTCAGAGCCGTGGTCACCCGGCTGTGGGCAGGGCCCCCTGAGACAAGGGGTCCCTGAAGGGAGGGACTGGGGCGCTCTGGGGACTCGCTCGCCGGTCCTCGGAGCCCAGTTCCCACGCCCGAGGGGACAGCGGACACAGCGTCCAGGTGCGAGGCCTGCGGCAGCCACAGCTCTCCCCGCGGCCACGCTGCCACGGACCCTCATCCACGGAAAGCCGTTTCCCAAGGAGATACACACAGTCATCCGTAATCGCTCCTACCTGGACAGTGTTTATTTCTTCATGTTTTTGGGTTTTTTTTTATCCAAAGGGGGAAACGTCGGTTACACATTACAGAAGGTGACAGACACGGCATTGAAGACAGACGGCAATGGGATGCATTTTCAGAAAATTATAAAATACGAAGCACAGCCGTGAGCCTGCTCTTCACTCATTTTGCAATAAAACCGACGTCTCTCCATCTGGCGCGGCGGCTGCCACGTCCCCTGCCCGGGAAGGGGCCCTGGCGCGCGGCCCTCGGGGGCCCCGCAGAGAACGGGAGACGCTCACGTGGACCCGAGAGAGAAGACGCCTCCTAAGAAGGCGCGTGGCCCGGTTTGGCTGCGCTGAGAGCTCCCTCAGGTCGGGGGTCCACCCTCCGTTGCCCCCGTTTTCTGAGCCCCGAGGAGCCGCCCCCAGAGGTGACCGGCAGGGGCTGTTGGGGCAGCAGCGTGCACGGCGGGTCTCAGGGGGCGGGGTGGGCGTGGAGCGGAGGGCCGGCGCGCGGTCAGACTCAGCCTCCCGTGGGAGCCAGGAGCGTCCGAGTGCGCGGGCGTCTCAGCTAAGCTGGGAGAGAGGCTGCTTCTGAATTTAACGATAAAATTGTCCAACGCTTTGCTTTTCTCGCGGGACAGGAAAGCTACACAGGGGCACGTGGCTGAGGCCGCTCCCCGCTCAGGGCCACAGCGTGCTTCCCGGCGGCCGAGGCTCGCCCACCTCTGCCGTCGTCACTGTCTCCAGGGGCCTCGCCTGACGATGCCCTTGGCGGAGGTCATGCAGGACGCGGGACGCGGCAGAGGATGTCACGCAAAGATGCGCTCGGATGGGCCCCCCGGGACCTCCCCCTTTTATTTAAACTCCTTGCTCAGCCCTCAGCTACGCGAGCCTGGACTGCAGCCGTTCTGGGAAACCCAGCCACGCTCCGCAAAGAGCTCAAGCCAACTGCGCGGGCGTCCCTGTGGTCGGGTCCGGTGCTTGCCGGCCACGCTCAGCAGTTTTAAAACGAGTTAAACCCCCTGGCTTCCTGCTTCCTTTCTCAGGCTTGACAGATCCTTCCGCTCCCCCCCCACCCCGCACCCTGATCACGGGGGTGCCCGCCAAGCGTCGCCCGCACGTCCCGCCGGCGCCTCGGCTGCAGAGGCAGCCGTTCCAAGCGGGCTCCCCGCCCGGTGTGGCTGCTCCTTGGGATTCCTTTTTGCTTAAACTGCCATCTTCTATCGGCCTGTGATAACATACCATTTTCCCCTTATGATTCCTAGCTTGTCAGAGGCTTGGGGCAGTGGGCGTGCTCTCCCGGCGTCTGGGGGACACGGAGGGGCAGATGCAGCAGCTCAGGCAGCCCTGTCAGTCAGCGCCCAGGGGAGGTGCCTGGGGCGCGGCTGGAAGGGCCGAGGTGAAGGTGGTCCCTGAGACGGGACATGGGACACGGGAGGTGAAGGCCCTGGGGTCGCTGTGGCCTGGAAGAGAGCAGCCGCCATCCTGAGGCCGCCCCAGGAGCCGTGGGCCAGCCGGCCGCTTGTCCACAGTCTGCCTCGCAGCCGCTCCTGGCGGCGTTTTAACGGCAGAGCGAGGACCCGACGCCTCCATGGCCGGCAAGTCCTCATCTGTCAGCAGACGGCGCGGTGGTGCCCAGTGGCCTCACCGCTGGCTCAGGCCGAGGCCACACTCCAGCTCCTGTTCAATGTGGGGATCTGGGAACGGGCCCCTGAGCGCCAGTGCCCTCATCAAGGACAGCAGGGTGAGGTGAGGGTGGGCCCCGTCCGCAGAGCACTCCCTCCCTCCCGTGGCCTGTGCGGAGACAGCCCCTCCCCGTCGGCCGGCCTTCACGGTTCGACTCCTGAACCGTGGCCTCTGAGGCCCCGGCCCAGCCCCGCCCGGTCCTGTGCCCGGTTGGTTCTGAGGAACCGAGGCGGACAACGTGCACGAACCTAGGGCCTCCCGACCGAGCCCCGAGAGCCCAGCTCAGGCCCCCGTTCTCTCCCGACGGCTGTGCTGGGCCAGTCTGTCAACCCGACATTTCACGGGGCAAGTTTCCAAACACGAACGTGTCAATCACCGTTCTCGCGTGTCAGCTGTATTCTTACGGACGTGTCCCAGGAGACCGAGCCTGCAGAACGGCCACCATGGCCGCGACCCGCTTCCGCGGAGCTGTGGACAGTCCCCGACAGTCCCGGGACTGGTGCCAGGAGCCCAGCTGAGCCGTCACCGAACCCGGGGCTGCTCAGGCCACACGGACAGGACCCCCAGGAGCTGTGCTTGCCTCGGCGTCGCCCCAGTCACCCAGGGGCGTGGAGACGCCGGGTGACCTGGTCACGCTGGAGTGGAGCCAGGCTCCAGCTCCCCCGCTGTGCCCCGCCCCCCACCTGCTCTGACCACCTCCACTCAGGAGGTCTGTTCTGATTGGACAGCGCGAGAGGCAATGTTTGGGGGAGAGGGGGGTGAATGCAGGGAGGGCCTGACCCCGCAGTCCTCCGCCCGCCCTGGTGGAAGCAACCGGCCGGCCCTCGGCTGGGCCTGGAGACGAGGCCTCAACCTGAGAGCACTGGGGCCAAGAACGCAGCCGAGCCCCGCCTGCTCCGGGCTTGTTCAGGTCGGGGCTGTTCTGGGGCTCCCACTGCGTAGCTGCTCACCCCCTCCTCAGTCTCGGCAGTGCCAGATCCTCCTTCCCAGTGGAGAGATCAGACAACAGCGAGAGAGCAAGGCTGAGCTGTCCTCACCAGCCAGCCAGCCTGCCAGACAGCGACGGCATGCGAGACGGCCATGAGAGACGGCCATGAGAGAGGGCGACGGCATGAGAGATGGCGATGAGAGAGGGCGACGGCATGCGAGACGGCCCCACCCCTGCACTCAGGTGCACAGGCTGTTTGGCAGAGTGTGCAGCTCCCTTTGCTGGCTGCTCTGCATCCTGTGAAAGCCTCCTGAGCATTCCCGCTGCAGTCACTTCAGAGAGGTGATGGACGGATGGATGGATGGATAGATAGATAGATGATATGTAGACAGACAGATGACAGGTGATAAAGTTCAAAGGACCGAAGCTCTCAATGAACCAAAGGGTAGTGGCGTCCTTCCCAGAGGCCCCTGCTCCCGCCTCTTTCTCTTACGAGCCGAGCCCACCAGGAACAGAAGAGCCCAGCCTCTTCCCTGGCCGTCCCATAAATCACGACGTCCCTGAACCATCTGTCTCCCTCGGAAGCTGCACAAACACTCCCCTGGCCTCCAGCAGGAGGGTCCGCGCACAATCTGGGGTGACCGTGGGGCTGGGGCGTTACAAACCAACGTCACCCCTCAGGCGGGCTTTGCACTGCCCGTCCCTGTGTCTGAGTCGTGAGGTCCCAGTGTGAGAGCTGACGGCCGCGTTTCCCTCCCTGAGGCCCGGAGGCGGCTGGGAGCGCGGCTGAGCCCACGCCGCCTGGGTCTCCGTGGCTGCCACGTTGCTGGAGCTTTTGGCAGGAGGTGGAAACCCCCACCGCCTGGAGCTCAGCCCAGAGCTGCAGGAAGTCTCTCAGTGTTCTTTTTTTCCTCAACAGGCAGATTAATCTTCAGTCTGGAATGATTTCCAGGAATGACACTGTGGGAACTGAGTGCGAGAAACTTTCATTTATTTCTCTTTTCTTCTTCAAAAAATAAAATGAAATCAAAGCAGAAAAGCGAGACTGAGCACACCACATGCTGGCAGGTTTGTCTTTGTAACAGAGGACGACAGGGCAGGGCGACCGCTTGTCTGCAGGGAGGGAGGGCCCTGGGACCAAAGGGGCCGCGGGCCCTGGGAAAGCCACCCCTGTGCTTCCTTCCTCGCCCCCTCCCGGGCGCGGCCCGGAAGGTTCCAGCATTCCTCACGGTGTCAGGCTGCTCCTCCTCCCCCAGCTCCCAGTTCTCGCTCAGGGAGAGCCTCAGACTCGGGAAAGGCCCGTGACACCCGGGTGAGGAGTCGGGTGCCCGCAGGGCTGTCCCCGGTGCCAGGCGAGGTGGGAGGCAGGCCCTTGGCACAGGCGCCCGCTGTCACCTCTCTGGTGCCTGCATCTCCCAGACCCTGCGTGGCTCTGGGCGCTGGCCCCGGTCTGTGCCTGTGCTGTTGGACAAGCTGTGTCCATCTCGAGCGAATGCACCCATGTCCCTGGTCTGACATGCACCCATGCGTGTCTGAGACCCACGTGAGAGGGACGTTCCTTGGGCCCCAGGGCTGGGCCGGTGTCAGTCATTGGTGTTATTTTCCTTTAAATCATCTGGGAGAGGCCTGCGGCCTGGGTGACCTCTAGCTGTCCTCGGCCCCCGTCCTGGCATGGAGGGAACATCAGTAGTTACCAGCAGGACCAGAGGGGAAGGTCCGAGAGACCGGACGAAATGCACAACGAACACGATCCTTTATGCGGCCAGAGACCACCAAAGACGGGAACTTGGCAGAAATGAAATATAGTTTAAAACATTAACTGAATGCTCTAGGCTCTCTGTCTCTTTCTTTTCTTGGTAATAACTAAATCCCAGCAGAAAACATATCTTAAGTTTGTGTTGAAAAATCAAATAAAAAAACAGAACAACAAAGCTCATCACCTTGCATTTGAATAATCACCGTTTCAACCCTTTCTCTGTGAGAAGATGATGAGCACCGAGAGCTTAGTCTGTGCTCCCCGAACATCAGCGGCAGAGCAGCTGCACGTGCAGGCCTTGGTCCTGGATGCTTGTGGGGAGCCGATATGGGGTTAAGCCTCGGACTGACCTGTTAGCAAAATCACAAACAAGTCTTCTTCCGAGTCTTAACCCGATCCGAGAGGTGGCCGCTGATTTACACGCGCTGTCATTTAAAAAATAAAAATGGGGGAATTTGCCGGAAGCCGGTCCACCCTTGCTGCTTGACACAGTCGCTGCAGGGAAGAAACATCTGCACGGCTTATGTTTCAATCCGCCTTCTCCAACAATCACGGCTTTTTACGCAAAAGTGGGGCAAGGGGAGCGGTCTGTCTGGGCCCTCAGCACGCAGCCGCAGGGGGCCGCCTCCTGGCCGTCCAGTCCCCTCACGGTGACCGACTGTCTAGACCAGCGGTTCTCAACCTTCCTGATGCCGCGACCCTTTAATACGGTTCCTCATGTTGTGACCCAACCATAAAATTATTTCCGTTGCTACTTCGTAACTGTAATTTTGCGACTGTTGCGAGTCGTCATGTAAATATCTGATCTGCTATATGTTTTCCGATGGTCGCGACGCTGCAGGGAGCACCACTCCAGGGAAACGCCTTCAACAACCTGGGAACGTGGGGCGGCGGCCGGGGCCTGCCTGGGGAGCGGACGGGGGTGGAGAGCTGCCTCCGACCCCCAGGAGCCTGGCAGCCGCCACAGACGCACAGTGGGGCCAGTGACCGCGCTGAGTGGGACAGGACTCGGACGTCGTGCACGGCCAGCCCATCAGCCCATCTCCGTGGTGGGGACGGCACGCGAGGCGGCGGCTCACGCTGAAGACGCACTTGTGGAGGCCCCCGCCTGCCTTTCCCTCAGTCTCTCTCCCTCCGATCACACTCCTGATGGCCCGCCGGGTGCCCCCGACTCCGCCGCCGCGGGCACAGGGCTCGGCCGCAGCCACGCGGACCGTGGAGCAAGGACAGCTGGCGCCCGTCCCGTGAATAATGTGTCTTTGTTATTTCTTTGCTGAAGGAGGAAAATCATTCCATTGTTTTGCTGAAATAGATGATCCTTCCACTTTATGAGAATAAAATAAACAATTAGCCTGGTCGGGCAAAAATCCCGTTTACATACCCGTCTCTGGCAAAGACGCTGGAGGGGTGAGTGCACGTGGCTGTGTCCCCGCCCCCGCCTGGGTCTGGCTGCACGGTGCCTGGGGGATGGGCTGCTGGCGCGAGGCAGAGCCCCTCTCCTTCTGGTGCCCCCACAGGCGTGAGGCGGGGCTGGGGTCCCTCCGAGGCCCCGTGTCCGTGTGAACAGGCGTGAGGCGGGGCTGGGGTCTCTCCGAGGCCCCGTGTCCGTGTGAACAGGCGTGAGGCGGGGCTGGGGTCTCTCCGAGGCCCCGTGTCCGTGTGAACAGGCGTGAGGCGGGGCTGGGGTCCCTCTGAGGCCCCGTGTCCGTGTGAACAGGCGTGAGGCGGGGCTGGGGGTCCCTCCGAGGCCCCGTGTCCGTGTGAACAGGCGTGAGGCGGGGCTGGGGGTCCCTCTGAGGCCGCCACGCTCCGTGCTGTGTCTGTGCAGCACCTGCTCTTCTGATCTACGTTTGGTTTCAGTGATTCTGCAGCATCTGAGACCACAACTGCCATAAGTGATGAGCCTGCAACGCAGCTGCCGGGCAGCTCCCGGCTCCTCTGCATCCGTGTCCACGGCTCTGAGCATCACTGTGAACGGGAGGAGCACAGGGTGCGTTGAAGTAGCTGAGGACTCGCTTCTGAGGCGCAGCTGGCACCCGGGCCAGCTCACGCAGCCCCCGTGGCCTCGCTCATGGTGCACAGTGGATGCCTCAGCGAGTTTCGTAGCACTTCAGCTTTTAAATGAACAAATATTTATTCTAGGAAGTGGGGATATAGCCACAAACAATGGCAAAGTTCTGTTACTGTGAGTTTCCTTTCCAGTGGGGGCGGTGACAGAACCGCATCACCACTGAGGTGCTGACACAGAGAAGGGCGGGGGCCACGGTGGGGCCGAGGTGGAGAGGATGGGCAGACCGGCAATAAATGAAGAGTCCAGCCCTGGCCAGTGGCTCAGTGGATGGAGTGTCGGCTGCAGACGGAGGGGTCCTGTGTTTGATTCTGGTCAAGGGCACGCACCACGGTTGCAGGCTCCCGGTCCTGGCTGGGGGCAGGCAGGAGGCAACCAATCGATGCGTCTATCTCACACTGGTGTCTCTGTCTCTCCCTCGCCCTCCTCTCTCTCTAAAAGTCAATGGAAAAAACATCCTCAGTGAGGATTCAGAAAACAAAGAAAAGTCCACACCCTTGTTGAGAACACTTGCATCATAAACCTCAGTGGGCAACCCGTAACCACGACCGCAACCCCATCATGTCCCCGGGAGAGGAGGAGAGGACAGGAGGGCCGGGCATGAGCTCCTGGAGCCGTGCTGAGGCGGCCACCGCACGCCGCCCACCCCCTCAGACCACGGACTCGGCTTCCCTCCCTGAGCCCCTCTCCCGATGGGCCCACAGCGACCTGGTCCATCACAGCGCCCTGCGCTGCCTCATCCCCTTAGAAACCGCCTTCTCCGCGTGCTCGGTGCCCATGGGGGCCTGGGGGCCACGCCGGATGCTTAGGGAGGGGTGAGGGCCTGCACGCAGCCAGTGCCAGGGAAACGCCTGGGCCTGGGGTGTGCGCACCCGGAAACCATCTGGCAATAACCCGGGGCCAGCAGCAGCAGAGTCAGGCCTCTGTCCAGTGCACTGAGGGAGGTTGGTCAGCGCGTCTCCGGCAGGGACTGCTGTGCTCAGGTTCACGCGGCCCGCGCCCGGCAGTGCCCGCCCACCCGGTGACACGGCAGTGCCCGCTGGCCCAGATGGCATGAGGTCAGCCCGAGGAGGCCGGGCTCCCCAGGGACAGGACCGCGGGCATCGTCGCCGGGGTCGAGTGGACAAAGTTCCAAAAGTAAACGGAGAAACGGAGGCCCTCCTGCCCCCCGCCCCCCCACCCGCCTGCGGGCGTCACGGTGGGTTTCACGAGGCCGTGGCCGTCCCGGGCAGATGTGAGCCGTCACCCTGATTCCACAGGAGGAGAGCGCTCAGCTGAGAAAAAGGCGAGGCGCTGTCCTAAGGACCCAGGATGGCACCAGCGTTCGCAGCCTCTGGGGGGAGGGGACTACCAGGACAATTACAGGTGCCTCGGGGACCCGGGGCCCTTATCCTGAGTCCAGGGCGGCTCTCCCCTGGGAAAGACGAGCCACAGGAGGCTGATGGCCTGTCAGGGCCACGCGGGTGTCAGCCCTGTGCCGCCTGCCCGGGCGCTCTCCCGAACGCAGCCGGACTGGGAGGTTCCGTCGGGGACACAGCCACCCGACCTGGAGCGGGTGCCCTCCATGCCCACGGCGCCCGCACCTGCCGCTGCTGGAGCCATCCCGCTCAGCAGGCCCACTCCGCCACCCTCACGAGGGTGCCAGCCCTGCCTCGGCCTCCGAGGGGCCAGTTCCCACAGGCCTCGTCCACCTCGAGGTGTTGAGGACAAAGTAAACGGGAGCCAATCTGACCTGAGACCGGACGACCAACACAAGCGTCTGCTCCCGAGGGACCACCCGCCGCACGGGCCCTTCGCGCTCCAGCCTTCCACACGTCTGCTCTCGGCGCCGGCGCCCAACGCTCCGCTCAGCACAGCAGTGGAGCCGGGCTCCTCGGGGTGGGGCTCGAGTCTCCGGGTCTCCGTGCGTCTCCACTGCACCAGCCGCCTGCAGGGGAAGCGGCCACAGTGAGTCTGAGCCCAGCGGCACGCGCTCCCTCCTCGGTGGGGACCAGGCCGCGCCCAGGTTTCTCACACAGCACCGGTGTCGGCCGCCGGGCAGCTTGGTGCCCCTGGAATCCGGCTAACGGCCAGGCGCCCGGCTCCCCTCAGCGACTCCCGCATGCGTGTCCAGCACAGGCGTGGAGGTCGGGGCCTCACACCTCAGGGGGCGTCTGAGCGCCTTGCACGTGGATTTCACGCGCGGACCCGATTGGTATTCAGCGCACTCGTCATGGAGACCGCCCATCGGAACTACGAGGAGCCGGCCCCCTTGTCCCTGTCCCTGGCCTGTCAAATGGCCGAAATGAAACAGACTGTCCCCCTGGCTCTAGCGAGGCCAGGAGGGGACGGCCTCTCCCAGGTGCTGCCGGGAATGCAGAGCAGCTCAGTCCCTGGGAAACCCAGTCCGCAAGTTTTTCTTTTCCTCTTTTTTGAGTGAGTACAGGTCGGGGGAGACCCGCACTTATGCTGTGTGCGGCGCCGTCAGCACAGCCCAGTCCCACAGGTCTCCCTGCAGGTGCTGCTTTCTCCGCCTCCCGTCCCCTCCTCACCCCTTCACACGGAGCTGGGTCTCCCGCCTCCCGGCTTCTCGGTTTTCCGCTTCCACTCTTTCAGCCGCGGCTACCCTGCCCCTCGGCTGCCCAGTTCCTGTCCCGGGTCCTAGTGTCACTGCCCTATTTCCCTGGTTCCCCTCCCACGCTGCCTGCTCCTCTCACGCTGGCGACACAGGAGGACGCAGCACGCCTCCAGCACCGTACACACCGAGTCTTCAGACTGTCCGACCTCGCGCCCACCCTCCCGCCGCAAGTTTCTTAAAAGCTGAAACCGGCAACCCACTAAGCAGCCGACATTGGGCGTGTAACCAAGGTGGGGGGGTGCACCAAGCCTTGCACACGGCTGCCCATGAAGACTTTCTAAAACTGATGCCAGAGAGGGGCAGGGAGCGGGAGGGGGGTGAGCGCTTTGTAGCTGGGATTAAATTATCTCAGGTTGGGAAGGACCAGGCGCTACTTTAAACGAACCCATCAACTTCCCAAGTTTTTGGGCTTCTGATGGGCCCCCCTAACCAATCTATTTCCTAGATCTTCTGGGGTTGTGTCTCTTATCCAATCCGATCCTTTTCCCAGGCTTGACTGACAGCCTCTGTGCCCACCTGGGATCCCACTGTGTGTGCCTGCCCCCCTGTAGGGCTCCACCCCTGTTCCTGGCCGATGGCTCCCTGATGTCTGGTTCCCTTTGCTTCCTTCTTCATGGACATCAAGTGACCTACGCCAAGACCCACAAGGACGCACGCTTCCCGTCTGGCTCCCACGGAGGCACAGGCCCCCAGTCCCACCTCGGCCAGCCTCCCGCCCTGAACTCAGCGCCCGTCTCCTGGCGGCTTGTGGGCTGCGGTGGGAAGGCTGGGCTTCCCGGGCGGGAGGCCCGCTAACCGCGATCATATGTGCCTGCAGATGATTTCTATCTTGGGAAAGGAAAACTTTGGCCAAGAAATCATTGCATATTTGTGTTAACATTTCTTGAACAGAAACACATTGTCTTTGTTTTATCTTGCCCTTCGGCTAGCATTTTGGAAAAGTTGGAATGAAAGGGTTTGGAGGCTCTGAAGGGAGCAGGGTTTTGTTTGGTTTGGAGCCTCGAGGGCATTAGGAATATCTCGTCCTCAACCCTCAGCACCGAGGCTCCACTTGACCGGACGGGAGGGTGGGGAGGGTGGGCCCAGCCGGCAGCGCGCGGCGCATCCTGTCCCGGGACTGCCCGCGTCCTCCAGCGTCGAAGCTGAGGTTTGACCTCGAGTTCTTTCAGAGTGAGAGCCGTGGGGACCGTCCAGGGGCTTCCCCACCTGGACCTGCGCTCTGACCACGTCCTCATTCCCCGGCGCCTGCCATCGGGTGCTCAGAGCCTTCACTGCGGAGGAGGCGAGAGGCTTCACAAAGGAACTCTGAGCCCCCGCCCTGGCGCCTCCCCCAGGCCTGCCCCGCCTCCTGGAGAGAGACGGCGGGTGCTGAGGACAAAGTCGTGGGAGCACATCTAACCTCAGGCCAGACAACTGGACAACTAGGGCCAGCACGAGCTGAGGAGGGACCCCGTCTGCTCCCGAGGGGCAGCCTCTTCTGACGCAGGGGAGCGAGAGAAACACGCTGAGCTCGACCAGCGAGAAGTCAGGGCCGGGGCCGGGAGGTGGTGGAGTCCGGCCCTCCCTGTGCCAGCGACATCTGAGGGAGCCGAGAAAGGACGACATGTGATCCTAGTCAGCTGACTAGATCGTTCTCCAAGACTCATTCCGGAATGTCTGCAGCTGGCTGTGAATTTCAATCACAACTTGAAACTGAATGTTCAGTGGACTTTGGGGGAATGTTGCCTGAACATCCTCACTTTCATATGCTCTTGAATTCCTGAATACACACCTTTGAAGTAGTGGAAAAGCGATGTGTTGCTCTTATAATTATGGTGGAAATGGCCCTTGAACAGACACTTTTGTTAATACTCCCGGGTTCTCACTAGTTGCTCTTGGTCCTTCCTCCGCCCCTGGGTGTCTCGGCGCTGCCCAGCCTACATCACCTGGGGAAGGGGTGTGTCCTGGTCAACACCGCAGGGTGCCCAAGCATCCCCAGCCCCCCAATTTTATTGTCTTATTTAAATTATAATTAACACATTGTTTGCGGGTAGTTTTTATCACGCGCTAACAGGTGGCACGGGCTATTTTTGCTAATTTTTTGCGCAAATGGCAACGTTCAGTAAAATTACGGTAACTTTCGTTTACGTATTTATACGTTACCCGCATTCTACCGCTAGCCTATAAAAAACGTATTAATACGCGTCCAGCGCTCTACTACACTGGTAGAACGTATAAATACGTAAAACGTATAAAGACGTTTCCCGCATACAGTGTGTTAAGTTTATGACAGAAAGATCATGGTGTGACTCCTAACAGTTACACTCCTTAAATGAGCCATTTCCAGAGCCATTTTTGCTACAGAATTTAAATTTAGTCTAAGAAATCATCTAAATCTGAAAATATATGTATTTCTTAACTTACTTGCTATATCAATTTTTCATAAGACTGTGGTGGTAGAGATTTTAAGTAAATATAAAAAACAGCTACTCGTTTTTTTTGGGGGGGGGCAACCCACTACACACAAAAGGAAACCCATCCCTCAGGCCACTGTCAGGGCACGATTAACATTTATCTCCTGAAATGAACTTGCAAAACGTCCCCGGGTACCGGGACTTTATAGTAGATTAAAACCAGTTTTCTCTCTCTCTCATAATTTTACATGGAAATAGGACCCTGTCACAGAGGCTTAAACAAAAGTACAGTCAACATATATGTTTACACAGCAATTCCCCCAGAAATGCCGGTCTGGAATGATCTAGAATACAGACATTCCAGTGGGGAGTTCTTGCTTCACATTCGCTGGGGACCACATGAAGGAGCATGAATTCCGCGTCTCCCCTTTCCCGGAACGTTCCTTTCCGCTGCTTGTTTTCGTGCTGAACGGAATGTTACTTTTTCCAAGGTCCTGGCAGCGAGGGAGCAGCTGGGAAAGGTCGGAGGAACTGGAAACGGGGGGCTGAGCTTTGCAGTTGCACCGAGACCCTGCTTTCCAGGGTAACTGGAGGCAGCTGGCTGCGCCCCTGGTTCCTCGCCCAGGGCGCGCGCTCGGCCAGCACACTGGCTCTGGCTCTCGGTGCCCACACGCTGGTGCCCACACGCTGGTGCGCGCAGCGTCTCATTATCACCCAGGCGCTGAGCGAGGCTCCAGCTGCCCTTTGCAGTTCTGTGGGCGACACACTTGGCCACAGTGTGTTCAAAAGTAATTTACATATTTTTATCACATCAGCAAACTTTAGTGACTGACAAAAAATAGGTATCATCTTTCTACTGCCTTAGGTTTTAAGGTACGCACTTCCCACCTCAACAAATTGAAAGTTGGCATTAACGTTGGCCCACTTTCTCTCCGACTACCACGGGAACTTTGCGTTCTGCCTTCTGACGCGATGACCAGTTTCCTGTATTCCTTGACTGAAGTGCAGCTGCTGTGTGGGTAACACATCTGTACGTTCTCGGTGCAATTGGCTTTTACGGAACTGGCGAGTGTTGGGGAGCCGGTGGTTACGTACGTGCTCTGGAGGTGTGCAGAGGCATTTTGGAAATGGAGGAATCTGGATTACGAATCAATGACGGCGAGTCCCGCCCTCTGTGGGCCCCTGGATGCCTGCATGGCTTTGAGAAGGTGTGTCCACACAGGTCCCAAGAGCTCAGAACAGACACTGTTGCAGACGACGCAGAGCCATGAGACAGAGGCTGTGGGGTGGGCTCCCTACCTACCAAAGGGCCTGTGTCCACTGTGGCTGCGTGTGCAGTGTCTGCGTGTGCATGTGTCTCTGCACTCACACGTTTCGGTGGGAGGACAGGTGGGACGTGTCCTGACCTGGCATCGGGGCTGTGACTCTTTCCAGTGTCTGAGGAGAGTCTGCGCGGCCCCAGCACCTCCCGCGGCTGGAACGCTCGGCCTCTGGGAGATTCCAGGTGTTTCTAGGTGGACAGGCTCTCAGTAGACACACTAGCTGTGAAGTTGTTTTCTCAGATTGTTCTTTGTGCTCTAACACTGTCCGAGCAGCTCAGCTGTGTGTGGACCCCTTCACAGAGCATGTGACCAACTCCAGGGACTGTCTGCTGACAGCACGCAGCCAAAAACAACATCTCGGCTGCCTGCTCGAGCCCTAGGACAGGCTCCGATGCTCGCAGCGACCGCAGGCATCCCTTCCTTGCCTGAGTTTTACATCTTTAAGATGAGGGTGAGACGATGACCCCGACTCGTCTGAATTTTCGCAGCATTGGGTAGCCCTTGGCTTAGTCTCAAGTTGCCTAATATGTTTATTTTCCCTGAATCTCCCAAGACCAACTTTCCCTGAAGAGTGAGCCCAGGGTGACTGACGGCCCCCGGGATTAAGGGAGAAGGGGCAGTGGCCACCCGAGGGCTGAACGGCTCCTGGTGGCCGTCCGTCCTCTCCGTGAGGATGCGCAGTGGGCGTGTGAGCTCCGCTCCGGGAGAGGGGCCGAGTGCTACGTGCTGACTGTTCCGAGCAGAGGCGCACGGGGGGCAGTAGGTGCTGAGAGCGCATGGATGGGCGGCTGTGGCCGACGGGCATCGAAACGGGCACGTGCCAGCCGCCGAGGCCTTCACAACACATTCAACAGAGGGCCGGGGGCTGTCGGCATCATCCCACGAGCTTTGGAAGCCCCTTATCGTGTCTTTATAAATATCTTTATCTTTCTCTCCAGAAGGAAGCACAGTCCAGACACCCGGATCGGCGGCGCCTCTGGCCACCTGCCTCCGGCCCTCGAGGGGGGGGGGGGTCCATCCCGTGTGCAGCTGAGCCTCCTGAGAGCAGGAGTGAGGAGGGGCAGCTTTGCAGCTGCAGACGCTGACTGCAGAGCGCGGCGCTTTCTCCGGAAGGCGCTGCCGCCCGGTCTTGTCTCTCCAGGCCCCGGGGGCTCTTGGGGTGGGCAGCCGCATAGTTTTCTGCGTTTGCAATTCAGCAATTATCTGAGTCGAGATGCAGAATTCAAGAAGAGAGACAGCTGGACCTCCTGGTCCACGCCCAAATGCTTCTATAGTCACGGTATATTCATCAGGGCCGCGGTGGGGGTCAGCATTCCGGCGAGGGGTGTGGGGAACTTGGCTGGGCCCCGCCGCTCGCGGCCGCCTCCTCGCTCAGCTGCGGCTCTGGGCTGGCCGATCGTCCTGGACCTGGGGACCGAGTTACTGTCTCCAGGCCACCCAGAGCTCCGGGTGGGGCCGGCGTGGGAACGCGGGGACCCGGAGTCCACCCCGCAGTCCGGCCTCTCGTTAGCGCAGGCTGCTCTGGCGCATTCCCACACACAGACTCTACTCGGGATGTGATCTCATGGGAAGTTTAAGTTTCCCCTCTGAAAATTCCGGCTTTTTATCACTTCTCAGACGTACACTTTTTAATTTAAAAAAGTCATGAAGCATCAGGCCTTCCCCTTTGCAGACACGTGCGGTGCCGCTGGGACCGGGCTGGTGTCGCCTGAGGGTGCAGGGTGGAGTGGAGACCTGCTCTACTCACGGTCTGAACCGGCCCTGACTCCCCTCTGCTCATGTCAACTTTCTCAGGTCAGAATGTTGTCCTACCCTCTGTAAGGACTAATTCAAGCACCTGTCGTCCCTCACACCTGATCTCGTCTTTTACTCTGTGAGTAGGTGACGTCTTGACAGGGGCACTGTAGTTACTCAAGGACGGCTGTGGATTCCTGAGGCCTGCCCTGCCCACTGTCATTCAGACTCCTTCCTCCTCTGGCCTCAAGGCTTTTGAATTGAGGGGACCATCGCTGCAGAAAGCACCTGTGTCGAGGGTCGCTCCCTGAATGTCACCTCGGTCGCCAGGTAGGGGACATCCAGGTGACGATGTGGGCGTGCCCACTGTCCTGGGAAGTTCTGTCATGTGCTCCCAGGGGCCTCCTCTCCACTTGTGGTGCCCATGGCAACTGTGGCTGTGGCCACGGACCAGCTTGGTCTTTCCTGCTAGCTTGTGAGAAGCCTGAAGGGTGGGCCTTCCTCCAGGGCCTGGCGCTGTCCCTGAACACACCTGTGGGCTGCAGCGCCTCATTCGCTTCAAGACGTAGCTCTGTTTTTGCTGCCCTGCACTATGCTACCGCGTGGATATGCCCCGCTGTATCCGGGTCCTCGTGGAACGACGCGGAGCTGTGTTCAGCTGGGCCCCTGTGAGTGAAGGTGAACTACACAGAGCAACGCGTTGTCTGCTGCGACTCCTGCCGGAGTCCTGCGCGCCACCCTGCCATCACACTCGCCGAGGACTTCCTCCCGGGTCCGCGGGCGGCTGTCACGGGAGCTGAGAGGTGAGGCTTCGTGTCCAAGTCTGGCCACCAGGAAACGGACACGGTGGCACATCGCTGGCCACCAGAGCCACCAGGAGCCGCCACGAGGAGGCGCTCTCCCCCTGCACTGTGTCCCTCCCGGCATGGAACCCGCGAGCGTCACTGACTTTCCAGATGCCTGACACAAATCCAAGACCTTCACTCGAGAGAAATGGTGATGAAACGCGCAGGACTCTCACTATTCGCTGTTTCTCCCATTACTTACCCTAGAGATAATGCAAATGTGAGTTTTTTCTTAAATATACAGCATCAAAGGTATGGCCCTGGCTGGTCTGGCTCAGTGGGTAGGGCAGCGGCCTGCAGACTGAAGGGTCGCAGGTTCAATTCTGGTCAAGGGCACATGCGTGGGTTGCAGGCTCAAATACCTGGTAGGGGGCGTGCAGGAGGCAGCCAATCAATGATTCTCTCTCATCAATGATATTTCTATCTCTTTCTCCCTCTCCCTGCCTCTCTGAAATCAATAAAAATATATTTTAAAAAATGAATAATTTGGGGACTTCCTGATTAATAAATAACTTACCTTAATGAAAATAGCAAACTGCAGAGACAGTTCATTCACGTACAGTTTTAATGTCTGAGAAACTGTTACTGACCAAAACAAGTCCAGTAAAAAATTTGCTTTTACAGTTGAGGTTATATAAGAAAGAATTGTGGACTGAGCGTGAAGTTTTGGAACAGGAATAACATCAAATAACCATGAGTGAACATTTAATGAAAAAAATATCTGGAAGATATTATGGAGTAAAATACGTGAGTTGTACAAGTGATAGAACCTAAAAATGCACAGGCCCGTGGAAGGAGCGTGACTTGACGTCTTTCTCTGTCCCCCAGATATTTTTTCGGTAAATGTGTTTAACATAAGTGAGCCGTTAGCTGAGTCACCATTTCCCGATTTAAAAGTGGAACCGCGATCTAGGAAAATGTGAAGTGGGGGCCTGGCTGCCCTGGAGGCCGGTTGGAAAAGTCAAGTGGAAACTCACTTAGGGGCACGCAGTGAGCGGGCGAAAGATTTGAGTTAAAAATCCTGCATGAAGAGCAACCACAGGAATATAGGTCTCATTTTCTACGGTTGGGAGTTCAGCCAAGAAAAGATGCAGAAAAAGAAATAAAAACATTATCCTGAGTTATATGGGTTTCCTTTTCCACAAACACAATCAAACACATTCCTTAACTCAACGTTCAAATCTCTCATGTTTTCAGATCACGGGTGTCATTCCCGTTTGCATCTTAAACAGGGAGGGTTCTCAGACCTCCACCCGGCCTGGCGGTCGCCGTGGCGACGGTAAGCACATCTTCCAAATGCGCTGGAGCCTCTTTCCAGGGAGAGCAGCTTAGAAACGCTCCCACGAGGCCCGGAGCATTAAGGTCCAGACCAGAGTCACGCTGAACGGGGGTTTATGACCCTTTCTCACCAGAAACCTCCACTCCGCGCCCGGCCTGGGAGACCGGCTCCAGGCCTGCCCTGCGCACTGGCTGCCACGAGGCCACTCAGCAGCTCCCCACGCTCATCAGCAAGTGGTGCCAGGTCACTCACATCTTAAGCCAATTAAGGTGCCAGGCACTTAGGAAGCGAGCTCCCCAGACTCTCGGCCTCTTTCTCTGCAGCAGCAGAGGGAACACTGCCTCCCTCAGAGACGTCACCGGAGAAAAGACCACCACCAGCATCCTGGGGCACAGACACACAAACCTCCGCACAACAGCAGCCCGAGGCCGGCAGCATCGAACAACCACAGGTCGCCACCAGGGGCGGACCCAGGACGGGGGCGGGTCGACGCCGGGAACCGTGGATCGGAATTTCTCCCACCTGCTTCCCCGGAGCTTGAATGCCACTTAAAATGAAGTTATTCTAGAGCTGGTTCTTCAACACAGTTAAGGGGACACAAACTGTAAGAAGATGAGCTTCTTCCCTGGACGGCTGCCGTCTGCGCCCCGGGCCAGCGCCCGAGTGGGAGTGAGGCCGCGTGGATGGCTGGGGCCCTGCCAGACGCCTGTCGCAGCTCCCAGGACTTGGCATCCCCAGCGTAAATCCTTCCAGAAACGAACAATCCGGAACCCACCTCTCCCAGAGCACAGCGCGGGGTTCCAAATCCCACAGAGAAATCTGAACCCCAGGGAAGAGCCTGCATTTAGGGTGACCCTGTGGCCGCGAGTCCCAGTCAGATTCTCTCTGAACCCACCACCCACCCTCGGAGTGAGGTGGACGGCTGATTATTTAAAAGCTGCACATGAGATTCAAGTGGAAATAATTCACGTATTTGGTGGTATTTTAGCAGAAAATAAAGCACTTTTAAAAACTCGTTTCCAAAGTTATTTCTTAAATATAGAACCAACAGGCGAAACATTTAGCTGAAGAAAAAAGTTAAAGTAGATTTCCTCCATGATGTGGGTTTTCTCTCCTGTGGACGGGAGACGTTCCCAGCAGCAAGGCCTGGGCTGACCCGTGTGGGGACCGACAGACAGAGTCCCAGGGCGCCGAGCCACAGCCCGTTTGTCTCCTGTGTCAGTTTGGACAGAAAATGTGATAAAATATTTTTCCATGGTAGGAATGTAATAAATTAAAAAATAGGAGAGTACTGAATTCGAGAGAAAACTTAGAGATACTTTATTTTAGCCTTTTTGTTACATAAGTACAGAAACAGAAGCCTAGAGTGGAGAAGCTATTTAACAGAAAAATCATTAGTTGGTGACAAGGAACAACACTGTGTCAAAAGAGGAGTTATAAGAAAGCTTCGTTGACCCATTTTGATATTATAATGTATTTCAAAGCTATCAGATTGAAGCAGCATGGTGTAGGGGTATAAATTAGGTGGCTAAATCAACCCCAAAACATACATAAATAAGTGATGGACACTGATTTTATTTAGGTTACTATTAAAAAGAATAGACAAAGATTGGGCTATCTTGGAAAAGCCACCGAACTTTGGGCAAAAACTAGAGTTATACCGTACATCATCATATTTCAAATTATCTGATATTCTACTGTAAAATTAAACCACATAAATGAATGTACCAGGAGGAAGCAGAGGCTGATATATCTTTTTTTAAAAATTGATTTTTATTTATTTATTTATTTATTTATTTAAGTCTTTTGTGACTGGGTTTGTTTGTTTTTTTGATTAATTAAATCTTTATTGTTCAGATTACAGTTGTTCCTCTTTTTTCCCCCCATAGCTCCCCTTCACCCAGCTCCCACCCCACCCTCCTCCCTCACTCCCCACCCACTGTCCTCATACATAGGTGCACGATTTTTGTCCAGTCTCTTCCCGCATCCCCCACACCCCTTCCTCCCCCCCAAGAATAGTCAGTCCATTCCCTTTCTATGTCCCTGATTCTATTATAATCACCAGTTCATTCTGTTCATCAGATTATTCACTTGATTTTCAGATTCACTTGTTGATAGATGCATATTTGTTGTTCATAATTTGTATCTTTACCTTTTTCTTCCTCTTCCTCTTCTTAAAGGATACCTTTCAGCATTTCATATAATCCTGGTTTGGTGGTGGTGAACTCCTTTAGCTTTTCCTTATCTGTGAAGCTCTTTATCTGACCTTCAGTTCTGAATGATAGCTTTGCTGGATAAAGTAATCTTGGTTGTAGGTTCTTGCTATTCATCACTTTGAATATTTCTTGCCACTCCCTTCTGGCCTGCAAAGTTTCTGTTGAGAAATCAGCTGACAGTCGTATGGGTATTCCCTTGTAGGTAACTGGGTTTCTTTCTCTTGCTGCTTTTAGGATTCTCTCTTTATCTTTTGCTCTTGGCATTTTAATTATGATGTGTCTTGGTGTGGTCCTCTTTGGATTCCTTTTGTTTGGGGTTCTCCGCGCTTCTTGGATCTGTAAGTCCATTTCTTTCACCAGGTGGGGGAAGTTTTCTGTCATTATTTCTTCAAATAGGTTTTCAATATCTTGCTCTCTCTCATCTTCTGGCACCCCTATAATTCGGATGTTGGTACGCTTGAAGCTGTCCCAGAGGCTCCTTACACTATCTTAGTATTTTTGGATTCTTTTTTCATTTTGCTTTTCCGGTTGGGTGTTTTTCGCTTCCTCTTATTTCAAATCTTTGACTTTATTCTTGCGCTCCTCTGGTCTGCTGTTGGGTGTCTGTATAATATTCTTTATTTCAGTCCGTGTATGCTCAATTTCTAGTTGGTCTTTTATCACAACCTTGAGGGTCTCATTAGATTTCTTGTAGGTCTCATTAAGTTTATCAGCAGTTTCTAGAAAATTCTTGAAAAACCTTAAAAGTGTGGTTTTGAACTCTATATCCAGTCGTTTGCTTTCCTCCATTTCTGTCATTTGTGCCCTTTTTCTTTGTCTCCGCATTTTTTATGCTTCCCTGTGTTGGTAGAGTGGCTTTGTGTGCTAGGTGTCCTGTAGGGCCCAGTGGCTCAGCCTCCCCAGTTACCTGAGGAGGACACTCTTGGTGCACCCCCTTGTGGGCTTTGTGCACAGTCTTGTTGTAGTTAAGCCTTGATTGTTGTAGGTATCACTGGGAGGAATTGACCTCCAGGCCAATTGGCTGTGAGAATCAGCTGTGTCTGCAGTGGGAGAACTTCTGTGCTGGAGATACCCCTCCAGGGCAAGACTTGCTTCAGTGGGGCTTTGGTGCTCACTGAGTCTGCGCCCTGAGTGTGTCCTTTATGGTTCCACGGAGCTGCAAACTGGATGGTCCCACTCTGACCTCTGGGTACACTCTAAAAATAAATTGATTTTTAGTGAGAGAGGGAGAAGGGAGAGAAACATGGACATGAGAAGTGGGGGAAACACATAGACAGTGCACACTCCTCCTCTTCAAAAACACCTAACTTTTCCCTTTACTGCTTTTCTTTCTGGCCTGATTGCCTTGGTCACTGCAAACTGTCCTCCCGCGAGCCTCCCTTCACTGCCATTTGTCCCAAAAATGTCCAGCGTCCACCCCCAAACTCTCCTTGTCTCCAGGCAGCTCCAAGGCCGCAACCACGTGCGTGGGGCCCCCAGGACATGGTCCCACCACTCACAGGCGGTGAAGGGCGCCAGGCACATCTGGAAGGGTATTCTCAGAGTGGTTACACAAGAAGAGGAATGTAGGTTTTAGGGTGGTGGCTGGGTGCATGTATGGTGATATTTCGAGATGATGTAGTTATAAAAAGCAGCTGGATAAACATATCCTTGTACAAACCACAGAGAGCAGATGAGTTAAAACAGTAACTCATTTAATTCAACACAGGAAATAACTTGGCATCAGACTTATATGTTCCAGACATTCTCTCCTCCACACACAAAACGCTGAGCCGACTCGCACACAGATTACAAAAACAAAACCTCCCGTCCTAGTTTTATTATAAAACGAGTGGCCGGGTGCACGAAATTCGTGCACATTAAAAGGGAATTAGAGGAAATATTTTAATATTGCTATTCGCCCTTTCTCTATAATAGAAGTGTCAGAGATGAAAGAAAATTAGTAAAATGTATATGAAAATCTCCCTCCTGTCAGAGTCTGGAGCACGCTGCAGGACCCAGAGTCAAGTTCCTGCCCACCCACGCATGCCTCGAAACTGTGCGAGACCCAGACCCAGCTGGCCCTACCCCTGTCAAGCCCTGCAGGGCGGGGGGTGCAGCCTCAGGTCCCCCGGCCCTGGCACAGGGGGCACAGCCTCAGGTCCCCCAGCCCTGGTGTGAGGGCGTGATGACCATTTGCAAATTAGCTCTTTATTATATAGGATACTTTGCCTAAACACTTTGGTTATTTCAGGTTATTCTTTTCTTATATAAGGCAGTGTAAGATGCAGTGTAGATCCTTAAAGAAAAATCGGGGTAAGAAAACTCACCCCAATGAGCAGACATTTGTTTTCTATGTATTTCTGACCAGCGTCTCCCTTCGGACACTGCTCCGCGAAGGTGTTTACAGGGGTTTGTTTTGGCCCACACGGTCCACAGTGCTGGCTGAGCTGAGGCTGGCGCGAGGCTGCCTCCTGCGTGGTGTTCCTGCTCAGGGCTGACCACAGTGGCTGAGTCGGTGGCCTAGGGAAGGGCCGTGGGTCCCGAGGGGAGCCCTGACCCCGGTCATGTGGCCCAAAGGCCTCGTCACCCTCGGTCTCCGCGTCCTCACCATGAGATCGGAGGACTGAGCGTGAGCACCTGTCCTGGCCTGACACTCAGCAACACGCGCTGGTTCGTCTATTTGACATCGTCACGAGTACGTGTCCGTGTCTACACAGGGAGGCACGTTGGAAACGATGTGCCTTCGAACAAACTGGTATCTATCCAAACCAGCATGGCTGGACTACAATTTGTTAGAAACAATATTTCAGAATCGGGGTTTCTTTTGGGTTCAGAAGCTGGGACTAGGCTGCAGGCATGTTTTTCAACAGGTCCTGACCTCAGCCTTTCTCCCAGCAGCAGCCACCCTGTGCCTCTAAGAGCACGTTTTCCTAAAAATAAAGGGACCTCTCTTACAGGAAATATAAATTTAAAGAAAGAATTGTTTTTAAAAATCGCCCACAATAAAATCAGCCACATTTCGGTTTCTTTCTTTCCAGATACTTTCCACTCTCTGCAGAGTCCACGAGGAACCAGGCTATTATCTGCATCATCTAAAACCTCAGAGCCAGGTGCCTGCACACCGTTTGCTACTTATCTGTGGATCCATATCGTCCTGAAAGAACGTGCAGTGAACACACGCCCGCTCCCACTCTCACCAACACCATTCCCACTCTCACCGACACCGCTCCCACTCCCACCGACACCGCTCCCACTCTCACCGACACCGTTCCGGCTCAGCGGCAGCCCACCCCCCGAAGCCGGGCTGAGCTGGTGCCCAGGCTGCAACGGCTCATCCTGGAGAATCCCACTTTCCTGCGGGCAAGGCAGGCGCAGGAGCCGATGAAGACAGCCCTGCCCTGTGCGGATTCAGGACGGATTTGTTTTCTAATTTGGGGTGTTTTATCTCATAATTAAAAAGTACTATTAGCCGAAGCACAGAAAGGGGGTGACACTTCCCTGCTCAGCTCTCCTGGCTGCGGGGGCACGTCCGCTGTGCACAGCCCCGGGCGAGCTGACCTCCACGGGCCCAGGACACAGGGCCCACGGCATTGATGGGATGGCAGTTGTGCACAGATTTATCCCATTTTCTTTTCTAAATTTTATTTTTATTTTCCCCATCACCATTTATTCCCTCTATGCCCTTTCCCACCCCCCTCACCTCCCACCACCCCTGCAGTCACCAGCCTGCTGTCATGTCCGTAAGTTCTCCCTTTTTTCTCTTTTGCTCGGTCCCTCCACCTCCCCAGCGCCAGCCCCAGAGCTGAATTCCACTCTTGGCCCACGTCGTCTCAGAGCCGGGGCGGTCGGCGGGTCTGTCCCCGTGTCGGGTTGTGCTTAGTGTCTGACGTTTCTGCTTTGCTTATATTTTATCACATTTTTCTTGAACTGCCATGAAAGTCACAGCACCGTGACCCCCATCTTAAGGAAAGGGGCGTGAGCAACCCCCCCCCCCCACCCCCCCGACCGTGTGAGACACGCTTGGCCTGCAGTCTAGCGAGTTAATTGCACATTAAGTGCCAGTTTGGGGAAAGGCAAAGTCACTGCTCCAGTGAATCGAGAGAAGGCGCTTTGTTATATGTTTATTAAGCCTGTTCCTTTCTTCATGGAAAAATAAAATTCTTTGCTGAAGCTTGGAAAGCAGACAAGCCTGTGGTCTGTGGAGTCTGGTGTTTCCAGTAACTCAGTCGGAATGGGCCGGAGTCAAGAACAGCATCCTCTGGGCCAGAGCGTCCTCGGGGCTCCTGGGTCAGGGATGGTGCTGTCACGGGGATGGTGCTCTCACAGGGATGGTGCTGTCACAGGGATGGTGCTCTCACAGGGATGGTGCTCTCACGGGGATGGTGCTGTCACAGGGATGGTGCTGTCACAGGGATGGTGCTCTCACAGGGGTGGTGCTCTCACGGGGATGGTGCTGTCACAGGGATGGTGCTCTCACGGGGATGGTGCTGTCACAGGGATGGTGCTGTCACAGGGATGGTGCTGTCACAGGGATGGTGCTCTCACGGGGATGGTGCTCTCACAGGGATGGTGCTGTCACAGGGATGGTGCTGTCACAGGGATGGTGCTCTCACAGGGATGGTGCTCTCACAGGGGTGGTGCTCTCACGGGGATGGTGCTGTCACGGGGATGGTGCTGTCACGGGGATGGTGCTGTCACGGGGATGGTGCTGTCACGGGGATGGTGCTGTCACAGGGATGGTGCTGTCACAGGGATGGTGCTCTCACAGGGATGGTGCTGTCACAGGGATGGTGCTCTCACGGGGATGGTGCTCTCACAGGGATGGTGCTGTCACAGGGATGGTGCTGTCACAGGGATGGTGCTCTCACAGGGTTGGTGCTCTCACAGGGGTGGTGCTCTCACGGGGATGGTGCTGTCACGGGGATGGTGCTGTCACGGGGATGGTGCTGTCACGGGGATGGTGCTGTCACGGGGATGGTGCTGTCACAGGGATGGTGCTGTCACAGGGATGGTGCTGTCACAGGGGTGGTGCTGTCACAGGGATGGTGCTGTCACAGGGGTGGTGCTGTCACAGGGATGGTGCTCTCACAGGGATGGTGCTCTCACAGGGATGGTGCTGTCACAGGGATGGTGCTGTCACAGGGATGGTGCTGTCACAGGGATGGTGCTGTCACAGGGATGGTGCTCTCACAGGGATGGTGCTCTCACAGGGATGGTGCTGTCACAGGGGTGGTGCTGTCACAGGGATGGTGCTCTCACAGGGATGGTGCTCTCACAGGGATGGTGCTGTCACAGGGGATGGTGCTGTCACAGGGATGGTGCTGTCACAGGGATGGTGCTGTCACAGGGGTGGTGCTGTCACAGGGGTGGTGCTGTCACAGGGGTGGTGCTCTCACAGGGGTGGTGCTCTCACAGGGGATGGTGCTGTCACAGGGATGGTGCTGTCACAGGGATGGTGCTGTCACAGGGATGGTGCTCTCACGGGGATGGTGCTGTCACAGGGATGGTGCTCTCACAGGGATGGTGCTGTCACAGGGATGGTGCTGTCACAGGGATGGTGCTCTCACAGGGATGGTGCTGTCACAGGGATGGTGCTGTCACAGGGATGGTGCTGTCACGGGGATGGTGCTGTCACGGGGATGGTGCTCTCACGGGGATGGTGCTCTCACGGGGATGGTGCTCTCACGGGGATGGTGCTCTCACGGGGATGGTGCTCTCACGGGGATGGTGCTCTCACGGGGATGGTGCTCTCACGGGGATGGTGCTCTCACAGGGGTGGTGCTCTCACAGGGGTGGTGCTCTCACAGGGATGGTGCTCTCACAGGGGATGGTGCTCTCACAGGGGTGGTGCTGTCACAGGGATGGTGCTCTCACAGGGGTGGTGCTCTCACAGGGATGGTGCTCTCACAGGGGATGGTGCTCTCACAGGGGTGGTGCTCTCACAGGGATGGTGCTCTCACAGGGATGGTGCTCTCACAGGGATGGTGCTGTCACAGGGGATGGTGCTGTCACAGGGATGGTGCTGTCACAGGGGTGGTGCTGTCACAGGGGTGGTGCTCTCACAGGGATGGTGCTGTCACAGGGATGGTGCTCTCACAGGGATGGTGCTGTCACAGGGGTGGTGCTGTCACGGGGATGGTGCTGTCACGGGGATGGTGCTCTCATGGGGATGGTGCTGTCACGGGGATGGTGCTGTCACAGGGATGGTGCTGTCACAGGGGTGGTGCTCTCACAGGGGTGGTGCTCTCACAGGGATGGTGCTCTCACAGGGGTGGTGCTCTCACAGGGATGGTGCTGTCACAGGGATGGTGCTCTCACAGGGGTGGTGCTCTCACAGGGGTGGTGCTCTCACAGGGGTGGTGCTCTCACAGGGGTGGTGCTCTCACAGGGATGGTGCTCTCACAGGGATGGTGCTGTCACAGGGATGGTGCTCTCACAGGGGTGGTGCTCTCACAGGGATGGTGCTCTCACAGGGGTGGTGCTCTCACAGGGATGGTGCTCTCACAGGGATGGTGCTGTCACAGGGGATGGTGCTGTCACAGGGATGGTGCTGTCACAGGGATGGTGCTGTCACAGGGATGGTGCTGTCACAGGGATGGTGCTGTCACAGGGGTGGTGCTCTCACAGGGGTGGTGCTGTCACAGGGGATGGTGCTCTCACAGGGATGGTGCTGTCACAGGGATGGTGCTGTCACAGGGGTGGTGCTGTCACAGGGATGGTGCTGTCACAGGGGTGGTGCTCTCACAGGGATGGTGCTGTCACAGGGATGGTGCTGTCACAGGGATGGTGCTGTCACAGGGGATGGTGCTCTCACAGGGATGGTGCTCTCACAGGGGATGGTGCTGTCACAGGGGTGGTGCTCTCACAGGGGTGGTGCTGTCACAGGGATGGTGCTGTCACAGGGGATGGTGCTCTCACAGGGATGGTGCTGTCACAGGGATGGTGCTGTCACAGGGATGGTGCTGTCACAGGGGATGGTGCTCTCACAGGGATGGTGCTCTCACAGGGGATGGTGCTGTCACAGGGGTGGTGCTGTCACAGGGATGGTGCTGTCACAGGGGTGGTGCTGTCACAGGGGTGGTGCTGTCACAGGGATGGTGCTGTCACAGGGATGGTGCTGTCACAGGGGATGGTGCTGTCACAGGGGTGGTGCTGTCACAGGGATGGTGCTGTCACAGGGGTGGTGCTGTCACAGGGGTGGTGCTGTCACAGGGATGGTGCTGTCACAGGGATGGTGCTCTCACGGGGATGGTGCTCTCACGGGGATGGTGCTGTCACGGGGATGGTGCTGTCACGGGGATGGTGCTCTCACAGGGATGGTGCTCTCACAGGGATGGTGCTGTCACAGGGGATGGTGCTGTCACAGGGGTGGTGCTGTCACAGGGGTGGTGCTGTCACGGGGATGGTGCTGTCACAGGGATGGTGCTGTCACAGGGATGGTGCTCTCACGGGGATGGTGCTCTCACAGGGATGGTGCTGTCACAGGGATGGTGCTGTCACAGGGATGGTGCTGTCACAGGGATGGTGCTCTCACAGGGATGGTGCTCTCACAGGGGTGGTGCTGTCACAGGGATGGTGCTCTCACAGGGATGGTGCTGTCACAGGGATGGTGCTCTCACAGGGATGGTGCTGTCACAGGGATGGTGCTCTCACAGGGATGGTGCTGTCACAGGGGTGGTGCTCTCACAGGGATGGTGCTGTCACGGGGATGGTGCTGTCACAGGGATGGTGCTCTCACAGGGATGGTGCTGTCACAGGGATGGTGCTGTCACAGGGATGGTGCTGTCACAGGGGTGGTGCTCTCACAGGGATGGTGCTGTCACGGGGATGGTGCTGTCACGGGGATGGTGCTCTCACAGGGATGGTGCTGTCACAGGGATGGTGCTCTCACAGGGATGGTGCTGTCACAGGGATGGTGCTGTCACAGGGGTGGTGCTGTCACAGGGATGGTGCTCTCACAGGGATGGTGCTGTCACAGGGATGGTGCTGTCACAGGGATGGTGCTCTCACAGGGATGGTGCTCTCACAGGGGTGGTGCTGTCACAGGGGTGGTGCTCTCACAGGGGTGGTGCTCTCACAGGGGTGGTGCTGTCACAGGGATGGTGCTGTCACAGGGATGGTGCTGTCACAGGGATGGTGCTGTCACAGGGATGGTGCTGTCACAGGGGTGGTGCTCTCACAGGGATGGTGCTGTCACGGGGATGGTGCTGTCACGGGGATGGTGCTCTCACAGGGATGGTGCTGTCACAGGGATGGTGCTCTCACAGGGATGGTGCTGTCACAGGGATGGTGCTGTCACAGGGGTGGTGCTGTCACAGGGATGGTGCTCTCACAGGGATGGTGCTGTCACAGGGATGGTGCTGTCACAGGGATGGTGCTCTCACAGGGATGGTGCTCTCACAGGGGTGGTGCTGTCACAGGGGTGGTGCTCTCACAGGGGTGGTGCTCTCACAGGGGTGGTGCTGTCACAGGGATGGTGCTCTCACAGGGATGGTGCTGTCACGGGGATGGTGCTGTCACAGGGGTGGTGCTGTCACAGGGGTGGTGCTCTCACAGGGGTGGTGCTGTCACAGGGATGGTGCTGTCACAGGGATGGTGCTCTCACAGGGGTGGTGCTGTCACAGGGATGGTGCTCTCACAGGGATGGTGCTCTCACAGGGGTGGTGCTGTCACAGGGATGGTGCGCTCACTCTCACTGCAATGTGCTGGCCCCGCTCTGGGCACTCGGCTCTGCCTGCCTGGACGCTGCTGTGGCTCTGACCTCACCAGAGGAAGGATGCTGGGCTCTGCTGTTCTGCTTAGAGCCACTGTCCTAGGCCCTCCTTCCTCTCTTGCTTCCCCGTCCCAGGCCATCCGACTGGGCTGACACAGTCCTCTCTCCCTCCTGCCGGTGGATCATGGGGCTCCCCAGAGCTCCCCTCGTCCTCACCCCAAACCCCTGCATGGTGGTCGTTAGTTCTCAACCTCCTTCCGTGAGGTATTGGTAGGGAGGCCTGGAGACACCAGTCCTGGCCCAGAGCCGAGAGCCGTCCCGGGCCCTGGAGTCGGGAATAGCTATTGTCCTGGGAGACATGTGTGGGTGACAGCTGCCCGTCTTTAACACACTGTGTCCGGAAGAGGAAAAATGATCACAACACCCCTTTAGCTCGAACGGGGTTGGGCCTCAGACCCCAGTGCTGAGCGAGGGCCCTGGGTTTCCTGCTGCAGGTCTGACAACCCGCAGCTCTGAGCCCTGGGGCCACCCCTTTCCCTCAGGGTCCATGAGCGTCCCGGCGGCACCAGCAGGAAGGACGGCCCTGGAAGAGCCCAGCGTTGCCGAGATTAGGACAGACGCAGGGACAGCCTCGGTCTGTGTGAGGCTGCCTGGCCAGCCCCCGTCTCTCCGTCCACGCCCACCGCGCCAGCACAAGGAAGAAGAGAAAGAGACAAAGCCGGGCCTGGGGGGCTATCCTGAGTCCACGCCTAGTGTTGGAGGGGAGAATAGGGAGCCCCTCTGGCCTGTCCTGAGCCTATGATTCCGGGTCCCCAGGAACCGCAAGACAGGCCGCCCCACCGTGAGCCGTGAGCCGTGTGGAGCCTCCAGAGGGATGTGCCGAGACCCTGTCCCCATGGACGCACCCCGTGCCTGCTCTCGACACTCCAAATGGAGAGAAACCGGCGAAGTCTTACTGGCTCCCTCCATCGACAGCTTCTGCTCATTCCGTTTCCATTGCACACGGAGAAAGACTACAGCACAAGACTACAATCACGTGCTTGACACTCACTGCTACATTCACAGGGAGTTTAAGGTTTTGGAGACGTACAGTCGCAGGTACTCGCGTATGTAAGTGCCTTTCAGTGGGCAGCAACGGCCAAGTATCGTTTTGAAACTAACAGGAATATTGTAAAATACAGACTCCCTTCAACCCATCGACTCACATTGCTCATTGACTTGCAACTGTTTCTCATTTAGTCAGACGCAGGGCCAACTGCAGAGCCAACGCAAGGCAATGATTTCAAGTTTCCTTTCATTTCAAGAAAACGGGAGGTTTGGTTCAGAGGAAAGGGCTCCAAGGAGCTCTGGTCAAAACTTGCTGACAAAGAGCTTTTCCAGAGCCTGCAGGGCACGCTGACCAAGTGCAATGGCCCCACGCTGCTCTGCAGACCCCGCGACTGAGGGACACAGCTGTGCAAGGGCCCTCGCCAGGGCCTTTCAGACCGAGACGCCTTGTGCTGGCGGGGGGTGGGGGGTGGGGGGGGGACGTGGTGCTGGGCCAGGCCGGTCGTCCTGGGCGCTGCTGGGAGCAGGAGGCGCAGCCCAAGTGCCTGACCTGACGCGGGAACCAGAGGTGGGGCCCACGCAGGAGGGTCTGCATGATGCCCCGGACGGCAGCAGCTCTGGGTGCCACCCGGTGGGCGTGTGGCCGCCACAGAGCGCCCGCCTCGGGGAGAGGAGGCAGCGCCATGCCTGGTCCCGGGGCTTTCCTTCCTCTCGGACAACCCGGATCCCCTTCCGTTTAATCTGCTTCGTGCTAATTCAGAAAGGACACACGTGTGTCATGAAGTAGAGATTGCAGAAACTCCAGTGCATAAGCTCATCACATACACTTTTGTAAGCCTAGGTTTTACTAGTGAAATCGGGGAACCGTTACCTTCCTTCTAAGTTGCTTTAACAGTGGGGTGTTGGGCACCCCGTTTAGAAGGGGGATGGGGACGCGGACGTGGCTCTCTGAGCCCCGCCCGCCCTGTTGTGAGTGACGGGGACCCCGACTTTGCTCACCAGATCCCACGTCTCCCCACAGCACGGACGTGCTGGGGACCCTGCCTGGTCTTTGAAGAGATTCCGTCCAGTTTGAAAGCAGAAACCTAACCCCTGCTGTGGATGCAGACACAGCAGAGGCGTCTCCACGCTGGTGGCCTCCGAGAAGCAGAGAGAGGGTCTCAGCGTCTCCTCCACAAACAGGTGGGAGTGGCCCAGCCGGCGTGGCTCAGTGGTTGAGTGTAAACCTATGTCCCAGGAAGTCAGGGTTCGATTCCCGGTCCGGGCACACGCCCAGTTTGCAGGCTCGATCCCCAGTGGGGTGCGTGCAGGAGGCGGCCGATCCAGGATTCTCTCTCATCATGGCTGTTTCTCTCTCTCTCTCTCCCTTCCTCTCTGAATAAAACATTTAAAAACTCAAAGGAGTAGGTGGCAGATCTGTCTCCAGTGCCGTGTGTTGACGCTGTTACCGACAGCCTCTGCTTTCGGAAGACGCGCCGCAGCCTGCATTGTGTGGTTTAGCAGAAAGCTGCCTCCATTATGAACTTGGAAGAAAATAATAGGAAAGTGGCCAAATGGGATCTTTAAAAAAGTTCAACCTGAAAACTAGAGACTAGCATTGAAATGCCTTTTGCTCTGAGGAATTCCCTGTCCTTCCCCTTTGCAAGGACGAGAATCTGGACCGGACGCCAAAGGCAACCCAGGACCCAGGACCTGCACCAGTGCCGGGTCTGACCGGGCAGAGGGAGGATGACCCGCGGGACACGCCCCTGGCGCGGCACCGTCTGGGCCAGAGTGCCAAGGGCAGCGCACCCTGCAGGCCCCTCGCAGACAGCGGTGAGGGAAGAGAAAGCGTCCCTCAGTGGGTATTAGAATAAACCGAAGGACAAGGCTGGAGCGCGCAGTGGTCAGGATGGTTTCCACCTGAGCCGGGCGGACCTGTCGGAGCACCGCCTGGTACCTGGGCCGCTCCGTTTGTGTGAACGAGTTTCATCTTTGAAAAGCATGTTTGGGGTTGAGGCACATTCTTTAGGGAGAAGACGCGGTATTTTTCCAAGTGGGATCTGGGCGAGGATCACAGAAACATAAAACCCAGTGCACTGAGGGCAATGCTGTCGCGGCAGCGGCGCTCGGGGGTGACGCAGCGGGGGTCCCGTGACCGGGGGTCCCGTGGCTGGGGGTCCTGTGGGCGGGGTCCCGTGGCCGGGGGTCCCAGGCCGGAGCCCCTGATTCCGCTGCTGTTAGTCCGTCCTTTCGGGAGCCCGTCGCACCTCCGACACACAGAGGACTTTGAAGGCCACTCAAGTCTGTGTTTAACCAGCTCGGCCCCGATGAACTCTCAGCCGCTGAGAGCAGTGGAGGAACCCCCCCCCCCCCCCAGGTGCTGACGAAGGATGAGCTCTCCCGCGTGGTGTGCGTGTGGGAACGTGGCTGGAGTGAGTTCTGGAGATCGAAGTGTCTTTGTCACACTCTCTTCTGTTTTTTCCTGCGTGGAAGCATTTTTAAGGTTTGCAGTCATTTACGTAACTTTGTAACCCTTTCTTAATGCCTTTTTCCTGCCACCCTGGGTGCCAGGGACGGCGTGTTTGTTCCCTGATGATCCGAGTTGCCTAGGACAGTGTTGGTGGGAACAAAGTTACCAAGTACCAGCTACAGGCACAGGCAGCAGCCGGCGGGGCGGGTGGCGGGCCCCGTGTGTTACGCGACCCCCAGGTGCGGCCTCACTCTCAGCCTCGGTGGGGAAGGTGAACGTGTGGAACGACAACAAGCCAGAAACAAAAGCACAGCTGTCTTTCTGAGAGGCGGTGAGGCGGTGGAGACGGGTGGGAGGAGTTACTGCCAGGCGCGGACAGCAGGGACGATCGCGGGGCGGCCGGGCAGTGCCGTCCAGGTGAGCACCAGGTGAGCCATCGGCTGGGAAACCATCGCGGTTCAGGACCAAGGCGTGTGGGGTGGCGGTGGGTGGGGGTGGATCTCAGAGAGAAAGGCTGGAACCTGGAGGCCGTGTGAGTCCAGATGACAGCAACCAGGGCTGAGCGGGAGGGGGTGCGAGGGGGCCTGTGTTTTGTAGAATGGCCTCCTGTCGGAATTTGTTGTTTTTCGCCTGGTTGGGCGGGGCCACAGGCTTCTGCCAGGAAGCGCAGAGGCAAAGGGCCGTTCCTATCGCGTTGTATGTTGTATCCGAGCTCCGTGCTATCGAAGTGTTTATGAGGAGCTGTAGCCTCTCACCAGGTACTGGGAGTCTTTGCCTTCAAACCTCCTCCCATATCTTGTCCCCAAACTTCACAATTCCACCTTCCCGCGACGCCGAGCGTTCACCCCCATCTCCCCCACAGCAGCTCCAGGAAACACGCCCGGAGGCACCACGGTCGCCGCCAGAGCAGGTCACGGTCCTGCCAGCTGCTTTCCTTCGGGACCATCCTCCCCGGAGGGGGACTCGCACTTCCCTCAGGGTCGGGGGCGGAGGGGGGAGGGGGTGTGGTGACAATGAGAGCCTCGCTGTGGGGACAGAGCGAGGCCCTGCATCACCGACACTGTACGTAGAAATAATCAAAAGCTAGTTACACGGCATAAAGAACAGCGCAACACAGGAATCGGAGAGGAGAAAGCCAGCCAGGGGCAGGCCAGGGACAGCTCAGTGGGAGGCCAGGCCATGGGGAGACCTGGGGTGGGTTCTCACGGCAGATCCCAATCTCGCATTGGGGTGCAGGCTGACACCTCCCTCTGGAGCCCCGGTGACCTCAGAGGGGTCACTGGTTCTCGAACTTCTGCAAATATTTCAATTCTTCAGCACGTAGCTTTTTTTCAGGCCAAAAGTTTGGGAATGTTTCTGAATGTCTTACAGATCTTTGTTCCTTGTATGGCCTTCTTAATCAACTAACTAGAAAAGGACTCTTTCCATCTAATTTAGAGGGGTGTGTGTGTGTGCGTGTTTGTGTGTGTGTGTGTGTGTGTGTCTGTGTGTGTGTGCGCGCGCGCGCAGGAGAGAGCATCCTGTTAAGAAGTGTTAGAAGTCTGTGCTATGTATCACTGCCCTCCCTCACAAATGCCCAGATGAGAGATCTATTTCCATCCCCACTCCTTTCCACGTGCGCTATAAGCACTAACCTTCTGCCCTAATTCTTTAAAGTGAGCTGTAGTTTCAATAGCCATGTCTGGTGCTTCCTGACCCATCTGTATCACATTCGTTATCGTAGCTTAGCCATTACAATAACTCCTTGTAGCACCAATATTCTCATCTGGATTCTAACCAAGCAACAGCTCAGCGAGCACCGTGAACTGCTTTTTCAAAAGGAAATGACCGAATCATCCCAGCTGGACACATTCAGAGAAACCCCGCCAGCTCAGCCAACATGTGACGGTCATGTGCCGTGGCCAGAGCCCCGGACGCTGGGAGAGAAGCCTGGTTTCACGACGCAAAGAAAATGCTGCTTTGGACAAAAGTGCCGTCTTTCTGTCACTGACCTGGTCCCCACCGACCTTCATGGGCTGCGAGCTACTGTAGGCAGAACCGAGTCTCGCAGGGGAGTGAACACCAGCGAGGAAACATCCCCTTGTACACGAACACGGGTGGGGGCACACGACGCGCACACGGATTTGCGCCGGCCCGTCCTCCTCTGTCACACGACTCTCTGTGGAGGAGTCAGCCAGGACGCGGGGAGAAGGACAGAGGAGGCTGCCTGGCCACTCACCGTGGGACCGGGACCCCGGCCTCATCACAGGCGACCACAGGAGGGCCCCAGCCACGGCGGTGTGGTGAACACTGACACTCAGAATTCGCGCCCGTTACTCAGAGTGTGTTCACAGCCACGCACGCTCCGTGGTATCGCCTCCACCTCAGTGTCCGGGGTGAACAGACACACAGACCACGAGACTCCAAACGCATTCCTCCTTGCTCAGGCTCCAGAACGTTAAACACAAAACAGATGGCTGGAGTAACTGGCAATCTCCACAAATGGCCACTTTCATCACATAAACTACTCAGCGCTAGGGTACCTTTTACATTCCTGATTGATACTTAAAATCTCATCAGTTGATCACACGTGACAGTGGAAGTAGCAGAATATTAAGAGAATATCCCGAGTGGCGGGAGCAGGGAGGCGCAGACGGGCTGCTCAGGCGGCCAGCGGCCTCGGAGAGCCAGGTCTCAGCGGCAGCGGCGGAAGGAAGGGCCCCTCAGAGACCATCAGACTCATCAAAGTCACAGGCGCGCAGCCAGGCTATGAGCGGCGGGGACGGGTCAGTCGGGAAGAGCCCCAGATAAAACAATAGTTGCTTATCCTGAATATTACCCCTGGCCCAACCCCAACTTTCTAGAAAAGGCAGTGAAAGATGGTCTAAAAAAACAGAATTTGCAGTTTTGCTTATTTTCATGGAGCCTGAGATGGCATTCCTACTACAGCTGACGCCAGCCTCCCCCAGGATCCAACAGGTCTGACGCAGGCGCTCCCCCTGCCCCTGGCGCCCCCATGCCGACATGGGAGACCGGAAGTGGCCTGTGTGGAGGGGCGCTCACTCCGGCTAGAGCAGTGGTGTGGTCCTTGCTCTACGGGACTTCGGTAAAATGAATCACTTCCTTATTTTATCCAGCACAGAAAAGAGTTCACATTCTCTGGAAACAAACAAATCAGCCAAATTAAAACATGAGAATATTTTATATTCCGATGCCTTTTCACGAACAAGTTTCATGTATCACCAAAAACCACCAGACATACAAATAATGTGAGGCTCATGAATAAGGAAAGAAATTAACACAGTGGTTTGCTGGGCCCAGAATTGGAGCTTTGAAAACAACCATGTTATGGATAAAGTCGGGGGCTTATGGGGGGAGAAGGAAAGAGAGAGCAGAGGCCGAGAGCACAGGCACATTAGTAAAAGGAACTGGGTGGAAATTTTAAGTCACAAAATCACAATATCTGAAATAAAGAAATACAGATTGGACAGGCCACCAGAGAATGGAGATGCTGAGGAAGAGGAGTAAATGAGGAGAGAGATCGCGATAGAACCACCTAAACTATAGCTCAGAACAGCAGGCAGAGAGCGGGGGGGGGGGGGGTGCCTTGTGGAGGTCCTGCCACTCACACAGTCACAGCCCAGAGGAAGAGGAGGGAGGGACAGAAACTCCTTTCAGGAGAGAACGGGCAGCCCTGCCGGGTGGCCCAGTGCTTGAGTGTCCACTGGTGAACCAGGAGGTCCTGGCTGGATTCCTCGTCTGGGCAGAGCCCTGGGAGAGAGGGGTCAGGGGCTGGACGGAGAAGGGCTCTGGTGCCCTAGAGCAAGCAGGTCAAACTCAAAGGCTAACATGGGCCAAATAAACAAGGTTTAAGTGTATGTGGCCGCAAAAAATACAAAAGCCCCAATTTCATAGAAATGTAGGTTTATTTCGATAGAGACATGCTGAATACAAAGGGCTAAAATAAGTGAGTAATCATTAATAGAACATTTTAATAAAAAATTAATATTTTTTCTTGAACATTAACTTACCAGACACTGAATAACTGCACAAATAAGCATAACGCAAATAAACCTATTTTTCTTGTTCTCTGAAAGCAAAATATTTCCTGTTGTGCACACCAAACAAGTCAGTCCAAGACTAATGACTGGCAATTGACTGCTAAAATATTCACTGCTAGTATTAGGGGAGAGAAATGGTGCACTTGTGTGTAAGGTGTGTAAGGAAAATGAATGCAACACGATTATAGTAATCAGTCATTAGCAAATGTTATAGTTCGTTATTAATAATCCTATCTAATAAGAGAGAAACATGGTAATTAGCATACGTCCGCTACCCTTCCCATTGGCTAATCAGGGCAATATGCAAATTAACTGCCAGACAAGATGGCGGCCGGCAGCCAGGCAGCTTGAAACTAACATGAGGCTTGCTTGCTTCAGTGACGGAGGAAACCAATGTTCCCTGCCTGCCTTGCCGGCCTCTGAGCTTGCAGTTTGAAACATAGTTACAAATATAGAAGCTAAACAAAACCCCAGAAACCTGCTTTAAGCGAGCTGGGATCTCAGAGCTGGAGTTGATACAGTGTTTCGATTATAGAACCCAAACAAACCAGATACCTGCTTTCAGCAGCAGAGGCCTCAGAGCTGGAGCCAGAGCTAAAGCTGGCCCAGAATAAAAAAAGAAAGAAAGAAAAAAAGGAGCAGTTGGGAGCTTCAGTCACTCACCAGCCTGAAAACAGCCCTCAGCCCCTCACCCAGACTGGCCAGGCACCCCAGTGGGGACCCCCACCCTGAAGGGTGTGTGACCAGCTGCAAACAGCCATCATCCCCTCACCCAGGCTGGCCATGCACCCCAGTGGGGACCCCCACCCTGAAGGGTGTGTGACCAGCTGCAAACAGCCATCATCCCCTCATCCAGGCTGGCCAGGCACCCCAGTGGGGACCCCCACCCTGATCCAGGACACCCTTCAGGGCAAACCAGCCGGCCCTGACCCATGCACCAGGCCTCTATCCTATATAGTAAAAGGGTAATATGCCTCCCAGCACCGGGATCAGCGGAGCCGAGAGGCCTCCTGGCACCGGGATCAGCGTGACAGGGGGCAGCACCCAAACCCCCTGATTGCCCTGTGGCTCTGTGTGTGACAGGGGGCGTGGCCACAACCTCCCTATCCGCCCTGCTCTGTTCGTGACAGGGGAAGGTGCCCCAACCCCCTGATCAGCCCTGCTCTGTGCCTGATAGGGGGGAGCTCCCCAACCCCCTGATCGGCCCTGCTCTGTGGGTGATAGAGGGCGGCACCCCAACCCTCCTTCCCCCACGGGCCCTGCTCTGTGTGTGATGGGGTAGAGCCATAACCTCCCCATCGGCCCTGCCCTGAGTGTGACAGTGGCGGCGCCCCAACCCCCTGATCGGCCCTGCTCTGTGGGTGATAGAGGGCGGCACCCCAACCCCCTGATCCACCATGCTCTGTGTGTGACAGGGGGCGGTGCCCCAACTCCCCTATCTGCCCTACTCTGTGAGTGACAAGGGGGAGCTCCCCAACACCCTGATTGACCCTGCTCTGTGCGTGACAGGGTACGGAGCCCCAACCCCCGTGATGGGCCCTGCTCTGTGCGTGACAGGGGGTGGCGCCACAACCTCCCCATAGACCCTGCCCTGAGTGTGACAGGGGGCGGTGCCCCAACCCCTTGATTGGCCCTGCTCTGTGCGTGACAGGGGGTGGCGCCACAACCTCCCCATAGACCCTGCCCTGAGTGTGACAGGGGGCGGCGCCCTAACTCCCCAATCGGCCCTGCTCTGAGCCCGACCAGGGGCTGCACCTAGGGATTGGGCCTGCCCTCTGCCACCCGGGAGCAGGCCAGAGCCAGCAGGTCATTATCTCCCGAGGGGTCCCAGACTTTGAGAGGGCACAGGCCGGGCTGAGGGACCCCCCAACCCCCGAGTGCACAAATTTTTGTGCACCGGGCCTCTAGTCCTATATAATAAAAGGCTAATATGCAAATCGACCGAATGGCAGAATGACTGGTCACTATGACGCATGCTGACCACCAGAGGGCAGACTCTCAATGCAGGAGCTGCCCCCTGGTGGTCAGTGTGCTCCCACAGGGGGAGCTCTGCTCAGCCAGAAGCAGGGCTCACGGCTGGTGAGCGCAGCAGTGGTGGCGGGAGCTTCTCCTGCCTCCATGGCAGCGCTAAGAATGTCCAACTAATGGCTTAGGCCTGCTCCCCGTGGGCCTAAGCCATCAGTTGGACATCTGCCGAGGGTTCCTGGACTAGGAGAGGGCACAGGCTGGGCTGAGGGACCCCCCACTCAAATGCACAAATTTCGTGCACCAGGCCTCTAATTGTGTTTAACAGGATATTATAAAAATTAAGTTACGAAATTTTTACTAAAACATTTCTTACATACCCTTATATTGGTTGGGCCACAAAAATATTCACTGTGGGCCGCATGTGCCCGTGGGCCACGAGTTTGATATGCTTGCCCTAGAGCAGTGATGGCGAACCTTTTGAGCTCGGCGTGTCAGCATTTTGAAAAACCCTAACTTAACTCTGGTGCCATGTCACATACAGAAATTTTTTGATATTTGCAACCATAGTAAAACAAACATTTATATTTTTGATATGTATTTTATATATTTAAATGCCATTTAACAAAGAAAAATCAACCAAAAAAATGAGTTCACATGTCACCTCTGACACGCGTGTCATAGGTTCGCCATCACTGCCCTAGAGGGTGTTCAAGAGAGATGGGGGAGGGGCGGAGGGCAGGAAGAAGAGGTGAGCTCTGATTCTAACCCAAACGGAGCTGTGTCCAGCAGGTGGGGCTCACGGGGACGGAAAACCCAGGGGTCGCTGGGGACATAGGACAGCGGGGTCACAGCAGCAGAAAGGGGACCTTCTGAGGGCGGAATCGGGGAGACCATGAGACAGCGGTCCCAGGATGACCTGCAGAGAGGAGCCACCCTGCCGTTCGGGCCCGGCACGCCTCCGTCTGTCATTTTAATTTGCTCCCTCAATCCCCGTCCACCCTGATTCCACGGACAGTTTCTTTCTGCTCTGATTGGTGGATTTCTGAGGAATGAGCTGCTGACCAACCCCGTGGGTGTGGAAACCCAGAGCTCACTCACGAGGGACAAACGCAGGTGGGGAGAGGCCCGGAAGACTCCCTAAGACCAGACAAACTGGGAACTGTGTGTAGGACTTGCTTTGCTGTCGGGGACAGAAGGTTAGAACCAGGGTCTGGGCCTGGGCCATGCTCCCAGAACCGCTTTCCCAGGATGACAGTGTAGAGGGCAGCGGTGCTGTGTTAGGGAACACCGGCCTGTGCTCCCCGAGTGGCTGTGGTCAGTGAGCAGAGCACGTGTTCATCGTGAACAGCTGGGAAACGACACTCCTCTCTGCACCTGTCGCCGTCAGGTGGCTGCCCCCCAAACGCTGCTGGGTGTGCCCCCAGATCCTCTCTTCCCAGGCCACCCAGCTCTCCATTCCCCGCCCCCTTCTCCTCTCAGCCCCAGGCGAGGGGAGCGTCCGGAGACCCTCCAACCCTCCGGGCTCCTGGCTGCAGCGAGGCCCCGCAGGGCATGCCTGTCGAGGGCACGGGGCGGCCCTCTCCCCAGAGCGCTCTCACCCTTCATTCTATGATGGACACAAACGCTAACATGTCCACTAAGAAAAGAGGTGCCCTTATACATAAGGACTCCCCCAACTCAAAAACAAGAAACCAACCAACCAATTAAAAAACAAGCAAAAGAATGAAACAGACTTGTCACCAAAGTAGAAGGTGCTGACAAAGGGAGGTGGGAAGGACACACACGGAATTCAACCCCCTGTGGCCAAGACAGCCCTGAGGCCAGAGGCCTGGCCTGCCTGAAGTCTGGGAGCGGACATTTCCTTTAAATAGCCACACCCGACCCCCCCCCCCCCCAGGCCACAGCCACAGAGAGGCCCGTGCACCCTGCTGTGAGTCCCACTGTGCGCCCCTCCTCAGCCCTGCACTGAGTCTACTGTGCGCCCTTGTGTGCCCCGGCAGCCAGGGTAGCCTCCCTCCCACTCTGAGGAGCAGGACTGCTTTTACTAAGGAAGGAAAATATCCACTCTTCACTTTCAAATAACTTTCCAGCCGCAGGCCCCACTCAGAGTGAGCCACTGCCAAGGGGCACAGTGGCTGGTTTGGGGCGTGGCCTCGGACGGGAGCAGACGGGACCACGCCACGCAAAGCCACAGAGACAGCTGGGGTTCCCATCAGCAGCTGCCGTGCCAGGAAGGGAATGAGTGACGATTTACGGCCCGTCCAAGTGAGACAGAAACCACATGTGCGTAAACTTCTTGCAGACGCTGCAGGTAAGCTCTGAAAACGCCCCTTTGCTCAAACTGACTCTCTCTCCCAGGAACGCGTCTGGGGACGCGGCCCAGCGGCATCAGTGACGGGTCTCCAGCGAGCAGGGCCCTGACAAGGAATTCACCATATTAATCAATCACTTTAACAAATCGGAAAGTTCTACATTTTTCTATTATTTCATAAACGAGGAATCTGAGGGTCAGAGAGCGACAGGAACTCATCCAGACTCGAGAGGGACTGCGGCATGGAACCAACCCTCGCTGGGCCTCAGCGCCTCTCCTCCGCCTGCCTTCTATATTTAGTCTGAGGGAGAGAGGCCTGGAGAATGCATTAACCCATCTGGAGGTGGAGCTTCGGCCTCTCCTGTGTTGAGGGCAAGGAGAGGACCCAAATGGGACGAGGAATCACAGGCCGGGGAGAAAGAAGCAGACACCCGTGGCCTCAACTTACCCCTCTCCACTGGCCAACGCCTTTCCCTCCCATCCGTCTGCATAGCTTCCCCCACCCCATCCCACCCCATGAAACTGTAATCTAATGCCCAGCACAGACTGGAACCTAACATGCAATCTGGTTCCAGGCACGTGCTCCGTGAACATGACCCGTATCCGCTTCCACACGTGCTGTGGCCGAGTTCGTGCCTTATTACGTGAGCAGAGCTAGTTTCCCAGGGAATGGCCTTTTCTCTTCCCATCGTGGGATGGAGCAGAACTAAATCAGCGTCTCCTCACCCCACGTCCACACGTCCCTTCAGGCACCTGCACCTCCAACAGCTCCGCTCCGCAGAGATTAGCTCCCCCCCCCCCGCGCCTGCCTCTTCCTGATGACGGTGGCGGAAGGTTCCTTTGGAAGTGCCTCCCTGGCTCCATGAGTCGGAGCAGCTCAGGGAAAACGCAGTCTTGGAAGGTATTTTTAACCGTCAGTCCAACCGAGAGGCGAAGAGCTGATGCGAGTTACAAAACGGTGAACCTCAGAAACACGAAAAGCGAGAAGCCAGGTCAGTGCGACTGTGACAGACCTGTAAGATGTCCAGAACAGGCACCTTTAGAGACACACAGTAGATTAGTGGTTGCCGAGGGCAGGGGGGGAGGGGAGACGTGGGCTGGGGGGTTGGAGGACGGGGGGTGGGGGGATTGAAGGGGTCAGGGATGATGGCCAGTGGGCATGGGAATAAAAGTGTTTCAAAATTGCATGTGGTTAGGGTTGCACAACCCAAGAATGTATGACAAACACTGACTCGGATGGCGTATGAATTATACCTCAGCAATGCTCTTAAGATACTCAGTTACAGAAAAGAGGTTAGTCCATGCAATTTTGGTATTTTTGGGTCTGTTGGAATTTCTTGAATGCTTACTTAAGGTCTATTTAATACATTTTTCATGAAGATTTGAGTTTTATCTAAGTTTGAGTTAATTTTCTAATTTTTATAAATGTTTATCAAACCTTCAAAAGCTATTAATTCGAGTTCTTAAGGTTATTATGTGACCTTGGGCAAGTTATATAACCTCTCAAAGCTTTTATTTGTTTAAAGTATATTTTTATTGATTTCAGAGAGGAAGAGAGAGAGAGGGAAACATCAGTGATGAGAGAGAATCACTGATCGGCCTCCTCCTGCATACCCCCCACTGGGGATCAAAAGCCTGCAACCTGGGCATGTGCCCTGACTGGGAATCAAACCATGACCTCCTGGTTCATAGGTTCACACTCAACCACTGAGCCATGCCGGCCGGCTCAAAGCTTGTGTCTTCACTGTGAAAGAAAGACTTACTGCACATGCTCCCCCTCACACACTGCGCGGTGTACACACACCCACACGCGGTGTACACACACCCACATGCAGTGTACACACGCCCACACGCAGTGTACACACGCCCACACGCGGTGTACACATGCCCACACGCAATGTACACACACCCACATGCGGTGTACACACACCCACACACAGTGTACACACACCCACACGCAGACACAGGAATCCTCCTGAGGAAGACGTTTCAGAAGCATAGGAAGGAGAAAAACAGTTTTGCATAAACACACAGTGAATGTATGAGACGTGTACACACAGGTGCTCTGAGAATCAGTTGGTCAAAGAAAACTGAATATTGTAGCTTCTTAGGCCTCAGGCTCTCGGGACAGTCAGACTCCACACGCTCACCCTCGAGAGGACAGCCTGGGGGACTCACAGGTTAATGGAGCAGAAATGAGGGACATACAGGTCACACCATGGAGGTCCCCGAGTTGATGCTCTCGTGAGGATGGAGTGTCTCTATGGACTGCACGCAAGGCCACCAGCTTGCCCAGCAGGGACACTGAGAAACGGCATCACCTGGCAGTCTGGCTCCCTGTGAGAGGACGTGCGGGTCAAGGGCCTGGGATGAGTCAGGGGTCAGAGGATAGGTGACCATCGGTGACAGGATGGAGCAAAAGTTTTGAGGTGAGTCTTTGGCAAATGAACTTTGGCTCAGATGAGCCAATTGATTCTCTTGACAAACTGGTTTACAGGAATTTCTTGAAACAACCACCAAACTTGCACGTACAGTGTCACCTCAGGATTGAGCTTGGTTACCTGGGAAACCAACTGGCCTGTGACAGGGCCTGGGCCAAACATCTGGGTAGCACCCCAGGAAGTGGGAACAGACCTGAGGGCTGTTGTGATTGGATGAATCAGCTACGTTCTGAGAACATTAAGACCAGAATTTGGACTCGAAGCAAGAAGCGACTGGGAGTGAAGAGGGCATGTTACAGTCAGAGAGCTACAGGCATCACCCCTGCGAGGGAGCAGGTGTCTTCGACATTCCCAGGAGAACGGAATCTGGGTGACAATCCAGATCCGCTGGAGACACTCCCGGGTCTTGGCTGGAAACTGCCTATTCCTCAACCTCTCAGTGCTAGTTTCCACCTCCAGGTACATCTCTTCTCCCCCGATCGCCTGTTCCGGCACATTCCTGACACCTTCGCTGCTGAGGCCCCTGATGGAAGGAGTCCCGGTGAGTCCTGGCTTCTATCTGAGAGGCACACTCCAGGGGATGTTATCTGGAGCTTATCTGCTCTGCCGGGGTTGTAAGCACCGATGGGATCCCTTCCCTCAGGTTCCAAGGCCTGTTCTTGCCACTCTTTGCAAAGACAAAATCTCCGTGTCACACGTCTAGCAGAAGCCACTGGCCATGAGACCGAGTGCAACGCAAAGACCTTTTGAAGTCATTTCCTTTGTCCTGTTGTGAGGCAAAGTTGAAAACTGGGGGATAAACACCTTCCGTAATAGTGACAATTATTTCTCAGGAGCACATCTGTGTTGAGCAGGGATTTCTTTGTTGAATTATAGTTGGTTGACTTGTTGAAACTTCAGAGAAATAGGAAAAGGTACACTCTCACGTCACCAGCCCGTATGTTCTATTTTGGAGAATGTTCCCTGTGCACTTGAGAAGAATGTGCGTTCTGCTGTTGGAGCATTCTGTGTGTCTGCCAGGTGTAGATGGTTTATAGTGCTGTTCCAATTCGGTTTCTTTTTGTTGTTAAACCTTTTTGTTTGTTTTTAAATGTTATTTTTTAATCTTCATTGTTGAAATTATTACGTATGTCTCTTTTTCCCCCTATTGATCCCTTCCAGCACACCCCCATCCCCCACTCCAGGCCCTCACCACCCAACTGTCTGTGTCCATGGGTTATGCATATACGCATACAAGGTCTTTGGTTGATTAATTCCCACTCACCCACCCTCCCCTGCCTTCCCTCTGAGATTCCACACTCTCTTCCATGTCTCTGGATCCACTCTGCTCATCAGTTTATTTTGTTAAATTAAATTCCACGTATGAGTGTGATGATATGATAACTTGCCTTTCTATGACTTATCTCACTTAGCATGATACTCTCCAGGTCTCTGCATGCTGTCTCAAAGGGTAAGAGATTCTTCTTTTTCATTGCTGCATAGTATTCCATGGTATAAATGTACCACAGCTTTATTATTATTATTATTATTATTGTTATTATTATTAAATCTTTATTGTTCAGATTATTACAGTTGTTCCTCTTTTTTCCCCCCATAGCTCCCCTCCACCCGGTTCCCACCCCACCCTCTGCCCTTACCTCCCCTGCACTGTCCTCATCCATAGGTGTACGATTTTTTTCCAGTCTCTCCCACATCCCCCACACCCCTTTCCCACCGAGAATTGTCAGTCCACTCCCTTTCTATGCCCCTGATTCTATTATATTCACCAGTTTATTCTGTTCATCACATTATTTGTTCACTTGATTTTTAGATTCACTTGTTGATAGATATGTATTTGTTGTCACTTTGTTGTTCGAGTGGCGGGTTTTAGAGGGGCAGTCCCAGCAACAAGGAGACTGACCTGTTCTCTGCTTTGGGAACCAACATGGTTACATTTACTCACCTGTTTTCTCTTTCTACTGCCCCGTCTCTGAGAAGTAAACGTTCCAACCAGTTCTGAGAAACTCCAACAACGACCAAGACAAAGTCAAACTCTTCATCCAGCGTAACGACATGAAACCCAGGAGGACCCTGAGGCCCAGCGGGCTTCTCCCATGTTCTCACTTTGGCTGTAACATGCTCTTGACCAACAGACATGGCCGGCATGGCGTCCAGCAGTCAATGAAACTGCCCCTCCCGTACTGACAGGTGCCAGTCAGGCTGCTCTAACAGGTACTTTCCTGGAAATGTCCTCAGGTTTTCTGGGCGGTCCTCTGGTGCCACCACGTGGCTGACCTGACAGCCCCCGAGTTTGCCACGGAGTCCTTCCCCCTCCCAATTCTGGAGGCACACTGTTGAGCTGTGTTAGCTGTTGAGCTGTGTTAGCTGTTGAGCTGCGTTAGCTGTGGAGCTGCGTTAGCTGTGGAGCTGCGTTAGCTGTGGAGCTGCGTTAGCTGTTGAGTTGTGTTAACTGTTGAGTTGTGTTAACTGTTGAGTTGTGTTATCATGGGTAACAGTTAGTTCACTTGTCACAATCTGCATTTCACCTTTGGATCTTCCTCAAAGGGTTGATCTTTTTCTTTGCATGAAAGAAACGACTCGGCTTCTCTGTGCTGTTGGCGTTTCTAGGGCATTCGACAAACACGCCAAAGTCTGCACCGCACGTGACTCTGCCCTCAGAATTCCCGTGTGCTCGTCCTGAGCCCAAGAGCTCCTTTCCTTCCTGCCCTGCCTTTGCCTCCCAGGACCCGTGGCAACGGGAAATGCAACGCGCAGGCTTCTCTCACAAAATGGGTGTGAGATTCAGCCGCGTCCTGAGAACCTTGGCCCAGCCCCTGGGAACAGAACGGCTGTTCAACTCGTCTCTGCTGACGGACAGCACGGCGTTTCCAATCTGAGGGGCTATGAATAAGTGTATATAAACATACGAACAGCTCTGTGTGGGAAATACATGTCCCGTTCACTTGGAGGGAAGACAAGGTGGGGGAGCTGGGGCTGCAGGGCATTTCCTGTGACCACGGGAGATGGATACCTGGGGAGGAGCAGGAGGGCAGGCCACGCCCCCAGAGGAGCAGCTGGTAGGACAGAAGGGCGGCCATGCAGGCACACTCCCCACATCAGCCGTCCTGAGACCTAACCTGTGATGTTCTCCTTCTCTCGGGTCAGAAGCCGCGCACTCACCGCCATGACCACGGCGCCCAGGTGTGTCTCCCAGGCACCAGACCCAGAAGGCAGACTCCGTGGCTTCCCGCACCGGCCCTGGAGCACAGCAGGTGTCGTACCAGAAAGGGGAGGGCGGCTGGGGCTGCACAGTGTGGCCCTGGCTGGGGATTTCACTGGCCCCAGGGGAGCCTGTCAGCAGGGAGCATGGTCGTGCCTCAGTGTGGCTGTCACTGGGCGTGGGTCACTCAGCACCCACACCACGGGCGGCTTCGAGTAAGGAGTGCTTTCACGATTGCGCTAGGTTCAAAGTGTTTCAACACAGAGCCAGGGGAATGCAAGTGCCGGCACAAAACAAAGTTACAGCAGAGGGAAGATGAAGATGTCCCAGCAGACACTCAGAAAACAAGCGCACGGGACTCACGTGCCCGCCCGCCGCCGTGCCCACGCGAGCCAGGACCGCGGCCACAGCTCCGCACGCCACCCCGGACCTCGCCAGGCCCGCCTTCTCCTGGGCCTGCGGGCCACAGGCCGGAGCCAGACAAGCCATCAGCTCCCCGTCAATGCTGCCTTTTCGCCTCTTTGGCTATAACTGTTCGTTGTAGGGGTTTAGAGTGAAAGGAAAATTACACACAGGAAAGGATGTGACTCCCTTCCAGGATTTATTGATTTTACCCGGAACTTTATCTAAGGCGGGTGTAGCGCCAGGGCCAGTCGCGCCTGGAAGACCATCCAAACTCCTTTCAAGCGGCAGAAAGAGAAGGAAATGCCGTCCGTTCGGGTCACACTGACACTGACTTCAAATGAGAAACAGGCCCCGCGCTCAGCAGGGAGCGCTGAGTTCTCAGTCACCGGGCGCAGCAGGGCGCGGGGACTTGGGGTCTGGTCCGCCGACGTCTGAGCGTAAATCCGTGACGCCCTCTCCAAATTCTCACCGACACATCCCATGGTGTGGATCTGAGCAACATCGGCCCATTAACACGAGGGCCTCCCACCGTCCTGGTTGCCCGCCCAGGGGAGCGCTCCATGCCCAGCAGCACGTGGCTGTGGGAGCCGAATCCCACGTCACCCTCCCCACGTCCCCCACTCCCCCCCACTCCCCCCCCGTCACCCTCCCCACGTCCCCCCCCGTCACCCTCCCCACGTCCCCCCGTCACCCTCCCACTTCCCCCCCCCCCCCGCCCCGTCCCCCTCCAGAACCAGCGCAGAGGGAGCCCTGACAGCAGGTGGGCAATCAGGGACTCGTTTCCTCCCACAGCCAGAGAGGGTGGAGCGACAGGGCACCAGGGCTTCGTAACAACGGATTATGAAATGCGTCTAAAACAGACGTTTTTGTTTGGTTTTCTACAGAAGTTTGAAATCGACTCCATTTAGTGGCTATAAAGGATCCCAGCAAGGGGCTCTGCGCTGAGGCAGAGGGGAGGGGAGAGGCGGACCTGAGCGGGAGGGCCCTCAGAGGGAGGCGGGAGCAGAGTCCCCACCTGGGAGCCCGAGGCCTGGGGACTCGCCTCCTGTGGGCTGCCATCGCCTGCCCGTGGCCGCAGCCACAGGAACCGTGATTCCTGGCCCAGAACACTGACGGCTGGGCCCCTGAAGGGACCCGGATCAGCAACCTTCGGTCTCCTCGAGTAAACAAAAAATGCCTTCGGTTCTTTTTAAAGGCCATTTTCATGAATTCTCTAAAATGTTCACTTCAAACTTTTAATGAAAAAGTCACTACAGAGCGCTGCTCACTGAGTCTGCGTAGTGTGAGAGCTGGATGCAGACTGATTGTGCAGCTTCTCTTCCCCGACAGCCTTGGCGACTGCGTTTCACCGAGAGCCTGGACGGCACAGCCGGCACTTAGAGCCTGGACGGGCGCAATCTCAGCCCTGGCGGAGGCGAGGGGCAGGACTGGGATGGGGTTTCGGCCCCGCGTCCAAGTTTCCAGCTCGCGGTACCAGTCCATCTGCCACGTGCTTCCTCAGACTTCTGTGGTTTCTGTTTTTTCTTTACAACCCTGTTTTGAAGAAATGGATGAACTGAACTGAACTTGCTTTTTTTAAAAAAACATGTAAAAGGACTGACATCTTCCAGCTAGATTTGAAAATTGTGGGAAAATGCTTTATAATTCCTGTTTTTCAGGTCAGCATTTTAAAATTCTACTTGTCTTGGGTTAAAAGCAGAGTAGAGGCCTAGCCGGGTGGCTCAGTGGGTAGAGTGTTGGCCTCTGGACCAAAGGGTCCCAGGTTCGACTCCAGTCAAAGGCACGGAGTCGGCTGCAGGCTCCTCCCCAGCCCGGGCCCTGGGCAGGGCACGTGCAGGAGGCAGCCAATCGGTGCTCTCACATCGATGTTTCCCTCTGTCTGTCCCTCTTCCACGCTCTCTAACATCAATGGGCACACATTCCCGGGCGAGGACACGGTGAAAAGCAGACCGAGAAGATTAAGGTTGCCAATGCGCTGCTGCTGGGCAGGAAGGACTAGCCCATGGGCGCGTTGGAAACGCAGGTTGCTGTTAGAGGCTCCGCACAGTGGGGGAGGCTAACGCAGGCACAGAACAGAGGACCTGTCTGTCCCCACGCCCATGGGGGCTCCACAGCTGTGCCCAGTCTTGGTGACTCCTGGTCTGTGCCCATGGGTGCACAGGGAAGTGAGGGGCAGAGGGTGGAGGTGGGAGGAGGGTCTTGTCCCCAGACTCAGTGACCGGGGGACACCAGACAGCACACGGGACAGCACCCAGACCCTGAGCACCGCCCCTGTGCCTGCAGGACGTCACAGTGTCAGCAACTAGACCAACAAACCAACAAGCAAAGCAGGACGAGGTCACGTGTCACCTCAGCCATGATTCTCATAAGTAGGTCAAGTGTGGCAGGCTCTAGCAGTGGTTCTCACCTTCCTAATGCTGCGACCCCTTAATACAGTTCCTCATGTGCTGACCCAACCATAAAATTATTTTCGTTGCTACTTCATCACTGTAATTTTGCTGTTATGAATTGTAATGTAAATATCTGATACGCTGTATGTGTTTTCCGATAACCGTGACCCACAGGTTGAGAACTAAAGGAGAAGTAAATCACATGGACCCACAACATTGTAAAGAATTCCCTCCTCTCCTGACGTTACTTATGTAGACAGAAGGAGACAGGGAAGAGATTATAGAAGAGGAAGATTCATAGGCCCGGCCAGTGTGGCTCGCTGGCTGAGTGTCGACCTGTGAGCCAGGAGGTCACAGTTTGATTCCCGGTCAGGGCACAGGCCCCGGATGCGGCTCGATCCCCAGTGTGGGGCGTGCAGGAGGCAGCTGATCCGTGATTCTCTCTCATCACTGATGTTTCCCGCTCCCTCTCCCTTCCTCTTTGAAATCAATAAAAATACACCTTTTTAAAAAGATCTTCACAGTGTAAGTACCTTGTGTTGCTTCAAGGCTGCACACCGAAGTCAATCTCGTAGAAGCAGCCATCGCTTCGGCTCCAACCGCACAGGGCGGTTTGCTGCTCCGTGATTTCTACACGTGAAGTCACACACTGCGCATCCCTTTGGTGTGAGTGCCTTAACATTATATTTGTGAGGTTGATTATATTATTGCACCATCTGTACACATAAAAGGCGACGCAACTGTCTGACCATCTGACTGGCCGGTAGGTATGATGCGCACTGACCACCAGGGGGCAGACGCTCAACGCAGGAGCTGCCGAGCGGCAGTGACTTGGCAGCAGCGACTTGGCAGCAGCGGTTCTCGGGTGATGCACCCAGAACCAGAGAGGAGGGAGCCAGATTCCAGGGTGCTTCACCTAAGAACCGCCCTCTCGCAATCCAGGACCCCTCAGGGGATGTCAGAGAGCTAGTTTCAGACTGATCCCCGCAGGCCACACCGAGGGCCCCACCTGCCAGAGGGACCCCACTTACTCGGCAGACGGCCTTCAAGCCACAGCACCGCCCAGGTGCGGCCGGCCGGGAGGGCCGGGGAGGACCATGGGGGGACCGTGGGAGGTTGGCTCCAGGGCGTGCTACAAATACAATTTGTCTTTTTAAATTATTTTCTACTTTTGAAAAGAATTTATTGAATGCACTGGGGTGACATTGGCTAATAACATTATGCCGTCTTCAGGGTACAATTCTGTGATACGTCATCTGTGTGTTGTACTGTGTGTTCACCACCCATGGCAAAGCTCCGTCCATCACCACTCACCCCCTTCACCCTCTTCTACCTCCAGCACCCCCTCTCCCTCTGGCAATCACCACACTTGTCTGTGGGTCTGAGGGTTTTCTGTGCTTAATCCATTCACCTCTGTGTGTCCTGCCTCCCTTGATAGCAAGTCACCCTGAAGCAAGGGTAGGGACTGAGCAGAAACAGGCCCAAAGGACAGTCTCCAGTGCCCCCTGGTGGCCCATCCTGGCCACTGTACCAGACCACAGAGGCTGCAGTGTTCAGAGGGGAAAACACTGGGGTTGTGGGCACTATTAAGTCCCATTAGATTGACGACCTGGTGTTTAAGTAATGAATATGTATTACTTTCTTGGACAAAAGCCACGGATGCTTTTATATGGTCCATAGAGACTAAATAAGGAGAAAGGATAACACTTCAGAGTACGCTGCAACCAATGACTGGAGAGCATCTGCGAAGCCAGACAGGCCAGTCAGAGGAAGGCCAGTGTCACATGATCTCACTCATATGTGGAATCTAATGAACAAAATAAACTGAGGAAAATAGGTCCAGAGACACAGAAGCATCTCACAGACTGAAGAGTGTCAGAGGAAGGCGAGCTGGGGAGGTGCTTGGGGGAGATGAACAGGGGAACCGATATGCACGTATGCATATGAACAGGGGAACCGATATGCACGTATGCATAACCCACGGACACAGACAAAAGCCTGGTGAAGGCTTGGGAGGGGCGGGTGCCCGGTGGAGGGGGTCAATGGGAAAAACACAAAAGGGACATTTGTAACACCAGCACCAATAAAGATAATTTTAAAATAAAAAAAAAATCAAACCTGGAAAAAAAGGACCCCTTCACCCACCGTGCGTGCGCTGGAGTCTACACTAAGGCTGTGCCGACTGCCCCGTGTCCATCCCGCAAGGCCCCCTCCGAGGCTGGGACCCTCTGCAGCTCCCACCACCCGCCCAGGACGCCTGGGAGCCTGGCCAGCCAGCGGGACCCCACCACGCGCCCAGGAGAGCACCCCCCCTCCGGAGCCATGCGCAGCTCAGGCACAAGCCCAGGCCAAGGGCCCCCAGGAGGAGTCGCCAGGAGCTGCCGGCTCATCACGGAGCCCGGGGGAGCCACGCAGTGGGGGCCAAAGGCTCGGCTTCCAAAGCCCACGGGACAGACGGTCCAGCCGGCCCCGAGTGTCCCTGAAACTGGACACATTTCCTTAAGCGCCGGCCAGTGGAGGCGAGCAGCTCCGTCAGTTCCCGCTGACCAGGCCCCCGCGGCTCATCCCGGCCTGAGCCGGCCTTCCTGCGTGGACCACAAGCCCAGACCCCACCAGCAGCACCCGCGTCCCTGCCGGCACTGCTACCCCCGCCGCTCCTCCTGCCCCACTGTTACAGGAGCCTGGGTCCTGCTGGGACGTTCGTGCTTAGAGACCAGTCCTGGCCTGTGGCCACGGGGAGCCGCCGCTGCTGGGCCTTTCAAAGCCAGGAAACGCGTTTCGTTGGTTTGGTTTGGTTTAAGGGAGACACATCAGAGTTCACACTGACATTTATGAACAAATTCAGGATGAAAGGGCTTTCTCGTTTGCATATATCTTTGCGTCTCCCCTTCATCTCTTTTCAAGCATTTAATGGGCCACAGATTAAAGAGGGGACTCTACTTAGTCTAAATGCTATGTGCTCCTTCAAACACACCCAGTCATTCCAGTCATTTCCCCTGCCCTTGGCCTGGGGGCTAATTAGACCTCGGGATCATCTACCTGGACCTGATCCAGGTGAGGCTCACCTTGTCCTGACCAGCTCGCCGCGGCTGTCTCACAGGTGCAATGCCGTCCTCATCTTGGGAAGCCTGTGCCGTGGGTGGTCCCTGGGCTCGGCACCGCGTGAACCTGTGCACCTGTGTGTTCATACAGCCTCGCTCGGGCAGGGGACACGTGAAGAGTGGGTCGCGGGGACGAGAAGAGGCTGCGTCCTGCTGGACCAGCAGCAGGACGAGAGCCGAGGGCCCGGGTGGCGGATGGCGAGGCCGGGGCACGAGGGCTGAGAACGGCAGGGCATGCGTGTTCCCAGCCAGTCCCCCGGGCCCTGCGGAACGTGAGGTCACTGCAGTTCTGCCGGGGCCGCTGCTCCTCCTGCACCGCACACCCCACCCCTTCCTACCTGCAGGGTTTCCAGTAAACACTGTGCCTGCATTTCCTCTTCCTCGTGACTTCAACATGTCCTTTTCTGTAGCTTTATGGTAAGAATGCAGCGTATAAGACATGTAACATACAACAGTATGTGTTAATGGTTTAAGGCTATTTAAGACTAACAGGCTGTTAGTAGTTAAGTTTTGGGGGAGTCAGAAGTTACACACAAATTTTTGACTGTGTGGGGGTTGGCACCCTAACCCCATGTTGTTTAAGGGTAAATTGCACAGTATATACAGGTATCATTAGGTTGCACACCTGAAACTAATACAAGGTAATGCCAATTATATCTCAATTAAAAAAATAAGTAAATCCTGTACGACATCCATCACAGCACAACTCCTGCTTCATCTTTCTCTTGAAACGACCCCTTCACCCATTCCCGGTTCCTGGTCTGAGCTCTGCCTTCGCTCGCGCGCTGGGTGGCGGTGGGGCTGTCTGCACCCGCGAGATGCCAGGAGCAGCCCCTGCGCTGTGACAACCAGAGATTGCAGATGTCCTGAGGAGCCACGTCGCCCCCTGGAGAGCCACAGCTCCGGCTCTTCTGGCTTCAAACGCCCGGCACCCACCACCGACCCAGTTCAGGAAGCCAACCAGCTGAGGACAGCGTGTGGCTGTGGCGCAGGCTGCACTGCAGAGGGCTGTGCTCTCGCACCCGAGTAGTGCTGAGAACCCGTGAGCACGTTTGTTAGTCAACATCAAACGTTCTTATCCTAAGTTAATAACTGTAAAGAGTATATTTTCTGCTGCCTTACAGGTTACAGACATGCTTGAAACATACTTCACTGAGAACCTTAAAGAGAAAAGAACTTATTACATTTGTGGAGAATGTCACTAGAAACCTAAGCTTGTCTGGAATGAACCCACCAGCCAACTCAGGCTACTGTGCACCCAAACTATTAAAAAAAGAAAAGAAAAAAGAAGACACCAGTAGGAAGGGCTCCTGGTGGCTAACTGGGCTGAAAAACACACACACACACACACAAACAAAAGAAAAAAACCAGTTCTGCATTGGGGTCTTGACCAATGGGGCTGAGGCTTTCAGAGCTGTGCAGCTCTGACCAATCAGAGTGGCTCTGTTTTGACCAATCAGGGACTGGGGCCGAGACTTCTGCCTATATAAGCCAGCTCCCCACTCTGGTTCCAGGAGCACGCTTTTCACCAAAGATGGAGCCCCCTTCCACCTGGCGGGGCAGCCTCGGGCCGCGCTGCTCTCACGGCCGTGTTGTATCACTGTTGGGCTGTTTGCACGGAGCAGTTTCCTTCTCACTGCACCCAAACTGGCGATTCCTGCTGGCCCCGAACTGGTGCCAAGGAGAACCAGTGGACAGTTTCAAAGGTGCAATTAATTGTCTGATGCGCCATCTGCACATCACCCTGTGTTTACCAACCCCATTCATTGCCTTCAGTCGCCGTGTACTTGACCCCTTCCCTCTGGTTCTCTCTCTCTCTCTCTCACACACACACACACACACACACTCACACTCCAAGAGAGCTGGGCCTCTCCCTGGTCACTGCAAGGGAAGCAAACCAGGTCTTCCTTCCGAGTTCTCCCTACTCCCACTCGGACTCGTGGGTTCCCGTTGCGCAGACTAAGGAAGGACAGGAGGTGACGGAAGTCAGCAGACTGCAGGGCTCACGGCTACAGGTTCCGCCTGCACACGCGGCCCCAGGACACACTGCAAGACGGACAAGGTCTGCGCTGGCCGAGGCCAGACGGACATGGGTCACTCCTGTTCCCAGGCCAACCACCCCCTGAAATGGGGTTCTGGGAGGCTGGGTTCTGCGGCTGTGACCCTGGGATCTGACCGCCAGCCGTTCCGGGCGCGGAAGAAAGCAGCAGCCGCAGAACCTGGAGGGGAAAAGCAGAAAACAACCTCCCACAGGTGCCAGGGGGTTCCCTCTTCACAGCATCCTGAGTTGCCTGCGTGGTGAGGCTGCGACACCAGGGGGCGCTGTCTCGTTGTAGAACGCACCAGGGCACCTGCTCCCAGCTATCGGAGCCCCTGGGCCTCACGGGGACCAGCGGAGGGTTTCTGGTGATGAAGTCTGTTATTTGCCACATACTATGGTACAAAGCACACCCTCTCGTCTGTGAAATGTCAGCAAGGCTCAGCTTCATGAGTACTCTGGGGTGGGTTCCGGGTTTAACACTGAAATCGTTAGGGAGCCCTCTTGAAAAACACCACCCAGCACAACCAGAAAATTCACGTCAGAGTGAACTTACCGCTAAGAGGAAGCACAGCCGACATGCTTTATGAGTCTGACACACGCTCCAAACATAACAAAATCCATGTAAAAACGTTTGTCCAATAATTACCACATATGCACCAAATTTCCCGTTTTTCTGCATACAATTTAACCACCTTTTCAACTGCCAATGGCTGTTTCTATTTTAATGTGGTTTCCCGTAAAGAGAAAGAAAACGGCTTCCACAGATGCAGCGACTCTATTGTTGTTATTAATTCTCAGCCACAAATAGGTGTTCGACTGCAGAGGAAACACCTGCCTGGCCAATGCCCTCCAGATGGGCACCTGCGACGCTGGCACGATCACCACAAACATGTCTATTCCGTGCGCATGTGTGTCGGCCACGGCGTCCTGACAGGACATTCTCGGAGAGAGGCCTTCTGTCTGGACCAGGCTTGGATATGCGTTTACATGGATAGCGTCCTCTCTTAGACAATATATAGTTGGGTCTGTTTTCACAATTAATTCTGACAGTCTTTGTCTTAACTGGTGTATTTAGCGCCAATGTTTAAAGAGACTGTTGATATTGCTGAATTAACATCCACCATTCTTATAACTGGTCTCTATTCATCATGCTTATTCTTTTTCCCAGCCTTCTCTGGTTATAAGTGACCAGTTTACATGATTGCATTGTCTCCTTTCTCTTGGCATGTTGAGTACACGTCTCTATGAGCGGGTAAGGGGGTGCATGTGCACCAGGACTACCACCCATAAGAAGGAGCCTTGCATCTGCAGCAACATGGAGGGACCTGGGGGTATTGCGCTGAGTGAAACGAGTCAGTCAGAGAAGGATGGCTGCCGGATGGGAGGGACTTGGGGTGAAAATGGCCTGTTATAAAAATAGTCACGGTTTGTAAAGCGCGGCTTAGGGAATATAGTCAACAATCTATATACATAAAAGCCTAAGCGACCGTTACGACCTAAGGACCAGTCGCTATGATGTGCACTGACCACCAGGGGGCAGATGCTCAGTGCAGGAGCTGCCCCCTGGTGGACAGTGTGCTCCCACAGGGGGAGTGCTGCTCAGCCAGAAGCCGAGCTCACAGCTGGCGAGTGCAGTGACGGTGGCGGAGCCTCTCCCGCCTCTGCAGCAGCGCTAAGGACCCCTCAGGGGATGTCCGCCGAGGGCTCCTGGACTGCGAGAGGGTGCAGGCCGGGCTGAGGGCCTCTCCCCTCCCCCAGTGCATGAATGTCGTGCACTGGTCCTCTAGTCAATTATAATTAAAAATAAACTTTTTAAATTATGTTGCTAAAACATGTTTATGCTTGTCCTGTGCCCTTACAGGTAATCATGTCCACTTTCAAATACCACCACACACTTCGTGGGCAGTGCAAGCACCTCATTACAGAGACTTCCCAATACCCCGACCCTCCCTGATGGCACGATGTTACTCATTTTGCCTGTCCTATGCTATCATCACCCAAAAAGGTGTTCCCATTATTTTGAACAAAATACCTTGTATGCCAGACAAGGAGAAGGCGGTATTTTACTTTCCGTCACTCTCCTTCCCGAACGCTCTTCCTCTCTGTATGTAGGCATGCATTTCTGCTGCCGTTTTCCTGCTTTCTGAAGAAGTTCTTTCACCATTTCTTGCAGGGCAGGTGTGCTGGCGATGAAGTCCCTCAGCTTTCATTCCTCTGAGAGAATCTATTTCTCCTTCACATCTGAAGGATCACCCACTGGGTATTGAATTCTGGGTTGGTGAGTTTGTCCTTTGAGCACTTAAAATATGTCCCTCCACTCTCATCTCTTCCACACGAGAGTGATGGGGCTGTCATCCCTCCTCCCTGCTGTATAGGTTGGGTGGGTTTTCACTTCTGTTCTTTGAAAATTTTTCCCTTTGTGCACTTTGAGGACGAGACACCAAGGTGTATGTTTAGTATGTATTGTGCAGTGTTCTCTGAACTCGCTGGATTTCTGGTTTTGTGTTTGTCATTAAATTTGGAAAATTCTTAGCTATTATTACTTCAACTGTTCTGCTCTATCCTCTCCTTCTTCTCTGTTACCCTCATTATGTGTGTGTCACCTGTTTGTAATTGTCCTAGAGTGCTTCAGCCATCTCTCCTGGTTCTTTTAAAACTTTCATTCTTTTTTTGTTTGCTTTGCAGTTTGGGACCTTCTGTTGACATATCTTCAAGCTTACAGATCTTTATTTCTCTCTCTCTCTCTACCTCTGTCTCTATCTTTATCTCTGTCACTATCTCCCTATCTCTGTCTTTGTCTCCCTCCTTTTCCCAAGCCCAGCACACGTTTCTCTCCCTGTTTGCAATGATCACAGCTGTGCCCACTTCTTCTTTCTCACCCTGAACTTCCCTTTTGTAAAACTTTCACAAGTTGGCCTCGGCTGCTGCATTGGGAGGGATCATCTGCAAGTGATTAGGGCTGTGCTCGCAGGGCGGCGACGAGCGGTGGGAGGAGGGCTCCGCTGAAGCCATCAGGCTGCTCTGAGCTGCAGGCGACAGCCTCTTTGTTGTTCACAATCAATCAAGAGTGGGTTTACAGAGGTCTCCTGAAGACACTCACATCTCTGTCCTCATTGCCTGATTACTGCACATCTCGGCAGAGGCCCCTCCCGGCAGCCTGTGTGATCCTCGCCTGTGGGCCACGGCTGGCCATTCACTCTCCCTGCCCTCGGGGCAGGGGTGGGGGTGACCACTGCTTCTTGGCAGCAGAAGCTCAGTCTGCTGACGGGCACAATCAGGAGCTGGAAATGCACCATAACGGAGCCCTTTTATCGAAGCCCAACAGGCAGGCGAGGGCTGGGATTTGAGTTGCCATCTGGATGGAGGGGCCGGTCCCCGGCTGTGCTGGACCGCAGGCAGGGACGCCAGGCCACACGGAGGGGCATAGCACTGCCCACAGACCCTCGGGACTCAGCAGAAACTGAAGAGACACCCACCCAAGCCCTGCCTTTACTAAAGAGACCACCAACAGGCAGGGAGTGACGTGCAAAGGTTTGCACCGTTCCACCCGGGTGCGAGCGGCTGAGCCTGTTCCTCCTTCAGTTCACGCTGACAGGAGAGGCCACTTCCTCTCCTGAGCCCCTCTCCGCAGCTGCACCTCAGTGCTAACTCCCTGGCACTCATGGTCCACACTGAAGGACCCCCTCCTGGCGGGAGCAGCACCCAGAGGAGGGGGGAGGCTCCTGTCTCAGTGAGCGAGCACTGGCCACCTCCCAGGAGGGGGTGTGGTCGAAGGGACAGGCCCACGGGTGCTCGGAACCTGATACACGGAACCCACCAGAGACCTCCCGACACCGGAAGCAGTTAGAAGAGCGCCTCCTGCATGTTTGTGCAGTAATCTGCCATGTGTGCGAAGGCTCAGACGTGAACACGAGTGTGGGGCGCTCTGGGACGTGTTGGTGCCCTGCTGCCCGGAGCTGCCTCTGCACACGGCCCCCAGATTACAGAGAGGCACGGTGTCCTTGGGGCACAGACAACCCCCATCCCGCATTCTCACATGTCCGTGACCCCCGACCTCTCCCCGACCTCCTGAAGCGCAGCTTCTCACAGGGAGGCCGTGATAAAAACTCTCTTCCTCTGAGTTGTCGTGAGACTAGGTGAGAACACGTGGGGAACGTGTGCTGTGCTTGCTGGCACCGACCCCGCAAAGGTGCGCGCAGTCACCGCGACGGCCCTCACCCTCCTGAGCCTGGGGCAAGGGCAGGTGAGGCACGTGAGGGCTCAGTCCCCAGCCCGAGCCCCTGAGCCAGGAAGCAGATCTGCCGTCCTCAGTGCTGGCCAGTGCAGGACAATGTGAATGTCACTTGAGGGGGTGAGTGCGTGAATTGTTTCCCATGAGGAGATGGCCTTTGAGTAGCTGCAATGCAGTCAAAACTACTTTTTAGGTAAGACGTTCTGAAACTTAAAAATGACAAATATACAGATACACGAAAAAACATATACTTGTGCTCTATAGCTGTAGCAAGCAGGAAGTCGTACCCAACCTTCTAACCGATGACGTAACTCCCACACCCCGCACGGTGATGAAAGGCCCCTCTGGGAGGCGCAGTGGAGAGCGTGGTGCGTGAATTCTGAGGGGACAGCTGCTGACCTCACACTGTTGTGCATGTGATCTGTTTAAAAAGTCCATGGAGGAAGGAAGGTTCCTGCCAAGTCATCCTTTAGAAACCCCCTGTGGCGGATCCTGAAATCTTGAAATAATTTCCACATAAGTGTTTCCATTCTAGAATAATGGGATTTGGGAAAACTGACCTTCTTTCCACTGAGTAGAATTTGAAGGTCATGTACTTTGTGATCAGAGAGGAGAAAACAAGACAAGGGAGCTGCTTACACTTGTCTGTGGAGAAAGCGCTTCGATCTCAGTGCGGTTTGGAGCATCTGCAGTAACAGGGGCTGTTTACACGGACACCTGGTTCATGTTAAATTAACTCTGACTCGAGATGTGAAATTTTAATACCGTGTGAAAGAATGCAGGTTACACACCTGTGTCATCCCAGGGCACGTGGGGCCTGGACTAGACCCACAGACCCTGCATCTCTAGGTGCCACTGACAGGGGACGGCAGCAATCACCCCCCGCCCCAGTGGGCTTAAGGAAAATGCATTTGGTTTGCACTAACTTCAGTGACTGCCAGAGTGACCTCCTCCACATCAGGGTGTCCCCGACAGAGACGCTCAGCCTGCCCTGGTGGATTTGGGTTATTTTAGAATTAAGGTAGTAAATAGTTACTTAGCTTATAAAGAGAGAACATGCAAAATAGTTTCTCATTTTAGTGGCCATTATATAACATAAATTGTATTGTATGGTGTAGGGAGCGGCTATAGGGTTAAGCCTCGGACTGACCTGTTGGCAAAGCCACAAACAAGTCCCAGCTTAGAGGGCGCAGCCCCTTAGCATAATTAGGCTCGACCTTATGACTCTCCCTAGATCTTATCTGGGTAGCTAATGGGCTGCAGGAGATGCAGCAAGTGCTGCCAAAACAAATGAAACTCACAAGAACACTGTAACTATGGTGACCACTACCTTGTTTACCTCTGACTATAAAATAAAGGCTCAGCTTGCCTCTGGATCTCTCCCTGTGGCCTCAGCCAGGCACAGGAAGATCCACCTAGACCCAGCTTATTCTCTCTGTCTTTTCTACATCCTTTGCCGCCCTGCCTCAGGCTCACCGAACCCTTGGCTGTGCTGGCACAGTGCATGTGGCGCCCAACATGGGGCCTGAGTTCAGGGGAACTACAATTGTCAGGTGAAAGGACGCTCCAGTGAAGCACGTGCAGAAAGCAAAAAGGAAGGTAAGGAGGGAAGTTTAGTGATAACTAGGTGTAAAACATGGGAAATTCAGGAGCGCAGGAAAAGAATTATACATATCCATGCTTCAGCTATGCTACAAGCACAGGGCTGTTCTGTGAGGTATCAACAGCTTTTCGATTTGTTGGATTTTGTAAGTAAAACCTGCCCATGGTTTCCTGAGGAAGGAAAGGTAAATGTAGAGACATGGGAGAAGGTAGGAAAACAACTTAGAGATCATTATATAGCTGAAGATCCAGGGAGAATTCCTCTCTCTACTTCCAGTCTGTGGTCCCTGATTTGGGACTGCCTAGAGCCCACTCCCGAAAGGGAGTGGATGAATGTGGCAGGGGAACTAAGATGGAGGGTGGAAGGTTACCAGAGGCTTAATATTGCTGCAAAAGCTTGTCTCTCTCCTGGAGACTACTTATTGTGGAAGTATTATATTCATGTCTGTGCTGCCATTGGACCAGCCTACGTTCAAGGAGCAGTATTAGCTGCCGCATTAAAGGAGATGTTACTTGCTGGTCAGCAGAAAAAGAAAGGGGGATGCTTTAACTGTGGCAAACTAGGGCATTTTGCTAAAAACTGTAATGCTAAGAATGGAAGTCAACAGGCTACAGGGAGTGGAAACAAGCAGCCTGGACTATGTCCAAGATGCAGGAGAGGAAAGCATTGGGCAAATGAATGCCACTCCAAGACTGATGTTGTTGATAATTTAATGCCCCCTATGCAGGGAAACACCTGGGTCCCACCAAACAGTAGGGGCCTTATCCTTAACCCCACTGCAGCCTTTCCAGCCAGCTCAGTAAACCTTTATCGTGCCACCCCGGGAAGCACAGGATTGGCAAGTCCTTCCTGGGGTGAGAGATCAAGACTCAGGCAATAGCGGAAAGCACCAATCCTACTCTTAAAATACAACTATAAAAACAAAAAAGGGGGAGAGAAAAATGTTATGTGTTAAATTTTTTGAGTTACAATGCAGAGAGTTGTACAGCGGCCAAAAGGCATTGGGCCACGTCTACAATAGCCGCTGCTGGGTTAGCCCGGTGGAAGGATGCACAAACCAGACAAGAGTTTTACCAGATTTAGTAATGATGTGGGCAAGAGGTTGTTTTCTGTATCTTTCCAGAAGGAGCAGTGCAGCCAATCTGCGTACCAGAGTGTTACGTGCGACACCACAATGGACCCAGAGGAGCTCCTTGTCCCTTCGCTCAAAAGACCGAGAGTTGCCCCGATGACAGCGATGCGGAAAAGGAAGATGATGAAGGCTACGCAAGGGACTGAAGTGCCAACATGGGGTCGGCTGGAGAAGTTAACAACTGAGGCCCAGCAGGTGGTAGAAAAACAAGGAGTGGAAGCTACTCCTTTAACCATGTTTCTGGCTAGGCTAGCAGTGGTTAGCTGCCAGTCTTCTGCAAAGTCTTGCACAGCCAAGTCTGAGGACTCTGAGTAAATCAGTAAAAGAAACTTTCATTTAGTAGAAGAATGTTACTGTAGTTTGATTTCTCTCTCATTGCTATGTTGCATCGCATTGTTTTGTTAATAGTCAGAGCTTTATTCTTGATGTTTAAGTTTTAAAATAACATGTCTGTAGTTTGGGTTTTGCACTGGCATGGTTTTGTTATTGTTTTAATAGCCAGAGTTTTGTTCTTGATGCTTAAGTTTTACTTTCATTATGGTTGCTTAAAAATAAAAGAAGGGTGAGATGTAGGAAGCGGCTATAGGGTTAAGCCTCGGACTGACTTGTTGGCAAAGCCACAAACAAGTCCCAGTTTAGAGGGCACAGCCCTCTTAGCAATTAGGCTGGACCTTATGAGCTTCCTAGATCTTATCTGGGTAACTAATGTGCTACAGGAGATGCAGCAAGTGCTGCCAGAACAAATGAAACTCACAAGAACATTGTAACTATGGTGCCGATTACCTGGCTATAAAATAAAGGCTCAGCTTGCTGTCTGGATCTCTCTCCGTGGCCTCAGCCATGCACAGGAAGATCCACCTAGACCAGGGGTGGGCAAACTTTGACTCGAGGGCCACAATGGGTTCTTAAACTGGACCGGAGGGCCGGAACAAAAGCATGGATGGAGTGTTTGTGTGAACTAATATACATTCAAAGTAAACATCATTACATAAAAGGGTACGGTCTGGTTTTTTTTTTTTAGTTTTATTCATTTCAAACGGGCCAGATCCGGCCCGTGGGCCATAGTTTGCCCACGGCTGACCTAGACCCCGCTTATTCTCTCTGTCTGTCTTTTCCACATCCTTTGCCACCCCCCCCCCCCAGGCTCACCAAACCCTTGGCTGTGCTGGCACGGCGCAGTATGGTGGCCTGAACGTATACAAGGCAACAAAGGTACATCGTTATGTGTTCAAACCTTCACAACGTCCTCTGTTTCCTATAGTGTATTTATCATTATTCTTGGCACATAAAAAGTTTAGTCTGCAAAGGAATTTTGGAAGAAAAATAGGGAATGGAAAGGAGTGTGTTCAGAATTTGGCATTGAGTTTGGGGAGGGGAGGCACAGCAGACAGCTCAGGGCCCCCCACCCAGGAGAATCACGGAATTCCTGGAAGCAGGTCTCCGTAAGAAAGGAGAGCCAAGCCCTGCGTCCAATCACCAACTTCCCAGGAGGTCTTGGCAGCTAGAAGCCTCACCCGTGCCAGCACAGAGCAGGGTCCATCCTGTGAGCGAGCCATGGGCTTGCATCTCTCAGAAAGCCATGGGGGAGCATGAGGATCACCAGGTACACCAGCCGAGAGAATGACCAACGACACACTGAACAGTCACACCCAGAAGCAGGAACCATCTGTGCACAAACAACCCACAGAGACTTATGTAGGTGACCCTGAGCGGTGCGGTGGGGAGGAGACGGGGCCCCTTGATGGGCAGCCTGTGTCCTGTGAGTCCCAGTGCAGGTGGCCCTGAGCACTGGCCTTCCACCGTGGAGGTGCTACAGTGGAAAGGCCTGTGACCTAGACACGGGTGATGGAAGAGCCTTCTGCTGACAGATGGTCTGAGGGTCTAGAACAGGAAGGTGTCGCAGCCTCTGGAGGTGCCAACACCGTCCAGGGACAGCTCCTGTCAGTGCCCAGGTGTGAGGAGGGAAACCATGGCAGATGACAGGCTGCGAGATAAGAGGGGGCCTGTGTGCAGGGGCTGCTGCCATCGGACACGGAGTGACAGTGAGGAGCCACCAGGGATGAGGCGCAGACACCAGCCAGAGTCTATTTGGGGCATCTCCACAGGAAGACACATGTCTTTCTCCCATGAGCAGAGGAGGCATGGCCAAAGGTGCCTCTTCCGTCTGTCACTCACTCGTCATCAGGGCCCGAGCTGGACCTGGCACCTGGGTCACTCCCTGTAAACCAGCAGTTGCCAACCGGTGGTCCACGGATCACTGGTGGTCCGTGAGGTCCGACAGGGTGGCGACCGCTGCTGCAAACCCCATTAAAGGGAACAGAATGAGTGACGGGAGAGCTGCTAATGACAGAGCCAACAGCCTAAGCTTTCTGCTCTCAATCCAGTTAAACCAGTAAACCCTCCCAGTCAGATGAACAACCGATAGAAATAAACGGTGTTGATCGACAGGTGGTTTGTTGAAAGAATGAGAGCTGCCTTATGACCTTCACCGACTAATTAGACATTCATCTCAAAAATTCATCTTAAAAAGGAAGCAACAGTGAGGGAACAGCTGACAGACAAATGTGAGTGGAACTGATGTTAGTGTCTTCGAGCTGCCTGAGGCCCTCAGAGGGGCCCCTAGCAAGCAAAGCTATTTCAGAATAACATGAAGCACGTGCTATGCCCCCCCAAACCAGTGCCTAGTTTGGAAGTGGGGCCACTGCAGGTGCAGCGGGTTAAGATGAGGTCACGAGCGTGTGCCCTCATCCAACACCGTGGTGTCCTTCTCAAAAGGGAAACACCACGTGGACGTGAACAGCAGGACTCAGGCGAGACAAACCCAGAGACGCCAGAGATGCCAGCAAACCCCCGAGGCTTCAGAGGAGCCACCTCCCACCTTAACCTTGGACTCTGTCCCAGACGGTGACCCAGGGGGGAGGGGGCGCTGCGAGAGCAGCCTGGACCTCACGCGTGCACGCCCCCGTGGCTGTCCCCTCACAAGTGTTCAGCCCAGACACGTAGGAACAGCGTCTCAGGAACCATGGCATGTGCACGTGTGTGGTCTCTGCCTTTTCTAGAATATTCTAGGGGGAGAGTACACAGAGGTATGCTTTCAGAGATTGACCCAGGCTTGTCTTCTTTCTGCAGCTGTGTTTGGACTCAGCACCATCTAAGCTCCAGAAAAACCCTTCTATGAAAATGCTTCACAATGTGGCGCTGACATCTCCGCCTCATCCCTAACTCTCAACACCCCAGGATCTCTGCACCCAGTGCCCAATGGGCAGGGCCCTGCTGGGTAGGCGGCGCCCGAGTTGGGACTCGATGTACTGGCTGTCAGTACTGACCAGCCTTCCTTTGGAGGCCATGGCTGCTGCCTCTGAAGAGCGTTTCTGCTGTGGACACGCCTGGAGAACCCCCACCCACAGATCTGCCGAGCATATCAACAACCAAGCGTGTCCCGAGCGGTGCCAAGGAGCCCAATAGAGGGCAGCGCCTTAAAGAACTCTTCTCCTAAATGGAGGCCAGGTGTTGTGTAGGTGACCCGAGAGGACGCCGCAGTCCTGATTCCCATAAATAAAAGGAAAGCTGTCGGGAAGAAAAAGCCAAGATAGGTCATCTTTAAGCCATCAGCATTCCTGCTTTTTAAAAACTCTTTGTCAACTATGAATCCATTTTTATATCAAAATAAAAAAATGCTAGTAACAGATGACAATTACGTCATGACTTGATGTGGGGATAAATGTGGCTTGAATGCTGGCACCGTGGATACAAGACCCCGTGGGAGCATGGCTGTGCAGGCACAGACTGCAGTGGCAGGAACGTGGGGTCCAAGGTGAACTCACCACCCGCTCAGATACGTTTCCACCTGCGCTCGCCTCTGCTCTGGGTCTGTCCCACCAGGTCTGTCTCCCCAGATGACCCGGCTAACCTGTACCCCTGGCTCAGAAACCACTGGGATGCTTACCCCTCACCTTTATGGAATTTCCACGGGAAAGTGTCATGTGATGCACAGGCTTTTGTGTCTGCCTTCTTATTTTCTGCATAAGATTTTGCAACCCATCCAGGTTGCTGAATGTACTGGCAGTTTGGTTTTCCTTAATTGGCAATATCCCATGGTGTGCTTAAACCACCATGGTTTGTTTATCCACTTTTCTCTTAGGAGACATTCCGGTTGATTCTAGTTCGGGGCTATTGTGAACAGCAGAGCGATGGACATTCAGGAGCCCGCCTCTGTGTGGGCCTGATCACGTTTGTCCAAGGGAACAGTCACAGGGCCTGACTGCTGCACTGCATGGGAAGGAGATGCTTCTCTTAAAAAAAGCCTTTCAAGCTCTTCTCCAAAGAAGCAGTGCATTTTACATTTCCACCAACAACATATTGTCTTTGCCAATACTTGGGAATGTTGGACTTTGGGATTATAGCCATTCCAGTGGGTGTGAGGCGGCATCTCACATGGTTGGTCACTGTTTTCAAAGGATTTTTGCTGGGTATACAATTACTGGGTGACAGTATTTTCTTTCAGCACAGAAGCCGACATTTCTTGTCTCCTGGCTTGCATAGCATCTGTCAAAAAGTCTGCTGCCAATCTTACCTCTGTGCCTCAGCATGCCATGGTCTATCACTGTATCTCAGCAATCTGAATGTGATATGCCTCGGTGGACGTAGTTTGTGGGTCTGTATATGTTATTATTTTTTACTTAGGACTTACTGAGCTTCCTGGGTCTGCTGATTAAATGTTTTGGCCACTATTTTCACACAAACTCCTGTCTTACTCCTTCTGAGATCCAACTCTAAGTCTGTCACACTCCTTTGTGTCATGGTACAGTTGCTGACTATGTTTTCTTTCTGCCAGCCATCTCTCTCTGTGTGCACCACGTGGTTACATTTCATTGCTATTTCTTTACATTCACTAATTTGTTTTAGGAAAACACATGGTCAAACTCAGTTCTGTAGATGTGGAGAACAGCTAGGATTTAAAGCTAAGGCCTGGTCAGTAAAGTGGCTTTTAACTAGGAAGGGCATAGGCAAAGCAGGGCTGGCTGCCTGTTTTTGTTGTTGCTGTGGTTTAAAGTTTTATTGGAAAACATTCATGCTCATTATGTGTGTGATGTCTCTGGCTTCCTGTGCACTACCATGACAGGGCTGAGTGGCCACAGTGGAACCTGGTAGCCTGCAAAAGCTAAGCTATTTGCCAAACACCCTTCACATAAGAAGTGGGAAGGCCCAGCCTGTGTCGCTCAGTGGGTGAGGGTCGACCGATAAACCTGGAGATCACAGTTCGATTCCCAGTCAGCACTGGAAAGTTTGTGGGCTCAATCCCTAATGTGGGGTGTGCAGGAGGCAGCGGATCAATGATTCTCTCTCATCATCGATGTTTCCATCTCTTTCTCACTCTCCCTTCCTCTCTGAAATCAATAAAAACATTTTTTAAGTGGTAAGAACAATGATCTGGGGATTCTCAAGGAGACGTGACTGAAGTGGACGGAACAGGAACACTGGGGGATGTGACTACCCTGTATCACGAACGGCACCATTCTTCCCACCGACGTGGAAGGTCTGTCCTTCAGAAGCCTGGATGTTTAGTGCCCTGCTTCATGAGACACATGAACTTGCACATGATTCGTCTTCACCAAGTTTCAGTCATGAACAGCCATTGACTCTGAGTGTTAGACAGACATGTTGACATCGCCTTGAGAACAGCAGCTTTATGTTCTTAAAAAATCCTAGAACATCCACACGGGCCCCAAGTGCTTACAGTTCAAGTGGCACTTTCGCCGCTCAGCGGCGGCTGCTGTCATCTCCGCAGGTTTGCAGCTGCCCTTGCGCCCACATGCCGGCCAGAGCCTCCCTGTGCGGTCCTGAGCCACACGTGCAGCCAGAGGCGCAGTCTCGCCTGGGAATGAGTGGAGCCGGGACCCAGGGGTGGGGCTGCGTCTCGCCTGAGCCACTCTCAGTGAGAAAGAAGCATTTAAACGCCCATATGAGACTAGAAAGAGGCATGACTTTGCGGACGGCCACGGAGCTCTCTGCCTGTTCCCTGGGGAAATCTCTGCACGCGAGGAACCTGGTTTCACTCCACTTCACAGGGGAGGGGGGTGGCCGCCGGGCACATCAGCACAGAGGGCAGAAGAGTGTCTTCACACACAGGCTCAGACGAGTGAGTAAAACCAACACGTTGCCTGCTATCTGCAGTGAACTCGCTGGAGTCCGATGTGTTTTCTGCCATTTTCCAACACACAATGCACCAGGACACCGTTGGGTCTTATTAGTGGTGATGATAGCTACATTTCCTTCTGTCTCTATCTGAGGGGACGTGCCTGCACCCTGCGAGCCGTCCTCACCGTTCCCTGTGAGGCTGGTGAGGTTGGTGAGGCTGGTGAGGTTGGTGAGGCTGGTGAGGTGAGCACTGTCATTGTGCCCGTGTGGCAGGGGCACGGAAGCTCGGAGGTTGGACGGATCCGGCGTGTGACTCAGTTGCTGTGCAGCTCTGTGGGATGATGTTACCACATTCAATGCTGAAGGTCTCATGTGTGTGCACACACTCAGAGGGGAGGGGGAACATGAGGACCAGGCCATGTCCGTGGAATTCCATAAATGATACCAAGTAGGAACCTTATTTAAATGCTGCTTCCTGAATAGTTTGTTTTGTATTCTGTAGCTTTAAAAAAAAAACAAAAAAAACCCTTAAAATGCAGAGAGTCACAGCCCCATTATGTCCTTGGATGAGGCCATTTGCCCTTGTTCACAACACACTGGGCCTCGTGTCCACGGAACTGAGGGGTGAGGGGTGGGAACCCACCAACTGTCCTCTCTGCAGACAGCCACGCTGCACCCTCCAGGCTGGCGAGGCGGGCGCACTCAGCGCCATGAGGAAGCTGCTGGCCCAGGCGTTGACCTTGGCTGCCTTCAGCCTGGCCCACGAGCGGATAAGGCTTTCGGCCTGTGTGTGACCAGATGCCAAGAGCAGGGCCCACAGGCCACGGGGACCCTCCACGCTTCTGAGACAATAACGCCATGTTTTATCAGCCACGTAAGGAGGCAATTTCATGCACGACAGCCCAATAAAGCACGTCTCGTGCGTTCACTCCTCAAATGTAAACCAGATACCTGGCCGAATTCCCAATGAGTTTCCAATGAGGTTCTGACCGTCCCTGCCGCTGACATCGGTAACCGCTCACCTCCGCAAAAGCTGTTTGGCATTTTATGTGCCAGGACTGGACATCAAAGCAGGCTTTTACTCGGGAGCTTTTACGAGCCATGTCTGAATGCAGAGCAGGCCTTAGTCCAGGCACATGGATCTGGTGAGCAGCGCACTCAGGAAAAACAGGTGAGCGTGACCCACCAGGCCCTAAATTCAAGTCTCCCTCCAGGAACTTTCAGGGAAAATCCCTGTTCATTTGCGAAGGAAATTTATCTTTCCTTCCTCGATGATTCGCCATCTCTCTGCTCTCTCAGAAGTGACAGGTCAGGATGCCCGAGGGGGCATCTAGGAGGTCTCGGGTGTGCGGTCTGAACTGCGTTGAGGACTGTGGTTTTGAATCAGACAGAACAAATCAAAACCTTTGCCCTAAGGGTGTCCAAAAGCGAGGCAGCACCGTGTGTGTGTGTGTGTGTGTGTGTGTGTGTGTGTGTGGATCTAGCTCGTCCACCTTATTAGATTGTTTAGAAAATGAGCATCCCCCCGTGTCACGTGGCTGTGCCTGCCCAGAGCAGCAGCGAATTCCTTTCCTGCAGGGTCACCTCAGGCCTGTCCTACGCTCTGCGTCAAACGCGGGTCCCTCAGGAGATCGCAGTGAAGTTTCTCTTTTACAGTCACTTGTCTGTGGCATCAGCTCCAAACCCAGCTCTTTCCGAGCACATGTCCCTTGTCCACTTTGAGGTCACTGCTTTCCCCATTCTGGGCACAACGTCTAAGACAAATGCTTCAGGATGTCATAGTTTAACGCTCCAAAGTTGTCCAACTCTCAACAGACGCGAGGCATTTTCTGTAAAGGAAGGCTCGCTGGGCCCCGGTAGACTCCGAGTCAGGGAGTTTAGGAGAACTGGGTGATTCCACCGAGACCTGGGATGGAGGACCACTGCCTGGCCTGGCTCCCAGCTTGCCCCACTGCGAGCGGTCAGCGCCCTCCCCGTGTCCACACCTCTCCGGCTCCGTTCCCTCCAGGATTTCCCATCGGACCTGAAGCGTGAATGTCTCCCACGTCCTGGACTCCCTTCTGGCCAGAGGCTCCGGCTGTGGTCCTACTTCGGGGCACAGGGAGCCACCGATTCATCGTGGAGGCCACTCTGGGTCTGACCTGCCAGCATGGGGTCCCGACCTCGGTCGTCCGGCCTCCTCAGCCTCAATGTCCCTCACCTTCCGACACATGACCTCCTCCTGGCGATGTCTCCTCACAAGTTTCCCTTGACGCTGACGGGGATTCGCACCTCCTGAGGGCACTCAGGCAGGCCTCCACCTGCTGGGACACGGGCCCGTGATGGTCCCCACGCTGCCCTGCACGCCGGCCCCACAGGCTGCTCTCCCAGGGCCCCCGTCTGTGATCCGCGATGGTGGAGGCTTCACGTGAACACGGCGTTGCCCACACTCCTCTCCACTTTCTCAGTGAGGCTGGGTCCCTAAGTGAAGTGTTCCCACCCTGTGCCGGGGGCCACCCGGACTCTACAGTCCAGAGGAAGAAGGCGTGCCCAGTCCAGGCCCGGTCAAACTCGCTCGATTTCAGGGACACCGCGGGCAGAACACACTCTGTCTCCCCTGGAAGGAAGGGCCCTGGGCACCAGCTCTTGGCCAGGGCGGGTCTGTCACTTGGAACAAGCGTGTTTGCTGACCCTGGACAGTAGGGAGCGCCATGGCTTCTTGCTAAAAGGCATTAGAACAACTTATGGCAACGAAAACATTCATTTAACGCATTCTGGGGGCTTCAGATAAAGGCTTAGTTAACGTGAAGACTCACTTCACGCGGCAGAGAGCAGTCACTGGTTCTCAAAGGCTGTTTCTGAAGTGACACGGGTACTACACTGCATTCAAGGAAGCGGCGAGAGGCTGGGAGCAAAGGAAGAGGCTGGCTGACGGGGCGACGGTGCCGTCTTCACTCCAGCAGACGACGTCAGCACTGCGAGGGGCACCCAGTGTGTCAGTCCAGTGCCGCCAGGCATCCGGGACTCATCTGCATGTGAGGCCCTGGCTGCTCTGGAGCAAGAAGGTAACGACAGGGACCTGGGGAACGGTCCCGTGTAAATCCTAGAAAGCGCCCGTGCTGCTCCCCGGCACTGAACAGCTGGGCAGCGGTGCAGCCGCATCCTCTGCACAACGTCTTACAAACACCCCGCGGCCGGAGCCCTGCCTGCGGGCAGCGGCCGAAGGGCAGGTGTTGGCAGCGCCTGTCGCTCGCACCAAGGGTCTGTTTTCATGCTTGAGGAAACAGTCTCCTTGCCTCTGATTTCTTTTCCATGCACCAGGGCCCGTCTCGTGTTGGAGCACAAGTACCACTGCCTTTGACAGTGTGCCTCGTCGCCGTCCTGGGCTCCCCGGCCCCTACTGACCTCACGGGCCCCTGAACGCTGCCCATAAAGCACACGAGGTTACACCAGAGCCTGCAGGTGCCTCGGGTCTGCACAGCCTGTGAAACTCGGAGGCGCAGCCGGAGATGAGAGCGGAGGACAGCCTCCCCCGCGGCGCCCATGCGCGGGAGGAAGGGCTCAGCGGCAGGGAGGTCTGAGGAACAGGGAACAGGGGCCGGACACCCGCCTCAGAGGGGCCGCGGTGCTCCCAGCCAGCGGGTGTCGTCTCTGTGGGACAAAGGTATAAAATCCCCTGGTTTTCAATAGAGCATCTAATGTGTATTTTATGTCAGACACCTGGTTTCTCAAATGTGCCTTTAACCAAACAAGCCTGAGGGAGTCTGAGGAGTATGGCTGGCTGATTCGGAGCTTCCTGCTTGGAACGCTTGTTTTTAAACATTGTTCAAAGGCAGAGTGTGCTTTGCAGATAGAGTCGGGCACGAAACTCTGGTGTTACTGTTAGTTTAACATTGTCAAAGTGACTTATGACTTGAGACTATATAAAGAACACTTACAGACCAATCAGAAGACCATCAATACAAACATGGCCACGATGTAACTAGACATTTCACCGCAGGTCAGCGAGACCCAGGCCTGAGAAGAGGGTCAGCATCCTCAGTCTCCGGGAAACGCTGCCCCAAACCACTGAGACCCCTCACGCAGTGACCGATGGCGGTGGAGGGGCAGCCTCAGACCCCGGCAGCTGGAGTGTGTGATGTCTGGCCGGTTTGGAAAACAGTCTGGCAGCTTCTTAAAACATGACGTGTAAAGTCACCACTTGACCCCACAGGTCCACTCCAAGCCACATACCCAAGAGTATACACACGTACGTCCACACGAGGCCTTGCACGTGCTCATGGTGACTTCCTCCATGATAACCCAAACACAGGACTCGACAGCCAGCAGCTTGGGATGGAGAAAGAGGTGGGATACCCGTGCAACAAACAGATACTCGTGATAAAAACAAATAAACCACACGCTACCGCTAGGGAATGAGGCTGTGCCCTGCTTACAGAAAGGGCCCCTAAGAGACAGATTTGTGCTCACCGGGGCCTCAGGTGGGAATGAGGACTGGCTGTACGTGGGTACCAGAGACCTTCGGGCGGGAATGAGACCTCAGGTGGGAATGCTCGTACAACTGTATGCATTTATGAAAATCTTTGAATTGTGCACTTAGAAGAGGCGAATTTTTTGTCATGTAAATCAGACGTGGAAAAGGTGTTCAAAGGAAAACCCAGGTGCAGATGCATGAACGAGAGAGCCCTTATCTGGGCGCAGGGGACACGACGTGGTTGTCCTGTCTCTTTCCGCTCCATCAGCCTTCCCACCAACAAGGCCCATTCAAGAACAGATTTAAAGTGACACAGGCTAAGGTTTGAGCAGAGACTCTGCAGATGTGGGGGGCCTGGAGCACCTCTAAGGCAAGGACCTGGCCAGGCCTCCCCACAGCTCCCTGGGCTTGAGTCGCAACTGGTTTATACACACAGACGAACCCAATAGCACGTTGCCTGTTGTCACACTCAGATTTAAAGACACAAATAGACTGAAAATATAAGCCACGCAAACTGCCCGTCATCGAGCCAGCGCTGGCCTGGTCCCCGAAGTCACAGACTCCGCAGGCCCTGAACCACTGGCCTCTTGAGGTTGAAAACATCGGCCAAAAATGTTCGTGTCATTAAAACGCGTCATCGCTGAGATGTCCCGGCCCATACAAGGCATCTGATAAACTGAGATAAGAACTCAGCCTTTACCGCAGCTTTAAGACGGGCGGAGAGTGTGTGTGTTTATTTCTTGCCATTTTAAGACGTCGACGTGGGTGTGTTAAAGTTGTGTGTTAATTTTATGTAAAGTTTTATGAAACCTTAGCGATTGTATCACATTGCCCCTTCCCCATTAAGTATGTCATGCTTCATATTTTAGTAATTTCTTCTTAGATGCAGTGTTTATTCAACGTCCTAAGTGACTGTACTAAATGGTCTTCTGAAAGGCCAACGTTCAACTGCTCAGCAATAACGTTAGGAAAGGAGCCTCGGGAAGCGAAGGGCTCAGCCCTCCAAGTGTTTGGCATCACACAGACCTGGGACACGGCCATCGTCCCGTTTCACAGTCGCTGCCAAGGCACTTTGTCAGAGGGATCGCGTCCCGGAGAAACGCAATTAGTCTGCTCCCCGTGCGCCGTGGGTGGCTGGAGGCTGGAGGCTGGGGGCAGGCAGAGAGGGCACAGGCCCCGCCACACACCTGGTCCCCCCGCTGCACACCTAGCCCTCCACAACCCTGCTGTCCTCGAGCTCTGCAAGGGCCAGGAAGTGTGTCACTGCAGCCTTTTGCTAAGGTCCCCAAACACTGACAAACGGCGTAAGCAGGGAGTAAAAACGGCCGCCACTGCACCACAGCTTGTGGCCTGACGCACGACAACACCAACACCCGTGCTTTGCTGGCTGACCCCACAGGCTGGGAGGAAAGCATCCCCTGAGGCAGACAGTCATTTTCAATTACGTAAACCACCTGAGGGCCTCACAGGGTCTCAGCAGTGCAGATGGATGTCATCACGCCTGCTCCTCAGGCAGCGGGAGAACTTGTTTATGTTCAGGAAAGAAGCCCCAGGCCTGTCCTCAACTCACTTGGCTGCTCACCTTCAAAGTCAGGAAACGCCCACGAGAGCACCTAACAGTTCGGTCCTAACCTAATGGGAACCCCCCACAGGCTGCTCGCCCCTTTCTTCTCCTTGATGAGCTGGCGAGCAGCCTGTGGGGGACCCACTGGGCGAGGTGTCCCCTCACCAGCAGGGCCTGCCTGCCTCTCCCTGACGCCCTCTGTAGGACTAGGACCCATGGTGCGCTTTCTCATTCCTCACCAGAGTGTCCAGGACACTGGCCCTGGCAGGAATGGCAACCATACTCCCCCCATGGCTACCTAACTTCACATTCTAATGCCCATTTCCTGTCTCCCATGAACTTGACCCCTGTTCTTGCTCCCTGACCCCTAACGAGCAGGGTGTCATGGCCTGCAGCACCATGTCCTGGTTCTCAGGCGTTGGCTGTGCAGGGAGGTGGCTCCCAGGTGGTGGTTTCAGGGACACAGCTGCCTAGCTGCCCCGCAGGACCAGTGAGCTAAGCCCTCCAGCCCTCCGTAACGGGAGGAGAATGGAGCCTAGAGCCGACACTCGAGGGAGGGTGAGTGGGGAGCAGAGTTGAAGCTCTCAGGAGAGCCTGCACGCAGTAGGTGCTTCCTAAGGAGGAAGCAGTGGAGGTGGTGATGGTGGTAAAGGTGGAGGCGGGCGCTGAGAAAGAAGACACCCACTAAGAAGGTCTCCTGGTGGCTAACTGGACTCAAATTAAAAAGCAGTCTAGCAGCCATTCTGCACAGGGGCTCATGCAAACCCCCACCAGGAGGAGCCTGCACAGAGCTGCCTGCCTGCTCCTGAGCCAGCCCTTGTGAAGGTTTCCTGGATCCCATTTCAACCAATAGGACGGAGGCTTTCCCATCCAGTCGGAGCTGAAAAGTTATTTTTAAACGTGTTTGTGCTCTTTCATTTGACACTATACTGTCCGAACGTTGCTGCCTGTTTCACCCCCTCCTAAATTAATGTTGACATTAATATTTTCTTCTATTAGCTCTACATTCTCATTCTAATTGACTTGACTTGCATAGACACCAAATAAGTAGATATAATACATGTAAAACGTAAAGAAAATATACCATCAACAGCAGGGTGCACCCCACCCTGGGGGGGGACAGTGCGTTGAGGGTGACTATCTCTTCTCTTCGCCTCCCCACTCCCTCCCCACCGGTGAGCCCACTGGCCTGTGTTTCTCGCACTTGCTCTCTCTGCATTTCTACCACGTTCTCATTGTATGTCATGTTACTTATGTACCGTGCTCTAGACGTCTCACCCCGGGGTCGCAGCATCACTGGGATGCAATCAACCTTCACGACACCAGGTCCGAGATTGGCATGCTGTCTGTGTCGCCAAGATCCATTCACTTTTACTGCTTTGTGGTAGTGTGTTGTGCTAACATGCAGCGATCTATTTGTGCATTCTGCTTTTGATGCACGTTCTCATTGTTTTAGGTTGTTTTCACACAGTGCTTCCTCGAGGTTGTGTGTGTGCTCACACCTGCGCACTAGTTTCTCTGGCCCACACCTTCCAGTGCAGTTACTGAGTCAATCTGCACTGGGCATATCTGCAGGGTCACGATAAAGCCATGTTGCGTTCCAGGGCAGTTGTGCGGATTCACTGTCCCACCCACGGTGTACAGGTGCTTCTCATGCTCCCCGTCCTCTCTAACTCAGCATCACACTGTACGCTTTGCCAATTAGATGGACATAAAATGGTGTCACATTGTGGTTTTCATTTTCATTTCCATGATTAAAGGTTGTGTAATTGATAAGTATACTGGACAATCAGTTTCATCTTCTTTAAACTCGTATTGAATTTTTATGCACATTTTATAGTGGCTTGTCCCGTTTTAAACAAATATTTTTATTTATTGATTTTAGAGAGAGGAAGGGAGAGGAGGGAACATCTGTTATTCCACTTACTTATGCATTCATTGACTGATTCTTGTATGCGCCCTAACCAGAGATCGAACCCCACAAGCTTGGCGTACTGGAGTGATGTTCTAACCAAGTGAGCTACCTGGCCAGTTCTGTCCTTTTTGTAGATTGATTTGCATATTATGAATTCCAATCTATATCACTTACACTGCAGCAACTATTCTATCCCATGTTGCGCCTTGTTTATTTTGCTCTCTTAGATGCCTCTTAGCAGAAGTTACTAATTTCACTGGAGTTGAGTACATCAGCCTTTTCTCAGGGCTCTCTGTCCCTGTAACAAACCACCCCCTCTTCTAACAGTACATTTTGTATTCACTCTTGTTGTCTTAGTTACTGTTCATGGTGCAAGGGATGGGCTCACTTTCGCTCTGTTTTCCCTGGAGATGACCAATCATTCCAGAAGGACCCAGACAGTCTTCATCTGAGCTCTCCATCCCATCGTGACACGGAGATGAGACATGTGGCTCCCCGAGTTCCAGAGTCTCCCAACTCACAGACATTGCAAAGAACAGAACAGTAGAGCTGAGGTACTAGGGGCTGTCTCACCCTCCACAGTGACTGGGACAGCAGACAGAAATAGGAGTGTTAAAGACACGACCTGTGACAGCAAAAGCGGGTGTTTGATCTTAAGTATCCATGAAAAGATTAAATCTAAAAAGCATGAAGAGAGTATATTGCATTTCCTAACACTTTTAACAAAACATGTTTAACGTGTACAAAGAATTTCATTCGAACCCTTTATGTGGTCATTTAAAAACAAAACAAAAAATAAATTGATTTTTTTACAGAGAGGAAGGGAGAGGGATAGAGAGCTAGAAACATAGATGAGAGAGAAACACTGATCAGCTGCCTCCTGCACACCTCCTACTGGGGATGTGCCTGCAACCAAGGTACATGCCCCTGACCAGAATCAAACCTGGGACCCCTTAGTCCGCAGGGCAATCTCTATCCACTGAGCCAAACAGGCCAGGGCTTATGTGGCCATTTTTGAAATGTAACAGGAATACCTTAATACCTGTAAGCTAGCCCAGAGACATTGGTGCAAAAGGACTGCAACGCTTGCGCCTAGCAGCCATGTATGATGCATGGAGTTAGCTCTTCAGTGACTAGCGAGGTCACTGTTCCCTCCCTGGACCAATGGGGACTGTTACTCACAGGCAGGTTATCTACGAGAGAAAGGAGAGAGAGAGAGAGAGAGAGAGAGAGAGAGAGAGAGAGAGAGAGAACAAGCATAGTCTTTTTCTGTGTAAAATCAATAGATTTGATCTAATTGCCAGATGAGAAATAGCCATTAGATAGAAAGATTATAGATTTTTGTATACTACCTGTCAAAATGTTCTTTTTTATTTCATAAAAAAATGCAGTGTTCAGCTTTTGAAAGTAGCAAATAAAATTGAAAGCCAGTTTTCCACGTGGTAAAATGTCATGATAAATGACAATTGGTCCATGCTCCTGTTATTTCATTACAGAAGACATTATAAAAAGACTAATGAAGGGAGACAATGCCAGCAAACTAGACAAAGAAACAAATAAATGGAATAAGAGAGAAGCAGTCATCTGAAATTTGGCAATGGGATGATTATATCAAAACATAGTATTTGTCAAAGAGCTTAATAAACTTTAAAATATTTTTAAAATAGAGTTTGTAAGGAAACCATCAAGTTAGAGAACATGTGCATAGAAAAAAAATGCAAATTTCATGAATATACAATTAAGTCGAACAAATTACTAGTATGTTTAATTTAGTTAAAGCTTCAGCCATGTCAGTAACAATGTCTTGAACAATTTATTCCAAGTATTATTTCCTGTGGATATTATAAAAATATTTTGCAGAGCTGCATCTGATTATCCAATGTTTTAAACATCTTACAATACTAGTGCCCTCTGCCCATGGAGAGGGGAGGATCTCACATACAGGTAGGTGGTGGGTTGGAAGGCAAAGCCCAATCCTTCATGTTGAGTGGGACTGCATCACAGTGAAGCATACCCTGTGAGGCAGCTAATGCTGCCCAAGATCTGTGATATGGACTTTGAGGAGACTTAAAGATGGCGGTGTAGGTAAACACCTATACTCACCGCCTCCCACAACCACATCACGATTACAACTAAAATACAGAACAACCATCACGCAGAACCGCGGGAAAGCTGGCTGAACGGAAGCCCCACAACCAGAGCAGTAAAGAGGAAAGCCCACTGAGACTGGAAGGAGGTTGGAGGCGCAGAACGGCTGGTCCGCACCCATGTGGGCCGCTTTTGAATCGGGAGAGGGATCGTCTCTGCAGAGGCCACCCAGAGGAGCAAGGGGCCCACACAGACTCCCAGCCCAGGGTCCCAGAGCTGGGAGAAGAAGTCCCTACGGGCAGTGAGAACTACGGGCTGTAAAAGCCAGTGTGGGTTGGGGCTCAGTGACACAGAGGCTGCTGGAGACCCAGCTGCTCTGCTCCTCTTAAAAGGCCAGTACAGGAGATGAACTTACAAGGTCCCACTTCCTCTGAGCTCCAGTGCCAGGAAGAGTCTCTGGGGACACAGACACATACTAGGAGGAACTGGTTTATCTGGCATTGGGGCAAGAACTCAGGAGCAGCTTTCTCCCAGATGGAGGTGCTCGCAGGGATCATTGTTCCTATGCTAGGACCTTCCTAGTCACAGGGATGACTGGCATCCATTTCTGTTTGCTCTGCCCTGGTGATTCCCTAAGACCCCCACCTCATCCAATTTACAACTCCACCCAAGATGCCTGCAGTGGCTTTTGTATATGAAGAACCTGTACTTGCTCAGGCTAAAAGCTCTCAAACAAGCTGCAGCTGGGTCAGGAAGCCACAAACCTATCAATAAAAGGCCCAAGACCCGGCACCAGCATCAGCCTGCCTTTTTTCATAGCTGGACCTCATCTGGGCACTTTCAAACCTGATACAAAGAGGAGGAATCTACAGATCTTCCTGTAGCTCCTGTTGGGTGGCCCCAGGCAGTGGCTGACTTTGCACCTCCCTAGAGACTCAAGAACCAGTGTAGCCAGTGGACAGCTTCAGACCATACCAGATTATAACTCTAAACATCCATAAGCAACACACTCAAAAGGCAGACTCAGTGAGCGCCAAAGCCCCAGTGAAGCAAGTCCTGCTCCATAGGGGTGTCTCCTGCACAACAGCTCTCCCACTGTAGTTGCAGCTGGTCCTCACAGCCAATTGGCCTGGAGGTCAATTCCTCCCAGTAACCCCAATAGCAATCAAATCTCAACTACGACAAGACTGTGCTCACAGCCCACAAAGGGGTGCACCTAGAGCTCCCAGCTCAGGTGACTGGGGAGGCTTAGCCACTGGGCCCTATAGGCCACTCTACCAACTCAAGGAGACATAACAGCTCTACCCAGTACATAGAAACAAACACAGGGAAGCAGCCAAAATGCAGAGACAAAGAAACATGTCACAAATGAAAGAAAGCAAACTACTGGATATAGGGTTCAAAACCATGGCTATAAGGTTACTCAAGAATCTTCTAGAAACCTCCAAAAAAAATGGAAAAGGACCAGTCATAAATTAAGCATACACTGACTGAAATAAAGAATAATATACAGGGATTCAACAGTGGAATAGAATATTCTGAGAATCAAATCAATGATTTGAAATATGAGGAAGCAAAAAACACCCAACCAGAAGAGCAAAAAGAAAAAAGAATCCAAAAATATGAAGACAGTGTAAGGAGCCTTTGGGACAACTGCAAGTGTATTATGGGGGTGCAAGAAGAAGAGAGAGAGCAAGATATTGAAAACCTATTTGAAGAGATAATAACAGAAAACTTCCCCTACCTGACGAAAGAAACAGACTTACAAGTCCAGGAAGCACAGTGAGTACCAAATAAGAGGAACCCAAAGAGGACCACACCAAGACACATCATAATTAAAATGCCAAGGGCTAAAGACAAAGAATCTTAAAAGCAGCAAGAGGAAAGCAGTTAGTTACCTACAAGGGAGTACCCATACGACTGTCAGCTTTTTTCTCAACTGTAACTTTGCAGGCCAGAAGTAAGAAATATTCAAAGTGATGAATAGCAAGGACCTACAAACAAGATTACTCTACCCAGCAAAGCTATCATTTAAAATTGAAGGTCAGATAAAGAGCTTCACAGTCAAGAAAAAGCTAAAGGAGTTCATTACCATCAAACCAATATTATATGAAATGTTGAAGGGTATTCATTAAGAAGAGGAAGAAGAAGAAAAAGAGAAAAAATATGAACAACAAAATGGCAACAAATACATACCTATCAACAAGTGAATCTAAAAATCAAAATAAATGAATAAGAAATCTAATGAATAGAATAAACTGGTGAATAAACTAGAATCAGAGGCATGGAAATGGAACAGACTGATGATTCTCAGAGGGAAGGGGGGTGAGGGGAGTGGCAAGAGAGTAAATAAAGATCTTATATGCATGTACGCATTACCTATGGACAGACAATAGAATGGTGAAAGCCTGGGGCGGGGTGGGAACTGGGTGGAGGGAGACAATCAGGGGGAGGGGGGGAAAAAGAGGGACATCTGTAATAATCTCAATAAAAATGAAAAAAAGAAAAGATCTCTGATATGGTAACTTATAGTGTAAACCAAAATTAATTTTAGGCTTTAATAAAGAATAAAAAGCATTTATTTGAGCAAAAAGGGCCGCAGCCCAGGAGACACAGATCCAGGTACTGTTCCACGGAGACAAAGAGGAAGCCACCTTTTATAGGAAATTTTCCACCCAAGTTCCCAATTATGTAAATTTTATGTAAATGAGGCATCCAAATTATGCAGTTCTGATTGGTCACTATAGATGCAAATGAGGATACAATTTGTGTAGCTGTGATTGGACGGGGCAGGTCTCAGTCTGTTAGTAGAAAGAGAAAACCAAGGCTTTCCTGCAGATTGTTTACATCTGTTCCCTTTTATATTGGTTGATTTGCCTTCATATTCTTGAATGGTGTTCCTTGTCCATTTTTGAATATAAGATTTTCATATTGCTACTGTATCAGACAGAGGAAAATAGTGGAAAGTTAGGAATTAGCAGCCTAAAAATTGTTTTAAAAATGGGAAAGAGAATTAATATTATTTCAGAATAGACAATAGAAACAATCAGGCGATATATTTCCAGCTCACTTTGTGGTTCCTGAGACAGTGGTACAGTGGGAAAACACTTTGGGGCAAGAAACCAAGAATCAAAACTCTAAATTCAAAAGAAAGCCATGGGGTATGGAGAGGGTTTGGGGAAGATGCGGAAGAATTAGAGTAACCTGGAGTGCAAGCTATGCCACCAACTCCTGCCTGAGAAATCAACGTTTCTGCATCTTAATATCTTCTTTTATAAAATAGGTATTCTTGGGTTCATATGAAAAATAATGTATGCCAAACACCAAGACTTGGGTCTTTGAAAATGCAGCCATTCCCATTGTGATTGTGCCATTACACAGCCTGCAGAAGTTGGATTAGTTTGTGATCGAAGTCCTCACACTCTACTGTCACTGTTCTACAGCCGGGAACTGACAAGTGATGCTTACACATGAGCCAGCATTTTCCTACAGCAACTGACTCAGCACAAGAAAATGACTAGAGAAAACCCAAACTCAAAATACACTTGTATTTGCCACATTCCTAAATTCTGAGACTGTTAAGTAACATGTTTGTTACAAATACGTTACTTAAGAATCTAATATTCTGTGCATGTAAAAAGGAGAATACATCAAATTATGTTTTCCATTTTAAAATTCAATAAAAAGAGACGTAAAACATGTTTCATCTGGAAATGTCTACCTTTGTGCCCGTAAGCTAATTTTCCCGGATTGCACTTTCTGATTCCTTGTTGTTAATTTACTGCTGGTCTGGCCCATGCTATGTGTGTTGCACATGAATAACTATTAAACCCTGACATAAAGAAAAGCCTAGACAATGAGAAAGAAACCCTGAACATTTAGCTGAATCAGAAGATGAAGCATAGAAAGTCACTGTTTAGGTAACAACAGACTCATAATTAAGTTTTAGCATAGGAATTTAAACACACATCTTCATTATACAAAGCCAGTTACATATTGAAATGTGATAAAACAAGTAATATTGACGTCTTAGAGGGAGAAGACACCACCTCCACCCAAAACCCCCAAACAGCCTAGGTCAGCAGTAATTCTTGGTCAAACAGTCAGCTGAGCTTTCACAGAATAAGTTTATTCTTCTTTCCCCGCCTTCAGGGACTGCGAATTAACCTTGTTATTTTTAAGAAGATGGTATTGCTTAGAACTTAGCACAGGCTCCGCTTAGTCAAATAAATGTGATGTCCTCCTGCTTGAAAGGCAGAGGGATAGCCAGCATGAAACTAGTTCTGGAAGGGTAAGATTCACTTTGTCCTTGAAGTGCTCACGGTGCCGTTGGGAGAGAATGCACAGAAGTTCAGCACACACACGCTTCGCTGGAGGCCCAAGGTGAGGTGTGACTGAGTATAAGCGGATGACACTCAGTCCCTAAAAGGTCTGAGGCTGAAGAGGCAGCAGAGGGAGGAGGATGTGAAACCGGCCAAAGGGACCATCTGCATTTCAGTCTCAATCCAAGACCATCCTGCAGGTCTGCCCGTGGGTCCCGATACTGCATGAAAGGCACGCAAAGATGGGCTACTTCCACCCAGAGGGGAGGGCTCCACACAGACACTATGGTGAGCCATGTTTGACCCGAAGGTGTTCACCAAAACTCCGTAACAGAGACACAGAGCCCGGCCGGGGTGGCTCAGTTGGTTGGGCATCGTCCCATGCACCAAGAGGTTGCGGGTTTGATTCTGGGTCAGGGCACATGCCCGGGTTGCAGGTTCCATTCCCAGTAGCTGGCATGCAGGAGGCAACTGATCAATATTTTTCTCTCATCATTGATGTTTCTCTCTCTCTCTCTCCCTTCCTCTCTGAAATCAATAAAAATATATCTAAAAAATAATAGAAACACAAATATTTTCTACAATTTTCCAAACCTATATAGAACTAGTGATTTCAAAAGAAGGCTATGACTTCTTGGTTGGCTCCAAACTTGGGTAGGCCATCTAATTTTAGATGGTTTTTATTTCATAAGAAACCATAAACATGTCACTCACAAAAGAATAAATAGGATGGTGTCACGGCCTTAAGACTTTCATTATTCAAGCAAGAACATTTGAAGACTTTTTCCTCCCTAAGCAACAGTGGGGTTGCCTGTCTTTATTTTAACTGCCCTGCTTTTCATTAAGTCCCCTGAGTTCTCAGTGTGGGGTCTGGCGGCACCAGTCGCGCAGTTTCATGTAAAGCTGAGGCTGCCACTGAGGCTCCACCCCAACTGGCTCAATAATGACTCAAGGTCACCACTTAAAGAAGTCATGACAACTAGCTACATAAATGGTTGCACTTTATTCATTCAGTTCAATATTCTGTTGTATGGCCGAAACCGGTTTGGCTCAGTGGATAGAGCGCCGGCCTGCGGACTGAAAGGTCCCAGGTTCGATTCCGGTCAAGGGCATGTGCCTGGGTTGCGGGCATATCCCCAGTAGGAGATGTGCAGGAGGCAGCTGATCGATGTTTCTCTCTCATCGATGTTTCTAACTCTCTATCTCTCTCCCTTCCTCTCTGTAAAAAATCAATAAAATATATTTAAAAAAATATTCTGTTGTACGAGAAAGAAAAATGTGTATTAGAATCCTTTGAGACTATTTCACAGGGCATGTCAATAACATCTGTAAGGAAAAAATTATTTTATTTATTGTTGACAGTATTACAGATGTCCCCCACCCCCCGCTTCGGCCCAGCCCAGGCCTTCCCCACACTACTGTCTGCACCCATGGCCATGCATTGTACATCTATGTTCTTTGGTTAATCTCTTCCCACCCCTCCCTCCCCCTCCCTGGCATCCGGTGCTGGGAGATCTATGGCAGGTGACTGCTCCGTTACCTGTCCATGGGTCTCCCCTCTGTGGGTCTGCTAACTTCTCAGACAGGAATCTCCATCACAGCTTTGCCCTCGGGCATTTTCTCTCACATATTTCTCAGCATTTTCCACGTTTTTCTCAAGTTTGAAACCAAATACTCCACAAATGTCACTTTAGTATTTGTAATTTATCCAACTCATCTCGCTGGCTTCTTCAACCGAGACCGGTGAAAGTTTATGGAACTCTTTAGCAATACCCACTGGCGCTAACGTATAGTTACATTTAGAATGCCACCCTCCTAAAGAACGCTGCTTTGCAGACAGTACACGTGGCTCACACATTCACTGTCTGTGCCCCGTGGTTCATGTGACAGAGGCCACAGGTCAGCTCTGCTCCTTCCTCACAGGGACCACTCCTCTTCCTCTACTTCGGCCACCACCACCAACCAGGCGGCCACACAGCAGAGATGGGCTTGCCCATGCCCTGGAGGCTGCATGTCTGAGATCAGGGTCTCAGCAGGGCTATTTCGGGGGACTCTCTCCACAGCTACCTTCTCCCCAGGGTCTCTCATGGTTGTCCTTGTTTGTGTGTCTGTGTCCTAACCACATCGTATATAGTAAAAGCCTCATATGCAAATCGACCAAATGGCCAGTGGAAGGACCAGTCGCTACGACGTGCACTGACCACCAGGGGGCAGACGCTCAACGCAGGAGCTGCCCCCAGCCTGCAGGCCCCAGGCCAGCCAAGGCTGGTGCCAGCAGAGGCCCCCAATTGCCCCGCCAATCACCCCACAGATTGGCCCTGAAGGCCAGCCAGGCCTAGGGACCCTACCCGTGCATGAATTTTGTGCACTGGGCCTCTAGTGGATAGATAAATAAAACTTTCCAATTATTTTATGATTTTATAGGTAAAAACAGTATTAAATTACATTTCCCCGCACATCTGATATAAATTTACATTATTAGCCATTTGAGTTTTTTACTCATGTTCTTTTCTATGAATATTTTATTCATGTTATTTGTCAACTTTTAATGCAATTTTGCTATTTTTATGGGTTGCTATATGTTACTTAAGTATTAGTGAACAGCATTTGGAGTTATTGTTTGCAACCTACTTTGTCCTAAGTATGTTAAAATATGTCTTTTTGTTTATAAAATTAAATCGATCAGTATTTTACTATTTCTTAGGTTTATACTCTGCAAGTTCTTCTCCATCTTGACTTAAGATTATTACTCCCCACACATGTGTGAGTTCAGTTCTTCAAAGGTTTTCCTTTCAATCTTGGTTTGGAATTTATTTTGAAGAATAGTCTTGAGTAAATATTTAACTTTATCTTTGTATAAACAGCCATTGTTTCCTCAGCATGATTTCTTGTAATCCTTCCCTGGTTCTTCTGAGTGAAATATAATTGCACTGTTATGTAGGAAAAGCATCTTTGTACATGGAGAGCTAGCTATTTCTTTTTCTATTTATTTATGCTCTGAACCATATACATCTCAAAGTTATTATCATAACTATTATCACAGTTTGGAATTTGGAGAGACTTGAAGCCAGATTTCAATCTATTTCTATAATCGTCACTAAGACTCTGTCATTTCTTGTTTAGTTATTTTGTGTATCTGTTTTCATGATAAACCGGATGTACTCTTCACAGTGTAGGCGGTTATTTTCATTAGTCACATGACTAAAGCAGACATTTCTGGAAACAAAGTGGATGAAGTCACTGCCAGTGGCAGGCAGACCACAGGCCTCCCAGCTCCACAGGTTTAGCAGATACTAATGGAGTGCCTGTGTTTGTGGACCAGCTTTTGTTGTTATTGTTTGTTAATCCTCACCAAGGATATTTTTTCCATTGATTTTTTGAGAGAGTGGAAGGTAGGGGGAGAGAAAGAGAAAGAAAACAGACGTGAGACAGATGCATGAATTGGTTGCCTCCTGCACCTGTCTGGGGATGGAGCCCGAAACCCGGGCATGTACCCTGACCTGGAATCGAACCGTGACCTCCTGGTTCACAGGTCAATGCTCAACCACTGAGCCACGCCTGGCATTTTGGATTTAAATATGGGGTTCCGGATGCTGCCTGAGAGTGTGACCTTGGGGACACAGCCCAGCACAGGTTTCTGGGTGCCTGAGCTCAGAGACATGCAATAAACAGTTCCCTCCCTGGACCACACCTGGGAGGGCCACAGCAAGACACCTATTCCCATTGGCGACACAATCTTTATTTTAAGTCTGTGTAGGTACCTCCAAATCACAATGTGCTTATTAAATAGAAGAGATTTCAGATTTACAAATCCTAGGGCCTGCCTTCCCCAAACCCAGAAGGTAAGAGCTAGGATGGATGGGTGTGTAAATGAATCTGCAAAAAAAACCCCACAAAAAACCACACACACAAAAAAACAACACACACACACACACACACACACACACACAAACGAGTGTGGGGAGAAAGCGGGTGGAGCCCTGCGGTTGGTGCGCAGCTCAGCACTGGGAGCAGGGCAGCGGCCTGGGTGCATCCCGCATGGGTGCGTCTCTGCCCCCACAAGTGCCCCCTGGGGACAAGTGCTGCTGCTCCCGACAAGAAGGGCCACTGTGGGCACCGCCCTCGGAGCAGGAACACACCCCCCTCTCGAGTAATGAAGTGTCCTAACCCAATAAACTTAAGAGGACTCTCAAACAGCAAAAGGGCTTCCGGGGACCCCACGGAGGTGGCCGAGGCAGGCGCCCCTGCGAGCAGCCCATGTGGTCCTGCAGCCATCGGCACAGAAGTGGGATCCGGGTGCCCCTCACAGCGCCTTCTGGCTGCCAGAACGTGGCCACGTGTTTACGGTTAGTATATGTTTTTTAGAAAGACTACCAGCCCGCCTGTTATTTACATACTTAGGGCTGTTTGATTCCTAAGCCGCAGCCCAAATATTTTCTTTTAAAATCTCTGCGAGCATCAGGACAGACGCACAGAGAGGGCAGTGTTCTCGCTGGAGCAGTCACCGCAGAATACCTGCCTTGTTTTCCAGAAAAACACTTAATCATTTCTTGAGGCCCCGCCATGAGTGCGTTTAGATAGAAAACGACTTCTGCAGAAACAGTCCTTGTTAAATTGCCTTTTAAAAAAAAAAAAAAAACTATGGTGCCTCTGCTAGGTGTTTAGAAATGCCTCCTGTGGCTCTTTCAAAGCCCCCCTCAGGTAAATTAATTACCCTTAATAGATTCTTTTGGGGCAGCATTTATTCTGCCTCGGGCAGCTCCACGGGAGCCCAGCCACTGCTTCCAAATCTCCCAACTTCTTCCAAGAAAATGGAGGAGAAGGGCGCTGGGACCCAGGCTGGCACTCTCGAGCCTCTCACAGGAGGCTGTTTGTGCCGATGAGTGCAGGACTGACAGTCCCGGGTGCTCAGCTCTCCATCTGGGCCTCCCTGGCTCTGCCACAAACACGTCCCTGGGAGAGAGAGCAATTCAGATGGGACACCATCCTCGGATGGCAGTGACCGCTGCAGCGCAGGGTACCTGGGGTCAGAGCCCCACGGCCGGCTCTGCAGCAGGTGGCTGCCAGCAGGGAACACAGGCCCGCTGTCCACTGTCCCGACCCTGGCGGCTGGCGGGCTGCTTGTTTGCACAGACTTGGGCTTGGCCGCTGCCCTGCGGCCTCAATCCTTCAATTCAGCTGCAGCTCACTGCCCGCTCTCTTGGCTCCGGTGAAGCCCCTTCCCCGGGTAATTTAAGACCCTGGAACTCTATGTGTGGTGGCATTTTTCTCGCTCTTTCACCACATTCAATTTTCTGGGAAAGGCTCATAAACTAAGATTATAACTAATCCACACAGAAACGTTAATGCCTTCATTTTACTTTCTGGATCACCTTTCATTTCTCTCCCTTTGTTCTGACTCGGCAGGGCTGAGCCCGATGGGCCTTGCTGGGTGACGCCCGGAGACACAGGAGCCTTCCCGGTGGAAACCTAAGTCACAAAAGGCAGAAACTTCTCGATGGCCTTTGGGGGTCAGCAGTCTGCAGTCACCAGCAAGGAGAAACTTTTCTTGATATTTTATTTTTAAGAGAAATAATGTAAATGTTGAGGGAAACAAAAGTGGGGAAAGATCTTATTGAACCAAAAGCAAAGACTTGGCTGTTGCTAGTTTGGTACCAAAAATTCTGCCAAATTTCCAGACCCAGTATTAATATACGTTTCTCTGGGTGATATTTTGGTTAAGGACCTACCTTCTCAAAACAGTTACGTTTGTAAGAGACTGTCAGTCTGTGGGTCTTCCATGCATTCACGCACAGGATTAGTATTTATTGAATGCAGAGGTCTGCTAGTCACTGATATTGACAGTGAAGATTAAACACAAACAACAGACAAGTAAACAAATGCATCAATAAAATGATAGCACACGGAGATGTGTAATTAAAAATGAATAGAGCCCTAGCTGGTTTGGCTCAGCGCATAGAGCAATGGCCTGCAGACTGAAGGGTCCCTGATTCGATTTCAAGGGCACATGCCCAGGTTGCAGGCTCGATCTCCAGTAGGGGGTGTGCAGAAGGCAGCCAATCCATGATTCTCTTTCATTGTTGATGTTTCTCTCTCTCTCTTCCTCTCCCTTCCTCTCTGAAATCAATAAAAAAATTAAAAATAAATAAATGAGTGAATGAATACAGGCCTGTGGGAAGGAGGGAAGCCATCGGTGAGTCCTCATGGGGCCTCACCTACACTGACACCTGAGGGTTAAGATGCATCTAAATTTCTGCATCAGAAAAACAACAGCTGTGTCCTCACAGCTCCTGTGGGCCAGGGACCCAGGCGCGGGCTCCTAGGCTCCAATCAAACCAAGCTGGGTCTGTTCTTGGCCCGAGGCTATGACTTGGGCAGGGTCTGTTCTCAGGATTCGCTCTTGCTCTTGCAGGACCACTGGCCAGAGCTGCCATCCATCTCGTGCTTGAGCCTGTCCCTGGGATATGTCCCAGCAAAGCTGCTGGTTTGATCGAGGGGGCAGGTGAGAAGAGCTACGAAAGCAAGACAAGTCTCAGGGGGGAGTCACCTCACCGCGAAGTGGCATTCCATCTCGCTCCCCATATTTTGTTCATGGGAGGGAGGCACCAGGTTCAATCCACCCCCAGGGCAGAAGACCGAGCAGGGTCACTGCAGAGCTGCAACTCCATGACACCCACGGCCTGAAGAGCCCAGGAGGCCGGTGGTAGGTGAGCATCCAGGCCCGGGAGGAAGCAGACAGGTGAGCTCTGGCACCCTAACGGCAGCACCTGGCTGGTGGCAGTTTTGGGGACACGGGTCTGGAACAGGAGCCATGGTCGGGAACGTCTTGACTCTGAGGCCAGACATTAGGAGAACCTTTCCCCCTGCAATCCCGCGTCTTTTTCTGTTTGTTTTAGAGACTGTGTTTGGACACATCACTTCATTGCTCCTAAAAACACCTGCTCTGACACTGTAACCCAAGACACATTAAATAGAGTCGATATTTATTTAGCACTCCATAAACTCTTCATCGTTTCATAACTGTTTATTAACTCTGCATTTTTAGAGTTTACACAATCATATAAAAGATCTTGTTTTATTTGCAGACTCATTAATATTAGTTCATAGACATCTGTTCAAACACCACATTTTTTCCCTTCAGTGTGGGGCTCTAACCTTCAACACATGCGGAGATTCATGGACCCACCACTACAATCGCGACACAAAGCGCACGCCCTGAGAAGAGTTGCTTGCTCCCAGACGCACTCAGCTGTGACAGCCGCGCGCAGCTGTGACACATGGTTGTTATGAAAGCGACATGTAAAATGCGTGCACCAGGTTCAGATGAAACAGGAAAGCAGGACATACGGAATGGACGCAGGTTGTAATAATTGAGACCACGTCATCTCAGCATTAACTTCCGAAGAAACATTTTCTGGTCTAAAGTGATTTAGTGGGCCCTACATTTTAAAGATAGGGAAGATTTCCAATAAACTATGAAATGGTGGATACTAAATCTAAGTTAATGCATACCATGATGGCTTTCTTATTGTACCATAAATCCAGAAAATATTTCTGAGTTTGGTCCAGAGAAAAGCCCTGTGCTCCTCTGAGTGAGGCTGAGACAAAGGAACGCCCACGGACGGAAGGAGACGAAGCAGGGCTGAGGCTGGGCAGAGGCTGGCACTGCGCACCTCACCCCTCTCGTGTGTGAGCGAGCAAGCGTGGATTCTGGGACCCGGATGTGAGCCGAGGAGTAGCTGTGAGGCCTCTGCTTCCACCACAGCATTTCCACAGGCTTGGCCCGAGCTGAAACCCTCCCGCCCGCAGAATAATCACTCTCACTTCTTGTCTGTGGGCCCTGAAAGAGCACGCATGTGAGTTGAGGGTTGGAAACGTGGGCACAGGGGAAGTTGGCATAGACAGGGTGCCCAGGGTTCTCCAGTTAGGGTGTTGGGTCTGACCTGGGCAGCAGGGTGGGCCCTGGGAAACAGCTCACCCAGGTGGGGCTGGAAGGCCCGGTGAGGGCACTGTGTCCGGGCTCGCAGACCCAGGCAGGGCCAGCACCGCCTGCACAGGTTGGCACCTCGTCCGCAGACAGAAACGTGAGAGGAGGAAGTGAGAGCACAGAGGCGGGTCCCTGGGCATTCCGTCCCTGCAGGTCTGGCCTCTCCGTCTGAGCGGGACCCTGGGGGCCGCACTGCCTCTGCCTTTGCTCTCAGCTCCACAGAAACATTCTGTGTGGGAAGAGCAGTTGCTATTCGCCTCCTGGGACTTGTATTTGCTGACTCCCAGCTTCTCAGAGCTCTCAGTTACCCGGGACCGCCTGGCCTTCGGAAGGCAGGTGTGGCTGTTCCGGGGGGTCTTGGGTTGCCTATCCCACTTGCAACCTCAGAAGGTACTTATGGGCCTAGCTACACTCTATCATCAAGCCACACGCACTGGTTACTAGAGTCAAACTTGATGGAATCTGTAACTTTGCCAGGCTCCCAATCAGTCTGAATGGGGTCCTTCACCTTTTTAAAAAATAATAGATATTTTTATTGATTTCAGACAGGAAGGGAGAGGGGGAGAGATATCAATGATTACTGAGAATCATTAATTGGCTGCCTCCTGCACCCCCCTACTGGGGATTGAGCCTGCAACTCGGGCATGTGCCCTGACCAGGAATCGAACCGTGAGCTTCTGGTTTATAGGCCAATAATCAACCACTGAGCCACACTGGCTGGGCTGGTGTCATTCACCTTGACGAGGGGACCAGGGCAGAGGATGCTGGAGCATCGCCTGGTCAGTACCTTTAATCCATCTGTAGAAGGCGTTGCCGAGCAACCAGTAAGCTACTTCTCAGAAACCACCCAAGGGTAGCTCAAGCAGGCGTTCCACTGGCACAAATCAATGGGCGAGTGAACTGTGCAGTTACTAATTCTGTGTTTATTCCAGTAACTCATGGATACCTGAAATACCATCCATTTGCTACCTTATCGGGCAGCTGGCAGGAAAGGGCCGGCCCAGGCTGAGCCCACGAAGGACAGGAAGCCCTTCCCCGCCTCACCTGGTGCCAGGTGCCCTGCTCCTCTCTGTGGAGGCTCGGCTGCTCTCACACGTCTCACACCAGCTAACCCTCCTTTCTGGAGCAGCTCATTCCCCTGCAAGAGTGTTGGACGAGTCCTTCCAACGAGGCCTCAGGACCTCGGCGAGGGGACCTGGGCCCAAGCGCCTCTCACGAACCTTTCAGCACCTCCCTCCAGCACTGAGCGCAGGCCCTGCCCGGCGTGCCCAGAGCCAACCTCGTGGGCCGGACGACAAATGCAACCCACGTGTCCCAGACATGCGTCTAGCATCAACATTATTTTATGAGGACTGCTAGGCATCAGAGAAGGCCTTTCAGCCTTTTCTCAGCCCCTCTCCCCGAAACAGCAGTAACAAAGGACCCCACGCCTGATCCTCCTGTTGGAAACCACACAGCACTGAGTAGATGCAAATCCAAAAGGAAAAAATCTTTCCTCTGGATATTGGAAATCTGTGTGTCCAGTTTTAAGGAAGGGCGAGGAAACCATGTGTGAGAAGCATTTTGTTTAATCAAGCGCGCCCTCACATTGGGTCATTTATTCAAACTAAATCGCAAACTGTATTAAAGAATGTTTTAAAGTGTAAACACACAAAATATCAAAGTTTTCAGAAATCAAAAAAACATGAGAAATATCTTGGTGGATATTAAGAGATGAAATTGTAAAAACATACGCAGAAGAAAGCAGCTGCACCGAGTCACGGAAACTCTCCACTCTGTCCATCTCTGGCTCAGCACTAACCTGAGTTTTTGTCTACCAGGATTTAGGTGTAAAATTTTCCAAAAGTTACATTGAAAAACACACACCTCATCGACACAGGCAACAGCATGGTGATTACCAGAAGGGAAAGCGGGAGGGGGAGGTGGAAGAGCGTAAAAGGGGATCAATGGTGATGGACGAGGACTGGACCTGGGGTGGGGACACAGTGCAGCGGACAGACGATGCATAGAGAACCGATGTCACCCCAACACATTCAATTCTTTAAAACAACAAAAACATTTACATTTTTCTAAGGCCAACATGTGAGCAAATTCAGCACAAAGTCAACTTGCTTCTGCACGGGGGTTGAGGGGCCTGGCGGTCGACTCCACCGTGTTTTCACACACAGTTTTCAATGCCTTCTGGAAAACTGCCCACATAGACCACGGGACCCTGCAGAGCACCCAGGAGGCCGGCCACCCCGCACCTGGCCGTCTGGCGAAGCGGCCAGCACAGGGACACCGCGGTTCTAGTCCCCGCTGTGAGCGCCCAGGCAGAGATGGGCCCGCTTCCCCGGGTCACACCGAGAAGCCCTGCAGACACATGGCACCAACAGAAGGACGTTTCCAGATGAAGGAGGCTTTGGCTGCTGGCCTCGTACTGTGGCTCGGGTTCGGGTTCCCAGATGCGGCTGGCTCTGTCCCCGGGGGCCCAGGGCAGGGAAGGCTCCTGCCAAAGGCTGCCCTCCTGGGTTTAACTCCTCAGTGTCTTAGGAAAAGGCAGTTAGGTCAACGAAAACCACATCCCCTTTTCCCCGAGAGCCAGGCCTTTCTCAGGCAGCCACATCCTGGGGGGATTTAACTCCTCACAAGCCCTACAGACTCAACACTGTGGAGGCCAGAAAGATAGACTTTTCTCTCTCCCCTGCTAATTATCTCTCCGAAGCGCATCTCCGCTTCTTGGGGAGCAAGACCCTGGTCTTGAAAACGTCTCTCAGCTGATGGGTGTCCGAGTCAGGCGCCATACTCGGCAGCTCTATAAAGGGAACCAGAGCAGGGGTCCAGCCTGTGGGCACCCCGGGAACAGGGGGACTTTCAAAAGGGACACTGTCATTCAGTCTGAACTCCAGGTTTAATTAAAGCATCACTTGTTATAACTTTTGTAACGTTTGCCAAACCCGTCACATGTGTAAATTATCTGTCCAGTTAAATCAGGGATATTACATCAGGACCAGGTTCTTTAAGATGCAAAGGGCCTCCTTCCATGAGGACTGGCCAGACACACCTTCACCAGAGGCCCTAGCGGCCCCCAGTCTGTCCCCATCACCTGCCCCAGACCTCTGGCCGCCAGCATCACCTCCGTCCTCTGCAGCCACTCCCTGGCTGCAGTGGAGGCTCTGTCCTTTCACAATGTGACTGTGCTATGCCTTGGTGTCATTTTATTCATGTTTGGGGATTTGTCAATCTTTGGGATCTGTGGGTGTATATAGTTCCCATTAAATTTGAATTTATTTCAGATAGTATTTTCTTAAATACTTTTTCTTGTCCCTCACCATCTCGTCTTTTGATGATTCCCATCACATTTATGTTGGTGCTTAAAACTGCCCCGCAGTTCCCATCCCTTCCCATTTTTTCTCTCTCTCTAGGTTTCCTTTGGGTAGTTTCTATTTCCAAGTTTTCAAGTTCACTAATATAATTTTGTATAATTTCAATGTAAAGTTCGTCATTGATCTGATCTATTGTATTTTTACTTCAGACACTGTATTTACCAATTCCTAAAGTTTGACTTTTGTCTTTTTCATCTTTCATGTCTCTTATTAAATTCTTGAACATTTGGATTCCATTGCAATAACTGCTTCAATGCCCTTCTCTGATAATTCTACCATCTGTGTCCATTCTGGGTTAGTCGTAGTTGTTTGACAATTTTATTCATCATGAATCATGTCTTTCTGATTCTTCATAGGCTTAGTAGTCTTTGATTGAAAACCCGGAATTGTGTATGTGACCTTATTGGGAGCTGGATATTTTCAAATTCTTATAAATATTCTTGGGCTTTGCTCGGGTTGAGGTTAATTTACTTGCAGGCAACTTGATCCTTTCTAGTCTCGCTTCTATGATTCATTAAGTGAGTCTGGAGCATTGTTTATTCTAAGAATAATTATTTGCCACTATTGAAGCAAGACTTCTGTGACTGCTCTAACCAATGCCCCGTGAATTATGAGTTTTTCCAGTGTGGCTGGTGGGAAAAGGCAGAATTTCTTGTCGTGTGAGTGCCAGCCACCCTCGATCCGTGGAAATGGGTCATCCCAGCCCCTTGCTCGGCACTAACTGGCTCTCTGTAGAGCCCCTCTCTGACCTCGGGGCCCCTGAGTGTGCTGACCTCCTCTCCGGCACTGTCTCCGGGGACTTCAGTGCCTCGGCTTCACCAAGCTCTCCTCTCTCGACTCAGGAGATCGGTCAATGCAGGTTGCCTAGTTCTTCCTCCCTGGGACGCAGCTTAAAAACACCGGCTGGGAACTGAGGCAGCTCAGGGCCTCCCCTCTCTCATTCATCACTATCTGTCTCTGTCTGAGGCCCAGTGCTTTGAAAATCATGTTTTATATATTTTTGTTGGAATTTTATGGCTATTTTAGGCAAAAATATAAATACCCTGTTACTCAACCTTGGCTGAGATTCGCCTAGTACTACTACTAATCTTAAAACAAAAACTATTTCAGGAAACGAAATAGTGGATGAGAACATGTCTCAACTTTTTTTTATGAGGTTAGCATTACCTGATATCAAAACTAGATGAAGTTATTACCAAAAAAAATTGCTGATCAATTTTATTCAGAAATATAAATGAGGAACTTTTAATATCACACAATTAAAATGTGTAGCCCTAACTGGTTTGGCTCAGTAGATAGAGTGTCGGCCATTGGACAGAATGGTCCTGGGTTCGATTCCGGTCAAGGGCACATAACTCGGTTGCAGGCTCAATCCCCAAGTCCTGACCTGAGCCTCGAGCAGGAGGCAACCAATCGATGTCTCTCTCTGTGTGTCTCTCCCCCTCCCTTCCACTCTTTCTAAAAATCAATGGGAAAATATTCTTGGATGAGGATTAACAAACAAAAATAAATAAAAAATGTGTAATATCTAACACATCGTGACCAAGTAGCATTCATTCCAGTGAAATGTGTGCAGGTGCGCACACTGGTGTGATCACCACTAACATCCGTGTGTGAACATTTCTGTTAGAACACAAGTTTCCTTGTGCCCAGTTCCAGTCAATTCCATCTCCAGTGGCAACAAGTATGATTTCCGTGTCATACATTAGTTAGGTCTGTTCTTGAGCTTCCTATGGGTTCAGAATATACTCTTTTGTTTGTGGAGTCTTTTGATCAAATATATGATCATCTCAATAGATTCAGAGGAAGCAATTGAGAAAATTCAATCCATTCATGAGATAAAAGGCATCTATGAAAATCCTATAAGCTAACATCATCATCATCATCATCATCATCAAGTAATTTATATGCAGTAATATGAATCCTTTGGTATATCATTCTGTGTTTTGGTAAATGTTTGTGGCTGTTTCACCACCAGCACAATCAAGACCTTTAACAGTTCTAGCACCCCCGTTCAGCACCAGAAATTCATGATTATAAGTTAAGTAAAATCAGTTTATTATTTATAAGTAATGATTGTTATGCTTTATATAACACTAGATGCCTGGCCTGCACCCTCTCACAATCCGAGACTGCTAGTTCGTAATTGCTCACCTGCCTGCCTGCCTGATCACCCCTAACCACTCTGCCTGCCTGCCTGATTGCCCCTAACCACCTCTGCCTGCTGGCCTGATCGCCCCTAACTGCTCTCCCCTGCCAGCCTGGTCGCTCCTAACCACCTCTGCCTCGGCCCCCCCCCCCCCCCACCGTGGCTTTCTCCGGAAGGATGTCCAGATGGATGTCTGGTCTAATTAGCATATTACCCTTTTATTATTTTTATTTATTTATTTATTTATTTATTTTAATATATATTTTATTGATTTTTTTACAGAGAGGAAGGGAGAAGGAAAGAGAGTTAGAAACATTGATGAGAGAGAAACATCGATCAGCTGCCTCCTGCACGCTTCCTACTGGGGATGTGCCCGCAAACAAGGTACATGCCCTTGACCGGAATCGAACCTGGGACCCTTGAGTCCGCAGGCCGACGCTCTATCCACTGAGCCAAACCGGTTACGGCATATTACCCTTTTATTAGTATAAATTATCATTTAATCAGCATAGTGTACTGTAATAACTGATTAGTGAAGCAAAATATATATAATCATGTGCCAAGAAAAACTCTTAACAAATTTTTCTTTTTTTTAATATATTTTTATTGATTTCAGAGAGGAAAGAAATATCAATAATGAGAGAAAATCATTGACTGGCTGCCTCCTGCACACCCCACACAGGGGATTGAGCCCGCAACCCGGGCATATGACCTGACCGGGGATTGAACCATGACCTCCCGGTTCATAGGTCGACGCTCAACCACTGAGCCATGCCGGCTAGGCCACTTAACAAATTTCAACATTCATATATTAAAAAAAAAGAATCTCAGAAAAGACAAACTTGAAATACAAGAACACACCCTCAATGTGACATAGAGAATAAAGAGAAAGCCTACAGCTCTCACTATTATCTTCTATGATGGGTTCATTACATGCACGATCACAAACGGTGATGAAATAGTAAGTGTTCTAAGATCAGGAAGACAAAGATCTCCTTTCTCATTGTGTTTATTCAACATTGTTCTGAAAGCCCTTTCTATTAAAATAGGGCAGTGAAGAAATTAAAGCAAAACTATTCAAAACAAAGAAGAAAAAATTTGTTTATTTAAAGAAGACAATACCGTTTATGTAGAAAATATGAAGAAATCAACAAGCTGCTAGAATAAAACAACTTCTAGGTGGCTAGATACAATTGTTTTTATGTATTAACTTGGTGAAACTACATAATATGAAATAAAATGAATTCCATGTACAATATCATTAAACATAAATAATTGAGTATCAAGTATATAAAGTACATGCAAATCCTTTATATTGGGAATTTTAAAATACTGCTAAAAGAAATTAAAAGAGAACTAAATAAATAGACAGGTATACCATGTTCATAGATTTGAAGACTCAGTATTGTTAAGATCTCAATTGTCTGCAATTGTTCATAAATTTAACACAATCCCAGTTAATTCCTATTCAGCTTTTTACAGAAATAGATGAGTTGATTTTCAAATTTATTTTGAAACTCAAAAGACACAAAACAGGCAAAGCAAACTTCAAAAAGAACAAAGTTGGAAGAATCATACTATGTGATTTCCTGACTCACTACAAAGCTGCTACATTTGAGACAATGACTAAAGTAGCTCAAAGGAGAAAGGGATCTTTTCAACCACTTGTATTTGACCACCTTGATAAATACAGGGAAAGTTTAACCACAACCCTTTCCTTAGCACCCTACCAACATAAATTCAAGATATGTCATAAAAGCTAAAATATAAAGTTTCCAGAAGAAAACAGAGAAGTATCTTTTTTATTGTCTAAACTGGCAAAGGTTTCTTAGAGTAGACACAGAAAGCACTAACTATAACAGGAAATTTGAGAGATTGGACCTCATCAAAATGAAAAACTTCTGTGAATTAAATGACATAATAAAAAAGCAAGCCACAAACCGGTAGAAAATATTTGCAAGGCATCTATCTGACAAAAGTCTCATATTCAGAATATAATGAGCTTCCAAAAATAAATGAGACAAACCACCCTGTTTAAAATGAACAAAAATCTTGAACATTTCACAAAGATATAGAAATTGCCAATGAACATCTGAAAAGTGTTCACCATCATTAGTCATCAGAGAAACACCAAATAAAACCACGAGGTACTATTTCACTAACTTCAAAATGGCTAAAGTTGAAAAGGCTGTTAATACCAAAAGCTGGCAAGATTGTGGAGCAACTGGAATTTTTATGTGTTGCTGGTGGAAGTATAAAATGGTTGAACTGCTTTGGAAAACTGGCAGAAATATCACACTTATGTTTTTACCCAAGTGAAATAAAAATATCCATCCATAAAAGGACTTACACAAAATGTTTTTCATTCTAACCCCAAACTAGAAACAACTGACACCTCAGCGGCATGGGTAAGCCAGCTGCGGGGGATTACACACTGGAGCATGAGTCAGCAGCCGGAAGGATGAACCGATTCACGTAGGATCGTGTCTGAATATCTAAAACACATTGTGTGGAAGAAGGCAGAGCCAGGAGAATCCCTTCCGGCAGTAACGCAGAAAGAGACATAATGTGTCCAGATGGGAAGTACCTTCATCTCGGAAAATTGTGAATTCTGCATTTTGGAGTTTAAGCTTTATTTGGTAGAGCAACACCTTAAGAAGCAGGTGAGTCTTCCCCACTCTGCTGGCCAGGTGCAGGCACTCGGCAGCCCGAGGGCTGGAGTAATCAATCACCACATTAAGAAAAGCCACCAGCGGACTGGGAACACTTTCACTGAACGTTCATACATCATTACCACCCTCTTTTTGCGCCGAAGTTTCCCTAGTGCAGCTGTCATTACCCACACTAACTGTACGGAACACTTGCCTCCTGCACACAAGATGGCTGCTTCCGCTCCAGCCTATGCATGTTGCGGCCAGCCGAGTCTTCCTGCTTACAGAGCGTTCTGAGAGGCACCAGGTCGCATGTAACAAATGGGACTACATGCCCACCATAAGCTGCAAGGAATATTTTACCAGGACACACTGCTCCCCGAACAAACTGGGGGTTTTGTTAGACACGGAGTAGGAAAGTAACTGGGTAACAACCCTCTTCCCACAAGAAAAAGCTTAGCCCTGGCCCATGTGCTCAGTGGTTGGGCTTCGTCCCAGGCACCAGGGGTCAGGATTCGAATCCCAACAGGTCACATGTACGGGTTGTGGGCTCAATCCCCAGTAGAGGGCGTGCAGGAGGCAGCCAATCAATGATTCTCATCATTGATGTTTCTATCTCTCTATCCCTCTTCATTCCTCTCTGAAATTAATAAAAATATGGCACAGTTTTAAAAAAGGCATAAACAGAATGGCCACTGGGTTTCGGCGGGTCACTGGGGTTTCCGAGCTCCCATTCAGGAGAGGCCTTGAGGACCCGTCCCTCTGAATGTGGGTGCGGGAGGCCACAGAACAGGATTCCAGGGGCCACCACCCCAGGTTGTTTTTGTAATAACTTTATTTTCTTTTAAACCTGAGTTTAATTTTCAGTTCAGTCACAAAAGCTGTGGCAGAAAATCCAACCCACTTGCTTCCAAGTGAAACTGCCGAGTCATTGGACCCCGAGTAGTTTCCAACTTGGACTTGAACTGACTCAGAGCTGCTCCCGTTTCCTCCCGGGCGGGGGGTCTGGGTTCCCAGGGGCTGGCAGAGCCTCTGAGTCTGCAGTGGGAGGAAATGTCTGGTCCGCTGCCGCCCGGCAGCCCCCAGCTGCGGGGGGCAATTCACTCAGTCTGGCCTCCAGTCACCAGCCTGCAAAATGCCCATGGGTCCCTGTAAGCACGGCCTCGGGCCCCCCGGCCGTGAGGAAGCATCTCAGAATCCAGCTACCTCTCTGCCCTCCCCCCTCGCCGAGGGCCGGGGCAGGCAGGGACACTGAGTCATGCAGATTCTCAGTGGACTCCACTGGGGAGAACACACAAACTCTATTTCACCTGCGTGTCAATAATCAAAGGCTTTCATCTAATTTCTCTTTAAGTTTCTATGCTCACTTCATCTCTATAATGTTTGCCTCTTTTCTAGTAACTTTTTAGGAGATTGGCAGCTGGAGTTTCACAAAAACAGGAAGAATATATGCTAATAAAATGTCTTCCGTGAGAGGGGGAACCTCACTTCATATAGTTAATAGTTCTGTTTTGCCCACTGGAGGGTTTGTGGGTTTCAGGTACATTTGGGCCACACTTCGAAGTCATGTGGGAGCCCACAAGCACTGTTGGTGACGTGAGGAGACAAAGGTCTCTGTCTGGAAGGGGGTACGTCAGCCAAGGACCATGTAAGATCTGCAAAACCTGGCCCTGCCAAGCCAGAGGGGAGAGCTAATTAAATGTTTGACCAAATGTAGCAGCTAATTTTTAAGTTGATAGTTTTGTATGTCCTGTGATTGATGTTATAAATACCCCAATGGACCTTGCCAGAAAAAAGTTCCCCACCCCTGGTCTAGAACCACCTGTGTAACAGAAGGAGATTGGCTTGGGGACCCCTCAGATCCCAGGTCACAAACTTTCCAGGTTGGAAAAGCAGGAGCCACAATCCCTCCCATGAGGCCACGGCATCTGTCACAGGGAAACACCGTGGTTATGGAATAAGTTAGAGAATGAAGCAGTTGCCCTAACTGGTTTGGCTCAGTGGATAGAGCGTCGGCCTGTGGACTCAAGGGTCCCAGGTTCGATTCCAGTCAAGGGCATGTACCTTGGTTGCGGGCACATCCCCAGCAGGGGGTGTGCAAGAGGCAGCTGATCGATGTCTCTCATTGATGTTTCTCTCTATCCCTCTCCCTTCCTCTCTGTAAAAAATCAATAAAAATATAGCTTTTAAAAAGAGAGAGAGAGAACGAAGCAGTTGGTTTGCAGAGGTAGCGAGCACTGTCTTCAGCCTCCCCCCCCCGCCCCCCACTGCTTGCCTTTCATCCCTCACCTTACAGTGTTTTCATTTGATGGCCACTGCCACAGAGGAGCCACAGGGGATTAAAAAAAAAAAAAAAAAAGCAACAAGTTGTTTATTTGCCTCGAAGTGAAACCAAATATTTGTTCAAGGTTCCAAATATTTAGATAATCTGCCCACTAATTTTTATTTTACTTCATGTTTTGCACATCCTTTAGCAGAGCCAAAATGCCCTTTCCTCTGCTTTATTTGTTGATTTAAATGTCTTAAGAAACAAGAACAGATGAATTTTTTTAAAAAATGAGAACAGTGTCACTCATTTGTGCCTACTGAAAAAGCTTTATTTTCCTCACCTCTTCAAATATTTGTCTTTATGCTTAGTTTTCAGTATTCCAAGTTAATATGCACCTAAGCATGGTTTTCTTTGAGTTTATCCTGTTTGCGGTTCACCAAATTTTTGAATCTGTGAATTTTTGTCTTTAACCATATTTGGGAAGCTTTTAGTCATTATTCCTTCAAGTAATTTTCTTCAAGCATCATATTCTTTCTCCTCCCCCATTCCAGCACTCCAACGATGTCAATATTAGACTTTTGATATTTTTTAAATTTATAATCTCAGGGTTTACTTTCCTGTCTGTGGCTTATAGCCTCCCAGTTCCACCCTGAAAGGGGCCAGAAATGCCTGTCACTGGACCTACTGGAACAAATAAACAAACAAATACCAAAGACAACAAGGAAGACAAATCTTTGCCAAACATCCTACCCCAGAGTAGGAAGTGATCATCACTACTGGTTTTGGCACTGAGTTACATTATCATTTCAGAAAGAATATTTAGAATGTAGTCTTCCTTCTTTTTTCTCAAATAATGACTGTAGATTCAATTTGTAACATTTACTTGGCAAGTAAGTAAAAACATGCAATTAGCAACCATATGTTGGTCTTTCAATCGATCAGACAATTCTGAAGCCATGAAATCGCAACTTGAAGGGACCTTACTATCTATATCTCTTGGACTCTCATGCTATCACCTATTTCAAATGAAGTCTATCTCAATGGACAACCTGTCGTTTTAGTTATCCGGGTGCAAATATTATTATTCCCTCTGGAGTCTGTGAGTAAGAAAAAAGGGAGACCATCGTACCTACTCTGCACTGTGGTCAGGGCTTTAAGAGTGCACCCTCCTTACCATCCTGGTTCACGAAATAATTCCCAGAACTCTCTAGAGAAAGAGAATAACACTTTCCTGGCTTAGAGCCACAGTTGTATTTTCCAGAAAAATATTTTTAGCTGGAAAAGAGAACAACTCCCTCTTTGCTAGAACCACCTTCGCCAAAATGCCAAACCACCACTGACGCTGCCGATCAAAAGATCAAACATTAAATCCATTTCCTGATTTCTGACAAGATTAGTGATTCATTACAATGTTTTTTTCCAATGACCTAGATCTGTTTCTTAAAAACAATTTTGAAAAGTCCTTGAAACAGAACATTACTGGCTTCTTAATCTTGACATTCCCCTATTTCTCGAAACTAAGAAAACACTGGACAGTCTTTCTTCCCAGCAGCAGGAGAGGCTGCCTGGCTCTGTGGCTGTGCGGTGCCCTGCTGGGCCATCCCCAAGCGTGTGCTCAGCCCAGCGCAAGGTCACGGGCTCCACCAGACTTTGCATGAACCGTGTTGCTATTTTTTTTGAATTTCACTCAAGGATAGTTTTCATATTTAATTTTTTTTTTTTTGAGAGAGAGAGTTGAAGGGAGAAGGGTAGGGGAGAGAGAGAGAAAATATCAATGTGAGAGAGACACATGATTAATTGCCTCCTGCATGGGCCCCAACCCAGAGCAGGTATTAAGTCTGCAACCCAGGTATAGGTCCTTGACCAGGAGTTGACCCTGAGACCCTTCAGTCTACAGGCCAACCTCTACCCAATGAGCCAAACTGTCCAGGGCCTGTGTTGCTACTTTTAAACCCAGGAAAAAAACTAATCTTGTCACCGAGGAAAGTTGGCAATCTGCAGTGAAGCCAGTTTCTAGAATGGTTATGCAAGCCTGGCTTCATGTCAGACAGGGTAGGGAGTGCTGACTTCGGGCCATTCTGGGGAGCATGTGCTGCATGAAGCACCCCTTTCACGGCCTGGGCTCTTGAGGCCCTGGCAGCTGGCTTGCTCTCATCACCGAGGCCTTGACTTGCGTCTTTGAATTTCACCTATCCCGAGGCCTTTGCGTTTTTAAAGGATACACTCACACAGCTCTTCGGTTTAAAAATGGAAAAATGAATTTAAATTTTTATGTTTTTCCAAAACTTACTCATTTTCATTCAGCCACATCCCTTTTGCCTTTGGTCTTCTATGGAATGTAGGTTGAACTGGAAAATATTTGCGGTTAAAACAAATGTGACTTTATTGGGATAATAAACAAACAGTTCGTCGGGAATGCTCTGAACTGTAACTGTCTGGACCCGGGGCTTACCTGCCTGAGCTGTACCCTTTCCTCCTCCGCCCTGCTCGCCCATGTCATCCTGGAACGAGGAGTGCGCCTCAAACCTCATAGTTTCTCTCTTCCTCTACCAGTGGTTCTCAACCTTCCTAATGCCGCGCGCGGCCCTTTTAATACAGTTCCTCATACTGTGGTGACCCCCAACCACAGTATTATTTTCATTGCTACTTCATAACTGTAATGTTGCTACTGTTATGAATCGTCATGTAAATATCTGATATGTAGGATGTATTTTCATTGTTCGCGACCCACAGGTTGAGAACCACTGCTAGCTAGAAACTTGCTCATTCTTAGACTGTGAGATCCACAGATGACCCTGAGAAACATGCTGGCTGAGTTGTTTTTCTCCATATGGGGGTCTCTCATGCCTGTGAACAGCGTGACAAGAATCGTCACTGGTTTAGCCCTGGCCGATGTGCTCAATGGTTAGAGCAGTGATGGTGAACCTTTTGAGCTCGGCGCGTCAGCATTTTGAAAAACCCTAACTTAACTCTGGTGCCGCGTCACATATAGACATTTTTTGATATTTGCAACCATAGTAAAACAAGGGCTTATATTTTTGATATTTATTTTATATATTTAAATGCCACTTAACAAAGAAAAATCAACCAAAAATATGAGTTCGCATGTCACCTCTGACACACGTGTCATAGGTTCGCCATGACTGGGTTCGAGAGTCAGCCTGAGCACTGAAGGGTCCGGTTCCCCGTCAAGGGCACACGCTTGGGTGGCAGGTTTGAACCCAAGGGCTGTTTGGGGCACATGGGGGAGTAAATTCAGAAGTAAATTCATGCGGAGTTTGCTGTACATCCATTCATTGCTTTTAGTTATGTAAAAAGCATGTGGGTTTCTCCTCACCCGATGGAGTGAGATATGTTCTCCCAGGGAGCAGTCCAGATGGCTGGAAACGGCTCTTCTAGCACCTCCATTTCTGAGGGTTGGGCATGTTCAGCTAAAGCAGGGGTCCTCAAACTTTTTAAACAGGGGGCCAGTACACTGTCCCTCAGACCGTTGGAGGGCCGGACTATAGTTTAAAAAAAAAACTATGAACAGATTCCTATGCACACTGCACATATCTTATTGTAAAGTAAAAAAACAAAACGGGAACAAACACAATATTTGTATTTGCATGTGGCCCGCGGGCCATAGTCTGAGGACCCCTGAGCTAAAGGATCGTTTTCACAAACCACCAGGAAAGGTTACTGAGCAGCGGAGTCTCTCACACGGGGAAGTTCTCGTCACAGGTTCAGCCCTTCACGCTGCCTGGCCCGGAGGGTAGATGGTGCTGAGGTTTCAGTGCCCTCAGACCCGCCTGCACACTTGAGCCTGGTTACTGGGGCCTGTTCCCCGCTGAGGGACAGGAGTGAAGTCCGGGCACATGTTTCTCGTTCCTCAGTATTTGTGTTCAGTAACATGATGCAGATCTCCGCTGGGGTGTTTTCCTGGAGGGAGTGGGAACGTCCTGTCGGCAGGGGCGGCTGGAGACCCGATTTCCTGTCGGACAGCGATGGGCAGGCAGATGCTCCCGACCTGCTTTCAGTCTATCAGACAGTAACCACAAGGCCTCTCCCTCCTCACCTCAGGAATCTGTAAACACGGATGTGAGTTCACACTCCCATTAATCTAAGCCCCTCTGGGATCGCCATGAGCGCCATGCCCACAGCAAGGACAGAGCGGAGCTCAGCGGTGGTCGCTGGATGGACCCAGGCGCTGGCTCAGGCGCCCCGAGACCCATGTCACAGGAAGTGCTGGGTGGTCCCAGCCGATGGCCTGGAGCGGCTCTGGAGAACCTGCAGGACCAGGGGGGATGGTCCTCGAGGGGACGTGGTGAGAGCACTTCTTGGAGGTTGACAGCAACGGAGAGCTCCTCCTGCCAGAGCTGCGGGGGAGAGGGGGGCAGCGTTCCTTTCTCTGCCCCCCTGCAAGCCTCCCTGGACATGGTGCCAGGAGGAGATTGCCAGGCGCACCCTCAAGGGAACTACTGGGATCCCTGAGGACACGTGGGTCCTGTCTCCCCAGAGCAGCCTCTTCTGGGCTTCTTGCTAGGAGTGTCTGCGTGTCTTCTGAAAAAAAGTGTTTCGGCTCCTCCAGAGAGGCCGTTCTGCCTGCTCCCGTCACCTCTGACCTCTCATCATTTCCCTCTCATCATCTCTGCTGGGAGGCCTTTACTTCCTCAGGGGACAGAGATTGTTGGTATGACTTTCCTTCAATCATTTTGCCGATCACTGTAAACTGTCTTTAGTACTGAGCCGTTCCCGAGGTTGTTGCCAACATCCCACAGCTTTCACTCCGGGGGTATCTCAGCGCGGCTAGCAGCGTGACCAGCGGTGGCTCCACGCCCTGCAGCCACTTCGGGTGCCCAGCACCGGATCCCCGGGTGCAATGAGAAGGCAGTTTCTCAGCACAGCCTGCAGTTACCTAATATTCCCTCTCCTGGGGCTGGTCTCCTCCCAGGCTTCCGTTTCCCTGGAACAGGGGAGCAAGTCCTCACGACCTTCACAAGGTCACCTTGAGCCACTTAGGCCAGGGCCTCAGGGAGGAGGGCAGAGCGTCGTGTAGGCTGAAAGGCCAGCACTGGGTCTCCTTCTGCTGTTTATTTTCATTTTTATTGGATTTGTTGGGGTGACACTGGTTAATACAATTATACAGGTTTGAAGTGTACAGTTCTACAAACACCATCTGCAAAGAAACGTGGCTTTGCATGGTGTTTTTCATAGTCCGAGCAATGCTCCTCGACGGGCAGTTTGTTTCAAGGGCGATGGTGCAGTGTGGTATCCACAGAGGAGACAGAAGTCTGGAGTCCACGCTTGGTGGCAGCCACGCTTCATTTCTGAGAGTTTCTCTGCCTGGCCACCCCGCGCCCACCCGGCCTCATGCTGGGACCCCAGGTGCAGGACCTCCACTTCCCAGTCAGCACCCACAGTCAGCCTGTACTGACTATAAACAAAAGAAGGAATATTGAGAAAGAGGGAGAAAAGGGTGAGCCAATGAATGTTTGCTTTTTTCCGCTGAAATCATATTGGGTTGAGAAAGGGCAATTATGGGAAACAGCGGGGAAGCGAGCTTTTCTTGTAACTGTTCTTATGACTCGCTGACCGGCTCCCACCCCACACACAGGAACCGGCGGCCCCACGGGCACCAAAGCTGCTAAAGTCCCGGGTGGTCTGGGCCCAGCCGGGGCCCCCAGCATTCAGAAAGCAGCTGCCTGTGTGGCTGGTCCCAGGACAATTTGGGGTTTGTGCAGTGTGGTTTAATTCACAAAAGAAAATGCCTTTAATCAGGGAGTGGGAATGCTGTCCTGTGTGAGCAAGGAACCGCTCTGATGATGAGCTGGCCGAGTCAGAAGGGGGCTGGGGTCCCTTCCCAGGGCCCCGACTGGCAAGCAGCCTCTCTGCTGGGCAGGGATTGCCCTGTGGCCACCATGGTCCCTGCCGTGGGGGACGCTAGTGACCTGGGGTGGGCACAGGCTCCTGCAGGAACCCACACCTATGTGGGTCCCCCACCTGTGCACACACAGGCCCCGCAGGCAGGGCAGCCAGTCCTCCTCACATGGGGCTCCAGGTGGTGCCTGGATGCCAGCGGGCACTTTGTCCCCATCTGCCCCAGGCAGCACGCTGTGGCTGATAACCCGCCTGGAGCCCGAGCCCATCTGAACTCCACTGATGACCCACGAAAGGAGCTGGAGATGCTGTCCTCACAGGTAAAGGTGAGAGTTATGTCTGAACTCTAGGGAGACCCCGTCTGCGGGAGCAGGGGGTCCTATCGTGTCAGTTCCCAAACACACCTGGGTGGGGAGCCCACCAGCCTGGTCCCGACATCCCCGCTGACTGGCGAAGGGGACACTTCCCTTGCTTTTGCCACAGGTGATGCTGTCAGATGGGCGCTGGCCTCCTGCCTCTGGAGGGAAGGCTGCCGACAACTCTGGAAGGTGACTCTTGTGTGTAACTCTTAGGAAGGAGATTCTTTCTACAGAGCCTTTGGATGGGCAGAAGAGGCAGTGACCTACCTCTGCCCAGTCATGACAATGACGACAATACAATATCAGAAAGTGGCCTCGGAGCTGGGGCCCCAAGTTATCCAAACGCAACGTTGGCACCTGCGGGGGGTGGTGGGGGGCGGGTCTGGTTCCTCAGCTGTGTCCTTGGAGGGGTGCTTGCTCCTCCTGAGCCATGTCAGCAGCTGCCACCCCACCGCTCACAACGGGGGCTGGGGGTGGGGGGAGGTATATCTCTGCTGCTCAGCCTCTCAAAGCAGGAGACTCTTCAGGAGAAGATACCAGAACTCTGCCCTGGTTTGGTTAAGAAAAGAATTTGTAACAGAACAACTACGTTTGAGACGCGCTCTTTGCTCAGTCCACGGTGGCGACTGCTGGTTCTCAGGCCGGAGGCAGGTATGACCTGGGACACTCCTGCTTTCGATGTTAGGACCCCACCAGGGCACACGTCCCAGGGGAGCTTCCTCTCCTTTTGGTCGGCTCAGTGGTTGGGACACGTTGGGGCAGGTCCAGCAGGAGGCTGTCGTCCTTCCAACTGCGACCTCCTGTGGCCCCAACACACCCGCTCCCGTCCTCTGTGGGAGCGCCCGCTCCTGAGGGTGCATCCTTGGGGCCTCTGCTCTGTGCTCATCATGTCCGTGGCGGGACCATTCTGTTTCCAGCTTGTCCACTGGCCGTGGCTCCCACCCTCCTGGAGGCGGGAAGTTCCAGACAGAGTGCCTCAGGCCACACTCCCCCAAAACCCATTGTGTATTCCCGCCTCCCCACTCCAGCTCTGGGCGCCAGGGACTCAGGCCTCCTTGTAGATACCCCAGCTGGCTCTCCACCTCCATCTTCACATGGTGGGTGGCATGTCCCATGCCCCGTTCACATGGACACCAGCTGTATTGGGCTGGGGCCACACCCCCAGTGTCGCCCCACCTGCACTTGACGCTTTGGCAAAGAGCCTATTTCCAAACAGGCCACATCTCTGATTTCTGGGGGTGAGGACTACGACATCACTTCCTGGGAGCCACCTGTAACCCACACAGACAGTCCTCCTCCCGGGACAGTCCTGGGAGCCACCTGTCGTCCCACAGCTCCCTCTGTCCCGCAACCCAACGTTCAACAGAGGAAAGTACCACAGGAGGAAGTATACTTCTCTGTATCGTTTTACCCAAAAAATCTGAAGAATTATGCAAAGTAGCTAAAATGTTAATCCAGCAGCATTCTGTGCAGGGTGTAATCATGAGCCCAAACTTTTATGCAAAGCCTAACATGCGTGACTGCCGGGAGCCGGTCCATCCTTACTGTTTCAAGGGACCTGGCATATATGGCATACGGTTCTTAATATGTTTGCTCACCTTCTTGGCGCTGTGTTTTAACCAAGGTCACCTCTCCGAGAAAGGTTGAATCCCCAGGTAGGGATTTTCCCCTGAAGTTAGGGAGGGAATAAAACCCCTCAACTAAGTGCCAGGCGGGTAATTAATCACTTTAACTACGAACAATCATGCTTAAGCTACATAATCTTTACTCCCTGGAATGGAGATAAGAAACGCCCTAACCTTTGGAATAGGGATTGATAGGATTGGAATCAACTGGTATAAATACAGATGCAACAAGACAACAACAGACAGAATTCAGAAGACAGCAAGAGACAGAACTTAGAAGAGAGCCAAGAAGACAGAACCTACACAGAACCTACAGACAGAAGAACTTCGCTGGAGAGAACATGGCAAAAGATCCTGGACTGAACCTGACTACAGAAATTGGCAAGAGAACCTGACTAGAACCTGGTGACTGAACCTGGCTGGAGAACCTAGCAAGGGAACATGGCTACAGAACCCCGCTGGAGATCCTAAGCAGAACCTCTCTGGAGATCGAGACCAGAACTTGGCTGGAGATCCTGGCTAGGCTGCTGATCAACTGAACGCTGTCTCCGTGTCATTCCTTCTTCGCCGACTCCGTCCACACCTTTGGGGACCCCTGGACCCGCTGGGGCTGGACCCCAGCACGTGACCTTTGACCCCATAAAACTTCCAGGGCTCAAAACATAATCATCAATTCAAGCAAAGGCATAGCTAACTGTCGCAGTATTTACAGCATTAGCAAAGAGGAATTATTCCCAAACTCGGCAAGCAAACAGGGCCGCTCTACTGTGGGGTCCCCGAAGGTCGAACCAAATTACGCCCAATGTGATACTGAGTAAAAAAATAGGAGCCTGAAAAATATATATACAGAATAATCTCAATTATATAAATTTATGCATAAACGCCTGCGAGGAAGCATGAGCAACAGTTCTCTCTGGGTGGCGGAAATGTGAGTTATTTAAATTTCTTCCGTATACTCTCCTGTATTTTCTTAATCCTCTACAGTAAATAGAAATTATATTTATATAGAGCCAACAGCGGGAAGCATTATTTCAGAATAAATACAGGTTATTTCTGACAGCCACAAAAATCGGGCCCACTCAGCACACGGTGAGGCTCTGAGGCTCCGCAGGGACAGGGTGCAACCCCGGGCAGGGGAGCCGGGGCAGAGCACAGGGGAGTCAGAGGAAACAGGACTCGGCCACCTCAAACCACGATGTTCCTGTTTTAAACGTTCCACGAGCAGAGCGAGGCTGCGGGATGTGAGTGATAGGACGCCTTCTGCAGGGACAGCAGCCACGGTGGCCGAGCTGAGAAGGTGGGCCGGGCCGGGCCGCGCCGACATGCGTCCCCACCGCCCCACCTAGGAGGAAAGGGTGACACTTCTCCAACGCCGAGTGGACCTACGGACACTGGTCAAAGCTGCAATTCAACGTCTGATCTTCACAGTGGCCAGAATACTCAGGACAATGCTTTTCTTGGACTAACCCTCTTTTTAGTTTATTTTTACTTCAAAATTGAACATTATTAAAACCAACTTAATTGCTGGATTTCATGTCTCATCCAAGCGGGTTTACCAAGTTGCAGACTAACCTCCTCCAGCCCCAACGCCGTGGCACACAAGCCAATTCGGCGCCTCCGGAAAACGTGGATTTTTCCTAGACGAGGCTTTTATGGTTTCATTTTGTAATGTTTAACTACACGTTTGATGAAGAAACCACAAAACCTCATGAACCTATACGCAATAATGTCAGATGAAATTTGCTGATTTTGTCCGAGGCTTCAATATTGCCATATGATTTCAGTCAAAACCATGCAAATTGAGACAAATGCTGAAGTGGAGAACAAATGAAGGGTCTGGAGACCACACCATGTGAAGCGTGGGGTCACCCAGCGGCACCACCGGGACCACGAGGACCCTGCTGTGCGGGGCCGCTGCTGCGCACGGAGACTAAGAAAACGATGGTTTCATCAACGTCCTGAGAAGCCAGCAAGATGCTTCCCCAGCCCCCGTGGAGTGGCTGGGGTGGCCTCTGCACAGCCGTCCCCTGGACCCCTGACCAGAGGACACTCTGCTAGCCCGGCTCCCTCGGAAGGGGATGGGCGCTGGCCTGCCCCGCTGCCACGGAGCCAGCGAGACACAACCCCCGGCCCTGTGCCCCACATGCTCGGGGACTGTCCGCTGCGGCAGCTTCATTAAAAGGTCGCCTTTCCTTAGGAAAACCTGTGCCCATCCCCGCGAGGAAATGGACTTGGGTGGAAATCTGCCAACGTCAGCCAGCGGGTATCTGTGCACATGGCCTCAGAGCCCAGTGCAAGGCTGCTAAGAACAGGGTGGACAACCATGTGTGAGCCCGACTCCGAGAAAGCTCGGCTCCGCCTTCACTGTGACTGCCGGCGAGGAGGGCGGGTTCAGACGCATGCTGGCACTTCAGTTAGTTAGCAGATGCTCACCTAGTGTGTGATGAGGACAAGATTCTCTGCTGATGCAGGGAGGGGCGTGACCCAGGAGCTTCTCTGCGGACCGTGGCTTGGTTTTGTGTTTAATATCAGCCCAGTTAAGCCACCAGGAGCCCTTCCTGGGAGGAGCCCTTCCTGGGAGGAGCCCTTCCTGGGAGGCCTCTTTTCTCAGCGCCCACACCTGGAACAGGGCTGGAAGGCAGCCTCGGCCGCCCCATCACCACCTGGTAACGCTCTTCTCTTTAAGAGTTATCAGTGGTCGGCCTCCAATTAAGAAATACTCTCACCGTATTTCTCAGCTGTCGCCTCGAGCATCTGCGAGGCATCCAACACTGGCCAGTCTTTCTGGAATAGTGGCTACTGTTTATTGAGAGTGTGCAACAGACCAGACCTCGTGAGCACCTGCTATCCTTCCAATAACATGGCGAGATGACGGGTCCGTGTTCACAGATGGGAAAATTGTCACAGGCATGCACAGCCACTGCTCAGCCCCAGACGGTCCCCAATCCTGCATCTGTCCCCTGGGTCACATGTCTCCTCCTTAAATGTCTCTACTTCGCTGTTTTCCATGAAAACGTGGTCCCAATAGTTGACCACTCACCTGCCCAGCCCCTCGCTGAGCCTTCGGTTTTAGGTGAGGCTACGGCACCGGACGCCACAGCCTGGGGGCTTTCCCAGCCCAGAGGCTGCTGGTCCAACACTCAGGTGTGCTGAGACCCCACTTCCTGCTTCTAGTGGCCGTCCCTTCACTGTGTGCTCACCTGGCAGAAGGGACAGCTCTCTGGGCTCCACCCTCCGGCCCTAATCACCTCCCAATACCTCACCTCCTCACCATCACTGGAGGGTAGGGTTTGACAGAGAAATGTGTGGGACACAAGCATCCTGACACCTGCATGTCCCCGCCAGAACTGCAGCCGCGCTGTCTGCGATGACAGCGATCCATCTGCCTGCTCCTCACACGCATCTCTCCCTGTCATTCTACCCTTTCTTCCCAAACTTCACATGCTCACAAGATTTCACCTGTGCTCTGGGAGCCTTCATTTACTTTCTCATTCTGAACTGACTGCATTTTGTTTTCTTGAAATAGCGACTATATGTATTTATAGCACAAATAAAAAGCCTAAGGCTTTCAAAAAAAATGTCAGGCACATGTCCACTGTCCTAATAAAAGCCAAAAAGAAAGAGCAAAGAACAAGACACGTGGTAAGGTCACAGCAGGACTGCAAAAGCGCTGGTCCAAAAATAGGTGCCCCTCCTGCCTGCCCTGCACTGACCACCTGGCTTCTTCCCGAAACGGAAACATCAGGTCGTAGGTGTAACTTCCGAGCCGCCTGCGACAGGAAACAAGGGCCCCAACGGGAGCCCAGAGGGGCTCTCGGTGACTGAGCGCGGACGACGGGCGGGCCGGTGTTCTCGCTACAAGTGTCTCCCGGGGCGTGTTACCACCGCAGACATCAAAACACAAAGTCAGAGCGCGCACCGAGCTGTCGTCCAACTGCCATGGGTCAGTTCTTCAGGAACCACCCCCCGAGGCACTACAGCGATGAACACGTGCTGGCCGTGCCAGGCGCGCTCTGGGCGCAAATGATTCCATCTCCCTGAAGTTTTAACGTCCCTCGCTGACCACTGAACTTCCCAGCAGCCCCCGAGGCGGCCCGGTTCTAACACGCGAGCCCGTTTACCCTGGAAACCTGCTTGTGTGCGTTCTTGGGCCCCGTCACTGCAGCGTCCCTAGCAGGACACCCAGCAGAGCGGCGGGTCCCCGCGACCCCCAGACCTTCCAGCGTCTGGTCGCTGGGCCGCAGGGTCGGCAGCCAAACAGAAAGTTCCAGAACAGCGCAGGGCACAGCAGGCTTCTCCTTAAGTCACTCCCTTGGTTTTGTAAAACCATCACGCCGCCGCCATCGCTGTGAACAGGACGGAACCGGCCCTCCCGACCCGACCGGGGAGAGAAGCCGAAACACAGCGCCTTCCAGCTGCTCGGCCCGGGCGGGGGGCCGGACTGCGGGGCCTGGGAAACCCGCCCGCCCGCGGAGAAGGCCTCGCTTGGGGGACACAATGTGCCTTCGCACGAAGAAGGGCGGCGAATTAGCGCCTCCCGCACCTTGTCTCCTGGGGCCTCCATGGGGCCCGTCCGCCCGCAGGCAGAGCCAACGCCTCCTCTGGTTCCAAACGCGGGGCCTCAGGGGGCGGTGGGGGGGACGGAAGGGTGAAGGCTGCGCCGCCTCCGGGACTCCCGCTGCGGGAGGTGCCGGTCCGGTCCGGCTGGGCCGCTGCAGAGCCCGGACTCCCCGAGCCCGTGGTTCCCGCGACGGAGCCCCCGTCGCCCCTGCCTGCCCTGTGCGGCGCTGCGACTCTGCGGGAGCCCGAAGGTTCTGGAAGCCTCGGTGGTGGAAAACCCCGACTCCTCCCGAGAACACGTGAGCCCCCCGGTGGCGGCACCGACAGCGCCCGCGCCCTGACCCCCACCCCCTCTGGTCGGCGGCCGCGTTTCCTCACTGACGGACACGGTCGGTCCCTCCATCGCGGAGGAAACCCCGCGCGCACGTGCAGCGGCAGCAAACGAGCAGGTCACCGGCGCTAGGAAAGCCCTTCATGACCCAGCTCGTCACCCGGCGGCCAGGGAGCGGCTGCGACCACGACCCGGTTCACAGCGCCGCCCGGTCCCACCCGCGATGCCCGCCCTCGCCGCCCCAAGGCCCACAAACCGCTCCACGACTCACCTTGGCCGCGGCGGCCACTTCCGGTTCCGGCGGAAGGTCGCGGGTGCAGGGGCAGGGCCGCAGGAGACGACTCTCCCGGAGGAAAGGGCCCAGCAGCTCCGCGAGAGCGGGGTGACCCAGCCACGCGGCAGGCGGGGGTGCGGGGGCGAGCGCCCCGAGGCCCTGGTCCTGCTGCCAGGCGGCCTCCAACCCCACCGGCGCGCTCAGGACTGAGGACCGTGCGGGTCAGGAGTTTGCGGGATTCCTCCACCACTCACTCCGCGCCCGGGTGTCCCGCGAGAGCTTGAGACCCCGCGAGAGCTTGAGGTTCCGCGAGAGCTTGGGCACCGGGAGACCTTAAAGGCACCGCGTGCCCGGGAGCAGCCGGAGCGGTGCCGGTCTGTCCGTGGGACCGGCTTTCCCAGAATCATCATCGGAAAACCGAAGCGGACGCCCCAGAGGTTGCCCTTCGACCTGTGAACCCGGAGGTAGCGGTTCAGGGCGTGCAGGAGGCAGCCAGTCAATTCTCTCCTTGTTGACGTTCTAGCTCCCTCTCCGAAATAAAAATACATATTTGTTTAAAAATAAGAATTATTACCGGCTGTACTTTAGCCTCCAGAATCCACAGAAAAACAAGAAAATGTGTTCCTCTTTCCTTCCTGCCCTCGTCCCCCTCTCAGCCACTCGGGCCTCGGGTTGTATTTCTGCACATGGAGGATGTCCCGTTCCTGCCCCCTGACCTCCTGCCCCCTGACCTCCTGCCCCCTGACCTCCTGCCCCCTGACCTCCTGTCCCTGACCTCCTATCCCTGACCTCCTGCCCCCTGACTTCCTGTCCCCAGGCCCATTCCTGTCCCTGACCTCCTGTCCCCTGACCTCCTATCCCTGACCTCCTGCCCCCTGACCTCCTGTCCCCAGGCCCATTCCTGTCCCTGACCTCCTGCCCCCTGACCTCCTGTCCCTGACCTCCTGTCCCTGACCTCCTGCCCCCTGACCTCCTGTCTCCTGCCCCCTGACCTCCTGTCCCTGACCTCCTGCCCCCTGACCTCCTGTCCCTGAGCTCCTGTCCCTGACCTCCTGCCCCTGACCTCCTGCCCCCTGACCTCCTGTCCCCAGGCCCATTCCTGTCCCTGACCTCCTGCCCCCTGACCTCCTGTCCCTGACCTCCTGCCCCTAACCTCCTGCCCCTGACCTCCTGTCTCCTGTCCCCTCCCTGACCTCCTGCCCCTGACCTCCTGCCCCCTGACCTCCTGTCTCCTGTCCCCTCCCTGACCCCTGGCCCACAGCAGCCCTCGGTGCAGCACGTACACGTCAGCCCCCCAGGGCCCCCGACATCGCAGGTCTCGTCCACGCAGAACCAAGTAGCGAGGGACCAAGTTAGATGGCAACCTCGTCCAGTCGCCGTTTTATGAATTGTTTGTTTTACCTCATCAGAGGTTAGAACTGGTTACCGCGAAAAACTGCAAATGATGGAATTTTCATTTCATACTTCATCTGAATTTTAAAAATACTTTCAGAAAATTTCCAAAATAGCCACGAAGAAGCAGCCCAGTGTCCTGGCTGCTCAGGGCGGGTCAGCGGCCTCTCCCCCAGCGCCTGCTGCGTCCCGGCCGGAGCGGGCAGCAGGTGAGGGCGCAGGGACAGCCGCGGTCCGGCCGGTCCAGCATGTGGTGCTCACTGGCCAAGGCTGAGAGGCCACAGTGTTCTCGCCGCGGCCCCCGGGGAGGCCCCGCCCTGGAAACCCAGGGGCTCGGTGCGAGGCCGTGTCCTCAGGAGCTCTGGGCTCCCCAGCGAACAAAACGATGCTTTCATTCAGCACGGCTTGGCCGGACGCGGCCCCGCTCTGCCCAGAACCGCTCGCGCCACCTCCGTCCCACGAGGCCTCCCGGGTCAGGGCACCCAAATTCTGGGGGAGTCGTGACGTGTTAATAAAGCCAAGTATCCCAGTAGCTGCCTAAACCGGTGCCTACCCGTGCATCCACACCGATGGCCGCAGAGGATGACCGAAGGCGGCCGTCGGAACCACTGTCCGGCATCACAAGCGGGAGGGGTTGCCCTGACCTCGGGCACCCTTCTGTGCACCAAAGGCTCGGTCTCCAGCAGGGCGTGTGCAGAAGGCAGCCGATCCATGTGCCACTTACACGGATATTTCTCCATCTCTCCCTCTCTGCCTCTCGCTCTAAAACTCAATACAAATATTTTTTAAATTAAAAAAAAAAAAGTGGGGAGGTGACCAACACTGAGCCTGCACTGGCTCTCCGCCGAGTCTTTTTTGTCCTTTGCCATTTTCCTGAGATGACGGCGTTTGGGAATACTCCGCTAGCGTCCTGATTTTTAACTGAATTTATCGGGGGTGACATTGGCTAAAAACATCACACAGGTTTCAAGTGCCCCGTTCTATGATGGATCGTCCGCGTATTGTGTTGCGTGTTCACCACCCGAAGTCAAGTCTCCTGTCTCTGAATAGATCAGAAGCAGAGACGTCTATGGGATTTGCTTCTGCTTCTCAGGGTCAGTTAGTCCGCCCAGGGGATGCCGGAATGCCCGGGGTAAGGGGCATTCACCCCTCTGGTTCCTCGCGTCAGTGGGGGCGGGGGGGGGGGAGCTCAGACGAGGAGGGGAGCCTGCCTGGTCACCTGTGAGTGAGCGCGGGGGACGCACCAAGGATTAAACTCTCCTCCCTGCCGGCCCCACAGCCCCGGTCACCAGCCCATGGAGTCATCTCCTGGGTCTGACCCCATGTCCCCTGGCAGAGAAGGGCCACCTGGTGGGCATCAGACGTCACTTTATCCCTCACAGGCTGCGGAGTGTGGCGGCTCCTCCAACACAGAAGGCCGAGGGCGGATGTGGCTGTGGTTCTGGAGTGCGGGCCCGGAGCTGCCAGCCCCTGGTGGGCACGGGCACCGGCTTCTGGTCGCAGGGGCTGTCCCCCCGGAGCCTCCCGCAGGCAGCCTCACAGCCCGGCCGCCGCAACTGCTCCCTGCATACGGCCGGGGAGTAACTACGGAGCTTAAACGAAAACACGTAGAGAAGAAACATATTTTAAGAAATTTTTTTTTGCCGGCCCATGAAATGAAAACATCTTGAGAACGATAAAGAATTTGACCAAAAAATATGCAGTTTTTTATGAAATGTCATATTAACCAATGGAGTCCCTACAGTCGCTTTTAAAACCCCTGTCATGAAGTTCATTTTAATTCGATGTTTAAACCCTTTTCATGGGTATATGGGGGGGGGGGGGTGCAGGAGAGACGTGGGAGGGAAAAAGCTAAGGGAGGGATGGAATGCGGAGCGGAGCCAGCGGCTCTGAGATAAGAACTCGGCCGCCTGTGGCCCCCGAGCCAGGCGGGCACATTCCAGGGCCCTGAGAAACACTATCTGGAGAGAAGGCAGATTCCTGTGGGCCCAGGTGGCCATCGGTTAGGCCTGGCTCACGGTTACACCTGCCACAGGTCCGTCCCAGGACAGTGGGGCCATTGAGAAGGTCCTGTCACCGACGGGCCGGCTCCTACAAGACGTGCAGACGCAGTGTCACCCGAGGGCACACGCCACCCGATTCCCATTCCGTGCACCAGCCACCTGGACACAGACGCACCCCCAGGAAGAGGGAGCTTGGGGATTTGTGCCTCTTTCTGACATCAGACACTTGGCGTGAAGACAAACATTGTGAAATCTGCCAGGTGCTTGGCGAACACTATACTGTCAACCCTCCACCCATCAATGGCTCCCATTTTTCGGTACTTTCGACGTGTTTTGCAAGCCTGCTCTATAAATCTGCGAGAGTACAGAAGTCTTGAGAAATGAAGGAAGGCAAAGTCAGAAAGACAATGCCTGCATAGAAACCTCTTGGGAGATGCGTAACCAGTATGAATAAGGTGTCTATCGAATCACCCCTTTTCAGTAGCCTTTTTAACAATGAGAAAGGAAGCAGCACCACGTCACGATGGTGGCCAGCGAGGGGCGCGCTCCCTCACCCTCCGTGAGGACAGCCTGCCTGCCCCGCCCCCGCAGCAGGCTGTGTCTTTAATCCTTGAAGACAGGTAATACGACGGGTATCATCTCCTGGAGAAGATGGTGGACATCTCCCTCTGTTTTCCTTGATTTATGAAAAGTCAGAAAAGACCGTTTCTATAACCAGGGGACAAAAGCAGTTCATGTGACTTTACATTCTGTCAACAAAGGCGGGTCCGCAGGCGAGGAGCGCCCACCGCCTCCCGCTGCTGTGCGCGCGTTTGCAGAAAGGGATGCTACACGACAGCATCCAGTGTCCGGACACTGAACACCGGGCACGCTTCTGAGTTCATCGCTGGTGAAAGGAGAAGTGACGCAGAGAGCTAGACATTGTCCCTGTGGGCTCCAGACCCGCAGGACACCGTGGCCTCCGGGAGATGGGCCACGAAGGAGCTGGGTGTCCGTCTCACGAGGGGGGACAGACCCCGTCCGTGGATGGACTGGTTGCCTGGTTCTCACAGGCATCCCAAGAGGACAGGAGGGGGTGAGCATGTCACCTCGTCCCTCTGCTGGGGATGCACTCACGGAGCCCCTGCGATCCCCAGGCCTCGGCTCCCAGCAGGTCCCTCCAGGCACCCCGACTTCATCATGTCTGTCCCCCGACTTCATCATGCCTGTCCCTTTGCCTCAGCCACCGGGAAGCCCATGTGTCCATCCCCCACTCTCCCTGGCGCGGGCGCGCCTGCGTGGGCTCTGGTCACCAACGTCACCTTAGCTTTTATTTTATCTCCTTATGATGCAGGGTCTCCTTCCCTGACTATCCTCCCGTATGAGGCAGGTTTGTGAGCTCTGGAGCTGTTGTCTGTGGGGCTGCCATTGACCGAGGGGAAAAACTGTGCCTTGGACAGAAGGGAACGTAGCTCATAAATATTTATTAAATCTGAACCCGCCAACTCGTGTGTCGGGAAATGATGGAGAGCCGGCCAGGCGCGTTTCAATCTTCGCCTCCCAGCGCCCGTCACTGCTCCCGCTGCGGACCCCATAAGGCTTCTCTCGGGGACGCAGAAAGCGGTGCGAAGGTGGCACGTGTGTCCGCAAATGAAACCCTCATGGCTCGCGTGGCCCGAGTTCAGCATCGCTGACCATGAATCACGCTGCGAGCTCCCGACACCGCTGCTCGCCCGGCCGGGGTGGACTGAGTACACGTCGCAGCCATTTTTCTCCCTAAATGTCTTCACTGTGATGTAAATGTTTTGGATTTAGTAAGTCCTTGAACACATTTGGTTAATCAGAATCTCTCGGCCCCTTAATCTTTAAGTGCAAGCGGGTTTTAAAGGAAACCGTGGCTCATATGTTTCTAATTCCTCTGTTCTTACTGAAACGTATCTGAACGTCGCTTTGTAATTCTTATCTGATGTCCAAACGTTTTTTGAACTGTTAACTGTTTTCTCAAAGTCAGGACCTTATGTTTGGAAAAACAATTAGCTCAAAACCCTCCATATTTCAAGTCTGAACTCATGAGGTTTGAAATGACTTTTATACACGACCAAATGTTATTGTCTGCAAACGGCTGGGGGTTAAGTCCTTGGGCTCGTGTTTCCCGGGGGGTGTGGGTAGAAGCAGGAGGCTGGAGGAAGGGGGAGGTGTCCCAACTTTTGTGTTAAGACTGGGATGGCACCCAGGAACCAGGAGGTCATGGTTCCATTCCCGGTCAGGGCACGTGCCTGGGTTGCAGACTCGATCCCCAGTAGGGGGCGTGCAGGGGGCAGCCGGTAGATGATGTTTCTCATTAATGTTTCTATCCCCCCCCCCCCGTAAAAATCAATAAAAACATTAAAAAAAAAAAAAAAAGCCTGGGACAGAGTTTGCATGAGCAGCAACGAGGCCAGACGTGCTCCGGCCCCTCCCTGCCCCAGCCCCAGAGGTGGGCTGTGTCAGATGCTCTTCGCGCCGTGTTTGAAGCAGAAACGCTGTTTTCCTGGAAGTGGGAGCTTGGGCTGGACAAAGGCGCCGAAATGCCAAGCAGGGCGTGTTCTCCACCCAAATGCAAGGACGAGAAGCCAGCTCAGGAGCAGGAGCCACGTGAAAGCCTTTCTCTGCAGGTGCCCTTAAACTAGACTTCTCAGGGGTACCTGGGCTTCGGAGCAGGAAATTAGCGTTCCCAGCCACGCAGCCAGTACCTCCCGGAGGCACCTGGGTGCCCTTCCCCAGCGGAGTCACGAGGCAACGCCACGCGGGACATGCCTGCCGGAACTTTCCGACAGCAGCCGTGGGTCGGGAGGAGCTCGCAGGAGACGGTGCATCGCAAGGTCGACCGGACGTTTCCATCAAGACAGTCTCCCAGCCGGGCCGCCTTCTCGGAGAAGTAGCGACTTCAGTGCAGTACCGACGTCTGACGTTGCCGATACAGTTTCATTTCCAAGTGACAATTGAAGTTCTTCTGCAGGAACGAGCAGCAGGAGCCGGGCACACCTGGCGGGTGAGGCCTGGCGTCCCGGAGCAGCCCGGGGCTGTCCCGGTGAAACAGGAGACTGCGCAGCTGGCGCGCGGCCGTGTTTACAAAGCACTTACACGGCTCTATTTCAGCTCCCCAGGGCCCGGCATCAATGGGGCTTTGAGAGGGCCTCTCAGATACACCGAGTCAGCGTCTGCAGGGCCGGGTCGGAGCGGAGCTCTCGCTTTCTGAGGCCCCGCTGAGCGACTTAACCCTCTCACCCGCGGGTGCAGCGCCAAGGACGCATGGGTCGGCCCTGAAACCGATGTACAAACACAGCAGCCTGGGGTCTTCCCGTGTCCGACCACGAGTCCACGCGTGGCCCCGGGAGCAACGCGACTGCTCTCGGCAGCTGAGCCTGCCGCAGGGGAGACCACCCCCGGCCGAACGCGCCGTCACTGAAAGTGCATCCCGTCTCGAATCGAGTCAGAGCCCGGTGGCCCTGGGCCAGGGCTTGTGAGTGCGCGGGGACTGCCAGCGCCCTCGGGGTAACCAGCTGGGTTTGTTCAAGCGTCTTCCCTTCCAAGTTTATTTACATGAACTTCCCTTTCATCGTCAACGTGCGTTTCATCACAAGACGGGGCGCGGCCGCCACACCCCACGCTCCACAAACGCGGCTCTGCAAAACACGTGTGCTCGGCACTGAGCGGAAAGACACATTCTCCTGCGTCTCGTTCGGGCATGAAAGACCGAAGGACACGAAACAGAGCGTGTCCGCTTCAAAGGCATGAAGTGGCATATCTGTGTCACAGTGGGAGTATGAAAAATGGAGAGTCAAAAGGAAAGGACTTCTGTTACCTAAGACACAACTAAAGGGAAAAACCAGTGAGAGGAAAATATGTCAATTTAACCACAGAAAGGTCTTAACTTGACGGGAACTGTGAAATACAGACCATTCTCTGGGGATCTGAGCTGTTGGAACGGTAGCCAACGGGACTTAACTTAATGACATAACTGTTGTTTATTAAAAATATAATCTAGCCCGGCCGGCGGGGCTACGTGGTTGGTTGAGCATCGACCTATGAACCAGGAGGTCAGGGTTCAATTCCCAGTCAGTGCACATGCCCGAGTTGTGGGTTCGATCCCCAGCGTGGGGCTGCAGGAGGCAGCCGACCCATGATTCTGTCTCATCATTGATATTTCCATCTCTCTCTCCTTCTCCCTTCCTCTCTGAAATCAATCAAACACACACACACACACACACACACACACACACACATACACATATATACATGTGTGTGTATACGTACATATACCATCTATATAATATGTTCTTACGCCGAACCCCATTATCACTTAGCTGCTCCTCGAGTCACGGGATCTCCATCCACCACCAAACACAGTGTCCATGCCTCGCCCAGGCTTTATCACGGGCTTTGGGTAAGAGATGTGTTTAAGCCACAGGCGCTGCTTCAGGCACCTGGTGGAATATATGTGCACATGCAGGGAGCGTGCCCTGCTTTCTCTATGTCTGAGACGGCTCCCGCACACGCATCCCCTTGTCTGCCTTCAGCCACACTCTGCACATGGCTCTGTGACCAAGACACTCAGGACACATGCATGTGCTGAGCTGCATCTGAGTGAGGAGTCAGTGAGCAGCACCCTGAACCCACAGCCACCAGGGCCTCCTGTGGGCACGTACTTCCTGCCCACAACCAGGTGGCGAGCTCTGACCCCACCGGTCACACACGGAGGCTTGAGATGTGCCTGTGCTGTGGGCGTGTCACCCGTGCTTCAGGCACAGCCAGTGCAGAGACCATGCCCAGACGACCCATTCACCTTGGAGGACGGGGACAGAACAGACCTGTGCCCAGCCAAGCCCAGCCCAGACCGACCAACCACATCAGCACACAGGCACGGGCAGGAATAAGCATGATGTTAAGCCGTGGAATTTGGGGGGGCTTGTTCACAGCACTATAGTAAAAGGTAGCTAATCCCACTTTTTAGAGTGAAGAAATACCAAAATAGCTAAATATCTAATCAATCAAAATGTTTTACAAATTTTGATCTATGTAGAGTGTGTGTTGTTAGAGAAAAAAATATAGATATCACCATCATCACATCATCACCATCATCACCATCATCATCACCATCACCATCACCATCACCACCATCACCACCATCGTCACCATCACCATCACCACCATCGTCACCATCACCATCACCACCATCACCACCATCATCACCATCATCATCACCAGCATCACCATCATCACCATCATCACCATCACCATCATCATCACCATCACCATCATCACCATCACCACCATCACCACCATCGTCACCATCACCATCACCATCATCACCATCACCACCGTCACCATCACCATCATCACCATCACCATCATCACCATCACCACCATCGTCACCATCACCATCATCACCATCATCACCATCCCTGTCACCATCACCACCCTCACCACCATCACCACCATCATCACCATCATCGCCATCATCGCCATCATCACCATCACCACCATCACCACCATCACCACCATCGCCACCACCACCATCACCAGCATCACCACCATCATCACCATCATCACCATCATCACCATCATCACCATCACCATCATCATCACCATCACCATCATCACCACCATCACCACCATCGTCACCATCACCATCACCATCACCATCATCACCATCACCACCGTCACCATCACCATCATCACCATCACCATCATCACCATCACCACCATCGTCACCATCACCATCATCACCATCATCACCATCCCCGTCACTATCACCACCCTCACCACCATCACCACCATCATCACCATCATCGCCATCATCGCCATCATCACCATCACCATCATCACATCATCATCACCATCATCACCATCCCCGTCACCATCACCACCCTCACCACCATCACCACCATCACCATGACCATCACCATCCCCATCACCATCACCATCCCCTTCATCATCACCCCCACTTCCGTCATCACCACCACTGCCATCTCAGCCGCGTGTAGCGCCGCACACTTCCTTCCTTCCTCTCCGGAGCAGCTTTGCGCTGCACAATCTGCGTGCCCACTTGGCAGTCTATGACTATGTCAGCCCTTCCTACACATGATTACAAACATGCTGACTCCTGTCACCTGGACGACTTCACAAAGGCTGGTGTGGGATCCAGGCATGATTTATGAGCTGGTCGGGCACTTGTAAATAATGTCTGACGTGGGGATTTCTGACAAGGATGCAGGCTGCCTTTTAAGCAGGAGGAGGAGGGAGAGGGAGGACCCGGGAGGGAGGCCTCTGTCACTGAAGCCAGCTGCGCCGGTACCTGGGGGAACCAGCGTTCTGCTTTAGATTTGAATCTTAATGCTGGGCAACGAGAACCATCTGCGCAGCCCGGCGCCCTGGCTCCCCGCCCGCCCCAGACCCCGCCGCCCGCCCCTCCCCTGGGCTCGCAGCCTCCCGGACACGGACACGTTATCCCCTCCACCCGCTCCGACCAGTCCCAGCCCCACCTCCCTGAGGTGTCCTGACAGCTGCCCTTCTCCTAACCCGCTTCGGGGATCATCCTGACTGCACACGAATGCTGAGATGGTTTCACGGGGACCCCTCTTCCGGGAGCAGCAAGGGGGAGGGCCTGCGGAGCCTGGCGCCAGGAGCATCAGCGTGAGGCACAGCATGGCGGCCGTCGCTGACACCGCACGTGGCACCACAGAAAGGAAACCTGAACGTTCTCTGCATCAGGAAGCAACTGCTGTCTGTCCCTGTGAGGACGGACGGACCTAAACTTCCGGGAGTCGTTTCACAACATGAGGCAGGCGCTGCGCTGTGCACCGTACACTCAGGCCATGCAGGTGTCAGTCACGTCTCAGCACCACTGGGACGGGAAGAAGGCAAGAGCCACAGCCACGGCCAGTGGGACATACTGGGGTCCGGCCAGGACAGGGCCCGGGCCGGAGAAGAGAAGGGGCAGGCCTAGGCCTGGGGCGTGTGACGCAGGGAACAGCACCCGCTTCCGTCCAAATCAGAGCCTCTTCTGCTTCCTCTACGGCCCCTGCAGCAGCAGGCAGCAGGGGAGACTCACCGAGCAAGCGCAGGGCTGTTTCACACAGTCGGGGCGCGGCACACACGGACCCCGAGAGCCTCGCCCAGGTGCGTCCCACCGTCCACAGGGAACCGAAGCGGGAAAAGGTTCAGCAACCGCCCTTCGTCACACCCCCGTGGGGCGGAGCCAGACTCCAAAGCAGGGGGCCCAGCCTCCTCCGTGCCTCCCCCAGGGGGCACCCCCAAAGTCAAGCACGTGCCACCCTGTGCATTCAGCCGGAAGGAAGAGAAGAGGGACGGTCTTGGTAGCGTCTTTTATTTCAATCTAAGAAAAATGATTAAGTCCAAAGTTCAGAAATAGAAAAGGTTATCCAATAAGTTTAGGAGCGTAATTGTGTCCTTAGCAACCGTGAGGGTTTCGCGGCTCCAGGTTCGGCTTTCACTCTGCACATTAAACAAGGAGAAGCCGCCGTCTTCACGCCTATTCGCCGGGGCCGGTGTCCGAAACGTGCTGGGGAGTGAGGCCCACGGGGGTGATTTTCTGACCACACGTCGGAGCCGAGCCAGCCTCACGGCTGGTCACACGCAGCCCCCGCCGACCTCCCAGGGGCCGCAGAGCCGTGGCCGCTCAGTGCGGGGTCCAGCCGGACAGTGGCCCCTGGCTGTACAGGGGCCGGTTCTGTGGCTCTCGGTGTGAGCATCTGGTCCTGGCCCATCCCTCCCCAGTGCCCCCCAGAGGACTGGCCCAGTGACAAGTTCTTGTGCCCTCAGGGCCTTCAGGAAAGAATGAGGAGGAGACAGAACCCAGGCCCAGCCCCCTGCCTGCCGAGGGCACGCCACCCAGCGCCCAGCTGGCCCAGCGCCTCCTTTAAGGAGACTGTCCGGAGCTGCTCAGGGCACAGTTCACCTTCCAGGGCCCCGGGAAGGCAAGGCCAGGTGGAAGGGAAGAGGTGGGAAGATGGCAGTTGTGGCCTGATGCCAACTCCTCTCTGACCTTGAACCCTGCCCGCTGCCTGGAGCCAGCGCAGGAGGGAGGGAGTCCCCCAGCGTTGATTTCACTGCCTGCGGCCAACCTTGAGGTGGCAGAGCAGGCGCACGAAGGTGTCGGGGACTGTCCCCCAGACCCCATCATCGCCGCTGTGTGCTTGCCAACGTGACGGGAGCGAGACCTCGAGAAAGCAGAACAAAGGGACCAGTTCCCAGAGAGACACAGCCCGGCACGCGCCACCTGCACGCCAGGCCAGCGGCTGACGGCACACCTTACAGACCAAAGTGTGAGCTCCCACGGCGACCCGAGGCTGCCAACACGGTGCGTCTCAGAGCAGCGGCCGGAGGAAGCTGAGTGCCTGTGGGGCCCCATCCGGCGCCAGGGAGGAGCCACGGCTGCAGCCGCTGTGCCCGACCCGCCGTCCTCCACGCGGACACCCATGGGGCCCAGAGAGCAAGCGGAGCCCACCCCGAACAGCGGAGACGTCCACGGTCACAGGACACATACATTGTATGTGATTAACCTGCCGAAGCCAGCCCCTCCCTTTTCACAGATTAAAGCAGTCCGTTTAAATATCTCCTTTCTACAAAGTGGATTTACATTTAAAGTACAAAGTGCAAATACTATGGGTTTTGTTTCTGTTTTTTAATTGCGTTTGGTGAGGGAGCCTCCCACACGTCTCAGGCGCCTCGGCCGCCGTCTCTTATCCTCGGTTCCTGGGCTGGAAAGGAGACGAGAAAGATAGCATGAGACCTTCTCATCCCCGTCCGTGACGAAGGCCTGCCTTCCGGGAAGGAAATAATCCTGTCTGCTGACAACCAGGGGAAAGCGTTCTTTTAAACGGGGCGATTTTGGCTGCTATGACCCTATATAATAAAACTTAATATGCAAATTGACCAAACAGCAGAATGACCGGTCGCTATGATGTGCACTGACCACCAGGGGGCAGATGCTCAACACAGGAGCTGTCCCCTGGTGGCAGTATGCTCCCACGGGGGAGTGCCACTCCGCCAGAAGCCGGGCTCACAGCTGGCAAGCGCAGCAGCAGTGGTGGGAGCCTCTCCCGTCTCCACGGAAGTGCTGAGGAGCAGCGAGCAGGCGGGTGGTAAGGAGCGAGGGGTCCTGGACTACAAGAGGGATGTCTGACTGTCGGCTTAGGCCTCAGGGATCGGGCCTAAGCTGGCAGGCAGACATCCCCTGAGGAATCCCGGACTGTGAGAGGGTGCCAGCCAGGCTAAGGGACCCCTGCCCTCTGGTGCACGAATTTCATGCACTGGGCCTCTAGTTAATACAGAAAAGACAACTTACCTTCTACCACCGTCCTCCCCTCAAGGATCAGAAATGTTGGGGGAACATGCTGGGTGAGAAAATGAGCCTTTGCTCCTAATGTTGTAAGTGGGCTCCACATATCAAACACCCTGCAGAAGTTCCCTTGGATCAATATACTAATCGTTTCAATAATCTAATTGTGCTTCCAATTCGATGAAGACATCCTTGGTTTCTTAACTTTTCTTTTTGCTCTTTTTAGTCACTACCTCTCAGAAGAAATACATTGAGCAAAGTTTGTTTAAATTACTCAAGTTCTGCCCGGCCAGCGTGGCTCAGTGGTTGAGCATCGACCTGTGAACCAGGAGGTCAGGGTTCGATTACCCGTCAGGGCACATGCCTGGGTTGTGGCTCCATCCCCAGTGTGGGGCTTGCAGGAGGCAGCCGATCCATGATTCTCTCTCATCAACGTTTCTCTCTCTCTCTCCCTCTCCCTTCCTCTCTCTCTAAAAATCAATAAAAATATATGTTAAAAGTTTAAGCTACTCAAGCTCTGCATCCTGACTGCCAACTGAAAGCAACCCAGAGAGAAAGGAAGAGCTGGGAACAGTGTTCCTGGCCATTCTTCCAGGCGGACCAACCCCTACCACACAGGCGCTCCATGCGTCTGCCTCATCGCTCAGAATTGTCTTGGGTATTGAGGGGGTTTCAGGTGGGCGATGCTGGGGATGGAGATGCGAGTGGGATGGGGATGGAATGTCCCGCCGTGAGAGGCGGAGCCCTTTCTCTAGGTGCTTCCCAGTCCCTGGGCCGGGCCCACGGGCTGCAGGCAGTGGCTCCAGCATCACCCCACCCACCGCCTGAGGGTGCCGCCCACTTCTGAATCCCCATGGAAACTGGAGACGGGACCAAGAGAGACCGCTCACTTTCTGATCGAGTACTAGCTCGCTCGTCCTCCTCTCTCCCCGTGCAATCCTCTCGTCTCCGTTATTCAGATGAGATAGGACGGAGGCGCTTGGAGCTACTGTGTTCTTTGGGGAAATATCGACGGGTTTGGATCACTGGGCCGATGCCAGCCAAGCCGCCTCGAGCTTTCAGGCGAACAGCTCTGGACGATGGCACGGAGCCCTGCAGCCTCTTGGGCAGCGTGCAAGCTGGAGAGTTACCTGCTCCAGTCTCTTTCTCCGGGAAAAGCCTGGGGGCGAGGCTCCTGTTCCGAATGGGGCTCCTCAGGTCGAGGGGGGCTTGCGTGGGCCCACCCCGCCCGCTCTGACGACATACCCCCGCACAGCTGGGCGTGCGCCAGCGTCATGGCTTTCAGCCGGCCCTGCTCCCACATGCAAGTGATTTGCGGCGGGATTTTTTTAAAAGTTAAAGCCGTAAACATTTGCGAAACAACGAAAACCGTATCACACATCTGTCTGATGACCCGGTTTTACGTTACACCCAAGGTGTGCGCTGGAGGCCTCCGCTCAGGACCCACAACCGGTGCGGGGCTCACCGAGGGAATGCGGCCGCACCAAACGGGGGGGACAGGACGCTCCGGCACGTGGTCCTGGGAACGGAGGCTCGGCCTGGCTTCGGGGGACACGGGCCGCTCCTGTTTGTCTGGACGGTGTCCTGGGCCCGGGGTGGTTGTGGCAGGGACACCGCGATGGCCTCCAACTGAGCGCGGAGACAGACTCACAGACACAGAGTGTTCACAACACGCAGCAGAAAGCTGACACCCCTCAGGGCCCCTCGATGGAAAGGGAGGTGCCGCTGGTCCCCCAGGGCGTGCCCTGTCCCTCATCTCCTTCCTAACATGTCAGAAATACAGACCGAACCTCGGAGAATTGTTTCAAAGCAAGCATTTATGTCCACAGAACAAGAGGACTCGACTTATAAATAATAATAATGAAGTAATTGAAATTTCAAATAGTAAAAAGGAAAATTAAGGCAAAATCTTCCCATTGACTTAACCTGCTGATTTCTTTTTGTTGTTGTTCTGTTTTAATATATTTTTATTGATTTCAGAGGAACGAAGAGGGAGAGAGAGAAAAACATCAATGATGAGAGAGAATCATGGATCAGCTGCCTCTTGCACATCCCACACTGGGGATCGAGCCCGCAACCCGGGCATGTGCCCTTGACCGGAATCAAATCCAGGACCCTACAGTCTGCAGGCCAACGCTCTATCCACTGGGCCACACCAGCGAGGGCTAGCTTGCTGATTTCTGACAGAATCTGATCAGGGCGGACAGGCATGCGCCTCGTCGGGATTGTGCGTTTTGGGTTTTTTTCTTGGAAGGTGCTTTACTTCCCAAATCTGCAGAACCCTAATGTTTATTGCCTATAAGTGAACCAGCAGGTTATGAAGGTTAAAGTCGAGACACACTCACCTGTCTATTAGAAGTGCTCTCCGCAGTACCTTTGGGGGCTGTTGGGGAGAAAACACAAAGACGGTATTAACTGCTGCACACCCTCCCTTCGGGGAACGGTTCAAGGCCCGCTTCAGGGAGGGACCATGTCGCCTTAGGATGACGCCAGCAACAGCGAAGGTGTTTCCATGGCAACGCTGAGCCCACAGGACCCTGCTGTGAACGTCTCCTCACAGGACGCACGAGCCCTCCCCAACCTCAGGGCCGCTCATTTCGCCGAACCTTCCCCACGCCCAGTCCGCGAAGGCCGGGCCAGGCCTTCCCTCCCCTGCCTGGGTTTTGCCTATTTCCTGTCGTTTTGCCAATTTTTAGAGCAGGGAGCACTCAGCCACTCAGTAGACAGAGGGCAGCGTTTTCACCCCAAAGGCCTTGATTGATGGCTGCCTTCTGGCTGTGAGATAAAAAAAGCACCGAGAAAGGAGCAAAGTCGTTCCATTTCCAACCTCCCGCTGACTCGGAGAAACACCGCCACATGCAGGGTCGAGACACAAAGGTACGGAGTCAATTGCAAAAATGTCGATAAATGGACTATTTTTTTCAATTGTAGGTTGGAACGATTCAAGTGCGAGGGTAATTGTCACCACGTGGCTCCCTCTGGAATGCCTGCTTTACTGAAACACGTGGGGCCACTGGTTCCAATTTAAAGAACGTTAGTGAGCCTTGGGATCCGGTCTAAGCCAGTTTGGCTGTTCAACAGTTGCCGCCTTTTTCTTGGTCTCTTTTATGACAAGTACCAGTGTCCCTGGTAACTGGAGGTAGCTCTAGGTTAAAGGTAAGTCACAAGAGTCAAAGTTAATCTCCTTAAGTGTTGAGAAGAAAAAGAACACCTTGCCGTATAGATGAAAAAGGTAAATTTCATTCGAGACACCTGGTGCAGCCAGGCCGGTGTGGCTCAGGGGTTGGGTCACAGTTTGATTCCTGGTCAGGGCACAGGCCGGGGTTGCAGGCTGGCTCCCCAGTGTGGGGCGTGCAGGAGGCAGCTGATCCATGATTGTCTCTCATCATTGGTGTTTCTACCCCTTTCTTCCTCTCCCTTCCTCTCTGAAATAAATAACAATATATTTAAAAAGAGTCTTAGGTAAAGTTTAATGGGTCATGATTTAAAAAAAAAAAAAGACACCTGGTGCAATATCTCATTCAAGGCAGAGCAGTGAAAATCACCATTTAAAATGTACAGCCCTAGCCGGTTTGGCTCAGTGGATAGAGCGTCGGCTTGCGGACTAAAGGGTCCTAGATTCTATTCCGGTCGGGGGCGTGCAGGAGGTAGGCGATCAATAATTCTCTCTCATCTCCCTCTCTCCGAAATCAATAAAAATATTATTTTAAAAAAATTAAAATAAAATAAAACGTACAAAGAGCAGGGAAATAAAGTTGTCCGTGAGGTCTTTCGATGAAACAGAATGTACATGATCACAGTCGGCCTGAAGCAAGGCACTTCCCCTGAGAGAGAAGGCTGTTCCCCGCCCCCCGCTCCCCCATCCTTCAACCCCCCGCCCCCCGCCCCCTGCCCCCCAGCCTGGAACAGCCCAGTCGGGAGAGCTGATGTCATCGGGATCGAATGACCCTGATCGCTTCCAGGTGACCTGGCGGCAACACCCCGCGAGAAAGCTTGCCTGGAAGCGATGCAGCGAGCATGGCAATTTGGTGGAAAAAGACAATTTGGTCTAAACTGGATAATTCCTAAGTGCTGCGTTTCTCTGTAATGGTCACTTTAGGGAATCACAAGGGCATGATGTAATCTTTTGTGACTTTTCCCCTGAATTCCTCAGAAATACGTTCTTTTTTGGCAGTCTCATTTCCTAATAGTTTGTCATTTTTTTCACTTTTGCATTTTTTGTCATAGTGAAAGATTAAATCAAACTTTCCAATAACTTATCTCTGTTGCAGTAATTGAAATGCAAAATCTTGTGCCGTTGCTTAAAACGCGGGTGATGAGAGGGCTCTGATCAGAGAGCCCTCACCGGCCTGGCTCAGGGGCTGGAGCGTCTGCCCACACCCCGAAGAGTCCAGGTTCGATTCCCGGTCAAGGCCCGGACCTGGGTTGTAGGTTTGATCCCATCGTGCGGGAGGCAACCAATCAATGTGTCTCTCTCGCATCAATGTTTCTCTCCCCCCCGCCCCTTCCTTCTTTCCTCTCTCTCTGAAAATCACTGGGGAAAATATATCCTTGGGTGAGAATTAAATAAACGAACAAAAAATACATGTGATTAGCAAGTGTATGTGTGGAGCCCTTTTGCAGTGACGAGTCAGCATAGAAGGGTTTGGTGATGAGTATGGATCTAGGGCTGATGATGTCTGAGAAGAAATAGTTCACATGTTGTTGATGTTCGTCATTTGATGCCTCATATTTTTAGAATAAAAAACTGCATTCTTACGTAGTAAAGGGAACGAAAGAGATCGGTAACAGTTTGGATATTTAGGAAATCCCAAGTAGTCCTCCCCTGAACATTTAGGTTTTTCTGACTTTTCTCAGATTCAAATAGCACAGGGTGGGGAAAATACCTGATCGTCAAACTGAAAAAAAAAAAAATAAAGTAGGAAAAAGACAGGAAAATGCTGCAGGGAACACACACGGGTTCCAGAAGCAACACACGATGCATTCCAGGGCCCGGCGCTCCTTTCCGACAAAATACCCACTTCCGTTTGTTTGGGCGCAGAGGGTCCTAGCGGGTCCTCTCCGTTCCCAACAGGAGAGTAAAACTCGGACACAGCAGCTCAGCCCCGGGCCCGGGGACCCCGCAGGGACTGACGTTTCTCGTGAGTGACCCTGCGGTCCTCCGCTTGCACCCCTCTTCCCAATCAGGGTTGGCACTCCCACCCTGCCGGCCCCTCGGTGTGTCAGGACGCACCCCTGAAGCGAGAGGACATGCCTGCACCCCTGCAGGGCTCCCCCGTTCTGGCGAATGGTTCTGAGATCTGACCCACACATCGCGGCCCACACCGTGGGACCGACCGTGGGCCGCCACAGGGGGACGATGAAGAACGTGCCCTCGGACCCTCCTCCCCTGGGCCCTGCCGCTCCCGAGGGTGCGTCCCCGCTCTGCCTGGCCCTCAGGACAACCGGGGGCACCCGGCCAGGCGGGTGGGCTTACTGTGGCGCTTCCGGCTGCCGGCCTTGCGCTCCTCCTTGGTCACGCCCAGGCAGCCCATCAGCTCGAGCAGGGAGAGCGCCTTGTCGTTGTTCCCGTCACAGTACTCCACGAACTTCTTCACGCACTTCTTGGGCTTGGATTTCTTCCGCAGGAACCTCTTGAAGGGCTTCAGCTCCTTCTTGCCCACGTCCCCGCTGGAGTTCTTGTCCAGCAGCTTGAAATACCAGTGGACCACCCGCTCCTCCAGCGTGTGGCTGGGGTCGGGCTCGGAGAGCCTGGAGGAGCACGCGGGAGGGAGGGAGGGAGGTCGGGGCGCCCGCCGCGCCTCCCTCCGCCCTCGCCCCCCTCCCTGTGCCATCCCGGCCCTGCTGCCAAGCCCGCCTGGAAGTGCCACGCGATGGGACTTGGATTTAAAAATAATTTAGGGAGCCCTGGACCGTGTGGCTCAGTTGGGTGGGCATCGTCCCGTGCACCAAAAGGTCGCCAGTTCGATTCCTGGTCACAGCACATGCCCAGGTTGCAGGCTCAATCACGAGTAGGGGGCGTGCAGGAGGCAGCCCATGGATGTTTCTCTCTGATCTATGTTTCTCTCTCTCCCTCTCCCTTCCTCTCTCTCTAAAAAATAATAATAATTTAGAGAAAGGGATTTAGCAAAAATTTTTCAAGTTGGTTTCGAAATTGCAAATGACACTGAATGTGTGCATGCCAACTATGCACCCGGCGTTGGCCAAGTCCTGGAGGACAGAGCGCCCTGTCCGCAGTTCTGTGCTCCGTGGACGTGGCAGATCAGGCCACACGTGAAGGACCCACTGCAAACCCTGGGACCCGAGGTCCCTCCGCCGTTCGATGTGGCTCATTGTCATATCAGCTACGTCACAGGGACAATGAAAGGTGCAAACCAAAACGTAACTTAAAGGGGTAACTGGATGTTCTTCCTTGAATTAAAGATTCTGTATTTGAAGATGTGACTATGCGCAGCTCCTCTGGGAGGCCTGGACTTGAGTCAGGGCTGGACACAGTCCCAGATGTTAAAGATGCCTTGTGGCCCTGCCTGATGTGGCCCTGCCCGGTGTGGCCCTGCCCGGTGCGGCCCTGCCCGGTGTGGCCCTGCCCGGTGCAGCCCTGTCTGGTGTGGCCCTGCCCGGTGTGGCCCTGCCCGGTGCGGCCCTGCCCGGTGCGGCCCAGTGGATAGAGCGTTGGACTGAAGGGTCCTGGTTTCATTCTCTCTGCTCATTGATGTTTCTCTCTCTCCTTCTCCCTCTCCCTTCCTCTCTGAAATCAATAAAAATAAAAATATATTTAAAAAGAATGTCCCTTAAAATGAAGAGGTTACTGCAGATTCCCGGGGGGTCTGAGGCTTGAAAGGCCACACCCAGGAGGCACTGGGAGCCACCCTCATACTGGCTGTTGGGGCCAGAGGAGGCGGAAGAGGAGGAGGACGAGAAGGAGGGGGAGGAGGCAGGACCTTCAGGACGCGAGGAGCCCGGGTGCCTCCTGAGCACGGAGAGAATGCATACAGCTCCACAGTCAGGGTTCACACTGTGTCAGGGAGCGAACCACGGAATCGTGCGCTTGAAAACAGCTCAGATGGTACACTTTCCGTGATGTATATGGTTCCCACAATAAATCCATGATATTTTGAGACCTTTAAAGTGCACGTTTTCACACACAGTGTTTGACATCCAGTCCACTGCTGTGAGATGCAACTCCAAAGCATAAAGCCGCTAAACTAGACCTGTCCCTCCCTCTCCCTCCTCCCCTCTCTGGCCCACCGCCCGAGGGGATCACGGAAAATCCCGCGGGTCTGGCGGCTCCCCAACAGGACAACCTCCTCAGTGGCTTAATCGCATGACAAAGACACTAAAGGAGTCACCTCCAACCCCTCGAAGCCCCTTCCCGTTTGGGGGGCGGGAGGCCCCCTCTCGTGCCCGCCCTGCGGCTCCCAGGTGAGCGGCCGGCTCAGCGGCCGGCTCTCAGAGCCAGGGCTGGACTTGGCTAGCGGGTCAGTTTCCTCCGGTTACGGGCTCCCTCCCAGCACCCGGCTCCGCGTCACAGGCGACGTACCTGCCGGGGGAGGACGGGTCGGAGACGGCGTGGACCATGTCGGTGGACAGTGCGTCCAGAACGCTCGTTAGAAACTCATTCTTTTTGGCGCCAGGACAACCTGAAACAAGGAGGATGCACGTTTTCTCACTCACAGAACTCAGAGCACCGGGCCTTTCCTGTGAGGAGAGAGGCGTCGCGTTAATGGGCGGAGGGCGAGCTGGGCTCATGGGCTCACTCAGGAGGGGCCCACACTGACGCTCAGGCCCCGCGGGCACGGGGTTTCCTGTTATCACCCCTCGAGCACCCGGGGCTGCGGATGCCGGACCGTGTCCCGCCGGCTTCCACGTCACTAAATGCCCCTCGGGAACCAGCCGGGCACGGGGGAGGGGGCCGAGGAGAGAGCAGCTCCGGTGCCGGAGAAGGACGGAGGCCACCGTCAGGGAGCCCACAGCCCGGGGCAGTGTGACTTTTGCAGGAAAGCAGCTCTCGTTAACTCTCCCCCGGCGGGAGGTAGGAGACGGAGGCGGAGGTGTATCTCCAGGACTGGGCCTTGGGGACCTCTGCGGCCGCCCCAGCTCCCTCTCAGCGAGGACGGGCCTTTGTCGGGACAGCTCCTGTCCCGAGCAGCACCCTGACCCGGGGGCCAGGACAGGCCAAGCTCCAAGTCCAGTCCCTGTGGCAGGAAGCACCAGTGGCTGGCTGACCCCAGGATAACTTCTCCAGGCCGAGGGGAGGTGTGTCCCAGGGCAGGTGTGTCTCGGGGCAGGTGTGTCTCAGGGCAGGTGTGTCCCAGGGCAGGTGTGTCCCAGGGCAGGTGTGTCCCGGCACAGGTGTGTCCCGGCGCAGGTGTGTCCCGGGGCAGGTGTGTCCCGGGGCAGGTGTGTTTCAGCACAGGTGTGTCCCAGTGCAGGTGTGTCCCAGGGCAGGTGTGTCCCGGCGCAGGTGTGTCCCGGGGCAGGTGTGTCCCGGGGCAGGTGTGTCCTGGCACAGGTGTGTCCCGGGGCAGGTGTGTCTCGGGGCAGGTGTGTCCCGGCGCAGGTGTGTCCCGGCGCAGGTGTGTCCCGGGGCAGGTGTGTTTCAGCACAGGTGTGTCCCAGGGCAGGTGTGTCCCAGGGCAGGTGTGTCCCGGGGCAGGTGTGTCCCAGCGCAGGTGTGTCCCGGGGCAGGTGTGTCCTGGCACAGGTGTGTCCCGGCGCAGGTGTGTCCCGGGGCAGGTGTGTCTCGGGGCAGGTGTGTCCCGGCGCAGGTGTGTCCCGGGGCAGGTGTGTTTCAGCACAGGTGTGTCCCAGGGCAGGTGTGTCCCGGGGCAGGTGTGTCCCGGCGCAGGTGTGTCCCAGGGCAGGTGTGTCCTGGCACATGTGTGTCCTGGGGCAGGTGTGTCCCGGCACAGGTGTGTCCCAGGGCAGGTGTGTCCCGGGGCAGGTGTGTCCCGGCACAGGTGTGTCCTGGGGCAGGTGTGTCTCGGGGCAGGTGTGTCCCGGCACAGGTGTGTCCTGGGGCAGGTGTGTCCCGGCACAGGTGTGTCCTGGGGCAGGTGTGTTTCAGCACAGGTGTGTCCCAGTGCAGGTGTGTCCCAGGGCAGGTGTGTCCCGGCACAGGTGTGTCCCGGGGCAGGTGTGTCCCGGGGCAGGTGTGTCCCAGTGCAGGTGTGTCCCGGCACAGGTGTGTCCCGGCACAGGTGTGTCCTGGGGCAGGTGTGTTTCAGCACAGGTGTGTCCCAGTGCAGGTGTGTCCCAGGGCAGGTGTGTCCCGGCACAGGTGTGTCCCAGGGCAGGTGTGTCCCGGGACAGGTGTGTCCCGGGGCAGGTGTGTCTCGGGGCAGGTGTGTCCCGGCACAGGTGTGTCCCAGGGCAGGTGTGCACCCCCCAGCCAGGCCGCCCAGCGACCAGTTGTAGGCATGAGCTATTCTTCAGCAGAGCCCAGAGCACAGCCCAGAAGTCTCAGCTCAGAGAAGGGACCGCAGGGGACAGCCCCGCCCCAGGGGCCCAGGATGGGTGGGCGCCTGGCCTGTTGATGGGGATCTCGCAGCCGATGGAAGTGCCATTTGGAGAGAGAGGACGCCGCTGCCCTCGCTAAAGCAGAGCAGTCACCACAGCAGCTGGTTTTCAAACCCGCGCAAAATAAAGCTCCCGGCTCCGCCTGGAGACGCTCGCTGACCCCCTCTCTGCGGGACCCCCGGAAACACTGGCATCGGCTCTGCTTTCCTGCAAACACCTGGGCTCCAGTCCTGGTTGCCCCCACAGGAGGCGCGCTGCCCGCCCCGGCCCTGTCCCTCCCAGTGAGGAGGCTCATGCTGCCCGAGGCCTGCCTCGCCGCCTGCACCAGGGCCTGGACCTGCCGCCTGCCTCGCCGCCTGCACCAGGGCCTGGACCTGCCGCCTGCCTCGCCGCCTGCACCAGGGCCTGGACCTGCCGCCTGCCTCGCCGCCTGCACCAGGGCCTGGACCTGCCGCCTGCCTCGCCGCCTGCACCAGGGCCTGGACCTGCCGCCTGCCTCGCCGCCTGCACCAGGGCCTGGACCTGCCGCCTGCCTCGCCCGCCTGCACCAGGGCCTGGACCTGCCGCCTGCCTCGCCGCCTGCACCAGGGCCTGGACCTGCCGCCCCGATGCCTCCAGCAGGAGGTGTTGCGCTTGATAGACAACGAGTGTGCTCCGCACTTTCTGTGAAGCAGAAGGTTTAAAAAAAAAACAAGAAGCTTTTTGTACAGAGAGTACTGGTCTCAGAAAATCTACTCATACAGTTTCTTCTTTTCCCATTTTCTTTCAATACAAACGGAAACACGCTCAGGCTGCTGCTGCCTCAGGGAAACCCCCAAAACAGGGCTCGGCATGAACACCCCCACCACGCAGCCCCCACGCCTCACAGCCAGCCCCAGCCCCCCACGCGCCCCACAAACAGCCCACTGAAAAGGACGCGGTGGCCCTCCCGCTCCTGCCGCTGGTAAACCACGTTCACCAGGACGGCGCTGGCATGAATGGGAGGGACTCGCCGCCCCGTCCAGGGCAGCCCTGGCCTCTGAGGAAGCCCCTGTCACTGGCCCCACAGCCGGCAGCGGCCGACACGCGTGCTCTCCGCGGGTCCGTGCAGGAGGCGGGACCGTGCCAGCGCCTCCGTAACGGCGTTTCAATGGGCACCCGTTGCCTTTCCTGCCTCTGTAACTCGTCGTCCTTTGTTCTTATTTTACTGTGAACGAGCAATTTCCACCATTTCCCCCCAGGCTTTCCCCAACTTCTCCTTTTCTTAAAAATCAGGAAATAATTAACTGAACTAAATACTCTCATAAAAGCCTCATAGCCTCTGCCCGTGCAGGCAGTTACCGAGCCCAGTTCTTGCCTTTCCTGCGCCTCCTGCACCCGCTCAGCCTCCCGGCGACTTTGCTTTTAGGAAGCAGGACGTCCTACAGGAAGGACTGTCTCACGCCGGCTCCTGGGAGCTGCAGGGCTTTTCCCGCCCGAGAGGAGCCCCTGCCGCACCCCCGCCAGCTGGGACCCCCCCAGGGAGCCCCGGTTCCACCCCCGCCGGCTGGGACCCCCCAGGGTGCCCCGGTTCCACACCCGCCAGCTGGGACCCCCCCAGGGAGCCCCTGCCGCATCCCCGACAGCTAGGACCCCCCCCCCAGGGTGCCCCGGTTCCACACCCGCCAGCTGGGACCCCCCCAGGGAGCCCCTGCCGCATCCCCGACAGCTAGGACCCCCCCCCCAGGGTGCCCCGGTTCCACCCTCGCCAGCTGGGACCCCCCAGGGTGCCCCGGTTCCACCCTCGCCAGCTGGGACCCCCACCAGGGTGCCCCGGTTCCACCCCCGCCAGCTGGGACCCCCCCCAGGGAGCCCCTGCCGCATCCCCGACAGCTAGGACCCCCCCCAGGGTGCCCCGGTTCCACACCCGCCAGCTGGGACCCCCCCAGGGAGCCCCGGTTCCACCCTCGCCAGCTGGGACCCCCCCCAGGGAGCCCCAGTCCCGTCACGAGGTCTTTAGCCAGAGCGTCTGTGTGGGTTTGCGTTTTATCCGCAGCATCCTTTCCTCGGTAACGCTGGATGTAATGGTCTATTTATTCGCCATTTTTCCCATAAAAGGCAATTTTCTTCTGAAGGACTCGTCATTCTACAAACCTAATTGCATATTTAATCATCCACGCAGGCCTAAGACGTGAAACAATGTCGCTCTTTCTCTCCAAGCTTTGCTCTCGAGAATCGGCCCCTCCCCGCAGGGCCCCGGCGCAGACTGACACAAGCAACAGCAAACAGGCATTTCACATCCGCTCTCACACATGGCGCACCTGTCCTCACCTGCACACCTGACCTCACCTGCACACCTGACCTCACCTGCACACCTGTCCTCACCTGCACACCTTACCTCACCTGCACTCACCTCACCTGCACACCTGTCCTCACCTGCACACCTGTCCTCACCTGCACACCTGACCTCACCTGCACTCACCTCACCTGCACACCTGTCCTCACCTGCACACCTGACCTCACCTGCACTCACCTCACCTGCACACCTGACCTCACCTGCACACCTGTCCTCACCTGCACACCTGTCCTCACCTGCACACCTCACCTCACCTGCACACCTCACCTCACCTGCACACTCACCTCACCTGCACACCTGTCCTCACCTGCACACCTGTCCTCACCTGCACACCTGACCTCACCTGCACTCACCTCACCTGCACACCTGACCTCACCTGCACACCTGTCCTCACCTGCACACCTGTCCTCACCTGCACACCTCACCTCACCTGCACACCTCACCTCACCTGCACACTCACCTCACCTGCACACCTGTCCTCACCTGCACACCTCACCTCACCTGCACACTCACCTCACCTGCACACCTCACCTCACCTGCACACCTCACCTCACCTGCACACTCACCTCACCTGCACACCTGTCCTCACCTGCACACCTCACCTCACCTGCACACTCACCTCACCTGCACACCTGTCCTCACCTGCACACCTCACCTCACCTGCACACCTCACCTCACCTGCACACTCACCTCACCTGCACACCTGTCCTCACCTGCACACCTCACCTCATCTGCACACCTCACCTCACCTGCACACTCACTTCACCTGCACACCTGTCCTCACCTGCACACCTCACCTCACCTGCACACTCACCTCACCTGCACACCTGTCCTCACCTGCACACCTCACCTCACCTGCACACTCACCTCACCTGCACACCTGTCCTCACCTGCACACCTGTCCTCACCTGCACACCTCACCTCACCTGCACACCTCACCTGCACACCTGACCTCACCTGCACACCTGTCCTCCCTGAACAGTACCAGGGAGGCAGGCACCAGGAAGCCCTCCAGGTGTGGCTGGAAGCCCTGGGCACAGCATGGCACCCACTCTCTGCATCCACAGGACTAGGGGGCTACCTGCCTGAACCTAGACTCCCCTCCCGGCTCAGCCACCATTCCGCAGCCTCGCGTCTATGAAACGTATTGGATCTGACGGGAAATCACCGAAGTTGACATGTTTCATGGGTGAGACATCGGCTCCTCCTCCTGCCTGTGACAGAGCCTCGAAGGCCGAGTCCAGTGGAGGAAAGGGAACGGGCATCTGCAGGGCCGGGCGGCCCGCGGCACAGGCACGGGGTCAGCTGGCACCGCCTGCTGGCGAGCGGCCTCAGCTACCCGTGGGGAGGGGGGACCGCGCCACGCCCCCCGGAAGTGCTCAAATAGGATGTGAAACCCTGGGGTGCTCTGAGGGCGTCTGCTTCAGCCAGACCCGCATCCCACCCACTGTCCCAGCCGGAAACGAAAGCGGTGCCTCCAGAAGGAAGGACCGGCCGCGGCTGAAGGAGCTGCCCACGCCGCTGCCTGCTGTTCTGGGAACAGCCTGCTCTGCACCAAGAGCAGCCTCGACGGAGTCGTTTGAAGGCCACTTGCTTTTCCCTAATAAGGATCCTGTCTCCAAAGAGTCAGGACGAAGGCGCCCCCACTCCCAAACCTCCGCGGCGGCGGGCAGGCTGAGCCATCTGAGCCTGCGCCGGCCTCTGGGTAGTGTCTGAGGCCTGGGAGGCCTGGGAGGTGGCGTCGGGTGACAGCGCCCTGTCTCCTCCTAGGGGCAGCGGCGGGGTGGGCTTCCAGGGCAGGGGAGGGGTGGGGCTCCCACAGCTGGGACAAGACCTCTTCCCAGCGCTCTCCCTAGAGGTTCTCTCTCCAAAGGCACATCTGACACCCAGACAAGCGACACTGGCAGGACCGCCTCCTACGACCAGCTGTTCCCGCAGACGAGCCCACCCCGGCCTTTAGTCAGGATCGGCGTCGCGTCAGGGCTGGGTTCCGTGGGGACAGCTCCCCACCGCCTGCCGCGGACACCATACCGCGGCCGCACCGATGCCGGCGACGTGCAGGGCACACTCATGAGCAGGCAGGTCGATGCAGGAACAGTGCAGTCCTGTTTGATCAGAAACATGAAGACTCCCGGGCCCGCAGGGACAGACCGCAGGCCCTGAGACGCGCGTGAGGCCAGCAAGTGCTCGCCGCGGGCTCTCCGGGCGCCCAGCACAGGCCGGAGCCGCTGTTTCCTGCGGAGAAAACTGTCCTCCACCAAATCCGCCACCTGGCGGAGGAGGGATTTCCCCGGCGATGGCGGCAGAGAGCCCCCGGCTGCCGGTCGCGGACATGGGGAGCCCCCGACGGAGGGGGAGACGCCGCCAGGTGCACAGAAGGCGCTCAGCGAGGCGTCTGCACGGTGGTGTTTGCACCTTCATGCTGCCCCTGCCCCCACCACAATGCCGGGGAAGCCTGGTCACGAAGCCCGCGCTGACCACCACACGGAGGAGCAGCGAGTGACAGACGTCACGTCCCACAGACGCCTGATCCGCCCCAAGAGGAAGACGCTACAGACGCGGAGCGGGAGATCCGACTGAGACAGGAGGGCCGGGAAAGCCGGGCCTGGGACGGCCACGGTCCCGCGTTTGCCGCCTGACCCTGGTCCCCGGCCCCCTCCGTGTGCAAAGCGCCAGCATCATGGCCTTGGACGGAGCCTGTGAGTGAGTGGAGGCCTGTGGCTGTGCCCGTGGCTGTGCCCGTGGCTGTGCCCATGGCTGTGCCCGTGGCTGCGCTCGGCCTCCTGCCCTCGTGGATAAGCAGGAAACACATTTACGTGCAGAATCTAAAACCCTCTGTATCGGTCACAGCACAACCCATGCAAGACCCACACGTGTTTCTAGACAGGCCTCCATCCGCTGCGTGTGAGCCCAGATCGCAGGCACGCTCTCCGCCCAGGAGGCTGCGGAGGCTGCTCCTCTCTGAAGCACACGCAGCCTGGAGAGGTTTAAAGGGGAAAGGAGATGAAAATAAAACAGAACAGCAACAAGCTCTGCCGATGCCCTCAAGTCCTCCGTGCGGTGGTGACGTCAGAGCCTGTGTCCCGCGCCCGGGGCCCGGACGGCCGAGCCGCTGACACCTGAGGGTCGCCAGGCGCCGGCCTCACCTGCGTGGCCACGTCCAACCTCCCGCCGGCTCCTGGAGGCGGTGGGCTTGCGGGCGGAGGCTCGGTGTTAAAGAACCCTGCTGGCGTAGCCCAGGCACGCGGGGCTTTTTAAGAGAGAGAGCCCACGCATCCCTTCGCGAACGTGCCTTTAACTGTTCTGAGGTCACGCTCCAGCCTCAGCGACGCTCCCACAGGCCTCCGCGACCCCGCGCGCCCGGTGCAGAGACCGACCCGGTTTCACGGAGACGGAGCCCTCGGCCGGAGCAGCCGCGTCCTTTCAAAGGGAAGGTCGCCCTGGCTGCCGGTCCTCGCTCTTCGTCACCCTGAATATTTCTTGCCTCGCCCTTCTCTGCCCAGCAAAGCTCATTTAGAACTGAAGGCGAGACAAAGAGCTTCACAGACAAGAAAAGCTCAAGGAGTTCATCGCCACCAAACCAGAATCACGCGAAATGCTGAAGGGTCTTTTTTAAGATGAAGAAGGAGAAGGAGAAGGAGAAGGAGAAGGAGAAGGAGAAGGAGAAGGAGAAGAAAAGAAAAGATTTTTAAAAAATATGGACAATAAAATGGCAACAAATACATATCTATCCACAATTGAATCTAAAAATCAAAATAAATGAACAACGAATCGAAAGAGCAAAATAAACTGATGACTGAAATAGAGCCAGAGGCCTGGACACACGGGACAGACGGACGACTCTCAGAGGGCAGGGGCGCGGGAGGAGATTAGCCGCAGACCTTGCGTGCGTGTGCGTGACCTACGGACCCGGACAACAGGGTGGTGAAGGCCTGGGCGGGGCGGGCACGGGTGGAGGGGGGCCACGGGGGGAGAAGGGGGACATCTCAACAGTAGAGATTTTTTAAAGGAATCTCAGAAAACGGCACTGAAGTCCCGCTCTCTCTCGGAAAAGCGCCGGAAGCTCGGGTGTGGGTCTCGCCGCGGCTCATTGCGAGTCGGACGCGGCCGCCCCGCGGTGCCGGGCCCTGCATCGGGCTCTTGCAGCGTCTCCGCTCACCCTGCTTCCCGCAGGCCCCTCCATGGGGATGATGGAGACCCCGCCCTGACATTCTTTCTCTTCCCAGCCTCCAAGAAGCTCTGAGTGTCGGTCCTTCCCTGCCCGCACCCCCCCCCCCCGGCCCTGCGCCCACTTACCCTGCAGCTGGCGGCCCTTGTAGAGGTCCCGCGCTTTGGTGGGGTGCGCCCTGGCCGTGTGGTCGCATTTCGGCTGCTCGTACCTACGAGGGGGGAAGGGAGGTCAGTGGGGTCAGGGCTCTGATGGGGGTTCTTCCCTTTCGCGCTGGTCCCAGAGCAGGACCCTTGCTGGCCAGTTAGGGTGAGGGAGTCCGGGTTGGGGGAGGGGCTGAGGAGGCTCTGCTTGCTGTGGGAGGGCTCACAGGGTCCTCATGGCTGCCGGTGACACCCGAGCCACGGAGCAGTTGGGAAGCGGCAGCCGGCAGAGAGAGAGCAGTCGGCTTATTAAATCACGTCCTGCGCAGCCGGCGTGGCTCATCGACCTGTGAACCAGCGGGTCAGGGTTCGATTCCCATTCAGGGCACAGGCCTGGGTTGCAGGCTCGATCCCCCGGGGAGGGGGGTGCAGGAGGCAGCGATCCACGGTTCTCTCTCATCATTGGTGTTTCTCTCTCCATCTCCCTTTCTCTCTGAAATCAATAAAAAATATGTATTTAAAAAATCATGTCCTCGGACTGGATGCTGAATCAACCTGAACCTCCGTGTCAGCCGGGAGGCAGCTTGGTGTCTGACTGCGCCCGGAAGGCAGCCCCCGGGCCACCCCCACCTCCACCCCCACCCCGACCTTCCCAGCAGGAGGTCCAGCCCCAGAGAGGAGGCCCCTCTGCGAGCTCAAGGCGGCTTCCTCGGAGCCTGGGAGGGTGTGGGATGGTGCTGACCATCAGCGTCATGCCAGCGAGTGGACAGGTGACCGGGTGCTGCAGAACGGCAGGCGGCAGGGGCTCCCTGACCTGATGTGTCCCCTGGAACTCGGGGGGGGGGGGGCGCCCGCAGGCCGAGCAGGGACGGCTGAGGCGCTGCCGCTGCGGACACAGCCCTCCCTCCCTAGAGACCGGGCTGGCGGGCAGGGGCGGGAGGCTGTCTCTTGGCTGGTGCCTGGACCACGCCTGCCAGCCACACTCCCTCTGCGAGGGCAGCCGGGCCGGGAACCAATGCCCGACTTAAACACAGGCCGCTGTTAACTGCAGAAACACTGCTTCCCAGGATCCTTAGGGGACAGCATGTGACGGGAACAAAACATCTCACAGCAAACCCTCGAAAAGGCCCCTGTGCTGATCTGGCCGGGCCCTGGCCGGCCGAGCTCCGGCGGGCGCTGCTGTGCTGGGCGCCGTGATCCAGTGTGTGTGTGTGTGTGTGTGGTGGGGAGGCGGCGGGGGGGGGGGGGGTCTCCATTGTCCCCGTGGCTGGGGGGTGGGTGGGGACGCACTGGCCACCATGGCCTGGCCTGAACGAGTCGCAGCTCGTCTGAGTCCCAAAGCTGAGCGCCCGGGAGATGGTTTCACAGAGGGACGGACAGACGGACAGCGGGCCAGGCAGACGGCATCTCGTCAGCGGTCCCCCAGCCCAGGCTGCGGGAGGGCCCTGTGTGTCCCCCTCGTGGTGCCCAGGCGACGTGGGGACAGTCGGGACGTCCCGCAGGAAGGTGGGCGAGCCCGCCAGCACCGAGGGCGCCGTGGCTGAGGGGCAACACCTGGCGCAGCCCGACACATTCGTCAGCTTCGTGTGCACAAACGTGGGGAACTGGAGCTCAAGGCACAGAAAGCTTTACCCACAATGAGCTTCTGTGAGCGAGGCCGTGGCCCCCAGGCTGTGTCCCCCAGGCTGTGTCCCAGGCCGTGTCCCCCCAGGCCGTGTCCCCCAGGCCGTGTCCCCCAGGCTGTGTCCCAGGCCGTGTCCCCTCAGGCCGTGACCCCCGGGCCGTGACCCCCGGGCGGCAGGAAGTGCTGGCTGACACCCCAGCTCTCAGGGCCTGTGTCTGGGCCTGGGATAGGCCGCCGCTCACCCGGCCCTGAGCCGTTCTTCCGAGTGGGAACCGCGGGGGCACGTGTTTCATGGCACAGAAAGGCCTCGGGGGGCGGCGCCCTCAGCGTGTGAAACGCTGGCTCCTTGGCCGACACCGGGACACTCCCCCCTCCCCCCTCCCCCTTCCCCCACACTACCTTCCCCCACCCACCCCCACCCTCCCCCACACTCCCCCACACTCGGGTGCCCCCGCCACTCCAGACGGCAGAGCGCTTTCCACACTCGCCCGCACAAGGCCACGCTGCCCACCGGCCGTGGTCACTCCGTCAGCTCCTGGTCACCTTCAGGGGACAGTTTCCTCGTCCCCGTGGCCAAGGCCACTGTTTCCATGGATGCGAAGCACAGAGCAGTGGGCGGGGGAACTGTGGGGTCCCCAGGGCTCACCTGGTGGAGGTGCCGGGGATGGGGCGCCCCGTGTCCACCAGCACGCACCAGCAGTAGCCCGTGCTCGGGTGGCACTGCACCGGCTTGTAGAGGCCGCCGTGCGCGCACTCGGGGATCACCACGTTGTCGTTGCGCGGCTGCCGGGCCTCCTCCAGCGCCGACTGCTGCTCCTGGTCGCACGAGGACGCTAGGGCGAGGGGCGGCGGGGTGAGTGCCCCAGGACAGGCACACAGCCCGCACACGCCCCGTACACACAGCGCACGGCCCTGCACGCACGTGTGCACACGGCCCCACACACGCCCCAAACACAGCCTACACACGCCCCACACAGGCCTACACACGCCACACACACAGCTCTGCACACGCCCCACACACGTCCCAAACACAGATGTGGACAGCTGGGGCACGTGTGAAAACTCTGAGTCAGGAAACTCAAGTCCACAGAGACCCTCCTGGAGCAGGGCCCTCACACAGACCCCCCTCTACACGGTCACACAGTGTAACATGCTTAATACACAGAAGGTAACATGTCACCTTCTGCTGGTGAGCACAGCTTGTATAAAGGGCCCTGCACTGTGCACATGTGCACACACTCACACACACACACACAGTCATACACCTACACACGCACACAGTCGCACACCTACACATGCACACACATACAGTCACACACATGCACACACACACCTACACACATGCACACACAGTCATACACCTACACACACAGTCGCACACCTACACATGCACACACATGCAGTCACACACATGCACACACAGTCACACACCTACACACATGCACACACTTATACACACACTGCAGGTTCCTCTACACATGAGCTGAGGGCAGAGTTGTTTACTGCTGAAAACACACAAATAAAAAAAGAAACTCTAAGCTCAAAATCTGAAAAATCAAAGACAAATGAAGTAAAAGTCCTTAAAAATACGGTTGAAGTCGGTGGGAAAGGTTTCGCTCTTCGTTCTGCTTTGGCCTTTGGACTCAATGCTCAGCCCCCGGCCGGCACTGGGAGGCAGCGGGGCACAGGGCGCGCGGCTGAGTGGGGCTGCGTGTGGGATCGCACAGACGGACCACAGGCCGGAGGGCACAGCGAAAGCCTGGCTTTCAGGACAGGTGGGCGTTGCCTAGTCACACCTGCCATGGGTCACCCTCCGCTCCCGGCACGTGTGTGCGCGGGGCCAGCTCTGCACGTCGCCGTGGCTGCTAGCGCCTGTCCAAGCGTGTTTACTGTGGACGTCCTGGAAGAAACAGGAATCCGTGGGACCCTCGGGTTCTCTGACAGCCCGGCGGCGGCTCCCCGGCTGACCGCAGCCCCCGGAGGGGCCCCAGCGAGGGGGAGCGAGATCCCGTCCTCCAGGCCGACGTGGCGGGCAGCAACGTCTCACAGCAGGTGCTCACAGCGCTGCCTGAACGACAGGTGCGGGAGAACCAGGTGGGCAGGCGTCCGCTCCTCCAGGAGCGCTCAGGCCGCAGAGGGCCCGCGGGCACGGCCACGTGCACGCTCTCGCCCCGGGGCGCGCAGGCGCTGACCTCCGAGAGTGTCCGGACCGGGGGCCGTTCCAGGACCCTGGGAGCCACGATCTGAGGCCTGTGGCTCCCCCACAGCCCCTGTGGTGTTCGCTACCCAGAAGCGGATTTCCTTTTTTGTCTGTAAGTTAAGAACTTTAAGTAACAGAGTTCTGGCTCTAGCAGAGTCTGACACAGGCCTGGGCACTTGGTCTTCATGACACTGATACTCAGCTGACGCATGCTCTGGACAGACACGGGAGGAAGGGCTGGCGGTGCCAGGCCGAGCGAGGGGCTGGCGGTGGCCCAGCCTCACGGATTCCTGCACGCGGCTCCCCCCCACTCCTGGGAACACCACCACCCCGGTGTGCGCTGAGCTCACACCAACTGCCTCCCCCGGGTCCCTCAGCAGCTCACGATCTTGCTCAGCAAACAGATCCATGAGCAGCCCGGCCGCATGGCTCAGAGGTTGAGCATCAGCCCATGAACCAAAAGGTTGCTGGTTCGATTCCCGGTCAGGGCACCTGCCGGTGTGGGCTTGACCCCAGCGGGGAACATGCAGGAGGCCGCCGATCAGTGATTCTCTTGTCGATGTTTCTATCTCTCTATCCTTCTCCCTTCCTCTCTCTCTCAAAACTCAATAAAAACAAAATTTTAAAAACAGACACACACACAGCCTGGCCCTGTGTCGCTCGGTGTCGTAAAGGAGAGGTTCTCGCTCCCACGGTGACTGGGAACGGCGTGGCCGCCAGCGACGACGGCCGCGTTTCTCTCCAAACGGCCACCAAGGGTGTTGGACCCTGTGAGGACGCCCAGGGGCTGAGCTGAGTGTTTGCAGATGCAGCTGTGCCTGCGGCGATGGCGGCGATGGCGGAGACACGCTCCCCGCGGCTGCCTGGGAAACGCATCGCTGACCTGACCGCTCACCTGGCCCTTTTGCAAAGCTTTGCCAGTGGCAGGACTTGTGGGGTGACCCTCTGGGCACAGGCGCTGCCCCGTGTATCCAAGGACACGCTGCGGCCACAGACATCCCCTGGGACAGCCGTGGCCCGTCCCCGTGGGCCTCACGGGAAGGCTCCACGTAGGAAGGCCCACCACCGACTGGCCCCCCGGCTCTCAGGCTCTGCCGGGGGTGAGCTCGCGAGGTGGTGCTGTGCATGGGAGAAGCCGTGTTGCTCCTGTAAACATCTGGCCGACGGGCGGTGACCTCTGCCGCTGGGTCCAGTAAACCCGCTCCCGTGGGAACCCCGGCCTCTCAGAGACCTGCGATCCAGTCGCGCTCATGGCTCGGCCGTCTCCCGCCCGAACGGTTCCCTTCACCCAACAGCCCCTTCCCGCTGAGCCTGGCGATCAGCACGTCCCCCCGGCAACAGGGAGAGCAGAGCGCGAGTGAGCCAGCCCCTCCCCCCCCCCCCCCCCCCCCGCTAACTCGCATCGACGTCCCCGAAACCGCGGGGGGGTGCGTCCGTGCTTCTTGCTTTTGTTGCTGCTGACACCATCCCACCCTCATGTTCTGCTGGCGTCTCCGTTCCTCTTGTTAAACGCCATGCTCCTTTGTCTTTAGAGTTTTTATTCATAGACGAGACGGTGCAATAGACAACGCTGTGCGTGAGGAAGGGCAACACGGGTCCTTCGGGGTCTGGGCGGTTCATTCCGCTTCCATGACGTATAACGGGAAAAGCGGTTCCGTTTTCAGCCTCCACACGGAGCCCAGCTCTCCACTGCGCCTCCCAAACCCCTCCCGCTCCCCCCTCCGCAGTCACGGTCCCCAACCAGGGCCTGGGCGCCACGAGCCCCCCCACCCGCCCCGGCGACCCCAGTCCCTTCACCACCACATCTGGGCAGCTCGCACCCAGCGAGCCCCCTCCCGGGCCCTCCTGGCACGGCTCACGACCCCCCGAAGCCTAGTCATGCTGAGCGCCCGCACCTGCTCCCCTGGGGACCGCGTGCGGCCGCCTGTGGTCGCTGAGACGCACGTGCCGCTTGCTGCGAACCTGAAGGGAAGGCGGTGCCGGGTCTGCAAGGAGGTGTTCGGAGACGGACGGACGGACGGACCAACTAAAGCAGCAGGAAGGGCTCAGGGGCCAGGCTGGCCTCCGACGGGACAGACTTTACAGAAAACAAGGCCCCGTTTCTGCGCACCTCCCAGCATCTCAGCACACGTGCTCTCACTCGCAGAGTCGCCACAGCCTCCGAGGGTCCTGTCCAGCCGGGCACGGGGCCGACCACTCCCGGGAGCTCGGACGCCCGCCCACAGGTGGCTGAGCTCACCCCACTGCCGGCCCTCGCTCCTGAGCCGCCCGGCTCCACGTGACCCTCACCCCTGACCTGTGCGGGGCGTGGCCCACGCTGGCCGCCTGAGGGCACGGGGTGGGAGGTGAAACCCTTTCCAGAGTCGCACGGCCGGTGTCACCCAGAGCTGATGCGTGTCCACCCTCCCGGGCGGCCAGGCTGCTCCACACTGACCTCGGCCTCCCTCCCTCCCTCCCTCGGCTCCGAGACGCTGGTCCCTGAGGAGCCAAGCCTGGGAGCCCTGGCCTGGGCTGGACTCAGAGCCACGGGGGCTGTGTCGGGACCCAGGCCCGCGGTCGAGGCCGTGCACCGCCGCGTGCTGACCTACTGACGGCTGGTCGGCGGCCGTGTGCTGCCAACAGGCGGACGGACGCTGGGTTTGCTCGGCTGTTGTGAGGGCGTCACCATCAGGGAATGACAGCCGCCCCTCCGAGCCCGAGGGGGGAGCCCTGACTGTGACCAAGTGACCCCGAGGACAGTGGCATCCTAATCACAGAGGGGGGAGCCCTGACCGTGACCGAGTAACCCCGAGGACAGTGGCATCCTAATCACAGAGGGGGGAGCCCTGACCGTGACCGAGTAACCCCGAGGACAGTGGTGCCCTAATCACAGAGGGGGAGCCCTGACCATGACCGAGTGACCCCGAGAGCAGCAGCGCCCTAATCATAGAGGCCGGGAGGCCTCCAGGGTTCCAGGGGAGCCGCCCACTGGCCGGCCATGTGTGTCTGATGGAGCCCCAGCTGGGGCCATCCCAGCGACCAGCCCCCCCCCCCAGCCTGCTGCTCCCCGAGCTGGTGACCCCCATGTTTGCAGCTGGTTTGCTTCCTCGGTCAGGCCAGACCCCCTGCTTGGCCTGCCTTCCGTTGCAAAGACACCCAAACCGGGACACAGTCCTCGTCCTCCTCCTCGGGGAGAAGGTGGTAGCCTGCATCCTGCGGGCCTTGCTGGCTGCTGGGGGGACCCCGTCCTGCTGGGGGGACCCCGTCCTGCTGGGGGGACCCCGTCCTGCTGGGGGGACCCCGTCCTGCTGGGGGGACCCCGTCCTGCTGAGGGGACCCCGTCCCACATCAAAAACACATGTCTACTGCCCACGGTACAATCTACTGTAAAAGTTAAATCACAGAACAACTGGGTTTAAACAGGGAGCTGCAGACCGAGCCCTGCGGTCGGCCCTGCGGTCAGTGGGCCCCCAGGAGGCCAGCGTGGCCACAGCCCGCTCAGCCCGCTGCCCAGGCCGGTCACCTCATGCCGACCTGAGCGGCCAAGCCCCCCTCCTATCGGGAGGAAGCTGCAGACGTGTCTGGTAGAAATGGGCAAATAGACAGACTCTAAATATTTAACTTGTGCAGCTCCCAGGGCTCAGGACACGGCGAGTCTGGCACCAAGCGCGTCGCCTAATAAGGCAGCGCCGGGTCCAGTCTGTGCGGCGGCCCGTCCTGCGCGCCCAGACACCCTGAGGAGCTGGGGCCGTGTGACGGGGAGCAGGAGCCGCCGCCCCCCACCCCGGCCGCCGGAGCCAGGGACGGGGGCTATGTGACTGCACGGCGGTCAGGGCAGATCCGGGCTGGGTGAGGAGGGTCCCCTGCCTCCTGTCACGTGGCCCCACACGCAGATCACCCCCTGAAACCAGGGCTCAGGGGCGACCCTGAGCGAGAGCCCCCACCTCCCCAGCGGAGCTGGGCAGGAGCCGCCCTGAAACCTCGCCCCTTCCTCAGTGTTGGGGCCCCGCGCCCCCTGCCCACTTCCCGGCCCCGCGGACGGAGTCATCCCCCGGCTGGCGGGCGAGCAGAGGGGGCGGCCACTTGGACGGCAGTGTGGCCGTCCTGACGAAGCTGCACAGGCTCAGGTCCTGCAGTGGCCCCCGTGGTGTCCCCGAAACGGTGAAAGCTGACATCCAAGCGAAACCTGCACACGGACGTTTACAGCAGCTCTGGCCACAACCGCCGGACTTGGAAGCAACCAGGAGGCCCCTCTGGGGACGGACAAATGGACGGAAGTCCGTCAGACCACGGAAAAGGACTCGGCGATGGAAAGAAACGGGCCAACGTGTCATGAAAGACCACGAAGAGCCCTGGCTGGCGTGGCTCAGTGGGTAGAGCACCAGCCTGCAGGCTGCAGGCCCAGGTTGGGTTCCCGGTCAGGGCACATGCCCGGGTCATGGGCTGGATCCCCAGTGTCCGGGGGGCGGGGGGGTGCAGGAGGCAGCGGATCTGATTCTCTCTCATCATTGATGTGTCTATCTCTCTCTCCCTTCCTCTCTGAGATCAATAAAAACATTTAAAAAAAAATAGCAGGAAGTAGGTGGCAGCCCAGTTATAGAACCACAGTTTGGACACTGAAATCTAAGGGTTCCATCTGATCTGAGGACCCCCCCTTGTACAGTTGGGGAAAGGAGACATTATTACTATTTGTGATACTTTAAACAATATTTGCGTTCTTTTTTTCCGTATTTTAATCTCTTCAAATGACCAAAAACTTCATCACTTAAGGTCTCGTTGGTACTTGATGTTTGTGCAAGCTTGCGTTTAAACGATGAAATGAGAGAATGGGGGGAGAATATTTTAAAACTGAGAAACCAACAAAGAACACAGAATGGGCCTGACTCTCCCCAGGGAATGAGATTTGCCAGGACTTAGAGCAGAATCAGAAGATGACTATCTCTTGGCCCCGAGCTTAATGTGCAATAAAACCACAGCCCTCCTCGCCGGGAACATCGCGAGCAGGAGGAGGCGGGCGGCGGGCTGCCCTCTGGGTCGGGGTGGGGGGGTGGAGGGGGGTGGGGGGAGGAATCCTTTTATCCCAGGGAAGGGGGGTGCATCACAGGGGTGAGCACTCGGGCCTGGTCTCCGCTCATGCAGAGCCCGCAGAGCCCGTAAATGAAAAGGCTGGCGAGCTGGAGGCGGCTCTGCCTGGGGCGGGGCCCTTGTGAGCCCAGCGTCCGTGGCCCCAGCCCCGCGCCCGTGGGTCTCGGAAGACCGGCCCCGCGGCCCGGCGCAGGATGTGGGAGAGCCACGGGCCGAGACAGAAAGCAGACGCGCTAGGATCACCAACCTCCGATTTGAAATAAGTAACGAGACCAACGGCCAGTGGCCCAGACTCAGCGTGTCTGCGAGCTGCGCCTCCCCCGGAGCCCTGGAGAAGCCGGGGGGGGCGCAGGGGGACGGGCAGCGCCTATGGCCACACACGCCGGCCCCCAGGGCTGGGCGCCGCCCCTGTCAGCGCCCTCTCAGCTGGCCCGGGCGCGGCAGCCTGGGCGACCGGGAGCTGGCGGGGGAGCCTGCCTTGTGCATAGCTGTCAGCCACCAGGACTCCAGGGGGGACGTCACACAGCGATCCTCAGACCGACCCCCAGACCGTCAGACACCCTCCCCCCCCCGGGGATCAGAACTGACGCGACGGAGGCAGCAGGGGGAGCACCAACATGTTGTCCTCCACACAGAAAAGCCAGTGCCTCAGTTTACCCAGAGGACAGAGGACGCCTGGTGAGGACCCCACGCTGCCCACCTCCCTCCGTGGCAGCATCGCCCGCCTGGGAATACATCAGCGTCCGTGTGTCGGGGTGCAGGACTCACCTGGGGAGTGGGGGCCAAGCTAATGGGCGGCAGGGTCCCCTCAGGTATTACCTGACTCAGAAGATGGACAGGCGGGCGCCGTCTGTGCAGAGCTCGCCACGCTTCCTCTCCACCCCGCCAACGCCACGCTGTCTCCTGCCCCCACACGCCTCCCCCCCCCCACGCCCCGGGCCTGTGGAGGAGCCCCCAGCATGGAGGCGACCTGCCCTCCTCACAGTCACTGAGCAACCACAGTGTGTCCGGGTCCGCATGGCGATCGAACTACTCTGTGTCCCAAACGTCGATAGACTTGTGAACGTCTTATGTACAAGGGCGTTAAAACAGGCTTTGGAGCCCCAGGTGATGAGGTCCGGACGCGAAGGCGGTGTGTACAGGTCTGCGATACTCCCCTCGAAATCGACCACGGGAGTTCAGGCTGCGGACACTGAACCCCAGAAGCGGCGTTCTCTCAGGGAGCATCGGGGGAGGCTCATCGGGAAGGCGAGGGAGCGCGCAGGCTCGGGCAGCCCGGGGACACGCAGACACGGCTGGTTCTCACGGACAGCGGGTCACGGACCAGACAGGCAGCAGCCCGCGCCTGTCTGCAATGTCCAATGTCAGGTTCAAAGGTGAAGTCTGGCCCGACCGGCGTGGCTCATCGGTTGAGCATTGACTTATGAACCAGGAGGTCAGGGTTCGATTCCCGGTCAGGGCACAGGCCCGGGTTGTGGACTCGATCCCCAGTGGGGGGCGTTGCAGGAGGCAGCCGATCCATGATTCTCTCTCATCACTGATGTTTCTATCTCTCTCTCCCTCTCCCTCTCCCTCTCCCTCTCCCTCTCCCTCTCCCTCTCCCTCTCCCTCTCCCTCTCCCTCTCCCTCTCTCTCTGAAATCAATAATAAAATATGTATTTTTTAAAAAAAGGTAAAGTCTGTCGATTTGTAGCAAAGCCATCACGCAGTTTTGAGGATCATGAATCAAATTAGTCACGTGTTTCGACATCCCTGGCACTAGGTCAAAAACACACATTTAGCAAACATTCCATCTTTATCTGAAGCTGTTGTTTGCTGGGCGCCTACGGAGAAACCTTGCAGAGACTGTAGAACACGTAATAAAAACACCGAAATCTGAGCTCTGAGGTTCGGTGCTCACGCCGTCCCCAAGGACACGCGTGCCGTCCACACTCCACCCCGAGGAGGCAGCGCCCGGGGCCCCGGCCCTGGTACCTGAGTGCTTGTTGGTTTTGTTCTGCCGGCTTTTGACCTGCTCCGTCCACAGCGTCGGGTAACGCGAGGCGATGTCTAACAAAGCAAACGAAGGGACCGTCATTTTTAGTTCATCTTGAAAATACAGTCTCTCAAAGACCTCGGCAGGTAGCCTAAGAGCCAAAAACATCAATATAATGAGTACATGTTGCACGTTTTTAAAAGAGTTACGAGATAACTCTGCACACGACAGCAAGAAACAATCGTGTGCATTTATATTTTCAGACTATTTTCTTCTCTCTTCGTCCAAAAGTATAAACAAACGTCGGAAGGATCCAGACAGGCCTCACGTGGCCGACGTGGGCTTTTCCCGAACCGTCCTGGGAGGCCCAGACGGGCGTGCACACGGCGTGCGGGTCGCACTCATCGGAAAGGTCCAAAGTGAGGCGTGATTTCTGCGCAAAGCGTTTTGGGAGCCCGTGTTGTGGGCACTTGGTTAACAAGCATAAAGGAGTATGTAAAGGCTGGTCAGTCACGTCACGGCCTGAGAACCTCCCGGAAGCAGACCGGCCAGGTCCAGCCCCGCTTTGCCAGGCACCGGCCTCATGACCTCGGACAAGTCCCCTGTGTTCTCGCCTGTGACACGGGATTCTGGGGTCCAGGGGGCCGTGCTGCAGGGCACACGGGGAGCCCATAGGCTATGCCCACGTTGGTTGTTATTATTACTTATTTAAGCTATTGTTTGCAAAGCACAGTGTAATTCCACCTTCACTCTCAGATTCATTTATGCGCGTCCCTTATAAAGGGTGTCCCAAAATTCACGCAAGAAGTAATTTGGATAGAAAACACAGGTTTATAATTAACAATTGTAAATTTTTTATTGATTCATAAAGTATATAGTATAGGGTTATGTATGGAATAGCATATCAGTGTATTCTCATGAAAGATTTGCATCTTCATGCTTACAAAGTTCGATTGACTCAAGAACTGAAGCCTACTGACCACGCACCGCAAATAGAGTTCGTTGAATGGATTATGGAACAACAAGGGGTTGCTGATTTTTCGAACAAAAACATCTTCAGCGATGAGGCTCATTTTCATCTTGATGGCTTGGTTAGTCGACAAAATTGTCACATTTGGGGTTCAGAAAATCCACGAGTGATTGTTGAGAAACAAATGCATCAACGAAATCCAGCCACAGTTAGGCAAAACGGTCATGGAAAATTTCAACAAAAGAGTGCGTATGTGCCAGCAAAGCCGTGGAGGCCATTTACCTGATATGCTATTCCATACATAACCCTATACTGTATACTTTAGGAATCAATTAAAAATTTACAACTTTAAATTATAAACCTGTGTTTTCTATCAAAATTACTTCTTGCATGAATTTTGGGACACCCTTTGTCTTCACACCCTGACCCTTTGGCCTGAAGATCTGGGGCGCACGGCCAACACCCGAGACAGGGCAGGAGCGGCCGAGCCTGGGAAGCCCAGCTCTACGTGACGACAGGTGCAGTGTCCCCGAGACGCCTCCTGGGACGGCACGGAGCGTGTCCGGGGCCCCCGGGGTGTGAACACCACGCGGGAGGTGTGACACGTGAACAGGGGCCCCGCCATAGCCATCCCGCTCTTTGGAAACACCGGTTGTATGTCATCCACGTTTCAGAACTTCAGGGCACAGGTTTTCATTAGGACGACACCTCGTGCTCTGCTATAGGACAGCGCGTGGAGCCCTCAGGTCCGCGGGGTCAGTGGGTGCTCACGGCGTGGGGTGGCCCCATGCCGCTCAGCGTGGACCTCCGCAGCAGCGCCCTCCCCCCATCAGACCCCCCAGGCCCGCCCCCCTCCCCCACCCCCCTCACCTTCTTCGTCGCCTTGAGGCTGGGTGTCCAGCGCGGGGGCTGAGGCATCATCTGAATTCAGAACGGAAAACATTTGCAAGGAGACTACAAGCACGAGAGTAAGCCGAGTGAGTGTGCGTGCGGGTGAGGCTATGGTCTGCACACCGCCCACAGGTGAACGCGAACCCGCCCGGGACACGCAGGGGGCACGCGAGGGGGCGAGTGGGAGACACCGTGCCGGGAGCGGCTCGCTCGACACGCGTGCGCGAGGCTCCGCCACAGGCCCGCGAGGCCGGATGGGGTTCTGCACCCTGAGCCGCCCGTGGGGTGACGGGGCGGGGGGTGAGCCAGGAACCCAGTGCCAGGAAAACTCAGCCTGAAAGGTCAGGAGGTCAGGTGGCCACAGGTCCTGAGGAGGCCTGGCAGGGCTGTGGGCGGGGCCTGGCAGGGCTGTGGGCGGGGCCTGGTAGGGGCTGTGGGCGGGGCCTGGCAGGGCTGTGGGCGGGGCCTGGCAGGGCTGTGGGCGGGGCCTGGCAGGGCTGGGCAGGTGGACACCCTGGCTGTGCCCGTTTCCCCGAGGGGTAGGGCAGGGATGAAGGTCTCCTGGTTGAACTGCTCCCCCCCCCCAGGCAGCAGAACGACACTGGGGGGCCCTTCGGTGTGGGGGAGGGGATGGGGGCGGGGCCAAGAGTGGCAGAGCAGGGAATGGAGGAAAGGGACCAGGAATAGGAATGAACTGGGTCATCTCACTGACGACTCATATTCCAAATGAATCATCTTGATTTAACTCGTTGAAAAGACTCTGGGCCCCTGGTCAGGTGTAAGGTTTGGGTTCTGAGACACAGCCGGGGGGGGGCAGGGCGCCCCTCAGCCCAGGGACCGTCACAGGCACCAGGCGCCGTGGGCTCCGAGGGCCAGCCGGCGTGTCCCTGCGCACCGCGTGGCTTTGCTGTACGATAATCGCGGTTTTAAATGAAACCCTTAAAAGGACACACTGAGAACAGCCTTCACTCATCCAAGGGCTTTGGAGGAGGACAATCGATGGACGGTCAGGGTCGCGGGGGTGGCTCAGGCCTGGGCAGGTCCCCGCCTGGGCCAGTGACTGGCCCGTGGGTGTGAGCTAGCCCAGCACAGCGAGGGGCGTCCCCGAGAGGAAGAGGGGCCCCTTGCAAGGTTGGCATTTGCTCCTGTGCCAACCTGCACATCTCCCTTCATAACAGACCCCCGTCCTGCCAGGGAGGCATTAGAATCACATGTGCCACAGCCCAGACACCGAACGTGACTCCTCTCCCGGGCACGGCCGCGGGAGGGGTGCCTCCCCCATCGACGGGGGTCCCGGCACCAGCCAGGCCGAAAGCCCCGAGGTGGGCACGGGGGCACAGGTGGGCACGGGGGGCACAGGTGGGCACGGGGGCACAGGTGGGCACGGGGGGCAGATCACACGCCCAGCCTCCACGTCTGTGGATGGATATTGAACAGACTGCCTTGGCTCTCATGGTCGTTAGGAGCTCAAATTTGCTTGTTAACTTGAGAAGCTAGTTTAAGACACAGGCTGGATCCGATACAATAGATACCGTCATGGGAATTCACTTTAAATTTAAAGCAGTTACCTGTTTTCCCCGTGCCTTCCCGTTGAGGTAACTTTTCGTTTATGGAACCTACGAGGGGAAACAAGGAATGAGATTATTTGGGCTCCAAAACCACCATCAGTAATTGTTACAAACATGTTCTCCCACGCTGACACAGTCACAGTGCTTGTGGCTTTCCGGTTACATCGCACGCGCGCTCTGGGCCCTGAGCCCCCCGCACCGCCCCCCATCCCCGAAACCGCGAGGCCGACACCAGGAAGCGTGAGAGGAGCCCCACCCCTGCTGCTGCCTGTCCACCGCGCCCCTGAGACCCTCTGGTGCCCCACACGGCACCTCCTTCTCTGGGAGCGTCAGCGTGCCCCTTGCCCTGCACCACCACGTTGGGGCAGGAACGAGAGTTAACACTTCAAAGTTTTGAAATGAGAAGTGATGCACCTACAGATACATTAGACCTCGGTCTCCGCTGGATTCCCATTTATAGAAAAACAAACCAGCTGAGGAGCCGCCTCCCGTGGCTCGGAACCGGACCTGCACGGCGGCCGCCGGCGCCCGGCGCAGTGTTTACACGACACGGGGACCCGGGCATCCCCACGGGGCCTGCTCTTCCCCCGAAAGGCTGAGACTCGACAGGCACCAACGCCCGTCTTCACCCTCAGGACAGGCACCCTCCCCGGATTCGCTTTATTCTGCTCAAAGGACTTGGGCGCATCTGCCGATTCGGTCCGGAATATTCCGTCCCGGGTTCGGTGAGAGTGCCCACGGCCACATGCCAGGTCCTCCTTGCCAGCAACAGCACCCCATGAACTAGAACTTGAAATTCCTTGTTTATTTTATTTTTAAATATATTTGTATTGACTTCAGAGGGGAAGGGAGAGGGAGAGAGAGAGAGAAACATCGACGACGAGAGAGAATCACGCGTCGGCTGCCTCCTGCGCGCCCCTCACTGGGGATGGAGCCGCAACCTGGGCCTGGCCCCTGACCGGGAATCGAACCGGGACCTCCTGGTTCAGAGGTCGATGCCCAACCGCGGAGCCAGCTGGCTGGGCCATTGCTTGTTTTCCCAACCGTGAGTTTGGCATTAAACACAGACCGACTCCTACGGGCCATAGACCCTGAGGAGGAGGGGCTTACGCTGTGTCTGGGACACACAGCTGCAACTCACAGGAGACATCAGGGCCTCGAAGGGCAGAGAAGACGCAGAACCTGGGGCTCCCGTCCAGGGGGTCCCCATCCCCACCCAAACTCGAGGCGGCGGGTTTCCTCAAAGGAACACAGCACACGGCCCTGAGACACGCCTCCCCTCCCCCCCAAACCGCAGCAGGAGACGGACCCCCCTCCTCCTGGTGCGGGTGCCTCTGAGCTCAGATTCCTGCTCGGTCTGCACGGCGGGCGCGAGGGGCCTGCCACGCCAGCTCCTTCCCGGGGTTACTGTTACCACCGGTGCCACGTACGTGGTCTCCAGGTCCCCGCCCCGCGCCCGTGACGGGCCCCCCTGTGTGGCCCCCACGGAGCCCTCAGACCCACGCCGCCGGCTCCTCCTTCTGTGCCGTCTGTACCACCCAGATCTCTCGCGCTGGGGTTTCTAGTCGCTGTTTATTTTTATCCTGTGTCGGCCATGAGTCAAAAATAACGTTTTCTACTTTTGGCTGGAAATTATAATGGTTTGGTGATATTTCTGAATATGGCTATGCAGGCTTTGCTATTCTGAGCTAAATGCAAACTCCCTAATAATAATTCTTTGTCCCCCCCCTCCCCCAGAGCTTTCCGGTCGAATTAAGATAATATTTTATAATCTAAGGACAGAAAAGTCCAACTGCTGGTCCACCATGTGATCAGAGGCCCAGGCCCGAAGACAACTTTTAAAAGTTCTCTCCTCTTGGCATCAGCCAACACGTCAGCACGCGCGCCAGCCCCTAAACCAGCGGTCGGCAAACCACGGCTCGGCAAACCGCGGCTCAGCAAACCGCGGCTCGGCAAAACGCGGCTCGCGAGCCACATGCAGCTCTTCGGCCCCTTGAGTGTGGCTCTTCCACAAAATACCGACTTCTGCGCATGGCCCACGAAGTTTCTATCGCACTGTACGTGCGCACCCGCACGTGGTATTTTGTGGAAGAGCCACACTCCAGGGGCCAAAGAGCCGCCTGTGGCTCGCGAGCCGCGGTTTGCGAACCATGGCCCTAAACCCAGCTGGCATTTCCTGGGGTAAATCCACACAATCACCCATCCTGTCCTCGCAGGCAGGCGTCACCTCCCACCAGGCCCATGGGTCCCGAGAAGCTGCTCCACCGGCCTCTAGGCACGCAGGCTCCCCAAGCTGCCTGCCGGCCTCCTGCACCCCTCCCGCCCCAGCCCAGGGACACGGACGCGGTGCCACACCGCCGTCCCCGCGGCAAAGCGGAGATGGGAACTGGAACCGGCGGGTCCCGAGCCAGAAGCTCGCCTCCGGCTTCGCGGCTGCTTCCTGAGGTTTTTGCAGAAGCGTTTGGAGCAGCAGGTTCAGGTGTCGGTGCAGAAAGGGAGAGACGTGCCAGGTGTGGGCGCCACGCAAACGTGGGCTGTGCTGGGACCCAAGGACGCACCGGATTTAAGGGCCCGACTCCCTTCCTGACGGAGGGTCCTCCCTTCTCAACGCCATTTTGACAGTCGGCCGTCCCCCTGCCTGTTGGGGACCAGCGTCCGGAGCTGCCGCCCTGAGCACTGCTGGCACCGGACGGGGCCTCTCGGGGCACACGGCCCAGCGAGCCCTGACCGTGGTCATGGTCCCTCCACGCCTCCTGGCCCTTCCTCTGTGCACGGATGTCCTTCTGGCCGATTCTGACTCGCCCCTGATCAGGAGGGTGAGCAGGTGACGAGGGATGGAGTCCCGGGAGGTGTGGCACCACGGAGGAAGGCGGACTGTGGACGGAGCAGCCCCGCCTGCGGCTCTGGGACCGGCACGCGCCTCGCCCGCAGGCTCAGCTCCCATCTGCGCACGGGTCGCAGGCAGCACGTGCCGGGGCTGCGGGAGGCGTGGAGCAGAGAGCACACGCACGAGGCACACGACACACGTGCCCCTAAATGCTCAGGACACTCAGTGTGGGGGTCACGTGTACATGTGTAGCCTCTCTTCACACACGTGGATTTTACATGTCAGGGGGTGGCAGCCCGCTCACCACAGAGAGCAACACTGTCTCCGGCAGAGCAGCCGGTCAGCCACGCGCAGCCACGAGGGACACGGCGGGCCAGAGGGCCTCAGCCTCTCTCTCGGATGACTTTATTCATTCACTCATTCATTCATTCACTCACTCACTTATTCATTAATTCACTCACTCACTCACTCATTCACTCACTCACTCACTCATTCACTCATTCATTTGTTCATTTGACCCAGGCGTCTCCGGTGTCTGTAGACCAGCAACACGAGGCTTTCACGCAGGACAGTCCTGTCTGCTTTGGGGGCGGGCGTTACAGAGAAACTACGGAGATGCCTGAGGTCACAGCTGTGCACACGCGCTCCTACGGTGTGCCGGTCACCAGTCCACGTCCCTCCCATACACCAGGGCGACTGGGCAGAGCCCATGGCAGGGGGTGAGTCTAGCACTGCATGTCAGGAGCACAGAGGGGACTCGGCCCTCCGGGCGCCAGTGTGTCTTCCGCAAGCCCCCGCCAGGCCTTTCTGGGCTCAGCCTCAGGGCAGGACCTGCCTCACTGTGGTGTCGCGGCCTCCCTGGCGTGGTGGGCGCGGGGGGCGGGCGCGGGGGGCGGACATTGCGTGTGAGTCGGATGGGAGCCTGGGCACCGTTCCTGAAGGTCAGAGACTCCGCTAGTTCCAGGGGCACCGTCTGATTTCCGACGCACACACGCCTGGTTGTGGGCAGGCTCGGGGCCGAGACAGGGCGCGGTGTGGGTGGGAGGGCCAGGTGCTGAGGGCCCGGGTGTAGGTGAGGCTGGAGCCCGAGTTCTGGAAAACCAGCCGACCCTGTGCCAGTCTTCGGTCAGCAGCCAGCCCCACGGGGACGGGAAGCCACGCGGGTGGACCAGCACGCCCCGTGGGGCTGTGTGACACCCCATCGGCTCTATGCCCACCCCACCCGCAGGCAGCAAGGCAGGGGCACCCTCTCCGGGGCCTGGACACGGTGGGAACAGCAGCCAGGCGCCCACAGCGGCCGCTCTGGGAGGACGAGCCCCGTGAGCCCCAGCCACGCGGGCCGTGCTTTGCTAGCGTTTATTTCTGGGCACAGAGCCCAGCAGGTGGGCTCCTTTCCCCTCCGTTAGCGCCCAGTGCTCCGGCTGGAGCGGGACGGGTCTGTCCCCGGGGTGGTGGCCGGGCTCCCTTTCCCCCTGTTCCCATCCAGGGGCAGCTCAGAGCAGCTGGTCCGGTCTGGTGGGCGGAGCATCGCGCAGAGGGCGCTTGGCACCGCTGCCAGCCGCCCACCCTCCGCCCTGTCGGAGCCCGTCGTCCTCCTCGAAAGCACAGAAGGAACTGGCTCCTGAGTCTCCTTTGGGGACGAGCGAGCTCCCGGCGCCTCCCGCAGCGTCCACCTCCCTGTCTTTGTCGTCTGGGCTCCCAGCCCCCACTTGGATGTTGGCTTCTGCAAACTCCGAGGCAGGAGCATTCATCTGTGCGCGACCGTCCTTGGGAACCGGCATTGCCTCGCTCGCGGTCATCAGCCTCCCCCGCTGGCCGCTGGCCGCTGGCCGACGCGGTTGCACATAAAAAAGTGCTGTGAGAACAGGCTGCTGGTGGGACGGACCGGGAGGGAAACGCATGAGCACAGGCCGCCCTGGGAGGGCAGGCCGCTCTGACGGGCCCTGTGAATTGGAACCATCTGCTTCTGAAAGGCTTCTTGGTTTCTTCTATGGTTTTATTAAATATTAGAAAACGGGAGGGAAAAGCCATTGTCGGCGAGGTACGGAAAAGAACACTTCATACACTTCTGAAGTGATGAAAAATTCAATTACAAATTAGCCACCAAATTAAACGTCCCAGGGAGCACGGCGACCGAGCGACAGACGTAATGAAAAGGCGAGAACTGGACACCTGGAAGGGCTTTTTCCCTGAAAAGTGGCAATAAAAGCACCGAGCGTTTTTCCTAAAGGAAAAACAATAACACCAGAATGTTGTATATAACACCACGCTCCTGAGTAGTTCAAGAACGAGTCCAAATTAAAAAGAGAGAAGGCGGGCCCCGGGTGGACTCCGCACAGATGCGCCCAGCGCCACCCCCGCCCCCGGCCCCGCCAGCCGAGCCACGTCCACGTGACCAGGTCTGGCTCCTGCCTCCCTGTCAGAGCTCGTCACTCACGGCTCCTCGCTCGATCCCACGGGCTCTGGGTCGTGCTGAGTGTGGTCACCACGCCCTGTGGTCTCCTCATGGACGAGTCGGCTGGTTTCTTCACTTGCAGAGTGAATTCAGCGCCGGCGGAGACTCCCAGAAGCTGGAACTTTCACTGGAAACGTCACGCATCCTGTGCTGAATCAAATTACTATTTTATCTCCTCGTGGGTGTCAAATGGGTTTCTTCGCTGCCTCAGAAATGGCCATGAGAGTCCGTGTTAGAGGGTAACACGGTGCACAGTTTCCTTCAAAAAATCACTCCTTGCCCGGCCGACGTGGCTCAGTGGTTGAGCGTCGACCTATGAGCCAGGAGGTGACGGTTCGATTCCTGGTCGGGGCACAGGCCTGGGTTGTACGCTCGATCCCCAGTGGGGGCGTGCAGGAGGCAGCCGATCCATGATTCTCTCTCATCATGGATTTTTCTCTCTCTCCCTCTCCCTTCCTCTCTGAAACCAATAAAAAAATATTTTTTTAAAAAATCGAGTCCTTAGTTCAGTCCATACAGTCCTCCCCTTATCCGAGGAGGGTGCGCAGTCAGACCCTCATGGGCGTCGGAATCGCAGGAAGTGCTGAGACAGGGGATGTGGCGAGACAGCCCGATGGACGAAGCTGCAGGGGCCGTAGGGGAGATGATGAGACCCACCCCACCCGGATTTATGCTTAAAACCAGCTGAGTCCAGCTCCACCCAACATGGCCACTGATTTCAGCCTCATTATATGTTCCCTAGAGGCCCGATGCACGAATTCATGGACATGGGTGGTTGGCCGGCCAGCCCCGCCCCCTGGTCGAACTCCCGGTCAAGGGAACAACTTACATATTAGCCTTTTGTTATATAGGATAGTAGTCATTTGCATCTGAAACAAGGCACACAACAGCCACACACACACGCAAGCACACACACACATACACACAAGCCACACATACACACACACTCACTCACACACACGCACGCACACCAGCCGCACACACACCAGCCGCACGGCTAGGATCAGGAGCAGGAGGCCCAGATGAGCACAGTGCAGCGAGCTCCTCTGCGGAACCTCCCCCTTTCCCGGGGGACCCTGAGTACCCCCCCACTGAACCTCCCTTTAAATGAGCCTCAATGAGGGAAGCCAATCCCGCTGAAGGGGCCGCTCTCCTGGGGAGGGGCTGCTCTCCTGGGGAGGGGTGGCTCCCCGTCTCGCTGCCTCATGATAAACTCTCTCTCGCTGCAAACTCGGCACTACTCACGTCGGAACGCTTTCCCGCGTGACGCCAATGGCCTCGGCCCCGGATGCCAGAGCCCCTCCCACAGCTGCTTTCCACAAAGTTAACGTTTTCAGAAACCACTTGGAGATTCATGGAGACACGGAGTTCCAGAATTCCAGGTGGGAGCTAGAGCGCGAGGCACTGCAGGAAAACGCAAGGATAACAGATGGACGAGCTCAGAGTTGGTAACGGGAAGGGAACGAGAATGAGCAGCGAGAGCCCGGCCAGGCCACGGCCTCCCCATTCCTGCCGCTGGGATGCGGAGCCTTCAGTCGTTAAAGTCAGGGCATCACTCATAGTTCCAAAAAATATTGTTATTGATTTTAGAGAGAGGAAGGGAGAGGGAGAGAGAGATAAAAGCATCAATGAAGAGAGAGAATCGTGGATCAGCTGCCTCCTGCACACCCCACACTGGCGATGGAGCCCACAACCTGGGCCTGTGCCCTGACCGGGAATCGAACCCTGAACCCCTGGTTCATAGGTCAACACTCAGCCGCTGGGAATCGAACCCTGCAGGCTGGGCTCCAGTCACATACTTAGGGCAGCCACTGCCTGTGCACAACTCAGCACTAGCACACAGGTGACACGGGGCGCAGGGACTGATGACACCCCGACATTCTCTGCTCCCCACGGCTGGCCCCCTGGTCACCGGTCACAGTGGCCGCAGACAGGCGGCAGCCCACTGGCCGGTGTAAACGTCTGCGCTCACGGTTCCCCATTTCCCACGACGGTCGTCAGGACGTGGTCGTCGGCGAGAGCTTATTAAAGCAGGGAGGCCTCGCTCAGGCAGCTCACAGCTCCTTGTCCTGGAGGCCCCCCTCCCCCCAGGCCCAGACAGAACCGCCACGTGCTCATGGATCTGGGGCGGGACTTGTCCGTTCTGACCCAGGCGCCCGGACGGAGCTCGAGGCCCACGGGACGAGCAGACCCATTCCCGCGGCCTCTGCGTGCGGCGTCTGGGTGAACACGTTCCCGGCCTCACCCCGAGAGCCGGCCCTCCTGTGCCTGGAGACCCTGCTGACCGGTCACTGGCCACCAGGCCCCTGGCGTGTTTCCTTCCTGCGCTGTAAGGTCCCGCCGTTAGCGCTCTCGCTCTCCGTCACAAGGGAGCTGCGGGGCCCCAGGCCCCACCCTGGGCCCTAATGAAACGGCCCCAGCCCCTGCTCTCGCCCCCACCCCCACGTGTGGCCCAGGCGCCCACGGAATTCCCAGGCCTTGGGTCGTAGGCCTGTGCCCCCCACGTTCCCGCTGAGGGCGTCTCACCATCACAAGAACCACATGGTCCAGCCTCAACGCGGTCGCCCTGGGCTGAGCCCCACCTCACGGCTGGTTGTTCTTAGTGCTGAGGGGGAGCTGGGGTGTTTGGCAGGAACGGCTCAACGCGCATGACTGTGCGCTCGGACCCTCCCCCTGGAAGATCTTCCTGGAGAAGCGAGGAGGCAGCGGGACAGGGCTCCCTCCATCCCCCCAGGCCGCCCAGAAGGGGCCTCTGTGCCCTCCCGCGGGGCCTGCCTCCGGCGTCCCTGTGAGCTCACACACACAGGTGCACATCCTGAGTGGCAGGTACGACCTGTGGGTAAATTTGAAATCTCTTTTTCTGATTTTTCAATTGTTATAGCACGTCCTTCCCCGGCCTCCATGGCCGGCTCGGTGTAAACTCCAGGACAAAAGGCAGCCATTGAGCAGCGACGTTTCCCGTGTGAATGACCTGGGACCCACCCCCATCCTGGGCAGAGGGGGGTGGTGCCACTGAGCCATACTAAGCACCAGCTAACTCACCGGGGAAGGGAGGGGGTGCAGGGAGGGAGTGCAGAGAGGGGTGCAGGAAGAGGGTGCAGGGAGGGAGTGCACGGAGGGGGTGCAGAGGGGCCTGGACACTGCGGCCCTGGGGTCAGCAGATGAAAGCCTGCACAGCTGTGACTGATGGCACCTGCCACGCCCACCCTCCCAAAGGGTGTCCCATCGCCGGCCTCTCTGCGCTGTGTGTGAGGCTGCCTACGGCTGGGAAACCATGAAGCACACGACAGTTTGTCATAAACTCCTTGTGCAGTTGTGTGCTTAACCCTCCCCACTCGCCCTGAAACGTCAGCGCTTCCTCCACAACCACCCCCGCCACAGGCTCACGGGGGCTCCTGAAGCGGCGCTTGCCCTCCACGCCCAGGTTCTCGCAGAGGGAAGGCACCGATGTATGGAATTTCCCACAATCCTGAGGGAGAGGCGCGGAGTGGGTTCGTACCAACAGGTGTGAGCTGACCCTGCCACGCCAATAAGTGGGTCACAGCCACGGACCCGTGCCATGGAAGTGCGGCCATGCACACGCACACGCATGCACACACATGCACACGCACACACACACGGAGGGCAGGGTCAGGGGAGCGCCCGGTCCGCACCCAACCTTGAACCTGAGACCCCTCGGTCCCTGGCTCCCCCGAATAACCTTTCCCACACGACGGACCAGACTGTGCAGCCAGGAGACAGAACTCTTTCTCCCAACACCGTCACCCGGACCCAAACCATCCCGGGCCGTGGAAAACGGGGCGTTTCCATCCAGCAAGATGCTCCTGGCGCCAGAAAACAGGCGAGTGGACAGGGCGAGGGCCGGTTCCCAGAGCAAAGCCGGGGCTGGGGAATGTGAACCTCGGCCGAGCTCGCACGCAGTTCTCTGGGAGAGTCTCTGGGACAGTCCAGTCCAGTGATGGCAAACCTGTGACACGCGTGTCAGAGGTGACACGCAAACTCATTCTTTTGGTTGATTTTTCTTTGTTAAGTGGCATTTAAATATATAAAATAAATATCAAAAATATAAGTCTTTGTTTTACTATGGTTGCAAAGATCAAAAAATTTCTACATGTGGCACGGCACCAGAGGTAAGTTAGGGTTTTTCAAAATGCTGACACGCCGAGCTCAAAAGGTTCGCCATCACTTCCCTAGCCTCTCAAACGCTGTCACTGAAACCGCAGAAGCTGACACGCCACGGCCCCTCCGCGAGGGGAGTGAGGAGGCCAGCCCTCGGATGGCGTGCGGCCAGCGTGTGACGGTGTCTCCAGGCCGGGGAACACACGGGCCGGCTTAGCGTGTCGTTTTTTCTGTCTCACTTACTTCCCGAGTTCGTAAAAGAGTTATTAGGTGCAGGGTTCGCTCACTAAAAATATTTTTTCAGCCAATTTTAGGTCTTGGGTGACAAAACAGTTTTTAAAAATAACACTGTTTTCCTCCACGTGGTGCACCCCCGGGGCTTGCGAGTGGCCACAGCCACCGGGTGTCAGGCTGCGAGTTCCCGCTAATGACGGTGCCATCGTCCTGGCAGCCGGCAGCCTGGCCCTGGCCCCTCCGCCTGTGGATGTCGGCATCGGACAGACTTTCTAACGATAACCGCCCGCCCTCCAAATAGAAAATCCGTCTAAAAGGAAACTCCACGTACAAATGTTCACACAATTCATGAGAAACAGCAGGAAGATGTTGTTGGTCTATACGCAGGGGTGGGCAAACTTTCTGACTCGAGGGCCACAATGGGTTCTTAAACTGGACCGGAGGCCGGAACAAAAGCATGGATGGAGTGTTTGTGTGAACTAATATAAATTCAAAGTAAACATCATTACATAAAAGGGTACGGTCTTTTTTTGTTTTAATTGTATTCATTTCAAATGGGCCAGATCCGGCCGCGGGCCGTAGTTTGCCCACGGCTGGATAGGGATGTGTTTGCCTGTTTTAGGAAACCTAACCTTGGATTGGAGGCACAGACCATGAAACTTCCCTCTTTTGTTCATCCTCACCCGGGGATATGTTTCCATTGGTTTTAGGGAGAGAGGGAACGAGAGGGAGAGACAGAGAGGAACATCAACGTGAGAGAAACACATCAATTGGTTGCCTCCTGCACGTGTCCAGGCCGAGGAGGAGCCTGCAACCGAGGTCTGTGCCCATGACGGGAATCGAACCCGGGACCCTTCGGTCTGCAGGCTGATGCTCTATCCACTGAGCCACACTGGTGGGGGCCACCATGAAACTTAACAGATGATCTGACTGGTGTCCTCAAACATTCATCGACATGGGAGGCTGCAGGCCGTTGTCACATGAAAGCGGTCGCGTCACAGATAAGGTTTTTGGCAAAATTAACGGAAAAGAGATGACGGTACAGGTCGCTCCCCGGCAGTGCTGCTACGCTCAGAGGCGAGCCCTGTGGTGAGTAACAGACATAACCAAGAGCCACTGACAGGGAGCGGACAACGACCGCATTTCCTTTGCAAAAATATACACAAACCAGAGACGCCTTGTTTGTCTGTTTTTTTGCCAAAGAAACTATTTGGTCCTTCCCACCGTGGACTGCAGTCCTCGCGGTTATTCCTAAACGCCCCGCGGCCCAGACTGCGCAGGGCGAGCCGGCCTTCCGTCGGGAACTGTCTTAAGAAGAGGGGGCTCAGAATACCGTGGGGTTGCCCAGTGACACCCCCCTTCCCGGGGCTCCCCCCGAGGCCCCGGCACTGAGTTTCCTGGGATTACAAGCAAACACAGGCGAGAGGCTCAGAAAGCAGCCGACGGATCAGGAGGCTCCCGTCAGCACCGCAGACCTACCCGGGCACCGGGGCGTCTTGTGGGCCACGGCGGTGCCGCTGATGGGTCTCCCGTTGGGCGTGACGCACCAGCAGTATCCCGTGTAGCTGTGGCACTGCACCTGGAGGCGACAGGACGCGGCGTCAGGGCGGGGCCTCACCACACAGGCCGCTCCCCTGACCCCCAGAGAGAGGGATGCCCGACCCGGATCACGCGCACACACGCCACCGGAGGCGCTGACCGCAGGCCAGGGTGCGCTGGCCCCTCCGCGGGCATCTAATCCCTGCCTCCTGGAGGGGAGGCCCAAGCCCTCACCTTACACATGGGGAGACTGAGGCACCGAGGTGTCGAGAGACCTGCTCACTCCGTGTGCCCAGGGCAAAGGCAGGGAGAGGAGGCTCTTTCCATCAACCCCACCCCCACCCGGGTCCCTCTGGCGTCCATCCTGCCCCGGTCTCCCTCCCAGCCAGCCAGCCAGGGGTCCCTCCCCATAGCTCCGCCCTCTCTAGTTCTCTCTTTCTCTCTCTCTCCTTTCTCTCTCCTTCAAAGGTCAAATGCTGGCTATAAAACTGCCCAGAGTTCTCTGTGTACCGATGCCCAGCAGCCCCTGGGCTCCTGTCGCCCCGCGAGAGCTGCCTCTGTCTCGAACTCTCTCCTCAGGGAGGACGGCAGCACTGACGATAGGCGTGGCCGCACTGCGGGGCGGGCACCGGGGCTCCGGGCGCTGCCTCTGGCTGACGACGGCCACGGCGAGTCGACCCGCGGAGCAGCCTCGAGCAAAGAGCAGGTGAGGGTGCCCCAGGCTCACCACCAACTGCCCAGCCCCATTCACACCGGAATGGCGACTTAGAGCAATGGCACGGGGCACCTGGCCAGGAAGGAGTGGGACCCATTCCCCACCCACTCTTGCAGGTGAGCCCAGTCACAGGCGCCCACATGGAGAGGGTCCCCACTCGGCCCCCGCTGCCCCACCATGGGCAGAGCAAATGGCTGGCTGCAGGTGCCATCCTCGCTCCCCCCGGAACCTGCTGTAGAGCGTGTACCGGCTGTAGACTGTGTTACCGGCTGTAGAGCGTGTACCTGCTGTAGAGCGTGTACCTGGCTGTAGAGCGCGTACCGGCTGTAGAGCGTGTACCGGCTGTAGAGCGTGTACCTGCTGTAGAGCGCGTACCGGCTGTAGAGCGTGTACCTGCTGTAGAGCGTGTACCGGCTGTAGAGCGTGTACCGGCTGTAGACCGTGTTACCGGCTGTAGAGCATGTACCTGGCTGTAGAGCATGTACCTGGCTGTAGAGCGCGTACCGGCTGTAGAGCGTGTTACCGGCTGTAGTGCGTGTACCGGCTGTAGGGCGCGTACCTGGCTGTAGAGCGTGTTACCGGCTGTAGTGCGTGTACCGGCTGTAGAGCGCATACCGGCTGTAGAGCGCGTACCTCCTGTAGAGCATGTACCGGCTGTAGAGCGTGTAACTGCTGTAGAGCGTGTACCGGCTGTAGAGCGTGTACCTGCTGTAGAGCGCGTACCTCCTGTAGAGCATGTACCGGCTGTAGAGCGTGTAACTGCTGTAGAGCGTGTACCGGCTGTAGAGCGTGTACCTGCTGTAGAGCGTGTACTGGCTGTAGAGCGTGTACCGGCTGTAGAGCGTGTAACTGCTGTAGAGCGTGTACCGGCTGTAGAGCGTGTACCTGGCTGTAGAGCGTGTACCTGGCTGTAGAGCGTGTACCTGCTGTAGAGCGTGTACCTGGCTGTAGAGCGTGTACCTGGCTGTAGAGCGTGTACCTGGCTGTAGAGCGTGTACCTGCTGTAGAGCGTGTTCCGGCTGTAGAGCGTGTACCTGGCTGTAGAGCGTGTACCTGGCTGTAGGTGCCGTCCTCGCTGCACTCCGGGATGAACACCTGCTGGAACTCCTTCCTCGCCTGCTCCTGCGTGTACTTCCGCTCGGCCACACACCGGGACACGTCTGTAGGCAGGAGCAGAGCAGTGTGGTTACACACCAGGAAGAGGCAACACCCGAGACAGGCGCGTGGAGACGCGGGCGCGACGGTGCGGGGCAGCCACCCCAGCTGGGCGGGCGAGTGGCCACCGCAGGTCACCAGCGAGGGGCTGGCTGCTCCGAGTCGGGTCCTCTCGACACTAAGGAGCCGGGGCAGAGGCTGGGAGCAGGTTACTGGCTGGTCCCGGTGAGTTGGGACCTGCATCACGGCCAACGAGGGAACACAGCTGTTGTCCAGCCGGGCCCGGTCGGCGTCTCTTCAGGTCCCAGCGTGTCCACCGGAGCCCACGGGGTCCAGTCCACAGGCCCAGCAGGAGGGAGGCGGCACGGGGCCCCCGGGAGCTGGGACGTGCTGGCCCACAGCGGGGTCCAAGCCACCCCCTGGAAACACCATCGGGGGCACCAGGGGGCCTCTCTGCTCTGTGTCTGCGTTTCCTAGGACCTCGGAGCGATGCCAAGATCCGCCTCTTCCCACCGCCCAGCAGTGAGCGCCTCCGTCCAGCCTGCCCGCCGCTCAGGCACCGCCTCAAAGCCGCGACGCCGGGTGGCTCAGTGGTTGAGCGTCGACCTGTGAACCAGGAGGTCAGGCACAGGCCCGGGCTGTGGGCTGGATCCCAGTGTGGGGCGTGCAGGAGGCCGCCGATCCGTGATTCTCTCTCATCACTGATGCTTCTAACTCTCCCTCTCCCTTCCTCTCTGACATCAATAAAAACATATTTTTACAAATACTGCTCAGACACGATCCGAGGCACCGCGCGGGCCCGGGCTCCTCAGGAAGAAACCCTGGGATTCGGCAAACGAGTGAAAAGGAAGAGTCGAAAAGCGCCAACAGAAACAGCACTGCTGAGAAATGTCCGGGACTCCAGCCGCATCTCCTCTCGGATGTTGGTGGTTCCGTGTCGTCCACGGAGGCCTACAGGTCGCTGGTTACACCCTCGTCGGGGGTCACAGCACCCGGGACAGAGACGGTGATGTTGCCATAACTACGCCTGTGCCCGGCGGAGCCTGGAAACATCGGCGACTCTGCAAAGTATCTGGCTGTCTAACCGCGATGCTGGGCACCGGAAACTAATGCAAAATGACATGGAAAGAGAAGCAAACATCTGAGCCCCCTGACCCTGCTCTGCCCACGGCTTAGGGGCGGAGTCAGCAGGACGGACCGTGGGGGTCCTGGGTGCCCAGTAAGGGAGGCCTGCGGCCCCACGAGGCCCCCCTCGCCCCACGGCTGCGCGTCTGCCCTACGCTCCTGAGGCGGGAAGGGGGGCCATCCTGGTGCTGGTGCCAGACCCCAGGAGAGGATTCAAGGGGCGAGACGGCCGCTAACCAGGGCCCCTCCTTTCCCGACCCGGCCAGTGGCCAAGGAGCCTCCGGCGCAGGGAGGCCAGACGTCCCCATGCGGCCTCCCGGTCCTCGTGCGCCTCACGCCCGCGGGCACCCTCACAAGCACTGGTTTCCTTCCCTGGGCCCCCGGACCCTGGAGCCCATTTGAATTTTAAAACTTGAAAATAATGGTTTTCCCAAGTTGTCTTAAGTGTTTCCAGACTTAAATAACCAGTTGTCTGGACCTGCTTCTCCAACGCGCCACTGCCCAGCGGCTCCAGCGGTGACCGTCTCACTGCCTGGCAGTCAAGCTGCCGGCCGCGAGGAGGTGCCATCCCAGCAGCAGCCCGGCCGGGGGGCTTCTGGTAGCTCCGGGCGTCCCTGAGCTGCGCACAGACCCTGCCGGAGGTGGGCAGCCCGGCTGCGCCCCCACACCCCCGACAAGCTGGTCCCTAGGGGCCTCCTGCTGCAGAAACGCCAGGGCGCGGGCCTCCGTCCTGGTCCACGCTGGGCCGGCGGCCGCCTCGCACGTGTGGTTTTACTGCGCTCTGTGTTTGAGCCGCGGAAATCACTGCTTTGCTGGGCCCCGACCTCCTGTTTTAGGGCAGCCTGCGGTCTGACTGTCTAAAGAGAGAAGTGATATGGGCCCCGCTGGCCAGGGCCCCGTGTGGCGGATGGAGTTACAAATTGTGCCCAGCGTTTGAACTCTCGTGGAACAAGCAGAAAGCATCCATTTTCCAAAACGCTCGGGGCGGGCCGTTCCCAGCCTGGGGCATGGACAGCACCACCTTTTAAAGACACCGGCACTTCTGCCACGGGCGGGAGTTCTCGAACCCGCAGCCCCGCGTGCCAGGCGCGAAGTCCCAGGTCCCCGGCTGCTGCGGGCGATGATGCAGGTGGGGAGCCAGGCCCACGAGGCACTGCGGCCCGTCCGTCGCCCCCAGGTCCAGGCCTGCGGGTGGAGCTGGCGGCCCCGCCCCTGCTGCGGTCCCCCTGCCAGATGTGCTGACTCAGCACCGGCCACGGCCTGCGGCCAGGAGCCTGGACGGCCCTCCCGGCGATTCTGCTGAAACATGCAAAACACGAGGCGGTTTCCCTCAGAACTGCTCAGGCCGCCCGGTGCTGCTGTGTCGTGTTACTCGCTCTGGCGTGGTCAGGACACGTGACGTGAGGCCGCAGGCTCGGCCGTTTGCCTGTGCACCATCCACTCGGGTCACGGGGCAACCCACGGCAGGGCCCACAGCAGAGCCCCCTCCTCTCCTTAGCTTTATGTCCTTAATATATTTTTATTGATTTCAGAGAGGAAGGGAGAGGGAGATAGAAACGTCAATGTTGAGAGAGAATCACCGATCAGCTGCCTCCTGCACGCCCCACGCTAGGGGTTGAGCCGCAACCCGGGCCTGTGCCCGGACCAGGATTCACACTGTGACCTCCCGGCTCATAGGTCGACGCTCACCCACTGAGCCCCGCCCGCCAGGCCCATCCTTCACTTTAAACCGGCGCGTGGCTGACCTGCTCCTGCGCGAGACTAAACCAACGCCCGCCCTACAGAAATCACAGCATTCAGCACAGCCTCCCATGGCATCATCCCACTGCATCCCACTGCTCTCTGCAAACGGGACAGAGGTCACGGCTCCCCGCCTCCCCTGGGGACCGCCTGGACGAGCTCCCTCACGCCGGGCTGTGGTCGGAGGGAGGACGCGGCCGGCCCGCACGGCTCCTGGTCTGGCTGAGACTGGACCCTGGACACCTTGTGGGGTTTTTGTTTGTTTGTTTTTCTTTCTGGGCACTTTGTTTTTAACGGTTTGAAAATTAAATCCTCACAACATAAGCCCCGTCCCCTTTTTCCCTGGATCCACGACACGAAACCTCAAACCGTCGTCGTGACCATCTGAGAGCGTGGGGCTCGGTGGCCTCAAGGCGCCCGCCACCCGTGGAACCACCATTGTCATCGCTCCAAGGAAACCCGCCCACCCGCCTCCCTGTGCTGCCTGCGGGGCTCAGGGCCTGTGAGCGGCTCGTGGGCCACGTGGGCGTCTGTGCCTGGACGCCTCCACCCGCGAGTCCTCGGGTCACCCGTGCACGCGTGTCCGTGGCCTCGGGCCCTGATGTGCTTGGACTCTCAACGCTGGCTGTGCCCTCCCCGTTGGCTCCGGGCCTCACTGGCCTCCCGTTCAGTGGCCGTTCCCCGAGGCTCCCATCCAGTGACAGCAGCTGGTCCCAGCCGCCCTCCTTCCCCGGCCGGTGATGGGCCGCCTCGCACGGCACCTAATCTCTTCCTGGTCTTAAAACCCACTTCCCGCCCCGGCCAGTGCGGGCCAGCGGTGAGCGAGCACAAACCCGTCAAAGGGCTCTGTCTCTGTCATGGATATCGCTCTTCTTCCCACTGATCGGAAACGTTCACAGACTTACATCTTGAGTCCCTCCCGACAATGCAGCGGCGGTGGGACTAAAGCTCACAGCGTGGCGGTCACGTGGTACTGACTCCCGTGGGACTGACTCCCATGGGACCGACTCCCATGGGACCGACTCCCATGGGACTGACTCCCGTGGGACTGACTCCCGTGGGACCGACCGGCGCTGCGAGGCGTGTGTGCGCGGACGGCTTACCTTTGCAGTTGCCCCGGTACGCGATCTCCAGCTGCGGGTCCTTGCACTTGGCGCGCTGGAACTCGCAACGGGACAGGAAGGTCCTCCCGTCAGACGCACAGACCGGCTTCTGGGGGGAGCCCCCGCAGTCCAGGCTGCAGTCCTTGTCTTTATCTTGATCGACTCGCAAAAACTGCAGGAGAAGAGAAGCAGATCGACCTGAAGAAACGCTTGCAGCCCGGCCGGCGGGGCCCGTGGCTATGCGTTGACCTGTGAACCGGAGGTCAGGGTGCGATTCCTGGTCAGGGCACAGGCCCGGGTTGTGGGCTCGATCCCCAGTGTGGGGTGTGCGGGAGGCAGCCGATCCATGATTCTCTCTCATCACTGATGTCTCTCTCCCTCTCCCTCCCTTCCTCTCTGACACCAATAAATATGCACATATTTTTTAAAGAAATACTTTCGGCAGAGCAGCGGAGAGCAGATGGCGACCTGAGGCCACTGATGTCTGGGAGCCGCGGCCGGACACACCAGGGAGACCTGCGCATTCTTGGCCGTCGCCTGTTTTCTAAGGTCTCAGGAACCAACTATTCTCTACGCCCGCGTTTGGTGCTGAATCGTAGAGGCTGAGAGGCGTGTGAACCGCCCCATCTCACAGAGGCCAGTGCGCCCTTTACCTTCCTTCTGAACCGTGGGGGAGGGGGGGAGAGGGGGACGGGGGGCGGGGCTTGCCTCGGAGTCTGTGAATTCATTGCCAGTCACTCCCCACTCACCCCACGCTGCCCTCATCTGGGAGGTGAGGAGTCGGTGAGGAAATCGGGAGGTGGGCCCCCACGGCCTGGGCCCCTGCGTGCATCTCGCCTGAACTAGGTTCCTATCTACACTAATAAAAGAGAAAAATGGTAATTGGCGTACGACGATACCCTTTTCATTGGCTAATCAGGGCTATATGCAAATTAACTGCCAACTATGATTGGCAGTTAACTGCCAACTAAGATTGGCAGTTAACTGCCAATAAGATGGCGGTTAATTTGCATATGTAGGCACAATGCAGGGAGGCGAAAGGGAAAGCAGGAAGAAGCCCCCTGCCACTGACAGTGATCGGAAACCCAGGGGGGAGCTAAGAGCCGGGGGCAGGGCAAAGGCGGCCCTGGGGCCATGATCGGAGAATCAGGCGCCTTTGCCGCCCTGGCCAGTGATAGCAGGAAGTAGGGGTGGAGCCAGCGATGGGAGCTGGGCACGGTCGAAGCTGGCAGCCCCAGGAGCTAGGGGTCCCTTGCCTGGGCCTAAAGCGGAGCCCACGATCGCGGGGCCGCTGCAGCTGCGGGTCCCCGCTGCCCGAGCCGGATGCCTCAGCCAGAGGCATCCTGCAGGGGCGGAGCCTGCAACCGCGGGGAGCTGGGGGTCCCCTGCCCAGGCCTGACACCTCTGCCAGAGGCCTCAGGCCTGGTCAAGGGGCCGATCCGGTGATTGGTGATCGGAGGGTAATGAGGGTCAACTCCTCTGGCCGAGGCATCAGGCCTGGGCGGGGGGCGGAGCCGGGGATTGGGGGGATATGATGGTCCCCTTGCCCAGGCCTGAAACCTGGGTCAGAGGCGTCAGGCTTGGGCGGGGGGTGGAGCCAGCGATCAGAGGGAGATGGGGGTCCCCTGCCCAGGCATGATTCCTGGGCCAGAGGCCTCAGGCCTGGGCGGGGGCCAGGGCCAGTGATTGGGGGGAGATGGGGGTCCCCTGTCCAAGCCTGACACCTCTGGCGGAGGCATCAGGCCTGGGCAAGGGGCCGATCAGGTGATCAGAGGGTGATGGGGGTCTACGCCTCTGGCTGAGGCATCAGGCCTGGGCAAGGGGCAGAGCCAGCAATCGGAGGGGTCTGGGGGCCCCCTGCCCAGGCCTGACGCCTGGGCCAGAGGCATCAGGCCTGGGCAGGGGGCAGAACCAGTGATGGGGGGAAATGAGGGTCCTCTGCCCAGGCCTGACACCTCTGTCAGAGGCATCAGGCCTGGGCAAGGGGCCAATCCTGCGATTGGAGGGTGATGGGGGTCAACGCCTGAGGGCTCCCAGTATGTGAGAGGGGGCGGGCTGGGCTGAGGGACACTCCCCCCCCTCCACACCCAGTGCACGAATTTCGTGCACCGGGCCCCTAGTCCTATATAATAAAAGGCTAATATGCAAATCAACTGAATGGCAGAACGGCCGGTCGCTATGCCATGCACTGACCACCAGGGGGCAGATGCTCAATGCAGGAGCTGCCCCCTGGTGGTCAGTGTGCCAGAAACGGGGCCCACAGCTGACGAGCGCAGCAGCGGTGGCAGGAGCCTCTCCCGCCTCCCCAGAAGCTCTAAGGATGTCCGATTGACGGCTTAGGCCCACTCCCCGCAGAGAGCGGGCCTAAGCTGTCAGTCAGACATCCCCTGGGGGCTCCCGGACTGTGAGAGGGTGCAGGCTGGGCTGAGGGACCCCCCTCCCCAAGTGCACAAATTTCGTGCACCAGGCCTCTAGTTTCTGAATCAACGCCCAGGCCCAGGGGAGCGGTTTCTGTGGAGGCCTGATGGCTCTTGGGCTGGCCTATGTCCCCCACAGTCCCTGCCCAGGGCCCCCCATGGTCCCCAGTCCTGAGGACACCCCAGGTTCCCTGTCCTTGCCCGGCTCCTCCTTATCCCCCACACACCCCTCAGATCTAAGTGTCCCCCCAGAGGCCTGGGCCCGGCTGCCAGCTCCCACAAAGCACTTCCTGGCCAACAGATGGTGCTCCCCACCCACCCGACTCCCAGACCTCTGCACGTGCTCCCACTGCAGGCCTAGTCCTCCCTCCCCTCAACCCCACCGCCACCCCCCACCCCCGCCAGAAGGGACAGCAAACGTGCAGGGGACCCAGGTGCAGGGGACCCACATTCAGGGGACCCACATTCAGGGGACCCAGGTGCAGGAGACCCAGGTGGGCAGGGACCCAGGTGGGCAGGGACCCAGGTACAATGGAACATCCTGGAGGCAGTGAGAACCCTGCTCTCCCCTCCACTGCGGGGTGCACGCTCACTGACTAGGGCGAGCGCAGAGGGCCCTGGAGATGCTCAGCTCCCCCCCGTGTCCCCCAAACACCGACACTGCCCCCGCAAGTGAGACACCTGTGGAGGGAAGCCAGCCTCCCTCGCCCTGTGACAGAGGCAACCACGGTCCGGGCTCCCGGCCTGGGCCATGCAGAGCTGGCCCTTCAGACGGAACCTGTCGGAGCCGAAGGGCAGGTGGGAGCAGCTCACAGGCACCGAGGAGGAGACAGAGGTTCCTGGAGGACCCCAAGCCCAGCTGCCTCACGCGACCACTGAGAGACCAGGCTCCCGGAAGTCACCAGCTTGTCTGCGATGCCGCTGGCACCCAACCAGCACCTGGGACCCGGTCCCACTCCCCCCTCCGCCCTGCACGGCGAGTCTTCCTGCTCTAGGACCCCCACGGGAGCACTTAGGGGAGGAAGCCTGGGGAGTGACATGGACGGACGAGGGCTGGGCCTCAGGGCTCAGAGCCCCTGTTCCCGCCCCAGCTCCACTCCGGCTTTGACTCCTGCTGGCTCCTCCGGCTTCGTCCGAAGTGCAAAGGCCACCCCGTCACCTTGGGCGACGCAGGACACAGATGCTTCACGCTCCCTGACAGCGTGCTATGCGAGGAGGCGAGACAGCAAGGCCTGCGGCCCCTGGGCAGCCTCTCTGCACAGCGCCTGCCCCCCCCACCGCCTCCCCCCCCCCCCGCTGCCCCCTCCCCCCCACCTCGAGGTCACATCACCCTGAGCCGCAGGCGCAATCTCCGAGATGCACGCCCTGCCGCGGCGCCTGGCCCCTGTCACCGACACCTCCCCGGTGTCTGCGCCCTCCCAGGCGACAGGCAGAGCCGGCAGCCCCGTCTGTGCGTCTCCCCACGGTGTCTCAGGGCGGAGGCGGAGGCGGAGGCGGAGGCCGGCTGGGGCACCTGTGCTGGCGCTTCACCCCAGCCCTGGGGCTGGGAGCACACAGGGCTCTAGACCCTCCCGCCCTGCAGATACCGCAGCCCGGCAGGGAGCTCGCGCTTCCATTCCTAGAAGCTCTGGGAGAGCCAGGCTCCGCTGCTGCGTCCAGGCTGCATCTCGGCTCTCGGGCGCCTGTGTGGAGCCTGGGCGGCTGAGGGCACACCAGTCTCCCCGGCTCTGCCATCTATGAGCTGGAATTTGGGGGGAACCTCCTAAACTAGCTCCTACACCCCGAGTTTTAAAGGAACAGTTGCACAGGAACCCTGAGAGCCCGTCCGTGGCTAAAGCGCTGACAAAACAACGCTGAGAAAAGACCGTCTTTCCCCTTAACGCCTGGGAACTCACACCTTTAATTACACAGAAAAGAGAAATCCCTTAATTACAGGGGAAGGGCACTCGGCTTCTGCAGAGGGAGTAAGAGGATTGGGGGGACCCCCAGGGGACTGCGGGCGGCGGGGTCCACAGTCCAGAGAGAAGCGGTGGGAGAGGGGCCGGAGGGATCAGGGGACAGGAGAGGAGATGCCCGAGCCCGCTGCCCCGGGCAGAGCCGCCCGCAGAACTAAGCGGGCACCTGAGACAGCACAGGGGGAGGGGGCGCGTGCAGGCGGGGGCGTGGGGGGCCCTCACAGTAAGTCACGCAGCCCCCGTGGGGGCACAGACCCGCCCGCCCTCGCCACGGGGCTTCTCCAAACCACAGCATCACCAAACACTCCCGTGTCCCCGCGAACCACGGACAGCGTGCCCGCCGCGCCCGTTCTCGCTGCTCCTCGGCAGAGCTCAGGGCGCCGGGCACGCCCTCCGTGTCCACGAGAGGCTGCAGCGAGGCCAGAGCGGTCACCTTCCCAGAGGAGAGGCCGATGCTGGACCCGCCTCCACGCCCACGGCTCAGTGGGACACGCCGCCCGGGCCACCAGTCAGCGTCAGGGACGAGAATCCCTGAGAGTCACCGGGCCCCGTCGGCCCCCCAGGGGCACCCGCAGCCCTCGGGGAGCCCCGGCCCAGAATGGACTTGGGGATCAGGGGGCGCAGCCTGTCCCTGACCCAAGACACCCCCGGTCCAAACATCACGCGGAGAAACAGTCCCAGCCTGGGCGAGTCCGCGTGGCGGGCACGGGTCCTGTGTGGCCCTAAACACCCGGCCAGTGGCACCAGGATTCGGGGAGCCTGGGGCCAGTGCCAGATCCTGGCTGAGCCGACTCTCCCTCAATTCCCAGAGAGCCTCAGGGGAGGGGGGGCAAGCCAATGTCCTGTTTGTCCCGGGGTCCCTGCCCACTCGGTGCTGGGTTCTGGGACCCAGCGGGCTGCTCCAGTCTGGGGCTCCCCGGCCCAGAAACCCAGGTGAGTCCTAAGCAGACAAGACACTGCCACTCCCGGGGACTCACAGTGCCCCGTCCCTGACAGCGATGGGGGACCAGAGGCCACGTCCAGGTCTTTGTCACCCAGAGGGCAGTGGGCTCTGGCCCGGGAGAGCCGCAGGAGGTGCTGAGAAACGGCGGCGAGGCCTGGCGTCCAGAGAAGCAGCCGCGGGAAGAGGGGACCTGGCCCACCTTTCCTCCTCTGCTCAGTGGATTAGCACCCCGTCCTCAGCCTGAACCCCCATCGGAGTGCGAGGCGGGTCCCACGACGCCCCCGCCCGCGGACCCAGCCCCCCGGCTCCACGCCCGCACCGCGCTGTTTCGTGAAGAACAAACTCACTCGGCATCGGGGGGGGGGGGGACGACAACCCGTGAAGACACCCGGTACCTCCACTTCACACACGCGCCAGGACGCAGCCAGGCCGTGCGGTCGGGGATGGGAACGCGGGCAGCACTCCGTTTGGACGGTTCCAGGCGTCAGAACGACCCCACCACCTGGTACTCCAAACTCACGGAGTCCACGCTCTGACACACAGAAATCACGGCTACGCACAGGATGCACGTACGTGCTGTGAGCAGCAACTCCTCTAGGGGTTCACGTCAAACACTTCCGAACGGCGAGAACCAACGGACATGGCGACCACAGGGACGGGGACACCAGGAAAGAGCCAGGGAACAGGCAGCGAAATCGGTTCCCCACCTGCCACCCCACCAGCCACCCCACCTGCCACCCCACCAGCCACCCCACCTGCCACCCCACCAGCCACCCCACCTGCCACCCCACCAGCCACCCCACCTGCCACCCCACCAGCCACCCCACCTGCCACCCCACCTGCCACCCCACCAGCCACCCCACCTGCCACCCCACCTGCCACCCCACCTGTCACCCCACCAGCCACCCCACCAGCCACCCCACCTGCCACCCCACCTGCCACCCCACCTGCCACCCCACCTGCCACCCCACCAGCCACCCCACCAGCCACCCCACCTGCCACCCCACCAGCCACCCCACCTGCCACCCCACCTGCCACCCCACCTGCCACCCCACCTGTCACCCCACCAGCCACCCCACCTGCCACCCCACCAGCCACCCCACCTGCCACCCCACCTGCCACCCACCTGTCACCCCACCTGCCACCCCACCTGCCACCCCACCTGCCACCCACCTGTCACCCCACCTGCCACCCCACCTGCCACCCCACCTGCCACCCCACCTGTCACCCCACCAGCCACCCCACCTGCCACCCCACCAGCCACCCCACCTGCCACCCCACCTGCCACCCCACCAGCCACCCCACCTGCCACCCCACAGGAAAGAGGGCTGCAGGGCTCACACACCTTCCTGGGGGGATTATACCCACATGACCAACTCCCATCTAAGCTCATTTTAACCGACCGGTATCACTACTACCCCAAACATTTGGTATTAACACGTCAAACTGACATGCGTGTAAGCGGTGATGCTGCAGGGACGTGTCCCCCGCGATGGCGCGGTCTTCGTATTCGGAGCCTCATTTCTGAGAAGCTGCCCTGAGGCTCCGGGAACGTCCCTCCCTTTGGAGCTTGCACACCATCTGGGAAACATCGGCCTCCTCCCTGTGCAGAGCCGCGTGCTGTCCTGCCCGAGGGGAGATGGTGGAGCAGCGGGAATGGCTCTTCCTAAGCCAGCGGTTCTCAGCCTGGGGGTCGCAACCCCTTTGGGGGTCAAACGACCCTTTCACAGGGGTCACCTAAGACCATCGGAAAACACATCTATAATTACATATTGTTTTTGTGGTTAATCACGATGCTTTAATTATGTTCAATTTGTAACAATGAAAATACAGCCTGCATATCAGATATTTACATGATGATTCATAACAGTAGCAGCATGACAGTTATGAGGTAGCAACGAAAATAATTGTATGGTTGGGTCACAACATGAGGAGCTGTATTAAGGGCCAGAGGTTGAGAACTGCTGCACCTAAGAGATTTACACCAAGAAAGACCGGCGCTCAGGTCAGGGTCCTTCACTGAGGTCACCTCGGAACACATCTCCACCTCCGACAGCTTAGCCTTCCTTTTTTAAATATGTTTTTATTGATTTCAGAGAGAAAGGGAGAGAGAATCATGGATCGCTGCCTCCTGCACGCCCCCCACTGGGGATCGAGCCTGCAACCTGGGCCTGTGCCCTGACGGGGAATCAAACCCTGACCTCTTGCTTCGTAGGTCGGTCGACGCTCAGTCACTGAACCACATTGGCCGAGCAGAACCGGCTCCATCTGTGGGTCCTGACCGGGTTCGGAGGGAGGCCAGCGCGGCGGCGGCTCCGATGGGTGCTGGCTGCCTCCCCCCGAGACATTCGGCACCGACCAGGCCCAGGTCACTGAGAAAGGCCACTTTTGAGGAACAGAATGTATTTAAAATCAGGTATTTTCCGTGAGCAGATGCAGCTTAGAGATGTGCCATGTCTGGTGTCGTCTGTCCGGCCTGCAGCCCACGGCGACGCTGCCCCGGCCTGGGTGGGACGCCGTCCTGGCCACGCCCACGCGTCCCTGGGACACTCACCGTTTATTTCACCTGGGGCTGGGGAGGTGCCCGCGGGCGTCTGGTCACACATGGCTTGACTTGGATTCCCCGCTCTGGTGTTTTATGCTCTCATTCCTCTTTAGCACACGACTGCCCCAGACGCCTGCTCCTGGCGGGCGGGTGATGTGGCCGGCACAGCCCTCAGGGGCCTCCGGGCGTCACGGCCCACAAGCTCAGTACTAAACACCCAACGGCGTGGCCGGGGGAGTGGGAGCATCACGGCTGACACATGTGGCTCCCGCTTCCTGCACCGCGTGCAGAGGGCGTGTGAGGGACACGGGAAACGAGTGGAACACTCATGACAGGGATTCCTGCCGAACCCATCACTTGCTAATGATCCCACAGGGTCCTGCTCCTTCCCGTCTCGCCCTCCACGGCGGAAATAATTCGCCGGAAATGGCGCTGCGAGGCAATGACAGCTCATCACTGCGGAAGGGACGCTACGGGCCGGCCCCGAGCGGTTACCAGAGGAGGAGATGGGAAATCCAGGGACACAGCCTGAGCAACCCCGGCCTGACCCCAGGGCCCCCCGCCCGGCGGAGTCGGCAGCCAAGGCCCCGGGGTCTCCTGCCGACACCCGCAGGGCTCCCACCGCCACGGTTCTCACTCAGCAGCGTCTGAGCCACGGACACCCACAGCGACACTCACCATATTTTGCATCTTTAATTTTTAAAAGGGATGCTGGTGTCTACTAACATGTTCCAGCCAAAATGATAAATGTGAGACATCACAGAGGGCTGGATGCGGAAATCGTTTTGTTGAAATCGGGCATTAAATGCCCTTTAATCCCTGCCAGTGTGGCTCACTGATTGAGCATCGACTCAGGAACCAGGAGGTCACAATTTGCTGCCCGGTCAGGGCACATGCCCGGGTTGCGGACTCGATCCCCAGTGTGGGGCGTGCAGGAGGCAGCCATTCATATTCTCTCTCATCACTGATGTTTCTCTCTCTCTCTCCCTTCCTCTCTAAACTCAATCAATAAATATAAATATACTAGAGGCCTGGTGCACGACATTCATGCACTCGGGGGCAGGGGTTCCCCTCAGGCCAGCCTGCGCCCTTTAGCAGTCTGGGAGCCCTCGGGGGATGTCCGACTGACAGCTTAGGCCCGCCTGGGGAGCAGGCCTAAACCGCAGTCTGACAGCCTTATCACTGCTGCGGAGGACCCCGCTGTACTGGCAGCCATCAGCCAGCTTGTGGCTGAGCGACGCTCTCCCTGTGGGAGCGCACTGACCACCAGGGGGCAGCTCCTGCATTGAGCGCCTGCCCCCTGGCGGTCAGTGCGCGTCATAGCGATCGGTTGTTCCGCCATTTGGTCGATTTGCATATCGCCTTTTATTATATAGGAATATTTTTTAAATGCCCTTTAAACATGGAGTGAGCAGAGGAGGATGGCAGGAGGCTGGTGGCCACGTGGGCTGCGCACCCGCTGCCCGCTGCCCGGATCGGGCTTCCCATGGACTGAGGGGCCCTGCAGCCCTGCAAACCCCTCGACTCCCAGAGGTACACGTCCTCACACGTTAACCTTCATGCGAGGGGGCATGTAAGTCTGAGAAATCTGGAGTATCAGTCAATCAAAGTGAACTTCACCTTATTGACAATAAATCAAAATGTATTTAAACCATTCAAGTTTTCAGCGAGAGGAGCGTGGGTGAGTCAACATGACGGAAACGCCAGCCCCTGGGCGGATGTGATTCAGAGACGAGACGAGGGAGAAACATCAGCCAACATCCCCGCCCTGACCCGGCCCAGCACCCGGGCCTCCCCCACGAAACACAGCCCTCCGCCCGCCTGGGGCGCCCGCGACAGCGCGTCCCGTGTTCCTTCCTCGGAGGTGAGCTCACAGTGCCGCCTCCCAGGGGTGACTAACTGGAAGATCGTATCTGTTTCCAGAACGTTCCCTCCAGATGCAGCCGGTGGTTCCGGTCCAGGCTGTCCCGGGCTGCCCTTCCTGTCCCTGAGGGATCCCAGCCCGCGAATCCAGGGGCCTCTGACTCGACATCGGGGTCCCTGAGGCTCGAGTCGCGGTTGAGTTCCTCATTTGCAAACCCGCGCTGACTTTCAATGGAGCTGAGCCCGGCCCGCGTGGCTCAGTGGTTGAGCGGCGACCTATGAACCAGGAGGTCAGGGTTCGAGTCGGTCAGGGCACAGGCCCGGGTGTGGGCTCCATCCCCAGTGGGGGGCGTGCAGGAGGCAGCTGATGGATCAGTGATTCTCTCTCATCACAAATGTTTCTACCTCTCTCTCTCCCCCTTCCTCGCTCTAAAAAAATCAATAAAAAATAAACAGAGCCAGGCTGCTGCCCAGAGGCGCTGCCCTGCACACCTGCCCCTCAGGTCTCCGCTGCCCAAACAGCTAAGTGCCCTTTGCACGGGGCCTGGGCGGCCTCAGACCCTCACCCTGACGGTCCGGCCCCGGTGGGCACAGGACCCGCGGGGAGGCTCTCGCCCCCCCCGCCCCCCCAGCGCTGGGGCCAGAGGCTGAGGCGTGTCGTCGCCCCTCTGCCGGCCCCGAGGACCTCGCCACGTGCGTGTGGTTAGAAGCTGGCACGCGTGTGTAGCCGTGACGCTCAGGTCCCTGTAATTACCAGGCGGCCCAGAGGCAGAACACGGATTGAGTCATTACGGCTCAGCGAGCGCCACGCGAGCGCCACCTGTCACCACCGTCAGCCGCCCGCCCTCGGCTCCGGGACCCGCCCGGACGGTGGCTGCGCAGGGGTCAGGGGCGCCGGGTGCTCTGCAGCCGGGATTCCTGAGCGAAGAGGGGGGACTGCACCCCGAGGCTGCCCTGGGCTTTCGCTCGTGTTTACACATCCCCCTGGACACCTGTGGGAGCCAGAGACAGGGCCCGCCAGGTCGGACGGCTGGTGGGGAGGACTGGCCCTGTACCGGCCACAGCCACTGCCGGGGCCCCTCCATGCTGCCCCCGCGCCTCCTGGGCTCACGCGGAGCACGAGCTGGGCGGCTCCGGCCACCGCATGCAGGAGGGACGCGTGTGGGACCAGCTGTCCAACGGTCCAGTGACTCAGCGCTCAGAATCCAGCCCCAGGCCCCACACCCCCGAGCGTGGCCCACGCATTCACATCCCCGCGCCGGACTGGGTCCCAGCAGACACGCCCGCGGGCTGTGCTCCCCGCCGGGAAGGCCCTGCACCCCGCAGCTCAGCCCGCAGAGGGGGACGCGAGGCACTGGCTGGGGTCCCCGAGCACCACCTCGCTTCCGGTGCAGCCCGCAGGAACCTCCTCCCAGCTGCCCGCTGCGACCTGCTCCCGAGTCCTTCCCGGGGGTTGGGGTTTTGCAGACGCTGTCTCCAGGGACCCTTTGACCCCACAGCTAGCCACTCACCCTCCGGCCGGGACACCAGCAAGTCCGAGGGCCGACCCCTGTGACCAGGAAACCCGCACAATTTCACCGAATTCTGCCCGGTAGCTCCGTGCGATGCGGGCGGCAGCCATCACAGGGAGTGAGTGTTCGGAGTGGGACGCAGACACTCCCAGGCGGAGACCAGGAGGGGGCCAGGCCAGCCGCCCATGAGGGCAAACCCCCGGCTCAGCCGCCACCGCAGCTGCCGCGCGACCGTCCCGCCGCCCCTGTGCTCCGCCGCCCTGACTCTCAGAGAAACAATAGGAGACACGGAGGACGTGAGTCTGTTACCAGTTTTGCATTTAATGTTCTGATTTCAAAGAAACTCACAGACGAGGCCCAACATCTGCAGCCCACACGGGTCCAGGGAAAGCAGCCCCTCTGTCCCTACACCAGGGCCTGTCTGCACCCCCACATCACGGCTGCACCAGGCCTGCCTGCACCCCCACATCACGGCTGCACCAGGCCTGCCTGCACCCCCACATCACGGCTGCACCAGGCCTGTCTGCACCCCCACATACAGCTGCACCAGGCCTGTCTGCACCCCCACATACAGCTGTACCAGGCCTGTCTGCACCCCCACATACAGCTGCACCAGGCCTGTCTGCACCCCCACATCACGGCTGCACCAGGCCTGCCTGCACCCCCACATCACGGCTGCACCAGGCCTGTCTGCACCCCCACATCACGGCTGCACCAGGCCTGCCTGCACCCCCACATCACGGCTGCACCAGGCCTGCCTGCACCCCCACATCACGGCTGCACCAGGCCTGTCTGCACCCCCACATCCAGCTGCACCAGGCCTGTCTGCACCCCCACATCACGGCTGCACCAGGCCTGTCTGCACCCCCACATACAGCTGCACCAGGCCTGTCTGCACCCCCACATCACGGCTGCACCAGGCCTGTCTGCACCCCCACATACAGCTGCACCAGGCCTGTCTGCACCCCCACATACAGCTGCACCAGGCCTGTCTACACCCCCACATACAGCTGCACCAGGCCTGTCTGCACCCCCACATACAGCTGCACCAGGCCTGTCTGCACCCCCACATACAGCTGCACCAGGCCTGTCTGCACCCCCACATACAGCTGCACCAGGGCCTGTCTGCACCCCCACATACAGCTGCACCAGGGCCTGTCTGCGCCCCCACATACAGCTGCACCAGGGCCTGTCTGCACCCCCACATACAGCTGCACCAGGGCCTGTCTGCACCCCCACATACAGCTGCACCAGGCCTGTCTGTACCCCCACATCACGGCTGCACCAGGGCCTGTCTGCACCCCCACATACAGCTGCGCCAGGAGCCTGTCTGTACCCCCACATCACAGCTGCGCCAGGAGCCTGTCCCTTGCTCTGACACCTGGGAGGCCCCCCTGGATGCCCGCCTACCTGCCCTTAGCCCTTCACCCCCACACCCGCCAGCACCCTCAGGAGACTCCTCCCTCCCCAGATGCTCTCTGGCGGGACCCCCCCAGCTGCCCCAGCACCCAGAGATCCCATGTCCCTCCCCTGATGTCCCCTGGCCCCTGTGAGCAGTGCAGATGCCCGAGGGAAGGATGTGACTTTGTTTACCTACTTCCCGGGAGGCGGCCATGACCCCCCCCCCCCCGTCCCCTCCCGTGCTGGGGGTTGAGGATGCGGGAACGGCGCAGAAAGAGGGGCTGCGCTGACACCAGCGCTGGAATACGGTGCCTTCCGCAGACACACAGGAAGCCACGCCTCCCGCAGAGCCGCTGGCCTGGCCGCGGTCACTCCACAGGTCCCCGCTCCCTCCCCGGCTGAGCCCCAGCCCTGATGGCCCTTGCACCCCAGGCTTCCACATCGAGGCACTGGGAGGCGGAGGGTCCCCGGTTTCCCCTCCCCAATTTAGCATCTCGGCGCCAGAGTCACGTCTTTAAAGCCGGGAGTCCGTATGGTGCCCGAACCCACGCTGAGTGGCACAGCCGGGGCCCTTTTTGTCTCTGAGGTGGCGGGAGCCTGGCTTGGGGCCCTGGCCCTGAACCCCTCCCTGGAGCCCCTGTCCCCCAAGGAGGGGCCGGCCGCTCTCGGGCGCCCTCTGGGGGTCTCCCGCAGTCCCCACCCAGGAGGGGGCGCCCCCTCGCCCCCCTGGCTAAGCCTCCGCACCTGTGCTCAGGGGCGTCCAGGTGGGAGAGCCGCCAGGAGAGCAGAGCGGGACCCGCAGCCCCACCCAGATTCTATCTCTGAATGGGAGGCAGGATCTGTCCCTGGCAACCCCCTGACGAGATCAATCTTGTAAGAATGAGGGCTGATCGCACGAGCACGCCGGGACCCGGGGCAGCGCACGGCTCAGGCGTGTAGGTTCAGGTTGGAGCCTTGCTCACCTTCCTTACCCCCAGGTGCCTCCGCAACCCCAGCCACACCCACACGCGACACCACCCGCCGCCGGCAGGTGCCAGGGCAGGGGAGATACCATCCTGGGAGCACAGGGCGCAGGCGCGCCGCTTGGGAGAGGAGCCGAGGACAAGCCCGTCCCAGCCACAGCGCCCTGTCCTTGGGAGGAGGTGTGTGTCCCGGCAGGGCCTGCGCCCCAGGGCGGGAGGGGGCCGGACCACCAAGTGTCTATCACTGGGTTGGTGGAAAGGCTTTAAACCGCGATTCACAGTAACATGTACTTGGGGGTTGAATGCAGCATTTATTTTATTTATGTCTATTTTTTAAATATAATTTTATTGATTTCAGAGGAAGGGAGAGGGAGAGAGAGAGAGAGAAACATCCATGATGAGAGAGAATCATGAACCGGCTGCCTCCTGCATGCCCCACACTGGGGATGGAGCCCGCCACCCGGGCCAGTGCCCTGACCGGGAATCGAACCCTGACCTCCTGGTTCCTAGGTGGATGCTCAGCCCCTGAGCCAGGCCGGCCGGACCCAATGCAGCATTTTATTGATGGTTTCCAAGCTGCTGACTGGGGAGGTGGGGGCAGGAGGGTCAGTCAGGCAGTGAGTGGATTCACCCGAGTGTCCTCTCCTGGGAGAGGGGCTGGCTGTCCTCAGGGGTGTTACGGCTGCCCAGTCGCAGAAGACGGAGGATGCTCGCACCTCAGGGGGTGCCCCACCCGGGATGAAGGGGTTGGAAACAGCACCCTACATCCCTCCTGGGCTCAGACCTCAGGCAGCAGCTGCCCGGGGGGCCTGGCTCGCCCGGATCTGGCCTGGGTCGCCCGGATCAGCTGCCCGGGGACCGGGCTCGCCCGGATCTTGGCTTAGGAAGCTCTCAGGGCCGTGGGGCAGCCGCACGCCGGTGCCCGAGGCCGGGACTGAGGGCCGCCCTGACCCAGCAGCACTGGCGGGAGGGTCCGAGAGGGAGGAGGCTCTTGGCCAGAGTCCCCCAGGCGGAGGACAGCAGTCTGTGGGGAAGGGGGCCGGACAGGGCCTGCCTGCGGACAGGGTGCTCCTCTTCAGGTGCCCACTAGACGCCGAGGAACAGCTAGTCCTTGACTTGTGGGCAGCTGAGTGGTCCCTCGGCCTGATGGGAGCCGCCTCGCCCGGCTCACGGCCTCTCCGTGGGGTCTCCTCACGCCCCTTCGCCCGCAGTGAATGGGGGGCGCGGCCGGGTGGCCTGTGGTCTCTGTCCATCCTCAAAGCCTGATGGTTACTGTCTTCTGAGTGACGCCCCATCTTCAGGTGTTTCCCCGGGGACCCCTCCCCCGCTCGCGACGAGCCTCTAACGGGCGCAGCCAGGACCGTATACGGAGGACGCTCGTGTCTGGAGGGGAGCCGAGGCCGCGCCCAGTGCTGAGCCCTGGGAGGAGGAGATGGGGCTGGACAGGGGCCTCGCCGTGAAGGCAGGGCAGTCCCTCCCACGATCGACTAACATGAAGGGACTGCTCTTGGGGAGGAACGTGTGATGGGGAAGCTCAGCGTGTGACCTGGCTGCCCTGGAGTTCACGGGGTTTCCTAGAAAGGGCGCCAGGGGCAGGGAGCGCGGCCGGAACCCTGAGCCCAGCACCGGCTGTGGGCGGCCCTCCGATCGCCTCCATCCACAGCCTGGGTCCTGCCAGCCCTCAGCACGCAGGAGAAGAGCTGCTTTTCCAGAAAAGTCACTGTTTTAAGAGTGATCTTACACGTGCTGGTTTGTTCACTTCCTCGTGGCACGGACGGCGGCCTGTGACTCGTGCACCTGGAGTGGTTCTCATCCAGGGCCGGCGGCACCTCAGGAAGCCTCTTTCTTTCGGTTCGGCCTCTGCCGTGCGGGAGGGTGACTGTGCCTCGGCCAGGGCGGCCCCCAGGCTCCGTGGATCCCTTCTGATCTGCGCGCTTTCCTCCATGTTATAAAAGCACAGGGCAGAGTAAGCGGACTCGGTGAGTGGGCCTGCCCCAGCGAAGGTTAGTGACCAGAAAACCGGACGCGCCGGTGAAGAAAGGCGAGTGCACGCTTGCGCCTGAGGACGAGCTAGAGAAGCGGGTACAGCCCGGCCAGCCTGGCTCAGGGCTTGAGCATCGACCTATGAACCAGGAGGTCACGGTGCCATTCCCGGTCAGGGCACAGGCCGGGTTGCAGGCTTGATCCCTAGTGGGGGGCGTGCAGGAGGCAGCCGATCCATGATTTTCTCTCATCACTGATGTCTCTCTCTCCCTCTCTCCCCTCCTCTCTGAAATCAACAAAAATATATTTAAAAAATAAATAAACACCCGACTCAGACAAGGTCAACCTACAGACTACTGCTTCTATCCCCCCAACAAACTGATGAGCTTGCTCTTTACGAAGCCACTAAACTCAGCGAACTTGAGGTACCCAGAGGGGAGCGGGCCCCGCGACGATGCCCACCGCCGCGCTCGGCCCGCGATCACACCCACCGCGGCTCATGCTCACCCGCGGCCCTTCACGCTCTGCGAAGCGTCAGGACTATTGGCGGACTCCTTGCCAGCAACCTCAGACGTTCCGAGTTGGCTTACTCGTCCCCCCAGAATAAATCTGCCCTGGGCAAGGCTGGCTAACGGACGGGGTCGGTAACCTGACGCTGGGATCGAATGACGGTGTGGCCCACCCACCGCAACGCCACCACCAGGGCGCAGCTGGCAGAGGGGCGGGCGGAGGCGCTCGGGGTGGGAGGTGGGGCGGGGGAAGCAGCAGAGGAGGAACAGAAACTGAAAGACCTCTTCTGGAACGGCCGCCAGTGCCAATGCAGAACCCGTCAGCACAGCGGTTCTCACCCTGTGGGTCGCGACCCCTTTGGCGGCCGAACGACCCTTTCACAGGGGTCGCCTAAGACCGTCCTGCAGATCAGATATTGACATGACGATTCATCACAGCAGCAACATGACAGTGATGAAGTAGCAGCGAAAATAGTTTTATGGTTGGGTCACCACATGAGGAGCTGTATTAAAGGGCCAGAAGGTCGCGAACCCCTGCGTCGGCACATGAAGACCACGGGAGCGCGGAAGGAATGCGATTCGGGAGAAGTGGGAGAGAGAACGAGAGAGAACGGAAAGAGACGCCGGGGAAAGACCAAAGTCACCAAAGGGAGACCCATCCATCCGGAGGGAGGGAGGGCCGCTCCCTCGGCCGCCGCCCCTCCTCCCAGCGTCATGGGCGGCGGCTGCATGATGCCGCAGGCCACGGAACCTGACTGTGATCCTGGTCTCAGCGTCACCCGAGGGTTCTGACTAAATTTGGCCAGAGCTTCCAGCATCAGAGTTTCCACGTACCATTCCTCCTTGTTCATCGGACAGAAGAAATGCGAGCTGACGGTTTGCTTTTATTCGTTTGTGGTTTATTACAAACCTTGGCTCTGGGAGCTCCAACCTGGGGCTACCAAATCCCACGAGAACGTCTGCTATTTTCACTTTCAGAATAATCCTTCTCCGGGTAAAACCAAACTTCCTTTCCTGACACCTTTCCTCCGGGGGCTTCAGGTAAAATGTGCAATGGGTTGCTGTTCAACCTCCAAAGACGTACGCCTGTCCACCACGACGTCTTGTCCCGTGACCCACACCGTCGCTCGGGGAAGCATCCGGGTGACGGTTCTAACTCCTTACATTCCCGGGGTGGGGGACGTCCGGCCCGCGAGCTGCAGAAGGCCCGCGGAAGCCTGGGGTCTGGCCCTGCCCAGGCACTAGGGGTGAGTGACCAGGTAGAGCAGGCTGGTCATTACGCTGACCCTTTCGTGTGGCCCTCGAATGATGGTATCGATATCCACTGACCCTTGGCAGGGCCAGGCCCCACCCCTGCAGGAACGCAGACAACCTGCTCTTGACTCCTTCCTACTTCCAGGCGTCTCCTGGAAACCACATCCACGTCTGTCCTTATGTGTGGACAGGGCACCTTTCAATCCAAAAGTACACAGATGTGCCCTCCCCACACGGCCACACCCCATCTCCACAGTAGCCCCAGGGAGGCTCGCGAGGGCACAGGATCCCTCCGACCCCGTGGCCCCAGCCCCTGCACCCTTGGGCCCATCCGGCCGTGACCGCAGCCTCGTTCGGGCCGGAGTGGCTTCAGGTTTTATTGAGGGTCTTGACTTCAAGTCACAAGGAAAGTGGCCGCCCAGACGTCGGGGTCCCGAGCCGCCAGGAAGGGGCTCCCCGGCCGGGGGGCCCTGATGGGTCAGGTTCCTTCTCCGTAGCCCCGCCGGCCGGCCGTCTCGCGCTGGGAACGAAGCCGCCTTCCGGGGCGTCCACGCCCCCCGAGTGTGCGCAGGGGAGAGGAGAAGCCGCAGTCGCTCCTGAGGGATCCACGCTGAGTGGGAGCAGCGCCCACCAGGACGGCGGAGGAGAGCGGTTCGGGGCTGGTACGCGGCACGTCCACGGGAGGTCTCCTCACGGACACGCCGACAGGGAAGCGTCTGAAACTGGTAACTGAGCCAGGGCTGTTTCCCGCCTCCTTCCCGCTCTTTCAGGGCAAATACACGGAGGGGAGGGGGGCTGCTCCCCTGTCACCCCTGCCCCAGACCAGCCAGTCCTGAGCCCTCCCCGTCCGAGCGACCACGTGGGAGGGTCCCGAATGGAAAAGGGGTGCCCAGTTCTGGTCTAAAGGTGACAGGAGAGTGGAGCCAGGACGCCCCCCCAGGAAGGAGAGCGGCTTCCGGGGTCTGGAAGCACCAGGCCACCTTGCTGCCGGGGCTCCTGTGGGGTCTCTGGGGCTCGGATCCCCTTCCCTTGAACGTGGACACACCAGAGCGTGTGCCTCGCTGTGGGGGGCAGGGGGCCAATGAGCAGACAGAGCCCAGTCAGTCCCCACAGGCACCCTCCGGGCGCACGCCTTCACTGGCTGTGAGCAACGGCAGGGGCTCCCCCAACGCTGCCTTCACGTGGGGCACAGAGGCAGGGTCAGCTCCACACGCGGCCGTGGTCCCTCCAGCACCTCTGGGCACCGCCCCAAGGGGCACACTCAGGTGTGAGCCCAGCGACAGGACACACACACTCACTCAGGTGTGAGCCCAGCGACAGGACACACACACTCACTCAGGTGTGAGCCCAGCCACAGGACACACACACTCACTCAGGTGTGAGCCCAGCCACAGGACACACACACTCACTCAGGTGTGAGCCCAGCGACAGGACACACTCACTCACTCAGGTGTGATACCAGCGACAGGACACACTCACTCAGGTGTGAGTCCAGCGACAGGACACACTCACTCACTCAGGTGTGAGCCCAGCGACAGGACACACACACTCACTCAGGTGTGAGCCCAGCCACAGGACACACACACTCACTCACTCAGGTGTGAGCCCAGCGACAGGACACACACACTCACTCAGGTGTGAGCCCAGCCACAGGACACACACACTCACTCACTCAGGTGTGAGCCCAGCGACAGGACACACACACTCACTCACTCAGGTGTGAGCCCAGCGACAGGACACACACACTCACTCAGGTGTGAGCCCAGCAACAGGACACACTCACTCACTCAGGTGTGAGACCAGCGACAGGACACACTCACTCAGGTGTGAGTCCAGCGACAGGACACACTCACTCACTCAGGTGTGAGCCCAGCCACAGGACACACACACTCACTCAGGTGTGAGCCCAGTGACAGGACACACACACTCACTCAGGTGTGAGCCCAGCGACAGGACACACTCACTCACTCAGGTGTGAGCCCAGCGACAGGACACACTCACTCACTCAGGTATGAGCCCAGCGACAGGACACACACTCACTCAGGTGTGAGCCCAGCGACAGGGCACACACACTCACTCAGGTGTGAGCCCAGCGACAGGACACACACACTCACTCAGGTGTGAGCCCAGCGACAGGACACACACACTCACTCACTCAGGTGTGAGCCCAGCGACAGGACACACACACTCACTCAGGTGTGAGCCCAGCCACAGGACACACACACTCACTCAGGTGTGAGCCCAGCCACAGGACACACACACTCACTCACTCAGGTGTGAGCCCAGCGACAGGACACACACACTCACTCAGGTGTGAGCCCAGCGACAGGACACACACACTCACTCACTCAGGTGTGAGCCCAGCGACAGGACACACTCACTCACTCAGGTGTGAGTCCAGCAACAGGACACACTCACTCACTCAGGTGTGAGCCCAGCGACAGGACACACACACTCACTCAGGTGTGAGCCCAGCCACAGGACACACACACTCACTCAGGTGTGAGCCCAGCCACAGGACACACACACTCACTCAGGTGTGAGCCCAGCCACAGGACACACACACTCACTCACTCAGGTGTGAGCCCAGCGACAGGACACACACACTCACTCAGGTGTGAGCCCAGCGACAGGACACACACACTCACTCACTCAGGTGTGAGCCCAGCGACAGGACACACTCACTCACTCAGGTGTGAGCCCAGCGACAGGACACACTCACTCACTCAGGTGTGAGCCCAGCGACAGGACACACTCACTCACTCAGGTGTGAGCCCAGCGACAGGACACACTCACTCACTCAGGTGTGAGCCCAGCGACAGGACACACTCACTCACTCAGGTGTGGGCCTAGCGGCAGGGCATTAGGCAAACTCACAGGCCTGCACCTGGGACCGTGTGGAGCTGGGGCCTGTCTGCCCAGCCAATGCGTTACACTGGGACGTGTCCCGGTCTCGGCCGTGCACAGAAATTTAAAGCGAAGCGCCAGCCCTCCCCTGGGAAGCGGAGAAGCCTGGCCGGGGGCCCATGTCAGGGCGGACTGGACTCCGTCACACCACCTGCTGGCGGGCGGCAAGGCCAAGGTCGGTGAGGACAGGACGCAGGCCAGGCCACGGAACGTCATCAGGAAACACACCAAAGGGAGAATGAATAAAAAGCCCATTCTCCAGCAAGCAGATCCTCTTGGTCTCGAGCACAAAGCCCAGTGGCCCTCTGGCCACACCTGCCCCCTCGAGTGGGCAGCAGGGAGAAGGCGTGTCCTGAGAAGCCAGGCCCAGGAACTTGTGCAGGCGCCTGTGTCCAGGCGAGAAGCGGGCGAACGGGGGCAGAGCACGCGAGGGCCGTCCATCCCCACGGCGGACACCCGACGGGGCCACGCACAGGAGAGCAGAGCGCGGGCGCAGGGGACGTGCGGTGGGGAGGCCCGGGCTGCTTCCAGGCCCGCGCGAGGGGTGACACCTCAGAGGGACGAGGGCCGGGGCGTCGGATGCGTGTCAACTGGAGAAGGACTCTGTGCCACGCACATCAGAGCCCTTATCTCTACTCCTCATGCGCTGAGCAGACAGAGCTGCTGCGTCCCCTTCAGAGAAGGGGAGCGGAGAGAGGACCCCAGCCACCCCTCCCGGAGCCTCGGGCAGCCGACGGGCCTCTGATTTATGCAGGACCAGACGTGAGGGCTGCGCGAGGGCCTTCCTCCGGGAACAAAGGGATCCCCGCACCCCAGGAAGCCATCTACAGAGACACCAGCACCTCCCGTTCCGCCAGCCCATCGCTGGCTTCCTGGTGTCCTGGGGCGGAGGGGTTGGGGGGCGGGGTAAGACAATGTCTGCCAAATAGTTTACGGCTTTAAACTCCTCTCCTGGTGCAAGAGCAGCACAGCTTTCCCTGGCAAGTTGTGGTGTTAAAGCCACACATCCTCTGGGCCGTGCCGTGAGGGAGGCCCCGGGACCCCGCCAGGTCGGCTTGGCAACGGGAGCCCACGTGTGGCTGGCGTGGCTGCAGCCAGAGGCCCCGAGAGCCGCGGACGCAGGCGAGGCACCAGAGGCTGCGAGGAAACGGTTAAGTCGGGAGAGGGGAGGGAGAGAAGAAAAGAAAATCTGCGGAGATTTAAATTGTTCCAATAACTAACCGCACGGATCCTGCTGCTCCTCCGGGACCACCCGGCCGGGCCCCCCAGGACGCGGCCCGCGACAGGCTGCCTCGCGCACGCCCCGCTCCGCGGCCACGCGGGTCGCCCTCGGCCGTGGCCCCGCCGGAGCCGTGGGTCTCGTGGAGCGCTGGTCTCACCCTCTGACGCACCATGGGGGGGTCTGTTTTCATGTGTGTGCGTGCATCTTGCGTACACGTATGTACACATGTGTATGCCCATGAACACAGGCAGTGCCTGGTGGTGGGCGGGCCCCTCTGGGGAGATACGCGTCTGCAAGGAAGGCTGGGTGTGTGAAAACCTCCGAGCCTCCGGAACAGCCTCCAGTCGACAAGTCCCTGGAGACACCAGGCAGGGACCAGGCGGCTCCAGAAGAATCTTAGGTATGAACCAGGAGCAGCCGACGCCTTCCCGCTGCTGGGACGCTCGCAGGAGCGCCTGCCTTTGCTGAAAAGCGAACGGACCACAGCCTCTATTTCTGATGCAGGGGACGCCGGAGGGCACGTCCCGGCCACGTACACCCTCTCCACCAGAGGTGCGCTCCCTGCCTTCACGTTTTCTCAAGCACTTGTCCCAGAACACATGTAAGCGGCGTGTTTTCGCGGCTGCAGATTGCATTAATTATGGGCTCGCCGCCCCTGCCAGCCGCGAGGTCTGTGGAGCTGGGGGCTGCAGGCTCAGCAGGGCCAGCGGCCGTGGCTTGGCGCAGCCCCTGGACACAGCTCCGCGCTTGGCACCGCGCGGGTGGACCAGGGCCTTGGCCTAGAAGTTGCAGCTAAGAAAGAAAAACACGCCGCGGTCAACCGCAGTGACCCAAGCGCTGGGGCGCGCGCCCGCGGCTCGCACAGCCTGGTGGGGGGGTGGGGGGGGACCGTGGGGCGAAGTGGCCCCAGGGGCGCAGGGACTCCTCCCTCCCCCTTCTGTCCGTTTACACCAGTGACCAATGACCCCTATTTGTCATGCCATCTGCTCTCCTAACTCCACACAGGAGGGTCTCCAGAAAGGCCCCCCCCAACCTTGGGGGCGACAAGGAGGGCCCAAGGCTCGCAGCCCCTCCAACCAGCTCAGTGCCCATGGACAGGCGCGCTCCAGGGGCCAGTGGGCACCCCGTCCCCGGTGGGTCCGCCTCGAACAGTCCACGGGGCGGCGCTGGCGATCCCAGACCTTGTGCCGGGCGCGCGGGACCCTGCACACCCCTAAGTGGGGGAGCACACTCCGACCCGCAGTCCCCTGGAGCTCTCCCCCTCCTCCGCCCCTTCCGCCCCCAGCGCGCCCTAGGCAGCTGGCGGCAGCCCCGCCCTGAGCGCACCTCGAGCACCCGCCAGCCCAAGTCCCACCTGCCCAGCCCGCCGGCAGGAGGAGGCCCCCGCCCCCGGGGTCACCTGCTCTGCTCCGGGACCGGGACTCACCGTGAGCGCGGAGAACTTCTGCGCGGGCGCCGGCGGCAGCAGCCCCGCCAGCAGCAGCGGCAGCCAGCAGAGCCGGGGCCGCAGCATGGTGCGCGCGGGCGGCCGGAGCGGCGACACGCGGCGGCGGCGGCCGGAGCCTGGCGCTGGCCTGCGGGCGGTCTCCCCTCCGCTCCGGGCGGCCCGGCTCGACCAGCTGCCCTCCCAGCACGGAGAGGTCCTGCGTCCTTTAGGGCTGCCCTGGCTCCTGTCAAATAACTGCAGCGCCTCCTGCCTCCTCCCTCCTCCTCCCTCCCCTCCCCGCCCTCCCCTCCAGCCCAGAGCCCCACCTCCTGCGCCCGCAGCGCTCGGCTCCGCTCAGATGCCGCTGGGGCGCAGGGGCCACCCCCGGGTGCTGTGTGCTCGCCTCCTTCCCGGCAGTGCACACGCACACGCATGGATGCACACGCATTATACACACATGCACACACCACGCGTGCCCGTCTGGGAGAGCTCCCTGGCCCAACCACAAGGTGCGCTGCACCCTCCTCCCTTCCCTGGACCTGGTCCCTGCAGGCCCACCCCCGCGGCCTGGGTCTCCCACCTGCATTAACCAGAAACCCAGGTCAGCCCAGCCACCCTCCCCTCCCCACCCCACCCCACTCCCCCTACTCCCCCCACCCCGCCTCTTCAACCTCTGGACTGTCACTGCACCTGGTGCAGCCCAGAGGCCCCACTCAAATTTGCCGGCTCTCAGGCAGGGGCAGCCGGCGACACCACAGCCTCCAGAAATGGCCTCCGCCAGGTTCATCCCCGCGGGCGGCCGGGTCCTGAGCCGCAGGCTGCGGTGGGTGGCCCGCAGGTGGGGCTGGGCAGTGCCTGGGTGGGGCCGCCCTGTCACGCGGTGGGTGTTTCAGGGGCCACGGGGCTGCGCAGGCCGCAGGCTCCGCATGGAGACGGGGGAATCCGGGAGGACTGTGCGCACGCAGACGCTGGATGGGATCCATTGCAGACGGCATTGCTGGAATAGTTTAGCCCCGGCTACGACTGCACAGGAAGGAGCCCAGTCCTGGCTCCTCCGACAACCAGGAGCGAGGATTTGCAAGAACAATGCACCGATTGACTGGGGGGGGCAGCGCGGGGGGGACAAAACCTAGAACATCCAAATCTGGGCTTTAATCGGATGTTTAATCCGAAGCTGTAGCCCCGGGTGGGGGAGGGACCGTGCCGCAAAGCCGGGGCCCACCCTGAGACAAAGGCGGAGTGTTCCCGGCTGGGGCCCCCCCGGGAGCGGGGAGGCCCCCCGCTTCCACAAGCAACGTGATGGACACGGATGGGGAAGACGGGCCTGTCCGGGGAGGGGGCTACTCAAATTCCTGGGCCCAGAGAATCTATTAAGCGCTTTAAAGTCTAAACACATTCATTCCTCCTGGCCCGAGGGCGCGGGAGGAAATGATAATAAAACTCCCAGGAGGGCTCGAGGGTCCGAGAAGCAGGTGAGTGGTGAGTGGAGCAGCTGCGAGTGATTAAGTGGCCAAGCAGTGCCCTCGGGAAGCTCCGTAAAAATTAAGGTAGAAATGAAGCAGTAAATACCGCAAACTCTCAGATCCTTCAGCAGAACACAGCCCTCCAGAGCCAGCACAGCTTGGATGTGGCCGCGGCCGCCGGGCCCTCAGCTTCTGCTCCCCGCGGCCCAGGCCGGAGCGTGCCCTCCGGTCTGCGCGTGGCTCTGGAGCTCACAGGACTGGAATCAGGCTCCTTGGTTCCCATCAGCTTCCCCGCGGAGGACGAGGAGTCGGTAATTATCCCCACTTCACAGGGGAGGCCGCATGGCACCCGCGGCAGGTGGGCAGCCAGATCCACAGGCAGCGGGGCAGGGCCCGACGCCCAGCGTGCAGCACTGGCCACGGCCCACTTTGCTCTGGAGGCTTGGGCCGGGGCCAGGAGGCGACCGCTAGGCCCTCCGGCCTTTTATTCAGAATCTCAAACAATGTTCACACACCAACTGCAGATGCTGGGATCCCAGCTTCCTTCCTGGGCCCCTGGGTGCGGGGGGGGTGGGGGGGGGGCGGGGGGCACATCCTGGTTGCTAGAAGCAGAGTGTGGGGACATCCCCAAGTCCCATTTTCATGGGGAAAATCGATACATTTACTAAAAACACTGAGAAATCGGTATGTCTGTCCTAACCGGTGTGGCTCAGTGGATAGAGCGTCAGCCTGGGGACTGAAGGGTCCCAGGTTCGATTCCGGTCAAGGGCATGGACCTTGATTGCGGGCACATCCCCAGTGGGGGGTGTGCAGGAGGCAACTGATCGATGTTTCTCTCTCATTGAAGTTTCTAACTCTCTATCCCTCTCCCTTCCTCTCTGTAAAAAATCAATAGACAATATTAAAAAAAAAAGAAATCAATATGTCTGTCTAACATTCTTTTTTTTAATGTTTTTACTATTTTCAGAGAAAGGAAGGGAGAGAACGAGAGAAGCATCAAGGATGAGAGAGAATCAGTGATCGGCTGCCTCCTGCACGCCCCACACTGGGGATGGAGCCCCCAACCAGGCTCTGTCCTGACCGGGAATCGAACCCTGACCTCCTGGTTCATAGGTCGATGCTCAACCCCTGAGCCACGCTGGCCCGGCTGTGTGACAGGAGAGTTCACACTGGCGTGGACGCCAGGGAAGGATACACAAGTACCTTTACTTGGTTCAGAATCAAGGCAGGAAAAGCGGTTCCTGTTTCCAACCAGTCCCTCTAGGACAGACGACAGCAGAGAAAGTTCCCTGGAAACGCGGGTGTTTTTATTAGCGTGAAAAGGGCCCATCCTGAATCCTGGCTGTGGATCCGGGATTTCAGTTGTGTCGCCGTGAAAGCTGCCGTAAGGACGAGCAGGAGAAACGGTCCCCCGGGACTGGGGCCATCCTGCCTTCCTCAGGGGCCTCCCTCCCTGGCAGGCCCCAGCTCCATCCTTTAGGTGAGAAGGCTGCCACTGCGAAAGGTTTCTCCGGGGTGGACGGGATCTTAACTCTTATTTCTGGGTAACTTGTGATCGGCCAGAAAGCTTTGTGTGGGCTCACTCCCCGCCACCATTGTGCAAAGCCGGAGACCTTCGGCCCTGTCCCTGCGCCTCGGTGTTCAGTGCGCAGCCCGGTCACCACCCGGAGGGGCACCCGAGTGACCGGCAGCAGCACCGGCCGCTGTGCGGCCAGGACGGCCCCCGTCTCCAGCCACGTCCCCGTTTCTCCTGTCTCCTGGCCTCTGCTGACCCCTGGCAGGAGGAACCTCCCATGGCCCTCGGGTCAGTTCAGGGTAATTGTCCTCTCGTCTGGCGGTCACGCTCGTCTCCGCTCGCGGATTTACTCCGGGCTTTCCCTCTGAACGAGAGGAAGGCCCATTCCTGGTGGTTCCTGTAGCCTCCGGCCCCTTCTCCTCAAGACGCCTACGCAAGTGTCATGACAACTCCCTTCGGGCTCTTTCTGGACCTTTTCCGTCAAGAGCGACATGCTGGGTGTTTTATCTAATTAGCCTGGCGGAGAGCTTGCCTCACAGGTGACCATGGTGCGGCCCCGGCACTCCCGGACCTGCCAGGTCACCCGGCAGGCGTGGAGCGGAGCCCTGACGCGGCTCACCCAGGGCAGCTCCCTCCTCCTGCCGGCCGGCAGCTGTGAGTGGGCACAGACACCGGCATTGGCCCCGTTTCCCATCTTGTTTGAGACCCATTGACAAACAAGTAAAAAACAGCACTTGTTTTTGACTCATGGGTCAGGCTCCGTTCCCACTGTACTCTCCAAGCTCAGGTTTAATGTTTCCAAACAGAGTTCTGCTCGCAAAGCCAAGTGCAGAATTGCTACTTTCACGGCGAGAACATTGCGCCTGGAGCTGCGAGGTGACGGGAGACGCCGGGCCATTGCCAGGGTGCGTCCTGGGACAGAGCCACGGCACATGCGGCAGCCGGAGACGGCACAGGAGCGCTGACAGCCTCCGTCTGAGAACATCCAGCAGCCAGTGCGCCTTCCCACTCATGCATCCACCTCACGGGGCATGTACCAGTCACAGAGCTAAACGCAATACTGCAAGCCCATCGCACCCAAGACCCTGGCGGCAGGTGAGGGCGCGGAAAGGCCTGGGCCCAGATGTGCCCGTGGAGGGGCCCAGAGCCCGCAGGGCAGGCAGCAGCCGAGTTCTTCCGACCTCAGATGACCTTGACGCCATGGGCTAGGAGGCCCTTCCCGCCTTTAGGGGGGAAAGGTTAAAAGGCAACAGAAATATCGCGTTCCAGGAGCCCTCAGTGGCACGGGGGCCACAGATTCATGTTACACCGACCGAAAGCAGTGTGAGAAGGCACCCCAATAAAGAAACTTTTCTCTACCCTCAGCACCCATGTCCCATGCCCACATGCCTGCCAGGATGGCACCCAGTGGCCCCCTCCCACCCCTCCTTGTCCCGAGCTGCAGGCTGCACGGACATCACCCCCATCCCCGTCCCCGTCCCTCAGACCCGCAGGCCCTGCGGTCATGGAAACAGTGACATAAACACCATTGGCCTGGGCCTGGCCCCGCCGACCGGCTTTCCCGTCTGTGGGGACCGCCTTGTGGTGGCGGGATTTGGGCCACGTCACCCACCAGCCTTGCTCCTTCCTGACGCCCACGGCCCAGCCGGTTCTGGGAGCCGCACGGTCCCATGTGGCCATCGGTCCCATGTCCACGTGGCTCGCTGCTTGAGAAGCCTCCGGCAGGAAGTCCCGCCCTTCTTCCCAGAGTGTCCGTCCCTCGTGCAGCCGCTGGGCTGCTGCTCACATCCTCGAAGGATGGGCTTTTGTGGTCCATCTGCTCCTGTAGCCAACACACGCTCAGCGCCTGAGGGCCGGGAGAGAGAACGGGTGCAGTCTGCGCCCCCCAATGTCCAGGCTGTGGCACGACCTCCCTGTGTCCGGAGGCCTGGCCGGCAGGGGACGCAGGTCCGGGGGTCCCGGTGCCGCGCCCGCCCGTTCGCTGGCTCGGGCCCAGGCGCTGGAGGCACCGCACGGCCAGGGAAGGCAGCTGCGGGCGCAGCGATTTACGGCCGAGATAAGTCACAAACGTCCTCTCGCTGGCAGTGTGGTGCTCCTGTGGAATTTAAATTTCCCTCCGGGCCCTGGGTTTCTGGCCCTCGACGTCCTGTCTGCACCCAAGTCCAAGGCCATCTCTCCTGTGGGTCCACCTGCGTCCCCTGCAGGCCTGGGCTGTCCTCGGGCGTCCGGTCCGGGGAAAGGGCCCGTCCCACCAGGTGGGGGACCGCGCTCTGTTTGTTTGTGGTTGTCTAGGCGCTCGTCAACCTCGGGGCCTGGCCGGCTGCCCCCGAATCTGGCTCTGGGGATCTCTGACTAACACGCCTGCTATTCCGGTTCCCGAGCCGGACAGAGCGGGCTCACGCGGGACCGGCGCCCGCCCTCGGAGCACCTCCCTCCTCCTGCTCCCTGCTGCTCTGCGCGCGGCGTGACGGACGGCGAGTCCTGAGCCCACCCCACAGCTTCCTCCGGCACCGAGAGGCCCCATGGCCGCGTCTCAGGGTCCCGGCACTGACGCGTGCCCGGTCCCCGTGCGGTTCCCCTGGGAGTGGTCACGGGTCACCAGCAGCGGGCAGGGCTCTAGGTTAGACGTGACCGCAGAGGAGGAGGGGCTTGAACGAACTCCCGAAGGACCAGGGGGGTGAGGACGACGGACAGCAGAGGCGTCACAGCAGGAACGGCTCAGCGACTGTGAACTGGACGTGGGCCCAAGAGAAGCCGTGGACGACCAGGGTTTTATGCAAGGAAATCGGTGAACACGGTGACGCGTGAGGTCAGACCCAGTGGGGCGCCGCGGACATCAGGAAAGATTCCGTGTTCCGTGGCAGCGATAGGGTCCCTGTACTAGGTCCTCCAGAGAGAGGGAGAGCAAGGATGAGGAGATTTAACTGGCTCACAGGCTGTGGGTCAGCCATCTGGAGCCGCAGGGCGGCCAGCGGGCTGACAGCCCGGGAGCAGCGGACGCTGAAGTCGAGTCCAAAGACCACTGGGAGGAGACTCCCTCCTCCTCGGGGACCTCGGTCGTTTTTCTCTCAGCGTCTGAGCTGACCGGTGAGGCCCTCAGTGGCGGGCCATCGGCTTTCCTCGGAGCCCACGGCTTACGTGCCCACCTCTCCTAGAAGAGGCTTCCCAGCCACATCGAGACGGTGTTTGACCCAAACACGGCAGCACGGCCTGGCCCAGGGACCGTGGGAGCCCCCGTCCGTCACAGCTGGTGAGGGCAGGACGTGGGCGGGTCTGGCAGCACCGGAGTGGGCGGGGCTCCCAGGGGAGCTCAGCAGCAGCACCCGACTCGGCAACGGGAGACACCGGGTCCTCGTTGCAGGGAGACCCCACCTTCGGGGAGAGAGCAGGGCCCTGGCGTGGGCACGGACAGCGCGCTCCATGAACCCTCCACATCCTTTGCTCCGTGTGGCCCCGAGGAGGGGAGGACGGAATCAGGGTCATCGCCGGGACCTCTCGGGGGCACCCGGGGAGGCCTGGCCAGACGGGGAGCTAGCGCTGCAGTCACTAGTCCATGGTTTACGGGAAAGCAGCCTGCCTGCAGCCCTCCCCGCGCTGGGCTGGGCTGGGCCGGGCCGGGCTGGGCCGGGCCGGGCCGCGAGGAGCAGTGAGTTGGTGCGTGATGATAAAGTACTAACATTCATCCTTTTACGTGTATAAAAATGAGGGCCATCAACAAAGTGCATTTTTAAAGAATAAATAAAAACGAAGGCCGGGAAGGCAGGCTGCATTGGATCTGGGCACGAGGAGCACAAGGAGGGCTAACCCAAGACATCGGACATCTTCTCTCGGGGGGAGCAGGGCGGGAGGTGGCCCCGGGCCAGGCCTGCATCTCCTCATCTGGATATCGGTTCGTTTTATTACACCTTTAACTGTGTTTCTATGCTCATCTATATATATAAAAGGCTAATATGCTAAGTGTCTAACCGTCCGACTGGCCAATATGATGCACACTGACCACCAGGGGGCAGACACTCAACACAGGAGCTGCCATGACGCGCACAGAAACAGCACAGCGGACCTGGCACTCACAAAGCAACACTCGGCTTCCCCCAAGTGGGACACAGGCCCCATGACCACCCCGGAGCGACAGCCACCCAATCGCAGCCGACGCTGCACAGAACATAGTCAAACGCTGCTGCCGTTAAATATCTCACCCTTTGTTCTCCCCGCGTGATCTGCAATAGTAATCTGCTTCGTGTTGGTATTTACTGCTGTTGCTGACAGTGACCTGGAAGGGAAGTTGGGGTGCCTCACTGGGCTGGAAAAAGTTTATCTACATCAGAAAGCAGGTGTAATTAAGCCAGTTTATTCTGTGTCTATAAAAGGGTACATTGACTCTCGCACGCGCGATGCATATAAAGCTCTCGCTGGCGCCAATCGCACATGTATTTCGATCTGTCATTGTCGATCGTGAATTTGGGCGACACTTCTATTATAGAGAAAGGGCGAAGAGTGATATTAAAGTGTTTCTTCACATAATTTCCTTTCAATGTGCATGAATCCGTGCACCGGGCCTCTGGTGATTTAATGCATCATCATTCCAACCCCCCTGCAGGCTGTGGGCTTCTGGCCACTGTGCGAGGCCCGGGCAAGGTCGGCCCCCACGCCTACCCCCACCCCCATGGAGCGGTTGTCCGAGAGCGGGCCCACCACCGTCTGAGCCTTTTCCACGTAACCGCTCCATGGGGGATGGTTTCTGCTCGCCACAGGCTGTGGGTGTGAGGTCCACACAGACACTCTTTCATCTCCGTGCATCGCCAGGACTTTATTCAGTAAGAGCATTTTTAAAAAATGAATAGTGAATAGGGTGTTGTACTGGTGGCAAGTCATCGTGGAGTAAAATGAAGGTAACCAGAGCTCCCCAGAATCCTCACAAGTTACGTCTCTGACAACGGGAAAGGCTGGTCACTAGAATATACAAAGAAATCTTAACACTCACGTTCAAAAATCTAATTAGCCCGGCCAGCGTGGCTCAGTGGCTGAGCGTCGACCTATGAACCAGGAGGTCACGGTTCAATTCCCAGTCAGGGCACAGGCCCGGGTTGCGGGCTGGATCCCCAGGATGGGGCGTGCAGGAGACGGCTGATCCATGATTCTCTCTCATCACTGATGTTTCTCTCTCTCTAAAAACTCCACTTAAAAAATCCAATTAAAAACTGGACGAAAGACATGAGCAGACTTTCACCAGAGGACAGACCCGTGCAAAAACACACACAGAGAGAGACGCAGGGCGTCGGCCAGGGAAGTGCCCGCTGAAGCCAGGAGCGCTCGGCGCCTGTGGCAGCAGACAAGGAACTAGGACCGCGAGGACAGCAGGTGCCGGGGCCACGAGAGAGCAGCGGCCGGGGGCTGGGATGGGGTTGCTCTGGGAAACCTCGGCCGGGGAGACCCCACCAGGCCTCTGCCCCGGCCCCTCCCGACCCTGTGGGCCCGGGGTCAGGTCGGGAGCCCCAGGCATTGGGAATAGCCCTTCCTCAGCTCTGCCGCTCTAGATCCAACTCAGCACCCGGGACCTCCACACCCAGGTCACCACGTCCAGAACCAGCCTCCCTCCCCCACCGTTTCCCTGATGCTCTCTGGTCACCGACTGGGCTGCACACCCACACCTGGCGTCCACGCTGCAGGGAACTTGCTGCCCCGTGTCCTGTGTGCCAACGTCTCTGTCTGAGCCACGGCTCCCTCGGGCCCTGAATCTATCCTCCCCCCCCCCCGCCCCCCCCGCCCGTCCCAGCCTGCGCAGACCAGGAGCCGGTGAGCCCAGCGTGATCCGCAGAGGCAGCGAGCGTCCGCCTGCGCCAGCCCCGGGGACCCCAGCCTGGCCTGGCCCAGCAGAGGGTCACGGGAAGGGGAGCCTTGGAAGGGGACCCTCTGTTCCTGGTCCCCGTCTCCCCTCAGGGCTCCCCTCACACCTCCCTCCTCCGGGGTCAGCGCTTTCCTCCCTCCTGCCCTCTCTGCCCCCTGCTGGTCCTCTGGAGACTCCAGCGCACACGGCTGTCAGACAGCAGAGGACCTGGGAGATGGGATCCCCCTAAACACTGGCACTGTCCCCGGGGTCCACTCCCGGGACGCAGCTCCCTCAGCCCGGCCCCGCTCCGGAACCTGGAGTCGCTCGGCCAGATGTGAGCAGCAGCCAGTGGGGTGAGCCTGCAGGGCACACGCTCAGAAAAGGGCCAGAGAGAACCCTCCGCCGCCCGCAGCGCGGGGCGTGGGGGCGTCCGTGTACCTTCCAGCCACAGGGAGCCTCCTTGGCTCCTGTGCACGGATGTCGCCCCCGTGCTGGCCCCGCACGCCAGGCCTGCAGCCCCGGGCGGGCACGCGTGTGTTCTAGGGAAGCGCTGGCCCGCGCAGGAGAGAGGGTGAGGCCTGCGGCCGGAGCTGGCGGGGAGGAGCGCGGGCCAAGCCTTCCCATGTCTGATAAATATCTAATGAAGCTCCGCAAGCCAGAAAGCCATTTGTATTTTTATTACGGAGAAGATTTCTTCTTCCCGGGGAGCCTGGAATGTGACTCCCCACCAGGGTCTGAGCGTGTGCATAGACGTCTGGTGGTCTGCCAGGCGCAGCGGCCAGGCCCCTGGCCAGATGTGAGCGCGGGAGGGCGTGGGCAGCCTCTGGCCTGCACAGGGGGGAGAGACAGGGGGGAGGAGGGCAGGAGGGGGGGGAGGAGGGCAGGAGGGGCAGGAGGAGAGGGAAGGCAGGGGAGGAGGGAGAGGAGAGGAGGGGAGGAGGGAGGAGGGGAGGAGGGGAGCAGGGACGGGGGAAGAAGCGAGGAGGGGCAGGGGGAGGAGGGAGGAAGGAGGAGGGGAGGAGGGAGGGGGAGGGGGAGGGGGCCAGGAGAGCAGGCATGTGGCTGACTCACCAGGGACAGGAGCTTGGCCCAGGCAGGAAGCCAGTGGGACCCCGTCCTGAGTGCAGGTCACGAGGAAGCTTCCAGACGCCGTGGGCCTGGGGGATACCAGTCCCAGGGGCTCCTGCTCTTGCCTGGGGCCTGACACTCTCACCCACAAAACCCCTCTCTGCGGGCCACTCGGGGCACCAGCTGGCCCTCTGCCCAGCCCACTGCCTCTCCGCAGGAGGAGCAACCGAGTGCCACCACCTGGTCGGGGCCACGGAGGGAAGTCGGGGAAAGGTGCCTCTCCTCTGCTGGCATCACCGAGCCATGAGGTGCCGCCCTCCCAGGCCCCTGCCCTTCGGTGCCCGGCCTGGGGCAGACAGAGCTGTGCCCGAGACAAGAGAGCCAGGCTGGCAGCCCCTTCCGCGTCTGCCCGCTGGGGACTGGGCCCTGGAGTCAGGAGGGCGCAGAGCCCTGTCGCGAGCGCCGGGAGGGACCGCCCTGGAGAGGGACGGAGGGTGAGGAGGGTGAGCTCCCGGGCGCACTGGGGCGATTTCACGTGCGACCACGTCAGCAGCTGAAGGTTACTGAGTCTGCAACCAGCCCCTGGCCCGGGGTGTGGGGCGCATGGATCTGGGCTGACCCCCTGCAGAGCCTTGAGGAGCAGCCGTGAATTGCGAGTGGCACCGGGAGACTGGTGCCCACGGGCAAGCGCCGCCCGCGTGGGCTCACAGAGCCCCATTCTCCCGCGTGCGGCTCCCACACGGAGCAGGACGGCCTCCAGGTTCGCTCACAGACCCTCCTTGTGGTCCCCGCGGTGACTCACAGCCTCCCGGGAGCTGCTGGCTGGGTTCCCCCGAGAGGCGATGCCCCTGGCTGTTTCGGGAACAAAGGGGCGCTTCACTTGGAGTCGGGGCGCGGTTCACAGAGCAGCCTGTGTGCCCGGCCTCACCGCTAAGTGGCGGCGCCGGGTTATTCCGTTTCGGACGCGGCTGCCGGCCGGCGGCTCCCTCCCCAGCATGTGCACCGCGGACGCGTCCTTTCTGCTTCGACCAGATGGACCGTGTCCGAGTTCAAAGCCGACTTTACAGGGAGAAAGGCCTGGGGGGAGAGGTCCGAGCCCAACCAGGAGTCCAGGGGCCTGTTTACAGCCAGCGAGACGGCCTCCCCGAGAGCGGGTCCCCTGCAGCAGCCTGGCCAGGGCGCGGCCGACCACCCGGTGCTCCCAGCACATCCCGGCCCAGGGCACTGGCCGCCCTGCCCGCTCCGAGTGCGTTTGCTTCACGCCCCGGAATCACAGTTAAAAACGGCCGCGACAGGGAGTTTTCCGTGTTTTATGTCACAATCAAAATCTTTAAAAAAGACAAAGGGGGGAGGAGAGAGAGGACAGTGCCCAGCGCTGCCCTCCTCCTGGGGCGGCAGGGACCCTCCTCAGCTCTGGGCTCGCTCCCCACGCGCCCCGCCCTGCGCTGCCGCCTGGCTCCCTCATGTCCGTCCCTCCCCCGACACCCATGGCTGTGATGGGAGCCCTCCCGCCTGCAGCTCTATGCCCAGGCGCTGTCCACCTCTGAAGGCAGAACTAAGGTCGAGGGCAGCGGTTCTCAACCTGTGGGTCGCGACCCCTTTGGGGGTCGAACGACCCTTTCACAGGGGTCGCCTCGGACCATCGGAAAACACATCTATAATTACATATTGTTTTTGTGATTAGTCACTATGCTTTAATTATGTTCAATTTGTCACAATGACATTGGGGGTCACCACAGCATGAGGAACTGTACTAAAGGGTCGCGGCATCAGGAAGGTTGAGAACCACTAAGGCAGCAGGACCTCAAAGGTTACTTTCTCTGGGAGCTTCAGACACTTCTCTCCCTGACCAGGGGCCTCAGGAAGGAGGGGAGGGGAGTTCAGGTGTGGGGAGGGGGGGGAAGGCCAGGTGAATGGGGGAGAGGGCACCTGGGGAGAGGGCCCCAGCCTGCAGGTCTGTTGGGCTGATATGAGCGCCATGTGCACAGAGCTGCCTGGTCTTGCCCGCCCCCCCCCGCCCCAGCTCAACTAGACACCTTGCTTTCTCACCCGGCCCAGAGGAGCCTAGGGCCCTGCTGCGGAACAGACTGCGTCCCCCCCGCATGCAGCGCGATGTCGGTGGAGGTGGGCCTTTAAGGAGGCACCTGGGGCAGGTGAGGTCGGGGTGGAGCTTGCGGTCTGGAGCCCCTGTGAGGAGGACACGCCAGGGCGACCGCTCTCACGCTCCGAACACGGAGCAGAGGCCCCGGGAGGACACGCCAGGAGGGCGCGCCCACCAGACACCACCCCCAGCCCGGCTGTGAGGAGTGCACACGCTGAGGGCCGTCTGTGGCTCTGTGGGCCGAGCCAAGCCAGGGCCACGGAGGTGCAGGAATCGCAGGGCGCGCCCCTCTCCGACCACATCTCTGCCACCTCGTCCAGCTCCCGGCTCGAGGCGGATCCTGAAGAGACCCCTGCTGAGGCGAAGCAGCATTTTCCGGAAGCCGCTCGGGTCCTGAGCACACGCCCCCCCAGCAGGACGGTCAGCCATCCAGGAGGCGGAGCCCAGAGCGGGGGCGAAGCCGGCAGCCGCACGGGGCTTCCCGGTCCCGGGAGACGCCAGGTGACAGGGCAGCCTCCTCCCCGCCCGCGGGTCCTGCTGTGTCTTCCCTGTCACATGACTCACCCTCCACACCCTGGACCCCAGGTAAGTATTCACATGTAAAAGGCTGATATGCTAAGTGTCCATCCGACCGGTCGCTATGATGCACACTGACCACCGGGGGGCAGACGCTCATCACAGGAGCTGCCATGGCATGGCGCGCACACTGGCCATTTACAGAGAAACAGCACCGCGGACCTGGTGCCAAAAAGCAACAGGCGGCTCCCCCAAGTGGGACACAGGCCCCACCACCACCCCAGAGCGACAGCCACCCAAATCACAGCCGACACGGCCGAGACCCCACGGCGCAAAAAGCAGCCCGCAGCCCAGCCTGGAGATGGTGGCTGTGGCCGCCTGGTAATGATGTCATGTAGCAACCCTCGCTTCCTCTCCCTAGTGACTAGCCTCCTTGGAGTTTCTTCAGCCCATGGACACGGCTTGCTTTATAGCCAGGTGCAAACATTTCACAGTTTAACCAAATGTCCGTGAAGTGTTTTCCCTGCCTCATCTCATTTGATCCTCACCGAAGGCCTGGAGTAGGGAGATAGGAGACTCGGTGGAATCCTATTTTCATCAGCCGGAAAACGGACATTTAGGAAGTTTAGAAACTTGACCCGACTGAAAAGAAGAAATGCTGGACCTTGAAAACGACTTCAGGTTTTCTCACTGTGCAGAACATAGTCAGACACGGCTGCAGTTAAATATTCACCCTTGGTTCTCCCCGCGTGATCTACAATAATAATCTGCTTCATGTTGATATCTGTTGCTGTGTTGCTGACAATTACCTGAAAGAGAATTTGGGGTGCCTCACTGGGCTGGGAAATCTTTAGCTAAATCAGAAAGCAGGTCTAATGAAGCAAGTTTATTCTGTGTCTATAAAAGGCTAAGTTGACTCTCGCACACATGATACGTATAAAGCTCTCGCTGGCACCAATTGCACGCATGTGTTTTGATCTGCCATTGTCGATCGTGAATTTGGTTGACACTTCTATTATAGAGAAAGGGCGAATAGTGATATTAAAGTGTTTCTTCTAATTAATTTCCTTTCAATGTGCATGAATTCGTGCACCCGGCCACGAATTTGATTATAAAGAAGAACGGAGGCTGCTTCCAGTATCATTTCTCTGAGAAAGCGCTTCTTTCTGTCAAATACCAGGAAAGCCGGGAAACGCAGAGATTCTGCCTTGAATGTGGCCACTCAGGGGGGAGGGAAGGACTCTCAGTGCAGCTGGTCAGTGGCTATAACAGATCTGAAAACTTCGTTGGAGCCATGGGTACCTCATTGTGGACCAGCAGGCGGCCCACGTGCACAGAGATGCCACAGCTGGTTCCTGTAGAGAGAGGTTCAAAGGAGGGCTGCCCTGCTCTCTCTGGAAATGAAACATGGCATTCAGCAGAAGGGGTGCTCAGCTACTCCTGGACTAAAGTGTGAAACTGAGTGTGCACTGTCCTGGGTGTGAGCTGGCCTGAGTGTGTGCTGTCCTGGGGGTGAGCTGTCCTGGGTGTGCACTGTCCTGGGTGTGCGCTGTCCTGGGTGTGAGCTGTCCTGAATGTGCACTGTCCTGGGTGTTAGCTGTCCTGGGTGTGCGCTGTCCTGAGTGTGCACTGTCCTGGGTGTGAGCTGTCCTGGTGTGAGCTGTCCTGGGTGTGTGCTGTCCTGGGTGTGAGCTGGCCTGACTGTGAGCTGTCCTGGGTGTTAGCTGTCCTGGGTGTGCACTGTCCTGGGTGTGAGCTGTCCTGAGTGTGTGCTGTCCTGAGTGAGCTGTCCTGGGTGTGAGCTGTCCTATGTATGAGCTGTTCTGAGTGTGTGCTGTCCTGGGTGTGAACTGTCCTGGGTGTGAGCTGTCCTGGGTGTGAGCTATCCTGGCTGTGCACTGTCCTGGGTGTGAACTGTCCTGGGTGTGAGCTGTCCTATGTATGAGCTGTTCTGAGTGGGTGCTGTCCTGGGTGTGAGCTGTCCTGGGTGTGAGCTGTCCTGAATGTGCGCTGTCCTGGGTGTGCGCTGTCCTGGGTGTGAGCTGTCCTGGGTGTGAGCTGTCCTGAATGTGCGCTGTCCTGGGTGTGAGCTGGCCTGACTGTGAGCTGTCCTGAGTGTGTACTGTCCTGGGTGTGAGCTGTCCTGAGTGTGCGCTGTCCTGAGTGTGCGCTGTCCTGGGTGTGCGCTGTCCTGGGTGTGCGCTGTCCTGAGTGTGTGCTGTCCTGGGTGTGAGCTGTCCTGAGTGTGCGCTGTCCTGAGTGTGTGCTGTCCTGGGTGTGAGCTGTCCTGGGTGTGAGCTGTCCTGGGTGTGAGCTGTCCTGGCTGTGCACTGTCCTGGGTGTGAACTGTCCTGGGTGTGAGCTGTCCTATGTATGAGCTGTTCTGAGTGGGTGCTGTCCTGGGTGTGAGCTGTCCTGAGTGTGTACTGTCCTGGGTGTGAGCTGTCCTGGGTGTGAGCTGTCCTGAATGTGCGCTGTCCTGGGTGTGCGCTGTCCTGGGTGTGAGCTGTCCTGGGTGTGAGCTGTCCTGAATGTGCGCTGTCCTGGGTGTGAGCTGGCCTGACTGTGAGCTGTCCTGAGTGTGTACTGTCCTGGGTGTGAGCTGTCCTGAGTGTGCGCTGTCCTGGGTGTGCGCTGTCCTGGGTGTGCGCTGTCCTGAGTGTGTGCTGTCCTGAGTGTGTGCTGTCCTGGGTGTGAGCTGTCCTGAGTGTGCGCTGTCCTGGGTGTGAGCTGTCCTGGGTGTGCGCTGTCCTGGGTGTGAGCTGTCCTGGGTGTGCGCTGTCCTGGGTGTGTACTGTCCTGGGTGTGAGCTGTCCTGAGTGTGCGCTGTCCTGAGTGTGCACTGTCCTGAGTGTGTACTGTCCTGGGTGTGAGTTGTCCTGAGTGTGCGCTGTCCTGGGTGTGAGTTGTCCTGGCTGTGCACTGTCCTGGGTGTGAACTGTCCTGGGTGTGAGCTGTCCTGAGTGTGCGCTGTCCTGAGTGTGCGCTGTCCTGGGTGTGCGCTGTCCTGGGTGTACGCTGTCCTGAATGTGCGCTGTCCTGGGTGTGAGCTGTCCTGAGTGTGCGCTGTCCTGAGTGTGCGCTGTCCTGGGTGTGAGCTGTCCTGAGTGTGCGCTGTCCTGGGTGTGAGCTGTCCTGAGTGTGAGCTGTCCTGAGTGTGCGCTGTCCTGGGTGTGAGCTGTCCTGGGTGTGCGCTGTCCTGGGTGTGAGCTGTCCTGAGTGTGCGCTGTCCTGGGTGTGCGCTGTCCTGAGTGTGAGCTGTCCTGAGTGTGAGCTGTCCTGGGTGTGCGCTGTCCTGGGTGTGCACTGTCCTGAGTGTGCGCTGTCCTGGGAGTGAGCTGTCCTGAGTGTGCGCTGTCCTGGGTGTGCGCTGTCCTGGGTGTGAGCTGTCCTGGGTGTGAGCTGTCCTGGGTGTGCGCTGTCCTGGGTGTGCGCTGTCCTGGGTGTGCGCTGTCCTGGGTGTGAGCTGTCCTGCGTGTGCGCTGTCCTGCGTGTGCACTGTCCTGGGTGTGAGCTGTCCTGAGTGTGAGCTGTCCTGAGTGTGCGCTGTCCTGGGTGTGCGCTGTCCTGGGTGTGCGCTGTCCTGGGTGTGAGCTGTCCTGAGTGTGCGCTGTCCTGAGTGTGCACTGTCCTGAGTGTGCACTGTCCTGGGTGTGAGCTGTCCTGAGTGTGCGCTGTCCTGGGTGTGCGCTGTCCTGAGTGTGCGCTGTCCTGGGTGTGCGCTGTCCTGGGTGTGAGCTGTCCTGAGTGTGAGCTGTCCTGAGTGTGCGCTGTCCTGAGTGTGCACTGTCCTGGGTGTGAGCTGTCCTGAGTGTGCGCTGTCCTGAGTGTGCGCTGTCCTGAGTGTGCACTGTCCTGGGTGTGAGCTGTCCTGAGTGTGCGCTGTCCTGGGTGTGAGCTGGCCTGACTCTGAGCTGTCCTGAGTGTGTACTGTCCTGAGTGTGTACTGTCCTGACTGTGAGCTGTCCTGAGTGTGCGCTGTCCTGGGTGTGTACTGTCCTGAGTGTGCGCTGTCCTGGGTGTGTACTATCCTGAGTGTGCACTGTCCTGAGTGTGCGCTGTCCTGAGTGTGCGCTGTCCTGAGTGTGCACTGTCCTGGGTGTGCGCTGTCCTGGGTGTGAGCTGTCCTGAGTGTGAGCTGTTCTGTGAGCTGTCCCGAGTGGGTACTGCCGTGAGTGTGTCAATCGCACTCATATCCTTACACATCTTGACCGCACGGTGGGAGGCGGAGGGCTGCCCTACTCTCCAGCTGACCTCTGACCCGTCAGCCCGGAGTTCATGTCTCACTGAGCAGAGACAGAAGGTCGGGAAACAGGCCGATTCACGCACTCGTGTTCGCTGTTGGACAAGCACACGGAGCACGTGCTGTGGGATGATGAGTCTGTGTTTGTGCCACCAGAGCACACGTGTGTGATGTGCGGGATGCCGTGTTACTGACGGGCAGGACGGGTGTGTGTCCCACGCACACCCCGCTGCCCGGGTTGCTGGCAGCAGACAAAGGCCCAGGCCGCGCACTGCGCTGGGCAGAGGGCGGGAGATGTGGCGTCCCCACCGTCTCGTCCACACGCCCCCGCGTCACCCCGAGCCCCTGGCTGGGCGCGGCCTCGTCCCCCGAAACCCCTTCCCCACGGAGGGTCCAAGGGTCACTCCTCAGCCTCAACGACGTCTCTCGTTTGCTGGGGCTGCAAGGCGCACGGCCAGGCCTTTCACGTAACAGGAAGCACAGGCCGCGACCTCAAGGGACCGGGAAGGTCACGCGAGGTTTCCCACGCAGGCGCGGCGGCTCTGTGCGGGGACCTTTCCGTGTCACTGACTGATGCGCGGTGCCTGCCTCCCCTGCGGCCGCAAGTCTATTTTCTCAATAGCTGGTTTCCGTGTGATGACACATCTGTTCCCAACGTTTTGTCCCTCCGCACGCGTCCCGGCCGTGGTGACGTCTGTATTTCCACGACCGAGCTCAGGAATCGTCACCGTCAGGACGCCCTGAGCATAAACCCCGGCGGCAGGTTCTCGGTCATTTCTGCTCTGGGCTCCGTGAGGCTTGGGGCCTTCGAGGCAGCAGCCGGCCGGGCCCTGGAAGCTCCCCGCTGACCACAGGACGGGTCTGGCGCAGGGGTGCGTGGTTGTGGTTTCTGTTTCTCTATTTTTATTGATTTCAGAGAAGAAGGGAGAGGGAGAGGGAGAGAGAGACAGACACATCCACAAGGAGAGAGGATCGCCGATCGGCTGCCTCCTGCACACCCCCCACTAGGGATCGAGCCCGCACCCCAGGCCTGTGCCCCGACCGGGAACTGAACCCTGACCTCCTGGTTCACAGGCCGATGCTCAGCCCTGAGCCAGCCGCCCGCAGGACCTTGTTTTAATGAAGGAGTCTGTGACCGTTCTCAGGGCTCAGAGACAAACACTGTCTTCCCTCCTCAGAACAGGATGCCCTCCGTGGGGCCACAGTGCTCAACCCCGACGGGTGTGTCCGCAGAAGCCGAGGAGGAGCCGCCTGGGGCCCAGCCCCCGCCCCTGCTGCGGGCGGGAGGCCCCGGGAGCCAGGGCCCAGGTGGCACCCAGGCAGGCGGGTGCGGCCAGGGACACGACGCCCCGAAGTGCGTGGGGAACCGTGGCCCTCACGGTCAGAGATGGGCTCTGCCCACTCAGGATGCTTCCCGTTTTATAAAATGGCTTCTGAGTAACAACACTGCAAACGAGGGCCAAAGTGCAAAAGCCTTCACTCTGAAAGCCTGTCCTCTGTCCAAAGCAGGAATGCGGTTTCCATGGAGGAGGGCCGGGCGCTGCCGCACCGGGACAGACCTGGGGGGAGGCCAGGACGCGGCACCGGGGACCGGCCGGTGCCCAGGAACCGCCGCGTTGTCCCAGCCCGGCCACGCGTCCCGTGGATTCCGAGTTCTTTCCGCGGGCTCGGGGCCCGCAGCCTCCCCGCTGTGCGCCCGGCCATAAACGTTTCATGGGGCAGATCCGGCCAGGCCCACGCCTGACTCTGATTATCTGCATGGAGCTCCTTGAAATAGTTGAGCCATTTAACGTCAAAGAGGCCTCTTAATGGCCTTTTAATCCTTTTCTCTTAAAAGCAGAGCCCTGTGATTTGCCCAGAATGAGCAAACACGAAACATCAAAACGCCCGTGCTTGGCCAGAAACCAAAAGCCTGCGACGATCCAGGGGGCTGCACGTGTGCCGACGGGTCCCCGCCCCCACTCCCCAGCCGTGCCCTGAGGACACAGGCGCGTGGAGTCCTGATGCACACCTGCCCAGGGCCACCTGGACACTCCCGTGCAGAGGGCTCACTGCACACCCGCACACAGGCACCTTCATGCACACGCACACATGCATAGCACATACATAGCACATATACACACATGCACAGCACATAAACACATGCACACAGAGATACACACCGGCACCCTCATGCACGTGCACCTATGCACACATGCATAGCGCACACACACACACACACACAGAGGCACCCTCACACACATGCACACATGCACAGTACATACTCACGCATGCACACATAGACACGCAGACACACGTGCCCAACACATGCACACACATACTTACACATGCATGCAGATACACAGGCACACATACACACAGGACCATGATAACATGCACGTCAGAGGGGAGAAACCTCCCCAAGGGAATGTTACCACGGGACATCTGCTGGCAATGGGTGACTTTTCTTTTTAAATATATATATATTGATTTTTTACAGAGAGGAAGGGAGAGGGATAGAGAGTTAGAAACATCGATGAGAGAGAAACATCGATCAGCCGCCTCCTGCACACTCCCCCCTGAGGATGTGCCCGCAACCAAGGTACATGCCCTTGACCGGAATCGAACCCGGGACCCTTGAGTCCTCAGGCCGACGCTCTATCCACTGAGCCACACCGGTCAGGGCCATGGGTGACGTTTCAATGTGCCCGGGACACAGCGATTCTGTTACAGGGGCTCCGCTGTTTGAAAGAACGGAATTGTATTTCACGCGCTCGTATCAAAGGGCAGGGACTGACACGTTTTGATCCGTGTCTCTAACAAAACCCCCACGAAGGGTGTGTTTTAAACAGTCAGCCGACCGCGCCGGGTTCCAGGCGTCGCTGCGCGTGGTCTGAGCTTTTCCCGTCTATGACCAGGTTTCGGGCGAGTCTCAGTGCCTTCAGTTTGGGGCTTTCTCAAGGCAAAAGCCACTGCAGGGCCGAGCCCTGAGGCCACGCCGTCCGCCCAGCCTGGGTGCGAGGTCAGCCTGCCCCCCGGGTGGCCAGGCCTCGGGACCCTGTGAGGGACGCCCTCCCAGGAGGCAGGCGTCAGAGCCCGCGCGGCCTGGCCTGGACCTGCGCGCACGGGGAGCAGGTGCGTTTACTCAGCGCGGGGAGCGCACAGCCGCCCCGGGGACCGAACGTGTGTGTGTGTGTGTGTGTGTGTGTGTGTGTGTGTGTGTGTGTGTGTTTCCAGGACCATTTTCAGCCTCGGACTCCTTTTTCAAAAGGAATCTCCCGGAAACATACACAAGTGAACAGAAGCAGGGCTGTCCAGGGAGCGGGGGACCTCAGGCCTGGAGGAGCCCGAGGGCGGGGGGACACAGCTCTGAGCACCTCTGTGGGAGGAGCAGCACCCCCTGCCATGAGCAGACGGCCAGGCTTGCCCCTCCCGGCGCCCCGCCCGCCGTGCCCTCGGCCCCTCACCACAGCCGCCCGCTGCCCGGGGCCCCGAGGACGAGGACGGGCAGAGAGGCCTGACACTCGCCTGGAGGGCAGAGCGACGCCCGCCCGCCCCAGCGGGGGCAGGGCCCTGGTGGTGTGGGGGCACTCGCTGGGCCCTGCTGAGTGAGAGGAGAACGCCCGGGAGCCGGCAACCTCGTACCCAGTTCCTGTTCCTGAGGCCCTGGTCCTGGCTGGAACGAGGGACATTGCGAACTGCGTTTAGATTCGCGCTGGCCCCACCCCTGGACGTGCTGGGGGCTCCAGGGGGCAGCGAGGCCCCAGGGCCCTGGACACCCGGGGGACAAGCACCGAGGCCCTGGCGCGCTCGCACCGCCCCTCCCTGCGCAGCGGGTCAGTGGGGAGCCAGGTCCCCCTGCCTGCAGACACGCACGTGACGAGGACAAGCAGCAGAACACGCCGGCGGCCGCCGACTCCGCAAAGCTGGAAGGCAGACCACGCGCGTCAGATGGCGGTGATGACAACAGAGAGGTCCCCGAGGGGCGGGGTGTGGGCCCGCTGCGCCCCACTCTCTCGGTTTGGCATAATGGGGGGTGTGCACAGGGACGACAAGGATCCCGGGAATCAGAGATGCCCCATCACAGGCCCTGGTTGGGAGCCAGATCCCTGTTTTCCGCGGCCTCACCCCTCAGACGGGAAGGGGCCGTGGGTGGAACTTGCTGATGGGAAGGGGCCGTGGGTGGAACTTGCTCCTTTGCCCGGGTCTGCCATCCACCCAGCAGCCGCTGAGGCTCGGGCGGGACCGGGGAGCCGGGGCGCGGCCTCTCCCAGCAGACCAGCCCCAGTGCTGGCACCCAACCCTCTGCTCAGCCACGATCGGGGTCTTTCATAACCTGAGCCCAGATCCTGGGCCTCCTGGGCCTGTGCCGCCCCCGCTCCCACAGGTGTGCAAACACAAGAGGCCCCGGCTTCGCTCCGGAGGTGACCGTTTTCCCGGGTGAAGGCCCGGGGCTGTTTGTCCTGCTGGCTTCCTGGGAGGGGAGCTGGCAAGCGGCTGGGAGCTGCACTGCACACCTGGCCTGGCAGCCGAGCCGGCCCTCTGCTTGTCTGTCAGCAGCCGCCCTGCGGGCCTGAGGTGTCCTGTTGCTGGGCGGGTGGGTTTAAACATTTCCCTGCAAAGGTCTCGTCTCAGGACGGTGAGAATCGGGAGGCTCGGGAGAGCGCTGGCTGTCCCTGCCCAGTGCCCAGGCCACAAACACCACGCCCCTCCCTGTGGCGCTGCGAATGGGTCGGGCGGAACCAGGGCCAGAACCGCAGGCGGTCTCCCTCCCTCAGTCCCAGGGCTCGGACACCTGCCCGCCCACCTCTCACACCCGCACTCGGCTGACCATCCCAGGACCCAGGACGGGGGCACATCGACCCACCCCCCTGCCCTCAGGGCACCCCTGGAGGCCACCTCCCCATCGTCCTCATGGCCACAGAGACCTGCAGGAGCCTCACTGCCCAGCCCACGGGGTGGGAGAGGGGCCTCCAGCAACACCCTCTGCGCTCCACCCCCCAGTGAAGGAAAGGGACACGCAGCCCCATGCGCTCCGCTCAGGCTCAGCATGGCCTCACCCTGGTCATCACGTGTCTGTCCAGCTGTGCTGGGCTGAGCTCACCCCAGAGGCTGCAGGACATGGGAGGCAGGAGGGCCGGACGCCGGGGGAGGGGGCGAGTGGACATGGACCCAGGGAAGGGCTGGGCAAGTGGGGGGAGGGCCAGACGCAGATGCAGGGGGAGAGCTGCACGCGGAGCCGGGCTGGGTGGTGGAGCAGACGCAGGGGAGGGCTGGAGGCATGGGGGGAGGCCCGACGTGGGGGGAGGGCCAGATGCGGCGGGAGGCCCGACGTGGGGGGAGGGCCAGACGTGGGGGGCGGGCATGTTCCTCTGGAACCCAGTGCCTAGGCTCTATCCCGCGAGGTTTGCGAGGGGTCAGTGGCTGGGGCCTGGGTTCAGGCCCTGGTCACTCCCTCTGGGTTGTCACTCCTGCTGAGGCAGAGTGGCTTCTGGGGCAGAGGTCAGGAGGGACGTCTGTGGACACACACTGTGTGGTCAGCAGCTGGCAGCCGGGACCCTAACACTCGTCGCTTCCCGATGCCCACGCCCTGTGCTCCCCACTCAGGACGGTGGGGACACAGCGGACACACGGGGCCCAGGGGCAGGGACCTGCCGGATCTCAGCGTCTCCCGGCTGGGCTGCCCCTGGCTTGCCCAGCACCGAGATGGCATCGCTGCGTGGTGTCGGCGCCCCGTCCCCTCCCCACGGGGGTGCCTGCATCCACCTGGCAGGCACGCCGCACCCGTTCCTGACCTCAGAGGCTGAGCGAGGGAGGGCGGCCGGGGCCGTCCCACCGTAAACGTCTCGGGTTCACGGTCACACCAGGTGCTGGGTGCCCGTCTCCGAAAGAACCCCCCGTGCCTGAAGGTAGACGAAGGCGAGGAGGAAAACGACCTGCCAGCGACTTCGCTGTCCCCTCAGAGGGAGGACAGTGGGGACAGTCAGGGGTGAAGGTTACACGGACGCCTGGGAGGAGCCACGGGAGACGCGGGGGACACCCAGCCAGAGAGGCGTCTGCTCCCCGGTCAGCCCCGAGGGACAGGTGCCACGGCGTCCCCGACCCCTCCTCCAGGCGGTGGCCATGCCAGGGCTCGGGCCAGACCCCGCCCCCAGCACGTGTGGGCCCAGCCACCAGGAAGGCCGTGCCCGGAGACAGCCACCTGCGCGCCTCGGTTACGAGGACCAGCTATCCGCCGCGGCTGTTCTGACGGGCAGGGACGCGGAGGCGGTTTCTGGAAACAGACGCCGGGTGGGGGCGACCCCCTGGAACGCGTCCACGCAGGTGCTCCTTAGGAGGGCGGCTGAGCTGCAGCCCCTACAATCGCCCTTTCTCCTCCTATCAGCCGGCCTGCCCCGCGGGAGGTGCTAAGCGCTTATCAGTAACGGCCAACGGCCGCGCACCTGGAGGCAGTAAAGGCTGTGGCTGGGAGCAGGACCCCAGCCGGACTGTTGCCCTGAAGGTGCAAACACTCACATCAAAGTAGCAGAAACCCAGCATCTGGGCCATAAAGGGAGCCGGGCTGAATGGGCCTTTGTTGCCTCCAGGTGTGGGAGCTGTGGGCGTGCACCAGAGGCTGAGAGCCAGGCTCGGAGGGTCTGGGGGGGAGACCCAGGGTCAATGCCCCTCCCATAGGCCCGATGCCAGGCAGGGGCCACACTGCCGCGAGCCCGGCCAGGGTCTGCTCCCAGCAGGTGCATGCATGTGTGCACGCGTGTGCATTGTACCCATATGTGCAGCGTGTGCGTGCATGTGCGCGTGGGCCCCAGACCCCTGGCTCAGGGCCTGCGCCCCATCTTCTCCAGCTCCTGTCCCTGCTGCTCCGACTGCAGCTGCTCCGGGGACCTGGCCCCCTCTCTGCCCGGCCACCTGTCAATGGCCAGACCCTTACCCACTTCTCCCACCGCCCCAGGCCACCGAGACACACGGACAGGGCTGCGCGGCTGGTCAGCGCGCCTGGGCGTGGGTTCGGTCCACCCCCACCCCCACCCCCACCCCCACTCCTGGGCTCCCAGTCCCAGGGGCCGAGGACACCTGGCGCCTGGACGAGCCCTGGGCAGCAGCGCCATCTGGTGGCGGGTCCTCCGAGGCCTCCCCCGTGCTGGTCCCCAAGCCAGGGCTGAGCAGCCGCCTGCGCCTGGGCGGGACAGAGACCAGCTCCCCGCCTCCCCCCTCCGCCCCGCCACCCCCACCCCCGTGCAGCCCTCCGAAGGCCGCGGAGCCCGCTGCTCCCAGACCACGGCCCAGCGCCTGCACGTGCGGGGCCTGGATTCTCCGTCCTCGGCCCCGGGACCTGGTCCGGCGCGGGCCGAGGCTGCCCCTGGCGGCCGGAGGCGGTACTGCACCGTGAGGCCTGCCCCGCAGCTCAGAGCCGGTTCCGGCGGTTCCCACGGGGCGAGCCCAGGGCCCAGCGGCTGGGGTCCCTTCACCAGCCTGCAGCGCAAACCTCCGGGGACCACTTTACCGAAACAACAAACACGATTAAATATCACCAGGAAATTACAATGACTGCACGGAACGGCGGGTTTATAGAGGGACGCCGCTCACATATGTCCATCTTCTCAGTGCACTGGGTGTCAATGGCCACCACTGCGCAGTCCGATCGGACACTGTCTTCGTGGTGCAGTGACATCACCCACGGAGAACGCGCCGACTGCCCTGTCCCGTCGCGGGGAAATGAAACCAGCCACACATCCCCGTGCGTGTGGCACGTCCCCTCCCTGGCCCGACGGGCACGCCGCACCCTGGAGCTCCCAGGCGCGGCCTCTGTGCAGGGGCCAAACCAGGCAGGGGGCTCCTCCCGGGACCACAAGAGCTGCGCCCCCAGACACCCTGCACCGAGAGCAGCACACAGTGGGGCCACAGGAAATGGTCTCAAGGGACCGAGGCAGGTGGGTTTCGAGGGGCAGGGCCGGGCTCAGACACAGAGCGTGCAGCCAGGCGGCCGGAACACGGTTTTGTGTATTTCACACCCGCTTGGCTCCCTGGGAATCAGAGTGCGTGAAACGGTGCTGAGGGCAGAGTTTCGGGGTCAGGCGGCCTCGCCGTGTCCACGGGACGCAGAGGGTGCAGACCCTAACCCCCTTCCCCCCCAAAAAAACAAGAGAGACGGTAATGGTCTGCGTCTCCGGGGGGTTCCCCAGGCGGCCGCGCCTCGGGGGGAGCTGCCCGACTGACCTGGGAAAGGCTCTCTCCTCCACGCAGACGTGGCTTCCTCCACTCGGACCGTCCCAGGGGCCTCGGAGTCCCGGGAAGCCAGGCCCCACGCGACCTCGTCCCTGTCGCACGCAGCTGAGTGTCGCTGAGCCCAGGCCACACCTTCCGGAGCCTCGTTGCTCCGGCGCCAGGGACGCAGACTGAGCCAGAGAGAGGCGCTCGGCTCATTGAGAATCCATCACCCAGCCGGCCGGTGCGGCTCAGGGGTTGAGCATCCACCTCGAGCCAGGAGGTCAGGGTTCAATTCCGGGTCAGGGCACAGGCCCAGGTGATGGCTGGATCCCCAGTGTGGGGTGTGCAGGAGGCACCGGTCGATGATTCTCTCTCATCACTGATGTTTCTCCCTCCCTCTCCCTCTCCCTTCCTCTCTGAAGTCAATAAAAATATATATATTTATTTAAAAAGACCATCATCCCCGAGGGAAAGAGCTGGGACAGAGAACAGACGGAGGGAACCCCGACGGCGGCAGGAAGACGGGCTGGGCGAGGTGGGGGCCGGGGAGGAGAAGCGTGGTCCCAGCGCCCCACGGCCGAGGTCAGGCCGCCGTCCCGTCCCAGCGGGCGTGCTGAGCGGCTGCACCTGTGCGCTCGCTGCCACACCTGCGCGCGGAGCTCCAGGCGCCCGGGATTCCCGCTGGTCCGCACCGCGCTGGCCTCTGCATTGGGGGCTCCCGCGCCCCCTGTCCCGTGGCTGTGCTTGGAGCTGAGTGACTTCCTTTCACTCGAGGGCTCCGGAGACACCACCTCCTGGTCCCTGCCCCCCCACCCCGTCCCCCCCACATCTGTGGTCGGAACCGACTTCACCCCTCAGAGCCGCAGCTCTCCTGACCCTGGGCCGCTGGCCAGGTGCTCCTCACGGCCCCTCTGAGGTCCCGCCCCTTCCTCAGCGAGAGACGTGTGGGGGGGGGGGCCTGGCTTCCCTGATGCGGCGTCTGAGCCAGAGCAGGTGCCGCGATTCTTCAGGGAGGATCCCCCTGCACACGCCCCACTGAGGATCGAGCCGCACCCGGCGTGTGCCCTCGAGTGGAACTGAGCCGTGACCCCCTGGTTCACGGGTGGAGCTGAGCGGCGCTGGGGCTCCCGGGCTTCTGAGCTGTGATCTGCTAGGGGGTGGGGTTGGGGGGGCTGGGGGGTGGGGGGGAGGGTGGACAAGGAAGCCAGAGCCCCTAACCCTTTCACACCTGCATGTGGTTCCCCACAGGCACACCAGGGGGCGCCCTGCTCACACCAAAAACGTGCTTCATCCCACAGGCCTGAGCCAGAGCCACGGGCACTGACCACACCTGACCCTCGGGCACTGACCACACCTGACCTGCGTCTGTGAAGGACACCCCGGCCATTGCAGTTTCCATCGGGGCTGCTTTTTACAAGGACCCAGTTTGGGGGCCTGTTCCTCACTCAGACACTGGGATCGGGGTCCCTCCCGTGGGGACGGGCCACAGGCTCACACTGCGTTTGCTGCTGCGGGAACGGAACTTGGGCCCCTGGAACCCAGGCGGGGGGAGGGGGACCAGGCGAGGGGAGGAGGGGGACCAGGCAGGAGGAGGGGGACCAGGCGGGGGGAGGAGGGGGGCCAGGCGGGGGGAGGAGGGGGACCAGGCAGGAGGAGGGGGACCAGCAGGGAGGAGGGGGACCAGGCGGGGGGAGGAGGAGGATCCAGGCGGGAGGAGGGGGACCAGGCGGGGGGAGGGGGACCAGGCGGGGGGAGGGGGACCAGGCGGGGGGAGGGGGACCAGGCGGGGGGAGGAGGGGGACCAGGCGGGGGGAGGGGGACCAGGCGGGGGGAGGGGGACCAGGAGGGAGGAGGGGGATTCGGGCGGGGGGAGGGGGATCTGGGCGGGGGGAGGGGGACTGAGATGCCACAGGTGGGGCTCCCACAGGAGGTGCTCGCTCTGCTGTCCCGAAATCTGCTTATGATTTATTTTACGATGGACAAATTAACAGAATTCGGTTCTTTTTTAAAAAATATCTTTATTGTTGAAGGTATTCCCACGTCCACTGTTTCCCCCTGTGGACGAAAGGGGCCACGTGCTGACCAGACAAACTCAGGGAGGCCTGCGTGGCCGTCTTGCAAACTCAGACCTAAAGTCACCACCAAGGATGGCCTGAAGTTAAACTGTAACTAAAGCAGTGATGGCAGGCAGTTACGTCCTGGGCCGGTATCTTCACTGACAAGATCAACCTTTACCTTCACTGAGCCTGTCTGTCTTTCTGCATCTGTGATAACACACCCTAGAAATGTCTGGGTAACTTGTAACTCCCCTTTTTCTGGAGCCCCTGGGGCACAGCCAGGTGTGCTGGGCGCCAGGACAGAGACCACCAATCCCTTCACCATCATGTTAAGTGATCCTGCACCCACCTAAGCATGTGTCCATCATTTTACTTTTATCCAATCCCAGGGGTCCTCCCCCCCCCACTTTGCTTTATCCCTCCTCCTTAATCTGTCACCAATGGATTTCATGTAACCCACCTCCGTCCCTCCTCTGATTGAAAATGTATAAATACGGATGTAACCCCGCCATTCTCCGGAGCACTATCTCAATTATCTCAAACTGCTTCCCGGCATATGTCGACAGTTTGGCTCAAATAAACTCACAAAAATTCTTTACAGGTTTCAGTGGTTTTTACGTTAACATGCCCATTCTCCCCGCTCCAACCCCAGGCACCACTGTCTGCCCATGGCTGTGCTTCTGATCTAAGCTCCGTGGTTGCTCCCTCCCCCACCCCCTCCCCCCGGAGATCCCACAGTCTGTGTCCCGCCTCTCTGTCTCAGTCCTTTCTGTTCATCCATCTATGTGTTCGTCGGTGTGGGAAGGCATCCTTGGTCCTCACCAGCAGAGCGGAGTGGCCGAGGATCCCGGGAGGCTGGCGACCCTTGAGCTCTGGCAACGGTCAGGGCTGTGCACCCACTGTTAGTCCAGACAGTGATGGCTGAAGCAACTTCCCCGTTTACTGTTATGTAAATCCTTGCTGATGGGCTAGTCAGCCTGTCACTGGAAACTGCCTGCCTAAGGGCCATGGGCGGATCCCAAACCAATAAAAGGCTGGCGGGGCCTGAGCACCAGGGAAGTCCTTCCCCTTGAGTTGGACTTGCCCGCCTGGCCCCCCAGCATTTCCAAACTATTATCTCTTGTCTCTTCTCTCTCATTTGCGTGCGGCTCCTCTTCCAGATCCTGAGCCCTGAACCACACGGGACGTGGGGGAACTTTAACAGGTTCCTCGTTTTTTATGTGTAAATACCTGTTCTCTTCGATTACGGGGCTGCTGAGGTCACACGGTCGCGTGGATGGGGAATGCCACTTGACAGAAGCCCCCGTCTCCCGAGACGCCCGAACCCGGGCTGGCTGGGCGGGGCCTGGCCCGAGGGCACCGCGGCCTGACGCAGAGTGAAGACGCAGCAGTGACCAATGCGATGCGCCGGCCAGACCCCCATGAGGATGCTACACTCCACGCTGGGAGGCCGTGGGGAGGGTCCCGGAGAAACACCGCAGCGGTGCTCCCCGGTCAGAGGGGACGACGGAGGAAGAATGTCCCAACCACCGGCCAGGCACGTCTCCCTGCCGGCGACCCGCACGAACCCGTTCATGCACCGAACGCGTCCAGACAGGCCACGCCCTGGGCCACACGCACACGACCGTCACCTCCTCCCATCTGTCCCAAAGCCGCACACGACCATCCCCTCCTCCCGATCGGTCCCAAAGCCGCCTGCGAGCCCCGCAGAGCACGGCGTCGCGCCTCCTGAGGGTCCTCAGCTCGTCGGGGCCGCAGACCCGCTCACTTGGCGGGTCCCACTGCCCCGCGCAGCGCCTGTGTTCAATGTGTGAATTCCCGAAATTAATTCCCAGTTTTCCAATATGTTACATGTAAAGCGTAATTGGAACTAATGTTTAAATGTAAAGAAACAGTCACCGTTGCCCGTGAGGATAAACACAGAGGCTCCTGCTGCGCCTTTGCCCTGAGCCATGGCGGCTCCACCCCCGACAGTGCAGGCTCCCCCGTACCAGGGGAAGGAGGAGGGAAACGCAGAGAGTGCTCGTGTGCGTGTGTGTGTGCGTGCGTGTGTGTGTGCATTCATGTGTGTGTGTGATCGTGTGCATGTGTGCATGTGCGAGCGTGCATGTGGTGTGCTCATCTGCATGAGTGTGTGAGCGCGCGCGTGCGTGTGTGCATGCATGTGCGTGTGCACATGTGTGTGCATGCGTGTGTATGTGTGTAGGATTTTTTATTGACTTCAGAGAGGGAGAGAGAGAAACATCCACGTTGAGAGAGAATCATGGATCGGCTGCCTCCTGTGCGCCCCACACTGGGGATCGAGCTGCAGGTGCCCTGACGGGGAACTGGACGAGACCTCCTGGATCGACCGCTGAGGCACACGCTGGGCTTCCGTGTGTTTTTATTGCAGCACCTGGGTCCTGGGGGACTACCTTCCCCCAGCAGAACCGGTTCTGCCCGCCCCCAGGGGCAGGAGCTCCGCCCACCCAGCCCTGCCGGCCTCACCGAGAGGCAGCCCTGCGGCCTGTCCACGGGATTCCCTGCCCAGACCCGCAGGCGCCGGGCTTTCCGTGCCGTCCCTCCCACTCGCCCAGGCGCATGTCCACTGTCCATGTCCACTGTCCAGGTGGCCGCCAGAGTCCCCCTGCTCCGGCCTCCGCCTCGCGGCCGGTGAGAGGAGCGGGTCCGGCGGCACCGGGCGCCTGGGGCTCGGGCGATGTTCCCTGAGGGGCGGGGGCTGCAGGGTTTGGTTCAGCCCCCCCCACGGCTGTTACCCACGTTTACGGGGAAAAGGAGGAGCTTTTTGGTTACTTTCTCACAGACTAGATGTTCTTATAAACCAGAGCCAGCCCACGCCTAGGCCCGAGTCTGCGCCACCGCCCCCCCGCACAGCCCTGCACCCCCCTTCACCCCCCTGCACCCCCTTTCACCCCCCTGCACCCCCTCCACCCCCTGCACAGCCCTGCACCCGCTGTTCACCCCCTGCACCCCCTTCACCCCCCTGCACAGCCCTGCACCCGCCCTTCACCCCCTGCACCCCCTTCACCCCCCTGCACAGCCCTCCCTGCACCCCCCTGCACCCTCCTTCACCCCCCTGCACCCGCCCTTCACCCCCATGCACCCGCCCTTCACCCCCCTGCACCTGCCCTTCACCCCCCTGCACAGCTCTGCACAGCCCTTCACCCCCCTGCACCCCCTTCACCCCCTGCACAGCCCTTCACAGCCCTTCACCCCCCTGCACCCCCTTCCCCACCTGCACAGCCCTGCACAGCCCTCCCTGCAGACCCGGCCACGCCCTCCCGCTGCTTCTGTCCGCCATGAGCTGAGGACGGTCCTTACACCCAAAGGCCTTGAGAAGCAGCCCCAAGAAGACGAGTTCATGATGTGAAAACTGCATGAGACTCCATGTCGTGCTCCTCAATGAAGTTCTGAATTCAGCAACAGAAGGTCATGGGGATCTGTGTTCTCTGTCTGCATCTGGGTGCCCACAGGACATCGTCCCCCTTGCCTCCTTCCCGGGAAGAATGGAACGCTCCCTCCCTGCCCACCTCCCCCCACCCCCGCCTGGCAGGCTCCCCGAGCTCCCCTGAGCCCCGCACGCCCGCCAGGCTGCTGCCTCCAGGGGCGACCGCGGGCAGTGCCCTCTCTCAGGCCTGGTCTGGGGGGGGGGGGGGGGGAGCCCTGCGAAGGCTCCTCTGGGCCAGGCCGCTCCCACCCGGTGACTCGAGAGGCTTAGGCTTAGGGGCGACGAGGCGGGTGGAGGGATGGGATGGGGTGGGTGTGGGAGGAGGAAATAATTTCAGAAAAATAGATCGACACGCATTCCACTGACACGTGTGGGCAGGGCCTGCAGTGGACAGAGGACAAGGGAGGAGGTGTGGTGTGTTCTTTTGTTGTTTCCAATTGTCTGGAAGAAACAATTTTCTCACCTTGAGGTTTTTCTCCCCAAACTTTTCCCATAATCCCTTGCCTCCCACTCTCCTCACTCAGGGCCAGAGGTGGGGCCCCAGTGCCACGGTGGACCCTGAGGGGGTGGCCGGCTCCTCTCTGCACCTCTGCCAGCCTCTGCCCGGCCTGGGAGGGCAGATGGGAACAGCCTGCGGGGCAGGACGGGGTGAGGACAGGAGGTGTGAGGGGCGGCTCCTGGAGCCCTAGGTGTCGATCCCAGAGGGAGGGCGGGCGGGGTGAGGGCACAGCACAGGGCGTGGAGTCAGCGGGCGGAGTGCTGAGTGACGGCGCTGAGTGAGGCACCTCTGGGTGATGCCAGTCAGCGCCCAGCAAGGAGGCCGGGAGATGTGATCCCCACAGCGCCCCCCGGCTCCTGGCCGCCCGGCCCACCCTGAGCTCATTCCTGGCCCTGTTTTCCCGCAGCGCTGCCCTGGGGTGTGTCTAACCGACAGGAGGGTGGGGTGGGGAGAGGAAGCCATGCACACGGGACCCAGCGCCACCAGGGGACCCACGCCACCAGGGGGACCCAGCGCCACCAGGGGGACCCAGAGCCACCAGGAGACCCACGCCACCAGGAGACCCACACCACCAGGAGACCCACGCCACCAGGGGACCCACGCCACCAGGGGACCCAGCGCCACCAGGGGACCCACGCCACCAGGGGACCATGCGCCACCAGGGGACCCACGCCACCAGGGGACCCACGCCACCAGGGGACCCAGCGCCACCAGGAGACCCAGCACCACCAGGGGACCCAGCGCCACCAGGGGACCCAGCGCTGGTGCCTGGTGCTGTCCTGTCCTGGTCCCTGGGCAGAGGGCTCTGCGTCCTGCACTGTGGTGGGGAGTCCGGGTGGCGCTGGGGACCCTGGTTGGGCCCCCTCCTGAGCGCAGGGCCCTGCAGACCATGCGCCTCGCTGCCCTGCACTCCCGACGGTTGGAAACGCTTCTCCTGGAAACTCTGTCCAGTTGTTGCGTCCGCGGTTGTAACTCGAGGCAACGCCTCCTGAAAGACACGTCTCTCCTGTGCGCAGAGCAAGCCTGTGCGTCGTCAGCACCCGCAGGGTTCCCTCCCCGATTCCTGGGGGCCGCGGCGTGGCTGTCTCCTGCCCTCAAAGCCGGTGAAGGGCAGCAAGCCAGCCCCTGAGCCGGGCACCGGGGCAGCTGTGGGCCGGCGCCCGCAGGGAGGGTCTGCAGGGGCCCACTGGCCAGCAAGGGGAGCGGCCGGCTGCCGGGGGTGAGCTGAACCGGCCGCAGGAGCCCACACGTGGACAAGTGTCAGGCAGGTCCCCACGCAGAGGTAGGGCGTCAAACTGCGAGGAGAACGCAGTCACCTGCACACGCAGCGAGCTCCCCGCGAGGAGCCAGACGTGCGTTTAGTGACGATCGAGAGAAGCGGCCGAACCGCTCGCCCAAGCCCCTCCGCCGGCCTCCGCTGGTGAGCCCCACAAGCCGGCTTCCGGCAGCTGCTGTGAGCGAGCAGCCCTCCATCCGCGCGGAGCTGCGTCCTGTGAGAGCAGCCGCCTCTCCTCACCCAGCCCGCAGCCCAGGGGAGGCACGCGAGGAATCCTAACCACCTTAAGGAGGCGACTACAGCGGTGCGAGCAGGTGTCAGCTGCGAACGGTGTTCCAAAGGTGAGGAGGCCCGGGACCCTGCAGCGCCCACGGACCTGGTGGGAAAGGGAGGCCTGGAGGAGGACGCGGGGAGCGGGGACCGAGCAGAAGTCCATCGCGCCTTCCAGCTGCAGGCCCGCCCGGCACAGGTCCCGGGCACTGGAGAGACTGCAAGGCGACTGCGCGAGGGAGGGGGGGGGCCGGCGGTCGGGGGAGGCTGAGGAGGGGCCAGGAGGAGTCGGATGGGAGGAGCGAGAGGGGTCGGACGGAGGAGGGTCGGACGGAGGAGGGTCGGATGGCAGAGCGCCTCCCAGCCCACCCGAGCGCACGTGGCCTCCCTGAGCGGGGCTGGGACCACGCAGCGTGTAGAGCAGATGAGTGACAGGCTGCTTGGTGGTGACCGGGCGCTGCGTCCAGGAGCGAGTGACCTGGGCAGCGGTCAGTAGACAGCTGTCCGCCCCCTGGGCCCTCACATGGCCGTGCCCCGTGCACCCCGGTCCTCATCGGGCCCGCTCTCCTCCACGCATCAGCCAGAGCATTAGCCACGGGGAGGCGCCTGGCAAAACCACAGCGAGACGCCACCTCACTCCCCGGGGTGCTAGAGCCGCGACAGCTGTGGGCAGATGTGGGGAGGCAGGGCCTTCAGGCAGCGCTGGGGGGGTCAGACTTTCGAAAGCAGCTGCCAGTTCTTCATACAGTCACACACAGAGTTCCCTGTGGCCCAGCAGTTCCACTCGCAGGCGGAGACCCAAGAGAAATGACAACATATGTCCCCATGGTAACATGGATGTCCCAGCGGCATCATTCCTACCGGCCACGGAGCCGAGACCCCGTCCGACAGGGAGCGGAGGAGGAATAAAGTGCTCTATTCACACGAGGAATATCACTCACCAACAAAGAAGGAAATAGGTGGGCGGACCTGGGAAACGCGCTCAGTGAGAGGAGCCGGTCACAGAGACCTTACCGTAGGAGCTACGTTCATGCAATGTCCCAACGGATAGTTTAGAAATGGGGGTGCAGCCAGGGAGTGGGGGTGACTGCCATTGGGGACCTGACCTAGCGCCTTAGCACAGGTAGCTGGTTCGACGTGAGCAAAGGGAGGGGCAGGGGGTCGAGGTGCACCCTGCCCGCCTGTGGGGCCTCACGGCACCCGGACTCTCGGTCATCAGGCCTCCGGTTCACTCTCAGGACATTGTCAGCCACCGGGTCGCCAGTCGCCCCCAGGTGCACAGGTGGCTGAGCGGGAGGGCGGGGCCGAAGGGACAGGCGTGAAGTCTGGGCGCAGAGCCCATGAACCCCGAGCTCTGTGCCCGGGGGCCTCCCACCCGTGCCACCGGTCCGGCTGAGGGCTCTGCCTGCCGCCAGGGCACGCGCTCACCCTGCTGCCCGGGGTCCCGATTGAAATGGTCGGTCACAGTGACAACCGCGTGGACAGACCGCGAGCCACGGAGCTGTGCGCGTCAGCAAAGGCCTCCTGGTCTGCCCACCACGGCGCAAGGAGGCCGCCCTTTCAAAGACCAGCGAGGGTTCCACAGCACAGAGGCCGGGCGAGGTGCCTTCCAAACCCACAGGTTCCAGCGGAGACAGTTCCCACCCCAGCGACTCTGTGCCTGGAGTGTCTTTCTAACAAGTTAGCGCTTTCACATGTTTGCTCCACTTCCCTCCCTCCCGTCCCCTCCCCGCCCCTGGGAGGGCCCGGCGGCCATGACCTGGGGCGGTGCAGAGAGGCCGCCCTCCTGGCCATAGGCCCCACCCCACCTGGGCGACCTGCGGGCGGGGCGGGGAGAGGCCGGGCGCCGCCCCCGGGAGGCCGGGGAGGCTGCGGAGGCTTTGGGCGCGGAAGCGAGGGATGTGGGCGCCCCGCGACCCCGGGCCTGCGGGCTGGGACCGCCGCAGGGTGCGCGCCCGGCTGCTGGCGGCGCTCGCGGGGCTGCAGGAGCTGCGGGGGCTGCGCGCCAGGCAGCAGGCTGCCGTGCGGGCTGCCCTGGCCTCGCACCCCCCGCCCGCGCCCGCCGCCCCCCGCGCGCCCCGCGCCCACGAGCGGCTGGAGGCGGTGCTGGTGGCGCTGCAGGAGCAGCTGGTAAGGAGCGCGGGGCGGGGCGCGGGGCGCGGGGCGCGGGGCGCGGGGACCCCTCCGGATCCAGGAAGCTGCCGGACGGCGCGCTGCTCCCCGCGGACAGGGGCGCATTCCTGGGCTTGAGCTTCGCGCCGTCCTGGGGAGAACGCGTGGGCTCGGGTCTGAGAGGTTCTGGGATCGGTCCGCACCCGCTTCTCCTGCCGCAGGTTCTGGGCCGGAAGTACCTGCGTGCGAAGCGCACCCCCAGGGGCCCCAGGAAGGTGCTGGGGTTGCATGGGGTCGTGTTATTGTAACCACAGGTTGGGGAGAGCCCGCGTGGGTGCGCCCCGACTTGCAGAGAGAGGCGTGTCCTCTGGGGGGGTCTCGGCCTGGTGACCCCCCAGGTCCTCTGTGGCCTGACAGCTCCTCTGGGCTGTGAGGTTTGCAGGTGTTTGCAGTGCTCCTGTTTCTAAGGGAAAGCGGAGAGGCCCTGGGTAGAAGTCGCTTTCCTTACAAAGTAGCCACGAAGCCCCGTGGCTCTGGGCTGGGTCATGACTGACTGGTTACAGCCGGGTCCCGGGGCAGGGAGGCCTGTGTCCGCCCCAGGACCCTGGGGTCTCCCCTCCCTGCAGACACCTCACTCGGCAGCCTTCCCTGTGGGCCCAGCGGCCGGACCATCGTACCTTGCCCGTGAGCGCGGGGCGCACACAGCAGCCGCAGAGGGGGTGCCCTGAGCTGTGCTGGGAGGGGAGGCGGTCGGAGGGAGGGAGGGGGGCGCACAAGTTGATGATTAACGTTCAGTAACAAATCAGCTGGTGCGCGCCAGCCTTTAATTACCCGCAGCCTTTGGAGGAGAGGATCAAACAGGTTCTTTTGTTTCAGTTTTTTAATGTGGGGGCCAGAAGGAACACGCAGACTTTGTCTTGGGACTTTGTTCTCGGAACGGATTACGTGATCCGAAGAGAAGACTGACTGTGACATCAGCCCAGCGCGAGCACGGGGACAAACAGGAGTGTCCTCGCCCTGGGGTGCAGAGTACAGCCAGACTCCGTCCCGGCCGCCACCCGCCAGCCACTCCCAGTTAACCCCTGCGTGTGCACACGTGGGTACACGCTCACACACACGTGCGCGCACACACACGCACATGCACACGCCCTGCCACGCCCACCCGGCCGGGCTCACCAGCCGGTGTGAAGGCAGGAGGAGGGTGTGGACCGACCGGACCTACTGACGGCAGCACCTTACCCTGCAGGGCTTCCTGGCTGACAGGCTGCCTTCGCATCCACACTCACCAGGCGCTGCGTCCGAAGTCACGGGAGGGTGCCCTCGGCGCGGTCAGTGCGCACTGGGCAGTGAGCGCCCTGATGTGCCACGGAGAGGAGATTTCAGGGTTCGCCGCTCCCTGTGGCTGAAGCCCGTGACCTCTGACCCAAGCAGTCACGCTGTCTGGGCAGCCTGTGCTCACCTGCTTCCGCCCCAGAGGAGGCGGCTGGAGACACTGGGCTGCCCAGGAGGCGGGAGGCTCCGCGCCCAGCAGGAGGCGTGCCCTCGGGCGGCAGGTGGGGGCGGCCGGCCCTGCCTGAGAGGTTCCCTAGGAATTCCCCAGGGTTGAGGCTGCGGGTCCCGGCTTGTCCCGAGTGTCCGGGCAGCTGCACAAGGCGCAGCGCGGGGCCAGCTGCGTGCAGGGCCCTGGGCCTGACCCCTGAGCCCTCCGGGGAGGCCTGAGCTCAAGGTCACAGGGAGGGTGCGGCCGCCGGCCGGACCCTGGTGGCTCCTGCCTGCCGTCCAGGAGGCTAACCTGGGCCCCGGCCTTTGCTACTGATTGAGGGACCGTGAGAGGGTGACAGGGGGAGGGTGACGCGGCCCACCCACAGGGCACCTGAAGGGCACAGACCAAGCCCGGGCAGCTGTCCCCTCCCTGTGAGTGGCCTGCAGAGGAGGGTGAGCCCCAGGTGTGTCCAGTGGTGGCCCCGGGAGGCGTCTCCCGGCCGTTTGTGGTGTGTGGCCAAGCATGCAGGCTGGCCTGGGATCCGGCCCCTGGGTGGCAGGGGCCCGGGAATCTGCATTCATGCGGCACCCCCCCACTCCTGGGAGCCGTCCGGTGGGCCTGGCCCGGGGGCTGTCAGACTCTGCGCCCGCCTGACCCCTGGGAGCCTACGGTGGTTGGGCCCGCTCCTCCCGCGGCCGCCTCCTCGCGCCGCTGCGTTCCCGGGGCGGAAGGCACCGGAGCGAGGTCCTGAGCCGGGATTTCCTCATTTCCTGGGTGAAATCAAAACACAATTAATGATTTCCTTGAACAGGACGCACCACATAATTACGTTCGTTAATTATTTTCCTTAAAATGAATCGTTAGTCAAAACAAGAAGCGTGTGCAGCAGACCCTGAACACAGCGAGGTTCTGCCACTGAAAGGAGAAATCAGCGTTTATTAAACAGTCAGGGCAGGTGGTTCACCTGCACTTGGTGGCACGTGTGTACATGCATGATAAGCACTCGTCACACGCATGTGCCGTGCGGTATATAACATGGCTGTGTCACATGTACCGCACACGTGTGTATATGCATATTGTGTAATATACACATTTGTGTGCGAACACTGTGGATGTGTTTTGAGCACTATCCACAGGCATGTAGTGTATGTTCTATAAAATGTACACGTGTATATTATGTGGCATGCCCACATGTATTATATAAACACTTATGTATCACACATATAATATGCACATGTGCTATGTATTATATAAGATACACTCCTATGTGTGCTTTGTGTGTGGTGCAATATACACATGTGTACCATGTGTGTTATTGATATACACGTATGTGTACTATATGTGTATTACTTAATGTGCTGTATGTACAATATGTGCAAAGAACCAGACAGCAGGTGGGAATCTGCGTGCGGTGCCGGCCACTGGGCGTCTCTGTGCTGTCGGCTCCTGATCTCACTCACGGGCGGAGTCACTCTGTCTGTATGAGCCCTGGATGGTTTGGCTCAGTGGATAGAGCGTCATCCTGTGGACTGAAGGGTCCCAGGTTCGATTCCCGGTCAGGGCACATGCCCATGTGCAGACTCCATCCCCAGTGCGGGGCGTGCAGGAGGCAGCCAATCAGTGATTCTCTCTCATCATTAATGTTTCTGTCGCTCCCTCCCCTTTCTCTCTGAAATATGTATATGTGTATGTGTGTGTCTGTGTGTGTGTGTGAGTGTGTATGTGTGTATGTGTGTGTGTATCTGAGTGTAGGTGTGTGTGTATCTGTGTGTGTGTGTCTGTGTGTCTGAGTCTGTGTGTGTATGTATGTGTGTGTGTGTGTGTGTGAGTGTGAGTCTATGTGTGTATCTCTGTGTGTATGTATGTGTGTGTCTGTGTGAGTGTGAGTCTATGTGTGTGTGTATAAAGTGTCCAGTTGACCATGGCTGATAAGGCTACGATCAGGAGGAAACCACGAAGGGGTGGGGGCCAGTGGCCTTTCTCTCCTGTGAGCGGGCGGATTGCTTGCAGGGTGAGGATGCGCGGGGCTCGGGGGGCCTCAGGCTTAACCTGTGTCCGTGATGGACACGGCCGTGGCGTCCCAGTGTCTGTGCTCTTTCCTGTGCTAGAACCGGCTGAGATGCCAGGACCTCGGCCTGAAAACCCACTTGGACCAACTGGACCAGCAGATCAGCGAGCTGCAGCTCGACGTGTGCAGGACGTCCACCGAGGGCCCCGACGGCGACAGTCGGCCCAGCTCAGGTACACGCCACACACAGGCATAGGCACATGTGTGTGTACACATAGACACACTGCACACAGAGAAAGCAGGCACATTTGTGCGTGTGCACGCACACACACAGACGCAGGCACACATGCATACACATGTGTATGCACAGACACGTATGTGAAATGTGTGTGCGCATATCGACACACATGGTAACAGAAATGCATGCGCCTGTGTACACAAACATGTGTGTACACGTGTGCATATGTGTGAGCTCATGCACTGCTACATATATGTCACGTATATAATATATATGTGCCTCGCATATACACATATGTATGCATACGCATATATTCACACATCCCCATACACGCCACCACACACATATACGCCTACCCATACATACACACACACATACATACGCTCACACACCCATACACACACCACACATATATACACACACCATACACACACACACACACACACACACACACACACACACCAGACCCACACACACCCAGACCCACGCCCTGCACGGACCTCCTGTCTGCCCGCCCAGGCTTCTACGAGATGAGCGACGGCGGCTCCTGCTCCCTGTCTGCCTCCTGCACATCCGTGTGCAGCGATCGCCTGTCCTCCTCCCTGGGCGCTTTGCTGCCCAGCGCCCCGCAGGCCAGGACCAGCGCAGGGGACGGCCGGCCCTGGTCGGCCGATGGCACCACCATGTGCGGGGTGCCCCTGCCCGCGGGGGGACTTCAGGCCACCGAGGACGGTGCGGGCCCCTCACGGCCCAGGCCCGTGTCCACAGGTACGGGAGAGCCGGGAAGGTGGGGGTCCCATCCAGGCGGTGGGAGGCGAGCACAGCGGGCGCCTGTGGGGGGGGGCACCTCCCTTCGGGCGGCTTCCCATTCCCTGTAGCAGCTTGGGCTGGGGTGGAGGTGGGAGTCAAACACCCACTTCGCCCCCTGGGGTGGGGCTGTTGCAATAAAACGCGTCGGTCGCTCTGAGGGGAGGCTGGAGCCGGCAGGGGACCCGTGTGCACGAGGGGCCCCCGCGGGGGGAGACCTGCGCCGTGAGGGTGGGCTGTCGGCGGGACAGGCGTGCCAGCGCTTTCCCTTCCTCCCGGACCCCTCCTCTCTCGTTCCCAGGTGACCTCGAGAGAGCCCCCCTGGCCGGGGCGGGGCCCCCGACGGCCGGCGTCGACGCCGTGTCCACGCTGCTTCTCCGCCGCGGGCTAGGCCCCCTGCCCCTCAGGCTGGACCCCACGTACCAGCGTGACCTGGTGTCCAAGGGGGGCAGGGAGGTGTACCTGTACCCCAGCCCCCTGCACGCGGTGGCTCTGCAGAGCCCCCTCTTCGCTCTGCCCACGGAGACCCCTCAGAGGGACAGCCCCCCGCAGCCCTCCAGCCAGTCCCTTCCCGGCCACTCAGGGCCACGCCCCATCCGGACGGGACCGATCCCCGAGGCTGGCGCAGCCCGAGCCTACATAGACAAGCTGCTTGGACGGCGGGGCCTAGGGGGCACCCCAAGGGGCCATGTGGGTGAGCAGGGACCCCCAGCCCAGAGAGCAGAGACTGAGCGTCACCCAGGGGGGCTGACCTGCTCCCCAAGAAGAGCAGACGTGGGAGGGGGGGCTCTGAGGAGGGACACGGGTGGGAATAGCCTTGAGCAGTGGGGACCTGCGCCCTGTGGGAGCCCCCCACCCCCCCTTCCGGAGGAGGGACAGAAACCCCCCCGTAGCTGCGTCCATGCGGGGATCATTCCGGGCTCCACTCAGCTGGGGGGTGCGCCCCGGGCTCTGCAGGCCACTCCTACCAGCCGGGAGGGCACAGCCAGGCTGTCCACCAGGATGGGCCTGGGGCCCTGTGTGCACCCCCATTCTGTCGTCTGCAGCGCTGCCCCAGTGGGGCTGCGAACGGGCCAGAAGCCTGGCCTCCCCACCACAAAGGCTGTGAAGATGGGGAGGGGAGCCAGCAACAGGGCACCGAGGCCGGGGAGGCAGCCGCCACCTGGGGCCGCCGTCCTGGCCCCCCTGCTGCCCCCCACATGGGGCGCTGGACTTCAGAGAAGGCCTTCCCAGGCCAGGGGGGCTCCCGGCCGGTCCTGCTCCGAGTGCAGCCTCTACCCAGTGTCCCTCCTCGTCCCCCTGCTGGTGGCCCGCCGGGAAGGCCACGGGGCGTCCGCCCAGGCCTTGTTCCCCCGGGAGGAGGCCCCTGGGGTGGCCAGCAGGGCGGCCCGGCAGCGGCAGCGCAGGTGGCGGTCGTCCGTGGAGATCTCAGCCCGGGCCCGCCTGCCTGGCGCCCAGGGCCCTGGTCTGGGGCCCCCAAGGCCGGCCTCGCGGAGAGGGGGTGGCCCGCGGCCTGCGTGCTCCCGGGCCCGGCTCAGGCCGCCCCACAGGCACCCGCAGGCCAGGAGCGAGTCTGGCTCTGAGCACGCGGCCGCGTGTGCCTCCCTCTTCCACTCCCCCGCCACCGCGACCAGCGCGGACAGGGCCAGCGGCCACACGGCCGGCCGCTTCGGGGACCGGGAGTCCAGAGGCAGCGACGCGGAGGGCGGAGTCCAGGACGTGAGGGGCCGGCCGGCCTGGCCTAGGACGAGCCCCCCACAGCCCCTGCGCACCCCTGGCTCCCAGCCACCCCTGTCCCCGGTGCCCAAGCTCTGCCGCATCAAGGCCTCCAAGGCCCTGAAGAAGAAGATCTGCCGGTTCCAGCCCACTGCGCTGAAGGTCATGACCCTGGTGTGAGCCCGCTGCGCTGGAGGTCATGACCCTGGTGTGAACCCGCTGCGCTGAAGGTCATGACCCCGTGTGAGGCCAGGCAACCTGACCTGTGTTCCGGAAGCCGTCCTCCTGAGGAACAGGGTTGGGGGGAGGGTGTGACAGGCTCGGAGGGGCCTCCCAGTGCCGAGGACAAAGTCCAGCGTGTTCGCCTGTTTCTTATGCGGATGTGGGTTCTCCCATGTTGTTGCCCATTTGTGGCCTGAAGTTCCGCTTGGAAAAGTGGCCGTCGCCCCGGAGTGGAGGGAGGAGCAGGTGCCAGGCTGGGCCGAGGGTCCCCGAGCCCCGGGCGCCTCCCGCCCCGTCAGACACCGGAGAACTCGAGCTGTGGGGCCTCACGAGCCGCCCCAGACACGGACTCGCCCGGGCGTCTGCCGCCCCCGGGTGGCCACGCGGTCCTGCTCCCGTCCCTGAAAGCGTCTTCCTCGGGGCTCGGCGGCCGGACCCTGCGGGCAACTGGGGGGGACGAGACCCCCACGTCCGCCTCAGGTGAATAAACCCAGGATTGGCCGCCGTCTCTGAGTCACCGTGGGCTGGGCCCCGGCGGTCTGCCGAGGGCCTCGGGCTCTGCTGTTCGGGGTTTGCCTGGGCCCAGAATCCCTGCGCCTCCTTCGGGCGGGTGGGGGGGCCCCGCAGGTCCTGTTGGCAGGTGACGCCGGATCCACGAAAGGCCCTGGCTGCTTCGGCCCCTCTGTGCTCCCGGTAACCTGCTCATCACAGGAGGGGCTGGCAGGTCTCGCCATGACCGGCGGTGGGGGGGGGTCCCCGGTCCCCCATTCACACCGTCCTCCTGCTGAGGGCCGGCAGGACTGCCCGGCGGGTCTGCGCTCCGCACTGCTTGTCCCCCGGTGCGTGGGCCTCTCTTCTAAGACTCGGGCTCGCGGCCTGTGGGGCGTCTCTTCACACCTGCCACACCCGCAGCCGCCTCCCCTGTGCCCCGGCCCCTGTGCCCCGATGCCCGCCAGCCCCCCGCACCGTCCTGGGCCGCGGTCAGGCCTGCTCGGTTCTGGGCTCGCGTGGGCTCATGTCCCACCTCCCCTCCCGCCTGCTGGTGGCTGTGCCCGCTGCTGGTTTTCCCCGCGTTATGATGAGGCCGTGTTATCCCTGACTCCCGCCCCGGCTGGGAAGGCACAGGCTTCCTCACGTCGGCGGCTGCTCTGCGCCGTGACGGGCACGCTGGTCCTCGTGTTTCGTGGCCCCGCACCTCCCCTCCCGATGCGATGCCGCGGCGTCCTCCCCGTCTCCGGCACCGCTGGCGCTGAGCCCGCGGGCGGAGAGGCTGTCGGTCGGTCAGGCTCACCTGTGTCACCAGGCGTCCCGCGCGCTCCGTCCTCCGGGCTCCCGCCCCTCTCTCCTCCTGACTCACTGTCCCTCCCTCGGGGACGGGCTGGGCCTCGTGTCAGCAAAGCTCATGACCTCACTGTCTGCCCGGGATCCTCTTTGCTTCGGCCGCGCCCTCGGTGCTGACTTCACCGGGCGGAGACGTCCAGATGGCGGTGGTGTCGGTCCCTCGGCTCGCTCCTGCCGCCACCTCCGGGGTCACAGGCAAGAGGGGCGTTGGCTCCATCGTGTGGGCCCGACGAGGACGCGGGAGGTAGGGCAGCCGCTCGGCCCCCCGAGGCCTGAGAGACGGGGGCTGCGGGAGCGTCTGATCCCGACGCTGTGAGGAGGGGTGTGGGAGTCCTTCGTCCTAAGCTGTGGTCGCCCCTGGTGGTCCGTGAGTCCGAAAGGCTGCCGGCCGCTGCTCCCCGGCCCCCGGGCGCTGCCCTGCGAGGGGGACACTCGCTCTGCGGCCCCAGCTGCTGGAGAAATCCCACAGCAACGCCTCCCGCCACTTCCCGGCGTCCGTGTGCCACTTCACCTCACGGAGCGCCTTTGGCGAGTTGGGCCTCGGCCTCCGAGCGGCTCGCCCTTCGCTGCCTGTGGTGAGGGGGCCCTGCCTGTGCCCCGCGAGCACCAGAGGCTCCGCTTCGGCCGAGGGGCCCCCGGGCGCCGTGGTTCCATCTCGTAAAGCGGCAGCAGGACCGACATGGACACCCCGGTTTCTGTGCTTTGAACTGAGCGGCCTGTGCACGCGCCCCAGCGGCGGGTCTGCCCGTGCGGAGGGGCCCCCGGACTCCATCCCCGTCGGGAAGGGGCTGTGCGGCTTGAACTGAGCCGTGGCCTCTACCTGGGGGAGTGGCGGTGACAATGGGGCCCGGCCTCCTGCCTCCTGGACGGGCCCCGGGCGGTGGGGGCGAGAACACAGACCTCAGGTCGGGCTGCCTCGCGCCCGTGGCCCTGCCCGGGTGGCTCTGACACGCGGAGCCTGAGCCAGCAGAAGAGCTCTCGGAGCTGCGTCCACACCGTCCCGTCCGGCCCGCGGGTCTCCCCTCCTGGTCTGGTTACCTGGTGGGAACAGAGCTGAGAGGGTGACGTGCAGGGAAGGGGGGCCCGTGCGGCTCTGCCCGGCAGAGGAGGAGCCGCCTGTCAACCTGGGCCCTGCCCGTCAGCAGGGTCCCCGCACACGGACCCCGTGTGTGTTTTGTTCTGTTCTCGCCAGGTTTACCCGATATGACTCCCCCCAACAGTGGCAGGTGCGTCTGAGCCCTGAGGCCGCTCGGGCCACTGCTTCTGGTCTCACACACAGGGGCGTGTCCCTCACAGGGAGGGAGGGGGGAGGGAGGGAGGGAGGGAGGGGGGAGGGAGGGGGAGAGGGAGGGAGGGAGGGAGGGGAGGGGGGAGGACTCAGGGGACCAGCCTCCCTCCTCCCCCCTCCCCCCCCAACCACGCTCAGCCCCCCTCAGCGCATTAACTGCCGTCTCTGGGCAGGAAAAGATGCTTCTATGTACAGAGAGCGGAAGCGCCCCCAGGGCTGGGGGGTGGGGGGTCCAGACCCGGTTGCCATGGTGCCCGGGCCCTGCACCCGGCTGCTGGGCGGCTGGCTGGGGCGTGCGCTGAGGGTCTGGGCTGGGTTAATTTTTAAACCGTCCGTGACTGCTCCGAGACTCCGGAGAATAAATACAGGCCTCGAGTTGCCATCCCCCAGGGAGAGAGAGAGAGAGAGAGAGAGAGAGAGCCCGCAGGGGGAGGCCGCGGGGTCAAGAGGACTCAGAGCCTGAACCGCGGCTGCCAATGTTTGTCTTAAATAAATATCTTCAAAGTCAAGATCCTGAGAGCAGCCATCGGCCTCCATTTGGGGACCAATTAGTCCTTTCCGCGTGCGGTTTGCGGGGCCGACCCCTTCTCCCCAGACCCTCTGTGGGCCGACAGAAGCCGCGTCTTAAGCCCGGCCGGGCAGACCGAGGGCCGAGGCGCTCTAGGAGCCTGGGGCCTGGAGGACCAGAAAGGGGACTTTCAAAAAGGAAGCTTGGGGTTGTTCCTGGTCAGATGCTTCTGAGCTCAAGAAAGACTCACGGGACAATTTAGGGGGCCCAGCCTCACCTTCTCACAGGACCCCAGTTCATGTCATGGTTGGAGGGCTCCGGTTCAGAGCCGTCCTATGTGTAAGGGCTGCGCCCCGATTCTCTCCTCGCCTCACTCGCGCTTCCCGGTGCTGGGATGTCTGCAGGGCCTGGTCCGGCAGCTCGAGGGCCATGGAGGGGACGCCCGGTGCCACCTCTGCCAGGCGACCGGCCCGCCCCCTCCCCCTTCACGGGATCAGGATGCAGGGGGCGGGGGAGCGAGCGGGGGGGAGGGGAGTGCACCCACATCCATGACCTGCCTCTGAGCAACGTCACCTGCTTACCTCTCCCGGCAAAAACGCAGCCGCCACCACGCAAGGGGACTCGTGCCGCTGGCGATGCGACCGGGATGGGCGTTGTAAACATGGACCAATGTCCACTCCTCCAGGCCTCCGCCCCCCGAAGGCCCGCCCTGCCCTTGGAGGGCCCTGTGTGCAGGCAGGGGCCCTTCCCACAGAGAGACGGTCATTCCCATGACGCCCAGAGGAGGCGTCACTGGGGTCTGTGCTGTAAGCAGGAGCAGGGAAGTGCAATCCCCAGGAAGGACTTAGCTCCCTTCCGGCACCTTGACGCTCGGAGGACGGACGGACGGACAGGACTCCTGGAGCTCCGGACAGACAGGGAAGGAGGGTGATGGGGAGCCCGCGAGAAGCCGTCGGAGAAGGTTCCAAGCAGCTAAGCAAAGCAGGAAGGGGAGGAGGGGGGCGGGGAGGGAGCGGGGCGCCCATGGGTCCCGGCCCGGCGGACACACAGCCCTGTGTAGCCGATACCGGGACCCCGCGCAGCACGCATTCGCCGCGAGGCCCTGGCTAAGAGCCTGCTACATCCGCTCGCCTAGAAACACCAGAACTCTCCCCGGAACCCGGACTCTGCAGCCCATCGTTTTAAAGCAGCTGCTGCTTTGCTGGAGATTAAGAATACACGTGGGAAGGCGATAGGGGCGGGAGGAAACTAGGTCAGAAAAGGCGAAGCTGTTTTCTCGGGTGCTCCTCGGGCCGCAGGGACCCGCACGGCGCCGGCAGCCACAGCGTTGTCGCGAGAACTGGTGTTAGCTCCGTCCTGGGACATCACCTTCACCTTGAACGCAAATTCTTCAGCGTGACCAGTAAGTCCCCAGGTAACAACCGCGCTTCTCTTCTGCGGCCGCCGCGTCCTCGTAAGTGAACACGTGTGTGTGACCCGTGTACACAGTCCCATCCTCCGAACATGACGCCCAGTGACGCGGAGACCTTACAGGGAGCGGGGCAAGAACCAGAGATGTCTACCAGAGTGTCACGCGCAGGAGAGAGGCGACAGGCGTGAGAGCACGGTTGGTCGTCTCTTTGCCCAAATAAAAGCAAGGGTTTAAACGAAGCAAGGCATCACCTGACCCACCGCTCATTTCATCGACAAGCTGGGAGGTGCCCTGCCCCCCTCCCCCTCGAAAGCCTGTTCTAACCAGGACACGCGTGGCCGATCCCCGAAACGACCATTCAGCACCCGGGACGTGGGCAGCACCCCACCCGGCACATCTCCTCCCAGGCCGATTCCTGCTGCCTCACCCCCCGGCTGGGGGAGCCCCGACCTCACCCCTAGCCCCACCCCAAATGCTGCTTCCCATCTCCCAAGGAGACCCCCTCCCTGAGGGTGGCGGGCGGGGTGCTGCTCACAGCGGTGGGAGGCCACGTGACTTAATATTAGAAATAGAAACGCAGGCCCTGAGGCCCAGAGCGAGGAGCGGGGCTGGGCTAGCTCTCCTCCCTCTCCTCCCTCTCCTCCCTCTCCTCCCTCTCCTCCCTCTCCTCCCTCTCCTCCCGGGCGGAGGCGGCGGGTCCCCCAGGAGGGTCGGGCCCAGCAACGCCCCACGGCTCGCCGGCCGCCCTGCTGAGCTCACCAGACATTCTTGCCTCGTGATGAGTTCGTGTGCCGTCCAGGCTCACACCCAGAAGCGCTCTGCCCAACATTCCTGAACGCCTTCCACATTGTGACCAGCAAGCGTGAAACGACATGAAGGAGAGGAAGGCCCCAGCTCATCCCAAATGGACGCCCCTCGGAGGCCTCCTGGTGTGTCGATGCCGTCCGCCCACCACGCGTCTCCGTGCCCGGATCCCCGTTCCGCAGGCACGAGGCCTGTGTGTTAGGGTCGCCCGATGACCTCCCTCCTCTGATCGCCTGCTAGAGCCCTCTCCACACACACGGTGGCTCTAGGTGCTGGGGTAGCATCCCGGCATCTGAATGTCGGGGGGCACGATTCAGCCCTGACGAGCCTGACATAGTGACCAATACTGGGGGCCCTGGAAGCAGGGCCTACGTTCGCCTCCAGGCCTCGTCCCGTCTCGTCCCCCCACACAGGGGACGTTCCATCCTGTGGACAGGGCTGGAGAGACGGGACATGAGGAGCCGCCGGTGGTTGCACCCCTTTGCACTGCCCTGTGCTATCCCTCGGGGTCCTGGCCGCCCTGCACCTGGGACGTATCCGACACTCAACGCAGGGACCTGAACACCACACGCCTGGTCTGTGCTCAGAGGCCCCCCTGGAGCGTGCGCCCACGTTCAGACTGGACCCTGGACGGGGCTCCTGCCTTCGCCGACGTCCCGCCTGCCTCTCTTCCGATTCCTGGATCGGCGTCCCAGTGACAGCGAGGCAGTGCCTGCTTCAGGGACCCGTCGTCACACCACCTCAGCAGGTAATTGTTGATAGATTGATTGATTGATTGATTGATTTCTAAAAATATTTTTATTGACTTCAGAGAGGAAGGGAGAGGGAGAGAGATAGAAACATCCATGATGAGGGAGAATCACAGATCGGCTGCCTCCTGCACGCCCCCACACTGAGGATCGAGCCCACAACCCGGGCCTGTGCCCTGACGGGGAATCGAACTGTGACCTCCTGGCTCCTGGGTCGATGCTCACCCCCTGAGCCACGCCGGCCGGGCTGTGATTGGTTTGTGTTTAACCAGTTACTGCTCTGGAGAGGGATTAAAGGCACCTCCGTCAGAAGCAGCCGACACGAGAGACAAAACCAACCCAGGAAAACGATCGCGTTCATGGCAGAGCCCGACTCCTCCTCCTATCTCACCTCTACTGGCGCCAAAGGAGCTCACAACGTGTCATCACTCACGAAGGACCGCAAACCGTACGGCTCCGTGTCCGTGGACCAGCCAGTCGGCGGCCATGCCCTAGCCAGGCGACACCCGGCGTGTGGCCACGCAGCCCGCATGCCGCACGCTGTGTCCTCTGGGGTCAGAACCAGTCAGTGTTCCTTCCAGAAATGACGTTGGGGGGGGGCCCCCCCGCAGGGCGGGGCAGGAGCAGGACAGAGGTCAGTCAGGGTGAGGGCCCGTGATGTCACCTCCAGGCCTCCTCCAGGCAGCAGGCGCTGAGTCACAGGGTGAGGGAGGAAACCTCTCGTGAATGAGACTGAATGGGGCCGCCCCGGCCTCCCACCCTCCCAGGGCTCGCCGGAGCCGCCATCCGCCCAGCCTCTGAAGTCCCCTCTCACTCCGCATCGCAGCTGAGGCCCGGCTGGGCCCTGTGACCAGCTGGACAGTGGAAGCAACTTCACTAGAAAGTCAGCGCTTCCGGCAACGGACGGGGCGCCGGGAAGTGACAGCACGGGGACATGGGCGTCACAACAGGAGAGGCGCTCGGGGCGGCGAATAAAGATCACAGCCCGGCCGGCGGCTCAGCGGTGAGCGTCGACCCAGGAACCAGGGGGTCACGGTTCGATTTGGGTCAGGGCACAGGCCCGGTTGTGGGCTTGATCCCCAGTGTGGGGCGTGCACGAGGCAGCCGATCCGTGATTCTCTCTCATCACTGATGTTCCTCCCTCCCTCCCTCTCCCTTCCTCTCTGAAATCAATAAAAATAATGAGTAAATGAGTTCATTTAAAAATGAATAAATAAATGAATAAATGCATGAATGAATGAATGAATGACGGAACGTGGTTGTGGATGGAGACTCAGTACTTTGTCAGTGTCAGCTCTTCCTGGCCGACCGGCAGGTTCGGTGCAATCGCGTCAGAACAAGCAGGCGACTTGCCAACCGCGGACAGACGGACAGACGGACAGACGGACAGACGGACCCTGACCCTCACGAGGAGAAGCGGAGCCAGGGAGCCGGTTCTGCACGAACCCCCCGCGAGCTCCCATTCCGCGCCCCCCACAGACCAGGCTGCGGCCAGCCGCCCGCAGGAGACAGCACCCCCGCCCCCCGCACTGGGCGCCCCCTCAGCACGCGAGGACGACCGCAGCCTCAGGACGCCCAGGCCCCGGTGGCCCATAGGGTGCCCAGCTGCTCTGGGTTCTATTTGTGCAGTAACGTTCCCAGTCATATCGTCACGCGTGTCATCGCGGGCTCTCCAGGGCCTCCCTGCCCCGTCCTGGGGCCGCCTCCTCGCGTACAGGCTGCTCTTCCTGTTAAGATTGTGGGAACCTTCTCTCCAGGCGAAGGCTGGACAGGGACGCTCTGGGGAGAGGACCGGCCCCCAAAGGCCCCTCCTCACGCCTCGGCCCAGTCATCCGTGGGCTCCGCCTGCCCCCTGCTGGATCCACAGGCAAACGCTGAAAACAAAACCAAAGCCAGGTTTTGCCTGGAGACAGAAACAATTACCGTGGTTTTCAGAACCACCGTGTCCCAGGCGCCGTGGTCAAAACCCGCCACACGCCACGACAGCTGCGAGGGGGTTCCGCGGGAGCCTGACCCCAAAGGCTCGGGCGGCGGTCGCAACCCCCCAGCCCTGAGCTCAGCTCCTACTGCCACGTCCAAGGACCTGGGGAGCCCACGTCAACATCGAAATACCAACGAGGAAACGGATGTGAGCGAACCTTGTCACGTCGGGAAATACCGTCCTGAGTCGCATAAACGCGTGGAGCCCAAGCTCAGACCCAGATGTTTATTCTCCCCGCGCCTCCTCGTTAAGCAGAGACCTTTCTAACTGCTGGTGGGACTGCGGAGTTCTACATATCCTTAGAGGAAGGTTCCAGAACCACCGTTTACACAATTCCCAGCAAGCGGCCCCCAGGTTCCGAAAGGCTGCCCGTTCTCAGTGGCGTCAAACGCTGTGTATTTACGTTTGGATGGGAAAGGGATTAGGTTGGCCGCCTCTGGTGGTTCACGCCACCTTCAAAGCAATCGGCCTCAGGAGAGGGCTCCCAGCCCACTGCTCGCTGTGAGTCTAATCCCAGCGTCGCAGTAATTGAAGGGTGCGGGCGGTTTATGGGGATGCCGTGAGCTGAGCTTCCAACCAGCAAATGAACGGTAAGGAGCACAGGCCCCCTGCTCCCCCCAGGCCCCCCCGCCCGGGCCCCGTGGGAAAGTGCCCTCTCTTCCATTTCCAGAGCGTGAACTTTCAGTCATGTTTAGATGGTAAATTAGACAGGCGTCTATCATTGAGATGACTTTTTTTTTTTTTTTGCATTTTCCCCAAAAAACACTTGAGAACGATTTGGTGGCCAAATTGGAATAAGGAGAAAACAGAATCCAGCCGTCCAGGCCCAGCTCAGGGTTCTCAGCCCCCCACCCGCCCGAGACAGACCCGCACCTGGGACAGGTCCAGCCGCCTCCCTTAGCTCAGGTCGGCAAAATTCCCAGCGCCAGAGGAGACTCCCCTGCTCCCCAAGCTGTCTCCCCAAGTGATGGTGAAGGTGATGATGGCAACGGTGGTGATGGTGGTGGTGGTGGTGGTGATGGTGATGGTGATGATGGTGATGGTGATGATGGTGAAAGTGATGATGGTGATGATGGTGATGGTGGTGGTGGTGGTGATGGTGATGGTAATGGTGATATGGTGGTGATGGTGATGATGGTGATGGTGATGATGGGGAAGGTGGTGATGGTGATAGTGATGATGGTGATGGTGGTGATGGTGATGATGGTGATGGTGATGATGGGGAAGGTGGTGATGGTGATAGTGATGATGGTGATGGTGGTGATGGTGATGATGGTGATGGTGGTGATGGTGATGGTGGTGAAGGTGATGATGGTGATGGTGATGATAATGATGGTGATGATGGTGAAGGTGATGATGGCGACGGTGGTGATGGTGGTGATGGTGATGATGGTGACGATGACGGTGATGATAGTGATGATGGTGATGGTGGTGGTGATGGTGGTGATGGTGATGATGGTGAAGGTGATGGTGACGGTGACGGTGATGATAGTGATGATGGTGATGATGGTGGTGGTGATGGTGGTGATGATGGTGACAGTGGTGATAGTGATGGTGACGGTGACGGTGATGATAGTGATGATGGTGATGATGGTGGTGGTGATGGTGGTGATGATATGGTGGTGGTGGTGGTGGCGGTGGTGGTGGTGGTGGTGGTGGTGGTGGTGATGGTCATGGTGATTGTGATATGGTGATGATGGTGATGATGGTGATGATGATGGTGAAGGTGATGGTGACGATGATGACGGTGATGATGGTGATAATGGTGGTGATAACAGTGATGATAGTGATGATGGTGGTGATGGTGGTGGTGATGATGGTGAAGATGATGGTGACGATGATGACAGTGATGACAGTGATGATGGTGATGATGGTGGTGAATATGGTGATGATGATGATGGTGATGATGGTGATGGTGATGATGGTGATGATGGTGATGATGGTGATGATGATGATGGTGATGATGGTGATGGTGATGATGGTGATGATGGTGATGATGGTGATGGTGATGGCGGTGATGATAGTGATGATGGTGATGATGGTGATGACACAGTTTGAAGTAGAAGCTGGTGGCTCTTGCCCACAGAGGCAAGAACATTAGTAAGACTTAAAAATCTATATATTAGGAGAGGAACATGTCTGGACCAAGACGCAGAGCTCCCTCTAGCTGCTGGATGTAAAGTTACCTGCACAGAAAACGAAGACCTCCGCCCGCAGGCACCGTGGCGCGAGGCTCCCAGGGCAGCAGCTCCAGTCGGAGCGGAGGGCTGGCGCGTCTGGAGAGTCGCTCTAATCGGAGAGGATGGCTGTCTCGACTTGAAACCATGGGGATCAAACACGACAGCCTGGGTCACGCGGGCGGCTTCCGGTGGCGGGAGGAGCGCAGGCGCAGGGAGCGGCCGGGGGACCTGAGGCTGGCAGAGCATTGCACAGGTCCCGGCACAGAGCCGGAGGCGACTTCGGAGAACCTGTCCCGAGATCCACGTGCGGCTGTGGCCTTGGCCCAGGCTCACTCCCAGACACCACTGAACACGGAGGCGTGGAAAGTGTTACCTAAAGTGAGTACTGCAACGAGGATCAGTGTCAACAGGAAAATGCGCCTCACCTGGCAGGCAGGGAAGGACGTCGTGTGCCGAGACGGCCGAGGGACCGGGCCTCTCATGGCTCTGGGGGCTCTGCCCACGGCTCTTGGGGTAGCCCTTTCTTTCAGAGCTGTCTGCCTCTCCTGGTTCGACTATCCTGCGCCGGAGGACGTGGGTGCGGACAGGCGAGAGGATGCTCCTGTGGCAGAAAACGGCTCGAGTATGAATTGTGGCCGAAAGGAGGAGGGCTCTCGGCAGGTGGACATCAACCGCAGGGAGAAAACGTGGAAAACACACTATTCACCACGGCCCAAGGCACGTGTCCGTGGACTATGGTGGGTAAACAACGGCGGTCCGGCCGTAGGAAGGAATATCGCTCAGCCTGGAACATGAGGGTGATTCTGACTCCTGCCGCAGCCTGGGGGAGCCTGGAGGAGGTGCTGAGAGAAGCCAGCCACCAAAGCACACAGACTGCAGGTTCCCTGTGCTAAGGCACCGGGAGATCAAGGACACAGAGAGGCAGGGAATGCTGGGAGCCAGGGCGGCGGGGGGGAGGGAGGCCGTGCCTCACGGGACGGTGTCCGCTGGGGAGAGGCGAAGGTTCTGGAAGTGGAAGGTGGTGGTGATGGCACAGCAATTTGAACCTTTGTGCGAATGCACTGCCCCCTTAGGAATGCGCGCACTGTGAAGTGTGCGGCTTGTATTTTACCACAGTGACACCGTCTTGCTGTCCATCTCTCAGTCTTTTCACTGCTCTGGCGAGGACAGAGCATCTGCTGTAGGAACTATAGGACACGCATTTTGTGACCTCGGTGAGGCCTCGCGTAAGCGCACTGCTTTGCATTTAAAACTGGCGTCACACAATGGAATGATGAAGAATAAAATTCAAAGTTTTTATTATTTTATTAGTATTATTAACTTGATTAGCATTCATGCAGACTACCAATGATGTAAATTTTTTATTTTTTACGTAAAACCACATTAGCCTGGCTGGTGTGGCTCAGTGGTTGAGTGTCGACCTATGAACCAGGAGGTCATGGCTCAATGCCCAGCACAGGCCGGGGTGGCTGGCTCAGCCCCCAGTGTGGGGCGTGCAGGAGGCAGCTTATTGATGATTCTCTCTCATCATTGATCTTTCTCTCTCTCCCATCCTCTCTGAAAGAAATAAAAATGTATTTTTAAAAAACACACCCATTAAATAGCAAATTAAAAACACCAGGACGAGTCAGAAGGAATGACAGGCGGGACGAGGCCCCGAGACCAGGTGCCCCCCAGGCAGCAGGTGCTGGCCCGTCCCCGGACGGCACGCCCGGCAGAGCCCGGTGGCCTCTGTGGTTACGGGTTCGTGCGCTCACCGTTCACTCACTGTGCCGTGGGCACTGCCCCTTCCGCCGGGACAGGACGCAGAGATCGAGGTAGATCAGGCCGGGGAGGGTGCTGCCGGAGAGACGACAGCTCGGCTGTGTGCGGCATCTCCAGGGCGGCGCGTCACCAGCGTGGACAGTGCGAGGTCCACGGGACCCAGAGAACGTCCCTGCGCCCCAGTTTCCCTCACAAGGAAACAAAGGGCACTTGTCCAGCTCTGCCCTCCAGGATGGCCTCACCTCCCCCAGCAGGAGCCTGCCCTTCCCTGCGGGGGTGCGGGCGCCCCCGGAGGCAGCAGAGGAAAGGCCGGGCCCCCACTCCCCTGAACAAAAGCCTTTCTGGAGGTCTGTCTCTGAGATCTCGGGGCGTGAGCTCCTGCACCCTCTCTGCAGGGTAAACGGCGACATGGCCACAGTGACAGGCACAGGGCCCCGAGCCGCCCGGGTCCGCGAGAATGGGAGCCCCACGCCTCAGCGGCAGAGCCCTCCCGGCCCCCCCGTCCAGCTCTGCTCCACCCGGCCGAGGGCAGTGCTGGCCTGGCTCTGACTGGGCAATGGGAAGGGTGGGCTGGGCTGCCCCCCCCCCCCCCCCCGCACTGGCTGGGGGCAGGGAGGGCTCCACCTTCTGCAGGAACTGAGACCGGCCAGCAGAGGGCGACAGCCTCCGCCGCCCCCCAAGGCAGACAGCTGGGCTGGGGGACCACACCTGGTTCCGTCAGCAGGGGGAGGGGGCGGGGGCGGGGGAGGCTGAGCGAGGCTCTGGGGCGGGTGGGCATCCCGCTGCCCGGGAGGCCTGCTACGCCTGCCACTGTGCACACAGGTCCCTCCGGAGGCCGCACTGCGCAGGCCGAGCCCTCCAGGAGCCGGACGCAGGACAGCTCGGTGCCCACAGCCTTTGGGGGCAGGGGGGTGGCACAGGGGCGGGCGGAGTGCCCACCTGGTGTCTGCACCCCTCTGTCTAAGGGGTCAACCCACCGGCCCCTCCCAGGCTGGTTTGAGGACCCTGGGGCTGCAGGGGTGAGGGTGCTGTGGGCTGCATGGGGGCTGCAGGGGTGAGGGTGCTGTGGGCTGCATGGGGGCTGCAGGGGTGAGAGATGCTGCCGGGGGGGGGGGGCATCAGGGAGGGACTTGGACCAGGCGGCACCGGGGCAGAGCCATGGCTCGCAGAGCGAATGCAGGAAGCCGGCCGGTTTGCAGACCCTGAATCCAGTTCTTTTCCAGGTAAAACAAAATCTGCCAGGAGGCAGGCGGCGGAAGCCAGATCGGGAAGTCAGACCGGGAAAAATAATGGTACTTTGTCATCTAAGGTGGGGGGGGGGGGGGCGTTCTCCACACAAGGCCCTCGCCCCAGGCAGCGGGACTCCCCCAAGGTTACCAGCTGGGAGGGACCCCGCGGGACAAAGAGCAGCCGCCCAGAGGCACTTGTGCGAGGACAGGACCCCTGTCCACTGGGGGGGGGGGGGCCCATCAGAGCAAATGGCCACAGGGTGAGGAGCCGCTTACCCAGAGGTCACAGGTAAAGGAGTCACAGGCTGTGGGCAGCCCAGGCTTCCCTTTTCAGCTCCGCCCTTTTGCTGCTGTGTGCCCTCGAGGAAGTCGCTCGCCCTCTCTGTGCTGCAGAAGCCTCGCCTGTGCCATGGGCCACAGCTGCTCCTCACAGGTGTGGGGTGCTGGTGTGTGCGCCCCACTTGCCCTGAGGGCTTTCCGCTCCCCAGTCAGCACCCCCGCCTCACCACCCTCCCCTCCCCCAGCCTCCAGGGACGGCACAGGCCCCTCTGACCTCCCGCCCGGACGGCCGCTGCTCTCCTGTCTCCTCTCAGTCCCAGCTGTCACTCCCACAGGAAAGAGAGGACTTTGTCAAAGGGCTGCTGACAGGTGTGAGGACAGGCGGACAGCCAACCAGGGAGGCGGCTCCCCGGAAACAGGTCGATCCTCAAGGGGCGGGCCATGTGAAGATTGAAGGGATGCGGCCAGGAGCCCCCAGAGGCTGCAGAGGCGGGAAGGCCCCTCCCGGGAGCCTCCGGGGAGCTCAGGCCCTGGTTTCAGGCTCTGGCCCCAGAACGGGGAGAGCACAGGGTTCTGGAGTCTGATGGCGCTGATCAGGCCGCTGTTTCTGAGCTGGAAGCGGCAGGCCGGCCGGGCGGCGGGGTGTCAGGCAGAGGCACCCCCTCAGGTGCAGCCACGGTTGCTGGCTCCCTGGGGCAAGGGCGTCGCAAGGATACCTCCTCAAGCTCATCTCCCGGCTCCGCTGGGTCAGAAGCCAGATCCGTTCCTGGAAAATATTGCCAAGGAGTCGACGGGCCTTGGAGAAACCGGCGGTTCCTGGCGCTCCCGCTGCGAGTCCTGCTTTCAGCTGGAAACAGAGGGAAGCAGATCACCGGGAAGCGGCCTCGCCCTCGGCCCCCCTCACCTCGGCCCCTGGGCCTGGAGGAACACCTGACCCCGATCACGGAAACACCTGACACGGTGCGTTAGCTTAAGGCAGCGGTTCTCAACCTCGGCTGCACATGAGAATCACCTGGGAGTCTTTTTAAAATCCTGATTTCTGGGCCCCATCCTCTGGAAATTCTGTTTCTTTTGTTACTAATGTTGGGGCCCCGCCCCATCACAAAGAAACAGAATTTCCGGAGGATGAGGCCCGGAAACCAGGATTTTAAAGATTCCCGGGCGGTTCTCATGTGCAGCCGAGGCTGAGAACCACTGCCTTAATGCTTCCGATTGGACTGTGCTCCTCCCCAAACAAAGAGGTTGCCCTCCGAACCCCAGGACCTCAGCTCACGCCCTTATCCGGAGGAAGGTCACTGCCGGCGGGGGAGCGAGGATGGGGTCACACGGGAGGAGCCCCAAGGTGACCGGATCCTTATGAACAGCGGGGAAGGCGGACGCAGAGCGGGCGGCCTGGGGACCCCCAGGGCGGCGGCGGGCCAGGAGGAGGGAGCAGCCCAAGGGGAACGGCCCCCCCACATCCCGGGCCTGCGGGGCCTGTTCCAGGCTCAGAGGACAGCGAGGGTTCCAGGCTCTGAGGCTCGGGAAACAGGGAAGTTGGCATCCTTTTCCCAGAAGCTTCTAAACAAACACTAACAGCCGCCACACACCGTCCGGCTTCGGGACGCCTGGGGCCGGGGCCTTCTGGAGATTCCCGGCCGAGCTGGTCTGGGTCCTGCACCCGGGTGGTCCCTGTGCGCTCCGGTGGCCGGGGCCTCCTCAGTCACACGGCTGCTTCTGTTAGTGCAGGAGCCTCAGGGGCCGGGGAAGGGGCGTCGGCCAAGACGGCAGAGCGGACCGGTCACAGGGGTCGTCCGCCCGGTGGCGGGGGTCTTGTTGCACAGAACGAGCAGGAGGCTCACTCCTTCCAAAGGCTCTACAGACGTCGCCTCAGTAAACCCTCACCCCGCCCCCACCCCCGTAAGAAATATGAGCCTACTGGGCAGGTGGGGAAACTGAGGCCGGCTGAGGGCGAGTAGCCTGAGATCACAGGACAAGGGAGTGACAGCGCCATTCGGACCCACAGTCGGGCCCGGGATCTGGGGGCCTCGCCACCAAGGCCCTCGCCCGCTTCCACTCGGAACCACTGGTCACACAGCCACCGGACGATGGAGAGGAGTCGGCTGGAACACATGCCCCTGCTCTGCAGGCTTCTCCTGTGTGAGCAGAGCTGGGGAGTGAATGCTGTGGCCGCGGTGGGCGCTCGGCCTCCGATCCGGGGGTCTGTGTCCTGCCCGATTGGCCCTGCCCCTCCAGTCCCGCCCTCCCTGACCCTCCGCGTCCTCCTCTGTAAACTGGGGCACTGCTTCCCACCTGGCTGAGTTCAATAGAATATTGACGACTCAAGTAGACGGTGGGCACCCTTTAACAAAAGCTGCCCGGCAGGGGCGCTGCCTGCTGAGGGGGCACGTAGGAAGGGCGCTGCGGGCAAATCGGTGATACCATGGGGGGGGGGGGGGTGCACAGAGCTGAGGGCCAGAGGGAGGCGCTCTGTGGAGGCGGAGCAGCGCTGACAGGTGTCTATCCGGACCCCAGCTCCAGGCTTCGGCTTCAGCAGGAAACACGGGTCCGAAAAGGGGTGCTGGGTGGGGCGCACACGCTCGCTGGGTCTGAAGAGGAAATCACGTCACACGCCCGGTGAGGCCGGCTCGGCTGGGAGGGCCGTGGGGTGAGGCGGCCGCCCCTAGGCTGGAGCCCAGCATCCGGGCGGCAGGGGGGGGGGGGGGCGGGGCGGGTGCAGCCAGGCCTGGGGCGCTCTGGGCTCCCCCGGCTCTGCTGCCCCCGCCCCCGGCTCCCCTCCTCAGGGCTCCTCCACAAGGTCATCCCACCCAGCTCTGCCCGCGGCCCAGGTGGTGACCGGAACCACCGCAGCCCCTGAGGCTCAGGCTGCAGGACTGGCTGCCCAAGGCCCTGGCCCAGCCCTTCCTGGGGCTGCAGGTGGCACCAGCCTGGGCCTCCCAAGCCCTGAGGAGTGGGTGCCAGGTCCCCCCTCAGGACATCAGGGCCCCCACCCCCGCGGAGTCCCCGCTGTGCACCCGGCGCCTCCAGGGTGAATGGGCGCGCGGGGCAGGGAGGCTGCAGTGGACAGCAGGGGGGCCAGGCTGAGGTCAGCTGGAGGTCAGCGGGGGAAACTAGGGCCGGCCAGTGGGGTTCGGCTCGCGCCCCCCTCAACCCCCTCCCCGTGGTGCGCGGTCGGCCTAGGCGTCAGGGCGCGAGGGGGTGCGTGGTCGGGGCACCTCGGGGCGACGTGCGCTCCACCCTTGGGGTCCAGACCGCCCCCCGGAGCACCTGGCTGGGGTGACAGCTGGACGGGGCGACCCTCGGATGGGCGACCCGGAGGCAGTGACCCCCAAACAGTGTGACCACGGGGCACGGGGCACGGAGACCCCGACGGGGCACCCCCTGGGCGGGCAACCCTGGGCAGTGCGACCCCAGGACACTGCGACCCTGGGACGGGGCGACCCCCGATGGGCGACCTGGAACCCGGACCCGCGCGGCCTCGCGGCTGCCCAGGGCCCAGGGGCGGGGCCTGGGGCGGGGCGGAGGGGGCGGGTCCGGGGGCGGGGCGGAGGGGCGAGGACTGGGCGGGGCTGAGGGCAGGGTTGTGGGCGTGGCGTAGCGGGCCGGGGGCGGGGCGGAGGGCGGGGCGTGTAGGCGCCTTCGGCCAATCGAAGCCGGGCCTCTCCCTTGCCCCCTCCCTTGCCCCCCCCAGAGCCGCCCCAACAGCCGTGGCCCGCGGGGTTCCTCCCAGACCCCAACGGAGCGGGGGTCGCGTTCACGCCGGTCCCGGACCCCCCCTCAGCCAGCCCCGGACCGGGACCCGAACCTGGACCCCTCCCCCGACCAGGACCCTTATCCGGATCCGGACTCCCACCCGGATCCCGACCCCGACCCCGACCCCGACCCGGACGCAGACCCGGATGCAGACCCCGACCCAGATCTCGACCCGGACTCCAGCCCGGACCCCGACCCGGACTCCAGCCCGGATCCAGACCCCGACCCGCCCCCAGACCCGCTCCCAGACCCAGACCCCGGACCTGGAACCGTGAACCTGACCCAGACCCCAACGGGGACCCCGCAGGTGAGCGCGCGGGCCCCAGCGACCCGCCCAGGGACCGGGACAGGCACTGGCCGGACCGGCGGGTGCCGCTGTTCAGGGTTTGCGCCCCAGGTGCCCGCAGAGGGTTCGGGAGGCCCCGGTCCCCGCGCCAGGCCTCGCCCGGCCTCCCGCCCCTGGTCCTGCCGGCCCAGGCGGGTGCGCAGGTGCGGGGTGGGGGCGGGGCCCGGCGCACCGCCTCCTCTTTCCCTCCCGCACCGCCCCCCCAGGTGTGGCTGCGTTTGGGTTTCTGAGCCGGTTCGGTTCCAGGAGGCAAAGGGGCCGAGGCCTCTGGGGACCTCGCGGGGCTTCCCTCCCGCATGTCCTGTTCCGGGGGCGTCTGCGCTGGTTTCTAACCCCCCCCCCCAAGCCTCGGGGGAGACACGTGGACGGAGGGCTGCCCCTACGGGAGCAATCCCCGAGGACTGACCCCCCAACCCCCCAGGACTGACCCCCAATCCCCGAGGACTAACCCCCAATCCGCCAGGACTGACCCCCAATCCCCCAGGACTAACCCCCAATCCCCCAGGACTAACCCCCAATCCCCGAGGACTAACCCCCAATCCCCCAGGACTGACCCCCAATCCCCGAGGACTAACCCCCAATCCCCCAGGACTGACCCCCAATCCCCCAGGACTAACCCCCAATCCCCGAGCACTAACCCCCAATCCCCGAGCACTGACCCCCAATCCCCCAGGACTAACCCCCAATCCCCGAGGACTAACCCCCAATCCCCCAGGACTGACCCCCAATCCCCCAGGACTAACCCCCAATCCCCCAGGACTGACCCCCAATCCCCCAGGACTAACCCCCAATCCGCCAGGACTGACCCCCAATCCCCCAGGACTGACCCCCAATCCCCGAGGACTGACCCCCAATCCCCCAGGACTGACCCCCAATCCCCCAGGACTGACCCCCAATCCCCGAGGACTAACCCCCAATCCCCGAGCACTGACCCCCAATCCCCCAGGACTGACCCCCAATCCCCGAGGACTAACCCCCAATCCCCCAGGACTGACCCCCCAATCCCCGAGGACTAACCCCCAATCCGCCAGGACTGACCCCCAATCCCCCAGGACTGACCCCCAATCCCCGAGGACTAACCCCCAATCCCCCAGGACTGACCCCCCAATCTGCCAGGACTGACCCCCAATCCCCCAGGACTGACCCCCAATCCCCCAGGACTGACCCCCAATCCCCGAGGACTCACCCCCCAATCCGCCAGGACTAACCCCCAATCCCCCAGGACTCACCCCCCAATCCGCCAGGACTGACCCCCAATCCCCCAGGACTGACCCCCCCAACTCCCGAGGACTGACCCCCGCCCCCCAAGCATGGCGGTGGTGGGTGTGGGGGGCTGTGCGGGGCGGACAGAAAGCACAGAGGACATCATAAGCAGAGGCGCTTTCCTTTGTTGGGAAGTGAGGCTGCAGCCGGAGGGTCCTGAGGGAGGGGGTGTGGGTTGAGGGGGGAGGGGTGTGGGTTGTGGGGGGTGGGGGTGTGGGTTGTGGGGGGAGGGGGGTGGGTTGTGGGGGGAGGGGTGTGGGTTGTGGGGGGAGGTGGTGTGGGTTGAGGGGGGAGGGGTGTGGGTTGAGGGGGGAGGGGTGTGGGTTGTGGTGGGGAGGTGGTGTGGGTTGTGGGGGGAAGGGGGTGGGTTGTGGGGGGAGGGGGTGTGGGTTGAGGGGGGAGGGGTGTGGGTTGAGGGGGGAGGGGTGTGGGTTGAGGGGGGTGGGGTGTGGGTTGTGGGGGGGGTGTGGGTTGTGGGGGGAGGGGGTGTGGGTTGAGGGGGGAGGGGTGTGGGTTGTGGAGGGGAGGGGGTGTGGGTTGTGGGGGGAGGGGTGTGGGTTGTGGGGGAAGGGGTGGGGGAGGGGGTGTGGGTTGTGGGGGGAGGGGGGTGGGTTGTGGAGGGGAGGGGTGTGGGTTGTGGGGGGAGGGGTGTGGGTTGTGGGGGGAGGGGTGTGGGGGGAGGGCGGTTTCCACCTGCTGGACTTCTCCTGGGACCCGTGGGTGGGGCCGTGCTGGGAGCCCACAGCACTCCTGGGCCCTTTCTGAGAACCCTCCGCCGAAAGGGCAGAGACCAAGAGTGAGCTGGTCCCAGACCCTCTCCCAGTTCCCGGTCGGTGGGCAGCGGGAGGAGCCGGCAGAGGGGAGCCGGCCCGGCTCTGGGGTGGCCTCTACCTGGGGGGCAGGCTCTGTGGTCACAGCCCTCCCCTCCCTGCTCACTCCTCTGGGCCCCGGTGGCCGGTGGCCGGGACCAGGTGCCAGGAAGCCCGGAGCCCAGCCACCTGCAGAGCCAAGGGCAGGCCTCCTGGGCTCAGGGGGGCATCTGTGTGGACAGGGGCTGGGGGCAGGCGTGAGGCCCGGGACCCGGACCCAGAGGCCAGGCCTGGGTGGAGGCGCTCGGGGCACCGGCGAGAGCGGCCTCTCAGAGAAGCAGCGCCATGGGGCTGAGTCGCCAGGTGCTGGTCCCGCGCCTGCCCTGGTCCCGCAGGGGATGAGGGGTGCGAACTGGAACCTCAGGACACCCAGGCCCCAGACGAGGCCGAGGCAGGTGGGGCCGCCGCGCTCCGGGCTGGGCTGCCTGGCGGGGCCCCTCCCGTTAGCAGGGACTGGGTGCCGGCTCCTCAGTGTGCGCCGCCCCGACCGGGGCCTGGAGCGGTTCCGGGTTTCGTTTCTCCTAGAACACGGTGCCCGAGACGTGGCTGCTGGTTCTGAGGGGCTCTGAGCAGCCGGGCCAGCTGGGTGGGGTGCGGAGTCAGCGGGGAACCGCCTGGCTAAGGAGCCTCCAGCACGTCCTCACGCGTGGGTTTCAGCCCCACCCGGGGTCAGCATGTGGCGTGGTTTTCCCGCAGGTGGACGTCGCACACGCGCTGTCGATGGGGACAGAGCTGTGTCTGCGTGGACAGGGCCTGGCGCTGGCTCTGAAGGCGCGGTGCTCTCAGAATGGCTCCCCTGCGCCGGTTGAAGGATCGTCCTTGGCAGAATTCCACCTTCTGCTTTCCAACACGGGACTTGCAGGCGGCTCAGGCCCCTGCTCTTAGGGGCGGGACCCAGGCCTGGGCTGGCCCGGAGCTCAGCTCTCCCTCCTGCCCTGGGGAACCGGTGCTGCTGTGACCTGGGCACCCAGCGGGGAGGGACAGGGGGCGCAAGGTGGGCCAGGCCCCTGCGGGGGCCCCGACTGCCCCTCCCTGCGCCACCCCCACCCCCACAGCCCGGCTCCCGCAGCCCGGCCTCCACCAGCCCCCACCGGCCGGGACATGCGCCAGACCGGCACCTGGCGCCTCAGGCTGCGGGAGGCCTGGCAGGGGCTGGTGAGAGCGGGCCAGCTGCACGGGAGGCCGCTCGGAGCCGGGCAGGCCCCGGAGCCAGTGCTCTGGGAAGCAGCGCGGCCTCGCGCCCAGGACCCGCCCCGGGAGGACGGGCTCTCACTCCCCGGCGGCTCTCACCTCCTCTGGGCGCCCTCGCGGGCCCCGGTGATGGTGGCCTCAGCCAGCGGCCCCTCATGGAACCGGCTGCGGCCCCTGAACTGGGGGCAGCACAGGAGCTGCGCCCCCTCCCCAGGAGGCCTGAGGGTCGCCCTCGTCCCACGGCCTGTCCGTCCGCCCCCTGGAGGTCCTCCCGGGTCACTGTTAAGCCGGGTCGCTAGTAACCGGACACACCAGTCCCTGGTAAGAGGTGCTCCCACTGGCCCTGAGGCCTCCCCCTCTTCCTCCCCAGGCCTGGCTGGATCCGCTCTGCCATCTGCCCCCCAGCCCAGGGGCCCTCCCGCCGGACGCACCGTCCAGTTAGACCTCGGCTTCCTGAGACGTGCGGCCCTCGTCCTGTCTCTCCTGGGATGAGCTCGCTGGTGTCCATCGCCGGCTGGGACATGCGCCAGACCGGCACCTGGCGCCTCAGGCCGCTGGTCCCCGCGATCGGCTCTGCTGTCGCTTGAACTAGTGACCAGCAGGAATGGTGGTGTGTGTAGTTTTTTTAAAAAACTTTAACTGACAGTGTTGGTCTGAAGTTCATCCATCCTTTAAGTTGTTCTGTCCCCCTGTCCCCTGTCCCCCTGTTCCCCTGTCCCCTGTCCCCCGTCCCCCTGTCCCGCTGTCTCCCTGTCCCCTGTCCCCCTGTCCCGCTGTCCCCATCCTGCTGTCCCCAGCTGAGACCCCGTCTCAGCCTCACTCGAGGCAGCTGCCTGGAGCTGGCCGGGGCTGCAGAGCTGTGACCCCCGTCATTCACCCGTGAGCCAGGCACCTGACCTCCCTCACAGCCCCCGGACCGCTCCCAGGTCAGAGGTCAGGCAGCCGGTGGGGACCGGGTCTGCACCCACAGCCCAATGCAGCCTCGCAGACGGGATGCGCCCCCAGCGTGTGGCCCCCACGCCTGGCTCAGCCTTTGCCAAAACCCATTTTACTTCGTGAAGCGTGTCTGTTCTCAGCGGTGGGTCCCCACGAGTCCAGGTGCTGGGACGGCGTGGGGCCACAGTGCGGGCACGCGGTCAGTGGGTCCAGCGAGGGCCTGGCGGTCAGTGGGTCCAGCGAGGGCCTGGTGGTCAGTGGGTCCAGCGAGGGCCTGGCGGTCAGTGGGTCCAGCGAGGGCCTGGTGGTCAGTGGGTCCAGTGAGGGCCTGGCGGTCAGTGGGTCCAGCGAGGGCCTGGTGGTCAGTGGGTCCAGCGAGGGCCTGGCGGTCAGTGGGTCCAGCGAGGGCCTGGCGGTCAGTGGGTCTAGTGAGGGCACACGGTCAGTGGGTCCAGCGAGGGCATGGTGGTCAGTGGGTCCAGCGAGGGCCTGGTGGTCAGTGGGTCCAGCGAGGGCCTGGCGGTCAGTGGGTCCAGCGAGGGCCTGGTGGTCAGTGGGTCCAGCGAGGGCCTGGCGGTCAGTGGGTCCAGCGAGGGCCTGGCGGTCAGTGGGTCCAGCGAGGGCCTGGTGGTCAGTGGGTCCAGCGAGGGCCTGGTGGTCAGTGGGTCCAGCGAGGGCCTGGTGGTCAGTGGGTCCAGCGAGGGCCTGGTGGTCAGTGGGTCCAGCGAGGGCCTGGTGGTCAGTGGGTCCAGCGAGGGCCTGGTGGTCAGTGGGTCCAGTGAGGGCACACGGTCAGTGGGTCCAGTGAGGGCACGGCGGTCAGTGGGTCCAGTGAGGGCCTGGTGGTCAGTGGGTCCAGTGAGGGCCTGGTGGTCAGTGAGTCCAGCGAGGGCCTGGCGGTCAGTGGGTCCAGTGAGGGCACACGGTCAGTGGGTCCAGTGAGGGCCTGGCGGTCAGTGGGTCCAGCGAGGGCCTGGTGGTCAGTGGGGACTGAGAGGGCCTGGTGGTCAGTGGGGACTGAGAGGACGTGTGGCAGCATTAAACTTCTTACTAAAGGAACTGAAGGAGGTTGGTGCTCCTGTCGCTGAGGTGTGGGAGGGGAGTGGGGAGCTCAGGGCCTGTCTGTCTGTCCATCAGGTCAGTCCTCTCCACACAGCGGCTGCTGGTGCTGCTGCTGCTGCTGCTGCCTGAACCCACCCCTGGGCCTGTTGACAGCTCACTGCTTCCTTCGACCCTAAATTAGCAGGTGGTGGCCAGGCTGGAGGAGGAGGAGGAGGAGGAGGAGGAGGAGGAGGGAATGCAAAGAATCTGGTCTGGGCTGAGCTGAAGGGGAGGAGCCAGGGCAGCGGGAGGGGCCCCCCTGTAATTAACTGGTCACTCCTTCCCCTCCCTCCTGCCGTCCAGCACCTGGAAGGACAGACAGGGAGTGACCCAGGGTCCTCTGCTGCCCCAGCTACCGGAGCTGTGACCGTGGGGGGGAGGGGGGCTCAGGCAGCAGCTCCCATGTCCCCCTGGAGCGGGGCCCCAGGCAGGGTGCACCCCACTGTGAACAGCTTCTGCCTTCAGCAAGGCCCCGCCCTGCAGCCTCAGTGTCATCTCTACCGGAGTTCCTGGCTTGGCGAGGAGGGGGGACCATCCAGGACTGGGGACCAGCCCCCCGCCCTGCAGCAGGGGAGCCCAGCTCACACCCAGCTCAAGCTCCCTCCGCCCACACCTTTGTGCTTCTGCCCCACGCAGCCCCCAGCTCTGGGTTCCCCATGTCTGGGGCCACATTTCACACCCTGTAGGGAGGGCACAGCGCCGGGGTGGAGGCTGAGGAGGCTGGGCAGGTGAGGGTTGCGCACCTCTACCCTGCGAGGCCGGGTCAGGGGCGGGGCTGGTGGTGGGAGCTGGCCGTCCCCGGCCCCGCACGGGCTCCAGGTCACCGAGCCCCGAACTGGGCAGCTGGATCCCCAACTCAGGCGCTGTTTCTGAAACGGGTGCAGGGGAGGGTGAAAGGGTGGACGCGTGTTAGCAGCTGGGCAGGAGGGGCCGCAGTGACAGGCAGCCCAGGGCGCTGTCCTGAGGCCCCGCCACCTGCACACACAGGCACACGCACGCATGCACACGCACATTCACGTGCACGCACACAGCACGCACGCGTGCTCACACGCACCTGCTGGGAGGGCCACTGCTCTGGCTGACGCATTTCGCACCGTCCACTGAAGGGCTGTCTGAGTGTTTCTGCTGTTTTATAACTTAACACGTATGTTAACAGCTCACTGAGGTCTGAGCTACCTGCTCTGGCACATTTACGTCAACGACAGGACGCGTTTTAGTAAATGTCTGACGGGACGTCCCCGCGTCCCCACACGGACCCTTGGACCTGCCGTGGGGCCCTCCAGCCGGGCAGCCGGGCCGCCCCCCCTGCCCCCCCCCCCCTGATCCCGGGGTCGCCTTTCTGGGCGGCTCCTGGCTCCTGCAAAAGGCGGAGTGGGCAGCTCCTCCCTGGCCCGCGATGGTTTTGAGATTCGTGCACGTCAGTACTTTGCGCCTCTTTATTGCTGGATGGCTGTCCCACGTCGTCCCGGGGACCTGGACTCTGGCCGCTGGGGCTGAGGGCCGGGCATCCAGGAGGAGAACTGGGCAGAGAAGAAACCTCAGGTGACCATGCGTGAGGCCGGGACCGGGTGAGGACCCGCCTCCCCGGCTCCTCCCAGACGTGAAACCGCACGTGCAGCCAGGCTGCCCCAGGCGTCACGTTCCCAGGAGGGAAGCTCTGCCGCCTCCACCAGCCGGGACAGCGGTGCCGGGGGCAGGTGTGCGAGCCGAGGGGCCCTGAGCCTCCAGGACGTGAGCGCCCCCTGACCCGGGGGCCCTCCCTGGCCGGGACTCACCTGCCGGCAGGAAGTGAGCATCAGTCCCTGCTCTCGGTCCCGGGGGCCGCCCACTCTGTGTCCCCTCCCCCCATGCCCCGTGTGTCTGCGTGGGCGTGGGCGTGGCCGTGGCACCTGCTCCCTCACCCCTGCCGTGTGCGGGCGCCTGAGGAAGGAGTGGCCACTGCCGGCTTTTACGGCGGAAGCGCTGGTGACCTTCAGTCCGTGGCCACAGGCCGCCACGCCGGTGGTTTCAGGGGACACGGGAGCTGGGACACACGAGGGCGAGGCCGTCCTCTGGTGGTTTTGCCTTTTTCAGAGTCGTTAGGCTGCCGGCTCACAGGACCACGTCAGAGGAATCGCTTTGCATTCAGCCGAGGGAAGAGGACAGGGCTGGGCCTCCCAGGTCCCAAGTCTGCAGGGCAGCCCGGGGGAGCCCTGAGTCTGAGCGGAGCTGGGGCAGGAGGAGGAGCAGGAGGAGGGGCAGGAGCGAGGAGAGCTGTGCACACCCTCTCACCACAGGGCCAGACCCCGGCAGCAGGAGGCCTGTACCTGCCGCGGGCTCTCGCACAGGGTGGGCGGGAAGTGACCGGGAAGTGACCAGGGGCCCAAGAGCGGGGCTGTCAGCTTGGCCCGCAGGGGACGGTGTTTCGGGGCGGGGTGGCCACGGCGCTGGCTCACTTCGCTGGGTGACCGTGCGCGGGAGGCTGGGAGGGTGGGTCCTACTGCCCCTCCAGCCCCTCCGGTGCCTCGCAGTGGCCCTGGTCCCGGCATCGGCGCGGCCCTCTCCTGTCCCGAGAGGAGGCGTGGTCGGGAGTCGGGGGGGCGGGGTGCGGGGGGAGGCCCAGCGAGTGTTTATTTGCATTCCAATCGCGCTGCTCACAGCCCAGCATTTACAGCCCGGACCCTGGCCCTGCCCTCGTCCTCCCCCAGCCAGGAGCTCCCCACAGCACCCCGTCTTGGGAAGCCTGCAGCTGGGTGAGTTTGGGGTCCGTGCACCTCAGCTGTGGCCGGACGGAGGGGGAGGGCCCGTCATGTGGTGGCTCATGTGGCCGTCCCTCCGGGTGGACGCAGACCATGGCTGCTGGGCCCGCCCTGCCGTCCTGACCGCTGTCTCCTGCAGGAGCAGCCCTGGCCGGAGAGATGGCCGTGGAGGGCAGGGACGTGCTGGTGCTGCTGCCCACGCAGGAGCGGCTGCGGCTGGTCATGGGGGTGAGCGCTGGGGAGGGGCTGGCTGGGGGGCCGTGGGGTGAGCAGGGGCCGTGGGGGGCCGTGGGGTGAGCAGGGGCCGTGGGGGGCCATGTGCTCATTGCCCTCCCCCCCGACTGGATCCTGTCACATTGTTGTTGGTCCTCACCTGGGGGTGGTTTTTCCATTGACTTTTAGAAAGAGAGGGAGGGAGGGAGGGAGGGAGGGAGGGAGGGAGGGAGGGAGGACGAGAGAGAGACATGGATGTGCTTCCACACGTGATCCAACCTGCATGCCCTTGGCCAGGCCCCGAACCGCTCAGCCCTGGTCTCAGGAGGGGCCTGCGATGGGCGGGGTCAGGGCCCAGCAGGGGCTCCCGGGGGCACCACAGTCCGCACCTGCCAGCCCGGGGTGGAGCGATCGCCCCTGATGAAGGCGGGGGCCTCCCCCCCGGGTTCTCACAGGCTGCCCTGGGGGGGGGGGGCTGGTCTTCAGTCACCAGGACCTGAGCGCTGGCTGTGGTCATGGAACAGCCTGGCCAGCCCCACCCCTCCTGCCCTGAGCCGCCCCTCTTGCAGGTGCAGGCCACAGGGTGGGAGCTGTTCAGGCAGGTGTGTGACGAGGCCGGCATCAGGGAGCCCCACTTCTTCGGCCTCTGCGTGGTCAGAAGTGAGTCAGCTCTGCCGGGGACCCTGACCTCCGACCCCACCGGGGCCGAGTCTGAGGGATCGTTCCTGCTCTCCCGGCCCCGGGAGCCCCGTCTGCTCCCAACTCCCGCTTCCGGACCCTGGCTGCTCGGTACCCGGCACCGCCTCAGCCCTGGGCTGGCCAGGCGGGACCCAGGGCCCCCCCCGTGCACTTGTCGCCTCCCACCAGGACGCGGCCCCTGCCCGGAGGGCTCCCTCCTCGGAGTCCGGCTCTGAGTGATTTCAGACGTGGCTCCCGGGCCTGAGCGGCCGCGGTGTCGCGGCAGCAGCTCCTCCCTCTCTGCTTCCCCTTTCAGACAACGAGTACCTGTTCATGGACCTGGAGCAGAAGCTCGGCAAGTACTTCTCCAAGGACTGGAGCCGGGAGCGGCCGGAGGTGCGAGGGCTGGGCGGGGTCCCGCTCTGCCCCCGGCCGCCCGCTGCCCCTCGTCCCGGTGCGTCCAGAGGCAGCCAGCGGGCTGGCGGCCCGGCTGCTAAGACCGGGGCTGAGCACGTGGCAGGCGACTCCTGGCGCGTCCACTCTCACCGTCCGCGTGGCCCTCTGCTCGCCCCCACAGGGCAGGAGGTCCAGGGCCCCCTTTGTGGCCTTCCTGCGGGTGCAGTTCTACGTGGAAGACGGGCGGCTGATCAGGTACGTGCAGGCCAAAGGGGTCCCCAGAGCGTGGAGGCCCCGCCGGGCCAGGCTGTCCTGTCGAAACCATGGGGCTGCGACCTCGGGGGCACAGCAATCCTTTGTGACGGGGTCCGTGAGGCCGCGTGAGAAGCGTGGGCTGTCAGGCGGGTGGGTTTGTTCTCTGGGCGGGGTGTGGGCAGGCACGGGGGGTTTGAGGTTTCTGCGTCCGGGGCAGCGGAGCCGCCCTCACCCACCCGCCCCCCGCCCAGCACCCGGACGGGCCGGCACCTGTACTACTGCCACCTGCGGGAGCGGGTGCTGCGGTCCCAGGGCACCCACTGCGAGGAGGCCTACTTCCTGCTGGCGGCCTACGCGCTGCAGGCTGACCTGGGCAACCACCGGGCCCGCGCCCACGTGGGGCGCTACTTCGAGCCCCAGGCCTACTTCCCGCAGTGGGTGAGGTGTGGCGTGGGGGCGGGGACCGCCGGGGCGGGGGGCGGCCGTGGGGGGGCAGGAGGGCCTCACGGCCTCTGCTCTGTGGTCAGATCATCGCCAGGAGGGGCAGCGCCTACCTCCTCAGGCACGTGCCCGCCCTGCACCGCGAGCAGCGGGGCCTGCGCCCCGGGGAGGCCGAGCTGCGCTACATCCGGGAGGCCTGCCGGCTGGAGGACGTGCCCGTCCACTTCTTCAGGCTGTTCAAGGTCCTGCCGGCACCGCGGGGAGAGGGGCTCAGGCCTGTGGCTGCCCCGGGCGGGGGGGGGGGGCCAGATGCGTGGCCACGGGGTGGGTGACACTGGCCCCGGGACCGGGACCCTCAGTGTGCGGGTGGCCCTCGTGGTGGAGCTGCTCCTGGCGGCGTGGCCTGGCCCCGGGAGCCGTCGCCGCAGGGAGGGTCCGTGTCCACGTCCGGGAACCAGCCAGGGAAGGGCCCTCCCACAACGAGGCCGCCCCACACTGAGCCGGGACAAGGGGCTGCGGGGGAGAAGTCACTGCAGCGCGTGTCCCGGCAGCGCGTGTCCTAGGCACTGTGTGTCCGGGCAGCTCGGCGCTCTCTCTGGGGAGTGAGGACGAGGCCTGTCAGCGGGGAGAAAGTCAGAGAGAGGAGGCAGGAATGGGGTCCGGATCTTGCCTCCAGGGAGGGAAACGGAGGGGCTGGGGGACCCTGCTTGTCTCTGGGGAGCCCCCTGACTTCCCATAAGGGGCCTGACCTCTGACATGGGTGTCCTTTTAGGATAAGAAGGAAGAAAGACCTACCGTTGTCCTGGGACTGACCCTCAAAGGAATGCAGGTCTATGAGGTGAGGGGTGGAGCCCCCAGAGACACCCCCCAGGGCTGGTGCCCCGTCGCCGGCCGACCCGGCCCCTGTGCCCTGCAGGAGGTGAACCACACTCCGCAGCTGCTCCACGACCTGCCCTGGCCCCGCATCGGGAAGCTGGCCGTTCTGGTGCGAGTCTGCCGGGTCTGGTTGAGGGGGACGGGTCTCAGCCCCGGGCCCAGGGGGGCCGCTCACGCTTGTCCAGTGTCAGCCATTTACCGGGCCCTCCGTCCTCCACCGTCCCGGCGCGGTGCCCAGGCTGGCCCCCGACAGCTCTGGCTCCCAAGGGGGCGAAATAAAGAGAACGAGGAGGAGGCAGAGACGCATGGCTGGCCAGCCGGCTTCCAGACACCCCACCCCCCACGTCCCAGCCCCTCAGGCCCCGGGGCCAGCACTCGGGGCGAAGGGCAGGTGGGCTCTGAGGCCTGGGGTCCGTCCAGGGACGTGCACCCCCCCCCCAGCCCCAGGGGAGTGTCGGGACTTTTCATAACCTCGAGCGGCGCCCCGCTTGCCTGTGCCCCTAAACACACGCGTGCCCGTGGGATTAGATGTGCCAACAGGAACCACGGCCGTCGCCCAGGGTGGGTCTGGCCGCGGGCTCACACGCTGCCCCTGCGGTCCTGGTCCTTGTCGATCCACCTCCTCCTCCTCCAGGGGAAGAAGTTCAAGATCCGGCCGGACGGGCGGCCCGCGGCCCGCAAGCTGGAGTTCTACACGGGCTGCGCCGCCCGCGCCCGCCACCTGCTGCGCCTGCTCCGCGCCAGCCACCAGCTGCACCTGGCCCTGCGGCCCGTGCTGGCGCAGCTGCGGCTGGAGGAGGCGCGAGGTGGGCGCTGCCCTCCGCCCCCTGCACCCCCACCTCCACCGTCCGGCCCTGTCATCTCCGGGCCTGGGGCGTGGGCGTGGCCTCCTGGCAGGCGTCCCCCCAGGAGGATCTGGTCGCCGGGTGGTGATCCCCGCCTCCCGCCCCCGGTGGGGAGCCCAGTGCAAGGGGGGCCGAGGGGTGCGAGTGCGTGAGCGCGTGTGTGCGTGCATGTGCCTGTGTGCGTGCATGCGTGTGCACTCCTGCTCGCGTGTGTGGCTGCTCAGCGGTCCCTCACACATGATGTGAGCTCCCGGCCCTGTGTGGGTTCACCAGTTGTGACACATCCCACCGGTGGCCCGGCTGTCGCCGTGGACAGGCAGAGCCCCCGTCTCCGGCAATCCTTCCCCCCACGCACTGCGTCTCCCGGGACCTCCATCAGACGAGGCGGCACCTCCATCCCCAGCGCTCACGTCGGCTTCCCTGCCGCCCCTCCCTGCAGAGAAGAAGTGTTACCGGGAGACGTACATCAGCGACACGCCGGAGCTGGGCCTGCGCCCCGCGGGCCACTGGGACAGCGGGGACAGCAGGGGCCGCAGCCAGCAGCTCCCCCACCGCCTCTCACTGCTCTCGGCCGACAGCCACGGCAGCTCCCACGCGTCTGGCGTGGAGCCTGGGGAGATGTCAGTGGATGAGCCCTCCGGGCCCACAGCCCTCCCCGGGGAGAGGGCGTCCTGCGGCTCCAGCCTCAGCCCCAGCAGCGGAGACACAGCGGGTGGCAGTGGAGGCCGGCCGGGGCACGAGGGGGACACGCAGGACCCGGGGCACCGGGGGAGCGGTGAGCGAGCCCTCAGCCAGCCGAGCAGGGTCGCAAGGTCGCTGCGCGGAGGCAGGACCGCGGGGCCGGGGCTGGGACAGGAGGGGCCTGCGGGGGTGGTGGGCGGCGGCGGCAGTGGCGGTCCTCCGTCCTCTTTGCTGCTGACCGCAGAGGCCTCGGCGCGCAGGACCCCGCTGGCCACACCCTCCTTTAGGTGGGCCGCGCGTGCCCAGGTTCCTCCCCTCCACCTGCACTGGCTTCAGTCACAGTCCCCACAGCGCTGTGACCAGTCACCACGGCGGGGCCTGGCCAGCGGCTCCTTGGGCTCAGGGCGCTTCCGCCGTGGGTCCTGGGTGTGTGCCCGAAAGTGGCGACTGCGGGGACCAGCCTCAGGGCCTGCCCACCAAGGGCCACCTGGGGTCACCCAGGCCCACCCAGGGTCACTCAGCATCACCAGGGCTGCCGGGGGCGAGGACCACCGGGCCCCCAGGGTTTGGGGCAGCCGTCCACGGGGCCAGAGCTGTCCGCCTGCTCACACCCCTCCCTCCCTTGCAGCCTCTGGCCCCCGGGCGGTGGTGCGGGTCACGCTGGTCAGCATGAGGGGCTGGAGCACCGAGGCCCTACACCAGGTACGCCCCGACCCCCGTGGCCCAGTCCACCCATGGGGCCCAGCGTCCCCTAGGCCCAGTGCGGCCCTGTCCACCTGCACCACCACCGTCCCCAACTGTGGGTGCCCACGGGTGCGGGGGCAACTCCACCTGCAGGAGCAGGAGGCCAGGCCAGGGGTTCCGGGTGCCCAGGCGGGGGGGGGGGGCGGGGGACAGGGGGGTCCAGGCCTGGCTGGGAGCTGGCCTGGGGGAGATGCCCTGGGAGGAGGAAGGACGTGGAGGGAGAGAGAAGCTGGCCAGAGACCCGGGTGGGGTCTGCCCGCGTGGCTGGGGCCCCGCCCCGGGTCTCTGAGGTCAGGCCTCCCTGCGCTGAGCAGGTGGCCCCAACAGGCCCGAGAGCAGCTCAGCAGGACCCCAGCCTGGACGGGACCAGGGCAGCTCAGAGCCGGGCCCCTGTGGCTCCTCCCGCGGGAGGGCTGCTCCTCACCCCGAGATGCTCCCAGACTGAGCTCATTCCTCAACTCCCCGAACCTCAGCAGAGACCCTGGTCCGATTGGTTAAAACAGAAACGAGAAAACCAGCCTCGGCCCGGCCCCTTGGAATGGGGTGGGTCGGCCTTGGGGAGGGGCCGGGCTCCCCACCGAGACCCCAGCTCCCCCTGGCGGGACTCCATCCCGCAAGGGTCCCCCGAGACGGACAGGAGTGGGCGGACCCCTGCCACTCACCCGCTGCCCGGGGACAGTGGGGGTGCAGGGCTCGGTGGGGGTCTGGGGGGGTTGGGGGGCTCAGCATTAGGGGGGCGGGTCAGATGGGGGAGCCGCCTCCCACGGGCTGCGACAGAGCAGGACTCCCCTGGGTCTCCCCGCAGATCCCGGGGGCGGCCCCCCGCCACGCCCACGCGGACCCGCTCACCCGCAGCCTGGAGGACCTGCGCCCGCGCCCCGCCCCGCGCGCTGCCCGGAGGCCCGTGCCCGCCCCGCGCAGCTGCCCCCGCGGCGTCGCGCCGGACCCGGGGCCCACGGCCCGCCTCTCCCTGGACCTCACGGGGGACCCGCGCCTGGAGGAGGTCGCGGTGTAGCCCCGCGAGGCTCGGTCCGCCCACGCACCGGCTCTGCGCGGCTCAGGGGCAGGGGCTGCTCACAGGGAGGCCCGCCCCGCAGCCAGCTCGGTCCACGGGGTGCGGCCCCGCCGGCCGCCAGCCTGACCCCCTCCTGTGCCCGCGGGGCCACCGGGGTCTCGGCGCCTCCTGTCGCGGTCGCGGTCACGTGTGGAGCGGACTCTGACTCGGCGCCGGCGGCGAAGAGCAGGCCCCGCTCGGGACACGGGGGCGAGTGGAGCTGGGCCTGTCCCGGGAGGGACCCGGGTTCCCTCCGCACGGACCCGCGTGGGCTCCGCCAGGCTCCCAGGCCCCTCCGCGGGCCTGGCCAGCTCTGTCCCCCAGACCCCCGGCGCCTGCCCCGTGCGCAGCGGTGTGGCCCCGGCCCCGCAGGAGCGCAGGGCGGTTCCGGGACACGCCTGGCTCTGCAGACCTCCCCTCAGCCTGGCTCCCCTGTGGCTCCCGGGCCTCCCCCCCCCCCCCCAGCCCAGCACCTGCACCCACACCCCGGCCGCCTCTCCGCTGAGCGGACCTGTCCGCCGCCGTCACGCGGCCTGAGTGCGTTCAGGTCGCTGGGAGCCGTCCCGCACGGCGGGTCCCGGACGCCATCGGGCTCCCCATGCTCTGCGCCTGCAGCCAGGGAAGCCTGCACGGGGCCCTCTGCCTGCTGCCCGCTGCCTGCGCCTCCCGCCCCCCTCGCCGCCACCAGAGGGCGCTGGCGGCACGCGCTGGGCCTGGGCATGGGGGGGAGCGGGGGGGGGGGGGGCTGGACTCGGGGTGGGGGGGCGCCTGGCAGCTCAGGGCTGTGGTCTCTGACCCGCCTCTGTGGGTGCAGACCGAGCTCCCCCTCATTCCTAACCCACCCCCTGGTTGAAGGTGCCAGCGCCAAGGGCCACGGGAGCGGGGCCCAGCGCGTCCCCCCCCCCGCGGACTGAGGAGCAGGGCGGGCCCTGAGGGCCCCATTTCTGTCCTTCCCCCGGCCTGTGGGCGGACATGGAAATGGTGTCCCCTAACCGCGGGAACCTCTGGTTGTCAGGGAGAGTGCGGCCGGGCCTGTCCCTAACCCTCCCAGGGTGGCCGCCCTGCCCGTCCCGCACCCCCCACCCCCCAAGTGCCAGCCCAGCTCCCAGTGAAGGGGTGGAGGGGTAGAGGGGGGCGGCCCACCCCTCGGGAGGGCGGAGGCTCCTTGGAAAAGCCAGAAAGAGAACCTCGCCCGGCCGGGTGGCTCAGTGGGTGAGCGTCGACCTATGAACCAGGAGGTCACAGTTCCATCGGTCGGGGCACATGCAGGGCTGTGGGCTTGGTCCCCCGTGCGGGGCGTGAGGAGGCAGCCGATCCGTGACTCTCTCATCACTGATGTTTCTGTCTCCCTCTCCCTTCCTCTCTCTGAAACCAGTAAGAACATATTTTTAACAAAATAAATAAAAGAGCATCTTTTCCTTTTGTGTCCAAAGGTCTCGTAGGCAAAATGTATCTCAGGAAACTGGGTCTGAACCGCGGGGAACGGGTGGCTCCCGGCCCCCGAGGAGTGGTGAGCGCTGGGTGACGAGGCGTGGCCCTCGGCTGTGGGTGCACCTGGCAGCCCACGCTCTCCCTCACACGTGTCCCTGTGGCTGGAAGGAAGGCCACCAGGTCCCTCTGGACGCCCAAGAAGCAGGTGGTGGCTCGGGAAAATGTAGGCAGAAATGACCCACCCCCCAGCCTGGCTGGCCAGGTTTGGACAGAGGTCAGAGGTCAAGCCCGTGGATCTAGACTTAAGGACCGCCGAGGGCTCGTTCAGCGCCACGCCTGGGCCAGCCTGCAGGGCTTGCTGGGGCCTGGGCCTGGATTCCGGGCGCTGCCGTGGCTGCTGTCCTGCTGGCGTGGGACTTAACAGGGAGCCGGGGCAGTTTGGTTTGGCAGGAGCTGCCAGGGCAACCTGGTGTGGGGGGGGGGTCCCCAGGATATTCCCAGTGTCCCAGCCACAGGCCCAGGCCCAGAGTGCACCTGGGACCAGGCAGCTCGTGTGTGAACTCGCGTCCCACGCCCGCGGCCTGGGTCCCCGGCCTGACCGGCTCTTAGAGGCAGACTCTGGAGACAGGACACTCTTCTCCAGAAAAGCGCTCGCCGTGCCTGCCACCGCCCACCCCGGGGTGAGGATGGAGGACGGGCCTCATCCAGAACCGGGGGGCAGACAGGTCCCCGCCCAGCGGCCAGGTGTCCCCATGGGGCCCGGGGACTTGGAGGGGGTGGCTCCTCGTCCCCCCAGACGGGGCAGTGACCCCGGAGGCCGCCAGCCCCCTGCCTGCTGGGACCGCGCTGTGCAGAGGACACGGAGCCGGGGACGTGGAGTTTGTCGGGGACACAGAGCCACCCCTGGGCCCAGGTCGGGTTCTGGACCCTGAGCGCAAACCCGGGAGCTTGGCCGGGTCGGTGCGAGGAGCTGGCCTTGGGGCTCCGTGTGCTCCCCAACACACCCTGCCCGACAGCACCGCTCTGCTCCGCGCTGCCCCCAGGACCCGCCTCCCGGGGCTCCCGCTGCCGTGGCCGCGTGGCCTGGCTGGCCCGTGGGCTCCGTGTTCGTGGCCGTCACCTTGGAGAAAACCAGGGCCGTCACGTCCCATGTAAAGAGTTCATTTCAGGCGTGAACATCACATGTGCCGTCGTGGCAGGAAACAGGTGGGGGGGACGCAGCCCACAAGCACCCGCGCTCCTCACGGGGGCCCCTGGGGGCTGGGCGGCCCCGCCCCTCCTGCCGCTCCACCTGCCGCGCGCGGACCCCAAAACCCAGGCTCTGCAGCGTCTCGGCCACGTGCTCCCGGCCGGGGGACACGCAGATGATCACCAGCAGCTTGGCGTCGCCTCCTTTAAAGAGAGAAGTGACGAGAGCCCTTGAGGGAAGGAAGGCCCTGGCGGGGGAGGCGGCCTGTGGGCGCGGCCACAGGGGGCCCAGGGGCCCAGGAGCCACAGCGTCTTCCCTCCAGGCCCTGGGACTGAGACCTGACACCAGGCCCGAGGGCCCCCGGGTTGGGGGGGACGCCAGGCTCCCAGTGGGACTGGCGCCCCCTTTGCCTTAAGGACAATGCGGGGGGGGGGGGTGAGCAGTGTGGGGCGGGGAGGGGGGTTGCAGGGAAGGAGGAGCTGAGGGACCAGGAGGGACGTGCCCCCGCCGTGAGCGAGGCGGCTCCCCATGTCCCCACTGCTTATGGGGGCACTGGCCCTGGGGGATCAGAGCCCCGGGGGTCTCTCAGGCGCAGAACCATAAAGTGTAACCCTGGGATCTGCTCCCCGCAGACCAGGATGAGCTGCGGCTCAGAACAGGGCCCCTCCCCCATGTTTGGGTCCTGTCCCCCGGCCCTGCAGTCCCCGGGAAGGAGCCGGCCGCGTGCGCACCCGCATACCCGCCCGGGAGGACAGCAGAGTGCGGAGTGGGTGGGCACACGGTGCTGGGAACATCGAGGAGGGACGCGGACCTGAGAGCCGGGGGGCCCCGGAGTCTCAGGGACACGAGTTACCCAGGGCGTCCTGCAGCAGGTGGGTGAGCTTGCTGTTGCGGTAGGGAACGTGGGCTCGGCGTGCCGCCAGGGCCCCCAGGACGTCCGCCAGGGCCGCCAGGCTCCGGTTGATGAAGGACGCCTCCCTCAGGGCTGGTCCCCTCGCTCCAGACGCGCCTGCGACCGTCAGACACGGAGGCGGAGGCGTGAACCAGGACAGCAAATGGGGGCTCCAGGCAGGAGGCACCGGGAGTCCCTCCCGGGACAGCACGAGGTCGGGACACCTTCTCGCGACAACCTACACGGCCACCGACGGGGGCGCCCTCACGGGGGCCAAGCCCTTCGCTCCCGGACTGGCCCGGGTGGTTGCAGGGGGCAAGGATTTGAAGGTCACCTTGGAGGGGGCCCCATGCTGGGGACCCGCGGTGGCTGCTCACAACCCCTCGGACAGGAGCCCACACCCAGCTCACCCAGGAGGACGCTCGCCCACCACGCAGACGCCAGTCACTCACCTGCACACTCGCTGCCCGCCAGGTCCACCAGCTGCAGCCGGGCGCGCACCTGCTCCGCGGGCCGGGCCCCCGGGGACCCGGGGGAGGCTCTGCGGGGAGCGGGCGGCCTCCTCCCTGTTGCCGGCGGCGACGGCGAGGGGCAGCCGGGCGCCCGGGGCAGCGACGGGCTGGACCGCGGCTCAGCTGCAAGGACAGTGGCACAGGTGTTCCGGAAGCTTCCCTCACCTTGCGTCTGCGCCCTGAGCTCCACCCCAAAGGGACGGAGACGGGCGGGCGCGTGAGGCTGAGCGGCTGCACGGAGGGAGCGTCGCCGCCTCTGCGGAAAGTCGTCCCCGAACACGGCCGGCTCCCGAGGAAGGGCCGGTGGTGACACCGCGAAACCCGCTCAGAAACCAGCCGCCTGGCCGCACGGGCGCGGACCCACCGTTCCTGCTGGGAGCCCACAGACCGACCTCGCCTCACGGGAGAGGGTGTCAGCTCCGTCCGGCGCTGCTTCTGAACAGACACCCGACGAGCGCAGTCACCGCGGAACAAGGGCCGCGGAAGCACAGCGTCGAACAGCGTGGGAACCGGGTGCCGTCGCCTGTGCGGGCACTGGCTCGGGCTCGATGGTCAGGGCTCCCACAGCGGGAGCCGCACCCCCTGCCGCTCGGGGGCGGTTCTGGGCTGGTGGGCGCCGGCCGTCCAGTGGCACCTGCACCCCTTCCCCCGCGCCCGCCGCCTGGGGGCCTCGGGCTGTGGCCGAGTGAGGAGTCCCGTGGGGTGTCGGCCCGAGGCCAGGCTTTTACTTCTGTGGTTAATCCTCACCCGAGGACGTTTCCCATCGGTTTTTAGAGAAAGTGGGAAGGAGGGGGAGAGACCGAGAGAGACATCGATGTGAGAGACACATCGCCCGGTTGCCTCCCGCACGCACCCGACCTGGGCCGGGATCCAGCCTGCAACAGAGATGCGTGCCCTTGACTGGAATCGAACCCAGGACCCTTCCGTCCTTGGGCCGATGCTCTATCCACCGGGCCACACCAGCCTGGGCCAGATCGGGCTGCTGCCCAGGCCGGTGCTGCCAGCGGCTGACTGTGGGCACCGCGTGGACCCCAGACCCTCCGAGGACGCGGCCGCCGTCCCCACCCCGGGGGCCTGTGAGGCCTCAGACCTGCGGGCGCCCACGTGACCGAAGTCGCGTGCAAGCTGACCGGGCGCAAAGGGCCACTTACGGGTGCTGTCCCCGGAGGCGGCCGCGGTCAGAGTCACCGTGACGACCAGGTGCGAGCGAGAAGAATCTGCGTGCACGGAGGTGGCGCGCCTGGCCCGGAGCTGCAGGCCGGCCCCCACGAGCTCCACCAACTCCCCTGCGCTCCCGACAGACCTGCAGGGGCGACAGGGCGACCCTCACCCAGACCAACGTTGGAAAGCGAACGCGTCACTTCTGTTGACGCTGCCCACCTGCTCGCCCCACACAAGCCGCCGACACAGTCCGGCCCCTCCTTCCGCAGCCAGCGCTCGTCTCTGCCACACATTCAGGGGTCACGGTTTCACAGTTTATTTTTTAAATATATTTTTATTGGTTTCAGAGAGGAAGGGAGAGGGAAACATCCATGATGAGAGAGAATCATGGATCGGCTGCCTCCTGCACGCCCCACACTGGGGATCGAGCCCGCAACCCCGGCCTGTGCCCTGCCCGGGAATTGAACCGTGACCGCCTGGCTCCTAGGTCGACGCTCAGCCCCTGAGCCCCGCCGGCCGGGCTGCTTTGCGATTTTGAAAGGGAATTCTAGGGCACACTGACATGTGCAGCGTGCACGAAGCACGGAGTCTCAGCGAACGTTCATGGACAAAGGGGCTGACTCGGCGACCCGGGTGGTGGGGAGGTCGCTCCCCCAGGAGCCCACACGCGGCGCCCGGAGGGACTCACAGGCAGGTCAGCGGGGACACCTCCGTCCTCCCCTCCCTGGTGGTCAGCACCTCGCGCCTGAGCCGGGCCGTCGCCGTGCAGCCGTCTTTGGCCAGGAGGTCGAAAATGTCGTTGTTGTAAACCTCCACGATGGAGACCTGGACCCCGGGTCGCTCTGAGGGATCTTCTGACATAAGCCTGGGGGGCAGGGGCGGGGGCGGGAGACACGTGACACAGGAGAGAAGCCGTCGGGGACGTCGGACACCCCTCGAGGCAGCGGCCAGAGGTGGTTCCGAGGGGACGCGCTCCTACGCCCAGAAGCCCGTGCGCCCCTGAATGCCGGGCCGGTCACCACCGGCCACGCTGGGGACAGTCAGCCGTGTTTCTTTTTAAAATACACTGTGATTGATGTCAGAGAGGACGGGAGAGGGAGAGAGAAGCATCAAGGATGAGAGAGAATCACGGATCGCCTGCCTCCTGCACGTCCCACACTGGAGATGGAGCCCGCCACCCGGGCCTGTGCCCTGAGCAGGAACCCTGACCTCCTGGTTCCTAGGTCGAGGCTTAGCCACTGAGCGCGGCGGCCGGGAGAGGGTGAGGAACGGTGTCGGGAACGCAGCGTTTGTACCGCGTCACCATCCCGATCAACGCGTCAGCCTCCAGTCCCTGGGTTCCGAGCCCACAGACCAGGAAGCGTGGAGGCGGCGGCCCCGGCCTGGTCGCCCACGGGCTCTGGGAGCTGCAGAGGCCATGCCGGCCGCGAGGACAGCGGACAGCGGGCGGTCAGCGCCGGCCGGCCGTGCGGCTTCTTTAGTGGAAACTCTGCTCTGTTACTGGGAAGACTGAGACCCGAACTCTCGGCTCAGTTCCAGAAGCGCCTGCCACGGCGCCAGGACCTCCCCGGCTCCAAAAATAACTAACTTCTCACCCTGGCTGACGGACAAAGTTTAAAGATAGGGGTGCTGAGCCCTTAGGGAAAACCCCAGGGCCCCCAAGGGCTGGGCGACCGCAGCCGGCCCTCCCTCCCCCTCGTCCCTGCGACAGACGATCTGATTCCAGCTCCTGCGCTTGGTGCCCACGAGAGGCCGAGCCCCGGCCGGGAGCCCGGTGACCAGGACGCGTCTGCACCTGAGGGACACGCCTGGCGGCCCCCAGGACAGGAGAGCGAGGACCCCGGCCATGACACCCTCGAATGAGCAGCTGGAAACGCCACGACGGCTGCACTGGAAGGAAACGTAAGCTCAATTCTCTGGAAAAAGCCTGTCGGCAAAGAGCCTGCATTTCTCGATTCTCAGCGGCGGGGGTGCCGGGGCGCCCCAGGGACGGCGAGGCCTCAAAGGGAGGACCTAGCGAGCCAACCAGGGTGCGCTGACCCCTCAGTGCGGCCGATTCTGCAAACAGCGCTGGGAGGCAGCCACCTCGCCCCAGGCAGCCCCAGCCTCGCCCCGAAGCCGCAGCGAAGGGCCTCGCGGGCAGGCCCGCTCCTCCCGCGGCCGCCGGTACCTGAAGAGCTCCCGGGCGGCCCTGGGGATGAGTCCCGCGTCGCCCTGCGCCGCGCCCGGGGGCTGCGGGCCCAGCATGGTGTAGGTCTTCCCGCTCCCGGTCTGGCCGTAGGCCATGATGCAGACGTTGTACCTGGAAGTGAACGGGCTCAGCGTGCAGCCACACGGCTCCAGGGGACCTGTCCCCCATAGGAGAGCCTCCCCCGGCACCGCGTCTGTGACGGCCTTGCTCACGGCCCCTCCTAGACCTGCGGCCCCGGTTTGCTAAGAGGTCCCGGGGCTGCCTGGTTGCGCAGCAGGGACTGAGCCAACCAGTCACACACGCATCCCCTCGCCATGTTTCCCGTGTCAGCGTTCCCTTGTGGGACCCAGGCAGGTCCCCAACCCCAGTGCATGGCCCCTCGAGGAGTCCCACCCCCAAGTCCACTTACTCCAGCTTCCGGGGCTGCAGGGGGGTTACCAGGCTGCCTGTGCCCTGGCGGGTGCTCAGTGGTCGGAGCACCGGCCGCGCCCCGGAGGGGGAGGGTGTGGGTCCTGGTCCAGGGCACGTGCTGGGCTGCAGGCTCCTCCCCGCCCTGGTCAATGCCCGTGCAGGGGGCAGCCAGTCCACGTCTCTCTGCCCCCTCCCTCCCACACTCTAAGAATCAATGGGAAAACATACGTGGGGGGGCGGATTTAAACAGTCAGGCTTTCGTGTACACGAGAGAGGAGGGAGCTTGCACGATTCCCTGTGAGGATCTAAAAAGGCACCCACTGCATAGGCGGCCAGCGCTGCGGACAAGAGCATAGCAAGGGCACACCTCCTCCTGCACTGCTCTCCCGGGGACTTGGGAGCCAGGAGGGCCAGGTCCCCTCTGTGCAGGCTGCTGTCCCCCGACACTGCACTTTGGGGTGCTGCCCCGCAGCTCACTTCACAGAAGATGAGGAATCCTGGCAACCCACACTTCCTGCCACTTGGGTTACGAGCCCCGATGCCAACGGGAGGACCCAAACATTTAAAGAATATTTGACATGTTCTTGCCGTGCAGGCGCAGCTGAGGGGCCCTGCACGCACCGCATGTCCCGCGCCCTCCCTGGCGCGTCTGCGTGTCTGTCTGGGGAGGACCCCTGACTGCAGCAGGGACACGAGCTCTTTTATTTTTAAAAATATTTTTATTGACTTTCAGAGAGAGAGGAAGGGAGAGGAAGAAACATCAGGATGAGAGAGAATCACAGATCAGCTGCCTCCTGCACGCCCCACACTGGGGATGGAGCCTTCAACTGGGGCCTGTGCCCTGACCGGGAATCAAACTGTGACCTCCTGGTTCATGGGTCGACGCTCAGCCACTGAGCCGTACGGCCGGACGCACACAAGCTTTTAAAGGGTCTTTCAAACCATGAGGCATCCCGAGGCCAAATGCTTAGGACGCAGCCGTACAGGCAGCTCCGGCGAAGGTCGCGCCAACCACCGGCCTTTGCTGTTTCTGGAATCTGTTCACTAAAGAAAGGCTCTCCCAGCCTCTCGCCCTGGCTGGTGTTTCTCAGTGGGTAGAGCGTCGGCCTGCGGACCAAAGGGTCCCGGGTTCGATTCTGGTCAGGGCACAGGCCTGGGTTGCGGGCTCGATCCCCAGTGTGGGGCGTGCAGGAGGCAGCTGATCAGTGATTCTCTCTCATCATAGATGTTTCCATCTCTCCCTCTCCCTTCCTCTCTGAAATCAATAAAAATATATTAAAAAACAAAAGAAAGAGCGAGCTCTCCCGGGTTCCAGTGGAGGACGTGCCCCGTGGAGGTCAGACCCAGGACCCCCTGAAGCAGGGCCTCGGGTGGCAGCGGGTGGCGAGGGGGGGACGTGAGGTGCAGACACGCGGCCCTGGGACCTGACCCCACAGCAGTCACAGGCACCCGAGCCTTCCACTCACGTTTGCACGGAGCTGTGCCCACTGACCGTACCACGTCCCAACTCACCCGTCCAGCAGGGACGTGAGCAGGGGGCACACGTCTGCAAACACCGCGGCCTGGCCCTCCGCCGGGCCGTAGACCCTGAGGAGCAACGCGACATGGGGCGTCGTTAGGGGGAGGGGACTCTGGTACCAACACCCCAGCTGGGAACACCCCCCTGTGCTCCCCCCACACCCCGACGCCGTCCAGACTCCTTGTTTCCATCAATAAAAGATTGTAGCCCAGCCAGTGTGGCTCAGTGAGCATTGACCTATGAACCAGGAGGCCTCGGACCAATTCCTGGTCAGGGCACGTGCCCGGGTTGTGGGCTCAATCCCCAGTGGGGGGCGTGCAGGAGGCAGCCGATCCATGATTCTCTCTCATCCTTGATGTTTCTCTCTCTCCCTCTCTCTCCCTCTCCTTTCCTCTCTGAAATGAATAAAAATATATTTTAAAATAAAAGGTTGATTTTATCACTTTTCAAGGCAGCAGGGGGTGAGGCAGATGGAGAGTCATTTCCAGGCGTTGAAAGGGAAGGAGCTGAAGCAAAGCGATGGATGTTTGCAGCAGCAGAGAGGACGCGGGAAGGAAGCCGAGTCCTGCGGCCCAACAGCTCCCGGGAGTCGGTCCGACAGCGACACGTCAGCATCGCCCTCTGCGGGCGTCCGGTGAGTATCATTCAACGTCACGGCCAAGCTCTTCGCGTGCCGTCTTCCTGGCTGGTCAGTGCAGGGACGTCAGCCGCACAGCGGGACCCATGCCCGCTCTGACGGGCCGTGGCCAGACGGCGCAAACGCGAGGAGGCAGGGGCTCCCGCAGCCGCGCCCGAGACCGGATGGAGGCGACCAGACGGCAGGCGTCGGCGGAAGACCCAACACGCAAAACAAGCACGCGGTTCTGTGTGTGGGATCGAACGTGCGTTCATTTTAAACGTGTTTCCTGGACACACGTTTCTGTTTAGCTGCCGCCAGACTAGACAGCTCCTGCCGTGGGAGCAGCACGTGACTGTCGGACTCCGGCCCTGCCCCCGAGGCTGCCTGTGCCGCACCTGGGAGGCCACGCAGAGCGAGCGAGTGAGCGAGGGTGAGGGGGCGCTCCTCGATGACCTTGTAACCGTCCACCCCCAAGTCAATCCAATATGAACGCAGAAGGGACAGCGAGCGGCCAGGGTGCCTGGGCTCCCATGTGACCCAGGCCCGCTGGCGACTCAACCGGAACCCGCCGTGGCGGCCGCAGCGCCCGCCTCAGTGCATGGAGGCCATGGGGGACAGCCGTCCGTCCGCCTCTCTGAAGGGGGTGGCGCTTTTAGAAATCACGGCATCGCCGTCGTCACACGCCGAAGTTAGTGGTGCCAACGTAAGAAACCTCAAACCTGCGAAGAACTGTTGTGAGTTTGAGCCGAAAAGGCCAGCACACGCCGGGAGCAGCGTCGCCATGGCACCTGGTTTTGCATGACAGTCACAGGAGAAGACGTGCGCGGGTCATGGGAAGGCCACTGGCGCTGGATTAGGGAGGCGGGAGAAAGCGAAGGGAGGGGGCGGGAGGGGGTGGGAGGGGGCGGGAGGGAGGTGGGGGTGAGGAGGGGGCGGGAGGGGGCCTCTGGAATTGGATAACAAGTAAAATGATAGGCACACACTTCTTTCTAGGCAGGTGGGTGCAGGGTCGTTAACACAACAATGAACTCACGACCAGCCGTGCCCTGGGGGGTCCGGAAAGAGGAAATCACTGTCACCTTCCAGGGACCTGTTATCGCGGGTGCGGATGCACAAGGACCACGGGCTGTCACGGTGGAGACTGACCTGGTCAGGGAAGACGCCCGCCTCGGAGGTGACCAGCCACCATAAACTCCTTTCAATGAAGTTTCCGTTTCCGGCCACCCTGTGCGGTCTCTGTAGGGCCTCCCCTGAGCTGCCAGGTCAGCACCGGCCCCTTCTCACCCACAGCAGCGACTCCTTAACATCGTCCCCTGAAGGTCAATGTCCGCGTTTCTCCATCACTAATAACTTTATGTTCCCGTCAGTTTTCCAAAACCCTGACACAAGCCAGGTGCTGGGTGAGCACGCAGCTGTCCCCCAGGCCTCCACCTGTGAGCACAGCTGACCCCCAGGCCTCCACCTGTGAGCACAGCTGTCCCCCAGACCTCCACCTGTGAGCACAGCTGTCCCCCAGGCCTCCACCTGTGAGCACGGCTGACCCCCAGGCCTCCACCTGTGAGCGCGGCTGACCCCCAGGCCTCCACCTGTGAGCGCGGCTGACCCCCAGGCCTCCACCTGTGAGCGCACGGCTGTCCCCCAGGCCTCCACCTGTGAGCGCACGGCTGTCCCCCAGGCCTCCACCTGCGAGCGCGGCTGCCCCCCAGGCCTCCACCTGTGAGCACACGGCTGTCCCCCCAGGCCTCCACCTGTGAGCGCGGCTGCCCCCCAGGCCTCGAACCTGGGCAGGGGTGGCTGTCCCCCAGGCCTCGAACCTGGGCAGGGGTGGCTGTCCCCCAGGCCTCGAACCTGTGAGCACACGGCTGCCCCCCAGGCCTCCACCTGTGAGCGCGGCTGTCCCCCAGGCCTCCACCTGTGAGCGCACGGCTGTCCCCCTGGCCTCCACCTGTGAGCGCGGCTGCCCCCCAGGCCTCCACCTGTGAGCGCGGCTGCCCCCCAGGCCTCCACCTGTGAGCGCGGCTGCCCCCCAGGCCTCCACCTGTGAGCGCGGCTGCCCCCCAGGCCTCGAACCTGGGCAGGGGTGGCTGTCCCCCAGGCCTCGAACCTGTGAGCACACGGCTGTCCCCCAGGCCTCCACCTGTGAGCGCGGCTGCCCCCCAGGCCTCCACCTGTGAGCACGGCTGCCCCCCAGGCCTCCACCTGTGAGCGCGGCTGCCCCCCAGGCCTCCACCTGTGAGCGCCGCTGTCCCCCAGGCCTCGAACCTGGGCAGGGGTGGCAGCGTTTTCTGCGCTGAGCGTTTTGGGTTTCGTAAGCATCATAACAAGAAACCCTGAGTCTCCCCAGCCAGCGAGGAAAGGGACAGGTCCTGCCGCCTGTCGAGGCTCCATGGGCATCGACCACGGTTGGCGGCTGGGGACAGAGAAAGCAGCTGGGGCCACGGGCGCGGGCGGTACCACCACCAGCTCCACAGCAGAGCCTGGGAGGGGCCGTTCGTAAGATTCAGGAGCAAATATCTGTGACGTTCATGCATCGTCAACAAAGTCGGTTCGACGAGACACAGACCCGACCCTCCCCAGGCCAGACATAGAGGGAGCGGGAACCTGGCACCCCCAGCACGAAGCGCCTCCCCCTTGCGCGGCGCCCGAGGTCCCTGCAGGCGCAGTTAACACAGCGAATGGAAAGGGCGCCGTGTCCTGGGACGTGAAGGCGCAGCTCGTGAGGACGTTAGCTTTTCCAAAGTCAGTTCATAAGCTTACCTGCCCCCCCCACCCCCCACGTCACATAGGCCATCGGGTCTGGGGAACGAGACAATTTGACTACAAAATTTATTCAACAAAACGAAGAGCAAGAAGGAAGGAAACCCTTGGAGACGAACAGTGTGGGGCTTGAGGTGACGCAATCGGCCACGGGAAGGAGCCGACGCCGCCGGCCGGAGAGCAGACCTGGAAACGGGGCCGTGGCCGTGGGGTGTGCCCCGGGGGACGGGCATCCCGCCACGGGAGAGGAGCTCCGGCCCGTGCTCTGCAGGGGGCGGGCCAACGTGGACAAGACAGAACTGGACCCGTTCCTTAGGCGACACACCGGCTACATCCCGAACGGAGCACAGGCGTCACGGGGAGAACCCGGTTTTATCTTCATTTTTTAAAAAATATATTTTACTGATTTTTTACGAGAGGAAGGGAGAAGGACAGAGAGTTAGAAACATCGATGAGAGAGAAACATGGATCAGCTGCCTCCTGCACACCCCCTACTGGGGATGTGCCTGCAACCAAGGTACATGCCCTTGACGGGAATTGAACCTGGGACCCTTCAGTCCGCAGGCCGACGCTCTATCCACTGAGCCAAACCAGTCAGGGCTATCTTCATTCTTTCCCGGTCACGCTGTGGCGGCTTTTCCAAGAATTCCCTGGCTCCCCAGGCCCCGCCTGCCTCCTGCTCTCCTGCGACCTTCTCGGTTCCTGCTTTCTGTTTGGGCCCTGATCCCACTTTAGCTTTCGCACCAGGTGCGCCGTGTAGAGCGAGGCCCTTCACCTGTGCACCTGGCGCCCACGTGCTCCAGCCCCGGGTGCGGAAAGTGTGTCCCTGCTGCTTCGCCATTGGCCACCCGATGGGGTGACGGCACCTCCTCCTCAGACCCCACGGGAAGGCCTGTCTGTGACTCCCCTCCAACGGCCCCTGACAAGCACTGACCTCTCAAAGGTAAACGTCTTGTGGACGGAGTGGTGGCCGGGCCGGCTCCACTGCACCAGGATGGTCTCCTAATGGGAAAGGGTGAAGGCGGTGAGGCCTGGCCAGGCTCAGCGGCGACCCCGCCCAACCCGAGGACAGAGCCCGGGACACAGCCCCGCCCGCTCCATCGCCGTCTGCGCGCGTTTTCCCGGACGGCACGGCTGAGTGGCCGGGACAGAGACCGTCTGGCCCTCAGAGGCGGCAACCCTGACCCTTGGCCCTTCGGAGGGTCTGCTGCCCGATGTGGGGGCCAAAGTCAGGGCCAGGGAGGGAGCCGAGGCCCCTGAGGGCGCATGCACACCGGGACTTCCTGGCTCAGCAGCGAGTGCGGACGCGGGGGACGGAGCTGCGCAATGGGGCTCCCACTCGCTTGTAGTGACTTTGCCCGTGACAGCCGCCAGCCGCGCGCAGGGCCGCCAAGGCCGTGTCCAGCCAGAAACGCGCCTCAGCTCAGACTCACTTACAGCAAAAACGTCTGAGCTGGTTCCACTTCTAAAGCCAAATGCAAACTCATGGAGAAACGGGGGACAGGGAAGAGTTAAGGAACAGCCCTGGCCGGGTGGCTCTCTCAGCTGGACATCCGGGCACCCAAAGGCTGGGGGTCCGCTCGCTGGTCGGGTGCGTATGGGAGGGGCTCCGGGTCCTGTCACCCCAAACTCTGAAGCAGATACGGGCGCGGCCTCGCGGGAAGGGCAGAGCCCAGGCTCCTGGCTCCAAGCCCGTCTGACCGAGGCTGCCGGCCCCCTCCCTGCGGCCTGGTCTCTGGAATTCCTCTAAAGTCACGCCAACGTGCAACCCCAGTGCCCGGGCGAGCTGCACAGGAACTCCCCCAGAGGGCTGGGTGTCTCCAGACCCTACACTTCAGTCACAAAGACAAACAAACGAGAAATGCAAAGGCTGACCAGGCCTCACCCTGAGGCTCAGCGACACCATCTAGGAGCCTAAGGAGCCACAAAACAAGCCTGAACCCAAGGCCCCGTGGCGCTCAGCACCGGGGAGCCCTGGGTGCGAAACGGCCCGGAGCAGAGTCTGACCTTCGCCAACAGCTCGAGGCCCCTCCTGCAGCCTCATGGGTCCTCCTCAGCGCGACCGCACGCAGCCCTCATCTCCGGGTGAGACCCCTTTCCTGGGCCGTCACAGGTTCCTTTCACCTAAACCCCGAGCTGTCGGCCCCGACACCCTCCCTCGGGGGCAGGCACAGCCAGGCTGAGTGTTTCCATGGAAGAAGCAGGGGCCGCCTGGTTGTATCATCTATTTTCATAGATGCGGCCCTGCCTCCCATGGACGCACGTGCTCCTGGGGACGCCACGTGCTCACGGGGACACCACGTGCTCACCGTGGACGCCACGTGCTCACCGTGGACGCCACGTGCTCACCGTGGACGCCACGTGCTCACCATGGACACCATTAAATCTGTCTCAGCAGATTTAATGGCTTGAGGCCCTTGAACAAGCAAGTCTGTTAAACTAAGAAACCACTTGAATTCTGCTGATTTTTAAAAACATAATCCAAAATGTCCCAATCCAAAGACTCATCTTATCTTGAGTATTTTTAAAACGTGCAAACTTCTGAGCTGGAAGAGGCGGTGGAGTTTGGAGGGCGGGAGCACTGCCAACAGAGTAACGAAGGAGGACAGCAGGAATGAGGAGGAGCCGCAGCGGCCGGCCAGGCCTCGGGCTCAGATCGCGGCCCTCGGGGGACCCTGGGCGCTGCCGGGCGCCCACAGGCCGTGGAAGTGCAGGGACTCAGAAGTGCTCCAAGGTCTCCGGCCAAAAGGAGGGACCAGTAAGGTGATGAGGGCTCCTTTTAAGGCGGATTCCTGAGTGAGCACTCAGCGTCTCCCTCCACCTGATTCAGCAACACTGGTGCTTAAGACCAGAGGTCAAAAGGGAAAAAACTCAAAACCAAGACATTTCTAAAGTGCTCGTTTCCAGAGACGTCGGTGAAGGCATTTCTGGACCCAGCTAAGCGGGTCCCTCGCTACTTACAGAGCGCCAGCCGCCCCTCCCCCACCCGCGGCCACTGCACGAGGAGCTGCTGCCCACGGTCTGTGGCCATCACCAGGCCGACTCGACGGCCGTGTGGGAAAGACGATGAGACTCGGGGTGACCCCTACAACATAGACCCCCAAGCGGTCCCTGCACCCCGATGGCACGGGACCTGCGGCTCTCACTGCCACTCCCGGCCCGTTTGGTACAATAAGCTAAGAAATACGTGAGCGTTAAAGAGTAAACACAACCAGAGTTCACAGTCGTGTTGATCAAGGAGGCCCTGGGATGGGGCGGCCTCACTGCCCGGGTGGCCTAGGGAACAGGTGGAAACACAGGGACAGCCCATCCCCAAGGAGCCAGCCCTGAAGCTTCACCCGCCGCCAATCAGTGAGCACCTCTCTCTGCTGCAGCCAATCAGTGAGCGCCTCTCTCTGCTGCAGCCAATCAGTGAGCTCCTCCCTCTGCTGCAGCCAATCAGTGAGCGCCTCTCTGCTGCAGCCAATCAGTGAGCTCCTCTCTCTGCTGCAGCCAATCAGTGAGCTCCTCTCTGCTGCCCTTCTCTCTGTGGTCTCCCCTCCGCTGGGTGCAGCCCTCTTCCCCACCTCGGGGCTGGGGCTCCTGTTTGAACTGATAAAACGTCAGCTCTGCCTCAGTTTACCTGATGTGTCCGTTTCAGCGTTAACACTGTGAGTTCACACCTAACCTCACGGCTTCGCATTGTGTTTCTTTTCTGACGCTGCAAACTTGAGGCCCGTTCACCCGCACGGACTGATGGGCTGGAGAACAACGCACGTGAAGCGCTGTCCTTCACAGCCCGCAGGTCACACAGGCCCCACCCCGCACAGGCCCTACCCCGCACAGGCCCTACCCCGCACAGGTGCGCACACCGCACAGGCCCCACCCCGCACAGGCCCTACCCCGCACAGGCCCCACCCCGCACAGGCCCCACCCCGCACAGGCCCCACCCCGCACAGGCCCCACCCCACACAGGTGTGCACACCGCACAGGCCCCACCCCGCACAGGTGCGCACACCGCACAGGCCCTACCCCGCACAGGCCCTACCCCGCACAGGCCCCACCCCGCACAGGCCCCACCCCGCACAGGCCCCACCCCGCACAGGCCCTACCCCGCACAGGTGCGCACACCGCACAGGCCCTACCCCGCACAGGTGCGCACACCGCACAGGCCCTACCCCGCACAGGTGTGCACACCGCACAGGCCCCACCCCGCACAGGTGTGCACACCGCACAGGCCCTACCCCGCACAGGCCCTACCCCGCACAGGCCCCACCCCGCACAGGCCCCACCCCGCACAGGCCCTACCCCGCACAGGCCCTACCCCGCACAGGTGCGCACACCGCACAGGCCCTACCCAGCACAGGTGCGCACACCGCACAGGCCCTACCCCGCACAGGTGTGCACACCGCACAGGCCCCACCCCGCACAGGTGTGCACACCGCACAGGCCCTACCCCGCACAGGTGTGCACACCGCACAGGCCCTACCCCGCACAGGTGTGCACACCGCACAGGCCCTACCCCGCACAGGCCCTACCCCGCACAGGTGTGCACACCGCACAGGCCCTACCCCGCACAGGTGTGCACACCGCACAGGCCCTACCCCGCACAGGCCCTACCCCGCACAGGCCCCACCCCGCACAGGCCCCACCCCGCACAGGCCCTACCCCGCACAGGTGCGCACACCGCACAGGCCCTACCCCGCACAGGTGCGCACACCGCACAGGCCCCACCCCGCACAGGTGCGCACACCGCACAGGCCCCACCCCGCACAGGTGTGCACACCGCACAGGCCCTACCCCGCACAGGTGTGCACACCGCACAGGCCCTACCCCGCACAGGTGTGCACACCGCACAGGCCCTACCCCGCACAGGCCCTACCCCACACAGGTGTGCACACCGCACAGGCCCTACCCCGCACAGGTGTGCACACCGCACAGGCCCTACCCCGCACAGGCCCTACCCCGCACAGGTGTGCACACCGCACAGGCCCTACCCCGCACAGGCCCTACCCCGCACAGGTGCGCACACCGCACAGGCCCTACCCCGCACAGGTGCGCACACCGCACAGGCCCTACCCCGCACAGGTGCGCACACCGCACAGGCCCTACCCCGCACAGGTGCGCACACCGCACAGGCCCTACCCCGCACAGGTGTGCACACCGCACAGGCCCTACCCCGCACAGGCCCTACCCCGCACAGGTGCGCACACCGCACAGGCCCTACCCCGCACAGGCCCTACCCCGCACAGGTGTGCGCACCGCACAGGCCCTACCCCGCACAGGCCCTACCCCGCACAGGTGTGCACACCGCACAGGCCCTACCCCGCACAGGTGTGCACACCGCACAGGCCCTACCCCGCACAGGCCCTACCCCGCACAGGTGTGCGCACCGCACAGGCCCTACCCCGCACAGGCCCTACCCCGCACAGGTGCGCACACCGCACGCCCTACCCCGCACAGGTGTGCACACCGCACAGGTGCACAGGTCAGGGCAGGGGGCCACTGGAGGTCAACAGAAACCAAGAAACAAAACCACCTTCCTCACTGAGCCGCGTGGGATGGAGCAGGGAGGGCTCACGGTCACTGTCTCGGAGGCACCTCAGAGGGGACACCTGGGGAACGTCTGCGCCACCACAGACAGCTCCTCCCATTCACTGGCCAGGAAACGCCACTCACGTCGTCCACTGCGTGGGCCACTTCTCCGGACGCAGAGCTGGGGGGAGAACGGCGTTAGAACACGCCACCCAGAGCCCGGGACCCCAGTTTTGGCTGGAAAATAGGAGGCGTGCGGTTTCATGGCCACTTCTATGATTTCCCCGTAAAACACATATGCATCATGCATGCATGCACATGCACTCACAGGTACCCACACATATGCACGTACAACCGTGTGCATGCACACACAGGTACCCACACACATGCACACACATGTGAGCACTGTGCAGAAGCAGATTACCTGCTGTGTGACACGGGCTCGTGAGGCTCGGCCGTAGGCAGCGCGGGGCGGATCCGACAGTGGACTCTGATGTTCCCCTGCAGCTCCTGCAATAGCAGAGGCCTTGTCCTGAGCCAGGAGGGCGGCCGCCGCGGACCGCCTCCTCCCCTCAGGTCCTCGGATGGAGATGTGTGCGGGGATTCCTACCCCCAACTCCACTTCTCACAAATCCCTACCAACCACTGAGCGCCCTGTCCCCTCGCAAGGTCCCTCCACCCCCTCCCGCGCCCTCCACCCCCTCCCGCGCCCTCCACCCCCTCCCGCGCCCTCCACCCCCTCCCGCGCCCTCCACCCCCTCCCGCGCCCGGCCCCGGGAGGGAAGCGCCAGCCCCTTGGCTCCCCTGCCCCTCCTGCCCTCTCTGGTCGTCCTTCCTGAGGTCCCTGCAGGCACAGGAGGCTCCCACACACTCACCACCAGGCAGTTGTGCAGCTGCCGCCGCCTCTGCCTCTCATGGAGGAAGCGTGCGCTCAGCTCCTGCAAGGACTGCTCCAGGCACAGGGCCCTGGCGCGCCAGGCTGGGAGGGGCGGCTCCCGTCACAAGGAGGTTCCTGGGAGGGAGCCCCCGCTGGCTCCCACCCACCTCCTCCAAGGGCAGGGCATTTAGAAAGACCAGGGCAGGGGGTGCCCAGGGCTGTGGGCGGCGTTAGGGCCACTGCAGGGGCTGCTGTGCGCTGACCCCGTGACTAACAACGGGCACCGCGCTCAGCACCGCTGGTGAGGAAACGGATACCCGGCAGCCACGCAGCCACGGCCCCAAATCCGGATGTTTCCACGGAGACCCCGGAGGAGGGGGGCGGAGCCTGGGCTGCAGGGACAACCCTGCCTTGACTTCTGGGCAGCCAAGCCCTCAGCTGACCAGTGAGGACATGACATGTGAGCTGCAGGGACCAGGTGGACCGACGGGTGGCCCAGGACGATGGCGCACAGGGTGGGAGGGGGACCCCTTACACGGCCGCGCCCCGTGGTGCTGCGTGCTCTGCACAGCCGCCAGGATCTGGGAGAGACAGCCCTGCTGCTGGTCCCGGCAGCTCCAGAGAAGGTCTGCAGAGGAGGCCCGGAGTTCCCGCAGGTCCCGGCGCAGCCGCTGCAATGGCAGAGGCCCCGGTTAGCATCACCGGCCGGCCCGGGCCACGGGGGATGGCCACAGACGCGTCTATAAAGCAGGACGACCGGCAGCTGCTGGGACGCACGTCAGTGTCTTGTGAACGCCACCCGCTCACACCCCAGCGTGCTCACGGCCCCCGCGGTGCTGGGGGGAACAAGCCCCGCTCAGCTCCAGCGCCCGGCGCCCCGGCCTGTGGTTCCTGTGTCGGCGTTTGAGGCATTTCCACCATCGAGCGTTTCCCCGGCGCCCCCGGAAGCCGCTCCCTGCGTGGGGAGGCTGGTCTGAGTGCTGACTTCCTGGGGTGCTGGCTGGATCCCCTCGGACCGGACTCCGCCCCAGGACGTGACGACCGCCACAAACTGCTCTTCAACTTAAAACGTTTTCACGTCAGACCCTCCTTTGGTGTCTGCGTTTGCAAGGCCATCACGCAGACCTCCCTGAGCTGCCGGGCAGCACGTGGCCCCCTCCGTCCGCACCCTCATAGGTGGTTTCGGGGTGCTCTGTGCGGCCAGTGGGAGAGCAGAGCCGAGGCCAGCCCGCCGACTCCAGCAGCAGCGCCGACTCCACCGCCTCAGGGCAGCAGCCACACTGCAAGGCCTGCGGGGCCCCCCGCGAGCAGCTCTGCTCCCCGAATCAAGGCTGTCTCTGCCTGAGACCGGGTCCCGGGGGCCACAGGCCTCACACAGCTGACCAGACCAGCACCCAGCGAGTCCCCACAGATCGTCCCTGTGGCAGGGTGTCCGCCCAGGCGCCTACCTGAGCCGCCTGCTGCAGCCGGAGGAGAGCGCGTGTCCTCTGTGAATGGCCCTCGCGCCGCCTCCTCTCCGCCGTCCCCGCCAGCCTTAGGCGCTGAGGTTGTAGAGAAAAACAGAGGGTGCCGCCTTCCAACCCCGCCTCTGAGCGGGCGTTTTCTCCCCAGGGGACAGATCTGCATCAGGGACATGCCCAGCCACAGCTGCACCCGGCGGGCAGGAACCAGCCACGGAGGAGGCCGCCCGCGGGGGCGCTTGTGATGCTGGGACGTGGGACAGCATCAGGGGGTGCAGGGGTCTGTGAAGGCCCAGGAGGGCGGGCGGATGCCGGCATCAGAAAGAGCAGCCGGAGAGGCACAGGGGCTCCCGCGGGCCTGGGGAGGGGGGATGTGCTGGGCATCTTCAGGGACAGTGCCAGGCCAGTGGGGGTCACAGGCGGTCACGCGTGGAGAGCCCCCTCCAGGCTCCCTGGTGACAGAACGCGCTGACGTCCTTGCCCAGCCAGCACCGCTCACGTGGCAGGCGGGGGGAGGGGGGCGGTGAGAGCAGGGAGCTCAGGCTGCAGATGGGGCGGGCGGGGGCCGTGGGAGACTGACCACTGAGGTCCGCCCACCGGGCCTCACAGCTCAGCCACGAGACGTGGCAGTTACCTGGGCCAGTCTCAGGTGAAGAGCAGCGTTTTCCGTTTCCAGCTCAACGATCCGTTCTTCTTTGGCCTCCAACCAAAAAAGGGAGAAGTGTCCACATTAGAGTCATCATCGGTGGCCACTCCCACCCCAGGACCAAGTCTCACGTGAAAGGACACAGGAGCCTCACGTGGAGCTGGGGAAGGAGTCAGCAAGGGGGCACCCGCCAGCCCCAGCCCCCGTCTGTGACCCATTCCACGGGGCTCCGACCGGCAGCTCCGGGCGCCCCCCCCACAGGGGTCAGGGGCAGGCGCGTGCGTGAAGCGTGCGTGCAGGACTGTGGTCATTCTGACAGCTACGGTGTTTCTCCACTTGTGCCCAGAGGCGGTCCTTGGAGGCTTAAAGGTGTGGCTCTTAAAGAGTTTTCACCAGAGCTGCTGGCTTTGCTGGGGGCAGTCACAGGGCCTCATCCTGCAGCCCATCCTGGAAGCCCTGACACCCCCGACGGCCTGCAGGGCCCGGCCGGCCCCGCCTTGCTCTGAGGCCATGTCTTCAAAACATGGATCTCTTCGCAACTCCCCTCTCTTTCCTGCCTCCTCAGCAGCCCCTCCTGCGGCAGGATGAGGGTCCTCACAGCCCTGCCTGCCCGCCGGGCACTGACCTCTGGCCTCTCCGCCCCAGCCCGCCACCTGGCCTGCATGCCCCAGGCCTCCCATCCCGTCCAGTGGCCGCGCCAGGGTCAGGCTGCCCTCCGCCCTTCCCAGCTTCTCACCCTCCCCGCCCAGGCCCCAGTGGGCCCCAGGGCCGCACCACACACTGAGGAGACTTCACCTGCCTGGGCAGCAGCTACCAGCCGCCCACAGTGTCCACTCACCTGGGGCTAGTGACCCACCGTTTCCTGTGCTCGCTTACCCAGGGGGGCAGGGCCGGAGGGACCAGGGTTATGCCGGCCCCCCATTCTGGCTCTCAGCACAGCACACAGGCTGGCAGGAGCCTCTGGGGGTGCGGGTGAGGGTGAGGGTGAGAGTGAGCACTGGGTGGAGAGGGGCAGGAGCTGAGCAGGGGGAGACCGGGTAGCCCACCGCTCCTCGGGTGCAGCAGGGGATCCCAGTGGTTAGGGGTGACGATGTGGGCCCCACCCCGATGCGGCGGTCTGCTGTTCACCGCTCCAGGCCCTGTGCTGGGGGGGCGGGGGCGGGGGACTGGGCAGGGCCGGCACCCGGAGGTCACCCCAGCTGCTCACCTGCATTTGCCGCTGCAGCTGCCGGGCCTGCCACTCGGGGAAGCGCCCCCACCGCCCACCGCGCGCCGCTGGCATCGCCCACCTGGTGGGGTCAGGGCGGCGGCCGGGCGGGCATCGGATGGACATTGGGTCAGGGCGGAGGCCTCGGCGGGCCTGGGGCGCCGGGCGGGGAGGGCAGGGGTGGCGGGAGCTAGGCTGAGGACTCTTTTCCGGGCGCCCCGGCGCCAAGGGCCAACGTTCCTGCTTTTCTCCCGAAGGTCCGCGGCCTCCGAACGCGCGCGAGGACCCGGACCTGCGCGGAGGGCCAGCTTGGCGCCCTCGGAACAGACGCCCGGGCACGGAGGCCCAGGGTGGGTCCGGAGGCAGAGTGCGCCCGAGCCCTCCAACCCCCCAGGCTCCGGACAGGAAGCAGGAGGGGGGGGGGCGCCCCTCTCGCACAGCGCCCAGGTGGCAGCCAACCTGGAGCCCAGTGAGCTGTGCGGAGGCCCCACCTGCGACAGGGGAGGGGGGGGGGAGGGAGCAGGAATGCACCCTTGGACCTGCGCCCTCGCCCTCAGCCCACCCCCAGCCCCGCTCCCGCTCCGGCACCGGCACCGGCACCAGCACCGGCACCAGCGGGCGGCCCTGCCTCGGGCAGGAGCGCAGTCCCAGCGCAGCGCAGGGCAGGGCCGGTGAGCTGCGCACGGCTGGAGGCGGCGCTGGAAGGGGCGTCGCTCGGGAACACGTGTCAGCGCCGGGACATGTGCTTTTGACCATAAAACCCATGAAGGTTATGTCTCCTGCTTCCTCCTAAGTCCGGGGCGGCGCCGCACAGCGAGGGAGGCAGTGGCCGCGGGGAAGAGCCGCTCCGCTTTCCGGGAAGGACCTGGCAGTGCAGGGGGAGGGGCGGCGGGGCGGGGCGGCGGGGCAGGGGGCGGGGCAGGGCGGCAGGGGGCGGGGCGGGGCGGCGGAGGTGGGGGCAGCCAGGCGGCGGGGCCCAGCTCCCACCCCAGCATCTGCACCTTCATCTCTTCCAAACTTAACAGGGCGGCTGCGGACTCACAGGCATTACTGCCCGCCAGGCCCGAGCTGGGAGACCCCCCACCCCGGGGACCCCCCACCCTCAGACCCTCCTTTCTCAGGGAGACCCCCCTCTGCCCTGGGTCTCTGTCCTCAGCGATGCCCAGCCTGGCGCCAGGCCGTGCATTTGGGGGGTCTCCGCCTGCTGCAGGGGTTCCCGGGAAATGCTTCTCCCGCCTGTGACCTTCAGGCTCTGGGTCTACAACCCCAGCCAGCGGGCCCCGCCCAACGACCCCCCGCCCCCGCCCACCCGCAGTGGTGGGCCAGGCCCAGGCCGAGGGCCCCCGGGGAGCTCAGCCCCAGCAGGGCCTCTGGCGCCCCGGACACAGGGTCCCGCCCCCGCTCAGCGGGGCTCCCTTGGGGTCCTGCAGGGACAGGGTCCCTGGGTGGACTCAGGGCCCGGGCTCTCCCTGGGCAGCGCTGCCTCCTCCTCGTTCCCCGGTGGCCACAGGTGGGGCTGCAGGAACGACTGGAGGGAAACCGGCGGCAGAGCCCGGTCCGCTCTGAGCATCACTTGCATTTTATTGGAAATCAAACAGCTCGAGAGGAGACATCACAGGCCCACTGACCGTCGGACTCTGCAGCCTCAGGCCCTCCAGGCTGTCGGAGTTCCCAGTCTCCTCCACGTTCGTCATTTCCAAGTGTTCAGGTTGTGACACTAACAGAAACAGGCAAACCGGCACACAAAGCCGAGACAGGACCCCGAGCGCCCGCTGGCTCCCTTCCGCGGTGTCGGCCCCCACAGCCGGGCTGGCTTTATTGGGGGGGGGGGCTGGCTTTATTGGGGGGGGGGCTGGCTTTATTGGGGCCCATGGGGAGGCAGCCCTCTAACGCCACACACTGCCCTCAGGGCACGCAGGCTCCGCCCTCTGCGGCGGGAGTACTTGCTGGCGTGGAAGGTGGGACCAGCGGCCCCACGGCCTCCATAAGCACTTAGAAAGGCAGAGGCCCCCGGGAACAGGTGCGGACCGGACACCACGAGGGCCGCTCTAAAGGAAGCTGCTCCCGACAGCCCCCTGCCGCTCAGACCCACTCACAGCAGCACGGAGGGTGCCGTCGCCCACGCTCCTGCGGCCTGTCCCCCCGGCCGGAGGCCACCACGCTCCCATCGGGAGGACCCGGCAGGAAGTTGGATGAAGGGCGCAAACCTCGGCCTCCTGCACCCGTCCGAACCCACGGCTAGCACATCCCTGCCTGGGCTCCAGGCACGGGCTCAGCAGCCTCGGCTCCCTGAAGGGAAGGATTCCATTTTCCCAAAAAGGCTGCCATCTCGACTCAAAAGGGGTTGTTCTGTTAAACCCTCAAGTGCCCTGTCCCTCTTCTTTATACCAATCAAGTCACTAGCTGCATGTTTATGTAAACTCTACACCTCTCTGACCTGCTGTGGGGGACGTGGAACCAGTGTCCCCAGTGTCTGGCCGAGGGGCACCTGCCTGCATGAAGACAATGGGCCCAGCTGAGAGCACCCCCCTCCCCCCCAAATCCCGCTGCATCCGCCTGCTCCAGGGGCCCACCTGGGAACACTGCACCAAGGACAGGACGCCAGGCTCCTGTTTAGTGAATGACAGGGAGGAGGGAGGGGGAGGGAGGCTGATATTACAAATATTATCTTGCCAGTGCTACTAAAATCAACAGCAGCAAATGCACTTAAATACATACAAAGTTTATTAAAAACAGGCTGGGCTGGAATACAGTAGAATGGAAGCTACAGCAGTTGGATGCGTCCACAGTAGTGCAGTCACGAAAGGCCCAACCCGCCTGGAGGGCAGGCCGCCGCCTCGGTCTGAGCCGCCCTGTGCCGTGTTCACGTGTCGCTCACGTGCTGGTGGGCGGGGCCTTTCCATGTGTTAACAGAACAGCAGTTGGTCCACAACATCTCTTGGGGGACATGTGGGCTTCGTCCTGTGGGGCCGCCAGTGTCTCGAGGTGCCTGGGAGGAGCCTGCTCTCCAGCCGCCTGCACCGTGCGATCCTTCACAGCCATGCAGGCCCCTCGCTGCCCGCCCCCCCCCCCCCCCAGAGCCCTGGCCACGTGGACGACTGACACGCACCCTGGAAAGGCTTACCCTACAGTCTCCCCGTGGGTCCCAGGCCGGAAGCCCCTCCCCCTCCATGAAAGTGTGCGGGTTGCTAACACACATCTGTCAGACAGCAACGTGGCACAGAAAAGCCCCGGCCCCACCTCAGGGCTTCGTCCATAGAACATTTGATCATAATCACAAAGTGAGTCACCATTTAACATCACACAACGTAAAACAAAGTGAGGTCCGCCTCCCCGACATCCGCCACACAGTCACAGCTGAACAAACGACAGTGGTAACTAATAATTCAATGAATGGAAATTAAATAACCCTACTAGAGTGTACACAACAGCTTGAACTGCCACAAAAGTCATTCTCAGGACGTAAATGAGGGGCCGGGTGGCAGACCCCCCCCCCCCCCCCCCCAGCACGGGGCGTCGCTCTCGGCCGAATGTAAAATCCCTGAGCAGCGGCTGCTCCTCTGCCAGGACTCACATCCTGACACCATCCTAATGCCGGCTCCTCGGCTCCTCACAGATCCCCTCAGGCATCTGAAATAGTTAACGTTCTAACGCTAACTGCCACCTTCAAAATCACCAGTGCTCTAATAGAACTAATCTGGTATTTATAAAAATAAAATTTCCTAAGCTTAAAGCCTCAAAATGTTCTGTTGAGAAAGTTTTCCCATCGAATAGGGAATAGGCAAGCGGGTCAGGAGGGCTTGCACCTGAGGAGCGGGCGGGGCAGGAGGGAGGGAGGCTGGACCTCGACCCGCCCCCTGCGCAGCTGGTGCTCCAGGCAGATCCGCCCGACTGGACTGTCCACAGCGCAGCTGCCCTCTGTAGTGCAAACATCCCCTGGGCAGTTCAAGCTCTTCTCTGAGCGGGAGCAGGCTTCTGAGAAGAGAACAGGACTGCGTGCTCCCGGGAGAAGGGGCGCGGCCTCAGCACCTCCTGCCCTTCCCCTGGCCCCGGTGGGAGGTCGTAGGAGCCCACAGTGCTTCCGCTGCACGTGGCCTTGCTGGTGAACTGCAGTTCCCGGCTGAGCATCCTGAACCCCAGCCACTGCCTAGCCGGACGCACCGGGGCCCACAGAGCCGGCGGGAGGGCGCGGGGAGCAGAGGCGCCTCCTCCTTCACTTCGTGTTCAGCTCGTTCTCCAGTTCCGTGAGTTTGCGGGAGGCTTTCACTTTGTTGGACACGTCCTGCCCCTGGGAGAAGAGGCGCTGGCGCTCCCTGAAGGTCAGGTTCTCCGGGGCTCCCGCGCCCCCAGGGACTCCTGCCTCGTGGCTGCAGGGGGCGGGCACAAGGTTACTCGTCACCATGGGAACCAGTCACCAAGGAGTCAGTTTAACCTCAGGGAACAGTTTAGTGAGAGAGACTTGTTCTCAGTTAAATCCTGCCCTGACTTTCCTAGAATTACAATCATGAGTAAATTCTAAGTCCACGTAGGAAAAGGGCAAAACACCCTCCTCCTTCCTAAAAACAGCAACTTCCTCCAGTGGCAGCCTCGCCTCGGACCCTCAGCCAGGTCTTCCCCGGGCAGCTCCCCTGAGGGGCGGGCACAGCCCAGCACGCAGCGGCGCGCCCACGGAGTGGGAAACGGCAGGAAGGTGCTGCCGGCTCTGGTTAGTCTCTGCGGCCAGTGCAGCCTCGTGCCCACAGGGGGAGGGAGGGAAAGAGGGGCAAACGCATTACCTTTTAGACAGCTTCTCTCTCGGGTCCCAGTGAGCATCATGAGCACCGGCGAGTGTCCCAGAAGATCCCGTGAAAGAGTTTGGTCCTTTTCCATAAGAGAAAAAGTCAACGTTAAAGCAGTTGCATTATTTCGAAAACTGTGCTCACGGAAAGGACACAGCGCCCACAGAAGAATAAGACATTTTAAGTTGCTAAATGAAGAAAGCGAAAGCGCTTCAAATCAGACAAAAGCTCCATCCATGGCCACTCCCATCCCCTGTGGCCCGAGCCAGCCAATCACTGCTCCCGGTGCTGCCCCAGCCCATTAGGGGCAGAGAAGCCAGCACAGGCGACAGGTGGTAACGATCAAAAGTTCTGATCAGTAAATTCACAGATATCAGGAACCCACGAGAAGAAGCCACAGAAGACTGCCGAGGTGGGGGCAGCAGAACTTTCCGGACACTCCCAACACCAGGAATTTTCCTGCACGGTCACTGAGTGCAGGTGACCTACAGATTAAGAAGCGATTGCACGACTGAAGTGAATCTTTTCAGGGCAGCTACTGAATCCCCCCCCCCCCAAATAAATGGCTGTAATTATTAAACAAAATGTTTTAAACAAACGGGCTACCAAGGCCCCTGGTGTGGACACTAGTCCCCAGGCACAAAACCGCCGCCTGTGTGAACACAGCCGACCTGCCCTCTGCGCCCAGGGCTGTGAAGACCCACAGAGAGGATGCAGACAAAAGGGTGAAAGGCAAGCGAGTGAGCTCGTCTTGCCCAATGATCTATCATTAAAGTCGTAACACGTTGACAGCGGTGCTGACGTCTTTCTATGGGTTGTCACTGAGTAGGGAAGAATCCCACTTAAAAAATCTTCTGCCCGTGACAAGGCCTTAGAATCTGTAGATTAAATTCAACTCTCAGTGCTGCCTCAGCCATGTTCCTGAATGTGCACCCGCAGCCCTGGTCCTGGCACAGGCAGGACCCCAGGCCAGCGTGTGCCCACGAGGTCTGCTGCCTGTGCTGCGGAGCTCGGAGGAGGCAGGACAATGAGAGGAAGTGACCTGGTCTTGGGCCCTGGCACTCGGCCACTGCTCGGGTCTCTGCTGCGCCCCCACAGGCATGTGGCCCAGGGCAGAGAGCCCTGCGTGCGTCAAAACAGCAGAAAGCTAGCGTGTCCCATGACTGTTAATAAGCAGAACCTTATCTTTAGACACCAAAAGTGGGGAAAGGGCACATGTTCAACCAAACATAGCAATTACTTGAAGAGGCAGAGAATGAAGGCAAGACCAACAGTACTTCACGCCCGAGGAGGGAGGAGGCCTGATTGCTGTGGGGGTGAGAGAGGGGGTTCAGAGTGCGAATCACAGGGAGACGAGCAGACACTGCGATCGAGGCAGAGGGAGGTCCCCATGCTGAGCCCACCGATCAGCTCGATTCAGACTCCCAGCGACTGGCCGAGACGGACCATCTCCAGCGCGCAGTGTGCAGATGCCAAGACAGGAGGGAGGTCTGGCAGCTCTGCCCTTTACCTCTAGCCCTGGAGTGGCCGAGATGGTAGAAGCCTGCTGGCTTTGGAGGGGGCGGGGGCTGGCCTGCTCTGAGGGCAGTACTGTTGGCACTGGCCGAGGGCGGCTGGAAGGAGTTGGAGAGAAAGATGCCATCGGAGGCCGGGCGCGGCTTAAGGTGCCCGCGCGACGTCCTGGAGCGGGAGCACTCATCCTGACCTGCGGGGCTCTCCTCCTCCTCCTCCTCCTCGGTGTAGGCAACCAGCTTGGCGGTGTACAGGGAGTCGGGGGACAGGGCCTGCGCCTGCAGGGAGGAGGTGGTGCGCTGTGGTGGGGGGGGTGGCGCACCCGCCGGGGCGGGCAGGGCCGTGGGTTCGTAGCCCCGCGGCAGCGGAGGCCTGCTCAGGGCCGGCTCCTCGGGCTCCAGCAGCCTGCGATCTGCCTCGTCGTGCAGTCGGCGCCTTTCGGCCTCCAGGCGACTGTAATACCCTTCTTCCTGTCGCCTCTGCAGGCGGGAACAGAAAAGTGCAAAGGTCAGACAAGGTCAGAGGGGACCACAGCCACCCCACTGGGCCTGGCGGGGCAGGAAAGGCTGGTCAGTCCCAGCCCAGGGCCACACTGACGACGCACGAGAGTGTGAAGGAGGAAGAGCCAGACAGAGACGGTCCATCGACCCGAGACAGGCTTCCCGCGGCTCACGCACACCTCCACTCCGTCTGGAGTCACTGGACACAAAACCGCCAACAGCACAAACGAAGACGCTCCAGGCACTCCCGGGCCCTGCCTCTCGCTCCATCCCCGACCCCGTGACCGTCCCCCCAGCCTCTTCACTCCTCTGCTGCTCTAGGTCTCTGCCCGCTCCCGTTCCTGTTCGGACAGTAACTTACCTGTTCCTGCTGCGTTTACGGACAAACAAAGCCAGACAGGGGCTCCGTGGCCTCCTACTCCTACATGCTCGCAAGGCCCCGACTGAGTCCTTCCTCCAGGAGAGCACGCTCCTGGCTCACCTCCTTCACTCCGGGGCCAGCAGGGCACCGGGAGCTGCGGCAGCACTGCTCGAGCCCCCAGTCCTCTAACACATGCCCTCCAGTTCTCAGTCTACACTCAGGTCTTCAGCCCCGACAGACAGAAAAGTAGAGCAACAGCAACAAGATATTCAGATGTATTTTGACACATACATTTCTGACATACGTCTGCAAAAACTCCAGTTGACAGTGTTAAAATCATTAAAACATTAAAAAAGGTAACAGCACAGTTTCGTTAGATTGACAGAAGTCTTAGAACACAAGAAAAAGTAAGTGAGAAAGGCGATGAGAGAACAAATAGAATAACCAGCCTGAACGAGAATGGTTCACGCTACAGAATGGAGCACAGCGCTTTTTCAATTCACTCAACCAAAGAACGGATTTTGGGGGCCTTACTGGCGTCAGGATGAACGTTTTTAGTCTCCATTTCAGTGGTAGTGTCCCCCACTGCCTCCAGACAGACCCCACACCCACATACACACGTGCACAAGCACGCACACGGCGAGGCACACACACCAGCTGGTCAGAGCCTCGCTTCTGGAGGGAGAAAACTCTAAAAGCCAGCGCCAGCCCCGATTTCTCACTCTATCTCTGTCTACATTGAGACATACTAAAGGAAAATCTTTTTTTTCTTATTTTCTACACAAAATAGGTGTCCCGTGGGGGTGTGGAACCAGCTCCAGGGGGAGCTCTGCGGCTGCCCGGGCCTCGGAGAGCAGCGGGCGCTGTGCTAGGGCCCCGCACGCCCTCCTGCACCAGGAGCAGGTCTGATTATAGGGCCCGCAAAGCCTCTGTTCTACCCAACGTCTTTCTATAACAAAGCAAACCCATCGCTTTGGGACATTCTGTATAAAAAAGTAGGTTATTCAGCTTCTTTCCATGCTGCCACTCAATCACAGAAGCTGAAAGAAAGTGTCCGGTGTGACCGGCAGCGGTGGGAGAGCATGGGCACAGACCCGCCCTCAGCACCCAGAGCCGGGGGCCGCCTGGTGCGCGGGCAGGGGTGGTGCGGGCTGGGGCAGCTGGGGCAGCATCACACACACAGACCAGGCCCCAGGGTCTCTACCTCTGGAACCTGGGTTCCTTGGAGAGACGACCTCTGTGACGCCATTGCCCCCGGGAAGACACGGGGAGCCTCACTGGAAGCTCAGCCCCGGGACCCCGAGCTGTGCAGACACACGGGGAGCAGGCCAGACTCTGGGAAAGGCCAGGCCTAGAGGAGGCAGACCCGCTCATCACCGTGATTCTACTGTCAGCTGCAGGAGTCCCCGTTCCTGCCAGCCTCCCTCTCAGCTGTTAGGGTCCTACCAGCTCCTGCAAGTCCTGTCTCAGGGTGGGTGGGGAGGGGCTCTATCGATACAGTTCACAGGTCTATCAAAGGAGGGATTTTCAATAAAAACTAGATTTTCCCATCAGAAGTCGTGGCACTGGAGCTCCACCTTCACAGAAGGGAAGCGGCAGAGGACCGGCTGCCCAGCTCGCGGGGGCGGAGCCTCCCTGCAGGCCGACAGAGCAGCGCCCAGCCCCCAGCACAGGCCGAATCGCCGTCACTGTACGTTCCGCTAAAGGATTGCTCGAGTTAAAACCACCACACGTGGAAACCAAGTGGTAAGTCAGAGTGTCTAGCAGGTTATACACCGAGGTACATTCTCCTCGTTCCAGGGCTTGGAGGAGCCACCTGCTCTGTACCAACTAGGACGGAGTAACCTCGGGAAAGGATCTACTTGGGATACTTAGTGTTCACAGGCTGTCTCGCTCTCGCTGTCCCTGCTGCTCCCACAGCTCCAACGCGAGGTGAGCCACACTGAGCCACCGTCACCTCCACAAACAGCAGCCCCGTCAGGAACACAGAGCCGGGTCCACAGGCAGAGACGCAGAGAGCAAGGAGGCTGGAGACAGCTGAGGAGAGGCGGGGCCGGAGCTCCGCCCGCACGCCTCCGCACGCCCTAGAGGACCATAACCTTGTCTTCAGCGTCACGCTTGCCCCGCTCCTCCTCCTGCCGCAGCCGCTGGTCCTCTTGCCGGGCGCGCTCCTCCGCCTCCCGCAGCCGCATCTCCTCCAGCTGCTGCTGCCGCCGGCGCTCCTCGTCCTGCAACTGACAGCACATTCACCTTAGCTTCCTGGGGGCTCCTGGCAGACACACAGCACACACCGCGACACGCAGACGCACGCACAGGGCAACACGGACACGGGGTCAAAGCAGGGCTGAGACACAACTCACACTGAGCGCGACAACTGCAAAGCGGCCGCCTACAGCCGTCCCCACCCCGAGCTCTCCTCCCACGATCCTGGCGCCAAGGAGAAGGACCTTCGCTCACACATCCACGCTCCAAACAAGCACGACCTCTGAGTCAAGTGACGTTAACCAGCTCATGATGAACAGATGCCAACGTCAGACACCCAGGCGTGGCTCTGTGGACACTCAGCCAGCCTCGTCCGTGTTCGTTGTAGTCTCCACACGAGTGGAGAGGGAAGCCTGCACCGTGGCAGGTGGCGGATAAACGCCCGCCTGTGTGGGGCAGCCGGGACCCCATGAGCAGGTGACAGTGCACCTGGGGACCAAGTTTCTAGCATCTTCCCGCACTGGCGCTTGGCCACCAGCTCCCTCTGGACCCGTCGTGGGCTCCATGAGCTCCTTCCCTGCCTGGGAGGCTCCCCCCCTGGTCACAGAATCGCATGGACGGTGGGAGGGCCTTCTGCCATCTCGCTTCTGCTGCATCCGCCACCTCGCTCTGTGCTGCCTGGATGCCCACAGGGGAAGGACCACCAGCTGCAGACCAGGCATCCCGTTTCCAGGAAACCACCTGCCAGGTTCTGTCTCACACCCATCCCTGTCACCACCTAATCTCTCTGCGCACATTCCAGTCATTCAACTCCTGAGGGCACCTCAGGACCCAGGACAGACTTCTGTTGGGTTTCAGCTCCTTTACTCTCCTGGTCGCATTTCTCTGCGACTCACTGCAGCTGACACACCTTCTCTACAGGAACCGAAGGAAATGCTCATTCGCCAGGAGGGCACCGCACAAGGCTCCCCTCCCCTCGGGCACTGCAGCGAGCTGAGCCCGAGGCCACTGAACGCCTTCTCTTCATCCCTGTCTCTCTCTCCAGGGGACCTGGCTGGCAGCGCCCACGGCACCCCCCTTCTCCTCCCTCCCCCCACGGCTTGTGCCCCTCACAGCAGCGAGCTGAGCCCGAGGCCACCTCCCTCCGTCCACCCCCTGCGGGACCCTCACGCACGCCCTCAGGTGTGTGCGCAGCTGTGGGGTTAGCTACTCTATCAAGGGTCCCCTTCCACTGCGAGTGCATTGTTCTTAAACAAAACCTGGCCCTGGCTCTGGTCGATTCTGGGGGAAGCACACTGTGTCCTGGTGGGAAAGGACAGGCTCGGCCCCCAGGCTGCTTCCTGTCACACACAATGACCATCTTAGAAAGAGATTAAGGTTCCACCCATCACAGAGCCCTCTACTTCCTCGTCCCTGCAGTCGAGGGGTGAGCCCGGGGCGTCAGGGTGCGGGTGCTCGGGGAGCTCTGCAGGAGGAATAGGAGCTACGGGGAAAGAATGAAGGGGCCACGAGGAAGAAGAGGCGGGGCCTGCTCCAGGGGCACACAGGCCTGACGTCGCCCGGCAGCGGACGTTCAGAGTGACCAGCACAAATGATGACAAAACGCACCCAGACAAAAAAATAAAGATGCAGCTGATACTGAATATTCTACAGAAAAGCAATTGATGGAAGAATGTAAAACTGCATCAGTGCAACGCAGGTACTTCTGTTACCCAATCACCAGTAAAGCACAGACCCATTTCATGTTGCACGTTCTGGGTCTCATTGAAAACAAATTCTGAGCAAGAACACAGAGCACATCGAGGCAGCCAGTCGGGGCTTGGGAGAGGAGTGTGATGTTAAGGCATCAGAAGGATAACAATCCTCGAAACAACAGTACGAATGCTCCCTCCAACCTAGAAACAGACATTTTCTCCTAAGAACCCTCCCTCTTCTCCACCCCCCAGTCTGCTACGAGGCTTTACACAGTGTTTGTGTTCAAACCCCAGGCTGCTTTTTTCCTTAAAGACAGGCAGCTTTACAACTATCCCCCCAAACAAACCCCCTCGTGATAGAGAAAAACCACATCATCCCGCAGTGTACTTTGTCAGAGCTCAGGAAGGACAGGTCCCCTGGGATCAGAGCCACTGGCAGCGAGTCCCATTTGAGGAACGTATCTAAACGGCTACACAGTCATCGCTACGGCGTGACTCACGACCACCCCGACGGAAAGGACCTGAGCCAGGAACTCTGCAGCCTGACCCCGGGCCACGCTGCCGGCCGCCCACACGTCTCAGTACTTCCAGGTCAAAGGAAGTGTGTGTGGAGGTGAGATCCGTGCGTTTATGATTCTATACCCAAAACACATTTACTTCTACCTTTAATTTATACTTCACTTTCTGACATTTTTACTTAAAAGACAGTCTGTTAATGAGCACATGGTCCCTAAGAAACCTCTGTCCTCTGGGCCTTGGTGCTGTGCATCACCACCAGAGCGCTCGCCTCAGACGCTCCTGCTCGTCTCTGGCACCCGCCTAACCCGGGGCAGCCGCCCGCAGCCACCGCCGGGCAGAGAGGGGAGGACAAAGCCACGCTCCGGCCCACAGGCACGGAAGGAGGGGAGCCGCCCGCAGCCACCGCCGGGCAGAGAGGGGAGGACAAAGCCACGCTCCGGCCCACAGGCACGGAAGGAGGGGAGCCGCCCGCAGCCACCGCCGGGCGGAGAGGGGAGGACAAAGCCACGGAAGGAGGGGAGCCGCCCTCCACAGGCCGGGCCTCCGACACCTAAGAAAAGCATCTGTTACCAGGGGCTGCGCGACCTGCGGCGTAGCTGCTGCAGCCCTCAGCGGCCGACGAAGCAGAAGGACCCGGCAGATGGGGCGGCTCACGGCCCTTTCAAGTTTTTCAGGGCAACTGTTTCATGTTCCACACACACGGTGGGCATGACATGAACCCTGTCCTCCTAACTCCTGGGGGAGGTGCCTGCCTGCCTTCCGCCCTTCGGCTCTGAGCTCTGGGCCAGTTCCCACTTCCCAGGTCCCTCCACCTCATCCCCTCTGAAGGGGCAGCTCTCGAGGAGGCTCCCTGCCCGTTCCTGCTTGAAGCCTTTATATTTAAGTCACCCCCTGCGTGCCTGGATGCTCGAGGCGCCCATTCCCACAGCTGCACGAAGACCCGACAGGACAGCCCAGGAGGGAGGGTCTCGTTGGGTTGTCCCAGAGGAACCGGCAGAGCCCCCATGTCGCTGAAAGGGGAAGGGGTGTCAGCGAGGGAACCATTCACCTGGCAACAGGATGAAGCTGGGACTGGCCACGGAGAGCCCGTCAGCCACGTGAACGTGTCATCAAGGCACGGTCCCTAGCAGCCGAGGTTGCTGTGGGGCAGAAAGAGCACAACAGGACCCAGAAAACCTGGTGAGAACGCTGACTGTGTGTTGGGTGCGTCTCCAAAACACTGGGCCTGCCCGTCTTGCCCAGCGCACGGGCTGCCGTGAGGAAGGGGGACCTGCCCACGCCTGCTCACTGGGTCTCTCACTCCAGCAACCGTCCTAGAGCGGCCTCGTCACGGGCGACGCCCCCCTCCACTGAGTCGCTAGTAGTTCAGCATCTGAAACCCATTTCTGACGGAACAAGAATGAAACGGGTTCCTCTTGGCAAGCGTTTCCCATTTGCTCATGTGTTTGTGACTAATAAGAATACACAAGATCAATTTATGACTAAAACTGAGAAAAGGTCGAAACCATAAACAGTTACACGAAATGAAAGGAGAAAAGCAAAGAAAAACTAAATGTCAGGACAGTCAAAGGCATGCTCTAGAGTCACGACTACAGGCTGGTCCAGGCCCCCAGGACCGCAGCGACTGGGAAGACAAACGCCACTGAAGGAAAAGGGAGTCAGGACAGGAGAGGACGGAGGGGGAGGAACGAGAACATACCAAATCTAGAACAGAGATTGCTGGCACAGCAGTCTGCTGCGGGCGACAGAGGGAAAAAGAGAGGAGGGTGAAAGTTAGGTTCAGCGGTCCCACCACCAGCAAGCCTCGCTCTCCTGCTCCCTGCTCCCGAGGGCCCGTGGGAAGCGAGGGGCTGCGGGCTGAGCTCTGGTTTTCAGAAATTAAACACTGCGATTCAGGATTAAGATACACGGTAACTGAAACGGTGAACTTTCCCTCAGCTCTCTTATTTGGAGACTAAGGTCTTAATCTCAATATAAAGTCAGTAGTAAATATGCAGACGCCTCTAACTAAAACATGAGAAATGTTCCGATACCACAATTCACAGAGGCTCAAAACTGACCGGCCTTCAATAAAAAGTCCATCTTTACAGAAATGTGTAATTATTGACCTGCCTGCCGTGTGTCCACTAGGGACAGTGGCCGGCCGAGGGAAACGCCCCGGGCAGGCACCATGGAGGCCAGGGTCCCATGCTAACCGTCACCAGTGCCTATCAGATAGCACCGACGGCAGAGTCATTCGGAAGGAGGCTTATACTGACGAGCTGGAAAATGCCAATAGAACAATGTGATAGGTAACACCTAGGCCTTCATTTCGGAAACGTCAGGGTCGTCAGAGGGACTCCACCTGGGCTCTGGGCAAAGCTGTCTGCGCATCTGGCGAGGGACCTGCATACTGTCAGTGTGGGTGAGCGGGCTCGTCCGCTCCACGCTGACTTGGCCGGAGGTGGGGGTGGCCGTCTCACTAAGCCACGGCCTCAGACCATCTAGTGTGGACAGCACCAAACAAAAGCTGGAATTAGAAACAAAATCCAAAAGACAAAAAGGACAGGCTCTCGGCTGTCTGTCCTCAGAACAGGCCGTGTCGGGAGGAAAACCACCCAGCCCCACAGCCTGAGGTGGTCACTGGCCTCTGCAAACCGACACCGACCGAGGCCTCTGCTGGGGGTTCTGGCGAGCGGCTAACGAAAATATTCAAGGTGGCAGTGAGCGATCTAGCCCACGTGACTAACATGCTCTGCTTTTCTTCTCTGTGATGCGAGAGCCACAAGTGGTGTGTGCCTGGAGGAGTGAATGAAGCCCAGCTCTCGGTGCCTGTTCGCTGCTGCTGCCGTCAGCTGCCTATGAACACCTGCTTCGAGCTGTGACCCACGAGGAGCCCGCTGCTGGTGAGGGAGCGAAACCTCGCCCAGGGGCGCAGTGTGCCCTGCTGCCCGCCCCGTGCTGCCCACCCGTGCACAGGTCTGGGGCTCTCAGCCACTCGCCCACAGAGCCGAGCAGCAAGGCAGGTCTGCGGGCCCCCAAAGCCCAGCCGCTCACTACCTGTCTAGGAATAAGGCCTGCCAACCCCTCGTCAAGTGACTGCTGTTCACTGACTCCCTTCACTGAAGTGCTGGAGAAGGACAAGTTTGCTTGTTAAACTGCAGTCCCACTGGGTTGGTTTTGTGCTATGAGAAGGACATGCCTGAGCACTGGTCCATCGCTAGGGGCCTCGCTAGCGTCCTCCCCGCCGCCCACCCCGCCGCGCCCCTTTACCCGGGCTCTGCGCTCGGCCTCCAGCCGCTGCGTGAGCAGCATGGTGTCCACGTCCTCCTCCTCCTCCTCGTCGTCCTCGTCCTTCTCCTTGGACTCCTGCAGCCGCTTCTGGAACTGCCACTCGAGCAGGAGCTTGCGCAGGCGGTCGCTCTCCTCGGCGCTGCGCTCAGCCTTGCCCTGCAGCTCCTGGATCTCCCGGCTCAGCATGTCCACGATGTGCAGCTGCTGCTGCTTCTCCAGCTTCTCCTTGGCATCGCGCTTCCAGGGGTCGGGGGACAGGCTGTCCCCGGAGGACAGCTCCTCCTTGCTGACGGTGATGTACTGCAAGTCCCTGCGCTCGATGGTGCGGGGCTGCTGCTGGGGCTGCAGCTCCCGAATGACGGTCTCCGGGGGCCTCTGCAGCGTGGCCGGCTTCTCCGGCTTCAGCGGCTGCGCAGTCACAGGAGGAAAGGGGGCCGGGGTCAGCGGCTGCGTGCGCATCTGGCCCAGCTTCCTCTCCTGCTCCCGGCGCTTCCGCTCCCGCTCCTCCTCCAGCCGCGCCTTCTCCTTCTCGTACCAGCGCTGGTGCTCCTCCCTCTTCTTCCGCTCTGCAGCCGCCACCTGCGCAGACTGAGGCCCCAGCTGGCTGGCAGGGGGAGGTGGGAGAGGCAAATCCATCGGGATCCCGTCAAATTCGCTGGCATAGTGCATGGGAGGCGGAGGTGGCGGTGGGGGCAGGTCCGTGCGGCCAGGCTGGGGGACAGCTGCTGGCGCGGGCTGCCCAGTGGCAGGGGTCTTCCAGCGCCCAGGGCCACTTTTGGTCAGGGTGGATGCAGGCGTGCCCGGCTTGGACGCGTGGTCCAGGTGCTCCTGGCTGGACGCGCTGGAGCCCACCGAGGAGCTCTGGTTTATCCACAGGTCGCTGTCAGACTTGCGGTCCATCACCGCCTCCACTCGGTGGTGCTCCAGGTGATAAGCTCTATCTTCCCGAAGTTCCTCTTGGGAACGGGCCACACGCTGGAAAGAGAGAAAGGAAAACTGTCAGGTTCCAGCCATTTCTCAGAAGAAATTACTAGACATTCATCAACTTTCTGTCTCAGGGAGATGCTACTGGACCGGTGAGAGCGCCGGGCGCGGCTGAGCCTGCCCGTGCCAGTGGCCGCCACAGTGGCAGGGCATTCCTGCGAGGTGCTCACCCGGTGCAGAGCAGCAAGAGCTCTGTCTTCTCTGCATCGCTGGCGAAAAAGTGAGGCGCAGACACTAGGCACCTCAGTATGGCGGCCGCCCTCCCCCCGGCCCACGGCACACCCCTCCTGGATGTCAGCCAGGGACCCAGCTGCAGGGACGAGGGTGTTTAGCTTGATTACAGGATCAGCAACAGACATTCCTCCTCTGCAGTAAAACTCTCACTGCTCCTGGGAGGGTCAGGTCCTACATGTCCTCGCATGGCTTCTGAGTCCCAGCACTGACCCGACCGGCAGCCCTGACGGCGAACGCGGGAGCAAGCACTGGAGGCGGGGCCGCCCCCGGACCGCACAGCCCCTGGGGGTCCGTAGAGCTCACACCTGCCGGGCGCCCACCACGCGGCGGAGGCCGGTCTGGGGTCATGCCTGAAGCAGCTTAATCCAGTGAAATGCCTCCCGCCTTGTCAGTGAGGAGAAATTGAAATTGCAAACCCGGGAAATAAATGTTTCCTTTCCTTAAAAAACAACCCAACAAAATAAGAACTATCTCTTAAAAAAGCAGAAAAATACGATGTCACTTGAAATAAAAGCCTGACAGAAAAATGGAACATTGACACCAGCTCAGAAACAGTTTCTTGATATGTGGGCGTGCAGGCCACGCCAGGGCGGGCTCCTCTGAGCAACACGTGGGGGCTGCCTCACCCCCCCCCCGTGGCCTCTCTGTGCCGCATCTCGTGGCTCCGAGTCACTGCTTTGCTGTCACGCCCTCGGCCCCGTGCGCCTCCCCGTCCCTGCAGGCCCACCGTGACTCTCAGTCCCTTCAATACCCACTAGGAAGTACGCGGAGACCTGCCCTCCCGTCTCCTGACCTCCTCTCTGAATTATTGCCCACGTGTGGGCACACGGCAGCTGTACCTGTGAGGCTCCGCCACGCCCGCCCGCACCACGGGAATGTGGGGGCCGCCTCACGCGCCCCACGCAGGTCTCCCCCCGGGCTGACAAGAGGCTCCAGGAAACAGGGCCTAGAACTACTTCTAGTTCGAGAGAACCTTGGAGAGGCCTCGTCTCAGCCACCCCCCAGGCCCGGGCTGAGGGGGGGGGACGGGGGGGGGACACAGGCTGCTGGGGCACCGGCCCCCCCGGGAGAAAGGTGGGATGGACCCGGGGGCGCGACGAAGCTTGTGAACAGCGTGACCTGTGCTGGGACCATGCTCTGCCCTCAGAAACGGGCCCTCCTCACCTTCCTCACCCCATCGCCTGCGACAAACCCTCCCTCCGCCTCCTCGTCCTTCTCGGCTCAGCTCAGAGCCCATCTCAGCTCTCAGTAACCCTGACCACGGACCCAAGACAGACACCGAATCCACTGCCCGAGACACACGGGTGTCACAGAGCCAGGCCAGCGGTCTCCAACCTTTCTCACCTCACGGCACACGAATGAATCGCTGACACTTGGGGGCACAACAAAACACATTTACTGCCCACCTGACAGGAAATACCGATGATTCTGACTCCTTCACACCGGAAGGCTATATGCTGGCTGTTGGAAGGAGGCCAGGGCCCTGACCAAATAGCCAGGCACTGCACTGTTTGCAAACTCGTGTGGCTCGCCTGTTGAAAACGCTGGCCTGGACCGCACCTGTTTTTAAGCACACACTTCATTTCTCCTCCCAGTCATCTCCCCATGCAACACTGTCTTTCTAAAGAGAAAACCACATCTGAGCACGTTCCCTCACGGAACCACGAGACTGACCGCCCGTTCTCTACTAACCTGGACAGAACCCGAGCTCCTCGCTTGTCGCCTTTGCCCTCCCCCCGCTTCGGGCTCCTGCACCCCGACACCGGCAGCCCCCGCTCCACTCCAGGCTCCGGCCTCCCCTACAGCAGCCTCGGTTCAGGCGGCGGTCACAGCCCGGGGGGTGCAGGGCTGGTCACGCGGACGGAGACAGCTGGTGCCTTGGGGACTGGCTCTCCAGGAGCACGACCCTTGCCCTGACTCCGGCTCAGCTTCCCGGCAGGGGCCACGGTGACCTGGGCACCCCCGTGCTCGGGCAGCTTCCCATGTCAACCAAGCCCCGCCTGCCCCGCGGTCTCACCCTCACTCCTAGATGCCCCACCAGCCCGGCCAACTGGAGACCACGCCACGTGACGACCTCCATGAACCCAACAGCAAGAGAACAGAGAATCCCTCGCGGGCTCCGCATCCTACCCCGCCCGTCCCCTTTCCTCCACCAGCCACACGGCCAGGAGGAAACAGATGCCGCTGGCAGGGCCGCTGGACAGAAAGGCCCCAGGTCTCAGCGGTGTCTTTACGATGCGGACAGCGTGACCTGCGCTGGGAGCGGGTCCGGGTGGGGTCGACGAGGGGAGCTAACCTGCACCGCGAGGCTGGGGTGACTGCCGTCCGTGTGCGCGAGCGGCTCCTCCTCGTAAGGGGGCCACTGGCTGGGAGGAGGAGGGGGGGCGGCCCGGTCCTGGGACTTGCAGGCGGGGAAGGTGAAGTACTCCCTGGTGTATGTCTGCGTGGGGATGGGGTAGGCCTCCGGCCGAGGCGGGGGCGCCGGCTCCTGCAGAACGTGAAGGAGGACGAGAGGTGAGCTGCACCATCTGCACGAGGGCACATTTCACGCCCAGTAATGACGTACTGTAGTGCCTATGCTAGACAACCGCTCAAGGTGAGAAGCGTGTGGTCCCACACTGGCTGAGAGTACTGGGAACCCCTATGATTCACACTGAACCTAAGAAAGGAGTCCTAGGAGCTAGAGCACGCTGGTGGGGGGCCGTCCCAGTGCAGGGCGGCTCTGAGGGAGGCCAGGAGCGAGGAGTGAGGAGGGGTGGGCTCTGACCTCCGCGCAGAGGTTTCCCGTGGACACGGACGTTATCTTCGCGGCCGTTCCGGGGGCGTAGGCGCCTTTCCCTCCAGGGCTCGGAGGCTGATCTGCGGGGAGAGTCGGACAGAAAGGTACGACGAGCACATAAACAAGGTGCCGCCTAGCAAGAGCTCCTGAGGGCAGCCCCGTGGCCGCACCTTCAGGGGCCTGCACAGAGCTGACCCAGGCCCGTGAGGGACTCCTGCCCCCTGACCAGTCAGAGCCAGAGCCACAGCCCGCCCCAGATCAGGGCTGGCACGCGGTCTGACGCGGCTTCTTTTCTTGCGAACACCCCGTGACAGGTGTGAGCCCACCTGGAGAGGCGCTGTCAGTGGCCTGCCTAGCGCAGCACCCGAGCCAGAAGTTCCCCACTTAGTGGTCATTTTGTTTCAACAGCGAAGCGAGCAGAGCCGCCGCCTCCGACGGGACCCCGAGCGGGCCTGGCGAGGGCCGGCGTGGACCGGGAAGGCGGTGACTCTTACTTGCCACGTTGGGGCTGGAGCGGTGGTCGGCTCTGTTCTTCAGCAGCCGGTCGTCGCCAGGCAGCTTCTTTGGCTCACTGTACTCTGCCCACGGCAGCGGAGGGCTCTCGGGCGAGCCGTTGGGAGCGGAATTGCTGTAGAGCTCGAAGCCTTCGCTCTTCGGTCGGGGTTTTCCTGAGCCTCGGCGATCTGACACTGAAAGCAAAGCATGCTCACGGGACATCCTCTGCTCGGGTGGCACTTTCAATACCCGTTTATTTTTAAAAGAAAGGTGAATATACAAATATTCAAAACTCCACAAGTAAAACTTGTCTTTGCGGAAGAAACAAGATGGTTTTTACATAAGGGTAAAATCTTTCTAGAGAACCTCTGCAAGATTTTCAAATAAAGTAACACTTAACATTAATGAGAAAGGTACGCTTTTAAGCTTATTTTCTCATAAACTTGCCTGTTTTAAGTAATGAAACTAAAGTAACAAAATCTGTTTTAAAGTAACTTTTTAAAAACAAAATAAATGCCCCCCCCCCCCACTTTCTAAAACATGAATTCCCCTAACCACCCAGGAAGGGCAGCGTCACAGACGCCCTCCGATGAGACTTTCCATCCTTGGTTTCAGCTTTGCCAGCTTCCTGCCTGTGACCGGATCTATTGCCCACTTTTCCGTTCCCTCTGTGATTTCTAACTCTGCCTGCTTTGCTTCTGTGACACGACTGTAAGCTGAGAAAGCAGACCCCCAAGATGTTCAGAATCATGTGATGAAAGGAGTGAACAACACGCCGAGGCCAGGTGTCTGGGCCAGTGCATGGTTTTCAGACTCTTTCTGTTCCAGTGGAACAGCCGGTCCAGACGCTGCCGCCGAGGAGAGCCCAGCCGGCCGGGCGTGCGGCCAGGCAGTGAGCGCGGTGGGTCTGACTCGGGTAAAGCACAGAGGAACTTAACGCATAGAGTCAACCGTTTTCTCCTGTAATTTCTGAACTAACTCCTTTTATAAAGACCTAAACTTACATTTTTATCCTGAGACGCTTGATGTAGCTACGAAACCATGGTCCCCACCAACCCATTACTTATTCAGACACCCGAGCTCCTCTCCACCTGACAACACCGGGTCCTGTGTCGGCACGCGGCACGGGAGCCGCCGCCCACGCACAGGCGCTCCTGAGGGGAGGCCTGCCTGCTCGCTGAGACCACAGCCTGCATCTGCCAGCAGAGCTGAGCCCCGCCCATCACTCACACTGACGGGCCTCCCGGCGGGGCCTGGGAGGGTGGCAGGGCTCCGAGGGGATGGAGCCCGACGAGCTACACTGTGGCTCGCAGGTCCACGTCGGAATCCTGGCTCCCGCAAGGCCCATCCCAGTCTCCTTCTCTCTAAAAGTGGACACTGGACGGAAGAACCGGTCCTGCTCCTAAGGCGCTTGGCCCGTGGGAAGCTGCCAGCAAGCCTGCTGTTGGCCGTCGTCCGCAGGAGGCACACCCCACCCTCCCCAGCGGTGCTTACGCCTCTGCATCATGGGGGACGGCTGGTTGAGCAGGGTAGCGAGGCCGTGATAGATGGCTCCTTGCTTCGCCACTTCCAGTGTCACCACAGAGCTTGTCCTTGTCATGAGCTCTGCTGCCCTAGGGAGAGAGCGCCCGAGGTCAGGAGGAGGCTGCTGTGCTGTCCCCAGGTGCCTGGGACCAGGTGCCCGCAGTCCCCGCCGCTGCTGCGCAGGGAGTGTCCTGACCCTCCACCCTTTGCAAAGGACCTGCACACCCCGCCTCCTCTTTCCCAGGAGGGAGGCAGGAGCAGAGAGGTCTTAGGGAGCGTCACGAATCTTTCTTAAACTTCAAAAAAACTGCTCCACACTAAAATACGTATTTCTATTTTGCTCACACATGAAATGTCATGTATATAAGAGTTTTACACTTAAACAGATGAGGGTAAGGACACACCTTTTAGCATTCTTTTGCGTCTTCCAATCCCAAATTTAATGTGAACTACCCCTACAAATGCTAACATTAAGCTTAAAGCAAACACATAGATGATACCTTTCTTGAGAGAGTCCTACCAGACTCCGCCCGTCCACGCTGAGGAGCTGGTCCCCCGCGGCCAGCCGCCCGTCCTGTGCGCACCGAGGCACCGTGTTGAGAGGGACAGCCAAGGCCGAGGGAGGAAGGGAAGTCAGTGGTAAGTACACTTGCTATCTGTCGGTTTTCAACAGTGTTTCATGTTTATCGTTTGTTAAATATGACATATGGACGTTCACATCTTTAAAAGTTGTACTAACCACATCCGCAGCACCTCCTTTCACAACGGACTTGACGTAGATTCCAAGTTTATCTTGACCAGCACCCTGGGCAGAAACAAGGGAAGAGACACTGCACTGAAAACAGGAGGAAGGCAATGCCCCGTGAGGCAGAGCAAACACAAAGCATGCACACAGCGACTCCCCAAGTCCTGGTTCTGGCTTCCCCGTGACAATCAGAACCATAAACTGCACGAATAAAATTAACGTCTACTTGGTAACTATAAGAAACCAATAGGAAATGTACCTATTTTATGTTTCCAAATGAAGAAAAGTGACTCCTAAAAATCCAGTCAATTATGACTAAATCAGCTGGCAGGAGACTGACCAGACTGAACCCACAGGTAGAGGCTGGTCACGGACAGCCCCAGGGCACGGGAGCTAACCCCCTCTCAGGGCAGGCACGGCGGACCATTTCATACAAGAGCGACTGCCTCCCATCCTGACCCCGGGTCCTCACACCTTTAAAGTTTAAACAAGACAAGCTTCTCATGGCCACGCAGGGGGCCTGGCAAGGGCCGTACAGAACACACTGTGGTGGCCCCGTCGCGGGCAGGTGCTGGCTGTGATGAAACACCGCCTGGAGCGGGGCCTGCCCCGGAACAGGGCCAGCGTGAGACGCAGACACACGCAGCTGCTTCCAGGACCTCTGCGGTCCTGCTCAGGCGGCACAGCGGCGAGATGAAGCAGCTCAATGACTCCCGGAGCCACAGGGAGCGGCTCCCGCGGGCCAGCCCGCACATTTCCCAGGCCACCCCCACCCCCGGGAAAGGCTGTGTCATGACAGCAAACAGGACGGCATCACCGAAAGCCATGCAGACAGAGATTCCAACAAGTGACGTCGCTGAAACCATCTTCCTACAATGCTCCAACGACATGATTTCCACTTGAAAACGCCCGTTTCCCGTTAGGTCGCCGTGCCGGTTTGGAGCGCGACCAGCCAGCGTGACCGAGGGCCTCCTGCTCTCCTCGGGGCACCAGCACGCAGCCCACGTCCAGGATACGCTGCTCCGGAAAGCAGCGTGACCGTCTCCCGAGCACAGCATTCGGCGTGGGGATGCGGTGCTTCTGATGTCATGTGTGTGCAGTGGCTGGGGGCTGAGTCTATAAAGTTCCTGTGAGCTCACATCAAGTGCTCCCTCTGCAGCTCCGACCCCAGGGTCTGCGTCTGCTCACCGCCAACACCTGTCTGTCTACGTCGACAACTCCCCCCTCCCCACAGACCTGCCCAGTCCCGGACACCAGCTGCCACTAGGCACCCTCCCAGTCACGCCCACTCCCAACAGCATGATAACCAAGTGCAACCTGTGGTCTTGCTATAAAATTAAAAACAAAAAGCAAAATACAAAAAACTCATTCTGATACTTGGCACACTTGTACTTTTTGTAAATGTGGAATTTCACCGTGAGAAGTGCACACTAGTCGCAGGCACTCAGCAAAAGAGCAACAGACAGACGTGCTACCTCCCTTCGCTTGTGCCAAGACTGGGTTTCCTCCCTCAGGGGCCTAAGACACATGACAGGAGTTCCCTTCTCAAGCACCCCTCCTGCTCCCACGTGTTGACGTGGGTATGCCTGTATCTATAATCTTATTACATTATTTTAAGCAGCACATTCTGTACTTCCATGGGATCTGTGATTAACTGCTAATGCCCCAGCTCAGCAGTGATACGACAGCCTCCTCCCTCCCGCTCTGCACTGAAGGCCACTCTGCCCAGCTCCGCCCGCACCAAAGGACGAGAACACAGCGCCCGGCGCAGGCGCCCCGTCTCAGAGGCGCTCCCTCCACGCTGTCCAGCAGGAATTCTGGTCGGGGCACTGACCACACCCCCTTCTCTTCCTCTGCAAATACCGCAGGGCACCTCTTCATAGCAAGTCCCCGGGCCCAGATTTCTAAAAAGGTTCTAGAAGCACCCTTTTCCTTTCTGCTCCCTATTTGACCAACATCAGAGCGATGCTTCCTGAACCTCAGAACACGGAAGCAGTCTAGCGCCCCCACCCGCGGCTTCGCTTCCTGCAGTTTCCGGCCCTGATTCAGCCAGACTCCAAATACCACATGGAAAGCCCCAGAACTCGACAATGCACCGTTCTGAGAAGCACAAGGAAACCTCGAGCTGCCTGCTCCACCCACCTGGGACGGGACTCATCTCTGCGGCCAGCTCTCCACGCTACCCGCAGCCCATGTCGCAGCTGCCCGTTACCACGCTGGTTGTAAGAGAGAGACCACATTCACGGCCTTTCATGACAACATATTGCTCTATTTTACTACTAGTGATGGTTGTGAATCTCTTCCTGTGCCTAAATAAACCCAACTTCATCACAGGTATGTGTGCAGGAGCTACACGGCCTGGAGAGTCTGGCACTGTGCTCGGCCAGGTTCCCCGGGGGCCCTGGAATGTGCCTTTGAGCAGGCAGGAGCGGCCGCACAGGTGTGTAGGTGAATGGGCACTTACCTGCTCTCCGCACAGCACTGCTGTTTGGCAATGTGATATTGTCCTTGTAATTTAGGTAAAAACAATAAGCAAGCTCTCCGTCACTCCCTATTTCTGATATACTTTATAAGATTACTACTAATAAAGAAAAAATCTCATTCACTTGGACAAACTATAACAACAGAACTCTTTCTTTTCGCATAATACAGCATGTCCCCCAAAAACATATACACACTCTTAACAGGTGGTAGCCTGATTCTGAAAATGAAATGTATTTGGATAAACACTTCCTTTATAATTAATTATTCAGTGTTGTATCCATTTTTGGGGCGAGCCTAGAGCATGGTGTAAGGAAATGAGAACACCCCCCTCATATACTGCTAGCCTGCACACATGCGTGTGCTGCCTGTAGCTGGCTCTCGCCCACCAGCTCCTTCAGGAAGAGGTCTGCGCCCCACGCCTCGCCAGCCGTGGCCGCCCGGGATCATGACCATCCCTTGCAGCGGCTTCTCTCAGATCAGGAACCTCACACCTGAGGGTAAGTATGAAGCTCGATTGTTTCATAACCACTCTGAGCTTTAGACAACTTAATGCATCGCCTTAAACTGAGCAGGATCCATATTTCAATAACCTAAAACCCTGTAACATTTCTGAGCAGGTAACTTGTCACCCTACATGCATGTGGAACTTAATAAGCCAAGTTCAACATTCAGGTAAAACTGACCGTGTGACCCAGACAGCTGATCGTAGACACTTCAGAAAGTTCTGGCAAAACGTGGCCCCTCTCCTCCCAATGGGGCGGCTGGTCTGCGGAACGCCCTCCCGGGCGCCCTCCCAGCGCGCTGCCACCACCGCCCCACTGCCCCCGCACTGGCAGCCACGCTCCCCAACACCACGCGTGATCCAGACCACGCTTCGTGTCCCCACGCATACCTGTGTCCATGTTTCCTTTCTGATGTCATGGGTCTGCCAGATGCTCTCATCACCGATTCCCAGGCTCACCTGCCGCCACCTGCCCACCCACTCACCTTTCTCCCGTCAGACAAGCGCCCCTTTGTCCCCGGCACTCGTCCTGCCCTGCTCTCCAGGCTGCACAGAGGCTCCTCCCAGCAGCTCCCGGAGCCCCTGCCTATGAGTTTACCAGAAGGTGCTCCCGTCCCCACTTGGCACACAAGCCTTGTTATGAGAAGCCCAGGGCTGTGCGGGGTGCACTCGCCGGTCAGGAAGCAGCTGCTGTATTCATCAGGGGCGCTGGTAGCACAGCACTGGTAACACTGCAACAAGTTAGTTTAAAAAGTTAGAAATTCTTGCCCGGCTGGCGTGGCTCAGTGGTTGAGTGTTGACCTGTGAGCCAGGTCATGGTCTGATTCCCGGTCAGGGCACATGCCTGGGTTGTGGGCTCGATCCCCAGTGTGGGGTGTGCAGGAGGCAGCCGATCCATGATTCTCTCTCATCACTGATGTTTCTCTCTCTCTCTCTCTCTCTCTCTCTCTCTCTCTCTCTCTCTCTCTCTCCCTTCCTCTCTAAAATCAATAAAAAAATTTCTTTTAAAGAAAGAAAATTTATGAAGTAATTCTATTAGTTCCTACTTACATATACACATAATTAAATTTCATTTCATGGTAATCCTACTCCTCTTCTAATTAAGAAAGGAAAACAGGGCCAGAAGCTACAACATTTTGCCGCTACATGTCAATGTATCATCTGCCACGAACAAAAGGGCCATGTGAGCTGCGAGCACCAGCCGAACCGATCCGGGAATGCCCAGCAGCAGCTTTCAGACGTCGCTGAGATCATATCAGACGCTGCCCCGTGTGGGAGCCACCAGGCCACCTGTCAGCCTGGATGTGTATCAGCAAGTAAAAGATACGCCCCAATTTCAAAGTCTTAGTGTGGAAAAAAGAATCCAAACCAGCTCCTAATGCATATTCACTCCATGCTGAAACTGGAACATTTTGGACACAATGCGTACCATAAAACATTATAAAATTAATTTCACCTTTTTTTTTTTAAAGATGGTAATAGAAACTGCCAGTGACCATGTGGCTCATTTCCATGTCCACGGGCCAGGCCGCTCTAAGCTGCGGGCTTGCACACTGCAGGCTGAGCAGTCGGGCGCAGCAGCACAGGACAATGGCGCAGCTGGGGGAGCAGGCCCGCACCACAGGACAGTACTTTCCGGCAAGACACACCCTGACTTCCAAACCCGGGAAGAGAAACCCGTCACTACAACTGAGAACACAACACAAAAAACAGACCAAGGCTAAATGATTTTAAGAATTACTTGCCTAAAGGTACCTAAAGTGGGATCTGAAAACCTCGTTGTGTTTTTAGTGCACTGGTTTATAAAATCAAAACCATAAGCATTATTCCTGTTAACCAAGGTCTCCTGGAAAGCAATCCCGCATCGAAAGGCCCAGGAGTTACGAGGTTCTCGCCACAGCTCTGCCCCGGGAGTAAGCCTAGGGTGAGGGTCCGGGCAGGCGCGGGCACTGCCGTGTGGCTGCCCTGCCCACTGCAGACGACAGAGCACAGAACCCAGAACGTCACCAGGCAGTGCAAACACCTAGGTCCCCATCCTTAAGAAAAGCAACTACAACGAGACAGACGACTCCTACGTGTGTGATCGTGGTGCGGAGCACACCATGCATGTTGCAACTGCTTTCCTTCCTTTAGAGGCGAAGGAAGGGGTCTGAGAAGCAGAGTGAGAGGAGGGAGGACGAGGAGGCAGCGAGGGAGAAAGGCCAGAGGGAGAAGGTGAAGCACCAAGGTAGAGAGGATGGCAGTCAGTGACAAGAAAAGGTCCCCAACAGAATGAGGGGCCCAGGGACCGCTCGGTGCTGTGCCTCACGCCCCGGCCGGGGGACCCACCTCTGCGAACTGCCTTGTGTCCGATGGGAGACGCTCCGAGGACAGGGCTGCTCCCAGTGTCCCGCTAATCCTGCCCCTGCACCTCCGGGAGGACTCCAAAGCTCAGGCTCTCCCCTCCCGCACAGCGAGCCTCACAGGGAAGGAACCCCGGCGGCCAACATTCCAGGGCGGACTCCAAGTGAGTGTGGGCGTAGGAGACGATGAACACATCACATCATTAAAGCGCACACGCACACGCACACGCACACACACACACACACACACACACACACACACAGCAGCAGGAGGAAGAAAGATACTGCGGCCAGAGCAGCATGAGCCCAGCCCTACTGCCTCGGAGGTGGACAGCCGGGTTAGAGCTAAGTGGCTGGGTGACCTGCGCACCCAGGCCCTGCACTTGGCAGGCGGTCAGCAGCTCTGCCCACCGCTCCCTCCTCCGTGTCTGAGCGGAACTGCTAGTCAGACCGAGAGTTCTGATTCATCAGCTACTCAAATTCAGACTTGAGGTCAAACGCATTGTCTGACCCTTTTTCAGTAGGAATTACCTTAATTCTGAAATCGTCAGTGTTAGAACTCATTCTGGGCTCACTCCACCCAGCATGGGAGGGTGCGTGGGAGGCGCTCCAACAGGCGCGGAGCCGGGCAGGCCGAGGCCTGATTCCTGTGGGCTGGGCTCCAGGCCCGGCTCCTTCATGTTTACTCTCGGCATCAATTACGAAACAAAAGACATGGCCGCACCAACCGCTCCTTCTCCATGAAACGAAGGACCTGAACTAGACAGCAGCCTCCTAGGCTGGGTCCGAAGAGGGGCTGCAGGTGTCTGGGTGCCTGAAAACTAGGCCAAGGGCCGTGTGTCCTGTCACAGTCTCCCCAGGTTCTCAAAGTGATTGGAGAACCAAAGGGGGGGATACCACGCCGACGGTCCACGTCTCCCCTCTCTCCAGGTCTCGGCTAAGAGAGTGGGCGAGGCAGAGTGATCTGAAGGCTCCCTTCCTGGGACGGACCTCAGGCAGCGTGGTTTTCTGAGTCCACGTGAAACGCTGGCTCTGCTGCAGAGCACTGTTAACCCTTAATGCTCCTATTCTCATCCTGCAACTGAACTCCACACTTCAGCCAACCTACAAGCGAGCACTGGGGCCATGACTATAAAACAGGCACACACTTATTTTTTTATGTAACTTGCTATTTTGCTTTTGGACCTAAAATATAAAATATTGTGTTCAGACTCATAAGCAATAGTCCTGCAGGCGCCAGACCCACCTGGGCTGGAGGGACCGGGTCTCCTGACTTCACACCGAGAAGCTCAGCCACGTGGCCACAGCGAGGACAGCAGGACCGAGGGCCGGTCCTCAGAGCACCTGTCCCCCGTCACCGTGGGCGCCTCCGCGAGGAGGCCGCTCGCCCGACAGCCCCCTCTTCTGTGAGGGCAGGAATCCCACTTTGTGTTTTGAGCTAAATGAGACTTAACAACTTAAACCCAGTCTATAGCCTAAAAGCACAAACTACAACGATCTGTAGGCACTCTTCAGTTAGCCATTTACTTGTAAGTAAAATGTTCTCAGTACTTTTAAAGTTGTCTTTGTGTTTAAGAGAGAACGGTTTTAGAGGAAGCCTACCGCAAAGCCGCCTGAACCAGTTCCGTTCCGGACACCCTGTCTACGGCTCTGTAGGTGGAGGCTGCAGTTGGAACGATCTCAAGCATTCTCACCATGTTAGAGAGCCAGCAGGATTAATTTCTTTTTCTTGTATAAAAACATATCAGAGCCTCATGTTTTTATGAACCTTAAGAACTTGCAGCATCAAAACAAAAAGCAGCAAACACCTGTGCTGCATGAAATGGCTGCTTCGTGAGTGCTCATTAGTGACAGGTCTGAACAAGCTCACAGGGAGCAGCCTTCTGTGGGAGCACATTCCAGCTGCCCGGGACACCCCACCCCCACCCCCGCCCCGCCCCGCGGCGCCCGAGGACACTCACCACTGGGCCCACTCGCCCGACAACAGAGAACCACATTCTGCTCGCGGACTGAACTTCTCAGTGGGAAGCCGCTCACTTCTCTGCTCCAACAGCAGCCAACACAGCGGGGCTGGCGAGACTGGGTCACCACACTCCGAGCTGGACGCGGTGACACTGGCGTTTATCCCCACAAACATCCAGACTCTTACGTAACCAGTCAGCTCTAACTTTTGCTTACTTTGTACTTTATTAAACTTTAAAAAGAGCCAGACAAATAAAAAGGACAGACTTGTTTGTATTTTAAAGATACAAACAGGAAGCACTGTGCTGTCCCACAGATGAGCTGGGGCCGCGCTCTCCACTTCCCACAGCGCGTTTCAGTCAGCGGCACACACCCGGCCCAGAGCATCTGGGTTTCATAAAACGGAACCGCAGTGTGGAAGGGGCGCCAGGGAACTCGCAGCAAAACAATGTCCCGGCTCACAGCAGCCACGCCACACGCTAATGAGGAAAAAATAAAGGAGGCCTGGGCCCAAGACAAAGACCACACAGCCACAGAGGAAAACAAAACCCAGCGCGGTGGCGGAGGCTGGCAGGGGAGGACGCACGGCAGTGAGAGAGAGAAACCCGTGACAGAAGCCGGCGGTGCACCAGCAGCCCCGCCGGGCACAGGGCGTTACTCGCAGGGCGTCCTGGGGCCCCGAGGCCTTCGCCCAGGGCTCCGAGCTCCCCAGGCAGGGCCGCGTCCTGAGCGATTCCCTCCACAGCCTCTAGGAGCCGCCCCCACCTTTGGCTCTCACCTTCCAAGTGCCAAGCCACACGTCTAACTCTACTAGATAATATGCTCCTCATCTAGCCTGACAGGCACCCCAAATCTCAAGCGAACACGTTCAAACTGAGCTCCAGACGCTCTTGCCGGCGTGGGCGGCGCCAGAATCGGACTCGACTTCCACACGACAGACACTCGATGCTCTCTTCTGGAGCAGACATCACTTCAGCAAGTGGCTACTGCGTTCACAGTACAGGTACCCCAATATTAGCCCAGGTCACAGGGGACCTCGTCGTAAGACTACCACACCCTGAGGCCCACCCGTGTACCCAAAAGGATTCCAGAGCCGCCTGTTTTCACAACAGAATGACGTCCCCTTGATTCACGGGGAGACCCCCTTCCCGCCACGCCTCCTGGTGGGAATGCAATGTGAAGGCCGCGCAGCAGCTCAGGAGCTTTAGGCACGTGGAGGGGAGCAGGCGGCAGGGCTGGGGGAGAGGAGGCCAGGTGCAGGAACAGGTGTGTGGCCAGCAGCCAGGCAGGTGGGCAAATGGCGGGCGGAGGCAATTCCCTCAGCTTGGGTTTGGTGAGGGCTAAGCTGCCCTCCCATGCAGGCGGCACAGCTGGCACAGCTGGCGTGGATTCGGCCTGCGCCCCGGGCCAGTGATGCTGGCTGGTCCTCAGACCTGCATTCCTGGGTCAGGGATCCATGCAGACTTCCGCGAGGGCCTCACTTGGGACGCTGCACCCACTGCCTCACCCTGTCGCTACCTCCCTGCCCATGCGGAAGGCGAAGCCTCCTGGTGGCCGTGGACCCCCTGCTACTCCTTGCCTGCCGTCACGGTGACTAAACCCGACTGTGACTCTGAGCGGGGCGCCTTGTCCTAACTGCCCACTGATGCTGCAGCCAGCGGGACAGGCAGGGCCAGCGAGAGGAGGGGCAGGAGTGCCCAAGGGGGCTACTGGCGGGCAATGCCGTGCTTCCTGCCTTGGACACGGGGCACAGAAGAGGCTCGGAGCCGAGTGCCTACATCAGACGGGAATGTGCGTTTCCTACTGAAAAAGGGGTTTTGAGCTGGAAACGATAGGGACGGTGGTAAATGGCAGCCTCCAAATCACTCCTGGTATTTCAAATGTCAGGTAGGCGAGTATTTGAAATAAAAGCTTGTAACAGATGCCAGGAAACATGGAGCTGGAGCTCCTCCTGTGCATCGGAGGGTGGTGGGGATTTGTTACCCCGGTCATTTTTCCCTTTCAAAGGGGCACTGATTCAGCTGTTAAGCAAAGAGCCAAACAGTCTTTGGCTGAGACCCTTCCATCCAAGTCTGAGCTGTGGTCAGTTACACCCCCGCGGCCCGGGACTACGCATGGCAGGCCCGCCAGGAGGAGGAAGCAGGTCTAGCCTGAGCTGGGGCACTGTGGCCACCCTCTGCCCCCCCACGGGGGACCGCGTGACTCAGCGCTTCAGACCAAACCACTTCGCCCCAGATGGCAGCCCCCAGCTGATTCCAACCCGAAGTCCACGTAGTCCAGGTGCTTCTCACTCATCCTACACCCAGCGTCCCAGACAGGGCGCCCGGCACGTCTGCTTCATCGTGTCCCTCCCCTCTTCTTCCAGACGCCCCACTTTTCTGCAGTGCCCACGAGACCAAGTGCGCGCTCCTCAGCCCGTCCGTCACGCGAATGAAGCAAGGCTCTCCTTCCTCGGCTGCGCTGCAGTGCAGGCTCCGGCCCCACAGGCACGCAGCACGCCTCTGTCCTGGCTCATCACAGCCCAGTCCTGTTCACTCAGACTCCAGGGCTGCGGAAACACCGCCTCCCGCACATCGCCCCCCACGGGAGGCCCGTCAGCAGCATGCGGCCAGGACGAGAGGGCGGTCCCCTAGGCCCTGCACCCAGGCCCAGCCTGACCTCCAGGCACACGCGCTCTCGCTCCACTTTCTGAGGGGAGACCACCCCTCAGCTGGCTGGCTCCGAGCACAGAGGCTCCAGCACAGGGTGCAGCACCCCCACGCCATCTGCTTCACCCTCCACCCTCAGGCCGCCTGCCTGCCCTACCTTTGCCGCGACAATGCTGAGGCCCATTCCATTTTGCTTTTTCAGGGTCACAGTGATGATTTCGGGCTCCTTCCTCAGAGGCTGAGCCTAAAGGATGAAACACAGGTTTATTTTAATTTGACTTTGGGTGGTGGGCACACAGTGCAAGATACAGATCTTGGCACATAGAAAACCACAGCTGAAACCTATATGTTCACGTTGACCAATGTTATCCCAACCAATTACAGCTGTGGGTATAAAAATAATTCTTTATTTTAAAAAAAGCACCATTTGTTTACAGACATGGCCTGAAATAAAAACTTTACATATAAGTCGTGGGTTTAAATCTTATTTAAGATTTTTAAATAAAATTGGTATTTAAAGGCAACTTTAAGATCTTCCTGTCACAACCATGTTCCCTGTAGGCAAGGAAGGAACCCACAGCTCTTCTCCAAGCGCCAGGCCCGCGTCCTTCCCCGCCCACCTCAGCCGCGGGACTTGCCAGTTCGGTGTTCTCGCGCAGAAGGTGGCTCTCATAGTCGGCGCCCTCGAAGTGGATCGTCCAGGTGCCTGGGGAGCGTGCGTGAGGGACCAGCCTGCAGAAGCCTGGGGGCAAGGGGAGCCAATGGCAGGACGGAAAGGCACCCTCAGCGCCACCTAGCGGCCACATCCGTTTTTCTGTCTACACCTTTGCTCGTGCGCTGCGGGAGGGAGGCGAGCTGCGGGAGGTGCTGCATGCACAGCAGTCGGGGACTCCAGGCGGACAGGGGACGGGAGAGCCAGAGTCCAGCCAGATGTGAAGTGTGGAGGCAGGAGGGATGGGAGAACCGGGGGAGAACCGGGCAGGAAGCCCGGCCTGGGCTGCTGCCACCATCACACCTGTGTCTGCCGTGTGGGAAGGGGTGAGGGTGTGGTTCCGACGCGAGGCGTGGTGCAGCAGAGAGGGACACGGGTCCACCCCCAACACACCGGTGCCAGCCCAGCTCAGGGCCCTCCTGCAGGCGCCACTTGGCACTCCCACTGCCCGACTTTCTCTGAGGAGCACCGGGGCCTGGGCCTCTTCCTCCCTCCACAGGCCGCACGCCAGCCCCCGCACTCCTGGAGGGCCACAGCCACACTCACTGGCATTACCAGAGGCAGCCTTGGCCAACGTTTTAAACTGTCAAGATCTCTGAGGATGTAAAACTCAGTGGTGAAAGCAGCAGTCACTGAAGTCAAACCCTGCACTCACCGAACGTAAGCTCCTGTGGACACAGACCCGACTCTCCTATTCCTTTTGCTTGGACCCTGCAGTTTGGTCTGCTTTGTACTCGTCTGGGCTCCACGCTACAGAAGAGCAGCAGCCAGGGGCCAAGACTATCTAAGGAACAGCTCCCGCCTCCGGTACCACCGAGCCCTTGCACCCACCCATGTAGGAGAACACGTGAAAGACGTAGTGACACGGGGGAGCTGAGCCGCACTGAGAGACAGCGGAGCCAGGCCTCCCTCAGCACAGACCGCGTGCGAGCGCGGCACTGGTGGCAGGGCAGCCACCGGCACTTAAGAGACCCGTGGGCCGCAGTTCCCAGGGCTCCTCGCGACAGTCCCACGAGGTGGGCACTGTCCCCACACCCACTCTACAAGAGAAACTGGAGGAGAAGGGCTGGGACCAGGACTCGGGCGTCCGTTCTGAAGCCTGTGCTGCTCCGCTGGCACTGCTGTCACACGCCAGCTCCGAGGCCACGTCCAGCACCCGCCCGTCCACACCGGGAACAGAAGGAAAGGCCCTTGTGCCGCCCAGCGAGCAGCCAGTGGTCACAGGAGGGGTGCAGACCCCCCACGGAACTGTGTGCACATCAGTGACTCCGTGTCACTGGGAAACACTTCCCTCCGGTCCCCGAACAGTGCCTCCATCGGAAGCGCCACACGAGTGGACTGCACGCAGGACAGACTGGAGCTGGGTCAGGTTTCAGGCTCGGCAGCAACACCTACCTCGCTGGCACAGGGGGTCCAGGAACTCCTGCAGGCCGCTGGGAAGGTTCCTGACGACGTCGCAGGAGTAGCCGTCCTCAGGCAGCAGGAAGGGCAGCTGCAGGTCGGGGTCCTCCTCCAGCTGCACCTCCCGCCCATCGCTGCGCGCCAGCTCGTCGGCCGTGTTCTCAGCCACAGCCACGACGTTCTCGATCAGGTCCTGGGCAGAGAAATGCAAACTCGAACGATATGCTACGTGACTGGGGCCGCTGAGCAGCAATTACCCTCGCGTCTGTTTAGGCCAGGTGGGGGGACAACGTGACGACAGGTTCAGAATCAGCCTGTGACGCAGCAGGACACCAGCAAAGCACACACTTAGTGAGCCAAGATACTAATTACTAATCTCAAACAATGTGCAGCTTAAACGAGAAGAAACTGTTCAATCACAAGAAGATGGGCTTTGCCTCTTTTCAAAAGTCGTGATCTTTTCCCGCACAATTCCTCAGCACCCAGTGTGAGCAGCCCTGTTTCTGGAGAACGCGGAACGACACGGGCAAGAGCTCACTCAAAGCGAAATGAAAAACTCAAGATAAAACACCCATGTCCAGGCTACCGACGGTCTTTCTGAATTACGGGTGTACGTGACGTCGTTTGACAAGTTTCATGGACACAGGTTGTGCACACGGGAAAGGCCGCAGCACAGGAAGCGAGCACATGGCTCAACACCGCAGCCCTCGTGCCTCCTTCAGGCACCGCGACCCAGGCTTCCCACTCCAGAGCCTCCCCTGTTCTCGAGTCGGACAGTCGGAGCACAGCTGGCACCGTATCTGACTCCTGCACAAACTACGTCGTGGCATCCATCCAGGCTGCCTGGGCTCTAACTCCGTGGTCGGCAAACTGTGGCTCGGGAGCCACATGCGGCTCTTTGGCCCCTTGAGTGTGGCTCTTCCTAAGCCTTAGGAGTACCCTAAGTTAATAACAATGTGCCTACCTACATAGTTTAAGTTTAAAAAATTTGGCTCTCAAAAGAAATTTCAATCGCTGTCCTGTTGATATTTGGCTCTGCTGACTAATGAGTTTGCCGACCACGGCTCTAACTCCTTTCTCGCTCGGAGCTGTACTCCCTTAAGGATACCAATGCACATGGCGTCGCTTGCAGACAGCTGGGAAGCTGTCTGGGGCTGTTCTTGAGGCCGCCCTCTGCAGGCATGAACTCAGCACTGCAGGTCAGGAGATGGGTGTCTCATGCAATGACCTCACCTGTAATTCTCAGGTACCTGCAGACGTCCCACGTTATACACAGCCAGCTTGGCAGACGCTGGCCAGGGATGAGCAGCAGGAATGCCTGCCTCCAGGTGTTCCCAATGAAAAGTGGGATTCAGCAGTCAGGTGCTCTGCATCCCCCCCTGCTGGTCTCCCAATGATTGACCAAGTACCGAACCGAGTTAAAACCCTTTCTACTTTAAATGTTTATGTAGTTTCTTCTTCTACTGAACCCGAACTCATACGTCAACAGCAAACATGATCGTGTAGATTGGTCAATAAGCTTGTTTTTAAAGTGAAAGGAAACCGTTAAATGAGTTTTCCTTTGCTTCCACCCCGCCCCAGACGCCGGCGCTGCCCTTACTGTGGGGATGAAGGGCTCATCGGGTGCGCAGTGGTAATTCTGCAGCAAGGCTTGCAGCTGCAGTGAGTTCAACTTGAAGCAGGTGCTGCTTATGTTGGGAATGTCTTCGGGCGCGTACTTATCCATCGTCAGCAAGGTGGTGGCCTGTTGGAGAGAATCGGACACTGTGACGTGGGCGGTGCAGTCCCTGCATGTAAGGCACAGTGCGGCAGCTGCTGGCTGGTTCTGGGACACGGTTTCCCATCACTGACTGGGCCCATAAACCGAAGGGAAAGGCGGCCGCAGAGGGCCCTCATGTCACGGAAACAAGCGCACGATGAATTTCACTTGTTCTGCTCACAGAGCATGTAAACGTTCTCTTAGGAACTGAACCATGGCCATGACCACTCAGACGGCTGCTGCTGGGTCCAAGAGACACTCACTGAGATGGCTCAGCGCCCAGAGCAGGAGGCAGAGCCTGTGTCCAAGCGCACCTCCTCAGAACAGATGAAGCTGAGAAGATGAGTGCACACGACTCGCTGCAGTGACAGAGCCACTCCCTCGTTCTGGCTTCCCTCACTGCCCTAGCTGCCCACCAGCGGCTCTCGCCTCAACCCCTCGAGCTCCGGGCCGCACGGCGCGAGGACACGCGGGGCGAGGGCCTCAGTCCCCTCTCCGTGACCTCCTGACTTCCTGGAGGGGTGGCTCCGGCCCTTCCCCTCCCCTCTGTGCATCTACGGCTGTAGTTATGCTCCCATTCCTTTCCCTCCATCTTTGGGCATCGACTACAAACAGGTGTCTGCTTTGTGTTTCCTGGTTTTGTATTCTTGGGAATTACTTACTGTCTGTTATTAAATAGCAATTCCTCTCAGTAAGGAGCTATGAAATAAACATGCCTCGCGCAACTCAGGAACAGACCCTTGAAGGACAGTTACCGGCTGGCTCCCACCTGCTATGGGCGGAAGTGTATTTCCCAAGCCCCATGTTGAGGTCCTAACCCTGGGCACCTCAGCAAGAGGCCTGGGTGCGGGGTTTTGGTGGAACCATCATGGGGAAATGAGGTCGTACCTCCTCTGACTGCTGTCCTTGGAAAGGGGGCATCTGCACACAGACATGCGCACAAGGAGAATGCCCCATGGAGAGGAAGATCAAGGGGTGCTCTACCAGCCCAGGACCCCAAAGATGCCAGCAAACCCCCAGAGCTAGGAGAGGCTGAGGCAGATCCACCCTCCAGCCCCGGAGGATGCAGCCCCGTCTCACCCTGATCTCTGCTGTGCGAGACCCCAGCGCACGGCACTTTGTTCGTGGCCCAGGGAAACGACACCCCGGGGTCTCAGGTTCTGTGCCCGTGAAACCTCAGCGGGAGGCGGAGTTCTGTCGAGTCCGCATGGTCACCCAGGATGGAATAGAGACATTGGCGACAAGCTCACCACGTGGGCGGGAGTGGCACCCACCTGCACGATTCTGCTGAGGTGGCAGTCGGCAGCCAGCTCCAGCCCCTGCTTCTCCGCCCAGGCCTCCACGTGGCCCAGCTGCTGGCGGATGATGGCGCCCCAGTAGTGCGAGCACAGCCCCGACTCGGGGTCAGTGACCAGCCTGTTGAACAGCCACATGTTGATGAAGTGGAAGAGCTGGGAGAAGAGCTGGATGGTGAGGGCCGCGTTGACCCGGCAGCGCCGCAGCAGCGCCATGGCCCCCGAGAGCGTGTGCAGGACGTCGTCTGCAGAGACAGGCGAGGGGGCCCCTGGTCACTCGGGAGTCTCGAATTGGCAGTAAATTTAGTCAGAAGTCACGGCAGTCCCTGCCGGAGCACTTTGAAATGCCACTCGTTCAATAGGAAGGAGAATGTGTTTTAAACACATAGAGGCTTCAACTGTACTTACGTAACACTGAGGTTCACCCTGAGACTTTCTGAAAAGGACAACCAGCATGAAACACCCAAATAAGAGCTTTTCTTAAACAAAACTGACTGCTGGTGGTATTGCTAGTAAAACTTATTGCTTTAACAAGAATGCCCAATCTGATAGCTTGTTTATTTTCAAAACACCTCCCTCTTACAAATATGAAATATGAAAATGAAGTTAAACAAGAGGGAGGGAGGGAGGGAAGGAGAAATGACTGTCCTGACCTATTTTCGGTCTTTGCAGACTGTTCTCCTCGGGGTCGTCCAGAAAGGCCGGCATGTAGTTATTCAGTTCTGACTGCAGACAGTGGACCAGGTACCTGAAAACACGCAGTGTTCATGTCAGCGCGAGGAGCTGCTGTCAGACATGGCACACGCGGACCAGCCTGCACTGCTCAGAAAGATTTCATTAAAAAATGTAACAGCTTCACTCTCAGGATTCAAGAAACACAGCTCACCGATTCAATTTATCAAGTCGACACATTTTGCATAGTTATTTATGCTTCTTGATATTATTCAAACAGGGCAAATAAAAACCTTTAAAATTAGTTTTGAAAATTTAAGAAAACATAACATGATTTAAATCTTTCTAGAACAGCGTCGCCTCCCCACACGGGTCCCGTACTTAAAGGCCATCTGCACCAGGTGCGCCAGCACGTCCTGGGCGTCCAAGGTGATGCGGCTCAGGTCTCGGTCCTGCTTGATGAAGTTGAGGAGCTCGGACGCGTTGGCCATCCAGAAAGCAAGCGCCCCTGCGATGTTCTTCTGTTTCTGGGGGCAGAACGCATCCCGTGAGCCGCCACAGGACCGACCGAGACAACAACCACTAGCTGCTCCTGAAAGCTGCGAGGATAGACCAGTACCTTCCCGTTCCACCAGCGCACTTGCCACAGATACCAGATACTTGCCGGGGAATTTGGGCCCACGCACGGCGGTGGGAAATCAGTAGCCACCGCGCTTCCTGGCTCACGGAGACACAGGGCTCTAATTGGCTACCATTTATGAATCAATGGAGAAATGGGATATTGAGGAATCCAGCACCGAATCAGAGGTTGTGCATTATCTGGTAATCTGCGCGTACACACACGTATCCATGGTTACCCACAGCCACCCGGATACTCGCAGTCACTGGCTTGGATGCCAAGCAACCCAGTATCAAGTACTGATCTATCGCATCCTCTCCCGACCACATGTGCAGGCCAGGCAACCTCAGATGAGATCCAAAGGATAGGAACCAAGGATGAACGAGGAGAAGAGACAGAACTGTTGTCATTTCATATCCACACGGAAGTGCATTAAGCAGAAGTTATGAAATGCTGGTAAGGGCTGCACAGTCCAAAGGGGTTTAGTACTGCGTGTTTCAGCTGCCGGATGAGTGTTATGGACGCTCGGTCCGGTCTGAGCACTGTGTTGACATGGAAGCAGCATGAGAAACTCAGCTAAGCCAACAGAGCCAGGCTCAGTCCCACAGTAGGTCCTACCTGTTCAACCTGGTCTACTTCCTGGAGAAAAACAGACGAGGGGGATCAAGCAGAACAAGAGAAAGAAACTTGTAAACAATCATGATAGTTAAAAAAAATCAAAACACTAAAACGAAGGCAGGACACTGAGTTGGTCTTCCCGGGTGACCTATCCAGCCCCGCCCTGACGCAGCTCCGAGGGACGAGGCACAGAGGAGTCTGTGCTCCTGACACTGGCTAGTGACACGACGTGAACTCCCCGAGTGGATCGGTGAAGTGACAGTGAGCACACGACACACACTGGTCTGGTGTCTTAGTGACACCGTGCGCTGGGGCTAAAGGCCTGTCTGTGAGGAGCCTGTTCCCGTGACTGAGGAAGAACAAGAGAGACAGGAAAGCCAACAGGAACAACACACACAAATGCTGAAAAACTTGAGAATCTGAAAACACATAAAAACTTAAATCTAAAAAGTGAGTAAACTGGTTTTTGAACTTGGGTTTTTAAAAATTAAAAATTTTAAATTACTCACTACCAGTTTGTTTCTATAACATTAAGACTCCTCTAGCCCTAATCGGTTTGGCTCAGTGGATAGAGCGTCGGCCTGCGGACTGAAGGGTCCCAGGTTCGATTCTGGTCAAGGGCATGTACCTGGGTTGTGGACACATCCCCAGTGGGGGGTGTGCAGGAGGCAGCTGATCGATGTTTCTCTCCCATCGATGTTTCTAACTCTCTATCCCTCTCCCTTCTTCTCTGTAAAAAATCAATAAAATATGTATTTTTTTAAAAAAGACTCCTCCAATCATACACTAAACCTGAATCTGAAATTAAAAGACGGGTTTCAATGCTGGTGATCCCAGTGAAGTTCAAACTCAATAAAGAAAAGTCTGTCAAAGTCGTGAAGGCAAGAATCTCATAACTTGAAACAGGATTTACAAACCCAAACGTAATGGGAGACAGACAATGGCTCTGAGGGACAGCTGGACAGGAAATCGCATTTGTCTATAAAATAACAGGAGTGAGAAAATGGTGTCCCAATAAACTGACTTTCCTGTGGAATCTCTGTCCTCGCTTGGATAAAGGAAGAGCCCCATCCAAGTCATATGCCAATCACTCAAACATAAAGAAACAACATGTCTCTTAAAACATGGGCCTCTGAGGGAATTAAAGGTGAGTTTGGCTCTGGCTGGTGTGGCCCAATGGATAGAGCCTTGGCCTGCGGACGGAAGGGTCTTGTCATTGATTCCTGGTCTGGGCACAGGCTGGGTTGCCAGCTCGATCCCCAGGAGGCAGCCGAGCCATCATTCTCTCTCAGCATTGATATTTCTATCTCTCTCTTTCTCCCTTTCTCCCTGAAATCAATAAAAAATGTATTAAAAAAAAAAAAAAAGATGAGTTTGCCTCAAACCTTCCCGACAGGAGACAGACAACCTAGCCATCTGGGCGGCTACTGAACGGGACACACCTGTGCTCCAGAGCCGAGTACCAGCACTGCCACGCCACTCAGACACGTTTGCAAATCTATCCATTTACAGCGCCCATCTCCTCTGCGGAGAGCGCACCATCCCACCCAGAGGACACGTCTTCCTGCCCCGTCAGAGCTGACTCAGAGCAGCGCCTGCAGCGCGCGTCCCAGTGAGAAAGGCCAGGCTGCCACTGTGCCCACAAGAGGGGCAGCAGCTCCTGGACACCCCACAGCCTCACGGAGGCTCGGCAAGCGCGAGGGCTCCTTCCAGCAGTAAAGACGTGCAGGGGGGCTGCTGGGCCCAAGGAAGGGAAACGAGGCCCGCTCCGGGCTGGGCTGGAGTGAGGGGAATGTTTCAGACCAGGCAGAGCTGGTGGCTCACAGCGCTGGGACGTGCTAAATGCTACTGAATGTTCACTTTAAAATGGTTCATGAATTTCATCTCAATACATTATCATTATTTTTAATTCTAAGAAACCCACATCAAGTCGCAATACTTTCTCACAACTACTATTGTCATTGTAAGGGTCTTCTTCATGATAATCATGTGACCATGTACAATTTACCTTCCCTTATTCTCAAGTTTGTGGGGAAGAAATAGAAAAGACTTTACATTTCTTTTCAACTTTTAAAGCTACTCAGTTTCAAGATAATACATGTAACTTTTAGGAAAAATTCTTAAGATAAAGTCAAATGTGAAACCAAGTCTGAAGCATTAAAGAACTGGCCCTCCCTGGCTTACAGGTGGCCACGCGGGCTTACCTGGATCACGCCGTCCATCATGCTCACCATCTTGTTGACGATGGCGATCACCTTGTGGGTGCGCTCGGGGGGACTGACTTCCGGTCTGTACTGGCTCGACAATACATACCGGCAGGCCATGTAGAGCACGTACGTAGGCGACAACTTAAAGTGGACTGTGGAGCTATTCGTGTAATTTATAATAGCAGATAAAAATGAATCTTCAGCTGTGAAGTTTCCCAAAAGAAGAACAAAAGAAAGAAAACATGAATATCAGATGGAGAAAAATGGACAAGAAAAGTTCACTACCAGTGGAATGTGAATACTCACAGCTCTCCCTGAACTCAATGCTTGCAGGCAGCACCAGCTCAGGCCCGGGAGCATCCTGCGTTCTGCAAGAAGAATGGGGCTCTTAAAGCCAGGTCACGGAGCTAACAGCATCCTGACAACCTGTGGAGAGCTCTGAAACTCTTACAAACAACCTCTGTACAGTTTTCTGGATAAGGAAGAGCCCACTGCCTCCTTTTCACATGTGACGTATGCAAATATTCAAATGAGCAAACTGACAGCTGTCACATCCCACTGGGCACAGGCCAGCCCCTCTGAGTACCTGCTTCCGCGGGGAGAGCAGACCTGCCCTGACTCCATTATTAACGAGGCTTCACGCCCGCGCAGAGCCAGGCCGCTAGACACCTGCTGCGGCGATGGCTCAGGTGACAGTGAGGAGACACTGCTGGGGACACAGACCATCTAAGCCACCCTGAGCTCCACTCAGGAAAGGGAGGAATGCCCCGCTGCCCACGCCCTTTCTCTCCAGCTGAGTCAGACAGGAGCCCGCAGACCCCTGCCACCACGCGGTCAGCATTCTCGATGCTCAGCGACGCCTGCCTCAGAACACATCCTACTCACTCACATTTCTTCTCCAAGGCACATAAATTCGAGCCACTTTTCATCACTTAGCCTGACACTACAAAAACAAGGAACTGCCTAAAACACAAACAAAGAGAAGCTGTAATTTGGGAACATTCCTAATAACTAGCACTGTGCTCATGTTCATATATTTCCAGGTAATTCAAAGGTCAGGTGATGTGTATTAAAGAGTTCTTCAGACTGCGGGACACCTGGCCCCACTGACAGGCTGTAAGGTGGGGGACTGTTGTATGAAATTCTTCCTTCAGTTACAAGTAGGAATAGATACACATGTAGGTGTGTGTCTACCAGGGCATACGTAAACATATGATATTGTGTTGTACACTCATCAAAAAACATTTGAAAGCCATTAATAAGTAGACTTTTTAAAATGTATAATATAAATGTGTTTTGCCTTTCTGCAAAGTTAACTGAAAATTAAATAGTGGGAATTATGACTTACACTGAAATGAAAATATCTGTTTTTAAATATTGGCTTAAACCAAACTGAAGTCAAAACTGATTCAAATGAATCTTTTCAGCAACATTTAAGTATTTGGAGTCATTGGTATGTCTCCTCATTAAATAAGTTAGTTAAAAAAGTAAAGACTCTTCACAACGAAAGAAACAGCACCATGATGACCGCGGATCCCCAGTTACAGGCTGGTAACGAAGACGCCGCCACCTTCCCACAGCCCAGCTCCCATCCTCCACCCTCTCCCCGACGCACCAGGCGAGGGAGGAGAAAATACGTGTGAGTGAACCCAGTGAGGAGTCACACGGGTAAACCAAAAGCATCTTCATCACATCACATGCTTCAAATGTATGCCGTCTCTGACTTAATAGCTTAGATTTAACTCAACAATTTATGTGTTAAAATGCTCTTAGACTCACAATGTAATTTAAGTGCTGGATGTTAATGTGTCTTTCTTACACTGCCCTATTTATGGACATCTAAAATCGCAGGTAAGTAGTTATTTTCATTCAATGTCCATAAAATGGCCCTGGGTAAACTTTGTTTGTTTCATCAATTTAACAAATCTAGTAAAAATAGAGAATTTAAATTCTCAGCGAAAAAATAAAGTGTCAGCAACAATTTAGTCACTCCCATCATTTGGAAAGATTTGTTTTGACTAAAATCAGTATTTTAAACATGCTTATTACAGCAGCTTAGATTTTATAAATGTATCATTGAGCATTGCTTATACCAACACTGCATGTGAAAAACACCCAAGACTGGAAATGGGAAAATCTTCGATTTCTATCACTGTCTTAATATCAACACACATTACAGTTCAAATAAAACCTTTAATAAATCTTTTGCAAAGCAAAATAATCTGACCTTGAAAAAGGTTATAAATAAACAGAGGTGCTCCTTACAATACAAATGTACCATTCTACATCTTATCCTACAACACACCACCAAACACAAGCACAGACACCGGAAGTAGACGATTTACTGTTCCGTCTAAGAAACCAAAGCCAGCACACTCAGGGAAGAACCAAAAGCCCAGACGCGCAGCCCTGAGGTCCCACATGAACCTGCATAGTCCCTGTGATGGGCACTGAGACCTCTGGCCTGGACCTGTGGCCGCCACCGCCTGGGTGAGTGACCACCAGCCTCAGCTACTGGACTGAGAAGGAGCAGTCAGAACGGCGCCCTGAAACTCAGACTAGCACCCAGAGAGGAGGGGCGCCCCACAGGGCTGCTGCTGCGAGCGGCCGGGCATCCGGCTGCGTCCCAGCTCTGGCGGAGCCGCGGGCCCAGCACACTCAGCACCAGCAGCTGCAGGTCAGGCCCCGCCACTGGACGCACCGCCTGCTAACCGCCACGCTGGAGGCACTGACCGTAACTTCCCATGGCCGCAATGGCAGAGACCCCAAGGAAGTAGAACTGAGGTACAAGTGACACAGAATTTAAGGATCACGAGGAAAGGAAGTAACAAAAGGCAGTGCTCTGTGCAAACACGGGCAGGACCAAGGCAGGAAGGAACACTGACTCCGACTCAGGTCTCGGCAGGAGACCACCCTGGAGCAGGAGGGCGAGCTCGGGCTAAAGCTCCTGCGAAACCACCTTGGCTCTGCGTTTCAGACGTGGGAATTTCTTCTAAGAACGGGGGAGGTGACCAACTAGTCAAGTCCTAGAGAAACGCTCTCTATGGCTCAGAGTAGCACACCAAACACAGAAACGCGGAAGCCAACACGCGTCCTCTCCGACCCGGAGAGCAGTGGACAAAAGGGACACAACTATCAGGGCGTTTCCCACATCAACACCATGAAATACTCTGCCTCTCGAACATTCTAGCCAGGTCAGCTCAGCCTCTACAGATGCGGTAGCTGTACCCCGACCCTCTGGGCAACGTCCCTCCTTTCCTAATGGAAAGCGGCCAGTCTTACCTGCTCTCCTGCCAGCGGTACTCGGGCTGCTGCTCCACGCGGACCATCGGCTTCACCATGCCCCGCTCGGCTGTGCTGCAGGCGGACGACACCCTGTCGCTGTCCAGTCGAGTGGAGCTCTAGCCAAGGGGGAACACAGGTGCTTAGCAACACCACACAGGCACTGGCTTCAGACCCAGCCGGCAGGCGGAGGCGGGTGAGCGAGCGGGAGGAGCACAGCCGCATGTCCCCAGGGCACGCCCAGAACACACATCACTGAGGACGAATGAGGCACAGCCACGCCCTCCCCAGGCCAGCAGCTGGCTTCACAACACAGGCACCCAGACGCAGCACCAGGTTCTCCCAGCGCACAGGAGTCACAGGGGCCTCTTAAATCAGGACAGCGCTGACGGAATACGTACAACAGGGAGAGTTAGGTCCTTTTATGGCTCGTTAGTTTTAAGAAAGGGTTTTAAAATCTGCTCCTTGTAGCTCAGCACCTAATAAAGAACTGAGTACAGAAACAGGTGTCTCTTGTCCTTAACCAACAATGGGAGAAACCCGTCTACAGCAACCAGTGCCGTACATTCAACCCTTCCAGCCAGGGCCCATTCCTGATAGCCCGAGACAGGCCAATGGGTGAGTCCCCGCGTTCGGGAAACACCAGCACAGCAGCAAGGGCTCACAGAGAGCCCTGCACCAGGCTGCCTGTGCCAGGTCTCAGCACTCCTCTGACTGCAGAGCCGAGCAGAGATGAACATCACCCTTGTCTTTCCACCGAGAGGAACCTGAGCCGCATGTATCTTTGCGTTAGTCCGCGTTTTCCGTAAATGAGAGCATGACCTTACAAAAAGTTACTTTCTATCACGCCATACACATCTAGCGATGTTTTTATGTTACAAAAGCGTATGTCTGTACAACGTTTGTTGTCTATTCATCAAATTAAACCAACCCTTTCTGTTGTTACACAATAATTACTTCCATAAGATACACTGACGGAAATAAAACTGGTCAGTGAACAGAAATACTTAGACTGCAAAAATTTCATTTTAAATGAATATTCAGGTGATAAATCATGGTTAAGTTTACCAGGTGTACCAGTTAATAATGCAGATTTTTTTCAACAGATGAAGTTACACATTTGTTGATATATATGCGATTTGATATGTATGCTATTTTGTTGTAGTGACAGCAAGCTTCAAAACTTCATATGTCAAATTTGCTGAAGGTGTTAACATCATAGATCTTTTTAAGCTTAAAAATGTCAAATTTTGTGCCCCCCCCCCCCCCCCCAAAAAAGCATCTGCGGGAAGTTTTAATTCATTACTTTATTTTGAAGAAAAGTGCTACTGGATACTTCGGGAAGCTTATGTATGGTGAACATGCTCCATCTCAAGACACTTGTGAATGCTGGTTTAAACGCTTTAAAGGTGGTGATTTCAATGTGAAAGACAAAGAACGTCCAGGTCAACCAAAAAAGATTGAAGACCAACAATTACAAGCATTATTGGAGAAACCAAGATGGCGGCATAGGTTAACGCCGGAGATTGCTGCCTCGAACAACCACTTCAAAAAACAACTAAAAGACGGAACAGACATCATCCAGAACCACAGGAAGGCTGGCTGAGTGGAAATTCTACAACTAGGAGGAAAGAGAATATCATACCCAGACTCAGAGGAGGCGCAGTGCTGAAGTAAAATACTGAGGTGCGGAGTGTGTGCGCGGAGCGGGCTGGAGGCGGAGGGCGCAGTTGTTGTTTTCAATCGGGAGGGAGTTTCAGACTCTGTGCTCCAGAGCCGGGCGAGTCTCTAGGGACCCAGACTCAAACGGGAGAAGCGGGACTGTCTGGCTTCGGTCGGAACTCGAAGGCAGCTTTAGCTCTGAGGTTTGCAGCGGTTGCTGGGACTCTGTGAGGCAGAGCCCCTAGGGATGGAACTGAGAGCAGCCATAACTGCTCGCTCCGGCCCGCCCTGTAGATCCCCGGGGACCCGCCCCGCCCAAGCCCTGCGCAGAGCCATTTGCCGGATAGCCTCAGGCAAACGCTAGATTAGCACCGCCCTAGAGATCCAGCACAGAAGCTCTCCCACTGCAGACACAGCGGACTCTCATAGCCAGTTAGCCTGGAGGTCAAATCACCCCCAGTATTGCCGACAACAATCAAGGCTTAACTACAACAAGACTCCGCACAAAGACCACTAGGGGGTGCACCAAGAAAGCATAAAAAATGCGGAGACAAAGAAACAGGACAAAACTGTCAATGGAGGATATTGAGTTCAGAACCACACTTTTAAGGTCTCTTAAAAACTGTCTAGAAGCCGTCGATAAATGTAGTGAGATCCTCAAGAAATCTAATGAGACCTTCGATGTTATGATAAAGAACCAACTAGAAATTAAGCATACACTGACTGAAATAAATATTATACAGACTCCCAACAGCAGACCAGAGGAGCGCAAGAATCAAGTCAAAGAACTGAAATGTGAAGAAGCAAAAAACACCCAACTGGAAAAGCAAAATGAAAAAAGAATCCGAAAATACGAAGATAGTGTAAGGAGCCTCTGGGACAGCTTCAAGCGTACCGACATCAGAATTATAGGGGTGCCAGAAGATGAGAGAGAGCAAGATATTGAAAACCTATTTGAAGAAATAATGACAGAAAACTTCCCCCAACCTGGTGAAAGAAATAGACTTACAGATCCAGGAAGCGCAGAGAACCCCAAACAAAATGAATCCAAAGAGGACCACACCAAGACACATCATAATTAAAATGCCAAGAGCAAAAGACAAAGAGAGAATCTTAAAAGCAGCAAGAGAAACTCAGTTACCTACAAGGGAATACCCATACGACTGTCAGCTGATTTCTCAACAGAAACTTTGCAGGCCAGAAGGGAGTGGCAAGAAATATTCAAAGTGATGAATACCAAGAACCTACAACCAAGATTACTTTATCCAGCAAAGCTATCATTCAGAACTGAAGGTCAGATAAAGAGCTTCACAGATAAGGAAAAGCTAAAGGAGCTCATCACCACCAAACCAGTATTATATGAAATGCTGAAAGGTATCCTTTAAGAAGAAGAAGAAGAAGAAAAAGGTAAAGATACAAATTATGAACAACAAATATGCATCTATCAACAAGTGAATCTAAGAATCAAGTGAATAAATAATCTGGTGATCATAATAGAATCAGGGACATAGAAAGGGAATGGACTGACTATTCTTGGGGGGGAAAGGGGTGTGGGAGATGCGGGAAGAGACTGGACAAAAATCCTGCACCTAAGGATGAGGACAGTGGGTGGGGAGTGAGGGCGGAGGGTGGGGCGGGAACTGGGAGGAGGGGAGTTATGGGGGGAAAAAAGAGGAACAAATGTAATAATCTGAACAATAAAGATTTTTTAAAAAAAAAGCATTATTGGATGAAGATGCGTGTCAAACTCAAAACCAACTTGCAGGAAGAGTAAACCTTGCTCAGCAAACAATTTCCAATCATTTACAAGCAATGGGAAAGATTTTAAAGGAAGGAAAATGGGTGCCACATCAACTGAACAAAAGACAAATGGAAAACCGAAAAGTCATCAGTAAAATGTTGTTTCAACGGCACGAAATAAAGTCTTTTTTGCATCGAATTGTGACTGGAGATGAAGAGTGGATTTATTTTGAGAATCCCAAACACACAAAATCATGGGTTGACCCAGGTCAACCATCAACATCGACTGCAAGGCCAAATCGCTTCGGAAAGAAGACAGTGCTCTGCGTTTGGTGGGATCAGGAAGGTGTGGTGCATGATGAGCTTCTAAAACCAGGTGAAACCATTAATTTTGATTAAGAAACGACCAGAATGGGCCAGAAGACACAGCAAAGTAATGTTGCTTCACGATGACGCACCATCACACACTTCAAACCCAGGTAAGGACACGTTAAAAGATCTTGCCTGGGAGGTATGAACCCACCCGCTGTATTCACCAGACCTCGCTCCCTCAGATTCCCATTTGTTCCGATCGGTGGCACACGCACTTTCTGAGCAGCACTTCAAAGGGTACGAAGAAGTGGAAAATTGAGTCCTGAATGGTTTGCCTCAAAACAAGAAAAGTTCTATTGGGACAGTCTCCACAAATTACCTGAAAGATGGGGAAATGTGTAGCTAGCGATGGACATTACTTTGAATAAAAGCACTTTTGATGTTTTTCTTGAAATTACCGTGTTTTCTTTGATTACAAAATCCGCAATTATTAACCAGTACACCTAGTATATGTTACCATATTATGGTACAATCCACCTTGTTTTCAAATGATTTTCAAAGGAAATACTCACAAAAAAACAGTCAAAGGAAGGAGGACAGAAAGGATGGAGTATGTATGTGTGTGTGTGTGTGGGGGGGGGGGGAGACAGGGATTTAAGTATGTTAAAATGTATAAACACACACACAGACATGCACCAAGAGTTCAAAAAAGGACCCATCAAAAGCCAACTTAACACTGTGAATGAACAGTCTTCATGCTTTTCCTTTTTCAATTTACGGTTTTCTACGCTGACTGTACGTTTTATAAAAAGCTACAGTGTTTACAGCTGTTTTTGGTCCCTGAGACTCACTCGCACACCACACGCTGCCCTGAGCCCAGAAGCACAGAGGAGCTCACAAGCAAGAGCTCCTTCCAGAGCCTGCTGTCCACCCGCAGACCAGGCAGGGCCAGGGAACGAAGGCTGCGCGGCGACCGGCAGCAGCTGCTGGTGGTGCTGGGTGCGTGAGGAACAGGTCTTCAGGAAGTGCCCTACGCGGAGGTCTGAGGACAGAGGGGCACCACGTGGACACGCGGGTGGTCAGGGAGCAGCAGCCAGGCGCCTGCGTGCAGGGACGGAGCCGTGGCCAGCCCATGCTTGGCTGGAGGCAGCGGGCAGGTCCCGGGGAGCTGTGTAACTGGGTGAGGACTGCGCCATCTCCGGGATAAGAAAGGCCTGGGCCTTTGAACAAGGGGCAGTAACAAGACTTCACTTCCATTCGGGAAGCATGGGCCTGGCTGCGGGGAGGAGGGGGGCCCGGGTAGCACATGAGAGGCAGCTACTGAGGAGCTATGTGTGCTGCTGACGACCGCGCGGGGTGGGAAAGGCGGACACGGGACATTTCCCAGGTGGAGCAGGGAGAACGGGCGATGCTGGATGTGGAGGCTGCGAGAAGGAAAAGCGTGAGGAGCGCTGGCCGCAGACTCCCGGGCCAGTGCCAAGGAGGCACCGTTCACTGAGATGGGGAGGGCCAGGGAAGCAGAGGCCGGACAGGGAGAACCCAGTGTTGAGCTGAGTTAACCGAGATACATGTCCGCACCCCCTGGACAGGTCGACCTGCCAGAGGTCAGGGCCAAGGTCAGACTCAGGAGTAATTAACACACAGCTGGTATTCTAACTCGGGCACCGGCGCCAGGTCACCCAGGGAACACGGATTGACAGAGGGAAGGGTTCCAGGTCTGATGCCCCCAAACTTTAGATGTGAAGCCGGGGAGGAACCAACAGGTCAGCGTGAGGAGGAAGGAGAACCCACGTGGGAAGGAACGTAGGGGGACGCCCTGGGCGGTGACCCAGCGAAGACAGATGGAAGCAGCAGACGACAACCTGGAGGACCTCAGCACCCGTGACAGACAGTCCCCATGAGGGAGCAGGAGCCAATGAGAGCCGAGGAACGAAGAGGGGTCAGAGGAAGAGCTGTTTCTTCAAGAAAGCATGCTGTGAGCAGGAGCAGACAGCTGGGCAGGCGCCGGGGACAGCAGGCTTCTCCCCGATGCTGGTGAGAACGCCCCCGGCCTGGAGACTGCTGCGTGCGGCCCCAGGATGCCCCAGCCTGCGCTCTGCTTCACCCACAGGCCCGTGGAGGAGCCATGCCCTGCCAGCTCCCGCCTGAGCCTTCGGGAGACCTGACTGAGAAGGGCTGGGCACACACAGCACCAAAGAGAAAGCATAGCCCCCTCTGCTCAGGGAACACACAGCCTGCCCCCTGCCCCCGCGTCGCTGAGAAATACAGCCCACAGTTAGCTATGCGTCGCTGAGAGATAACACAGCCCACAGCTAGGACCCTGTGGAGTCTGCACAACAGTGTATCGGGTCCACTACGATAACTCGCCCACGGTGCCTATAACATTAAACCACCACGTCCTGTCAGGCAAGATGCCATCACCTACCTTGCTTGTTGGCAACGCTGTTCCGCTGTGAATATCGCCTCCTAAGTCAAAAGTTGTCTCCTGAACAATTCTGCCAAGATAAACAGAAAACACAGAGAATGAAGACTCAAATGATCGGGCAGAGCCTCGTCCCAGGGACACGAAAGGAGCGGTTAGAGGAACGCCCAGCGCCGAGATCTTCAGGACGGCGCTTCCCAGCAACGAAGCTGCAGGATGAAAGTCGCGTCTTTGGGCGTGAAGAGAGCGGACCCTGCAGAGTGGCTCTGTGTGTCGCACCCTAAAGCAACCTGCCTCCCTCTTTCCAGGCGGCCAGATGCGATGGCCTTCCCGTGACGTGACGCCCTCACACGAAAACAGAGCGAAACAAAACGCTTCTACCGATACTTACTAAACACTCTCAAGATAGTCTGTAAGCCACGTTTAAGAACAGTAAACGGGAAGGAGCCCTAAAGAAAGAAGCAAGAGTCCCACCCAGTGAGCCTTGAGGCCGCCAACGGCACTGAAAGGAAGCAGCCGCCTCAGATGCCAGGAGCTGCCTGCTGAGGCCGTGTGATGACTTTTATGGGTCCTGCTGCTTAGGCTACCGAGAAAGAAATGGAAATTTGTGAACATGTCAGCAATCAGATCGAGAGCTCGTCTCGTTTAATCAATTTATCAAAACTGCTAAACCATCCTCATGAAAACTAATTCAGAATATAAACAAACTCTCATTCGAAACAGGCAATAACCTGGGCACACGGAGACATAGGCACAGGTGGAGGGCGAGGGGCCCCGGGTCCCGCCAGGCAGAGGCCCAGCCAGCGGGGAACTGAGCCCAGACACCGGGACACCGATGGCGGGAGCCAGCGCTTCCGTCCTGGGCGTCACCAGAGAAGTTAAATTCTCCCCTTTCTACGACGTTTAGAAAGTGCCCGAAAGACAGAAATATGGAGACGAGCTGAAACGCTCTTCGGGTGCTGGGCTCCGAGACGAAGCCGCGGTCAGCAAGGTCCTGGGGGACACCGTCCACGGTGCTGCCTGTGGATACACATCCTGGGAAGGTGCGGAAAGGAGGACATGAAACAAGTGAACTGTCAGGATGTCTGGGGCCGAAAGCAAGACGCGGACGATGAAAATGAAGGAAAGGGCATGTGGGCAGGACTGTGTGCTGCCCTCAGGAGCCGGGAAGGCCGGGCAAGAGACACAAGGGGGACGGTGATGAAAGCAGAGCTGGAGGAGGAAAGCCGAGTCTTCCCGGCCCTGGGCGCAGGGCGAGCTCAGACACGCGCTCGCGTCGAGCGGGAGCAGAGCCGGATCTTGAGGAGACAGCGAAGGCACTGCAGGTTTTCGGGGGGACGAGGAGGCCTGGTCCTTTACAGAAGCTGGAGCTCCAGGGAAGAGGCTAGACTCAGACCTCCCCGCACCCCCGCCTACGAGTGTGTGTGACGATCACTTCCTCCAGAGCGGACAGGCCGTCCGTCCTCGCTTTCACCCTGTCCTTCGCCGGGACTCATCATGGACAAAGAATGGGTGGGGCAGAGCCCACTGCTAGCCAACAGCAGCCACCAAGTCGATGACGGCGACACTGCAAGACCAACATGAAGAGACCCCAACGCTCACAGCCGCCCAAGTCTAGGCTCTGGGGGGTGGGTGTGGTTTGAGCAAAGGGAGGTCCGGGAGGGAGTAAGGAGGGAGGCGGCGCAGGAAACCAGCACAGCTGCTCCAGGCTCTGTCCCTGCACAGCTTTCCCTTCACGCACACCCGGCTGCTCTGAACAGCATGAGACCACACCCACCATCGTGTGAAATGCACATGCACACGCACACGCACACGCACACCCCCACGGCTAAGCCTCCCCAAACAGGAGGCCTTCCTGCTTCCCAGGAGGAGCCCCTCTGCGAGGCCTCAGACAGGCGCTAGGTGGAGCTCAAGTATAAAAGACAGAGCCGTCCTTGAGGTCTCCCTGTCCCCTCAGTGACAGGAGACGGAACCTCAACACAAAACCTCCTTATGGAGGGCCTTACAGACACCGTAACCCTCACACAAGAGCGAAGCAAGTATTGTTTGAAAGGATCCAACAAATAACAACATATTTTAAAATCCCTTAAAAACTAGCCACAACCCCGTGTTAGGATGAAGACCTTTCTTTCTTCTTCTTCCCTCTGAAACCAACCAAATAAACAAGAACTGGAACCACAAACCCACTGTGAGTTAAACATTACGACAAAATTGAAGTCACGGGACCGACGCCTCGTTTGGAACGCCTCGGCACAACGGAGCAGCACTGTGCCCTTCTTAGAGGCAACGCGTCTCAGGGAGTTACCCGGGTTTGTGTCTGGGGCCCTTGGCGGGCAGGCCCCCGTCCACAGGCCTCTTCACCAGAGCGTGGTCCTGGCTGGGGTCCACGAACTTGAACACGTGCTGGGCCCCGAACTGCACACTCATCCCGCTCTGCAGCATGGTCGTCTCCGAGATGCGCTGCCCCTCCACGTAGGTCTCCGCGTCCATGCTTCTGGGCGTGACGGTCACCACACCATCCATGTTCGTGAGGTCGCAGTGATGGGGCTGAATTCCTGAACCAAACAACTAAAAACAGGAGGAAAAGTACACAGAATTTAAACACAAAATCGTAAAGCTGCGAGTCCCCCTTGGACGACGCACGCAGTCTCATCAGCTCTGGACTGCGGGCGCTTTTCAGTGGGTTTCCAGCGCAGTGTAGAGATAAGCAAACACTGTCAAACAGCTGCACATCCCATTTCAGCAGCCAGGGCCTGGGCTTAGGGCAGGCTGTACCTCAGCACTAAACAGCACGTGGTCATCTTAAGGACTGTGAGAGTTAGTGGTCAGTCTACACAGATAAGGTTACAAGCTCCTGTGTGTCTGTTTACTGCTGTGCTGAGGAGGAAAGGGTGTCAGAGCGGAACCCAACATCGACCGCCGGCCGTCGTTTACAACCAAGTCCACCTGGCGCAGCGATGACCTGACTGCTCGCTCACAGAGCCGCTGAGCACGGGTTGCTAAGCGCCCGAGAACCACGCCCAGACGACACTTGCACTGTGATTCCTGAAGGCCTGCGACCCCAGGTGTCGCCCGGTGATGGGCACGGTCTCCTGGGAGCAGGCCTGTAACACCACCGCCATCACTGGGGACAAGCAGCAGTCTCAGGAACGTCATGGCCACCCACGTTTCTGACGGGCAGTGTGGACAGAAGCGCACACTCTGCTCTTCTCACGCTGAGCAGAGAAGTGACCCCGAGTGAACAAGCTACTTACGCTTAAATACAGTTCTCATGTTCACCCACTTATCCATTCGCTCCCACCTGCTACCTCCTACTGAAAGGTGAGAATCACAAAAGGCAGCTGAGAGCGGCCGTCCGGCGCGCACCTGGATAGAGCTGTCGTCAAACTTGTCTGTCCCGACCTCAGTCACACTGAGCTGCAGGCGGTAGAGCTTGGGCTTGTCTCTGGAGTCAGATCCGTCTGTGAGAAGCAAGTAAAAGGTCACCTTAGAAGCGACACCACACTCCTTCCAAATTCACAGCATGTGACTTAACGGGACACAGAAAACGCAACTAAACACATGAACACATCAGCTTCTGTTGAGAATCATTCAAGGTGCTAAACACTGTCATTCATACCGACATTTTCTCATCAGATAATAAGCTTGTCTCTCCTCCCCCCGCCCCTGCCCTGAGGTTTGTTAATGACTCTGGGGAGTGATCCTATCACCCAGCGAAGGTCATCACAGGCCCAGGGCCTTCCCTGAGACCAGGTCCCTCTGGCAGTGAACCTGCCCTCTACCTGCACCGGCCACTCAGCTGTGGGCACGGCTGACCCCTGAGGAAGGTCTTCCAAGTGCAGCCTCAGGGCTCGCCCAGACCTCCTGGACCAAATCCTTTGGGGAGGAGACCCTATCCCCAGGGGCTCCGTTCCAGGGAGCAGAGCTGAGGGAGGACAGAGGGCCCTGGCTTGCTGGTGTCACTCCACCCTCTATGATGTGTTGGAACTGTACACGTCCCTGCGCAGGACTTCCATGATGGAGGTGCTTGGGAAGAGAAGTGCCAGGCGGGCTGGTTTGCACGCAGGCGTGTTGCCTAGGGCACCTACTCGCTCCCTCCTATAGGATGGCACCAGTCCAAGACCTGCTCTGATTTCAGAGCTGCCAGCACAGGAGGGAACAAGCCCCAAAGGACCAACGGGTCCCAAAAGAGGTGGCCGTGGAGGCAGCCCAGCAGCCGCACGACCTACTGCACGACGCCTGTGGCCTCAGGGCCTCTTACTAAGCCGCCAGCTACGATCTCTAGGCACCAGCTGCCAGCTCAGGGACGCCAGCGGGGAGGGCTTCTGGAGCTCAACATCTGGAGTGCACACTGGTTTCACGCTGTGGTGTGGTCTCAGCTCTTGGACACAAGATGCCGTGCCTACACCAGCTCTGTGCAAACCGTTGTGATGTTAGTGTGCACAGTAACACCCACAGTAACAGCCCATCTCGGACGCAGAGCAGAGGTCCGACATCCGGGCAAGGCAGGAGACACTGGAGCAGCACCTGAGACCCAGGTCAAAGTGCGCTAGGAACCGGGCGTCTGCTTGCTCATGGCTGGGCCACCCTCATGACATGGTGGCAGCTCCAAGTTCTGATCCAAAAGGAGGCATCAGCACCACCTGGGCTTTCCCTGGACCGGCACCCCCACACGGCGATGACCCTGCTTGCTGCAGACACCAGGTGCCGGGTCCCTGTCCCTCCCTTCTTCCTACTGCCTCGCCTCCCAGCGCTTAGCTCCCTGGTGGCTAGCTTTTTGGAGAAACCTCTCTATCCTGGTGCTCAGCAGTGTCCGGTCCACAGTATGCGTTTAATAAAGATTTAATGTCAGCAGTCAGTAATTATTAACTAAAAATAAAGAGACAGAATAATGCAATATGGTCACAGCAATTACAAAATAAAGAAAACAAAAGAAGCAAATAACTGATCAAAAACAATTATTTCAATACAAAGTGAAAAAACACACACCCAGAAGAACATGAAAAACGTGTCTATTTAGGGGAGAAAGAAAGACTGGTGATGTGCTTGCTCTTGAAGGGCATCGTGTGAGCTCACGGCCATCACCCCCTCTCCATGGCCACGTTCACATCAGCAGTTAGAGCTACAGAGAAAGGGAACAAACCCTTTCCCAGCGCCTCCTTTCTGACCACTTCAAAGTAACAACAGGAAACACCTCCACAGACAGATTGGGAGCCACCTCCATGGTGGCCACGGACTCCGAGCCACGACGGTGTGTGTCTGCGTTCGGGGAGGGAGGAAGAGAGGGGGACGGAGGCACGGAAGCTCTGGTAGGTGCAACCTTTCCTCCTGCAACAGCACGGCCGGCCCCTTGCTCAAGGGTGACGACCTTCGCACAGCAGCCGCACACACTCCTCGCACCGAGTCCTCAATGCCCCCCGCCCAGGCCCTCACACAGCAGCTGCACACACACTCCTCACACCGAGTCCTCAGCGCCCCCACCCCCCAACCCCGGCCCTCCACGCTGTCCCCTCGGCAAAGGCAGAGCCCCTTTCCAGTGGAAAACCCTTTAAGAGCCCTGCCACGCAGAGCAGTCTGAGATCTGCTCACTTTTAATTCTGTCTTAAGAATACGTGATATGTGCACGTGGTTCCCAATGCGAAGGGCACAGGCGGTGCCCAGTGAGTGCCCTCCCTCCACGCCCTCTCCCAGAGCCAGGCTTCCTTCCACAAGCCGTTTCATGCATCTGTCATTCAATAGCTGGAAAAGGGTTCCTCTTTTCTCCTTTCTGGGGGGCAGCAGAAACGTTAGAATATTATTTAGGGTTGTCAAATGAAATACATGACATCCAGTCACATGTGCAATATCTGAGATAAACTTACACTAAAAAACTGATGTTTTACCCAAAATCCAAATTTATGTGGGTGTCAGGTTGTCTGCCAACCTGCGGTCCCTGAATCACTGCCACACGTGCCACGCCTTATCTGGCACAGGAAGTCCTCCTTAGCGTGTGCCTACTAAGGGGGAGCCCCTCGCGGGCAGACAGGAGCACGTGTGCAGGCACGTGTTCCATCCATGACTCTGCCCTCAGTGGCGTCCAGAGCCTCTGGGAAGCAGTGTGTGGTGTGGAGTGTGGACGCGGGCGAAGAGCCTCCTGCGTGGCGGGCCCTGTGCTGGGTGTGGCAGGGGACCCGGGAGAAAGTGAGCAGAGCTCACATCTCAGTGAACCAACACAGCGGCGGAGCCACTCCCAAGGGCTGTGAGGCCACTGAAAGCATCTGCACGGGCAGCCCCCAGCTTCACTGGGAGAACATGACCCCTCGAGTGACACTGGCGTGAGAAGCAGCGCATGCGGCCGAAGCTGCTGACACCCTCCATGCACGTGGTGTGAGCAGGGGAAGGAAAGTCCTGTCGCTCCATCACCTCAGAGTATGAAATTAACAAACGTGGAATCATTCCAGAACCCTCGTAAGGTAACAAAAGCACGCCTGAGCCTCTGCTTTATGTATACAGAAATATCAAAATAGGTAAAAAGACGCCGAAACCGGTTTGGCTCAGTGGATAGAGCATCAGCCTGCGGACTGAAAGGTCCCGGGTTTGATTCCGGTCAAGGGCATGTACCTGGGTTGTGGGCACATCCCCAGTAGGAGATGTGCAGGAGGCAGCTGATCGATGTTTCTCTCTCATCGATGTTTCTAACTATCTCTCTCCCTTCCTCTCTGTAAAAAATCAATAAAATATATTTAAAAAAAAAAAAAAAAAAGAACACCACCTGTTTATATTTTTTAAAAAACACACAACAAAACCCAAATTCCAAGTTTGGCTAATAGCTAATGAAAATCTGTATGATCAGTTTGGAGAAAATTAAACTAAGATGGTAAAAAGTAAATAAACTTCACAAAGCACGGAAAGTATTTGTTAGATTTAACAAGTAAAAAAATCTACTCTAATAAAAAAAGAAACATGCAAATTGACCATACATTCACTACACCCCAAGCCATGCCCACCAGCCAATCAGGGCAACTATATGCAAATTAACCCAACCAAGATGGCGGCTGGCAGCCATGGAGCTGGAGCAAGCAGGAGGCTTGGTTGCCCCGGCGATGGAGGAAGCAAAGCTTCCCGCCTGCCTTGGCCCGCTGTTGCCTCCGCTAAAGGCAACAAAGTTTCAATTATAGAAGATAAATAAATCCCAGATACCTGCTTCCAGCCAGCCTCCACTGGGAGCCTGCAAACAGCCATCAGCCCCTCACCCAGGCTGGCCAGGCACCCCAGGGGGGACCGCCACCCTGAAGGAGCTGTGGCCAGCCTGCAAACAGCCATCAGCCCCTCACCCAGGTTGGCCACACTCTCAAGGGGTGAGGGTCCCTGCTGGGGGGCTTGACCAGCCTGCAAACAGCCCTCAGCCCCTCACCCAGGCTAGCCAGGCACCCCAGCAGGGACCCCATCCATGAAGGGGCTGTGGCAAGCCTGCAAACAGTGATCAGCCACTCACCCAGGCTGGCCAAGCACCCCAGCAGGACCCCCCTCCCTGAAGGGGATGTGGCCAACCTGAAAATGGCCCTCAGCCCCTCACCCAGGCTGCCAGGCACCCCAGCGGGACCCACACCTGATCCGGGACACCCTTCAGGGCAAGCCAGCCAGCCCCCACCCATGCACCAGGCATATAATAAAAGGGTAATATGCAAATTGACCCTAACAGCAGAACGACTGGGAATGACTGGTCACTATGACACACACTGACCACCAGGGGGCAGACACTCAATGCAGGAGCTGCCCCTTGGTGGTCAGTGTGCTCCCACAGGGGAGCTCTGCTCAGCCACAAGCCAGGCTGACGGCTGCCAGCACAGTAGTGATGGCGGGAGCCTCTTCCGCCTCCTCAGCAGCGCTAAGGATGTCCGACTGCAGCTTAGGCCTGGTCCCCGCTGGCAAGTGGACATCCCCCTAGGGCTCCTGGGCTGTCAGAGGGATATCTGACTGCCAGCTTAGGCCCGATCCCCCGGGGAGCGGGCCTAAGCCAACAGGTGGACATTTCCTAAGGGGTCCCAGACTGCGAGAGGACACAGGCCGGGCTGAGGGACTCCCCCCCCCCCCCCCCCGAGTGCACAAATTTTTGTGCACCAGGCCTCTAGTTTAAACTATAAAAGCAGATAAAAACAAAGTATTTCCATAAAACCAACAACTAGCTGTAGCATTTAAGATGACAAAGACGGAGATACTCAAAATCTGAGTAGCACGTTCCGGGGAGAAAGCACCGCTTGCCGACAAGAAGAGATGAGTTCGCCTGAGAACAAAGAGCCCTGAGGACATCTCAGGCCTGGAAGTAACATAAGCTCCCAGCGCACGGCTGGCCTCCCCTTCGGCCTCCCAAGGAGTCTCAGACCTGAGACGCTCCTCCCACCACCATCACTGCACCCCAAGGTCGCGGACGGTGCTGAACAAAGCACTCCTCCTGCCTGCTGCCTCTCTGTCTCTCTCACCCTGTCTCCTTCTCACTCTCACTATTCTCATTCTCTCCTTCCCCGTCCCTGCCTCTTCCCTCTTATTCTTGGGGGGGATGGAGGGGAGAAGAATAGGAAAATCGCTCTCTCCCTTCTTTAAGTTCTCACTTAAGTCAGCCTAGTAAAGGAATTGGACATTTTTCCAAAATAAGTTCCCATTATTTTTAATGAATTCTGGATATGGAAGGCTTATTAATGACAGTACATTAAGCGTCTTAAAATAAGTCATTCGTACCAACTCAACACCAATGCGCACACACACCAGGCTCTGTCAGCGCCCTGGCTGAGCAGCAGGAGCACAGCGTTACCTTCGTGAGCGTGAGAGCTGCAGTAGGCAAAGTGGTTCCTTCTCCCTGGGGTGCGCATGCAGAGGACCCAGGTGAAGGCAGCGCAGCGACAGAGGCCATGCGGGACATGGAGAGGGAGAGACAGGAGAGGTGAGCTGCAGTGAGACCGCTCGGCCGGGAGGAAAGCGTCCACCCCACCACCTTCAGGATGAGGACGGACGATAGGCCCAGGCAGGCTGTGTGTTAGAGACAACGGACTGTAAGGAGACACCGAGACGACAGGTGAGTCACCAGGCAGGAGAGCAGGGAAGGAGGCCTGGAGTCCATGCCCCCCGCAGTCTTCTGTTGAAAGAACACAGTCAAACCCAAAGCAAAGCCTACAGGAACTTTTGAGCCCCCATTTCTCCAAAAGACAGTGTAAGCTGCACCCACACCTCACACACCTCCGGCATTCAGCCCAGCTGCGGACAGACCCAGTCTGATGACGTGTCCGGTGGAAACACGGTTCTCATCCATTCACGACAAGTCAACATGGATACATTACTTGCTTGGCAAAGGAACACCTTCCACTTCATTCAGCATGCTGACTCTAAGAGTGAGCACTTAGAGAGACAGCAGGGCTACTGAGAAGAACAAGGTTTCCGTGTAAGACCTTGCCCAGCACTCAGGTCTGCCACCACTTGCTCACCCTGACAGTGGTCGCCGATCTGAGCATCGGGCATGTGTCAGACCATAAGGCCACCCAGCAGGAGGGGCGTCGGACCACGCACGCACGGGGACTCACCACCCTGTGTCACCAGCAGCTCCTGGGCGCCCTCACTCAACGCAGGAGCAACCTCACTCACCGTGGAAACCCACTGCTCAGCCTCAAGCATTCGCTCGGTCAACGGAGCAGAAGGCCACGGACAAAGGGCACATATTAATCGGCATGTAACGTGCTGTTGCCAATATTTGTTGAAAAGGAGCACAGAAGTAAAACTTACCTAGTCTCTACCACTTTCCCACACCTACAAAAAATGTTACATATTCTCATCACCTGGGAGACTATACATAGGAAATAAGCAGTCAAAATAGCAATTCCTGCTAGAATATAAGTTCCTGAAATCAGGGTTTAATCTGTTTGTCGGACTGCTATCTCCAAGGCCAGACGATGACATATAATAAGGATCCAATAACTATTAGTCAAATCAGTCAATGAACGAATTCTCAGCCTGTCTCTGCTACCACTCAAATCAACTTTCCATTACTCATTGGAAAACTATTCTATGTTGACTGCTATTTATCAATTCTCTCTGAACTAATAATACTTATAAATCCTCAAAATTTTTGGTTTGAAGAAAATAATCATTAATTTCTAGCATGTAATGCAAAACTTTAAACAGACCCAGTGCTCAAAGATCCTGACTAAAAAATGTTAAGTTCAGAAACAAACGGCCGTCTCACAGTTGCCAGCCACTGCCTCAGACTCCAGGCACCAACACGCGCACACACCCTACAGACACACTATACCGGGACGTGTCCAAACCACAGCGAGCAAGCGACATTTAAACAAACTGTTCAGCCAGAGACTGAGGGACGAAGTAACACTAACCTATTCCTCCCAAACAGCTGATGGAGTAAAAACCCTCCCACACCATCAGCATAAACTAGGACCTGCAGCAAACTGCCACCGAGCGCCGACTGCCCGTACCGGCAAAGCAGCACCGTTTCTCCTGCATCGATGCAGCCGGCCGGACCAGCACACACGTCTAACCAGCAGTCATAACCTTGCAAACAAACGCACACTTAAGAATGAAAAGAGAGAGAATGACAGAACACCTGCTCAGAGAGCCATGGGTTGCCTATGCATCTGGCTTGGTTTCCAGCTCCCTTTTTCTGTGATTGCTAACGGCCCGTAGTTAAACGCAGTCCTGGCCAGGGAGAGCCACGGCCTGTCTCGCACAGCGCAGTGTAACACAGGCCACATTAGTCCTCGAACCACATCAACTCGGAATGATGTCGTTTATCTAAGTCATAAACATGCCATGTGTATCACATATGCAAACATATATGCTACATAGGGATATGTATGTAAAAACGTTTAAGAACATCAATGTATTTCTCTACCTGATGGCTCACTTACAACAGCTTTGGCTTAAGAGAGCTCTATAAACAAGGATTTTAAGCCTAACAGGAAAATAAACTTGGTCTACTCTCATTTTGAAACCAGACGCCCTCTATCTCACAGACAGTTTCTCCGCTGCATGGTTAAGTGTAAGGACATTCTTTTCAGACACTGTTCACACATCCAGCACCGCTGAGCCCACGCTGCCACTCCCGAACCTGCCTGGGAGGAGCCATCTCTGGCTGTCAGCTGGAGGAAGGACTTTACAAGGTCATTTTGAACAAAAAAATGTTAATGGAGATCAATTATACCTTTTCTTTATTCTCTATTACCACTATTTTAACTTTTTTTTCAATACCAACTTCTGCCTATGTGAACTTTATTTTTATGCATGAAAAGTACATATCTTAGGACCTTAAGGTTTTGAGTGTTTTTTTTTTAAAGTAAATGTCATCTTATGAGGGTTATTTCTTAGAAAAATAAATGGTTTGAAACAGGTTGTCAGGCAAGAGAAAAACTCCTTTACAAAATGAACCGTTCTTTGCGCCTCACCTGGGCTCAGCTCCACGAGGTACGGCAGCTTCTCAGGCGGCAGCGCGGAGCCGTAGCCCGTCCCGTCGGCTCTCTCCTTGCCCTTCGCGGGCCGCCCGTCCAGGTGCTTCTTGGTTTTCCTGGGGACATAGTCTGGGGGCCTCCTCTTCAACTGAAAGACTAAAATCCCTGGAACAGAAGCAATGCCGGGTATGAACTAGATGCACGGGAGTGCAGATGACCAACTGACCAAAGATGCAACCCAATGACATCTCCCAAGGCAAGCTGCGTGCACGCTTCCCAAGTACGCTCTACTCAACAGAGACAGTACAGTCTCTGGATGTGCTCTGAGACTCCAGCAACCAAGCTGCAAAGGTTAATTCACATTATCAACTACCCAAGCACGTGGCATCCTTGAAAAGCACACATCAGTGTAAGAATGAATGAGTGTTTGTCTTGGTAAACAACCTATGAGCAATAAATATATTCTCACACACAGGCATCGGCCCAGGGGCAGCTCGCTGGCAGGTTCTCGCTGGCGCCACGGGCGGCGCTGCCGCAGCCACTCACCCGGGCGACGCACACACACTCTATACACACAAATATCTGTTTAGTTGATCTGATTTTTATTTAGTTCAACTGACTTAACTCAGAATTCAAAGGAATTTAACTTTAATAAAGCTTACCTGTATACTGTCTAGAAAAAGTATTGAGAGAGTGTACTTTTAAAACTACCAGTCCAGCCCTAACCGGTTTGGCTCAGTGGATAGAGCCTCGGCCTGTGGACCAAAGGGTCCCAGGTTCGATTCTGGTCAAGGGCACGTACCTTGGTTGTGGGCACATCCCCAATAGGGAGTGTGCAGGAGGCAGCTGATTGATGTTTCTCTCATCCATGTTTCTAACTCTCTATTCCTCTCCCTTCCTCTCTATAAAAAAATCAATAAAATATATTTTAAAAAAACAACAAAAAACTACCAGTCCACACTCAAGCACTTTATGTATTTATTAATGCAAAGACCAGCTACACCGCAGGTAGCGTATCCTGTGAACCGAGAGCAAGAAAACTTGTCCCATTAAGACACAGGGAACCCCTTCACTGCTCTGGAACAATGAGAGCCAACGGCCTGCAGAGTGAAAAGCCTGGGCTCATTTTTTAAATAACCGATTGCTGGACAACCTTTAGGGTGGCAGGTCGCTTTCCCTATTGGAACACATCTGCCAATCCACCCAGTCATCTGGCCGGCACCGCGGGACTCCGCTGCTGACAGGGCCGTGACCTTCCACGCAGGCAGTGTGGGGGCCCAGCTTCTTTAAGACATGACACACCTACTGGAGGGCGACAGTCTGTTCCAGGTCTGCACACAAGCCACTGAACGTGGCCTCGAACAGGAGACCAGGAGGACAGAGAAACCTGCCCCACAAATAGCCTGCAGGGAGCACAGCCAGGCTCCCCTACAGCTGGGCTCCCCTACAGCCGAGAGACTGAGCCAGCGGCTCAGCAGGTGCACACCCCTCTGCACTCACCGCGGTCGCTGGGCCACTCCCGGAAGATCTGTAAGGGGCACTCGTCATCGTCAAGGACCATTTCCTTAGCACCTTTATCATCAGAATGCTGGGCTCCAGGAGGGAGCATAACCTAAAACAAAGCCATCCACTGTGACTGTCCCGCAGAAGTTAATCACAGGCATTTAAAGAAAGAGTCATGGTTTGGGGGCAAACAGAAGTCACTGTGAAAACAAACTGGTCACACTACCTGTGCAGGCCAAAGTCACACCTGGAAGGACATACAGCGAAATGTGAATCGCTGCTCCCCCTGATAGAACTATCGGTGACCGTTATTCCCAGCCTGCCTCCTTCCTTCCCTCACTTCGCCAGGAGCACGGCAACGTGTGTGCGGGAGAGGGAGTGCTCTCATTCTAAACCGCACAGGGGAAGGCATCGGCCCAGGGGCAGCTCGCTGGCAGGTTCTCGCTGGCGCCACGGGCGGCGCTGCCGCAGCCACTCACCCGGGCGATGCAGTAGTCCTTGGGGTTCTCCTGCTCCAGGCCGTACTTCTCCAGCGCCTCGGCCACCGCGAAGTCCGCAGTGTCCGTGGTGGACAGCAGGATGGTCTTGTAGGGGATGTTTGGTCGTAAGCTATCTGCATAAATCCTCAGCGTTCCACCTGGAAAACATCAGACGTCTCTGAGCACAACTCCACTCCAGTAACAGGCAGCGGGCGTTTGCAATCACTTAAGAAAAAAAAGGGCGCCCAAGTTCTCGCTGGAATGGAGGCCCATAGGGAACGGACGCAATTCCATCTTCATCTCCTACTGGGGGCACACACGACCCAGCGACTCTGCCACAGCGCGCGCCTGGCAGGGGACAGCGCCCTCCTGGCCTCTCCACCCCGCTGGTTTCAGGACGGGGAACAGACTCCTGCGAGGGTAAGGGACGGAGCGAGGAGGAAGCGAGTAGACAGTCCTGCTGCTTCCTCCAGGGCTGTCCCGTGTCCTCACCTTCCCCTGTCACACAGCCATTCCCCCGTCTCTACCTTCTCACCATCGATCTGAGACAAATTAGAACCCGGATAAAGTTCATACGAACCCCACTGACTACACCAATTGGGAAAGACTGAACTGGACACCAGGAGACGTTGGTTTTTCAGAAGGGACCTGCCGCCAAGCACTGGGCCGGTGTGTACTCCCAGGACTCACACCAGCACCCTTTCCAGCTGTGAACTAACTTGGGAGGGAAAACCAACCAGGGCAGAGCAACGGAATATCCTGGGATCTTCGTTGTTGTTTGTATGTTTTTAATGGAATTCTACAGAGATCTATTTTGGTGTCACAGTGTGCGTTCTACTTATGATCAAACTACCATGTGACAAGTTGACTCACAGTAAAAACACTAGGTCTTTAACGAAACCGCACTGTACTGGGCCACGGACCTGCTGGCCCAGGCTGTCAACACGCGTGACCACGAAAACCCACGCAGATCCCGGGCCCCACGGTCACTGAACAGGCGATTGTGCTTGCCTGGCATCCAGGTGTGAGGAGGTGCTGGGGGAGGGTGACTACCACGGAAACAACAAGTAACTGAAGACGGCGTCCACGTGTGAGAAGCACAAGCCTGGCGGGGAGGAGCGCCGGGACTGCCCCGAGCTCCGGGGCTGGTGAAGGCCCTGTGCGGGGTCCGCGCTGGTCAGGAGCCCGAGACCAGGCCTCCGAGCGGCAGCCCCCACGGGGCGTGCCACCAAGTCCTCGCTCCACCCTGTGTCCACACCGGCTGCTCTAGATTTGAAGCTTAAGCTACGTTAAAGCTTCCTGAACCCCCATTTACACTCTTCAGCAGCTCATCATCATATCCTATGACACACAGAGCCCCCCTAGGTCTGGAACGTGGTTAGCCCACGGAGGTGTTAATGAGCGCTCCTCTTGCCCTTTTAAAAACTTTACCACCTTCCTTTTCCTTTTTCTGTTAACCCTCACCCGAGGCTCTTTCTCCATCGATTTTTAGAGAGAGCAGAAGGGGGGGGTGGGGGGGAAGGAGGGAGGGAGAGACACATCGATTGGTTGGCCCTGCAGGGAACAGCGCTCTGTGAACAGGGCTCTTACACGGGGGCCCACACTGAGTCAGGACCAGACACGACATGCACTTGTGAACAGGCCACGTCACCCGTTCACTCAACTTCGCAGGGCGCTGCTCCTAGACGGGTAATTACTAGCTCGGTTCACAACAGGCGACGGGAGACCGGAAGCCTGACCTGAGTCGGGCCGCCCGTCCGAGCTGCGGAACTCCTGCATCCTCTTCTCCAGCTTCTGCTGCCGCCGCCGCTTCATGACCACCTCGGGGTTGGAGATGGTGCGGGTGAAGCTGGTTTCGGGCATGTCTTTGTAAACCTCAGCAGCCAGGCGCGAATTCTCCCTGTCAGGAACAAGGACACCAACACCACTGAAACACTTCTGTGTCAGAAACTGTGCCGCTGCGACATCAACACCTGGAAGGGCAGCTGCGCGCGGGCTCGCCGCGCAGCCACAGCTAATGTGGACAGAGTGCACTCTCTCAGTCCAAACTGACAGACCGAACTAAACAAACTTACAGTTCAAATCCTATGGTGAGTTTATACTGTTAATTACTGTGTATTAACAAAGCTCAGGAAAAGGTATCAATTGTACAACTCAGCAATTTCCACCCAGGTTACCCTAAAACAGACCAAATGAGTGACACAACAGCCCAACCCCAAGAAATAAGATGGACTATACATGTTTTAACAACTAAAAGGTTCACCAAGGTTCACTTTCTTGAAGCTAAGTTTTCAGAAGGGAACTGCCACAACGGTTCCTATGAGGGGTCAGCTGTACAGAGGGATGCGCTAAAAACTAAATATGAAGGGAACACTGACGTACTTGACTAAAGTTTGATGCTACTGAAGATGACATTCTCAATCGTAAAAATAAATTTTTTAAAATATATTTTCATTGATTTCAGAGAGGAAAGGAGAAGGAGAGAGGGAGCTAGAAACATCAATGATGAGAAAGAATCATGGATCGGCTGCCTTCTGCACACCCTACACTGGAGATCGAGCCCGAAACCTGGGCATGTGACCTGACTGGGAATTGAACCGTGACCTCCTGGTTCATAGGTCGATGCTCAACCCCTGAGCCACGCCGGTCGGTCATCAATCATAAAAATCATTTAATTAACAACCAGTCTTTGATTCCATCAAGCTGAGTGACTTAATGCATTTTAAGTAGCTAATTTTCTTAAAAATAATATATCGCATCTCATAAACTAAATTGATAAAAAAACAAACCTTTACCAAGGTTCTAAACCAGGGGTGGGCAAACTTTTTGACTCAAGGGCCACAATGGGTTCTTAAACTGGACCGGAGGGCCAGAACAAAAGCATGGATGGAGTGTTTGTGTGAACTACTATAAATTCAGAGTAAACATCATTACATAAAAGGGTACGGTCTTTTTTTTTTTTAGTTTTATTCATTTCAAACGGGCCGACGGGCCGTAGTTTGCCCACGGCTGTTCTAAACTCTTCTTTCCTTTGGTGCTGCGCACATATAAGCAATATATTTACACAAGTCCTTTCTCATGTAGAACCACCGTGACAAAGCCTTGCTATGTGGTACTAGACTCGGAGTTCTTCCGTGGGCAGCGATGCCTGGCAGGTCAGCACTGAAGCCCACGGTAACACGCTGAACCCGGGCTGCAATTCCATGCTAAACAAATGCCATCCCTGACTAACGGCTGATGTCCTCAATACAGAACATGCCGAATCAGTCAAAAGTGGGGAAAAAGGCCTGAGGAAGTCATGGCAACAGAAGCATGAATGGAAGTGGTTAATGGCCCTAACCGGTGTGGCTCAGTGGATAGAGCGTCGGCCTGCGGACTGAAGGGTCCCAGGTTCGATTCCGGCCAAGGGCATGTACCTTAGTTGCGGGCACATCCCCAGTAGGGGGTGTGCAGGAGGCAGCTGATGTTTCTCTCATCGATGTTTCTAACTCTCTATCCCTCTCCCCTCCTCTCTGTAAAAAAATTAATAAAATATATTTTAAAAAAATAAAAATAAAAAAAAAAGAAGTGGTTAATGAACACGTCGACAGACATCACCTTGCTAATGATAAAGTAAACTCTACTGACTGAAGATGTTCTACACTGAGAGCAAGCACGCTCTGGCACCAGCAGTGCTGAGGGCACGAGGAGCTGCGGGTGTGGGGGGCTCCTGGGGGCGCACCTGGCAGCAAGCCCCCGAGCTGCCCCCAGCCATTCTTCCCCAGCAAACGCTAAGGGAACGAGACGAGCCCCCACCGTTCTGGAGCAAGGAGCGTCACCGGAGCACTAACACCAAGACCCTGTGAGCACCTACAAGCAGCAGAAGAGCTGGTCCCACACGTTTTGGGAAAACTGTAGGAGAGAATACAGTGTAACACTTAGATCACTTAAAACACACCTATTTGTGACTACAGGCAGATCTGTGAATATATTTTAATGTGAGCTATAAATCACACTCATTAGTGGGGAAACGTCATGTGGGAAGTTCTAGTTCTGAGACTGTGACTGTATTTCATAAACAGGAAGTGTGTGCGTCTGTGGAGCAGACACAAACTCTGGTCCTTCGGCTCAGGGGACGGCAGGGACTCCTTCCCTCTGGCAAGTCTACAGACTCCTCCTTTACAAGTGAACTCCTCCGCCCTCAGTGGAGAAACGCGACACACAGACGACTGCGCAGTCGGCACCAAGGCGAGCGGTCTGAGCCCCGGCACAACCGGGGGCGACCTGGACAGAGAGCTGACAGGCGGCACGCAGACCTGGAGACCCCACGGGGGGAAGTCACTTCTCCCGACCTCGCTCTCTGTGCGAACGGAAGCGCAATGGCTCCGTTCCCTCGGCTCTGAGGCCAGAAGCCCACACCCCCGCGCAGGTCAGGACGCCCAGGACGGGCTGGGTGGCAGGCGGAGGAGTGGGAGGCAGTGCACGTGGCCCTTTAAGGGACCGGGCTGCGCTCGCTGCCCGTGACAGCTCCGAGCGTGTGGTAAGCGGATCTGAGGTGCATAAGAAACCTCTGTTGCCTAAAGGACCCCAAAAGCAGAAATAAAAGGCAGGCCGGGTGCAGGTGAAGAGAAGACATGGACAGCCATGTCCACTCGGAAAGAACAGCACTGTGAACCGCCGGCCTGCTCACGGGGCGCTCAGTGAGCGACAGGTGCTGTCAGCCAACAGCTCCAGCAGAAGAGCCCCGTTCGCCCACATTCCCCCGACCGGACCGTCCGCGGCATTCACACCCCTGGCTCAGAACACGAAGAAAGGCGCGTCTCCCACGTAACTCACACGTCTTCCCCTCGGAAAGGCCCGTCCTCTCTGTCGGGTGCCTGTCTCAGGGCCTCTTTTTCTCGCTTCTTTTTCTCCTTCTTTTCTTTCTTGGAGAGAGTCCGCTTGAAGTTCTGGATAACGCCTTCCTTTTCCTGCTTTTCAGGTCCATTGCTCTGAGCCTTCTGACAGAAGGGACACGATCACTACGCTGGCTACGACAGAACCACGTCAAGCTCACCTGGGGCGGAGCCCGGCTCATCCACGCGCCAGGGCAGTCCTCCAGTTCCACTGGGCTGACCATTCCGTGAGCGCAGGCATCAACTCTTAACGAGTTACACGCCAATGTCTGTGCATCTCACTGTGTGTGAACTTTAGCACAACTCACAACTGCTAAGCAAACAAGCAGGCAAGTCCAGCAGGAAAACTGGGGTGAGAATAATGAAATCTGATTTTCAATAAATAAAAATCCAAATAGTTTACATAGAGTAATTTAAATAAAAGAAACCTAATGAAAATACAGAAATAACTAAGCATTAAGTCGTTATTACTGTGTAGTGTTTCTAACTTCGAAAGAAGTAAAGCATCTCTAATAAACTGGCTTTTAATAAAGCAAAGCTGTAAGGACAGTTTGAGCAAAAACGTCCAATTTTTTTTCTGGATCTTGTTAATCTGCTTGTTCATTCTTACTTTGTAGCATGGCCTGCCAGCGGTCAGTGACCATTTCTATGCAATGTAACAGGGTAGCAGGCAGGTCGCCGAGGAACAGAGCGGATGGCGACGTCCTGGGGAGCAGCCGCCTGCCCGGAGGAGGGGCGCGGGGCCTACCTTGGGAGGAGCGGCGTCGTTCTCGTTCTTCAGGACGAACCTGCCCTCGCGGTCATCTTTATTCCAATTCAGCTGCACGACCAGGGGCTTCTCTTCCACATCCAATCTTCTTTCTTCTTCAGAACATGAAAGAGAACAGGGGAAGCCGTGGTTACCAGGCGGCTGTGGCTCACCCAACATCCTGACAGCGTTCAATGCGAGAGACAGAAGGGTCACCTCGAGGCCTTGCTGTCAGGCGGGATGCAGCGCAAATGCTCCGCGAGCTTCCCCACCTGACTCGGTGTCTGTGCCCTGCCTGCACACCACCACGCATCCAGTGCACACCTGGCCAGACACAACTTCCTCACGACATTCAGAACGGAACTGGGAAACACCAACCAGGGAGAAAACAGTTTCTAGAACCTTGCTAAACAAGCCTGTTTCTGGAAATGAAATTGTCCCCTGGGCAACAGGAAGGAAGTGCTAACACGGCACAGACGTCCCACTGGTCCTTGAGGCTTTCCTCGCGCATTAACATTGCGCTTCAGGCACGACCCACGTGGCATCTTCGGGCGTGGAAGTGGCTGCTCTTCTTCCTCGCTCTGTGCCTCTGACCCTCACCCCTCACATGCGCTTCCGGGAACCACAAGCTCCCACCTCCTGTTCTGTGTGGGATCAAGTGCTCAGCTGAGTGTCCGTCTTCCTCCTCAGAACCCAGCCAGCATCGGGCTCACGGAGCCAGGAGGAGGCAGCCACTGAGGCCTCTGGAGAGGCCACCCAGCCTGGCCACCCAATAGGAGCCTCCAGGCGGCACAGGTCAACAGGTGCTGAGCACAGGCTGTGCTCCAATGAGGGCAGCACCGCTGGGAGGCGGGCCTACTGTGTTCCGTAAGGGAGGCGGGCCTACTGTGTTCCGTAAGGCAGCCGGGGGACGGGGCAATGTAAAGCATAAGCAGACCGACAGAGGCAGTTAGTGAACAGCGCGTGCACACAGTAGTGAAGCACAGCTAGTTCCAAGCTACTGTCTTATCCACTGAAAACATGGGAAATAAAAAACAGAGTGATAGATCAGTAACTGGATTAAGAAGTCTGAAATTCCTGCTACAAACCAAAATTACCATGATGTTGTGAAGTTTGCACTAGATAAAAGCCCTTCACACTGCATGCTTAGAGACTAATATTAAGAACAATGACGTCTAAATCACAAAAGCAAACAGAACCCAGGGTGAGGTGCCCTAGCGCACACGTGCCCCCCGAGTGCACGTGTCCTCACTTTCAGGTAGCTCCTGCCTTCCTGGATTTCCTACTGTTTGCCCATGGCTGGCATAAACACTTACTAATTTGTCTAAATCCAGCTACTCAATAAAACAGGGTGTTCGGTGTGACCTGAGGCCAAGGGGTGCCATTAAGAACTGCCTGACCCCCAAGGCTCCATGACCTGGGGAGACTGAGGTCTGCCTAGAGGCTCCCTCCACCGGAGGCCCCGGTGGGACCCGCAGCTCTGAGCACCAAGGGGTGGAAGGACAGGCCGACTGTCCTGGCTGCTCCCTCGCCTCAGGGCTGGGGAGAGACCATTTCCTTTTCTTTTTACGCCTCCATGGTTTTCACCTCCTTATAAGTAAGACATTTTACTTTTTTATTAAAAGCAAATCTAATTTTAAAAATCTAAAGGAAAGCGGTTCTTTAAAAAAAAATCAAAACCATGCTGCTTTTAGATCTTAAATTCCCATCTTGCATCCTGTTACTGTAAAGACTCCACCTGGCGGCTTCCACGGACCAACCGGACGCGGAGGAGTGGAGGCTGTCTTCCTCTCCAAGGTCCTGAGCAAAGGAACACCCCCGCAGACACCCAGCCACGGCTGTCCTGCGTCACTCAGGGCCGGGATTGCTTGTGTAGGTGAGGCCCTGTAACCTTAAGGAAGTACAGTGGGGCCTTGACTGACGGGTTTAATTCGTTCCGAGACCGAGCTCGTTAAGGAGCTCGTTAACTCAAATTACTCTGTCAACTCAACGCAAAAAATCCGGAGAGAGACAGCTGGTATCTCAAAAAACTCGTTAGTCAGGACACTCGTAAGTCAAGGCCCCACTGTAATAAACAGCCGGCTGGTGTAGCTCAGTGAGTGTTGACCTAGGAACCAGGAGGTCAGGGTTCGCTTTTGTCAGGGCACAGGCCTGGGTTGCGGGCTCCATCCCCAATGTGGGGTGTGCAAGAGACAGCCGATCAATGTTTCTCTCTCATCATTGATGCTTCTCTCTCTCTCCCTTCCTCTCTGACATCAATAAAAATATATTTTTTTAACAATGGCCTACATTACATACCACTGGCGGGGGGCGGTGGGGGGATGTTTGGCCAAACTTGAATTCCACACGTTACAAAAAATTTTGCCCAATTTCAAATCTACATAGAAAGCTGTATTTTTTAAAGTAAAAACAAACAAACAAAAAATTAAAAAGGATTTGTGGATAGAACTTAACAAGTATTCAAATTAGGTTTGTGTTATATGCAATCCTTTATTTGCTGCATTAATTACATTTTTTGCAGATGACTGGACATTTCTGAAACATTCAAATTTGTAAATTCCTACATTTCTAATCAGTCCAATTTAAACTTACTTGATATAGATATATGGAATATTTTCAGATATTTCAAATATTAAAACAAGGAGAAATTACTAGAGCTTCCTCAGACGCCCTGAGTGCCCCACACAGCGATGGAAACGTGCTGTTCACATCACCACCTACAGGAAGGCTGGCGACCCATCTCACACACAACTGGGTATCGTTCACTGTGCTGTTACATTCCACACGTGAGTGACGCCAACTATTTCTCCAAAAGCAAGGAGCACACCCTCAGCACGGTCTGTGCCCAGACTGTGGGCGAGTTACTTAGGAAACGCCACGCTACTTATCTTCGGAGCAACAAGCACGTGTAAAACGACATCCATCCAACTTCCAACAATCATGTGCTGGGGATGCAGAGGCCTTTCCCCGACACACAGCAGCTCTGCCGCTGCCCACGGCTCCCTGGCTCTCGGGAGGAAGCCAGAGGATCTGGGGAGTGGGGCAGGGGGGCCTGCCTGGCAGGAGAGGGGACACTGACCTCCGCTGACGTGCACTTCGTAGAGCGAGTACTTGGGAGAGGACAGCATGCGCATGTCCGGCCGGAACTTCTCGGCCAGCGTCTCGATGACATCCTGCGTGGTGGCCGTGCTCGAGACCCGGATGCATTTTGTTGCAAAGTTCCCAGCCGCTTTGTCTTGAAAATAAAACCTCATCACTCCATGGAACTCCAGGTCCTAGAAGAAAACAAAATCATACATTTTTGAAAAACAACATTCTGAAAAGATCCCCTTTCTATAACACTAGTGAATGAAAAAGGCAACTCACCACTTTTTTTTTTAATCCTCACCAGAAAAGATGTTTTCATTGATTTTAGAAAGAGAGGAAGGGAGAAGGGGCAGGGAGAGGGGGAGAGACATCGGTTACCTCCCATGCACGCCCAACTGGGGATCGAACCAGCAGCCTAGCTATGTGCCCTGACCAGGAATCGAACCCACAACCTTTTGGTGTATGGGATGACCCTCCAACCGAGCCACCCAGCCAGAGCAATTCCCCACTCTTTAAAAACGTTTCCTTACCCCACACATCTGAGACAGAAAGTAAGAGACAGGGGATTTGTCTTCAGATGTAATTATGTGACTTGGGACGCGTTATATACAATGGCTCTTTGCCTCACTGGTCTCCTGGGGAAGATAGTGGTTACAGCGTCGCTGCCGTCGTAACGGCCAACATTTACTGATTCTTCCGCAAGTGCCAGCTCCCCTGGGCGTGCATTGTTCTACTACGTCTTTACAACAACCCAGTTCAGTAGGTACTGGTAAACCCCACTTCCAAGACCTGGTCATGAAAACTCACACAACTTAAGTGTCTTGCTCAAGCATTTATGTGACAAATCCAGCTCTGCATCCAGACCCAGTGAGTGCCAGTCCCTGCCTGTCTGTCCCTGAGCCTGTCCGTCCCTGAGCCTGTCCAGCCAAGATCATAGAAGCAGCACGGGAACGCCAACCTCGTTCCTGCCGTGAACGTGAGTGAAGGAAACTGTAGAATGTGACTGTAACTAATTTCCAAAAGTAAACTACTTGCCCAAATCAGCCTGTAGATTTGTTCTCAACACCTTCCTTCTAGAGAGACCGACAGGGACTCCAGCCAGCAGCGCTGCAGGCAGGCACGAGGGGGCGCCCCTCCCCTCTCGTCTCCTTCCTTTTTAACCAGGTATTACAAGTCACGTGGGTGAGACCACATGCGTCTCAGGCCCTTGCTGTAGAACCCAGGGCTCTCGGAGGATCGCATCCCGCAGGCCTTTGTCTGCTGGCCACACATCATCGGGGAGGCGGCAGGGCAGGGCCACCTCCACCGCTGGGTCAGTCTTGGCTCCAGCACTAATGCAGATCCCACTGCTCGGCAGGGGTCCCCCCCCCCCCAATACCCAGTCCTTCCATCCCCACACACACCCAGGCCACCCGCGCCTCCTTACAGCCAAGTCAGGCCGCGTCATTCCTCTGCTGCTCTGTGGCCTCCTGCACTCTCGGATGCCAAGCCTTGGCCACAGCGCTCAAAGCCCACCCAGTCGCTCCCCTCTGCTTTCCCAATCCACCAGCTACTCTTCACGGATAATTCGGACGTGACAAGTATTGATTTGGAGAAAAGTATGAAAAACAGGATCTTAGAATGGGGTTAACTATATAAACGACATGAAAATTGCACCAGAAAGTGAGACAACAGGCACATTTCCACCCCCAAGCTTCACTGTCTGACCCTCCGCTCCCCACGGGCCCAAGAGAAACCAAAGCGAAGGGACATGCGTGTTGGGAAAACAGCACTGAGCACAGATTCTGGGCTGAGGTGGGGCTTGTCACGGGTGAATCAGCAAATGGGAGCTACATGCAGGTCCTGCTCTGGGCGCTGCACCTCACACACCTGCCTGTCCACCCAGCTCTTCAGACGTCCCCGCTCCCAGCTCTGCGTTCCGCTGCGATCCTGAAACCTTCACACGGAACAACGCGCGTGAAAGCTGCTCCTGAACCCCCAAACTGTGTGTCACTCACACTCTCTGCGCCCCGATTCTGGGTCCTCACCCCACCCTCGCCTCCACGGCCCACCCTCTGCAATCAGTCAAGTTCTGCATTCCTGCTTCGCTCTCACCCACTGCCTCCTCCAGAGGCCCCTGCAATACTTTAGAAAAAACATACATTGAAGTTTTTATTATGGGAGTCCTATTTCTATCCCAGGACGCTGAGGCGTTCGCCACCACCACTGGAGTCACCTGTATTTCACGTCAGTCCCAAGCGTTCATCCATCGGCACTGCACCGGCTCCTGCCAACGCTCACCCTGCAGAACCCGTCAGACCAGAAAGGCCAGAGCCTCCAGGGGACGCCATCCTTTTGCTAAAAGACTAGTTGTATATCATTTGTGATGAGAACGAAACAGCTACATATACACCTACGGGTCCCCAAAGACACGGAAGCACCAGTTTCTCTGAGAATTGTCAAAAAACAATTCCAAACTACCAAAGAGTACGGACACAGACACAGCCCCGTGTCTGCGAGGGATGCCAGCTGAGCGAGATCACAAGGACTCAGGGAACTGGCAAAGGCCCCCTTTGGAGCAGAGCCCATGTCCTTCATCCCTCATCCTGTGAGGCCCCTCCCAGGCAGAGGAGACTGCAAACATACAGTCCCAGCATTAATGTGCTTCAGCCACGAAGCTTACAGAGGAAGTGGAGATAAATGGGAGGAAAAAAAAAAGAGTAACCCTAAGGACAGAGTGTCAGCAGCAAGCAATAGCACTCCTGCCCAGAGCAGAGATATTTAACAATTTAGTTTGCCTGAAATAGCTGAGTACAGCTGTTACTAGAATATTCCCTTAAAAAATACTTTAGTATTCCGTTCATTTATTCAGTCGATTCTAAGCTTGGCTGCTGTTATTTTATCCAATCCGAGGAGACTGATAAAATCCAGTTCCTGAACCTCCACACTGGGAGTGCGGTGACCAAACGACCGACACCAGGAACAATGACGGACGTGCAGCGGAGGCCCCAGTGCCAGGCCGAGAGGTCACCAGGACCACCCCTGCGGTGCCGGGCAAGGAGCAGGTCCTCCCATCACAGCTGGCCACGCAGCAGGGCCCACAGCCGCCGGCATTCCCGGCCCAGAAGCTGGCCTCTGACCGCCGTGCTCGCCGTCGCTCGTCGTCTGAGCGGAGCTGGATGTGATGCGAGTGCCTCCCCTTCTGCAGACGAGGCCCAGAGCGGCTCCCGAAGAGCTAGGTGGATGCATGAGGCGGAGCCTGGAGTTCAGAGCGGTCTGTGACCTGCCCTGACCGCCTGCCTCGTCTCCCAGCCTGCCCCCCACGCACAGTGGTAGCCCTGGGGCCCGCAGCAGGACAGCAGCTGGCCTTTCACTGAAGAGCTTTGAGTGAGTTTATGAGTACGTGAGTGAAATTCCCCAAATAAGCTTGTTTGGAGGAGCGAACAAACCATATCCAGCATCTAGCCATCACCACCTGGCCCTCGGTGCTGTCCCCCTCCCGCCTCTCCCACTGCTGTGGGAGCTCCTCCGACAGCCCAAACATGAGGCTGCACACACACAAAGGAAAGCATTCAGTAACAACGTCCAACTCTCCCTTCCCCCTGTGTGGCTGTTTCCAACTGATAAGCCCTCTTGAAAACAAACCTTCACATCCCTAAGAAACAGCTTTGAGGTCTCAATGACAGGGCTAATCTATATACATAAAAGGCTAATATGTTAAGTATCCGACCGCCGACCGGTCACTATGACGCGCACTGACCACCAGGGGGCAGAGCTCAACGCAGGAGCTGCTGAGCTGCAGTGACTTGGCAGTGGTGGTTCTTGGGTGATGCACCCCAAAACCAGAAAGGAGGGAGCCCGATTCCTCGCGGGGCCGCTCATTTCCACCTTTGGCTGTGGGTTATGTTGTTGCTGGGGCACTGTCGACCCCGAATCTGGCTTACTGCACACTTATGTTTGCATTCCACACCCTGTACGACAGCAACTTTGCAGGGTGCCCGCTCGCACTCCGGGGATGTCCGAGAGCTGGTTTCGGCCCAATCCCCACAGGCCAGGCTGAGGGACCCCGCTCACTCTGCAGACTCCGGAGAAGGACCACGGGAGGTTGGCTCCAGGGCGTGTCTGGCCCATCTCGCCCAGTCCCACCCCGCTGGCCACCTTCTAAATAATTTCCTTTCACTGTGCACAAATCCGTGCACTGGGTCACTAGTATTCTGATAATGCTGTAGCCAATAATTATAATTTACAAAGACAGATGTTTCCTTCAAAAAAAGCACTCACTCCTTAGAGCTGGTTACACAAACCACCCAAGAGAAAACTGTATTTAAAATAAAAAACACAGTTGCAGGTCCTCCGATATGTCAATGAAGTGCCTGCTGTTAGCAGCTGCTTTCAGGACCTGCCTGCACCCTCGCCGGCACAGCTGGTGTGCGGTGGCCCTGTGTGCGACCTGCAGCCGTTTAACTCAAAGGGCAGCAAAGGCCATACAGCCACCACCTGCTCCCTTCCTTCAGGTTATTTTCTGGCCTCCATTAAAACTGCTGCAGAAAGTCACGCCACATGACCACCGAGCCAATGACCTTGTCAATGTGGTGTGATCACGTGCTCATTGTTCCCTGAACACTGCTTACGAGCGGTGAGTCCTGGGTTGAATATGTAGACTACAGTTACAGCGATGTATTCCTTATTCAGGTGGGCGAAACTAGTGTTTTTTCCAACATATGGCCTATCCACTTAAGCTTGCTAAAAATAACAGTGAATTAACAACAAAATAACCAGTTAATTTAATAAGCAAATCTTGGTTAAAAGCATTTTAAAATTAATAGGGTGTTAATTTTCACATATGATATACAGACCAGAAATTTTGTCCATTAAATCTGAAGTTCGTTAAATTGAGGTCCGCAAAATCACGGGTTTACTGTGTTACAACAGAAATGGAACACTACTTGGAATTGATTTAAGGATAACTTTTAATGTTTAATATTATGAAATTACTAGAGAGCCAATGCAGGAAGCAAAAAGTTAGAGATGGAGGTTTTCTTTTGAATATTTTATCAGCGTCTCATGAACCAGTGGACGCGACCATCACTGGCCTCCACGCCGCTCTGGCAGGAACTGCCCAGGCAGCGCGATCCCCTTTCGCTCGAGCTGACCAGCACCACCGGGGCTGCCCTTCACAGGCCACCGCGCCTGTCCCTTTTCTTCTCACCGTGGCCAACACGGATCTGAAACCCGTTCCCTGGCCTGTGACCACCGATGCCAGCCTCCAACAGGTGACCCCTGCCCCTCCCTTCCTTGGAGGGAACAGCGGCTGACAGGACGGACCCCTTCATGGCAAACACACACGTCACTAGTACATAAGCCACCAACGCGATAACACCCATTTGACTCACTTTAAAAAAACAGTAATTACACTTGAGTACTAATAATTTAGGTAGAGGATAGAAAGAATACTTGAATATGCGTTTTGGGAATCTTGTATAAACACTTTTTTAAATGGTAGGACTTGAATACTCTTTAAAATTATATGCATTTCATCATATAAAATTTGTACAGGAAAAACCATACTTCTGAAAGCTCAAAAGGAATAACAACTGTAAAATATCTTCACAGGCTAAGGTTTACTCTTCCCACAAGCAGATCTCCCCTTTTATGAAGTTGAACAAAAATTAATCCAGTATCCAACCCCTAAACGTTGTGAGGCCAAAACCCCATGCCAGAAAGCACAGCCTGCTGCGAAAACCAATGAGCCGACATATTTTTAAAATGCCTGTTATAACTGCCAACATTACCTACTTAACGACTGACTGCTCACATCCGCTAACCATTTGTTGACGAGACAAGCTCAATCTGTGCTTTGCTGCTAGACTCCAATGGAATTAGAAATCCCCACCACCCTCAGCCAGCCGTGTGGGAGGTCAGAGAGAAGCTCTACCCCAGTACTCTCAACACGTTTTCATCTCTGCGTCTGAATAACTACCATACAAATGTATCTTGGGGATCTGAAAGATGATCAGTTACACATTAAACCGTAGAATAAAATGACCACATTCATGATCAAAGAACATAACATGTCTATATTTCTGACGTGATCTTAAATACCACATCTGTACAAACATACACACAAAACAACCCTAAAGCCACCTGAGTGGTCCAGAGGGCAGAACCGATTTGGCCACAGCCCCTCTGGAAGCCTGGTGAAGTCGATAGCCTGTTCGCACCATAAAATAAAATACAAAGCATTACAACGGGAACAATTCCACTAAAGCACAATTATTACAATACTAAAACCTGCGCTATCTGTATACATAAAAGGCTAATGTGCGAAGTGTCCCTCCGACCAGTCACTATGACTCGCACTGGCCACCAGGGGGCAGACGCTCAACGCAGGACCTGTTGTGATGCACACTAGCCAGTTACAGAGAAAGGGCACCACGGACGACCTAGTACCACAGACCTGGCATCAACAAAGCAACACTCGGCTCCCCCAAGTGGAACACAGGCCCCACCACCACCCCAGAGCGACAGCCACCCAATCGCAGCCGACACTGCTGAGACCCCACGGCACAAAAAGCAGCCCACAGCCCGCCAGCCCGGAAAACGGTGGCTGTGGGCACCAGGTAATGAGGTCGCGTTGTTGTTGACATTCTGAAGCCAAAATTGTTGACAGAATATGCCTGAAGACCAGCTATTGCCACAAGGCACCTCCGAAGCTGAAAGAAGCCGGCGTCATCGACAGAATGTATCTGAAGACCGACTATTGGCACAAGGTACCTCTGAGGCTGAAAGAAAGCGACGTTATCGACAGACTATGTCTGAAGTGCTACCAATACTGGCAGGAACTGCCTTCACAGCGAAAATGAGGTGGATGAGGGTGCAGTTATAGAACACAGCTGTGGCGGAGTGGCTGTGACATGTCAATGTTGCCTATCCCTAAATTTCTCCGATGAAAAACCATCTGATGGAAAATTTACTCAATGTTGTAGCAAAGGCAACATTTCTCCAAATGATATAAATTTTCCAGAAAACTGGGCATATTTTTAAAAATTAATGGTTAACAAACTGATTTGTCCCGTCTGACACTGGCCTCCCATTTAAACTAATTCAGTTTCCCGTGATGCCAGCATTTGTGATGACTATTAATAAATCACAAGGACAAACTCTAGACACAGTAGGAATATTCCTACCTGAACCCATTTTTGCACCTGGTCAGTTATATGTTGCTTTCTCTCAAGTTCAAAGAGCGTGTGATGTTAACGAGTTCAAAGAGCATGTGATGTTAAAGTTGTAAATGCTTCATCACAAGGGAAATTAGTCAAGCACTCTGAAAGTGTTTTCTTCTTAATGTGGCATACAGGGAGATAGTAGAATAAGTTTAATCACTTTATCAGTCACTGTTTATATCAATGTTGTTTTTAGATCATGTTTTTGTTGTTTTCATATCATGTCTTTGTTGTTGTTATATGTTACTGTTTATTTATTAATCAATTTATATATTATTTTCATGTACATTTTACTAATTTTCTTTCACCTCTGACACTTCTATTGTAGAGAAAGGGCGAACAGCGATATTAAAATATGTCTTCTAATTAACTTCCTTTCAATGTGCACGGATCCGTGCACCGGGCCACTAGTAGTAATATAAGTATCTAGAGTCAGCTCATACAACTCTAATGCTGAGGTAGGTATGAGTATAAACTCCTACGTGATAAAAATGCTAAATTTCAATTAGATGTTAGTAAAAGCTTATTTACTGAAAATAAGGATGCAATTACTTTCTCATCCATGTTCAAAGACCCCACAAAACCTATCAGCAGACCTCGAGTTAAGAAGCCCTGACCACTACGTCACGTGGAACTCACTGCCTCGCTGAGCGCGGCAGCCTTTCTTCCTGCAGCTCAGCCACTAGAAGGCACTGCCTCACACAAGGCCCAGTTCATTTCACACAGCTTTCATGCTGGGCTTACTCTTACCCTTTGGTATCACTTAGACCTACACTCACACTGTGTTTATGATCATTTTTCCAAGTTATTAATGAAGTGGAGTAGAGTGTAATGGACTCCTGCTAGGTACAGTGCCCCCGGGTAAGGACACGGGACAAGGACTGGCTGGTGGAATGAGCGTTCACGCACACATGGAAGTGCCTCTGTGCACACCCTGAGCCATGCAGTCGGGCGGTTCTTTCCTTCTGTGGGTCTAGTGCAGGCCGAACGGTGTCTCACCCTCGGCACTGACCCTCTGGACGGGGTAACTCTCGGCCGTGGGGCCGTGCAGGGCACTGTGGGATGCCCAGACCGCCCCTGGCCTCTGTGCACGAGAGGCCACAGCACCCACCCAGGTGTGTCCATCCGGGACAGTGGAGAGCCGCGGTTACGAGGAGCCCAGCACCTCCCCGGGACAGCATCCCCACTCGAGCTCGTTCCTTCAGTGGTTCTCCTCCCGGAGCGCGTTCCAGCCCATCTGCTATCTTGCTCCCTTCTCTCCTGAACACATTTCTGCTCTGGCCTCCTGGCCTGGGACCGTTTCCAGAACTGATCACAAACACCCACCTGTCTGATCAGCTGCACCGCTTAATTCCAACACTATTCCTGCAATTAATGCAATTTAAAATTGCATTAGCTTTCTGGTGACCATCTAATATTGTTGATTCAAATTAGGTTTCAGTAAAATTAAAATTCTTGAGTCATTTGCATGTTAGTCTACCAAATAGTAACATTTGTCAGCTTGGCACTAATTTGTTAAACCACAGCCCTTAAACACAAGAATACGATGGAAGATATTGTTGAATTCCTTGATAAAACCTAAATACATTATAGCGGATCCACTTCCTTGAACTACAAACCTGGTAACCCCCTCTCTCACAGACACAAAATGACATCACCCTCTCCACTGAGCCGAGCTGGTTGCTATGAATGGAATCCCACAGCTTCCAACCCCAAGCCAGTTCCTTTTCAGTCTCCCCGACATCAGAGAGAAAGTTTCTATGCGAAGCCTGAAGCTCCTCATGTACCGGCACCAGGATGAACAGGCTAGCACTGCGCCTAAAGCCAGTGAGCTTCCCGCGGAGGCGCAGGCGGTCACAGCTCCGCCTCCTGCTGGGCTCTCACCCCGCCAGGGGCACACGCCTCACGCTGAGGAGGCATCCGGTCACACAGCTGCACCTGCAGCCCATCAAGGCTCTAACGCCACCAAAACAAGACGGCCACCTCCACCACCTCTGGGAAAACGCCAGCCCAGAACAGGAACGGGGATCCGACAGGAAGAGCCAGCCGGGTTTCCCCAGCAAGTCTGCGACACGGAACAAAAAGGGAGTGGGCGAGGGGCTACAATGCTCAGAGACATAAGAGGACAAAAATATAATGCGTGGACCTTGTTTGAATTCTGATTCAAATACATTAACTGCAAAAACACATTCCGAAAGAGACGGAACTCTGAGTAAGGGCTACCTATTAGAAGGCAGTAAGAATTATGGTTAATTCGTTGTAGGATTACTGCATTCTTGCTAGATTTTTTTGAGATGCACAGCAAAACAGAGAATAACATGTTGGTTTTTAGCTTTTGCTGTAAAATAGTTTAGCTACAAAAACAACAATAATAAATTAAGAATCACAAAACTTGGAAAATGGTAATGTCTGGGGATGGATATAAACGGGTTTCATCTGTTTGGAAATTTTATCAAAATGTTTAAAATGAACATGTTATAATTACAAACTAAATGTTATTAAATATAAAATAAGTCTATTTTTATAAAATTCCGATGCCCTAGAAAACATTCCAGGAACTTGATTCTGTGAATCGGGAGTTATCAGCAGGAGCAGCCTGCGATGGCGACGCCCAGGCCAGGCTCAGGGAGCCAGCAGCAGTGTGTGGGGACAGGAGGCCGGGAGGCGGGGCCTGGGAAGGGGCCAGAGCTCATGACACCTCCTGTGGCTCTGGGCAAGGCCCCAGAGCGCTTGCGTTTCCTGCTGCTATTTATTTCGCGGGCTCTGTGGTCACCGCTCTGCCTCTGTCTATAAAAGCACCGGCCACACTAAGGTGCCTGATGATAAATGTCACTCCCGCCTGAGGGTGCAGTCCTCTCTCTAGTAAAACAAAACAAAAAGCAAAAACAACTCAACACATACTACAGGCCCAGGCACTCACACATGTGGAAAATGCAAAAGACCAAGTTTTGTAGAAAAAATAACACAACATTTTAAATTCTGCTTTTGAAATAAAATGTCCAAAAGTTCAAAGCATTTCCTATGCTCTGACCAAATCAAGATGTTACAATTCTGAAAAGCCTCCTCCTTTTGTTTAATCCTCACTCAAGTAGTGAGGCTACAGTTTCCGTCCAGTCTTTACAGAGAGCCGAGGGGGTGGGGGAGGACGGGGATGGGGGAGGAGAGAGAAGCATCGATGTGAGACGCGTGGATTGGCTGCCTCCCACATGCACCCTGGACCACGGATGGGGTTCGAACCTGCAACCCAGGTGTGCGTCCTTGACCCGAAATGGAACCCACCACCCTCCAGTGCACAAGCCGATGACGCCCTAATCGCTGAGCCACGCCGGCTCGGGCTCGAAATGTCTTCTGTTCCAAGAAAACAACCATGTTCCTAAACCAGCCCCAACCTTCTAATATTCAAAAAAAATCCAAGATAAATGAGAGAGCTGGCTTTGATAACCTGCTTCTTAAACTGGCACTGAGATGATTCTTTAAGTGTGTGAAATACTAAAAAGACGTTTCTCAAAAAGTTTCTGGACTTGAACAAGGGTAATGTGCCATAGATTCTCTGCACAAAGTGAGACTGCCATTTTCTGTATTTAAAGTAACTTTCACATCCAAGTAAATGCTCAAACTACGTCAACTGGTTCAAAGGAGCTTCCAGAAATACGAGGCTTCCATTTATACTCTCCAGCATCCCAAAAGCAGAGTTCACAGTACTCAGCCCTATTTTGATTTAAAAAAAACTTCAAGGAACGTATCTAAATTAAAAATATGTCCAAATGTCTACTGCAGTCCTGCAAACTAATACAAGTGGATCTTAAAACAGGCAGTTTTTAGTACTCCCACATCTAAGGCTTTTCATGTCTTACAAGTGAGAGGAGGTTGGAGCGAAGGTGGAAAGAACAAATTAGAAACAAAGTGTTGGACAGAGGGTGCCCTGGCTGTGGTGGAAATCACGGCCTCACAGCTGGGATTTTTCCAACTGGCTGGCCCTGGCGGGGGGCTCAGTTCATGGGACTGTCGTCCCTGTGCCACCAAAAGGTTGGGCGTTTGGCTCCTGGTCAGGACACACACCTACACTTCAGGCCTGGCCCTGGTGGGTGAGCACAGGAGGCAACCCACGGATGTTCCTCTCTCACATCTGCATCTCTCTCTAAGAGTCAACAGAGCCACATCCTCGGGTGAGGGTTTAACAACAACACTGCGTGGTGCAGGTGCCGGACGTTCTCTCCCCGAGCACCACACGAGCGTGAACTGCCCACCTGCTGCCACCAGGACCCGACTCCCCTGCCGGTTCCACCTGCCGCCACCAGGACCCGACTCCACTGCCGGTTCCACCTGCCGCCACCAGGACCCGACTCCACTGCCGGTTCCACCTGCTGCATCACCGAGGACCAGAGCCGACGGGAATGCCATGAGGCAAGAGAAAAACGAAAAGGCCGGCTGTGTAGCCGGCACAGGGACTGGGGACCAGAGCCTGTTGTTGAGGGGACTTACCGGCACTAATTTAGAAAGGGGCAGAGAGCATCTAGGCGGGGCGGGGTGATATGGTGAGAATGGCTCCTGTTCGGTGGAAACGTTTTCTTAGTAGAATGCAAAAGAGAATTATGAGAAGAGACAACGACTGAAGTAGACTGTCATCTAATGTTATTGAAACACTAGAGGCCCGGGCCAGTGCACAGATTCATGCACCAGTGGGGTCCCTCGGCCTGGCCTGCACCCTCTCACAATCTGGGACTTCTTACGGCAGCGGTTCTCAACCTTCTGGCCCTTTAAATACAGTTCCTCATGTTGTGACCCAGCCATACAATTATTTTCGTTGCTACTTCATAACTGTCAGGTTGCTACTATTATGAATCATCATGTAAATATCTGATATGCAGGATGGTCTTAGGCGACCCCTGTGAAAAGGCCGTTCGATCGCCAAAGGGGTCGCGACCCACAGGTTGAGAACCGCTGCCTTAGGGGATGTCGGACTGCCGGTTTCAGCCCGATTCCCACAGGCCAGGCCGAGGGACACCACAGGTGCACAAATCTGTGCACCAGGCCTCTAGTATGCATATGAGATCTTTGGTTAATCTCTTCCCACCCTCTCCCATTCCGAGATTCATCAGTCTGTTCCATGTTTCCATGCCTGTGCGTTTAGCATCTGCCCCCTGGTGGTCAGTGTGAGTCATAGCTACCGGTTGAAGGGCCGCTTGGGCTTTTATATAGATAGATAGATAGATAGATAGATAGATAGATAATCTAGAAGCCTGGTGCGTGAATTCGTGCACGGGTGGGGTCCGACCGGCCAGCCCCAATTGGGTCCAATCAGGCCAGGCCGCCAGGGGAAGAGGACATGGGAGGTTGGCTGGCCGACCCCACCCCTGATGGGGGTGGGGGGCGATCGGGGACAGGGCCAGCTGCGGGGAGGGGACACTGGCGGTTGGCTGGCTGGCCCCACTCCCTGGTTGGGACAATTTGCATGTTAGCCTTTTATTATGTAGGATTCTGTTCACTAGATAATATATTCAAACCCTATTCGAGAATCTTCCACACTATTAAATAAATGTCCCAAGCTAACACATACATATATGGACTAAAAGGTAGATTCCGGAATAAAGTCTTTAGATAATTAATGGAATACCTACATCATAGACAGGAACTCAAAGACAAAGAGACAGAAATTGATAAGATTAGGTTCCATGAAATAAAAACCTCAAAGTCAATGATGCTGTTTTTGTATATAAAGTTACTATTATTCATAAAGTCTCACTTAAGTATACTTTTGAAGTTATTACTATTTCTAGATAGAATTGCACATAAAATAAGAAACAGCAACAAATAAGATTTTTTTCAATTTAAGATATGGGCTGCAGAATCAACCTAAAGCACACAATACTAAACCTAAACCTACTGCTAAAAATCCCCCTTCCCCCACAAGTGACATCAACTAATACAAGGTTAAGCAGGTGGTTATAAATTTTTGTCCTGACATGAACAAGCAAGGTGTTCTGCTACGGCAAACAAAACGAGAGACAGAGAGAGAAAAGAAAGGAAGAACAAATAATGATAACACACCACCAGCAGGATTAGCTAACACACCTTGTTCACTGTGCTGGGTGATTTGTATGCATCACCTACGTCAGATCTAACAAGCCTGGGAGACACGTGCTGTTATGTTCCTGTCTTAAAGGTGAAGACTGGGCCTCAGGAAGATCAAGTCACCATCATCACAAAGCTGATCCCCGGGGGCCAGAATTTTTACTCGGGCAATTTTGAAACAAGAAGCCACATTTTTAACCATTGAACAACACCTCCCCTTACCCTGGTGGACAAACACAGGCTGTACCGCTGCCAGTTCCAGCATCGTGGTAATACGGCAGGCTAAGCATCAGTAACCCTCTACTACATGACAGATAACAAAAGACAAACATGCCCTTAAAGGCCTGCTAAGCTTGTCTGAGAAAAGAGGTCCAGAGGGAGCCAAGTGAACAAGCACCTGGGAGGGGCTCCTCGGCCCCTGGCCCTTGGGGCATCAGGCTGCACAGGGGACCAAGGAGGTGCTGCCATATGAAAAGCATTTGGACTAAATATCTAAGTATAAAAAGTCAAACTGTAAAACTTTCAAAATAAAACACGAAACATATCCATCAAACAAGAGAAAAAAATAGATGAACCAACTACATTTCAAAAGTTTTAAAACCGCCGAAACCGGTTTGGCGCGGTGGATAGAGCGTCAGCCTGCGGACTGAGAGGTCCCAGGTTCGATTCCGGTCAAGGGCATGTGCCTGGGTTGCGGGCACATCCCCGGTGGGGGATGTGCAAGGGGCAGCTGATCGATGTTTCTCTCTCATCGATGTTTCTAGCTCTCTCTATCTCTCTCCCTTCCTCTCTGTGAAAAATCAATAAAATATATTTAAAAAAAGTTTTAAAACCTATGTGACAAAAGGCACTGTAAAAAGTGAAAAGCCATGAACAAAAACACATCTGCAAAATACATAATATACAAAAGACTAGTAATCAAAATTTATAATAATTCCTACAAGTTAACTAGAGAAAGACAATAATTTTTCTAAACAAAATCACTGGAAAAAAGATGGACAAAATATATAAATAGGCAATTCAAAGAAAAAATCAGAATGACCATAAACATAAGAAAACACATTCACTCACTGAAATCAGGGTAATATAAATAATTATTATTCTGCATATTCCAGCTTAGAAAAAATGAATGTATTCCTCAAATTCTGCAGTTTGAAATGTAAGCTGGTATAACCATCTCAATGGCCCATTTGGGAGAACCTGGTAAAACAGAATCTGTGCAGGGCCCACAAACAAGAAATCACCCTTGCAGGTACCCATCCTAAACTTCACGCCTGCAGAAGGAACCAGGACAGGGGAGTCCATGAAACCCACACTTGTAACTGTGGGAAAATACAGACGACCTGATCATCCCCCAGATAAGAGTCGAGATAAATAACTGGACAACGGAATACTACAGAGCAGTTAAAATAAATCAACTACTATTTACCAACCTCAAGTTAGTAATTATTTCTTGAGAGGAAGACGGGGAGGAGGAAGGTAAGGCAGAAAAAGCCTTTTGGCTCACTATGTCTGTAACTATTCATTCCTTAAACTTTCTGGCCTCATTCAACTGCAGGAAATGTAGATAATGACACATCCTTTGCTGACCTGGAATTAAGTGAAATGACTGGTGGTAGCCCTTGAGTCACAGGGAAATGTGACCGTGACAGTTACTCAAACTCAGAGAAGCAGGCTGCCAGCCACTGCTAGGCGAGAGCACCCTTCCCCAGGAGCCCGCCGCCGCCCCCATCAAAGCTCCCCCCGCGGCTACGGAAGCGCAGTCGGAGTTCTCTCGGACCAAGGTCCTCCACATGTTCCAGGAATCATTCTCAAGAGAAGGAAAGGAAGGAGAGGGAGAGAGCTGTCCACAAGGAGTGAAAAACAAAAGCCAACAAACACCACAGATCAAAGCAAGGACCCATCAGTTCAGATAAAGCTCACTTCATAATGACGCTTTTGAATTGTATTAAAAATTTAAACATTCAGGAATATGGGAATTAACAATCTAGAATAAATGTTTTTTAAAAAATGAATTAAAAAAATGAAAACTATGATTTAGTGACCAAAGAAGACACAGTGCACATTAAGCCTCAGGGAGGAACATTTTTATTCCCAATTAAGTCACCACCAGCATCCCTCCTCATCCCTAACTCTAGGCAACGGGGGAAAATAATGAACAAAATAGTACCTGTTCTCATGGACCTTATCATCTGGCAGGAGGAGACACCAGTAATGACAGATGGTGAGACGCAAGAACCGAACAGCAGAGGGTCCCGAAGTCCCTGAGGCACAGAAGGGGAGGGACTGCCCGGACAAGGCCTAACTACAGGAGAGGGCCCCCCCAAGCAGGGGGACGGACAGTCTGAGAACGGCAAGACCACTGTGGCTCGAGCAGGAAGAAGGGGGGAAATGGCATCAGACATCCTGGAAAAAGGGCGTCATTCTGGGCTCGAGCAGGAAAATTACATTATTTAACTTAAGGTTTAGAAGTGTATCTCCGCGTGAGAAACAGACTGTAAGAGGGCAAAGGTCGGCGCTGGGGGAAACCAGGTCAGAGGTTCCTCACACAGCCCGGGTGAGAGCCTGACCCAGGCCAGCGGCGGGCAGTGGCCGTGTGGAGAAGCGGTTAGATTGTGAAAACATTTTGAAGGGAGAGCTGCCAGAGCTGGCTGACAGATTAGATATGAGGTCTGAGAGAAAGAAATGAGTCATGAGTGAATAATGGCAAGGTTGTGGGCACAAACAACTGATAAAACTGAAATGCCAGATGCTTGCTAAGATAGAGAGCACTGCAGGCGAAGCAGAGTGGACTGGTGGGGGAATCAGAGGCCAGTTCTGGACATGCTAAATGCAGGGCGATGACCACGCCAAGAGATAGGAATCTGGAGCCTATCAGCACTTAACACCACAGGAAGAGAGATTTCACCGAGGGGGAGCGGGCGGGAAGGAGCGGCGGCAGGTGGAGGAGGGCCGTGGAGAAGGTGGGGACTGCTGGTGTCCATGTGAGAGGGAAGGAAGGGCGCCTGGCCGTGGCTGCAGGGGCGTCACTGATGACCTGGACAGCAGGGCTTTCCAAGTCAGGCCCCTAGGGCTGTGGTTGGCAAACTGCGGCTCGAGAGCCACATGCGGCTCTTTGGCCCCTTCAGTGTGGCTCTTCCACAAAATAGCACGTGCGGGCGCGCACGTACAGTGCCATTGAAACTTCGTGGCCTATGCACAGAAGTCGGTATTTCGTGGAAGAGCCGGTATTTCGTGGAAGAGCCACACTGAAGGGGTCAAAGAGCTGCATGTGGCTCGCGAGCCTCGGTTTGCCAACCACTGCCCTAGGGCAAAAGCAACGCACAAGTTCTAAAATGTAACTTTTGTCTTTAAAATTAAACAGCTTAAACTGAGAGCAGATATAGCTGTACCGCACTGTGTGTTTTTCTTCTTTTACAAGTGACAGGCTCACATCAACCAAATAACCAAACAGAAAAAATAATCATATAATAACTGCTTGTCTTAACAATGCAGAATCAGTTGGCAGAGTATGTTAAACAGTATATAGTTTATACTTCCTCCGTTCTACTTAGGACTTTTACCATGAGTAATTCCCCTGAAAATGCCATTTACGAGGCTTCCAATATTCCACCTCTCCCCAAATCACATGGAAGATTCTATAACAGTGGTCGCCAACCAGTGGTCCATGCACCACTGGTGGTCTGTGAGGTCCAAAAGGTTGGCGACTACTGGTTTAAGGAAACATTTGGAACATCAGTCACCAACCGGTGGTCCATGCACCACTGGTGGTCCGTGAGGTCCAAAAGGTTGGCGACCGCTGTTCTGTAAGATAGAGCAAAAAACAAAATGCTTATTATTTAATTGCTAAGCATCCTTATTAACCTAATTCATTTTCCTTACTGTGATCTTTGTAGAAATAACAAACTGAAGACAATACACATCCTATCACTATAACAAATATCAAATAAATTAGAAGGAAGTTTTAAGTAGTCAGATAACCTTAACTGTTTATAGCTATAGGCTGATTTCTACAAAGCTCATGACTTATTTTGGAACTTTTTAAAAAGTTCATGCTCTGATTTTGGGGGAAGTTTTTAAGTTCCGTCATTGCAATATATATTTCCCTGTAGTTCATTTTGAGAATCTTCTCAATGAATAAAATTGTTTAAGTAAAATTTAGTATTTTTATAGCCATATTGAAAATTGGGGATTTTAAAGCAAAATATCCAAATTAGTCAACGATGAAAGACCTCAGAAACAAACCTATCTACATGCAAACCTCTTCTAATACCATAAGCCTAGTGCCAGAGAGTTTAATAGATTTGAGCCTGATTTAAGAAAAGACCGTTCAAACTCTGATGATAAATGAGGTATTTACTAAATGTAAAAGGAAGTAAAAAGAAAAAGGTACGAGCTACCAGCTATAACTCAGTTAAGGTATTTCAGGTTTTAGAAGTGCTCTCTTGGTCTTTTAATTAGTACCTTAAAAATAAAGAAACAAATGAACCAAAAAAATATATCCACTTGTAGCATACAATTAGAAGACCAAAATGACTAGGAGAAAACAGTTATAAACACAGGCTATGATGTTTTATTAAACGCATTTTCACCTATCAATAAAACTTTTAAAAATATTCCAGCAGAAAAACAGATACTTCACATAAAAAGAAAGTATAATGAATGGCCATAAATTCCTGAAAGACGCTCCACGTCAACAACAAACAAGGAAAAGTGAATTTTGAAACCAATGACTTTTCTTTCACCTGCCAGACTTGGAAACAGTTTAGTTTGCAATATGCAGTGTTAGGTTAAAGGTCATGCCCATGACAGTGGGGGTAATAAACTGTAACCGGCTTTCTAAATAACACTTGGTAGTCTAGCAAGGATTTTCAATTTGAGCCTTTTGACTCCAATCCCACTTCTAGAAACCTCTCATGGAAATAGGTGAGTGAAGGAAGACAGGCCTGGAAACGCCCACAGCAGCACCACTGAAGCAGGCCTTAGAGCTAAGGCCTCCTGGGTAGTGTGTAAGGACACGATTAGGACATGGAACATTATTCAGCTATTGAAAGTAAGACAGAATGTTATGTGTACACACACATATACACACATATGGAAGAATTTCTTGAGTAAAACAGGTAAAAAGTATACATCATATGGTCCCATTTGTAGCAAATAAAATTCATTTCTAAGAGTACCGAATAACACTTAAAAGATCTTTTCTAAAAATCCTTAGCAGTGGCTACACCTCTGGATAGCCAGAATGGGAAGGGGAAGAGACTTTCAAATTTACCCTATGGGCTCCATTCAAAAAACATGAACCAAGTTTTAATCCACATCAATCTTAGTAAAATACAGGTTTTTCCATGTCGCCTCTTCTAAAACTTCCTTTAGCCTCTTTGTGAGTAAGAATAGGTCAGTTACTGCTCCTCTGGAAAAGCGTCCACTCTCCCAGGGAGGTTTTTCTCCTAAATTAGCCGATACTGAAACGCTAACCCAAAGGCCCTAACCGCCTGGGCAGCGGCATCTTTCTCCAAGAGCTATCGAGTCATCTCTAGCTGCGAGGAGCTATACCCATTTAATAACATTTTGCTTTAAAATAAGATACTCAATTTCTAAAGAAATGTAGGGCCAGACTTCTGAAGCCTTCAACAAGAGATTTCAAATGGACCCTCAGTGTATATATAACAGCCCTGACCTCACTGATCAACATTCATTAGTTTCTTAAGATACATGATCATCAACTACCTGCTGTGCACATCACAGCCTCCTCTGGAGACTCAAACAGCAAAAGGAACGACACGGCCTGGTCCTTGTCCCCCGCGAGCTCCAGCTTCAGGCACGAGCCCACGCTGGACAGTGTCGTGGGGGAGTAATGGCTCCTTCTTCGATCCGGCCAATAAAATGGTCCTCTTATCATCATCAGGCCCTTGACTCTGTGCAGCTCTACTTCCCAAACCGCAGGGAGGAGAGGCAGGAGCTGCTCAACAACATGCTGGCAGCCTGGAAAGCTTGGAATTAGCAGGACCTTTCAGGACAGAATAGGCTGGAAACAAAGAGATCTATCAAGGTCATGATCAGCAGGCCCAATAGGTTCCCACAGGCTGCTCTGAGAGGGAAGGCTGGAGCTCTGGACAAATCCAACTCGAAGCCAGCTACCAAGTGCCCACATCCTAAAGGCCTCCAGTTTATCCCGTTCCTCTCCGGGCTCCTGCTCATTGCGTGCTCCAGTTCCTGAATTCCTCCCTCCCAGACTGGCCACCAAAATCAAATTTGGCTTTGTTTTTAGGGCTTTATTGGTAGGCCATGTGTGAACGCATCACTGGAGACGGCTGAAGATGATCAAGGCAGAGGACCGAGCGCCAGAAAAGCCCAGCGTGCCCTGAGGAACATTTACCCACTGGCTGCCAGCCTAACCTCAGAGGCAGTACCAGACCCTGGCGTCGGCAGATCGCCCGTCACCTAGGTCAGCTGGTCGGAAAACATACGGTGCACATTCTGTGAGGACAACAACACACATCACAGCAGCATCTGAACCCAGGCAGGCGTCCGGCAGAGAAGGAGACAGAGAGAGTGACGCCAGAGGAAGCCACCAGAACTCAGGCCTCCGCGGCTCCCTTCTGCAGAGCACCCTGTGACCGGGACAGCAGCACGGTTTGAGTTCCAAATGAGTCTGTGGGTAAGTCTACCATGTCGGCTACAGTCCACATCCATCTGCCTCCTTGAGCTCAGGATGATGGTCCCACACGTAATTCAGGCACTTTTTTATTGGAAAAAAAAAACAAAAAACAGTAGAGGACTGACTCCCACATTAAAATATGCACGACTTCAACTGCCAAGAGAGGTGAGCAAAATGCAGCCAGCCAAGGAGGCGAGGGAAGAACAAAAATAGACTAAGACCATCACAGAGAAAAAGGTCCTACACTGGGCAGCTGATTGTGGCACTTAGAAAAGCAAGGCTGCTTCCCAGAAGAGCAGCTCAGTCGGGTGGTGGGACGGGAAGCAAGAAGGGCTGGGATAGATGAGTTGGGTGTTAGCAGGTGGCACTTTCTCTTCAGCCCTCCCTCTGGACCTGGAGCAGTAATGCTCCCACCCCCACCCCGTTTCACTTCTGTGCCACTCCCTCCCTCTCAGCATGCCTACCCTGCACCCAAACACAGCACTTCCCGCACCGTCCACACGTCCTTCCGTCTGTCTTACATACTAGAACGGGGGCTGGGTGAGAAAAGGCCCGTGTGTCCATGACATGTTGCACGCCCAGCACGTACACAGCGACTGGCAGGTAGCAGGCGATTACCAAGGAGTGACCTTGGAAATGGAGACGGAGAGGAGGGCCAAGGTTCGACCTCGGCCTGCCCTCGGCCAGCGCTGTTGAGCGAGGGCCTCCGAGGCTCTCCGCTTGGGGCACAACGGGCCATGTTGCGGCCAGTCTGCTTCACTGCCGCCCTGCCACCCCAGGCGGCTTCGCTCTCACTGCTGTGGGCCAGTCCCTAACAAAGCCTCGACGCACCACCCACTCCGTAAACAGTAGCGAATGAGCGACTCCTGCGTCGGCACAGGGCTGAGCCACCAGAAGACAACAAAACCAGACGTGCAACAGAAGCTGCTTCTCATACCACTGAGCCCAGCAGATGGGTGCTAAACTATGTTCAAAACGTCTGCTCACAGACAGCAGTTCAGAGAAGCAAACAAGAATTATCATTGTACTAGAGGCCCAGTGCACAAATTTGTGCACGGGTAGGTTCCCGCCGGCCTGGCCCCAATTAGGGCAGATCAGGGCTGGGCCTGTTGGAAGGAGGAGATGGCGGGAGGTTGGCTGGACCCCCTGATCAGGGCCAGGCCAGGCCGGCTGGGGGGAGGGGCCATGGGCAATTGACTGGAAGGCCCCGCCCCCAATTGGGGTTGGAGGACTGATTGGGGACAGGGCCAGCCATGGGGAGGGGCTGTGGGCAGTGGGCTAGCTGGCCCAGCAGCCAGGGGGAGGGGCCATGGGTGGTTGGCCGGCCGGCCCTGCAGGAGAGTGGCTGGCCAGCTGTGCCCCCTATTGAGGTGGGGGGGCAATCAGGGGCAGGGCCGATCAGGGTGGTGGGAGCCCATAGGGGGTGGGGCCAGCCGGGGGGAAGGAGCTGCAGGCCAATCAGGGTGGTGGGGGCCCATTGGGGGCAGTGCTGGCCGGAAGGAGGGGCTGCAGGAGGTTGGCCAGCCACGCCCCCCATTGGGGTGGGGGGGGCGATCAGGGGTGGGGCTGGCCAGGGGAAGGGCTGGGGGGGGGGGAGTGTTTGGCTGGCTGGCCCCGCCCTTGATCAGGGTGAGAGAGACCGACCAGGGGCTGGCTGGCCAGGGGGAGGGGTCTCGGGAGGTTGGCTGGCTGGCCCTGCCCCCGGATCCAGCTGGTTCACTGGCCAGTGGGCGTCATAGCGACCGGTCGTTCCAGTCGTTATGGTCACTGACTTTTTATATATAGATTTAATGTAAAACTGACAATGTTTCCCAAGAATCAAGCTGGTGATACCAATCGCATGCATTTGTAATCACATACTAAAGGTAACATGTCTAAAAATGTCATTACACTAATAAAATGGATCCGGAAGCATCAGAAGCTGTGAAAATCACAAACACAAAACATTTTGTGGTTTGGGTGCCACTTGGTAAAAAATAAATAAATAACTTTTTAAATTATATTTTATGCTAGAACATGAGCCCTAAGAACGTACAGCATATGCTACATCAAGCTGACAGGAGTGAGGAGCACAGGGTGAGAAACGGAAGGTACACGCGTCTATGTCCTACACCCCGTCCTACACCCCCCGTACCTCGCAGTGAGCACGGGGTCCCGTCACCACAAACGTGGCTGTGCTAACACGCAGCTCGACACCCAGCGTCAGGGGCTCTGGTTCTTCACTTCCCACCTGGAAGCGTCCTCCGGTCCACTGTTTCTTACCAAAGGAAACAGGCTCATGAGCAGAGAGACGTGAGCTTGTATACTCTCAGAAGGTCTACTAGGCCAGCCATCGCCAACCTCTCGGACCACTGGTTGGCGACCACTGTACTAGGGTGTTCCCTAAAACTGTCATTTTGTCTAAAAATCTCCTTTTTTGTTTGGGAATGGCAAAGTTTTGCTCAATAGACGTTAAGGAACTGTTAGTAACAATCAAGGAATTATCTGCTGAAATTCAAACATTACCTGGGGGAAAGTCATAGCTAATATGTAAGCAAACTTTATGGAATTTGCCCAACCGGCGTGGCTCAGTGGTTGAACATCGACCTGTGAACCAGGAGGTCACGGTTCGATTCCCGGTCAGGGCACGTGCCCAGGTTGTGGGCTTGATCCCTAGTAGGGGTTGTGCAGGAGGCAGCCGATCCATGATTCTCTCGCATCATTCATGTTTCTCTCTCTCTCTCCCTCTCCCTTCCTCTCCGAAATCAATAAAAATATATTTAAAAAACCTTTATGGAATTAAAAATTAAGTGAGCCCTAGAAGTGATAAGAACAAATAAGTCTAGCTGTTTAATTTTAAAGGGCTACGACTCAACAGGGAAAGGGACTCGATGAAATGGTCCCTTGGGTAGACACAAGGCCTGCACTCCAAAACTCAACATCACAGCCGTGCCATCCGAAAGGGTGTGAACCCCCAGGCCAGACCCGGGCGGTCCTGCCTGCTTCCTTCCCGTGGGCACTGGACAGCTATCCGTGAAGCCACCAAGCACCCCTCAGACCTTCACTTCTATTCCAGCTGCTGGCTGCCACAGTGTGCGTGGTCGGAAACAAAATCAGAGCATGCACCATGCTGAGAGAGAACCAGAATCCTCTTCTCCAGTATGAAAGATGAAGTTATAACAACAGGGCTCTAAAAGGTCAGGATGGAAATCACCCCTCATAACCATATGGATGCACAAGATCTATACATATATGCACATGACACATGGTGTAAACATAACTGAGCAGGTCCCATTACTCTTACATTTCACTTGATCTTAGTCCAAAGGCCAAGAAGCGATCCCCATGACTCTTATCACGCGTGTGGTTCTTCCTGAAAACGACACTCTAAATTACTCTACAAATTTTTCCCACAGAACTTCCATTGCAGTGGTTTTAAGTTTTCTAATTCTACACACACAGTGGCTTAGGAGAAAGCTGCAGTCAGACTGCCTGTCCCTCAGCTCTGCACACCCTCCAGCAAGTCATTTGTCTTGGTTTCTTCTTCCGAAAATGAAAAGAGCACAAGCAGCAAGCCGCACAGGATCGCTGCAAGAACTAACCGATGGTGCACACAAAGCATTTACACTAACGTCAGATACAGGTAATATGTACACACTCACAAAATGTTAAGTCTGAAAATTATGATCAGGAAAACCTCAATAAAACTTTTATTGATTTTAGAGAGGGAGGGAGAGATAGAAACATCAATGATGACAGAGAATCACTGATTGGCTGCCTCCTACATGCCCCCTACTGAGGATTGAGCCCGAAACTTGGGCATGTGCCCTGACCAGGAATCAAACCATGATCTCCTGGTTCATAAGGTCGACACACAACCAGTGAGCCACACCAGCTGGGCAGAATAACCCAAGGAGCTTTTAAAAACTGATTTCCTGACAGATGTAACTCAGTAATGGTTAAAGCACAAATAATTAATAACCAGACACAACTAAACATACATGCAGACTTCAAGCATTTTCCAAATATTCTAAAATAAGCATACCTATATTTATAAAAGCCTAAGTAACCGGCCAAGATGACACGCAATGACTACGAGGGGGCAGACGCTCAACACAGGAGCTGCTGAGCGACAGCAACTTTGCAGAGTGCCCTCTTGCACTCCAGGACCCCTTGGGGATGTCGGACTACTGGTTTCGGCCTGATCCCCACGGGCCAGGCCAAGGGACCACCTGCTGGAGGGACCCCGCTCACTCTGCAGACGCCCTTCAAACCCCAACGATGCCCCAGGTGTGGCCAGCTGGGGAGGGACGGCGGGAAGTTGGCTCCAGGGCGTCCAGCCCATCTCGCCCAGTCCCGCCCTGCCGGCCACCTTCTCATTAGTTTCCTTTCAATGTGCATGAATCCATGCACCAGGCCTCCAGTTATTTTCATAATACTACAGTGAAGTAAACATAACATGTTTTTCAGGCTTCTCCAGATATACTGATCATAATTCTAGTGTCCTTGACATCCCCAAAGTAGTAATTTCAAAATGGTAATAATGAAAATAATTTTTTAAAATTGAAATCAGCAAGTTTGGCATAAAACATATTAACGGTACCATGAACTCAACATGGTTACCTTTGCCAAACTTAAATTAAAAACACATTTTAAATATTCAAGACCTAAACATTCAATGTGGTAGAAACACTGTCCATGGTACTCCTGGCCGGCTCCTCCTCCTGAAAAAGAAGCTTAGCTGGCCTACAGAGGAATGACTCCTTCATCAATTCACTTATTCAGCAAGTAAGACTTCTGATCTGTATTTTATTATCCTGATAAATTAAAACAATGTTTATTAATAAACACATTTCACTAAGTGACTGAAATCACCAAAATAATTTAGTAATGTTATCTACAAAAAGGAAATGATCACCGAAAATTCAAAATGAATTTGCACCTAGACATGAATAACACATTTGTTACAAAACAAGTTGCCATTGAGTAGCTAAATTAATCTGAAGATTTGTTCATCTTACACATAAACTCAATATTCTAACATTTTGTTTTTACTACATGCATTTTAAAAATATATCCACGTATTATCTTGAAGTATTAAAATTCTGTCTTATACATGGCAGGTTTTAGAACATAAAGACTGTGGGTATGTGTCTATCTTTCTCTCAGGAAATATAATAAAGCTAAGAGGAAATATAACGAAAAACAATATAAAAAAAGACCCTTACACAGTGAGCAGTCCGCAAAATCAACAGCTCACACTTGGGAAGGGGACGAAAGGACAGGGAAGTGCCAGACACAGCCCACACCCAACAGCACACCCGCCTGCACCCCACTTGGGGCACACGGGGCACCACTGTTCCCAGACTGGAACTGACCCACGAGTAGGAGTGGCCGACACTATATCCTGAGCCGGTCAGAGCAGTACAACTGCACGGTCACCACTTTCACTAGGTTGTGACCAGTGTTCTCCAACAATAAAACGTAAATGCTTGATTAGTAAAAACCAAAATAGGTGCTTACAAATGTAAAAAACAATCAGATATGTAACAATATGTGAAACACCAAATTAATAATATTGAAATCTACCTTTCCTCATAATATTAAAATGTTAGCTCCATACCCTAGATGGAAAACATCGTAAAATATGGACTCTAATATCTACATTAGAATATTTGTTTTCAATCTGCTCAAACCAAAATTCTTCAAACCCATCGCCAAGTATTCTGGGCAGCAGCTCACACACGGTAGCCCACGAATACTCAGGCTCCCTGGGACCTCAGGCCAACTGCGAGGTTAAACCCTCCATCCACACTGAGGCCAGACCACGGCTCTCCTGCTGTGCTGGCATTTGTGCTGACGGTCAGGGCAGCGATGGGTGAGGCTGAAAGCACAGGAATTAGCACAGGTGAGGCAGCAGCACCGCCTGTACTAGCAGCGTTTCTCACGGCCACGCACGCACTCTCTCACCTCAGAGCATCTTTGATGAAACAAATACATGATTCTTCTTTTCACCTTTCACTCACGAGTGCCAAGTCCTATGATATCTCCAGGAAAAGCAGGCGGGCAACGCCAAGTTGTGGGTGAATGAGCACTTACTCATGGAACCCCACATTTACCTGAGAAATTTACTCAGTTAACAATATCAATATCCACCTAAAAATAACAGACTTGAAAGACCACTTCCCAACGTAGAGACCTGACCCTAGGCAGGCATGTTCGGCAGACATGACGCATTTTAAGAACCACGGTTCTTCAACACCCAGGCGTGGCCAACAGTGGTCACCCAGTGCCCGTCTCCTGTCCCAAACACAGGGAACTGGACCCAGAGCAGTCAGAGGTCTCAGCACCGAAGCCTGAACAGAAATTACAACGTCGCCGTGGTGTCGGTTCTCCTGTGAAAGGTCAGTCACCATGGAGAGCACCACTCGCAGAAACAGGAGAGAGAGAAAGTGCATTTTGGGAAGGAACGAACTGGTTTAAACTGCAAAGAGCCGACGGTCCTGGCAACAGGCCATGTACGAGCCCAAGCACCAGGGAGCCAGAAGCTGTGCTTCTGAGTAAAGCCAGCCAAGGGGACTGCTAGCACCAGCACCAGGAGCGGGGAGCATTTCCTCACGGTCCTAACGGGGGTCACGCTCTCTCTTCTGAGAAACAATGAGCCCTTCGGCTGGAGCCTGTGGAGCAGGACAAAACCGCATTTGGAAACAGCCTGTCGCACCGTTTCCCTATGGATCCTCCTGGAAGACGGCTTTCCACACGTGAGGGCCACGCCTGACGCCCGGGGACGGCCTGGTCCAGTCCGCCTACGCCCCCTGGGCACGAGCGGCACCAGTCAACGTAGGAAGCTCAGAACTCCAGGAACTGGAAAGAACAGCAGTCGACAAGCTCACCTGCTCACACCTAGCGTCGTGGGGACACCCAGCGCCTCTCGTCCTGGCAGGCCTAGCCCTCCGTCGGGCCGCCCTCGCTCTCGTGACAACATTCAGGAAACCAGGCGTGCTGGGTACGAGCCTACACACACCACCAGCCACTGAGCACAGCCAAGGCTCCTGTCTTATCTTCTGTAAGCAACACAATTCAACCTTCTCAACATTAATGTAACATGAATGTCTTTTGAGTGAAAGTGCAGGGATTGTGGCTGTTTTCCAGCCAGAGTAAACTCTCCAACCTCAGCTCCTCTAGATCCGTTCATTCACGACACACTGCAATGTGCGGGTGTGAAACCTCGCTTGTCCCCGTCTGTAGGAACCCCCCTTCCCTGGGAACACACTCCCTGGTTTACAAACCATCAGCCTGTGCACCTGCTCACTTTTGCTGATCAAATCACCACTTTCTAAGTTAAATCACAATGGTCTTGGTCAGTCCCGCATGCCAAGACATGAGGGAGGTGTTCTATTTTCACGGCGCTAAAACAAAACCCCGCCCCGATGACTGAGCCAAGCAAACCGCCACCGTCCCGGCTCTCCAGCCTGCATAGTCGGTCACCGCATAGGGCTAGAAATGCTCCTGCAGAGAGACGGCCCAGCTTCGACAACATGCCTGCCCTCTGTCCCTCTACCCGTGACCAGACACCCACCCATGACTTCCAGGCCCTGCCAGAGGGCAAGCTCAGACCTGGTCACAGGGTCCACAGGGCCTGGCACTCCGCTGATTATCTAACTTACGAGTGTAAATGTAGGTCAAGAAATTTCCGCCCAGTCCTGGGCATCTTCAAGATGAATGCCCACATCCTAAAAAAACCCATCAAGACAGAACCAACACTCTATCTAACCTGAAAATAACTTTCAAGTAAGAGGTCAGTTTAATTTTATGTTCCACACACATTATTTGCATAGCCATTTTCTTTATAATAAAGGTAAACAGGTTTATATCAAAATAATTGCTATAATACTTGCTGGCATTTTCTGACATTATGCCAGGGTTCAAGTCTGGTAAAACCATTTATAAACAAATTAACCACCAACACTGAGTAACAATGTTTTACACACTACCATTGCTCAATTAAATCCCCCTGCCAAAACCGGTTTGGCTCAGTGGATAGAGCGTCGGCCTGCGGACTCAAGGGTCCCAGGTTCGATTCCGGACAAGGGCATGTACCTGGGTTGCGGGCACATCCCCAGTAGGAGGTGTGCAGGAGGCGGCTGATCGATGTTTCTCTCTCTCATCGATGTTTCTAGCTCTCTCTCTCTCCTCCTCTCTGTAAAAAATCAATAAAAATTAAAAAATTTAAAAAAATCCCCCAGAACAAAACCAGAAACCCTTTTTTCTTACAGTTCCCGCCAATTTGGAACCATATTCTGAGCTTCTGTGATTCACCTTTTTTCGAGAACTTGAAAGGACTGCTACTAGTATTCTGCCATTAACCACATGCAAAATTTAATGCTTCTAGAAAAGCCTATAGTGACTGCCTTTACATGCCATTAAGTCTATAAACTGCATCAAATAAAGTTATTCACTGGCAGGAAGATAGCAAATTGAAGCTAGTCTAGATACAGTTTTAATTTAAGATAACTAAACAATGTTAGGCAAGGTCTTTACCTCAGCTTCAAGCACACACCCATACAAATAGAAACCTTAACCAGTTATTCCAGGAAATAAAGTTTATAATCACCGAGGTTCAAGTTATAAAAACAAACCAAAAAAGGAACAGATATGCCTATAATACACACCATTAGCAACTGTCTCCTTATACATTAATCACCAGAAAAAAAGACCTTCCCAAGTACGAGTGTACAATAATAATACAACTGTTGTTTTTAAGATAGTTAAGTCGTAGGATCACGAAGAGTAGCCACCTGAGCACGGTCCGGAATACAGGCTTCGCTGTAAGTTATGCAACTGATCACTCCTTCACCCAGTGCCTTCCCACGCCCCTCTGCTGACAAGCCAGGAGTTAGTCTTCACACACACCTCTGGGTGATACGAATCACCGCATCCCTTCTCAAGACTGATTGGAGTATTAAAACAACTCGTTATTCTTAGGAGTATTAATAAAAAGTATTCTTCAAAGTATTAAATATTCACCTTTAGTAAAGCACATGGAATTCTAGGTTATTTTTCTCACCATTGAAAAAAGGCAGCAAACTCAAGAAACAATAAACAAAAGAAATGACTTTAAGAAATGCCTCATGAAGCAAAGTGGCCAACCACCTAGCAGAGCTTTTGCATTTAGTTTAATCTTTATACAAAAGAATGAAACTTGAAAACAGTCTTTAATACTTAACCTAACAGACAATGTCACTGTTTTCTGGAAGCATACATCCATCCCACGTCTTGTCAGGACACAAAGAAAGCGATAGTCAATATTCTCTCCACAATATGTTGATTGGGCACCTTCCATCTGACAGACATAAGGATATTTTTAAAACAGCGCTCTAAGCTCTTGCCTTCATAGATAACCAGGGATGGAGACAGAGGAACCAGGGGCTGTAGCAACAGGACAGGTCTAAGGTAAGCAATGGACCACCACAGGGCAGGGGACCTGAGGGCACACTCAGAGGCCCCAGGAGACATGGGAAGTGACAATTAGCAAGAAGCACTCCCCCACTGAAGCATCAGAAAGCCCCAACAGAAAGACAACCCTAACGTCACTAACAGGGGAGGACAGGACTAAACAGCTTCAAGAAGCTTGTGCTATGAGCTATCGTTTTCCACAATAACCAAGACATTAATTCAGCTTAAAATCCATCTCCTGGTGATGATATGTCAACACTGAGTTTAGGTCATCAATTCATTTGAAAATTCCAAAAGAATCTAGGATCCAGCTGCGGAGGGGCTGAAAACTACACATTGATAAAAGATTACCTGCGTCTCTCGGACGCCCTCCCTGTACATCCAAATACAGATGCAAAGGGAAAAGCAAGCATAACCAGGTTGATTCTAAAACATATTCTGATTGTCTTAAAAAGTGAACGTAATCCAAAAGCCAAGCTCATCATCATCCTAAACAGAAACCACAGAATTACCAGCGGTTGTGGAGGCTGCCTGAAACCACCAATCGTAAATGATCAATGCAGCTGTAAGAGTTGATAATAGATACTGATCACCCTGCCGCCCAGAAAAGGAAACAAACCACAACTACACTCGCATACACATACGCAGAGATTACACAGATATATATATACTAGGTAGTGAAAAACCTAAGAAAACAGCACACGGACGTTTAAAAACAACAACTCATTTCATTAGGAAAGCCTTCTAATAAAATCCTGGAGGTCATTTCTGAAAACAGGAATGTTCAGGGACAAGGGGGGAGGAAGGAAAACCTACAAAATGAAAAAGTTCTTCAACTTTCGTTTTGCTTCAGCAACTTTTCACCTGCAGAGTAACTACCAGGAAAGGGGCTCTGGCCACGGCAGGCCAGTGTCACCCCAACAGAGGCCGCGTGTCAGAGGACAGAGAGGAACTCACCTGGGCGCCGCCGCCGGAGCTCGGGAATCAGGACTCGGGATTTTTAAAGCACCGCCTCCACTTAAAATTCCAGCGAACCCGAGTCTCTATTACTAAACGGAAAAGGTACTCCTTTTCCCAACCAGACATGGTAAACCTCTCAGAAGACCATCATAAATAGGCCCATTCAGACAGGAACACAACTATGGGCCACGATAATATTTTACATCCGAATTCTCTAACCAGAGACGAGAAGAATGAACTCATTCTTCGGAAAGACAACATGACCCTGAACTACCGCCCACTGCCACCAACTTCCTCACAGCGTCGAGTCGAGCCCAGAAAATCACGGGAAGGCGAGGGGTCGCTCCGAGGAACCCGGCACATCAGTGTGCACGCTGGCCACCTGCACCCCAACATGGACAGGTGCTCGTTCGCCTGGCGGTGGGGTCACAGCCGGGGGCCCCATCCTTGGTGAGAATACCGCCCGTGGAAACGCCTGTGACAGACCTGACCTACCAGCACCCGGCTCGGCCTCCCGGCCCTGAACAGGCTCGGGCACACAGCCCACAGCAGAAGCCACGCAGGCGGGGCTGCCGGCACCCCGGGGGCGCCGGCGGGGGAGGCTGCATCAGTTCCCACCGGGTGGAGGGGCTCGGCCACCGTGAAGTCTGAAAGCCACGAGTCCCGAGCAGGAAGGGCGCCCCCCTGAACTCGGGACGCGGGGCTCCCGCCATGGGAGGGCAAGCGGGGCTCTGGGAGGCGAGCGGGCGGGGTGAGCGGGGAGCCACGTCGCAGGGAACGTCCAGGTTTGCCAAGAAGGACGGGCGCTGCGGGGTTATTTCCACAAACAACGTCCGCTTCGGGTCGCTTGTGGCAACAAATGGGGAGGCGCGCGGTTGAGGGGCGCCCCGCGAGGGCGCGAGCCCGTGTGGGGTCCACGCTGCGCCAGGAGGTGCGGCCGTCGCGGGGAGGGAGGCGCGGCTCCGAGCGCCCACGCTCCTGCGCCCACTGATGCCCAGGGTCCCCCGCCTCCGCCCCGGTTTTCGGGGACCTGCTGGACGCCTTCCGCGGGCCCGCCGTCAGCCACCCCATTGTCCCCCGCCCGGCGGGCGCGATTTCCTCCTTTTCTCCCGAGGACGGGACTGGCCGCCCCGCCGCCCGGCGGCCCAGAAGGCGCGGCGAGCACGACCCCCGCTCCGCTCGGCTCGCGGCCGGCGCCCCGACTCCAGGCGCCCGGAGCCAGGCCGCGCCGCAGGCTCTGGCGACAAAGGTCCCCGCGGCCCCGGCGCCGCGAACCCCGGGCTGCGATCGGCGAGACAGTCACACCGCGTCCGGCACGCCCTCCCCCGCCGGACACGAGGGGGCCTCGCCGCCGCCCCGACCCCGGCCCCGGCCCCCACACGCGGCCCCACCGAGCCGAGACCCGGCCCCCGCCCTGGGCCCGCCACCCGCACCCGGCCCGCGCCCCCACCTCCGGACCAGACCCCCCCGGCCCGAAACCCCGCCCCGGCCCGGGCACAGGTGACCGCTCCGCCCGCGCCGGCCCGCGCGGCCACCCGGGGCGCGGGGCGGGGGAGCCGGGGAGGCGGCCGGGGCGGGGGTCCCGCGGGAGGGTCGCGGGGGGAAGGGTCGCGGGGGGGGGGGGGAGGGCGGGGAGGGGCGGGCGGCGGGCCCGAGCGCACCTCGGTGGGCTGGCTGATCTCGAACAGGTCCAGCCGGTTGGCGTTCCAGTGGCGGATGATGTCGGCCAGCTTCCGCCGCTCCTCCTCGCGGCCGCCCGCCGACATCCTCGCGGCCGCGCTCCCCCGCCGGGCGCCGCGGGGGTCGGGGCCGGGGGCGCGGGCGCGGGTGGGGCCCGGCCGGACCGCGCGCCCACAGGTCCGCGGGCCCGGCTCCCCGCGCTCGGCCGCTTCCCCGCCGCCCCGCGCTCCTCGGCCTCCGCAGGCTCCTCGGCTCCACGCGCTCCGGCTCCGTGCTCCGCGGCGCCTCCGCCGACCCGCCGCCTCCGACTCCGCGGGCGCCTCCGCCTCCCGAGCCGCCTCAGCCCGCCGGCCGGTGTGCGCCCTGCGCGCCCGCACGCGCCGCCCGCCCCGCCCGCCGTGCGCGCACCCGCCCCGCGCACGCGCACCGCCCCTCCGCGCACGCGCCCCCGGCCCGCGCACGCGTACCGCCGCACCTCGGCACCTCCGCTCGGTGCTGCTGCGCGCGCCGCCTGCACCCCGCGCCTCCCGCCCGCGCCGCCGCTGCACCGGGCCCGGCGCGGGGGTGCCGGTCCCCGCGGCAGCACCTCGGGCCGGCGGGCGGGTCCCAGAGGTGCGGGTCCCGAAGGTGCTACGGTCCAGCTGCGGGCGGGCGAGACGGACCCGGTGCGGGGACCCGCGTCTGTGCGTGGGGAGCCCGAGCCCGGCCGCGCCGACCGCCGCAGGAGGCCCGCGCGCTCCGCCCTCCCCCCCTCCCGCCGGCCGCGGTGTCCCCGGCGGTTGGCGTGTCCCTCGGGGCGACTCCCCGGCCGAGGGTCAGACCGCAGCCGACCTTCCCGGATGGCCTTCCTCCCGGGACGGCAACCCCCGCGCCCGGGTCAGCGGTCATGTTTTGAAACCCTCCCGGCTCCTTCCAGGCATCCGGGCGCTCGCAGCCCCGGCGCGGCCGGAGCCCCGGTGCTCACAGCACAGCCTCCCAGACGAGCCACGAGGCCGCAGGGACACGGACAGGCCGGACCCCCCGCTGACCATAGCAGATCATTACGGGGGCGGCGCGGGCGGCGTTTGTGCTGCAGAACAGGACAGCCTCTAAGTCTTCCACTCCCCCGAGGTGCATCCATAGCAAGTTTTGTAAATTTTAGAGCTGTTTCTTCCTTTGGATGTTCTTTTTGGGGTTTTTTAATTTATTGATTGATTTGAGAGAAACATTGATGTGTTGCTCCACTGATTCATGCAGTTATGGGTTGAGTCTTGTATGTGCCCTGACCAGGGATGGAACCCGCAAGCCTGGTGTATCCAGACGAGGCCCTAACCAACTGAGCGCCCGGCCAGGGCCTCTTTGCATGTTTTCAATTGCTCCCTCTCCAACCCCCCCAAATTGGCTGCAGAACACATCCCCGCAGGATATTCCCCACGCAGCCGCGCTCATTCAGGCCCCGGGGCTCTCACCCTGCCCGCCCTGCGGTGTAGCAAAAGGCCTGCATCTCTGAAATACCCGAAGCTAAGGAATGGGAACGGGGAGCTGCAGGGGACAAAGCCTCTTTATTTCCGTCATCACTTTGTTCCAGCCTGGAGATAATTTCTCTCGGCCGATGGGCTTCTGTGCTCCTGCTGGGCTTTGTCCCCCGCCAGCTCTTGCTGCTGCCCATGCAGAGCTGCATAAGGAGGCTTTTCAGCCGGAAGCCTGAGGTGTTGAACCCGTGCCATGGGGACGGAGCCTTCAATGGACCTCTATCTGCTCTTTCTCGACAGGAAAGTCGGGGACTCGCAGAAAAGCGTCTGCAGGAGTGGCGTCCTCGTGTGCGGCGCTCTGCTCCTTTATGCTTCTCTAGAGACGCAGGCTGTTGTGTGTGTTTTGGTTCCTGCCAGCACCCTGATGTCCATACGGCAGGCGCTGTCCGGGCGAGGCTTCCCCCCAGCCACGCGGGTCATCAGACCCCCGTTTCAGCTGAATTTTAACAGAAAGAGCTTTATTCCTGGCGGTGCTGTTACCAGGAATGACTTGGCTCTGAGGGGCGGGAGTCGGTTTGTAGAGCTGGCAGTTCCAGTGCTGGTGTCCCACGGAAGTGCATGGAGTCTTTGCTCAGGAGGGAACGCAGCTTTTCGAGAACGTAGGGTGGGCTCCCTGCAGGGCTTTTGTGATGGGAGATATGGCACATGGGGTGCACCACCCAGAGATGGCTACGTGTCAGTGCTAATTATTAGTGTTTTCCTGACTCCCATTAAAAACCCCATTTAGAGTATGCGTGAGTGGTGTATTAATACCCAGGCTACAATTCCTCGTCCCAACCCACTGTGGCTTATTGATAAAGTTTAATAAGTTAAAACTTATTGATAAAGTTTTAAAAGCAGCCTGGCGTCCATAGAGTACCTGCTGAGTTCTGATCCATTTAAGAAATTGTGTTTAAGTGCTCAAGAAATGCTGTATAAAAATAAAATCCCGTGGGATTTGTTATCAACCCCACCTTACAGACAGACACTGAGGTGTGAGATGAAAGACTACAAGACTGCATTGGGTGAGGTTGGAAAAGGTTAATTTTTAAAAAATATGAGTTTTTAAATTTATATTTAACTTTTGGTTTTATTTTTTAAAGTATTTTATTTTTAGTTACACTATTTTTAAAAAGAGTTCAATCAGCCCTACTCTAAAAATACTTCTAAATACCTCTAAAACTTAAATCTACTGAAAACCTTAAAGTATCATATAATAGGAATATATCATGCCCTTTTTGCCAGAAAAGGCATATTACATATGTATATAAATATATTTTTATAATATAGATGATTTATAAATATGTAATACATGGGGTTATATTACTTACAGAAATACATTAAAGTTATATAACTAATTCATACTATGGTGATATACAGGACATACATAACTTCTCTGGAAAATTGGTAATTTTTTCATTCAAACTCCCTTTAACTGTTATTTGAACAAAAACACCCAATGAAGGGAGTGGGCACCGTTAGATGCCCTACCAGCGGTAAAACGAGGGGAACCGAGAGAAGCGAGTGTGAGCTGCCCCGGGACGCCCTCCCCGAGGATCTCTGTTCACCTGCAGGCACCTCGCAATGAAGCGGCCTGGTCGCAGACGTCTGCGCGAGGGGTGCCTGCCGCTGACCTTTGCAGTCACCCTGCGACTTGTGAGCCTCGGCCCCAGGCTCCTGCTGAGCTGGTGACAGGCCCGTCCTCTGCAGCCTCCGTGCCACACGGAGGTCATCACCCCAAGGACAGGCGAAGCACCGGAGGGAGCCCGGCGTGGCTCAGGCTGGGCAGCGACCTATGACCAGGAGGTCGCAGTTCAGTTCCCCGCCAGGGCACAGGCCCGGGTTGCCGGCTCGGTCCCCAGTGTGGGACGAGCAGGAGGCAGCAGATCGATGATTCTCTCTCCTCATTGATGTTTCTCTCTCTCCCTCTCCCTTCCTCTCTGATATCAATCAAAATGTATTTTAAAAAATTAAATCAAAAATTTTAAGAACGAAGGAGAAAAGGTAGAATTCAAGGGTACTTGGAACAACAGCAGCTGGCTCCTCTCTGGCCCAAAGCGGGTGGATCCTGCACGGAGCCGGGCCCTGTGCTCAGGACCAAGGAGCCTGGAGGAGAAAACACACTGAGGAGCCCCTGACTGGGAGCCCCGCTGAGCCCTGCGGCCCTGTGTCTGGGCTGCTCAGGCCGAGACCATGTGACCCGCTGCAGGTCAAGGCCTCAGCAGGAGGGAGGAGGGAGCGAACAGGCAGAGGGGAGGAGAGGAAAGAGAAGCCCCACCTCCCAGGAGCCCACAGACCACAGATTCCAATCCACACGCATAAGCCAAATGCTACAGGCCATCAAACAGCAGCAACCTAAAGAGAATCGACTCCAGACAAAATCAAAACAGCAGAGCAGCCCTGGCCAGTGTGGCCCAGTGGATGGAGAGTCGGCCTGCGGACTGAAGGGTCCCAGGTTCAATTCTAGTCAAGGTCACATGCCTGAGTTGCAGGCTCCCTTCCCAGTGGGGGGCGTGCAGGAGGCAGCCAATCCATGATTCTCTCTCATCATTGATGTTTCTCTCTCTCCCTCTTCCTTCCTCTCTGAAATCAATAAAAATACATTAAAAAACAAAACAAAAAAATGGCAGAGCATTCTGGAAAGAGCTTTAAGTGCATGTTTAGGAACCCTGAAGAAGCAGATGGTGGAACAGCATCCATGAAAAGGATCAGAAATTAACAACTGGCAGAAATCAAACAAGATCATATTTTAAAAGAACCCGTCAGAAACCCTAGAAATGATCCATCTAGTGACTGACGTAAGAACACGGCAGAAAAAAGGAAAGTGCTGAGCACGTGTGGAAAGTGGAAGGGAAGATGACAAACCCACAGCCAACATCATAATCACTGGGCAAAAACTAAAACCATTTCCCCTGAGAACAGGAACAAGACAGGGAGGCCCCCTCTCACCACTCCTGTTCGACACAGTACTGGAAGTACTAGCCGTTGCGATCAGACAGGAAGAAGAAATAAAAGGCATCCAGATTGGAAAAGAGGAAGTAAAACTGTCCTTATTTGCAGACGACATGATACTGTACATAGAAAACCCTAAAGACTCCATCAAAAAATTATTAGAGTTAATAAATGAATTCGGCAATGTAGCAGGATACAAAATTAATGCCAAGAAATCTAAGGCATTTCTTTATACCAATAGTGAACTTACAGAAAGGGAGACTAAAAAAGCAATCCCATTTACCATCGCACCAGAAGGATTTTTTACAATGAGACTCCGTAAGGGGCAGGAACGGCAGGCCGAGCGTGCGACGGGACCTGATCAGAAGGCCGGGGGCGGGAGGGCAGGGAGCGTAATGGAAGCAACAAAAGCCGGGGTTTCTGGCATGCCAGGCTCCACTGAAAGGTGCTTTGACGCCCGCGGATGAGTGCAGGGCGGCCAGGCCTGGCGGCGGCAGCGGCCCTGGTGTGCAGTGAGTGGGCGAGCGTTGCGTTCTGTGTGCGGGAGAAGAGGCCGCATCTGTCCTCTCCCCATGGAGGAGCACCTGCTCGTGCTTCCATCTCGGAGACTCAGGGGCCTTGCTGCCCATCCCATCTGCCCCTCTTTCTCCAGCCCCCCGCCCCCCCTCGCTCCTGAATGCTTGGCGAAGGGGCCTGTCCTCACTCTTTGTTCTGCACTTCCACGTCCCCTGGGCCTCCTGCTCCCAGTCTTTGAAAAGGGCCAAGTCTTGGATTTATCATTCCCATCAGCCATGGAAGGGCCGTGGAGGGAGGGGCAGCATGAGCACCTGGGTGCGAACAGAGAGACCCACATCTAGAGAGGGAGGTGAGCTCTGTGGATTCTTTTAAAGGGAAATTCAACAGTTTTTATAAAATAATCACTTTATTGAGATACAATTCACACACCATAAAATTCACCTGTGAAGGTGTGAACTTCGGTGGTTTTGGTGGAGTCACACTTGTGCAGCCGCCACCACTCATTTATGAACATTTTCTTGACCCAAACGGAACCGCTACTGAGCAGTTTCTACTCTGCCCCAACCCGCACACCCAGGGGGCCAGGCCTCCCCGCTTCTCCTTTGTGTCTTTCCAGACGCCCCACAGAAAAGGGGTCACGCAGTAGGTGGCCTTTTGGGACTGTTTCTTTCACTTAACGTTTTCAAGGTCCATCCATGTTACTGAACAACTTTGTTTTAAAATGAAAAATGTTACCATACAAATTCTATGATATGTTCACAGTGAAACCACTGCCACTGTCGTAGGCTCGGTCACCCCTCCCCAGCGTGCTTCACAAGGCGTTAGCATTTACACTGAATTTTATGGATTATGGCATCCTAACGTGTGCTCATTTTTTAAAAAATATATTTTATTGATTTTTACAGAGAGGAAGGGAGAGGGATAGAGAGTTAGAAACATCGATGAAAGAGAAACATTGATCAGCTGCCTCCTGCACACTCCCTACTGGGGATGTGCCCACAACCAAGGTACATGCCCCTGACTGGGATCAAACCTGGGCCCCTTGAGTCCGCAGGCTGACGCTCTATCCACTGAGCCACACCAGTCAGGGCACGTGTGCTCATTTTGCTGAACGAAGAAAATTGGGTGGCAGGATCATGGTATACAAGTAATATTTCTAAATGCGTTCTTAATCAACGGAAACATTATTTCTAAATTATTAAACATAAGTACACAGGCCAGACACTGTATTTTGTAGGATATGATTATTACATGGAAAAGCTTGAGTTAAAAGTAGAGTGTACTCTATCTTGATATTTTATACCAATTAAAAATGTAAAAATTGGCAGCAGCTGCCCAGCCGGCATGGCTCAGAGGTTGAGCGTCGACCTATGAACCAGGAGGTCACGGTTCCATTCCCGGTCCGATTCCCAGTCAGGACACATGCCTGGGTTGCAGGCTCGATCTCTAGTGTGGGGCATGTAGGAGGCGGCCAATTGATGTTTCTCTCTCATCACCAATGTTTCTCTCTCTCTCTCCCACTTCTTTCCTCTCTGAAATCAATAAAAATATATTTTGAAAAAACTGACAGCTAATCCAAGGAGCTTCAATTTGGAAACGTTTATCTTGAGTTCTCATGAGACGTCAAGCGTCTACTCAGGTCTGGAAGAAATATTTGCAAACCGCGTCCGTGAGGGTGGGAGGGGGAGAGCGCAGGGGCCCAGGAGGACGCTGCCAGGCGTGGTGCGTACAGTGCCAGCCCTCCACCAGTGCCCCGTCCGCGCGGGCCATTACTGTATGTTACTCAGACCTCAGCAAGTGGGGAAGACCGCCCTCCGGGCTCCAATCACGTCCATCTACAGACAGGGCCGCCCTCGGCCAGGCGGTTTCCTGTTGTGGTTTTCACTTCCCGAGGCGGTTAAACTTCGGCAAAGGCTGGGCACCTTTTTTTTCTTTCTTTCTGATCCTTTGGTAGACATTGGACTTGAGCGATTTCGCGTCTTTGTTTTCCTAATGGGCTCCCGGGGCACACACCTTCAGAAGGAACCCAGCAGCCAGCACTGGGAGTGAGGTCGCACAGCTTGGCCGTGTCCAATCTTTCTCCGTGTCTAGAAGTTAAATTATAATCTTCACGTCGAAGATAAAGAAGTGTTTCCTGGTAATAAATCCCTGCAGCAGGACACACAGAACAGTGACTAAGACAATTTGTTCAGAAACAAATCTTAAAGTATATCATCAACATTTATGAATGTGAAGTATTCTACTGGCTTTACAAGGAAAAGAAATCGCACCACGTGCCCACACCCAGGAGCCGCGCCTGCAGCATTAGATGCCTGCGGACTCAGAGGCGCTGGGTCAGGGCACGGAGTGGCCCCTGGTTCCAGAGTCGAGACCAGCAGTAAGGACGCAGCCTGTCCCTGCTCGGGCCCATTCCCCTGCGAGTTTGTTTTGTATTTTTTTTTAATATTGTTATTGATTTCAGAGAGAGGCGGGAGAGAGAAAGAGATGAAAACATCCATGATGAGAGAGAATCATGGATCGGCCGCATCCTGCAGGCCCCACACTAGGGATGGAGCCCACAACCCGGGCCTGTGCCTGACCGGGAATCGAACTGCGACCTCCCGGTTTATAGGTCGACGCTCAGCTACTCTGGGCCGTGCCGGCGGGCTGTTTTGTATCCTTGTTCGACGTGCTGAGAATGCGGGGCTGGGAGGCATGGTCACAGGACTGATGACACAGCAGGGCGGGCACTGGAAGTGTCAGGCGGTGCCACGCGGTGCCTTCGGGGTTCGTGGAGACGCTGACTCTGTGCCTCCACGAACGCTGCTGCCCGTGGAGGCGGCTCCTCTGCTGGGGGAGGAAGGGGGGCTCTGGACCAGGTCCCTGGACTGGACTCCTGACTCAACGCAGACTTGGGCGGGCTGGCTGCCTTGTCGGGTGTTGGACTGCGAATCTGTAACAACTGGAAAGTCCTGCCATCGCTGGGGACAGGGGTCCCGGGGCCTCTTGCTTCCTGTATGCTCTCGGCGGCAGAGGCATGACAGCTTTCCTCATGGCTCTTTCCCGGATGGCGGGGACACCCCCAGGCAGAGAGAGCGTCTCCTCTATGTCATCCCGAAGGGTTTGTCCGCCGTCCCCAGCAACCACGGCAGGGCTTCCCTGGGGCGGGGCGGGGGGCGTTTGCGTGCAGCCCGTGACGCAGACAGGGGTCCTAGGCGTGGAGTCGGTCAGCTGTGACCCAGAGGGACAGTCCACATCGGCGTGGGACCTGGAGAGCAGGCCGCGGAGGCAGGGCCGGGAGCAGAGAGCTCCTGCCCCTGACCCAGCACCCACAAGGCCGTGCTGGCTGACCGGTGAGCGTGCCGGGGGGGGGGGGGGGGGTGCTGCGTGTGCCTCCGAGGCTCCCAGAGTTGCTGAATGCCGGTCCCTCGCACATGCGCGTCCTTCCTTTCTGACACCAAGAATTTTTTCAAAGTGCAAATACCTGTCAGCCAGCCCTGACTTTCCCGGGTGTCAGTCGGTGCCTGTCGTTACAGTCAAAGCCGCGTTCTGATGCTCCCTGCGGGGCAGTCACCCGCCGGCGAAAAGTGAACGCGTTTCCTTGCCCGTTTGTCTTGGCCACGCCCGGACAGACAGACGGACACGTTCCCTCCCGGCAGGCGGCCGAGTGGGGCGCAGGAACGCGTTCCTCACGACAAGCACGTAGTCCAGCACCACCCTGCTCGTCAGAAGGGGACCAGCAGGAATGGCCCTCACTCCTCGAGCCTGCCTCACTGTTCTCCGATTGTAGGAGACAGGAAACCGGAGAGATGACGGAAGGAAAATGGAAACCCCGGCTTCTCAGGGAGAGATGGCTCCTCAGGGCCGCCCACCCTGCACGAAGCTCGGCTACTGCGCCCCGCGCTCTGCAGCCACGGCCGCCCGCGGGCTCTGCTCGGTGGCATTTATGCTCCTGTGGCTGGTCCCTGTCTGGCGAGAAGGCGGGGCCTCCCACCTTCATGCTCTCATCTCAGCCCGATCGGATACCGATTTTTCACGGGAACATCGTTACCCTGCAGTGACTCCGAGCTTGTGAAAATCACGGGGAACCATGAAATGTTAAACCACACGAAACAGCACTTCCTGGCCCTAACGTTGTATTGTTACCTCTGGTTAACGAAAGCACCCAACCCCCCCCCCCCTTCTCCTTGGTGCTATTTCACTGGAAAACGTCTTTAGGAAGGGGCTTCTGGAGGGTTCCCTCCCCGCCTGCTCCCCAAGAGAGGCGGTGGGTGTCTCCTCAGTCAGCTGGAGGGGACTGGAGTTCCCCAACCCGGGCACGTGCCCTGACCAGGACTCGAACCCCGACCTCCCGGTTCACAGGTCGACGCTCAGCCACTGAGCCACGCCTGCCCGTGAAGCTAAAGACTTTTTAGTCCGTGACAAACGTCCCCTCCAAACGGTCGCCCTCCACCTGTTTAGACGTGTGATGCTGTGGTTCATTGTTGAGAAGCAGGTACGTTCAGGTGGAGGGAGGCATCGCTGGGCACCGGCTGGGCCACCTGCGTGCTAGCAGCTCTGTCCATGGAGCGAGGAGGGGAAGGAAGGCCACAGAGGGACCCCGAGGACCCCACCTAAGCCACAGGTGGGGGTGAGACGTCCACACAGGAGGGTGACTGAGACATGAGAGGTGTCGAGGTGGAGGCAGGCCGGGCAGGGGCCTTCTCCTGGCAGCGGGGAAGGGCCTGCAGGGCGGGCGCCATTACTTGTCTGTGTGGAGGGAAGAGATGGGGATTCGCTGGAACGATCGACTAGTCCAGTGATAGCGAACTTATGACACGTGTGTCAGAGGTGACACGCGAACTCATTTTTTTGGTTGATTTTTCTTTGTTAAATGGCATTTAAATATATAAACTAAATATCAAAAATATCAATCTTTGTTTTACTATGGTTGCAAATATCAAAAAATTTCTACATGTGACACGGCACCAGAGTTAAGTTAGGGTTTTTCAAAATGCTGACACGCCGAGCTCAGAAGGTTCGCCATCACTGACCTGGGAAGTCGGGGTTGACTGTAGGTGGAGAGTGGAGTCAAGGTTGGTAGATTCTGCTTCTCTGCTGGGGGAGGGGAGGGAGTGAGGGAGAGGGGTGTGAGGGGGAGGGGAGGGGAGGGGGAGGGGGAGAGGGAGGAAGAAGGGATGAGGGAGGGGGCGAAGGGATCAGTCCAGGGTTATTGAAATGTGAAGGGGAAGTGAGGGAGTAGGAGCAGGAAGTGACTCTTCCAGACGTTTGGTGTAAAGTGGAGGCTGAAGTTTTTTTTAAAATATATTTTTATTGATTTCAGAGAAGAAGGGAGAGGGAGAGAGAGGTAGAAGCATCAATGATGAGAGAGAATCATGGATCGGCTGCCTCCTGCATGCCCCACACTGGGGACCGAGCCCACAACCCGGGCCTGTGCCCTGACCGGGAATCAAACAGTGACCTCCTGGTTCCTAGGTCGATGCTCGACCACTGAGCCTCGCCGGCCGGGCAACATTTTCTTCTTTTTCTTTCTTAACAAGGCACTGAGTCCCACACATGCACACGGAGGATAAAGGATCTGATTAAGAATGCAAACAAAACACGTGTCACATCCAAAATGGTGTTAAAAGTTCCCTCCCTTAAGGGAATAAATTCCCAGTATTTAGAAAAATAGACTGTATGGGACCCTTGGCCTCCAGTAACGCCGACCAAGCACAGAGTGGGTGCTAGGAGAGTGACCCAGTGGGGAGAGCAGGCGCGTGGCGGCCCCGGGAGGAGCCAGCGGTGCGGGTGCGGGTGCGGGTGCTGCAGCTTCGGCCGCAGGGAGCCCAGCGTCCACCTTCCAAACAGGAGCCCAGCGGGCGTCCGTGAGGGGAAGCCGTGCAGGTGCGGGGACAGAGCACTCACAGTCCGGCTGCCCGGGTTCAGGCACCCACGGGGGCTCGGAGACCTGGGAGCGATGGCGGCGGAGCCCTGCCCACGCCCAGGCGGGCTGTCCGGGGGAGGACCTGGGCCGCCCCTCAGCAGCCTTCTCCCCTCCCTGCCCCAGCGGCATCCTTCGCCCCGACTTCCCTGGCGATCCAGCGGGGCGGCTCCTTCCTGCTCCAGACTAGACCTGGTCCGAGGCCCGTGCCCTCTCCTGTCCCTGTCCCTGTCCCTGTCCCTGTCCCCGTCCCTCTCCCCCTCCCCCTCCCCCTCCCCCTCCCGTCCTCTCCTCTCCTCGGGTGTCACTGGGCACGCTGGGCGCTGTCGGTGCTCGGAGGCCGAGCTGAGAACAGGACGCCGTCGTGTCAGCTACTCACACGCGTGTCTGTGACGGTCAGTGCACGGCTTGTTTTCTCATCTCGCTCGGAACTGGGTGGTAAGAGTTCTGACCTGACGCGGAGGGAGGCTCCCCATGGGGCTAAGAGGAGAGGAGGTGGGGGCAGCCGTCTGGCCAGTCACCCTGAGAGCGAGTACCGGCCACCCCTTCCCCCGCCCCCAGCCCCTGGTGCAGTGACTCTCCTAAGACCCGCCTGTCCAGCTCCCTGGGCTGCCAACGGGTCAGAAGGGCCGGCCCAGGCCCCGCGGGGGGAGATGCAGGAAACGGTGGGCAGTGTCCATTGTTACAGGCCCTTCCTGTCCCTGCCGTGTGGCCAGTACACCCCCACACCCGCCTCAAAGTCGCTTCGAAAGAGGGGAGGTGACCTGTCGAGTGTGAATCACCAGGAAGTGGACCCGATGGGTCGTGCAGCACATTCCAGAGAGGAAACAAACCACCATTCATCAGTCATCCCCTCAGCGCCATGCGGCCGTGGCCACGGGGCGGGGGAGTGTGAGGGGGCAACGACTGACCCCCACGGGGCAGGGGAGTGTGAGGGGGCAACGACTGACCCCCACGGGGCAGGGGAGGTGAAGGGGCAACGACTGACCCCCATGGGACAGGGGAGGGCGAGGGGGCAACGACTGACCCCCATGGGACAGGGGAGGGCGAGGGGGCAACGACTGACCCCCACGGGGCAAGGGAGGTGAAGAGGCAACAACTGACCCCGCAGCAGCGCACTCAGGCCCCGACTCACATCCACGTTCCACGGCCCAGAGGTGCCCACGGGACCCACAGATACTGGTTTGCGCCTGTTTCGCTCGGATGTTAAAGCTCACGTCGCCCAGGGCGATGCCATTTCAGCTCAGTCTTCCCTCTTTCCCGGTGCAGGGCGTTTCATTTCGGGTCCATCACACTTTCCAGGGAGAGGGCAAGGCCTGGCGTCGGCACCTGGGGCTTCCCGGGCACCTTACGTCTCCCCGTGGGCACAGGACCCCTGGGTGCCGTCGGTGCCATACTAGGAAGGGGACTTGGGTCCGGCCGGCTGGCTCAGTGGGTGAGCGTCGACCTAGGAACCAGGAGGTCAGGGTTCGATTCCCGGTCAGGCCACAGGCCCGGGCTGCAGGCTCGACCTCCAGTGTGGGGCGTGCAGGAGGCAGCCGACCCGTGATTCTCTCATCACTGATGTTTCTATCTCCCTCTCCTTCTCCCTTCCTCTCTGCAATCACCACAAATATTAAAAAAAAAAAAAAGAGAGAGAGAGAGAGAGAAAAGGGGGACTCGGCCCAGCGCGTGGGAACGGGGAGCCCAGGCTGTCGCTCAGTGGGCACGCGGGCCGGACCCCGGTCACTGCAGACGACCCCACAGGCATGTCTGAACCCAGGACGGCCTCCGGCCACGGCCTCTGGCTGTCACGGCAGCACCAGGCCAACCTCACAGCCCCGGCCGCACAGGGGGCTCGGGCCCTGCCACCCGCTGCCCAGGGAGCAGCAGCCGCAGTTTTTCTCCTCAAACTGTTCCGAGGGCCGACGGGCGGCATTCTCAGAGCCGTCGCTCTGGGTGGGGTCCCCGTTTCTCCACTTCTACCAGCACCTAACGCTCTTCTGCTGACTGTCTCACCACCGTGTCCCAGTCACCTGAGCCGTGAAGGCCTGCTGTTTCTGGAGTTTCTGGAATTTTCCAGAATACATCAATGGCAAGTCTTCACATTTGTGGATGTTGCCTTAAAAAATCACTTTCTGGTGCCACATGACACAGGACCCCTCACAGGACACACTTACTGCGTGGCCAGCCCAGGACGTGGGGGAGGGGCCCAGCCCAGGACCTCACTCTGCGCTCACAGCCCCAGGCGCCCACATCCCATGACCACCCCTCCCATGACCTCCCCCTCGGCTCTCCAGGCCACAACCAACCGGTGAGGCAGGAATGGCTCCCGACTGCCCAGGGGCGCTGACCGTTTCCTCCGATTGTCAAATGAAAACAATGACAGCTGACAGCCCCTCCCCCTCCTGGGGTGAATGAATCAAAATTACGCCTTTTATGGCTTTCTTGGCAAAAGCTGTATTTCAGAGCGCAGGGTTTTAGTGCTAGTTAACGAGCCGGGAGGTGAAGGGCTGCGGTCACTGGCCTGGACACCAGGTCCGCTCTGCTCCTGCCTCTGCTCCTGCCGGGAGCCCGCAGCCCTCCCCGTGGCCCAGGCCTCCAGGGGCCTCCAGCCCAGTGTGGGAGGCCCAGCTGCACTGGCTGAGCTCAGAATCCCCTCCCCCATCCAGTCGCCCTGCCCCGGCAACCTGTGACCTCTGTGACGGGGTGAATGCTCTGTGTAGGCACGAGGAACACAGCAGGACCCGGGGGTCCAGAGGGAGCTGGTGAGCAGGGGACCCGGCACGCACACACTCACACTCACACACACACACACACACACCACATGATGGCCCTGGATCTGAAGGGCCCCAGCCACGGGGACCTGTGGGGTCCCAGCCCCGCCCCGTCACCGGGCCGCCGGTTGACACTGTCCACACGCTGCCGCCCCGGACGCGGGGATGAGGCCGTCCCACATGCAGCGTTTTGTAGTTACCGCGGGCGCCTCTGCACCTGCAGGTCGGGTCCCTCACGAGGCTGTGGGCACCTGAGAGGCGGCTGACCCAGTGCCCAGCCACAGGCACGCCCTGGCGGGAAGAGAGGTGCTGACTGCGGGGGGACGCGAGGGGGTGGCCCCGGCTTCCGGGTCCCCGAGGGTCAGTCCCCACCTGCCGGTGAGCAGTGGTCCTGCCATGCGGTGCCCCCAGGGAGGGGCCTAGTACCAATGAGGGGGGCAGTGATCAAACCACCGATCAGGGTCAACATGGTGTGACAGGGGCAGGGCGAGGCAGAACCCCAGAGACGGAGAAGGTCTCAGATGAGCGTCTGCACCTGGCGGTGGCGGGAGAGCGGACCGTAAGGCCTGGGAGTGACCTGGAGAGGCGGAGGCAGGGAGGAGCCTCGTGGGCCCCGGAGCCTGCTCTTCCGGCTCTCGCCCGGCCCCTGTCAGGAGTTTGGAATTTGAACCGAAACCGTGCAGCGCGGCTGAGCAGCACGTACGTTGGGAGCCAGAGGACTTTGTTCCGAGGGGACGGCAGGCCTTGGGCGAGGCAGCAAACACGGCCTGGCCAAGGCCACCGTCGGGCGCGGCCCTGCTTCGTGGCGGAGTGGGGGGGGGGGGGGTCTCTGGGGCCGGGCTCACGGTCCCCGCTGAGGTGGTCCCAGGGCCTGGGCACCACACCCAGGGCCACCGCCCGAAACCTTACGGGGGTGAAGGCAACGGTGACAGACGGGCACGCATCCCACAGGCTCCCAGCCAGAGAGGACACGGCTAGTGTTCCCACCACTAACAGTTTTAGAGGCAGCCCGCCCCTGCAGGCGGAAGCCGCGGGCTCCCCGAGAAGGTGCTCCTAAGCCTGTGCCCAGCTTCACCCTGTCCTCCTCTTCCGTCCAGGCCTGTGTGGGCTGCGCTTCAGGATGTCCCGCGATCAGAAGTGTCCACCTCACCCTCACATGGGGCCACGAAGGTGCTAGGGTCACCTCAGCTGCAGGCTGACACCCGAGGGACACAGAGCTGCCCGCGCCCACACACAGGGCTCCCCAGGTCCCGTGGGCGAGGCTGCCGCACCCGTTGGACGGCCACACCTGGTGCACCTGCTGGCAGCCCCTCCCGGGTGCAGGGGGCGGGGGAGGGAGGAGGAGGGGGGGAGAGAGAGAGGAGAGAGGGAGAGAGAGAGGAAGAGAGAGGAGAGAGAAAGGAGAGAGAAAGAAGAGAAGAGAGAGGGGGGAGGGAGAGAAGAGGGAGGAAGGGAGGGAGAGAAGGTGGGCTCTGCTGCCTCTTTTGGGGACCCTGGTCTCGTCACCTCCTCTCATCGGCCCCACCCTGAGGCCCGCGACCTCCTCTCTCGCCCCTGCAGTCCCATCGGGACCTCCTCGGGCTTCAGCAAGGGGGTGGGGACACACAGCTGAGTCTATAGCCACTATGGAGCCGAGATGTCTGAGTGGCCCCTGACCCGTGTCAGAGCCCCTCACAGACACGCACGCTCCTGGCTGTGGAAAATCGAGAGCTTGTCGGGGGTCGAGGCCGAAACATCAAAAACAAACAGCGAACAAGTGGCCCCGCGAGGCCTCCCTGAGCGCCTTGGCGCCCGGCGCGCCGCCTGCTGGGGTGGGGACGCTGCAGCCGCGATGACCCTCCAGGACACACAGCTGCCCGTCTTTGTGGGTTCATTTCGCTTTTAGTCACGTACGCCTTCCCACTCTTTACTAAATTTGAAAGGAATAAAACTGCATTTCTCTTAAATATTTTACAACACAGATTTGTAAAGAAATGGATGGGCTTTATAGTCTAAATTAATGAGGACGGATCATGAGTTGCTTTAACTGAGTGTGGAAGGTGATCACTGGGGGAAGACGGGCATCTGTAAGTCAGGGCATTTCTCCCATCATGCCCGCTGCCTGGGTGGAAGGACTGACGCCGTAGCCAGAGAAACTGCGCCCAGTGACTGGGGAGGTGCTGGCACCACAGGAGCAGCTGTGCCAGGAGAAGCTCGGGAGTGAGAGTGGGTGTGCGCTCGGCGCTGGGAGTGGCCTCGTGAGGCCTGGAGGGGACAGGGGGTGGGGATGGGGGGGGACCGGGAGGTGGGTCAGAGGGATGGGGCAGGGAGTGGGGATGGGGGGGGCAGGGGAGTGGGGACAGGAGGGTGGGGATGGGGGGGGTGGGGGGATGGGACAAGGGGTGGGGACAGGGGGTGGGGCAGGGAGTGGGATCGTGGGTGAGGAGGGGGGGAGGGCGGTAAGGAACAGGGTGGGGACAGAGGATCTGAGGAGACAGGAGGAGTCAGGCGTCCTCCGGGTGCTGGAACCAGCTTGTGCGGAAAGCCTAGAACCAGACAGACTAGTTGGGGACATGGTGGCTGGGAATCCCCAGCCTGTGTGTCCCTGAGCCCTGGGGGACCTGGCCGCCGGCAGGTGGGTGGAGCCGATGGTTTTTAATAGAATCGGGCGTCGCATTCCTCCTGATGGCTCAGCAGATGCGAGGGGCTCCCCCCTCATGGAACTAGTGCCACCCACCCGCGCCGTGGGCCCTTCTGCGCTGACCCGAGCAGGTCCCCAGGGTCGCTAGGGGAACACCCACTCCCCCTCGCCTTCCACAAAGCCCGCTGCTTCCAAACGTGCCCGCTTCTGTGCAGAACTCCTCTGGCTTCAGGAATCCTAGTCTCTGTATTTCTCCAAAGACCTTCCAGCGTAAACAGCACCGCCCGCTGCTCCGCTCACGGGCACGCCGGGGACCAGCGCTCGGGGAAGGAAGCAGTGCGGCTCGGGTACAAATATTTAGACAGCGGGGCACAGCGGCCATGCCAGGGCCGTGAGGTCACCGCGTGCTCACCGTCAGATCCCACAACCGGCGCTGCGGCTCCGCGGTCTGCCCCCTGGGCGCCTCCTCCCTCGGAGACGGAGCACCGTCCCCAGGAAAGCCAGAGGGAGACACCCTGTACAAAAAGACTTCCCTGGGCCAGTCAGCCCTTCCTCAGAACACAGGGCCCTGAACTGGGCCTCAGAGAACAAACCCAACAAGGGAAGCAACCAAGCTCCTCATCTGCCGGGAGCCGGTCCATCCTTGCTGTTTCAAGGGACCTGGCATATATGGCATACTGTTCTTAATATGTTTGCTCACCTTCTTGGCACTATGTGTTTTAACCAAGGTCTCCTCTCTGAGAAAGGTTGTTTCCCCAGGTAGGGATTTTCCCCTGAAGTTAGGGAGGGAATAAAACCCCTCAACTAAGTGCCAGGCGGGTAATTAATCCCTTTAACTACGAACAATCATGCTTAAGCTACGTAATCTTTACTCCCTGGAATGGAGATAAGAATCGCCCTAACCTTTGTAATAGAGATTGATAGGATTGAATCAACTGGTATAAATACAGATGTAACAAGACAGAAAGACACAGGACTTAGGAGACAGGACCAAGAGAGACAGAACCTAGACACAGAACCTACACAGAACGTTCTCTAGAGACAGAAGGACTTCGCTGGAGAGAACATGGCAAAAGATCCTGGACAGAAACTGGCCTCAGAACCTAGAGACAGAACCTAGCGAGAGAACATGGCAAAAGATCCGGGACTGAACCTGACTACAGAAATTGGCAAGAGAACCTGACTAGAACCTGGTAACTGAACCTGGCTGGAGAACCTGGACAGAACCTGGCTGGAGAACCTAGCGAGGGAACATGGCTACAGAACCTGGCTGGAGAACCTAGCAAGAGAGCATGGACACAGAACCTGGCTGGAGATCTTAACCAGAACTTCTCTGGAGATCCAGTCCAGAACTTGGCTGGAGATCCTGGCTAGAGATCCTGGCTAGGCTGCTGATCAACTGAACGCTGTCTCTGTGTCATTCCTTCTTCGTCGACTCCGTCCACACCTTTGGGGACCCCTGGACCTGCTGGGGTTGGACCCCAGCACTCATCGACCCTAAAGCCCGCGAAGCAGAAACGCCGGAGGAGGAGTCCCACGGGAGCTCTCCCACCGGGACAGATGACAGCGAGACACAGTGATGGGCGCCGAGACCCAGCGAGGGAGACGGCCCAGCTCTCCAACGCGCGGCCCATGCGGTCGCCCGGCGAAGGTCTGCCTGGCGCGCAGGTGGACGGGGCCTCCCTCACGCAGAGGGCACCGGGCAGGGGCGCTGGAGGAGGGTCGTTGGCCCAGCAGCTACAGATGCTGACCTACTCTCACGCCAGGCGACCAGGCCGGGCCCAAGCTCACGGGAAATGCCGGTCCCCAGCCTGGAGTGGAGACAAGCTCCAGGCAGCCTCAGACCGAATCTCCAGGGAAAAGGGGGACTGTTAACAGATCTGCTCCCCGAGACCTCGGATCCCGTGGGCACGCCAGACCCGCGGGAACAGGACCTGACGACGTGCAGAAGGCAGACAAGAGCCATGCTCCTGCCACTCACAACAGGTTGATCGTTCCAGCAGAACAGAAGTGACTTGTATCAGTGGACATGCCAAATGCCAGTGGGGCCAACATTTGTAACGCTAAAAACTGAAACTGCGAGGGACCCACATATTTCAGTGCGAGGGTGGGCGGGGTCTCCTGAAGGCTCGTGGGTCGCACAAACACATTTGCAATCGCTAACGAGGAAACGCTTTAAAGGATATAATTCAATGCCACGTAGTAACCATTTAATGGGAAAAGTAAAAAGATGAAGTGTTGACTTTGAAGCATGGTTGGAACTCTGGAAGGAGTCAGGTGACATGTGTGGAGCTCTGTGGACAAGGGCAGCTCGGCCGGCCAGCGAGCTAAGGGTGACCGACCAAAAACCAACGTTCCCGGCTGAGCTCGAAGGTAGGGATGCCAGCCCGCAGATTGCCAGTGTTGTTGGGGCGGGAAGATGTGCGTGTAAGGGGTGTCGGCGTGGCGAATGCCGACAGGTGGGAGGAGCCAACGCGGATGCCGACAATGGCAGTGATGCTGCAAGAGCTCAGACTCAGGTGCCAAACGGCCGTGTAATTAACGAGGTTGTTGGGAGGGTTTTGCAGTTCCCGTCAAGTCGAGGGCGTCCCATAGGAACAGCCGGGTCAGGCAGGAGCCGTGCCAACAACGTTCAGATGGCTGAACACAGGTGCTTATGTGATAATTATATAGCTCAGGGAACAAAGGGAATCTGCTTTACCATTTTAAGACATATGCCTGGGGTGGGTAGGGGCTGGGAGGAGGGGGGGAAGGAGAGGAAATGGGAGATATCTATAATACCATCAGCAACAAAAAATATATTAAAAAAAACTTTGAAAAAAACACAAAAACTTTGAAGCATAAAAAAATAAACTGTTTCTGCATTAAATAATCATCATCACAATAAAACATAGGTCGATCTACATATTCATTTATTTTACTGCTCAGTAACCTATTTTGACTCTCCCCTGTTGCATCAAGTGGGACCAGGTCAATGGTTTATAGCAGCAGTTCTCAACCTTCCTAACGCCACGACCCTTTAATACAGGTCCTCATGTTGTGGTGACCCCCAGCCATAAAATTATTTTTGTTGCTACTTCATAACTGTAATGTTGCTACTGTTGTGAATCGTCATGTATATATCTGATATGCAGGATGTATTTTCGTTGTTACAAATTGAACATAATTAAAGCACAGTGATTAATCAAAAAAACAGTATGTAATTATAGATGTGTTTTCCGATGGTCTTAGGCAACCCCTGTGAAAGGGTCGTTCAACCCCCAAAGGGGTCGCAACCCACAGGTTGAGAACCGCTGGTCTATAGCATGCCACCTTAACCCCGAGCCCACAGCTGTGAGGGGGAGAGGTCACTGTCTGACCTGCTGGTGGCCGGAGGTTAGGTGACCTGCTGGGGAACTCAGGTGGCAGGTGACACACCAGGCCAATCAGCTCTGCTCTGGGGAAGACGGAGGCCAGTCCACCCGAGAGGCCTTCCCCCCCTGCCTGCCAGTGTGCCCCCTGCGCCCTGGCACCCCCAGGCCTAGAAGGGAGACCGGCCGTGGGGGGGACCTGAGCCGCCTCCACCGCTCGCGACAACCCCCAACATCAGAGGGTCTCTGGGCATCGCTGCCACCACGGCCCAGTGATGCGAGGTCCGCGAAGATGCAGGGTGACAGCACGTTCGGCCGCCGGTCAGCAAGTCCGAATAATGCCCATGACCCATGGAGGCCTCCTGGGCGCCAGGGGCCACTTACCTCTAAGCAGCGGGCGGCCCGTGGGAGGCGTGACCTCCAGCTCCCCGGTGAGGACCTGCCCCGGTCCCAGCTGGTCCCGCGTCTGAGCCCAGGGCTGGAGCCTCGCAGCGCGGCCCGGGCGGGGTGGCACCCACGCCGGCGGCCAGGAAACCCGCGGCGGGGCCAGGGCTCCCCACCGTCACGGCTGCGGGAGAGCCGTCACCGGCGGCGCAGAAGGCCCCTGAGAGCCGGAGCCGGAGCCCGCAGGCCGCCAGCTGGTCGCTGGAACCGTGGCCCAGGGCCCAGAAGGGCTAAGTCCGTCCCACGTAGACCCAGACCCGCGCCTTCCCGAGCGGACGGCGCCGCCGTGCCCCGCGTGGGCTCAACACGTGCCCGGTGAGCAGGCCCAGCACCGGTCGCCATTACAGCCAGATTCGGGGGGACGACCCGACGTTCCGACACCGCTGCTCCACCAGGTCGCCTGTCCCCACACGGGTCCAGGGCAAAGCCAGTGGCCGGAGGAAAGGGCCTGGCGGCGAGTCTGGACGGACCGGGCACACACTGCCTGCCACGGGGTCACGAGGTCGTGGATCACGTGGCCACACCCACCACGGGGTCAGGAAGGTCGTGGATCACGTGGCCACGCCCACCACGGGGTCAGGAAGGTCGTGGATCACGTGGCCACGCCCACCACGGGGTCAGGAAGGTGGTGGATATGGGTGAGCAGCATGAACACGCTTAACAAACATCAGCTGTTACTGCTCAGAAAGCCCTGCTGCTGACCAAGCTCTGACCGGAGCGGAGAAGGACCCCGGGACAGTCATGTGACACAGAGGCTGTAAATAGTGTCTCTGTCTTCAAATCTGAAGGAAAATCAAGATGACGTTTTTGTTTCTCTCGTGTGATTTGTTTTGGCCGCCAGCTGTGTCCTGTGGGGAACACTTCACAGAGGCTCCGGCCGATCCATCCAGGAACGAGCCCTGAGCGGCGAGTGGCTCCACAGGCCCGCCTGAGGCTGCGTTCACTGGCTGGTGAAGACGCGGCCACCACGCTCAGTGCGGATCGCTCGGAGCTGGTTTGCTCCCTTTTGCACCGATGGGAGCACAGAGCCTGCGCACTGGCCTCGCGCCGTCTCCTGGCAACAGCCTGTGCTGACGCTGGAATTCCCGCGGGTGGTAGCACGATTGGGCTGTGGTCACATGGGCCTCGTCCCGCAGTGAGTTTCACCTGCCCCCAAGCAGCTGCCAAGCGTGGGGAGGACCAGATGTGTTTAGTGATCATTTCACCGGTCAGTGCCATCGACCCTCTGGTCTGGGTCATTTGTCACAGAAAACCCAGTTAGTTTCCCCCATAAATGAAGTTGATGACTCGGCAAAAATGCAGCGTTGTCCGGAACTGAGGTGAACATGGGGCGAGAAGAGGGCCTCCCGGGTGAAGTGCAGAGAGGAAAGGAGAGATGACGACTGGGACGGCCAGAGGAGGGTCCATGGTGAGGCCCACAGTGAAGGTGCTGGGGGAGCACCCTCCGGGCAGCCGAAGATGCTGACCAGACCCCAGCCTCCCGTCCACGCATCTCCATGCGTGCAGTCTAACATGCCGGGAGCCGGTCCATCCTTGCTGCTTGACACAGTCGCTGCAAGGAAGAAACATCTGCACAGCATGTGTTCCAAGGGACCTGGGGTATATGGCATCCTGTTCTTAATATGTTTGCTCCCCTTAGCGCTGTGTGTTCTAACCAAGGTCACCTCCCCGAGAAAGGTTGTTTCCCCAGGTAGGGATTTTCCCCTGAAGTTAGGGAGGGGATAAAACCCCTTAACTAAGTGCCAGGTGGGTAGTTAATCACTTTAACTACGAACAATCATGCTTAAGCTACATAATCTTTACTCCCTGGAATGGAGATAAGAAACGCCCTAACCTTTGGAATAGAAATTGACAGGATTAAAATCAACTGGTATAAATACAGATGTAACAAGACAGTAAAACACAGAACCTGGAACCTTCTCCAGAACAGTGTCTTGGGAACTCACCTGGCTGGGGAGACTTCTGGAAGAGACTGCAACCACACATCAAGGCTTGATCCTTGAGCTGACCTCTTCCTATTTTTCCTGCTACGGAAAGCCCTGGATCTGCTCCTTAGGTGAGTGCACCATTGCCCATTTGCACTATTCTAAAGAGAAACAGCGGCCGCGGAGGCCCCAGAGAAGAATGAGAGAGAGCGAGTGAGTGAGTGAGGTGCTCCCGGGCCAGCCTGGCCCCCTCTCCTCACCAGCTCCGGCCCTCCGCCGCCTTTCTCCGCTTCCACCTTTTCTCCTCTCCCCCTCAAGTGAAGGCCCCCTCAAGGGGCGGGGTGGGGGGAGGACCGGGAACGGGACCAGGAGTGAATTCCACTAACTCCTTCACCCTCTCCCCACACCTGGCCCCAGTGTGAGGAGAAGCCGGCCCGGCCCGCGTCGTGTGTGAGGAGCACCCGGGCCAGCCCACGGGCCAGCCCACGGGCCGTCTTGGGCCTGGTGCGGCCCGCTGGGTGTGTGAAGACCGGGGCAGGTGCGGCCCGGCCTGAGGGCGAACCAAGGCGGGGGGCCTGGTCCAGCTCGCTGCCGCCGCAATGGCCTGGAAGCAGATGACCAGCTCGCAGAAGTCCCTGATGCTGGAGCTCAAGTCCCTGCAGGAGGAGCCGGTGGAGGGCTCCCGGATCGCCGTGGTGGATGAGTCCGACCTCTACAACTGGGAGGTGGCCATCTTCGGGCCCCCCAACACCCTCTACGAGGGCGGCTACTTCAAGGCGCGTATTAAGTTTCCTATCGACTATCCATATTCACCACCTACCTTCAGATTCTTGACCAAAATGTGGCACCCCAACATTTATGGGAATGGACATGTATGCATTTCAATTCTTCATCCACCCGTAGACGACCCACAGAGTGGTGAGCTGCCCTCCGAAAGGTGGAATCCCACTCAGAATGTCAGGACCATCCTGTTAAGTGTCATCTCGTTGCTTAATGAGCCCAACACCTTCTCCCCAGCCAATGTGGAGGCTTCAGTTATGTTCAGGAAATGGAGGGACAGTCAAGGAAAAGACAAAGCATATGCTGAAATCATTGGAAAACAGGTTTCAGCCACTAAAGCCGAAGCAGAAAAGGATGGAGTGAAAGTCCCCACGACCCTGGCGGAATATTGCATCGAAACTCAAGTGCCTTCCAATGACAACAGCTCAGATTTGCTTTATGACGACTTGTATGACCTTGACATTGATGATGAAGATGAGGAGGAGGAAGATGCCGACTGTGATGATGATGATGATGATGATTCTGGGAATGAGGAGTCATGACCTGCTCCTTCAAAGCCCCTGTACTGCCCTGCCATCTCAGGCCAATGGTAGGGGAGCAAATGGGGACCTAGCAGTGGCCCCTCAGCAAAAACCTATGACGGGGTGGGGAAAACAAACATGGCTCCTGCTGACTCCCCTTGTGGATCTCAGTTTGCTCCTTTTTATGGACCTCTTAATGGAGGGAAGGTAATTGTGGACAAAAGGGGCCACATGCTGACCAGACAAACTCAGGGAGGCCTGCATGGCCGTCTTACAAACTCAGAGACCGAAACTCACCACCAAGGATGGCCTGAAATTAAACTTTAACTAAAAGCAGTGATGGTGGGCAGTTACGTCCTGGGCCGGTATCTTCACTGACAAGATCAACCTTTACCTTAACTGAGCCTATCTGTCTTTTTGCATCTATGATAACATACCCTTGAAATGTCTGGGTAACTTGTAACTCCCCTTTTTCTGGAGCCCCTGGGGCACAACCAAAAGTGCTGGATCCCAGGACAGATACCACAAATTACTTCTTGTTATGTTCATTGATCCTGCACCCACCTAAGTATGTGTCCATCATTTTACTTTTATCCAATCCCAGGGGTTTCCCTGCTTTGCTTTATCCCTCCTCCTTAATCTGTCACCAATGGATTTCATGTAACCCACCTCCGTCCCTCCTCTGATTGCAAATGTATAAATACGGATGTAACCAGCCATTCTCCGGAGCACTATCTCAATTCGTTGAGGTTCTGCTTCCCGCCCGGCATATGTCCACAGTTTGGCTCAAATAAACTCACAAAAATTCTTAAAAAAAAATAAAAAATAAAACACGGAACCTAGCTATGATGATCAACTGAACGCTTCCTCCGTGTCATTCCTTCTTCGCCGACTCCATCCACACCTTTGGGAACCCCAGGACCTGCTGGGGCTGGACCCCAATACTAACATGTGTTAATACAAGCACAACTGTGTGTCTCCTTCCTTTGCCAAATGTGGAATTCTGCCTACCCAGTAAACCATAGTATCTGTTCATGATAAAACTATAGAGGAGTGGATGGATGGGTGGGTGAATGGATGAGTGAGTGGATGGATGGATGGGTGGGTGGATGGATGGATGGATGGATGGTTAGAAGGATGGGTGGGTGGGTGGATGGATGGGTGGGTAGGTGGATGGATGGATGGTTGGGTGGGTGGGTGGGTGGATGGGTAGGTAGGTGGATGGATGGGTGGATGGGCAGATGGATGGATGGTTGGGTGGGTGGATGGATGGATGGGTGGGTAGGTGGATGGATGGATGGTTGGTTGGATGGATGGGTGGATGGATGGGTGGATGGATGGATGGATGGGTGGGTGGGTGGATGGGCAGATGGATGCTACATGCTCGATGGGTGAATGAACTCGGGGGGGGGCAGCTATAATCTAGTGATCTGGGTGGAGAGGCAGCTTAGGGTGTGATTAAGAGCAAGGCCTGAGGAGCCCCCCTGCCTGTGTCTAAATCCCAGTGCCCAACACCCTCCCCCCATGACCCTGGGGACTCCCTCCCTGCTCAGACTTCTGACATATAAAACATGAGTGGGAACAGGACTGTGGTGAGGATGCCATGAGCTAATCCATCGAAGGCACTGGGAACAGTGTCTGCCATATATTCACGACGGCCACCAGTCATTGTGACTGAGAGGCAGAGCCGGGCAGGGCGATCTGTGAGCGCCCATTCAGGGGACAGCCCACCCAGACTCTGGACAGAGGGCTGGGGAGCCCGCCTGGAGCCAAGAGTTTTCATAGTTTCACAATCACTGCTCGCCTTTGACCTCGGCACCCCAGGCTGCCCGGAAGCCTGCAGAGCGCTGTGCTCCCGGGCGGGCAGTGAATGGGTCCTTAGGACATTCTCCAGCTGCCTCCAGGGGAGGACTGCTCCTCACATGCAAGGCTCTCCGCGCTCACAGCTCCCTGGTGCCTCCCTCTGCCCTCGAGGCCGCCCACGGGCCCTGTCTCTGCTGGAAAGCGCAGGAGGACCCTGTCCGAGCCTGAGACGGAGAACGGGCAATGCCACCGTGGAGCTTCCCGACGGGAGGGTCTGTGTTTCTCCTGCCCAGGTGTCTTCGCCTCACCCCTCAGGGGTGACCTCGCATTGCCTCACCTGAGCTCAATCCCTGATGGCCGTGATGCCTTTGCCCCATTTTGCTTCCATTAAAAATGTCTGTGTATTTCCAACCCTCAGCCACCGGCTTCCGCCAGCGGAGACAGCCTGCGCCCTGGGCGAGGTCACCTCTGAGGACACCAGGGGCCTGTGGCTGCCACAAAGGTGGTTGTGAGCACAGGGGCTGAGGTTGGGGCCACAAGAAGGCTCCAGGGTCTTCACAGCCTGGCAGGCCGCCCACGGGACCCGCTCAGAGGAGAGGGACGCCGGCCTGGGCGGGGAGGGGCCCGGGTGCTGAGAAGGCACCCCTAGGGTCGCCCTGGCTCAGCCTGACTGGCTCACGCTGGCACCGGCCAAGCCCCCTGGGCCACAGCACCAGCCACCAAACAGGAGCACCAGCCACCAAACAGGAGCAGATAAGTCGCCCTCTGCGGGTCTCCCCGTGCTGTGCGCTCCCTCCTCCTCCAGAGGGAGCCACCCAGGCGGAGGGAGGGGAGGGCGGTGCGCGATGCGGTCTCACTAGGCGCCTCCCAAAGCCGGTGCTGGGTGTTCGGGTGGATGTTGGAGGAGAGGTCCGGATCCTTCTTCCAAGAACACACAGTCAGTGGCTCTTCGTCGTTCCCAACAACAGGAAGGCAACGGAAACGAACACTCCATTTCTCCCCCCGCAGATGGGCACACCGGCCGCAGGCCAGAGGCACTGGGCTGGGCTGGGAGCAGGGGCTGCACCCGAGGTGGGTGTGGAAGCCACAGCATCGGGGAGGGATCTGTCTGGTCCCCACAGGTGGGGAGACACAGGGACCTGGCCTGCAGCCCCAGCTCGGTAACTCGGTCACACCGGCCACCGGCACAGCGACCTACATGTACCATGGCTCCCGGGGCAGAGCCCGGAGGGCAGAGGGCGGGAGGGCCTGGGTTACTGCGCCCGGGCTGCTGGGACACCAGGCAGCTCTGAGCGAGGGCGAGGGCAAGGGTGAGGGCGAGGGCGAGCTGCGTGCTGCTGTCAAGGTCTTCAGAGCATGAGGCCAAATGAGAAGCAAAATACAGACCTGCAGGGGTGGGGGGAGGACTGTGTCAGCATGGGCTTTTATTTACATAAAGAAACAAAAAATGACACAGCTGATGAGGGAACTGGGTGTGGGACATCTCTAAGATCATGCTGGGCTTTGAACTTCAAGCTAACACCGGCCGGCTGGTGTGGCTCCGTGGATTCAGCATCGATCTGTGAACCAAGAGGTCCTGGGTTTGATTCCCAGTCAGAGCACATGCCTGGGTTGTGGACTCGATCCCCAGTAGGGGGCGTGCAGGAGGCAGCCCATCAATGAGTCTCTCTCATCATTGCTGTTTCTATCTCTCTCTCCCTTCCTCTCTGAAATCCATAAAATATATATATGGCTATCATCCGGCTCATCAGAAAGTTAAAGCCTCGGTAACAGCTTGAGATTCAGGTCAGTGTTTCGCGCATCTCTGTCTCCCCTCCCCCTTCTCCATGGCACCCTCCCCCTCCCCCTTCTCAATGGCACCCTCCCCCTCCTCCGTGGCATCCTTTGAAGCCCAGCTCCGATGCCAGCTCCACCCAACGCCCCGCCAGCTGTCATCACTGCCTCCGTGCGTCTCCATAACGCACGTCTGTACGTTTATTAAAGCATTTATTTCGCTCAGCCTTCCACAATAGTCATTAACCTGCCTGTCTCCCCAGATGACAGATTCCCGAGGGACAGAGTTCATCACAGCTGTGGGGACCCTGGCTGAGGAGGGAGTAATTAGGGGACCCCTGAGAGGGCTCCGCCCGCGAGGTGGCTGGGGTTCTCTCGGGACTGAGCTGGGAGCGGGACCTGCGGGAACAGGTGCCCGTCTCTGGGTTGACCGTGGGATGCCTCGGGCGGGCCAGGCTCCCTCTTCCTGCTTCAGGCTGTGGGGTGGCAGAAGGCGGAGTGGGGCGGCTGGCTATCTGGTGGCCTGTGTTCCGGGTCCAGGAGAGGCCCAGGTGGTCACAGTGCTCCTGGGTCGGGCCTGTCCGCTGCGTGGGGACAGCGCCTGTGAGCAGTGGGGACCGGGAGGGAACAGGCCAGAGGGGCCTGGACATGGAGGAAGGGCCTTGGCGTGTGCGGGACCGAGCGCCCAGCCCGGCTTCCTGGCGGCCTCCCTGCCAAGCACAGCGGTGCTCCTGCGGGCGAGCGGGGGGCAGAACCCGGCCATGGGCGCCATCCCGGGCAGCGGGGTGCGCGGGGAGCGCTGCTGTGGTGCTCTCGCTGCTCCCCAACCTCCCCTCCCGCGTCCAGTCCTGGACGGCAGAGCCTGGAACTGCTGGGTGGGCCCTGCTCAGAGGCAGCTCCAGGGTGGGCCGCCTCCGAGTTCCGAGAACAGCGGGGGTCGCCCAGATGTGCTGTGGGGTCCAGCTGTCCCCCCCCGCCCTGTCCCCACAACCGGGACCTGCGCCTCCAGCAGCAGCTCCCCTGCCACCTGCTCTGCGCTGACTCCCCGGAGGGTCCCCCCGTCAGGAGGCCCCACGTGGGCTCCGAGGGAGGGGCTGCTGCTCGCAGGGGCCTGGCTGACAAAGACGCTGTGCCCGCCTGCTGGGCTGCAGTGGACGGGCCCTGGCACCTGCCAACATCCCCGAAGGAGGGGGAGGAGGGCGAGGGCCCAGGACGCGGGACAGACTGTCGTCAGCGCCGAGGTCTGAGGGTGACGGCGGCTCAGGCCCCCTTGGCGGACTGGGCGCCACCGTATCAGCGGGAGCAGATAAGACACATCGGCTGCTCCCAGGGGAATGCCAGGGAGGCCACGGGGTGACAGGGCCTCGGCAAGCCGACCAAGGGTGCCCGGCCTCCCTCTGCGCGTGGCCCTGTCCCGTCCGTCCGTCACAGCCCCCTGGTGGCCCTGCCCACGAGTCTGCACCCTTCACTGCCGGCCAGGCCTCACCGGGTGTCCTCAGGGGCTCAGACAGCAGGGCGTGTCCCCTCACCACTCCCCTCCAAGGGGGATGTTTCTCTCTCTCCCTCCGTTCACTCTTTGAAATCAATAAGATATATAAAAAAAATAAATAAAAATAAGAATGTGCTGTCTCCCTGTGGAAACACCGCGCTATTTCAAAGGGAGCATGTTTGCATTGTTTTAGAAGAACATTTAAACCAGCACAAACTGCCACTGTTCTGAATACATTATTTATTTTGTTTAAAAATTTACAGCAGGCCCATCAATAATGCATCTGGCTGGGGAGAGCGAGTCCGCGGCAGGCCGTGCACCAACACCCGCGCTGCCCCGCCTTCCTCGCGCCCCGCGCTGCCGGCAGGGAGCTCAGTCGCCCAGGGACACGTGGTGGCCGGCCCAGGACGGAAACGCGCCTGCACGCCAGGGAGGGCACGGCTCCCGCAGGCTCCCGTGTGCGTCACAGTCCGGCTTGTGGCAAACCCCAAACCCTAATGGCCTAGCTCCCGAGGACAGGAAGTTGCAGAACCAGCTCGAAAGGCATTCGGGTCTTTGGGTGTCTGCCTCGCCCCGAGCTCCCAGGACCCGACCTGAGGAAGGGCACCAGCGGCCTTAGGAGGGAGCAGGACAGGAAATGGGCACGGACGGTGTTTCTTTCCATGCAGAGCATTTTAAGGTTCGTCCTAAAATGGTTGTTCTTCTCTAAGAAAGCCCCAGGGCACAGATCTTGTAAAATTCAATCATTAAAATAGTCTAAACAAGCAGGAGTCCCCGAAAACATCAGGTTAAAACAGCCCTGAGTCAGCCTAGCCGGTGGCTCAGGGGTCAGAGCGTCGGCCCGCAGATGGAAGGGTCTCAGGTTCCATCCAGTCAAGGGCAGGTGCCTCGGCTGTGGGCTCCGTCCCTGGCCCGTGTGCAGGAGGCAACCCCATGAGTCCCTCTCACATGGACGACGCTTCTCCCCGTCTCTCTCCTCCCCTTCCACTCTCTCTAGAAATCAATGGGTCAGTGTCCTCAGGTGAGGATTTAACAGCAACCAGAAGACAACACACAACAAAACACACCCTTCCCGCCCGCCGGGTGGAAGCTGTGGCTCGTTTCAGGGGGAGACGCAGGTGGGAGGCCGGGGCTGCCTCAGTCGGGAGCCTGGCCGTGCCCCTCGCCGACATTCTGGCAACCAGTCCCACGGGGGCCTCGGTCGGCGTTTGACAGGAAGAAGCAGGGAGGGATGCAAAGCCCAGGAGGGTGGTCCTGGCTTGTGCCGTTCCAGATCCCTGGCTGCACGGCCCTGGGTCGGAGGCAGGCGCTCGTGGCTGGGTTCCTGGTGGGACAGAGGGCACAGGTTTTGTCTGAAAGTGAAACGTCTCCCTTTTGCTGGGCCTGAGCTCCTCCGCTCCCCCGAGGGGGTGGGGGCTGGTGTGGGGTCGGGACAGTCGGGTCTGACTCAGGGAGCTGGGAAGCGGCGGGTCTGGCTGGGGTCACAGAGACCTCCCCCCAGCCCCCTGCCCGCCTGTACCGTGAGGGCTGGCGGGGGGGAGGTGAACCCCTAATCCCACCACAGCAGGAAATAAGGGCCTTGCTTCTTTTTCTTTTTTAAAAGAAAAAACCAGATATTTAAGTTTTAAAATAACATTTTATAACTTAAACAGATTAGCCAACCACTAGGCCTGTGGGCTAGCCCCCTGCCTGCACCCCGAGTCCAGCTGTATCCCCAGACGCCACCCGAGGCCCCGAGCCGGAAAGGCCTTGCTCAAGGCCCTGCACCCCTGTGGGGAGGTGGGGCTGGAACCCTGACCTCCTGGGGGTTGCCGCCGCCAGTCCCGCCAGTCCCACGTGCTGACGCCCGCAGGCGGGAGCAGTTGTTTGGGCAGCATTGGTCTTCAAGACTTAAATAGGAAAAATGTGAGTACAGACAGGCCTTTTCCGTTGAGCATACACTCGCTTACGTCCGCGTGGCCACAAGGAAGGGAAAGGAGATCTGAGACCCCAGCCCTCGGCCCCTCTTATCTGAGAGGCCGCCAGCGCCCAGGGCATTCCTTCCAGCTGCTGTCAAGATGGAGATGGAGATGACAGAGATGACGGGAAGACCTGGGGCTGAGGCTTAGAGGAGAGATAAGGTCCCTGCACAGCCTCTGATAAGGAGGGCGGGAAGCGCGGAACGCCTGGAATTCACTTTCAGCTCTGAGCCCGCCTGCAGGCCCGCCCGGGGGAGGCAGCCTGGGCGACCCGACCCGGAGCCCGGCCTCTCCATGGGAGATAAGTCCTTTCTGGCCTCCCTCGGCCTCCTCCGTTTCTAAACTAGAAGCCTGGAGTGTTCCCTCACTAACCTCTGGGATCCCAGAGGCCAGTCTCCAACCCCAGCCGGGCAGCCTGCCGTGCGACCTGGGGCAGGCCATGCAGGGTTCCTCTCTTTTCCTTTAAGTCTTTATTGTTGAAAGTACTGCACACGTCCCCTTTCCCCCGTGGACCCCAGCCCCGCCCCGCCCTCCTGCCTGTGTCCACGGTTGTGCACACGTGCACACAGGTCTTCGGTCTCCTCCCCGCCCTCCCGCCTTCCGGCTGAGATTCAGACTCTGGAAGGAGTGGATCCAGAGAGTCTGCTCTCTTATCTGGGAGACTGTCCGCCAGGATCCCCTGGGGCGAGGCCGTGCCTGGCGCGTGCTCCCCACCCCACCAAAGGCTGTCTTCCTGGAGCACGGTGTTTGCCCCATAAACACCGACTAGCGGTCTAGGCCTGATGTGGCAGTGCCCCTGCCTGCCGCGGGGCCCTCACAGGACCTCGGCGACCTCGCTCTGCCCTGGCCAGATCTGGAGGCTCAGGTGGGGGGAGGGCCTGGTGAGTCACCACCAGCAGCCATGGCCCTTGCCTGGGGGCTGGGCTGACGCCTCGCCTGGGGGCTGGGCTGTCTCCCTTCGAGGCTCTTCCCAGAGAAAGGGACTCTCACTGAGCCTGCATTCACACCCAGGCCACGGGGTGACCCGGAGGGCGGGGTGCGGGGGGGGGGGCAGCCTGCCAGCGCCTCGTGGACCCTGAGAGCACCGAGGCCCCCCCTCCCCCAGGTCCCCACGCAGAAGGGGCAGGGCTGGAGAGAACCAGGAGCCGCCACGGCTCAGATGTGAGGATGCGGGCAGAGCCGGGGCAGCCTCCTACTGGGATGCCCTCGAGGACATGCGCCAGGTGCTCCACAGACGGGTGAGTGCGGGTGGCGGCCCAGGGGCGAGGAGCGAAGGCAGGTCCCAGGGACGCGCTCCTGCTGGCCGCGGGCCGGCTGAGAAAGCCTGACTGGGCGCAGCCACCGGACTGCAGGGAGGGCCAGCTCCCGGGCGTGGCTTCCTGTACGCTCGAGTTCAAGTGGGATGGGCGCTGCCCCTGTGCCCGCGGGAGGGGGCCGTGGCCGCAGTCTGAGGCTGACTGAGACGCTGGAAATGCTGTAATTAAGGCCGCGTCGCCTGGGGGCACCGGGAGTTCAGGGGCGGGAGGCGGTTTGCTGTGGCTGTGGGCTCGGCTGCTGCACCGGTTAGCAGCTCTGCCCGGGACGGCCCGCCCCTGGGAAGTTGCACAATTCTGCCCAGATCAAGGCCACAGCCGTTCAAACAGGCGGGAAACAGTGGTTGAATGTCTGACTCTTAGGATGAATTTAGACCATTGTTTAAAGTAAAACATTTGGTCAGAAAACCCACGCTGTGCAAACACCAGAGGAGGCGGGGCCTGAGGGCGAGGCCCAGCGGCACCGGGAGTCCCGCCGACCACACTCCCCAGAGCCTCTGAGCAGGTCGGGCTGGGCGCTGGGCGGCCCGCAAAGCCCAGGAGGCCTCCCTGTGAGCCAGCACCAGGCCCGCGTTCCGCAGGGCCCCCAGGTGGCGGGCACTCGGGGAGGCTGTGATGACGGGGACACAGGTAACACGGGTGAGGGGTGCAGCACCGCCGACTCAGGTGGGCAGCGGGTCGGGCGAGGGAGGGTAATGCGCCGTGTGACCCCGTGGGACTCGAGGTGACTTGGGAACATGAGAGGGCGTGGGTGGGAAGTGAGAGTGTGGTTTGAGCTCAATGCAGAGATCTGGGCTCGAGCCCCCAATCTGAGACTCACCCGGATTCGGACGACGATCGGAGGGGGAAGGACAGAGGGCGGTGGGAGGGGACGGGCAGCCGGACGCCAGGGAAGCCCCGGTGAGGAAGGGGCGGCCGGGAAGACAAGGCCCAAGGGAGCACCTTGCACTGTGGGCACCGCCCCACGTTCCCGAGGGCTGAGTGGGGCTCCCGCGGGCCTGGCGCCAGCGAGGAGGGCGAGGTAGCCAGTCCCGATGCTGGGGAGCCTGGGTCATTCCCTCCTCCCCTGGGGCCGGCTCAGCTGCACGCGGGCTGCCCGGTCACCCTGGTCCGACTGCAGGTCCCAGAAATCAGCACGAGTCAGGGAAGGACTTGGCTCCTGGAACTGGGGTCCCAGGAGAAGCCGGTGTCCCACAGGAGACGGTCTGCGCCCGACACCCGCCTGCAGACCTCGCGGTGCGGGGTGGGAGTGGGGGGCCCAGGGAGAAGAGGAGGCTCTCAGGGGGGTGGCACCCATCTCCATGGGGACAGAGGGGCACAAAGGCACACGAAGAGGCCGGCACGGGGCTGGGCAGGTGACCACACACACACACACACACACACACACACACACACACACACACACGGCGTCTCGGTCCCAGGCCCGGGCACCTCCCGTGCAGGCCTCTCTGCTGGGCTTCGGCTCCAGGCGGACGTGGCAGCCCAGAGCCGGCCCCGCGGCGGGAGGAGGGATGACCGAGCGCTCCGGCCTCCCTCCCAACCCTCCTTTGAGGAGCTGTGTGGGGGTGAGGAAAGGAGAGGGGGCTCGGGAAGGAGGGCGGGCGGGGCTGCCGGTCCCCCATGGACGCCCGCTCTGTCCTGTGGGCGCTGCGTCTCCCGCGCACACGTGTCCTCACACGGGTGCCCGGGCTCGCCTCCCGCACGGGGGGCTGTACCACCTCATTTATGAGACGCAGTTTGAATGTTTTTTGTTCATCCTCGTGCAAAGGGACAATGAGGAAGAGAGGGTAGGAAGGGCCTATATCTGTGTCCCCATCTCCCCTCCCCTAGTGTCCCCCGCACCCTGCTGGCAGCGTCAGAACCTCCAAGGAGGCAGGAATTTCTGGGGTGCCTCAGCGTTGGTCCCGGCTCCATGTCAATGTCACCTTATGGTCCATCACCATTTATTTATTTGTTTGTTAGTTAATTTAATACATTTTTATTGATGTCAGAGAGGAAGGGAGGGAGAGGGAGAGAGAGAAACATCAATGATGAGAGAGAATCATGGATCGGCTGCCTCCTGCACTCCCCACTGAGGATCAAGCCCACAACCCAGGCCTGTGCCCTGACCAGGAATGGAACTGTGACCTCCTGGTTCATATGTCGATGCTCAACCGCTGAGCCACGCCCACCAGGCTGTCATCACCATTTAAAAGCGTATGTTCTGGAAGTAATTATTTTGTTTAAGATGAAGTAAACGTGGAGGACCTCCCGAAGAATGGAGAGCATTTTCCACGCTCAGCCCCCTAACAAGGTGGCGCCCAGGCCCCGCGCTCTGTCAGCTTAAAGGGCGTGTGGGTGAGCGATGTGATCAGGCCGCCAGCCTGCCCGCCCGCCTGCCCGCCCACCCCTGTGACCCGGTGCCGCCCTGCACACCGCCCTCCCCAGCCGGATCTCCGTTCTCCCTGCAGCTCAGGGCGCGTCCAGCCGAGCAGCCGGGAATCGGGACTCTCCCTGGTGCCTTCGGAGCGGGCCCCTCGAGGCCGGATTAGTGGAACGGGGAGGCCCCGCTTCTTCCTAACAGATTTGTCAATGAGGAGACTTGGCCAGGGGATTCCAAGGTGCCCTGCCAGTCACCCTGCGTTTCTCTCTGCGTCTCCTGTGGAGACAGACAGATCTTAAAGGCCCAGCAGCCCCGGTCGGGCTCAGTCACCGGCTGCGTAAACGCAGCCGCGGGGAAGGGGCGGGGGCTGCAGCCCCTCTGGGCACAGACCCTGGGCACAGACTCCGGGAAAGCTGCCCAGCCAGAGCCTCGGTCCACCCACAGAACGGGCGTCTGTTTTCGCTGCTCTCAGGGTGGGAGCTCCCAGCAGGAACGAGGCCTGCACCCACACGGCCCCTGCGTGACCCCACGGGGACAGAGGCGCCAGGACCCCTCCCCCTGCAGGCCCGGCTGGCCTGAACCGGGACATCCCATCCCTGTCCCGGGCGCACGGGCCTCTCTCTCTGAAGGACTCTCTCCTGTGAGCTCCTCTCCCTCCTGCTCCACACGGATCCCCTCCTCTCAGGCGGCCGGAGTGGGGCAGAGGCTGGGAGGCTGCGCCTGGCCGTGACAGCCAGTGCCACGACCCTGGGGAAGGCGGAGAAAGAATTGGCAGAAAGTTAGCCTGGAAATTAATGTCAATAATAATAATAAAATCATGTTCTAGGGTCGGCGCCAAACCACGCGCTGCTGGAGTTGGTCTGTGAGCCACCCCCCCCCCCCCCCCCCATCACAGGAATCAGGCCTTTCTGTCTTTCTGTTTCCAACCTCCTTGTGGTTGCAGAACGGCTGCCACCGTGGCCATCACACCCACGTTCCAGCTACATTCCATTATTTTTTTTCCCTTTGGAAATTCCTAAGCTGATTCAAAAATTGTTTATTGAAATGAGAAAAGCCGAGAATAGCTAGGCCAGGCCTTAGAAATATAACAAACTTAGGGGCCCCAGACTACCAGGTGTCGAGACGTTACAGAGCCGTGGAGCTGAAACAGGACAGTGTCGGCACAAAGCCCAACAGAACGGGCCCGGGAGTCCGGCGCCTGCCCCGCCACAGGCACACTCCCCGTATTTTCAGTAAAAGAGGGAAGGCATGATCTTTTCAATAGGAGGCGCTGGGCCCATTAACTCTCCATAAGGGACAGAACTGCCTGGCTGCTTTTTTAGGTTTTTAATTTTTACTGAATGAATTGGGGTGACATTGGTTAATACAATTATACAGGCTGCAGGTGTGCAGCTCTGTGACCCATCGCCTGTACGTCTCGAGGCTGGATGCTGGGAAATTCCGTTTGCAGAAGGCACGTGTCTACTTCCAACTTGAAGGGGTTTGGTGACGCACCGGGAGAGGGAGGCCCGTTGGGTACCTAGGATGAGCTCCGACTGGGAGGGGTACAGAGCTTCGCCCCTCCTGTTCCCTCTTCCTCTCCCCACCCCTTCCCCGTCCTCTGAGCCCAGCCTGGAGGCTCCACTGTGAGGAGCCGTGGGGGTGGTACGTGCCCACACGGGAGCCTGTGCACCTGGATGTCCTGGCTGTTTTCCCAGCTGGACTGCCATTCGCCCCGTGTGCCTGGTGCCAGGCACGGTGCCTGCACGGCCAGGGTGCCATAGGACTCGGGGGAGTGTGCGCTGTGCCCACCCCTTGGCCACCGGTTCTGAGCACGCACCCCCCCGTGCAGGCACCTTGGGGAGGGTGGTGCCCACCTGTTCCCCGGGGAAGGCAGAGGGGAGAGGCTTGAAGGAAACAACTCCGGGGTGAGGGCGTGTGGCCTCCAGGACGCGGCCGCGTCGATGGCCCTGCCTTTCCCCTCTTTCCAAAGTGACCAGCGCCGAGGAGAACGGCCGCGCCCAGCAAACAAGACTCACTCGGGTCTCGGCGCCGGAAAGCACTGCTCCTGCCGCGTGGCCGGTCGGGCGTGGGAGGCGGCGCGGGGGTGTGGACGGGAGCGCATTCCTCCGGTGACTGACGGCTGATTCACCAAGGCCGGCGGCCCTTTGTACGGCGTCCCTGGCACGGAGCCTGCAGAGGTGGGCGGGCCCGGGAACGAGGAACTGCGGGCTGTGACCAGCTTTCAGAGCGAGAGGACAGGACGGCAGGACGGCCACCCAGAGGCCCGCGGGGTCACGTGGGGAACCTGAACGGCTGGTGGAGCGGGTTTGCTGGGCACAGAGAGTCCCTCTGCACTGTGACCGCCCCTGGCCGGCGCTGGGCCTGCCCGTCTCTATGACAACGCCCCCCTCCCTCCCCAGGCCTCCCCCGGGTCACCTGCGGGCGGAAAGGCTGGATCAGGAGTGGACAGAAGGTCCTTACTCAGCGTGTGTCCGGCCCACGGAGGCCCCAGAACAGTTGTAGCGAAGTGTGGCTCCTTTCAATCCATGATGAGCAAAAAGAAAAATTAACCTTATCAGATATTACTAAATGCTGGATAAATGTTTCCAAGTGTGGGATATGCTATTGGTATTTTAGGAAGTAATTTCAGGTGGTACATGTATGAATCCCTTTACAGTATTTTTTAAAAATATATTTTTATTGATTTCAGAGAGGAAGGGAGAGGGAGATAGAAACATCAATGATGAGAGAGAATCATGGATCAGCTGCCTCCTGCATATCCCCCAATGGGGACCGAACCTGAAACCCAGGTATGTGTTCTGATCGGGAATCAAACCCTGACCTCCTGGTTCACAGGTCGATGCTCAACCACTGAGCCACACCAGCTGGGCTACCTTTACAGTATTTTAGCAGTTATTTATTTTAACGTTTACTGGAAAGGAAAATACTGCATGAGTTGGGGGTTAGTTTTGTTTAAGAAAGAGACTATACTGTGTCTTTAAGTTAAAAAATGAGTCTATTTAAGGAAAAATATAAGGTAATGATGCCGTATGTGGTTAAAAAATGTGTAAAATTATGGGGAAAATAATAAAGTTTGAGAATTATACATCATGAATGAAACATATTCCCTAACTTGCTTTCATTGTTTTGGAAAATCACATATTCTACTTTAAATTATTTTTTTTTCTACTTTAAATTATACTATTGAATATATTTAAATTCTTCAAAGTAATTAACTTACATTTTTGAAATAGCATACAAAGTGAGTTGTGTGTGATTGCGTGTGTATGCATGCATATGTGTCTGTGCATATGTGTATGTACATGTGTGTGTCTGTATTGTGTGTGCATATGTAAGTGTGTGTCTGTGCATGTGGGTGTGCGTGTTGTGTGTGTATTCTGGTGTATGTTTTCATATGCATGTGTGTATGTGCGTATGTGAGTGTGTATGCATGTGTGCCTGTATGTGAGTGTGTAATCTGTGTATGTGTGTATGTTTGCATATGAGTGTGTGTCCATGTAGCAGAAAGCCATGGAAGGCCCTCCATTCTCCTCCCTGCCCCACACCCCCACCCTCCCCTGCCTGGCTTTTGTGCGTTTGGCCTGGGGTTTCTGCTCCTTGCTGGTGTTGGGGTCACGTTTTAATTTTGTATTTTTTTTGGAGCCTGGTGGGCTGGGAAGCATTGTTTTTGGTTTTAACTGGTCGCAGCCACCGTGGCCAGCGTTCCCGCGAGGCGGCTCACATTCTTGAGCTAATCGTTGCTTTTTCTCTCCACTGGGCATTGTCCATACATCTCTCCAGGGAGGCGGATACTGTGCAAGTTCTCCTGGACTGGACGTGAGTCTTCTTGCTTTTCATTAAATCCTCCTTTTGAATCGAAGACAAGACTATAGTCTAAACGTACAAGCTTGTCTTCACAGAGGAAGCTCACGGGCTGGCCGGGAGGCGTGAGGGTTGAGTTCTCTGCCCCGTGAGCCGCTCCAGGTGCCGCCTGTCACCTGCTGGAGGGCTTGTGGTTCTCGCCGGTCGTTCCTCCTCCTGAGAGCTGGTAGCGGTTTCACTCTTCCTGCCCCCGGTGTGGGGGTACTGACGCGGCTGGGTGAGGCGTGTTTGTGTTGCTGTGCACACGCCCTCGCTCAGCGCCCTGACCTCGCCGTCCCCGGGGCCAGAGCAGACTTGATGCCGACAGCCTGAGCAGCGGGGCTCCAGGTCCTTAGCAACACTCAGCGTCAGAACATGGGGTCGCCCAGACGTCCACCAGCTTTCCGGCCGTGGGTGACTGAGCCCGGCCGTGGGAGCTCCAAGGGGTTCCCTCTGGGGAGGTCAGGGGAAGGTCAGTGCCTGTCCCCGTGCCCGGCCCTGGCCCCTGATTGTCCGGTCCTGGGGGCGGGGGGACCTGGGCCGAGCCAGCCCGGGCGTGGCGGTTTCCTCAGCGACGGACACGGGACAGAAACTCTGACTCAAGGGCTTGGGAGGCAGCAGGAAGGGGTGGCCTCACCCCAGGAACTGGGATGCGGGCGGCGGCCGCGCAGGTGAGTCAGGGCGGGACAGGTCCCCGCGCTGGTTTCCCGGGGCCAGACGCGTGGGCTGGGTCCCCACGCCTCACACACCCCGAGATCCCGGCGCCCAAACCGACCCGCCATGCCCGCAGGCCGGGCAACCCCTCTCTTATGACAAAGCACAGCAGCCATTTAAAAACTCACGAAGGTAACGTCCCGTCAGGAAAACCACCTCTTCATGGCCGCCCCGCCCGTCTGCACAAGTTCCCTCCAGTGAAAACAACACCGGGAAGTGGAAAAGGGGGAAACAGGAGTCCCCGTGCCACCCCCGCCCCTGCCCACACCACAGCCGCGCCGCTGACTTCCTCCTGGGCTGTCTACACGGAACAGAGGGCGAGCGAACCCACCCACGAAAGCGGGGCATGTCCTGCTACATGCACACTCCTCCTCCTGCTGGAGCCCAGGGCCGCCCCTCTGCCCCGCGGCCAGCGCCCTCCGTTCCTCCCTGCGGCCGCACCGACGCCTTAGCCAGCCCGTGGGTGGGCGTGTGGGTCCCTCCAGCTGCCGTTCTTACAGGAGAGACGCGGGACCAGCCTGGGACACAACCCGTCCTGCTCTTGGGTGACTATCCCTTTGGACACAGTCCCGGGGCGGCCGTGTCCTGTCCACGCGCCCAGACACCGGGGGCCGCAGGGGCCCGGGGCGCCCGCAGCGTGGACGGCTTTGCGTGGCCGGTCCGGGCGCGGCTCCTGCTCCCCACGAGGCTGAAGCAGCCACAGCGCCGAGGGAGTGAGAACGTGAACTCACGAGACACGCATTCCACGGGATGAGTGGGAACCGAGGGCAGAGACGTTCCTGCCCTCTCGCGTTCAGCAGTCAGCCCCCCAAGGCGTGGGCCGCAAGAAACTGGGGCCCTGGGCTTCCCGCGGGACCTGCCCCAACGGGTCTGGGGGGCCCAGGAGGCTGGTTTCCGAGGTCCCTCTGTGCCGGCCTGAGAACATGGATGTGGACGCTGCTGCCTCGTCTCACAGGTCCCTCGTGGAGCTGGACTTTGGCTGCCATCTTGCTGGTGTTTCCATTTGCGGCTCTTCCTGCCGCGTTTAGATTTAGTTTCCTGTCTTTATTGAAATCACCCAGTTTTCTGTCTTTATTGAAATCACTGAGTTTTCTGTCTTTATTGAAATCACTGAGTTTCCTGTCTTTATTGAAATCATCGACTTTTCTGTCTTTATTGAAATCACTGAGTTTTCTGTCTTTATTGAAATCATTGAGTTTTCTGTCTTTATTGAAATAATCTAGTTTTCTTCGGTCCCACCCCCCACCCTCCAGGTTAGAAGGCACCCGTCTACCGTCCTAGACCTCGTCTCCGAGTGCCCACACCCACACCCTCCTCTGAAGACCCCGGGGCCGCGGGGGCACAGGCACCACCCCTACCCCTGTCCTCGCCGCCCCTCAGGCTCCTAAGTGTTGGGTCCGCGTCAGACTGTTTCTTCTTTTTAAAAAAAATATATTTTTATTGATTTCAGAGAGGAAGGGAGAGGAAGAGAGGGAAACATCAATAACGAGAGAGAATCATGGACCGGCTGCCTCCTGCACGCCCCACACTGGGGGTCGAGCCTGCAACCCGGGCCTGTGCCCTGCCTGGGAATCGAACCCTGACCTCCTGGTTCAGAGGTCGAGGCTCAACCAGCTGGGCCACACCACTCATGTTTGATGCTGAAACACCTGCCAGAAAAAAGTGGGACAAAGAGAGTCCTTCCTGCCCAGTGAGCCACCGGCTGGGCAGTGAACTCGGTCGCCACTCCTGCCCTCGTCCTCTTCCTGCCCGACCTGGGTCTCGGCCGTCGGCTGTGACTCCCACGGGCACACCCGCCGGCCGCACACTCGCCCTGGTGAGGGCTTAGTCACGGCTCCAGCAGGAGCGGGTGCTGGAGGGCGAGCCGCCCTGGGCCAGGCCGCCCACCGGCTCCGTGGCCGACGGAGGACTGGCTCTCGTCAGCGGCCTCTGTCCCGTCCCCTGAATGGAGTTTCTTTCAGTCTCTGGTGTTTCAGGGACATCCGAGGCCTCAGCGCCTCACCAGCCACCTTCTGGGTTCTGGCTGGGCAGGTCCCGGGGCTCCGCTGCCTCAGAACAGAAAAACAGAAAGGGAACTCCTGCGTGTTCTTAAGAAAATCAGAGAGGAGGGGGGAGGGGGAGAGGGGAGGGAGGGGGAGGAGCAGGGGGGAGGGGGAGGAGGGAGGGGGAAGGGGAGGAGGGAGGGGGAGGAGGGGGAGGGGGAGGAGGGGGAGGGGGAGGGAGGGGGAAGGGGAGGAGGGAGGGGGAGGAGGGGGAGGGGGAGGGAGGGGGAAGGGAGGGGGAGGGAGGGGGAAGGGGAGGAGGGAGGGGGAGGGGGGGGAGGGGAGGAGGGAGGGGGAAGGGGAGGAGGGAGGGGAAGGGGGCAGGGGGGAGGGGGAGGGGAGGGATAGGGAGGAGGAGGGAGGGGGGAGGGAGGAGGAGGGGGCACGGGGGAGGGGGAGAGGGAGGGATGGGGAGGAGCAGGGAGGGGATGGAGGGGGCAGGGGGGAGGGGGAGGGAGGGGGAGGGGGAGGGGAGGGATGGGGAGGAGCAGGGAGGAGGGAGGGGGGAGGGAGGAGGAGGGGGCAGGGGGGAGGGGGAGGAGCAGGGAGGAGGGGGTGTAAGTTCCTTGTCTCGCTCAGGCTTCCCGGGCTGCACGGGGGTTCCCAGGCCGTTTCAGGAGCGGAAACTCCAGTTTCGCACTCGATGGAGTCGTCCTGCCGCTGGTACATGCAGGTGACATGCGGGCGCAGGAACTGGGTCACCTTGTCCTCCCTCTGTCAGCGCCGGCCTCTGCCTCCAGGGCCTGTCTCGGTGGCTGAGGGAACTCTGCAGCTGGCTGACCCTCCTTAGTGGAGGCGGTTTCTCAGGCGCCAGGTGCCTGTTCTATCGAAGAAAAGCTTCTCTTCCCTGGACACGTTTCTATCCATCTTTCCCATGTTTATTGTTCTCCTCTTTCCCTTCCCCCCTCCCCTTCCCCTCTCCACCCCTCCCCTCCCCCTCCCCCTCCCTTTCCCTTTCCCGCCCCCCCATAAGATGAGGCCCTGTCATAGGTCCCGGCTGGATGTCCCCACTTATCACTCATCTGTGAACAGGAGGTTCTGTTGGGCCCGTCCCACCCCCAAGGATGTGACTCTGATTCTCCACACTGGCTCCTAGCAACTGGACTGTGGTTTTTTTTTTTTGTTTTTTTTAAAATATATATATATTATTGATGTCAGAGAGGAAGGGAGAGGGAGAGATAGAAACATCTGTGATGAGAGAGGATTGTGGATCAGCCGCCTCCTGCACGCCCCGCGCTGGGGGTCCAGCCCACAACCCGGGCCTGTGCCCTGAGGGGAATGGAACCGTGACCCCTGGTTCACAGGTCGATGCTCAACCCCTGAGCCACGCCGGCCGGGCACAACTGGACCCTGTGTGATTGTCCCCTGGAATCTCACCTGAGCGCCTGGGCCGACACCACCTGCCCCTGGAGGCGGGGGGCAGAGGCGGCTCACGGAGCGGGTGGGGTGGCACCTGTGACTGGCTGAGTCCCCTCCCACGCAGGCAGCCACACCTCCGTGTCCCCGGCTCCCGCCCCCTTCCCTGGGGAACCAGCTGGGACCTGCCCCCCCGTGTGGTGTCCTCCACGGACCACAGACACCACCACTCGGCACAGAACGACACGGGTGTTTGTTAATCCTTGCCGGAGGGGGCTTTCCCATTGATTTTGAGAGAGTGGAAGGGACGGGGAGAGACACAGAGAGGGAAACATGGATGTGAGAGGGACACATCGATTGGGTGCCTCCTGGACACGCCCCAACCAGGGCCGGGAACTGAGCCTGTAAGCGGACTCGAACCCAGGACCCAATGCTCTATCCACTGAGCCATGCCGGCCGAGCCATCACAGTTACTCATCGGTGCTGATGCGCTGGGGGCCTGGCGCACCTGGCGTCCCCGTCCCTCCCGGGACTGCGGCGTGGGCTGCCGTGTCCCTCCCGCTCCGTGGCCGCTGGTCTAGACGCCGGGACACGGCCGCCCCAGAGCCCTCATCCTCAGGACTCTCGCCCCGCCACATGGTTCAGGCCCCGAGTGTCTGTGCGGACGCTGAGGGCAGGACCACGGTGCTGTGGGCGGGTCAGTGAGGGCGGGGGGGGGGGGGACGGGGCTGCTGTGCACCCCGACAGGAGAGGAGCCCCCACTCCCGCTGAGGGAGGCAGGGGAGGGGAGACGGGGCCTGGCCTGCAGTCACTGCCCCGCAGAAGGTGCGGACACGGCAGGCGCACCCCTGTCTGGTGTCTGCGCTCCCTGGACAGACGGGAGGTGCTGGGCTGCCCACTGAGCGTGACTTCTGGTCGCTCAGCGTCGCCGAGGGCCGCCTGGGGCGAAGTGTCCGTGCGGGTGGCGCGCGGGCCAGGGTGTCGGAGGGGAGGCGTGGAGGCTGAGGGCCACCATCTCCCTGAGGCAGCGTCCTCGCCACGGAAGAGGCAGCCGCCCAGCAGAAGACGGGTGCTGGGTCCCTGGCCGGCGGGGCGGGACTGTCCGGGTCAGAGGTGCAGTCCGTGCCCTCCCGGTCACATGACCACAGCCTGTGTGTTCAGGGGCAGCCGAAGGATGGGTGTTCTTCACCCTGAGGGCGCGGAGGAGCTCTGGCCACGGGATGGGCAGCAGGAGACCCAGGGGGCGGTGCCTGAAGTGGGAAATTCCTGGAGCTCATGACCCCGTGAACCCCAGGCCCTCCCACGCGGGTGCCGGGAAGGGGCGAGCCCTGCATTTTCCGTTCTTTTTGGCATTCTATCCAAAGCATCTTCCACCGGCCGTGTGGCTCAGTGGTTGAGCATTGACCTATGAACCAGGAGGCCACAGTCTGATTCCCCGTCACGGCACAGGCCCAGGTTGTGGGCTCCATCCCCAGTGTGGGGCGTGCAGGAGGCAGCCGATCCCTGATTCTCCCTCATCATGGATGTTTCTCTCTCTCTCTCTCTCTCTCTCTCTCTCTCTCTCTCTCTCCCTCTTCCTTAAAATAAGTATCTTTCTTCCAGTTGACATGGCCCCCAGGCCACCTTTGAATCACGCACCCAGTCTAGTCCTCCGTGGACCCCGCGCCCCCACCCTCCATCTGGGTGGCTGGTATCTGTGTGCGGAAGGTACACCTCCTGGGGGCAGCTGGGCCTCAGGGCTCTGGGGTGCGGGAGGCTGAGCGCGCGCAGGAGGGCTGCCCCAGATAGGAATCCTCCGGGGCCTGGCTTCACACCGGAGGAGCGTGGACGCAGCCCCTCGCGGGGGTGGGGGGAATGGCTGTTTACAAATAATCTGCAGGTTGCGGCTCAGTGGGGGGCGTGCAGGAGGCCACCAATCGGTGATTCTTTCACCATTGATGCTCTGTCTCTCCCTCTCCCTTCCTCTCTGAAATCAATAAACACAAACAAACAAAATTAAAAATAACCCTCAGGGAAAAGGCAGCCGGGCTCCAGTCCTTGGAAAGTGGAGGAGCCGAGCAGAGTGGGGGGGGGGGGAGGGGGGAGAAGGGTTGTAGGGAGCAGAGGGAAGGTTGTCAGGGGTGGGGTTTGGGAGGTGAACACGGAGCTGGGCCAGCTGACTCCCAAACCCGCCCCCACGGAGCCTCAGTGTTCCCCTCTGAGCAATGGGAATGGAACACCGCCTCTTGCTCTGGTCGGACAAACTGATGGATGTCATGTGAAGGCCCGGGCAGGGACGTGGACGTGGCCTCGGACTCCTGGGACCTGTTGTTACTGCGCGTGGGCTCTTTCCTGGAGAAGGGAGTGGAGGAAAAGCCCCCCCGTGGGATAAAGGCGTGGCCGGGCCGTGGCATGTGGCTGCATGGCTTCCCCTGTGCTGGGAGGCCCCTGCAAGGCTCCAGCCGACGCCTCCCTCACAGCTGTCCTCGGGCTTTGCAGGGAGCGTTGCCGCCATGGTCCTGGTGGTCGCAGGGCAGAGGAGGGAGAGGCAGGTGTGGGGAGCGCACACATTTGCAAAGTTCCCTGTAGCTGCGAGGAAGGGGCAGGGCCTCTCCCGGCTCCTCCCCGTTCAGGCTCCTCCCCGTTCAGGCTCCTCCCCGTTCAGGCTCCTCCCAGTTCAGGCCTGGGCTTGGGTGCTGGCCAGGCAGAGTCCAGTTAATTGACTGTCTCTTTAGAGACGGAATGCGGGGGGCCGACGTGGGCGGCCGGAGCCCAGGCGTGGCTGGGCGATCCTGACAGGGGAGCTGTGTGTGTGTGTGAACAGAAATTGATGTTCGTAAACAGGTAACAATTTGGTTTTAAACCTGTAATAGGCAGGCTTTCTGACCTGCATTAAACTCTCTGTAATCTTTTTAAAATTTATTTTTATTGATTTCAGAGAGGAAGGGGGAAGGAGAGAGAGATAGAGACTCCATGATGAGAGAGAATCACTGATCCGCCGTCTCCTGCATGCCCACCACTGGGGATCGAGCTGCCACCAGGCGTGTGCCCCGAACGGGAATGGGACCGGGACCTCCTGGTTCCTAGGTCCACGCTGAGCCCCTGGGCCCGCCGCCGGGCTGTGATCTTTGCTTTAGGGAAAGTCTGCGGAACCCCTCCCGGAGGAGTCACATCTGATGGATGGACACTTCTGAGGCGGCCGGCCCGGGGCGGGCGGAGTGTCGCGCCCGCTGGGACAGGTCTGCTTCTGCAGCTTTGACGCAGTTTACATACAGTGGGGCCTGACTTAGGAGGGTCCCGTGAGTTTTTTGAGACACCAGCTGTCTCTTGGCTGATTTTTTGCGTTGAGTTGACAGAGTAATTTGAATTAACGAGCTCCTTAACCAGCTTGGTCTTGGAATGAATTAAACTCGTCAGTCAAGGCCCCCCTGTACTTGGATGAATCCGCTTCGTCCGCTGAGCCCCATCCCACCGCTGGGACCAGTGACACCTGAAGCAGAGTCATGACACCGATTTCCGACGGAGGAGGCGGCCGGTGCGCGGCCTCGGTTTCCTGTCCGTTGGTCAGACAGGACCTCGCCCAGCCAGACCCCCCTCGGGCACACAGGGTGTTTGTTCTTCCGGGGAAGCGAGGTGGAACCAGAGCCGGCTGTGCCCACAGCATGGAGGCCCAGCAGCCGGGAGGCAGCCCTGGCGTGGGGGGCTCTGTGCTCCCGCCTGGTGAGCAGGCGCCCCTGTCGCTGTGGGGCCAACACACACCTCTAAGCGCTTCCTGGAAAACTCGCCACTTTGGCCAAGGGCTCAGCTCAGCCACTTCCTCCTGTCTGGCCCACTCCAGCCGCCGGGGAGGAGGCCAGGGGACGGGGGGACGATTGTGGACCAGCCTTGTCAGGGCTTCGGGTCAGCAGACAGTCGTCCACTCGCAGCTGGGAATTCATCCTGACGGGTGTGTGCTGACATGTCAGCCTCTGTGTCGCCCTGGCCCCGGGCGCCTGGCTGCGTCCTGGACCTGCAGACGCTCAGGTACCTCCTGCCTCCCGCGGCCCCACCGCCCCGGCGCTCTGGGAGGGCAGGGGGCCCAGCTCTCCTGGAGGTGCGTGCATGCAGCCGGTGCTTAAACAGTGCTGCTGAGCGGATGGGCAAGTCCCCGGGAGGAAGCGAGCTGGAAAGGCCCGGAATTCATAGGTCAAGTGCTTTTTCCATCCCAGCAGCTTAGAGCTGAGCGGGGGCCGAAGGGGGGGTGGGGTGGCGGGGGGGGGGGAGGCCGCCCAAGAAGCAATAAATAGAAACGCACTATCTGGGGGGAGCCGGGCCTCTGAACGGCCAAGAAGGCCACGTCCATGTGAAAATGACGGATGAGGCTTATTGGGCGACAGCGCTGCTCCCACAGGGACGCGCCGGCACGGGCCGGCCTGCGCGCCAGCCAAGGGTCATCGCTGCTCGGCCTCAGCCCAGCAGAACAGGGCGGCGCTGCTCTGTGACCAGATCTGCTGAGGCCAAAGCAACAGCCCCACCCCCGCGGCCTGGGCGGGATGCGCCCTGTTTTCCGAGTAAACGAGCAGGACTCCTCCCGCCCGAGCAGCCCCCGCAGGCGAGCAGGACTCCTCCCGCCCGAGCAGCCCCCGCAGGCGCCTCTGCCTCTGCCTCTGCCTCTGCTGCCCGCCGAGCCCAGCAGCATGGAGCGCAAGCCCTTCCAGCGGTTCTCAGCCTCTGGCCCTTTAATGCAGCTCCTCACGTTGTGACCCAGCCATAACATTATTTTCGCTGCTACTTCATACCTGTCATGAATCGTCATGTAAATATCTGATCTGCAGGATGGTCTTAGGCGACCCCTGTGAAAGGGCCGTTCGATGGCCAAAGGGGTCGCGACTCACATTTTGAGAACCGCCGCCTTAGAGCGAGAGGTGGTGAAGGGTCCTGGGCAGAGGCCTTTGCCCCCATCCTCTGTGTGGGGTCCGCACAGCAGGTCAGGGCACAGGCGCGGTGCCATGGAAACGGGGGACGCCGCACTCCCCGCCCCGCTCCCCCACCAGCCCACGGACCACGGGCACCGAGCGTGGTTTTAGGACAAACCCAGGCAGGAAGCGCTGTTCTTATACCCCGTCTCTCCTCCGGTCCTCACTGGCTGGCCCCGGGGGGTCCCGTTTCCCGTGTGTCGCCCAGGTCTTGCTGTCTCCCACGGGGCCATTGAAAAACTGGCTGAGGCCTTTCTGGCTGCCTCCGCCGCCCCGTCTAGCTGAGGCGGATGCCTGGGGTCCCCCATGTTGGCCCACGTGCACAGCTCTTGGTTCCTCCCCCTCCTCCCCGCATCCTGCTGGCCCCAGGGAACTCGGCAAATGCCATCAGAAGCCGAGGGAACCCGCTGGAGGACATGTTTCGTTGGGGCGATGTGGCCTGGACACGCTGGCCCACATTCTTCACTCAAACGGGATTTTCCTGCTGCCAACAGGCAGGAGGGTTTGGAGTCTGGGAGTCGATGAAGGAGTAATAAGCGGCTACTAGTTCTGGTGGAAGCCCAGAGACCAGCTGGCGTCAGCAGGTGGCTGACAGGCTGCCCTGAAGGCGAGCCAGAGCGTCTGAGCGCTGGACTCAGGTGTGAGTGGGCGTCCTCCCGCGTTGGCGGGGATGCAGGGCGAGGACCTGCTGGCGGAGGAGAGCGCTGTGCGCGTCCGTCCCCCACTGGGCGCGTCCATCTCCCACTGGGCGCGTCCATCCCCCGCTGGGCGCGTCCATCCACCACTGGGCACGTCTATCCCCCGCTGGGCACGTCCATCCACTGCTGGGCGCCTCCGTCCACCGCGCTTTCCTGTGAGCACAGTGAAGCCAGCAGCCGGCCTCCCAGCCCAGGCCCGTTTTGAAAAAGGTTAAACCTTCTCTCTCTGGAAGATTTCCAGAGGAAGACAATGGCTCCTTCACCGGGAAGCTCGAAACTCGGGTAGGATTACTCGGGCTCTGATACTGGGAAACGCATTTTTAGATGACGAGCGTCGGGGGAGGGGGAGGGCCAGCGGGGAGGGCAAGGGGTGGGGCCGTGATGTGCTGGCCGATGTTGGACAACTGTCCTTTGAAAAGATATGTGTGTGCATGTGTGGGGGTGTATGTGTGCACACGCGGGCTTGTATGCGTGGGTGTGCACATGTGCACACATTTGTATGCACGCAGGTGAGTGCCCATGTGTGTGCCCGTGCGTGCGTGTCTGTGTGAAGTGAATTGCTAGGAAGAAAGTGAGGCGCCGGGTCACGAGGCTGGTGAGCAGACACGCTCGTCCTCGGAAAGAAGCTGATCCCTTCAGGATGCTGTGCTGTCTGCCCAGCTCTCAGCCGCCTGCGGGCGCCACCCAACCCGACGTGACCAACGGAACCGCCTCCAGGCGGCTCACTGTCCCAGCAGTCCGACCATCATTAAATCTGCGTGATCTGCCCCTGACTGGTCTTCACTCTCGCCTGGCACAGCTCACGCTGGTGAAAAGGACGCGTCTCGGCCTCAGCACGACTGCATGTGACCTGCTGTCCCTTCACCACCGTGCGGTGGGGGGACTGTGGTGAATCCACCTTCGTTCACCAGGAATGGCAGCCGCTAGTCTGACCAGTGCCCCCACGTTCACAACTGGCCGGTGAGCGGGTGGGTGTAGCTGTGGTGTGTCGGGGGTGGGGGTGGGGGGCCAGCCCGTGGTCCGTCATGAGTTACCTAATCCTCGGGTACATTTAGGACTGCCTCACAAGAAATTAACCCCTCTCTCTCTCTCTCTCTCTCTCTCTCTCTCACACACACACACACACACACACACACACACACACACAGACACCCCAGTGTCTTGAACACAAGCGCAGGTGATCTCGGAACTTTCTGGACTCAGCAATTTGCCAGCTGTGTCGGAAAGTATTGTGTGGGAGAGCATCGTGCAGTGTTCTTTACGGTTGGACGTGAAAAGTGGACAAAGAATGAACCAGCTGCCCACCTGGCCACGGCAGTGACTACGGTGACTGATGGGGGCGTCAGCTGAGCAGCGGGCAGGCGGGTGGATGAGGACGGACTCGGACGATGATGAGACCGAGTGGGGCCGAGCGAGGAGCCCGCCCTCTTCGCTCTTCATGACAGGACGCGGTGACGCTGTTTCAGACGCGCACGTGGCGCCCTGCGAAGACCACTCTCCGAGGCTCTCTTGCAGCCTGGCGGCCGTGTGGAGAGCAAAAATGTGGGGAACAAATACAGGGACCTTCTTTGTTTTGTTTGTTAATCCTCACCCAAGGACAGTTTCCCATTGGTTTTGAGAAAGAGACAGAGAGAGACACAGCAAGTGGCTGCCTCCTTCATGCACCCTGAGCAGGGCCCGGGATTGAACCTGCAACTGAGGTACATGCCCTTGACCAGAATCAAACCCAGGACCCTTCAGTTCACGGGCGGTGCTCTGTCCACTGAGCCAAACCGGATGGGGCAGGGGCCTTCTTAAAAGGGGACACATGGCCTTCTCCCCTCTTCCTTCCTCTGGCTGGAGTGCCTGGGTGCTGGCCCAGCTTGGAGAGAGAAGTCATCCTGCTAGTCTGGCAGCCCTGGCCGTGTGCCTGCGATTGTGTTCAAGACACTGGTGTGTGTCTGTGTGTGTGTGTGTGTGTGTGTGTGTGTGAGAGAGAGAGAGAGAGAGAGAGAGAGAGAGAGAGAGAGAGTGGCGTGGCCAGCGGGCTGAGCTGTGTGTGTCTAGGGATGTGAACTTGCACACACGTGTGTCCAGGTGTGTCACAGGGTTCGTGTTTGCGCATGTATAGATTGCTCTTCACACCAGTTCAGCGTGAACTCGCCTGTCTATTCAGCAAAGAGCAAGGAGACTATGCCTGTGGCTTCCCAAGGGGCTGGAATCAAACGGACGGAAACCTCTCCCTGGGAGTCAGGGGCAAACTGGTCACCTGAGCCCCCCGGGCCCCCCCGCACCCCCCCCATATAGCCAGGATGACACGCTTACAGGGCAAGAGGAGGCAGAAACTAAAATAGCCCGTGGGCTCCACGCATGTTGTACGGCTGTGAGGCAGCCTGCGCCCGGCTGCGTGTGGGCTGTGAGAAGAGAAATACTTCAACCCCGGCCGCATTGTCTGGGCGCCATGGGGTTCCCCGTGGGGCGGAATGGCGAGCGCCATGGGGGCGGGGAGGCTCCGATCCGAATATTCACCCCAACGAGCCCAACAGTCGCCTGGTTCCCAGGCCGGTGGGCCCGCGTCCTGTAAGCCGTGAGAATGCCCTCTTTCACCTGGTGACCAGGAGATGAATGGAAGGGGAGCGGTAAAGCAGGTGTCTTTCTGATCGTCCCCAACGGTCTGGCAAGCGACAGGACACTTCCGGGAACACGTTTCCCACGCGTTTGCTCCTCGTCTCCCGGGACAGGGCTGGACCCAGATGAGCAGAACATTTCCAACCAGTTATTTAAGCCAGAAACCCCCACTGCTCTTGGCTCTGACTCCTACCTGCAGAGTTAATTGGCACTGTACCCATTCATCCTTCCATCCGTCCATCCGTCTGTCCATTCGTCCGTCCACCCGTTCCTCTGTGCATTCATCTATTTCAGTGGCTCTCAACCTTCTGGCCCTTTAAATACAGTTCCTCACGTTGTGACCCAACCATAAAATTATTGTCGTTGCTACTTCATAACGGTAATGTTGCTGCTGTTGTGAATCGTAATGTAAATATCTGATCTGCAGGATGGTCTTAGGCGACCCCTGTGAAAGGGTCGTTCGACCGCCAAAGGGGTCGCGACCCCCAGGTTGAGAACCGCTGCTCTATTTCATCCATCCATCAGTCCACCCGTCCATACGTCCGTCTGTCCATCTATTGCTACTGCCATCTGTCCTTTGTTCCATCCATCCCCCTGACAGGCATTTTCAGGGCCTACTGTGTGCCACTGTGGTTGGCGCTAATGATGCTGACTCACTCGCACAGTGTGCCGCTTGGTGCAGGAGGCGGACAATCACACCATCGCAGCGAGCAGCGGGCATTACTTATACAAGCTATGGGCGTGTTTGGAAGGACAGGATCGTGGGCCGATGCTCTAACCACTGGGCCATGCTGGCTGGGCAAGCAGGTGGTTTTGATAACAAACGAATGCATTTCACAGCAGAAATGGAAAGCCTGGGAGCTCGGTGTTGGGGTGACTTTGGAGGGAAGCAGATCGTTCAGCATTAATGGGCAATTTGGGGGACGTCGGCACCCTCCGGGAGATTAAATTCACAGGGTGCGAGGTCATAGACAGGATGAGGAGTCGGCAGCTCACAGACACCGGCCGTGGAGGAAACAGCGAAGGAGAGGCTCCGTCACAGACCTGCCGGCCCTTCGTTTCTAAACACGCCTCAAGCTTCAAGTCTGCAACTGCCCGGGCGGACCTGTGTCCCCCGGAGCAGTCGCGTCCTCAGCCCTGTGCCTGAAGGGACTCACTGGGAAGTAGGGTCTCTGCAGACACCATCACCTGAAGGTGAGGCACCAGTGGGCCTAGTGCAGCCGGACAGGTGTCCTTACCCAGGAGGCGGTGCCCCGTGGAGACAGGGACGCAGCGGGAAGGCCACCAGGCGACAGCCAGACAGAGGGAGGCAGCTGGTGATGCGGCCGTTGGCGCAAATTCAATGCCAACATGAATCCCAATATGGGTGTGAAGGAGGAAACTTTTAGTGCAAAACAGCGCGACTGTAGTTCATTGCTGCTGTGAGGAACCCTGGGACCAGGCCCCGCTCCCGCCACACAGCTCCCCGCTGCCCCTGGGTGGTCCCTGCTGCCCCTGGGTGGTCCGCACTGCCCCTGGGTGGTCCCCGCGCTGCTCCTGGGTGGTCCCTGCTGCCCCTGGGTGGTCCGTGCTGCCCCTGGGTGGTCCCCACTGCTCCTGGGTGGTCCCCGCTGCCCCTGGGTGGTCCAGGCTGCCCCTGGGTGGTCTAGGCTGCTCCTGGGTGGTCCCTGCTGCCCCTGTGTGGTCCGGGCTGCCCCTGGGTGGTCCAGGCTGCCCCTGGGTGGTCCCCGCTGCTCCTGGGTGGTCCGCACTGCCCCTGGGTGGTCCCCGCTGCCCCTGGGTAGTCCAGGCTGCCCCTGGGTGGTCCGGGCTGCCCCTGGGTAGTCCCCACTACTCCTGGGTGGTCCAGGCTGCTCCTGGGTGGTCCCTGCTGCCCCTGTGTGGTCCGGGCTGCCCCTGGGTGGTCCAGGCTGCTCCTGGGTGGTCCGGGCTGCCCCTGGGTGGTCCCCGCTGCCCCTGGGTGGTCCGGGCTGCCCCTGGGTGGTCCCCGCTGCTCCTGGGTGGTCCCCGCTTCTCCTGGGTGGTCCCCGCTGCCCCTGGGTGGTCCAGGCTGCTCCTGGGTGGTCCCCGCTGCTCCTGGGTGGCCCGCGCTTCTCCTGGGTGGTTCGGGCTGCCCCTGGGTGGTCCAGGCTGCTCCTGGGTGGTCCAGGCTGCTTAGAGCCACCTTCCTGCTTCAGCTCAGCCAGGGACACAACCTCCAGCCCCAGAGGGAAGGGAACGGCACTGGCAGAGCCAGAGAGGAGCTGGGTTCCATGGACAGAGGTCCCTGCCCCTGGTCCCTGATTGGTCTGTCGTTATGCAAAGGAGGACTCCAAATCTGCACAGTTTGATTGGCCCAAAAGGTGCTGTCCTGATTGGCCAGAATAGAGCCACTCTGATTGGTCAGAGCTGTGCAGCCCTGATTGTCTGGGGAAAGCCTCAGTCCTATTGGTTGAAATGGGATCCCAGGAATTCCTTCTTAAGGGCTGGCCTGGCTCAGGTGGCATCAGAGGCCGCCGTGCAAAAATGGCTTAGGCTTCTTTTTTCTTTTAGTTTGAGCCCCGTTGGCCACCGGGAGCCCTTCTCCGTAGGTGTCTTCTTTCTTCAGGTGCTGCCATCAGAAGTCAGAGAAAGGCTTAGAGCCATCCTCCCAAGGCCCCTCACAGGGAGGGCGGCCCTGCGGACACCCCCTTCAGACCCCGCCCCCAGAACTGCGAGGGGGCCGCTTCCCGCTGGCTCAGCCACTGGGTTTGTGGTGCTGTGCTGTGGTCGCCCAGGACACCATCGGGACCCTGACAGCAGGCTAAGCCCTGACTGAGGTCCCTGAGAGGGCGGGTGGCGGTGCCAGCGGCACCCAGGGCTAGACGGCTTCTCTCTCAGCTTCGGGAACCGCTCAGGGGGACAAAGCGGAGCCGAACGTGGTCCGTGTGTCCATTCAGGAGACGTAAAGCCCGTGTGCTGGAGACTCTCGCCGACGCCCGGGGCTTGAAACCCCAGGGCTCCGAACCACAAGGCTGCTCTCAGGGGCCTGCCATGAGGTGACGGCCCTCCGGCCACACGGTCCTGGGCCATCAGGACACTTCCAGGAGCTTCTGTGGCCCTGCCTCACCCGAGAGGTCCCTGGGCTCCCTCCGCCCGCTCCCACGGTCCGGCCACTTCACGGTCTCAGAGAATTTCGGAAGGACAATGTGTGGCTGGGTTACTCCTCCCACCGTCTCGGTCACCTTCCCCGGGTCGGAACGAGGCCATCCTGGCCGTGGCTGAAAAGCAGGGCTCCGTGGTGTCTGAAAAGCGCCGGCCGTCCCCGTCCCTCTCGTCAGCATCCCTCCTTTCAAGCCTGTTGACCGGCCTGGGCGCGGCGGGGAGTCAGGGCGTTCTCACACCCGGGCCCTGACCTCCGCGGCCACCGCCCCGGCAGGTCCCACCCATTAACGCAAACCCGCGGGCGCCCGTGCCAGCTGGCCTGTCCCCGACCTGCAGGGCTGGGCCTGGGATAATGGGCCGACGCACTCGGCGGCCGGGGCAGGTGCGGCGCGGTCCCCAGGGGACGCTGATGTCGGCCCGGCTCAGCCCCGGCCTGGACGAAGGCGCCCCTGGAGCGTGGAACCCGATCCCTTTGTCCGAGGTCCAGGGACTGTCCGCTGCGGACGCTGGTGCGACGGCCAGGCCCCGCCCGCCGCTCAGGCCGAGTTTCTCTTGGCCTTTACCCACCCCCGCCTGTAACCGAATACCGGCAACACAGAAAGTCCGCCTTTCTGCCTGTTTTCACCTAAAGCGCTCAGGGAAGCTCTCCGAGAAGAGTTCGTTTTCAGGCAGCACTCCACCCCACGCGCTGCCTCCAGACCTGACCTCGCCCCTCACCCTGCTGAGGTTGGGACACAGACAGCACCTACTGTGCGCCAGCAACACTCCTCCTGCGTCTGCTCATCTGTGCGCACGAGAGGGCAACAGGGCCTTTACTTATTTTTATTATTTTCTTAATTCAATTTTTAAATTTTAGTTTTCCTCACCTGGGCATATTTTCCCCTTGATTTTTAGAGAGAGTGGAAGGGAGAGAGAGAAACACCCAAGTGAGAGAGACACATCAGTTGGTTGCCTCGGAATTGAGCCTGCAACTGAAGTATGTGGCCTTGACCGGAGTCGAACCCGGAGCCTTCAGTTCCAGGGCCGACATCCTGTCCACTGAGCCACATCGGCCAGGGCTGCGAGGCCTTTATGTCCATCACGTGACAGCCGAGAGGGCAGGTGCAGGGACGTGACCTGAAGCGGGCAGGTCATAGAGCCGCCTACCTGGGAGAGAGGAGACACACAGCCCGCCCCCTGCAGACCCTGTGGCCGGAAGGGCCCTCTGAGGACGGAGAGTGAGGAGACAGCCCGCACCCGGCGGGGGAGGCGGCATCACCTTCCCACTCGCCCTGGGGACGCCCTCAGGGGCCCGGCACCACCGCCAGGGCCTTAGCAAGGGGCGACTCCGGTCCTTCTGTTACGCTCACTGCGTGTGTCAGCTGTGAATAGTTCTGATTTGCTGTGATAGTTATAAAGGTTACACTTTCTTTCTACATAGTTTTTCTCACTTGTACTTGGGGCCCTGAAGTCCTGGACGGGCTGGGAGGTGGGACCCCGGGTCCCAGCAGCCCTCGGGGGGCAGATCCATGTGAGGAGGGCGGGGTCGTGGCCACCACTCGACCCGTGAGGAGTTCTGAGAGCCAAAGGCATTTTTCAGCGGCTGCTCCCTCCGGGTCTGGAATTCCGGGGAGCGGCCGGGATGCGGAGCAGGAATTTTGAGGAGTGCCGCTGCGTTTCCGCCCGCCTGTGTGCTGGCGGCAGGAGGAGGGGTGGGAGGCGGGGAGACAGACAGGAGTCAAGAACTTCAGTGTTTTTCAAACTTTTTCCCACCAGCTAGACTTTGTTACTTGAATGTTACTTTAAACAAAGATTGAGAGAGAGACAGACAGAGACAGAGAGAATGAATGAGCTCAGATCCCATCCTTGAGGGCCCCCCTCATGACCTAAGCAGCCCCCCAATACCTCCTGTTGGGGTTGGGGTAGGGGCTGGGGTAGGGGTTGGGGTCGGGGTCGGGTCTGGGGCTGGGGTAGGGGTAGGGGCTGGGGTTGGGATCTGGGTAGGGGTAGGGGTAGGGGCAGGGACTGGGGTAGGGGTTGGGGTTAGGATAGCGGTTGGGGTTGGGGTTGGGGTTGGGATCGGGGTAGAGGTTGGGGTTGGGGTAGGGGCAGGGGCTGGGGAAGAGCTGCAGGAGGAAAGCGAGTTGAGCCAGGTGACCCACGGCCGGTCCCTCTGCAGGTTGCGTGGCCTCAGCCCAGGGTCTTGGGTTTCCAGCGCCCACAGCGGGGAGACGGGCATGGAAGTCACAGGCTCTCAGGCGGAGGGCAGGGGCCTCGGCCGCTCCTCTCTGTGACCCTCAGCGCCGTCTGCCCAGCCCGAGGTGACACTCAGGACCCTCCCGTCAGCCTGTCCACTTGGGCGACTTCCTCCTGTGAGAACCCGCCTCCCCGAGCAGGTCCACGGGACGGACAGGCTGGTTTCCTGTGGGTGAGACCATCCTCGGTCCCTGGCATGTGCTGGACTTTGAAATACGTGAAGACGTCACCGATAAACACACGCCACGGACACTGCGGACAGTGTCGCCTTGAAATCGTGTTTCCGGTCAAGAGCACGTGCCCGGTTGCAGGTCGATCCCCAGACCCACCGGGGGAGTGAGGTGTCAGCAGCGAGCCACCCCCGTCCTGACGGTCACCTGGGGATCATGGTCGCTCAGCAGCACATGAGAGGGAGCGGCATCACCTCCGGGCGTGGGCGCGAGACGCCATCTCAGGTGCCGGGAGACAGGGCCGCGCCACCATCTTCAGTCTCCTGTCTGTGACTGACCGTCGGAGGGATGTTGGAGAGCCCTGAGGCCACAGACAGGCACCTGGCAGACAGACAGCGACGCCGAGAAGCACCTGCCTTAGATGTGAGAGCCGTGGGCGTGGGCGTGGGCATGGGCTCCCACGGATCCTGCATCCTGACTTTCCCTCGCGCTCGGGCACTGGGTCCTGACTCACTGCCTCGGTTTTATCCAAGGTGGTTGGTGGGGGGACCGTAAGCAGGCTGAGCGGGTGAGGTGTGGAGGGGTGGGGGAACGGGGCCAGGAGCCACGGGGCACGGAGCCCCTGAGGGAGAGCTGTGGCCTGTCATTGTCCTGGGAGCTGGCAGGGAACATAGTGACTTGGCAGAGATGGCTTATCACAAAGGCCTTCCCATCTGTCATCTCAGTCAAACCACCGGGTAGCTGTTGTCTCCGCCTCACGGATGAGAAAATTGAGCGTCGGGGGTAGGTTGCCTTTCCCAGATCATGCGCCTGGGCCAGTGCTGCAGGGGAGTCGATGTCGGGGACTGTGTTCGTCAGGGTTCTGCAGAGCTGGGCCACGGCTGTGTGTGCATGGGTGTGCAAGTGTGTGCATGCGTGTGTATGTGGATGCATGTGTGCATTTGTTCTTTTTAAAAATATATATTTTATTGATTTTTACGAAGAGGAAGAGAGAGGGATAGAGAGTTAGAAACATCGATGAGAGAGAAACAGCGATCAGCTGCCTCCTGCACACCCCCCACTGGGGATGTGCCTGCCACCAAGGTACATGCCCTTGACCGGAATCGAACCCGGGACCCTTCAGTCCGCAGGCCGACGCTCTATCCACTGAGCCACACCGGTCAGGGCTATTTGTTCATTTTAAGGAGTCAGCTCGGCACCTCGACGTGCACCTGCACTGGGTTGTCGCGGCCCTGCCAGCTTGGGGTGCGCTTTGTGTTTGCGTTTCCGTCCTGGCTCCTCCACTTCGCCTTTCATCCAGGCGCGATTATTCGTAACCCAAAGCCTGCCCGGCCGCGGCCAGAAGGCTGGCCTGGCTCCCGACCGTGCTCAGCCTGGGATTCGCGGTGGCCGGGCACTGGCCTTTCAGAAATGAATGGCATGGCCTTCTGTTTCCCTCCCGTTGTCACAGCTGGTTTCTGTGGCCTGGACTCCGTCACCAGCTGGAGGGTCTGTGGGGCACGGGCTGTGTCCTCCTGTAGCCGGGAGACCCCCCTTCTGACCCACAGATCAGGAGGTTAATGGGGACTTCAGTGTTTACATTCTGATATCCGTGCGGAATGCCTTCTAAACCTTTATCTCTCTGAGCTGGGCGGCGCTTAATCACTTTTCCAAAGGTAAAGCCTGGTGTGTCCTGGATGAATTACAGGCAAGATAAGCCCACGACGCAGGAAACAAGGATGATTTATGCGGCCGGGACTGTGGAGTCAACCCGGGCAGGCGCGTCCGGAATTCAGCCTGGTCACAACGGATGGATGGCTTCCATGTCAGGATTTATCATTCGTTTCACACCGATTTCAGTTTCACCTCTGTGTGTGCCATTTACGAAACCAGAAGAATGGGGTTTTAGAAATAAATTGTTTAGATGCAAATGGATCTTTTTCCAAAATGAAACAATTGGTAGGAAACACCAGTGCCGACACACACTGCTGCGCTCTGGGGGAGCGCTCTGGGGCCGCGCTTCTTGCTTTGCCTGCTCTGGCCCCGAGCGGCCCTGGAGGCTGCAGCGCAGGCCCTGGAGCCGGCCCAGCCCTATCTCGAGTCCAGGCACTGGGTCCTGGCTTAGCAGGTGCTGCCTGGGTCTTGGTGAGCTAATCTACGAAACAGGGCAGGACAGAGCGGGAGGGTCTTCCTGAGCCCAGGCATCCCATGGCCTGTAAACACCGAGCACAGTGCCCACACCAGGAGGTGCCCATGCCATAGGGTGCTGATGGTGCTGGTGGTGCTGGTGCTGGTGGTGGTGGTGGTGGTGGTGATAGTGGTGGTGGTGGTGGTGATAGTGGTGATGGTGGTGATGGGAATGGTGATGATGAAGATGGTGGTGGTAATGGCTATGGCATAATGATGGTGATGATGGTGGTGATGGAGGTGGTGGTGGTCATGGCTATGGCATAATGATGGTGATGATTATGGTGGTGATGATGGTGGTGATGGTGGTAATGATGGTGTTGGTGATGGTGGTGATGATGGAAGTGATGGTGGTGATGATGGAGGAGGTGGTGGTCATGGCTATGGCATAATAATGGTGATGATGGTGGTGGTGATGGTGGTGGTGATGGTGGTAATGATGGTGTTGGTGATGGTGGTGATGATGGAAGTGATGGTGGTGGTGATGGAGGAGGTGGTGGTCATGGCTATGGCATAATGATGGTGATGATTATGGTGGTGGTGGTGGTGGTGATGGTGGTGATGATGGAAGTGATGGTGGTGATGATGGAGGAGGTGGTGGTCATGGCTATGGCATAATAATGGTGATGATGGTGGTGGTGATGGTGGTGGTGATGGTGGTAATGATGGTGTTGGTGATGGTGGTGATGATGGAAGTGATGGTGGTGGTGATGGTGATGATGGCGGTGGCGATGGTGGTGATGATGGAAGTGATGATGGTGATGATGGAGGAGGTGGTGGTCATGGCTATGGCATAATGATGGTGATGATTATGGTGGTGATGGTGATGATACAATTGGCTTCTGTATAAGACTGTGAATTAGGTCTCCATCGCTCCCCAGGAAGCACCGCCTCCTGCTGGATCCAGAGCCCCGGCTGGTGCAGCAACCTCCCTGCTCTGACTGAGGTTTATGTTCAAAGCTCAGCTCCCAGAATTCCCAGAAAGCCTTTCCTCTCTCAACAGAGCCCTGATCTTGAAAATCAACGTGCTCCGGCCTCAGACTCTTGCACAGAACACACGTCTGCTCGTCGGAAAACGACTTTCCTTCCCTGGGGCAGAGCCTCCGTCCGACACACCAGCAGTAGTGATCGGGGGAGGCGTCCGTTATGAAGACGGTCCCTCCGGCTCGCAGAGCAACCATTCTCAGCGCTCCCCCTTCCTATGTCCTGCGTCACCTCCCTTCCCCTGCACTCTCCAGCCTCCTTGTTGCCCCGACACCTGCCTTTCCTACAGGTAAATGCCCTCCTCTCCTGTCCAGCCCTCCCACCGTCTCCCCACGTGGGGGACCTGACAGCCGACCAGTTAGACCCGGGTGCTGACCTGCTCTGCCGGGGGACTGACCGGCCAGCGTGCTCTGGCCGAATGGCTGGAGCAGGGGGCCTCAGGGCGGTGCATTAGCCCCTAGTGGGGGGGGGGGAGTCAGGGGTGTGGGGCGGGCAATGGGCATGGGGAGGCTCCTCCCTGTGGCTCAGGGCAGTCCTTTGTCTCCAGAGCTGCTAGGGCCGCATGGACGCCTCTGCCAGACCCAGTCCCCTGGGCCCAGGGCGGCCAGGGCAGGGCGTCCTCAGCCACGGCCACGGTCATGGGCGCGGAGCAGGAATGTGCGCCCGTGCCAAGCCATCCAGCTGGAGAGGTTGTGTAAACAGCACCCGAAACCCAAGCCACATGGAGCCAGGAAGGAGGGGGATCAGAAGGAGAGGCCGCGGCCGGGAGCGACCGGGCCCTCCTGACCGGGTCCCCGAGCACGGCCGTCACGTGAGCCTGCGGGCACTGAGGACACGACTTCTGTCCCTGCCCTCGTCCGGCCTCTGCACTGAGTGACGGCCCACAGGCTCAGGCTGACGGGGTGACCCCCCGCCGGGCAGCAAGGCGGGTCATCTCTGCGGGCCCCAGGGAGCCCCGGAGACCAGTGCTGCCCACGGCGGAGGGTGGGCGGCGTCAATCTGCTCTCCTCTGCTGTGGCCCCGATTCTATCCACCACACGTCCCAGACCTGAGCCCCGGGCGGAGGCGTGTGCTCCCGTGACCAGCCTGGCGGTCAGTGAAGGGACCGTGGGGTTGTGACCACAGACCCTGTGTGTCCTGGGCTGTGAGGCCTGAAGGCCGCCCCGCGCTCTCCGCTCGGGCGAGGCCACGCGGGTGCCTGGGGACGCGGCTCCGGGTGCCTGGGAGGCTCCTTCCGCCGGGTCCAGACGGGGCGGGAGGGGGACCTGGATCTCAGCGGCCGAGTCCCGGGTCAGAGCACAGGAAGCGGCGGCCCTTGTGTACGTCCAAGAGGTTCGGGTTAAGGAAGCGCCTTGTTCACCCTTCACTGGAGGGACCCAGGCGGGCGCTCACCGCCCAGCCTCCCAGCCTCGGCCCGCGGGGCGACAGGATGTCCCCAGGAACCCGACCGCCCGTCCAGGGTCCCCAGCGAGGCACAGAGAGCTCCCAGCAGGCCCTCTGGGCTCAGCTCCCGGCCTGTGGGCGGCTCCCTGTGGGTGGGAACTTCCCCCAGGAGGGGCCTAGGGTGACGCCTGCTGCCTCCACCTGTGGGACCGGTCTCCGAGGCCCGGGGCCCAGGAGCTGCCGGTCCAGACGCCTGACCCTGCTGACCGCCAAGGAGGGGGCTGGCCCTCTTCCTCCCTCGTCCAGTGGCCTCAGGGATCACTGGAGACACATGTTCGGCTCGTATTAGAGCCAAGATTGGGATTTGCTCTTGATTTAAAAAAAGAGAGTTTGACATGATCTGAATCTTCCCCAATAGCACAGCGCTGCCTGGGGACTGAACCCTGTAGCAGCCGGGAGGGTGGGGCCAGCCGAGGACTTGGCTGGCGGGCGGACCTCCCACATCGGCCGGGAAGCTGTGACCCACGTCAGCCTCTGCCCGCAGCCCCGCGGCCCTGCATCTGCTGCAGACAGACAAGCCGGCAGGTCTGAGAGCTGTGGGCAGGGCCACTCAGGCCGAGGGGGCAGGGCTGTGACGGAGCGACCTCCATGGACCCCCACTCGGCTCTCTTCCACCCCCTGCCTCCTCCGCCCGGAGACCTGGGCCTCCCATCGGCTCTGCGGGAAGCTGGGCTCCAGGGAGCACGTGGGTGGGCGCAGGAGCAGCCGGTGTCTCCCTCCTCTACCCGCCCCACCCCCAGCACCGGGGCCCAGCTTCCTCTGTGAGCGCCCTGCCCAGCGGGAGCTGCTGCCCAGGCTGTGGTCTGCCCTGAGCATGCAGGGCCTGTTCCCCAAGTTCTCCAAGGCACCCCAGCATTTGAGCAACCCCCTCCTCCAGCCTGCCCCTCCCACACTACAAAAACCAGGCTGCGCCAGTTCCATCCGTCCAAACAAGGGGAGCAGGTCTGGTTGGGGGGCACTCATGCTGGGAGCGCCGGGCCTACTCAGCATGTCAGCCAGCCCACGCCCACGCCCACGCCCCCAGCCAGGCCACGCCCCTGGCCAGGCCACACCCCGGCCAGGCAGGCAGGTCAGTCCCTGGTCAGCCGGTGACTGGAGCTGATTTGCAGAGACGGGATTAGGGGCTCACATGGAGCACTTGTCCCTTCCCAGATTAATCTGTCTACGTCCTCCAGCCTGAACGGAGAACATGTGGTAAATGCATGATCTGGGGACAAATGACGGAGTGGGGGTCAGGGCTCTGGTTCATGGAAGATGTTAGGAGGCCGCCTCGGCCATCAGAGCTGCCCTGCCGCCATGGCCAAGGACCCAGTCTCAGGAGCTGGGGTGTTGTGAAAAGTGTGTGTATACATGCGTGTGTATGTGTGTGCATGTGTGCATAACTGTATGCACACGCATGTGTGTATATGTGTACGTGTGTGCATCTGTGTACAGGTATATACATGTGTGTGTATACGCACGTGTGTATAAGTATGTGCACGTGTTTATATGTATGCATCTATGTATATGTGTGTCAATGCGTGTACATGTGTGTACATATGTGTTGTTTTCTGTTAAAAACGCAGAAGCAGCCACTTTTCAGAAAAGCAAACGCCAGCATCTGGGGCGCAGCCTGCGGGCGTCTGCGGCCACTCACTGCCAGTCGGAGGTCGGAGGTCGGGGCGGGAGCGGAGCCTCTGTCCCTGCCGCCCAGACGCCCGGCGCAGCTGCCCTGAGGGGCTGGAGGGACAGCGCATCAGCGTCCCCTCGTGTCTCCCCGCCGGCCCCTTCCTGGAGGAAGTGCCCAGGAGGAGGCTCTGACCGTGAATGAAACCTTCAGACGCTCCTGCTTGGCTGCAGGGGAGGCTGTGCCCCTCCGGGGTGCTGGGCAGTTTCCACGGTAACGGAGGTGGCGGACGTGTGCGCAAGGCCCCGGGACATGGCCTCCTCCAACGCCGGCGTCCTGAGCTCTCGGTGGAAAACACGGGGTTTTCATTTAAAAAGGAGGAAGACACAACAGCAGAACTGTGTCCTTCTCTCATGACAAGGGAACTCTCCCACTGGGCGAGGCGTCAGCCTCCAGCGGTCGGAGTCTTATTTCCCGTCACACTGCCCCCCCCCCCCCCAGGCAGCTTCTCCCGCCCTCTGGGGTCTGGTCACTGCATGGGCACTGCCAGGAAGGGGCACCTGGGAACGAAACCTCGGCTTGTCCTCGCCCAGGTCCACCCGACGGCTCAGCCACACACCTTGACGTGACCTAATCCGAGAAAGGCCACCGAAACCCGCGTCCTCCCGCCCCGCCCGCCCGCCCTGCCAGAGGCAGCCTGCTCACCAGGTGCTCAGAGGGACGAGGAGGAGGAGGAGGAGGAGGAGGAGGAGGAGGAGGAGGAGGAGGAGGAGGAAGAGAGAACAGGCGAGGCCAGATTCTTTAGAAAGAAGACGGACTGTGACTTTCGACAACCCATGCCCTGCCTGCAGAGGGGAGGGCTGGAGCCCCGGGGGGGGGGGGTGCTGGTCCCCGGCCCAGCCTGACCAGTTTGCGTGGGGGTAGACTGGGGAGCAGCAGGCGCTTGCTGGTGGGAATCCCTGCCCAGAGCCTGCAGTTTGGATTTTTCTGAGGCCGATTTCAGGTCCTCTGCCAGGACCCCACAACCTGCCGCGTCCTTCCGAGAGCCACTGGGATGACTTGTTCAGGAAGGAGGAACGGCTGCGCCTGTGCTGAGCGTGCACGTCTGTGCTTTCCCGGGGCCCCAGGAGGGATGGCGTGGGCCGGCGTTCCGGGGCCACGGTCAGGACAGGCCAGGAGGAGGGGTGATGCCCGGCCGGTGTCCGGGGCCACGGTCAGGATGGGGCCTGCACTGCCCGCGGCCGCTCTGTTGGGTGCGGGACACAGAGCAGAACAACAGGCTCCGAGTCCCCACGGCCCCTGCGCCTGGTTCACAGTCGAGACGAGTGGCCACAGGACAGAGTGGCGACCTCGGGGCCCTGCGGTCAGACACACTCGCTCCACTCGCTCAGCAGGACGGGGCAGACATGTTGTTAACAGCGTGGAGAGCGGCGACCGTGTTTGGACGGTTATGGTCCGCACCTGTGGGGCCACGTGGCTGAGTGATGTGGGCTGCGGGAGGGGCAGCACGTAAACAAAGCTGGACCAGGTGCATGTGACTGAGTGGATTGGAAACCAGGAGGACGTTGTGACCACGCCCTTCCCTTCCCTCGTGGGATCTGCTGTGAAATAAAGACTCGGCTCGCAGGCCGTGGCGCTGTCTCTCCACGTGATTCCCACCAGCAAGCGCCTGCTGCTCCCCAGTCTACCCCCCACGCAAACTGGTCAGGCTGGGCTGGGGCCCAGGACCTCCCCCCGCCCCCTGGGGCTCCAGCCCTCACCTCTGCAGGCAGGTCATGTGGCTCAGTGGTTGAGCATCAACCTATGAACCAGAAGGTCGCCCTCCAGGAGGAAGTCCGGGGGCACCAGCCTCGCATCGACGGCATCTTCGCCGGAGCACCGCCACCGACAGCAGCAGCCCGGGCGCCGAGACCGTCCCACAGGGGCTCGCCGACCTGCGGCAGCTGTGGGGCCTCCTCATCAGAGAGGGCAGCGTCCCACCCAGACCCACCTTTCTTCTCTTGTCTGTCTTTTCTCATCCTCCACCGCCCCCTCTCAGGCTCACCAACCCTGGCTGTGCGGGCGCGGCACAATATAGTACATCTGAAAGACTTCGTTAAAGGCCTGTGCTGCGAAAACCCGCCGTGCTCACCCCGAAGGCACTGTTAGTTCTACGTCAATGGAGACCGAGGTGCACACGAGGTCACCTGCAGCCCCAGGCCTTCGCCACCTTGTTCTCCTCACAGACCTTCCTTACGAGATGGTCACCCGCTGGGGGCTGCTGGGTGGCTGCAGCCCCACCACATGCCGCGACCACGGCTCCTCACGCCCCAGGTGAGCCCAGTGAGCCCAGGTGCAGCTGCCTGTGGCTGCCGGCCGGGCCCTGCGCTGAGCCCCTCCCGCGTTTTTGTCCTATTTCATACGTAGGGAAGCGGAAGTGAATGCCTGGGTGAAGCAGGAGCCATCCCTTCAGAATCATCCCCGACCTGCTCACAGGATGAAAGCGCTGCTGCCTCCAGCGCTCCATCGGCACGCAGTGCGCAGCTGCGGGGGGTGGGTGTCTGTGGGGCCGCTGCACGTCTGGGGCCTGTGTTTGCAGGATCTAGAGCTCGCCCTTGGTCTCCGATGGTTGTGACGAGTCACCGCCATTTGCATCTTTGCTGCATGTTCTATTATTACCGATGCTTTTAGACTGTAAAAGCAGAGATGGGAGAGCCCACCCAGTTACCGTCCCACTCCGGGGTGGAGCTCCTCACAGACCAGGGTCGCAGGAGAGGTCAGGCCTCCGCGCCGCGTGTCCTGGTGACCCTCCCGGCGGTGGGCCAGCCCTGTCCTGTCCTGCTTCCTCCCTGCTCGGCCCCCGGCAGCCGTCTGTGCTGCGTGAGGAGTTCCAGGACCGGCGCCATGGGAGGCTGCTTTTCAGGCCTCAGTGGCCGACTTATAATAGAACGAAGCCGTTCTCTGCCTGGCACCCCCATGCCCCGGTGGTGAGGGAGCCGGTCTCCGGCCCCTGCTGCTGGCCCACGCACTGGTCTGGTGGAGAGACACGAGTGTGGGGGGATCGGGGGTGGGGTATTTTGTACTAGTTTTGGGTGTGCAGCTCAGTGGTTAGACAATCATAATTGACAGTTGTCCCCGGTATTCCCAGTGCCCCTCTGGCCCCACACGTAACTATTGCAATGTCATTGACTGTAGTCCCTGTGCTGTACCTTACACCCCCGACGGTTCCGTGACTGCCAATCTGTCCTTTTCAGTCCCTTCACCTTTACCACCCGGTCCTCCCCCCCTCCCCTCCGGCCACCACCGGTCTGTTCTCTGCATCTATGAGTCTGTTCCTGTTTCGTTTAGTCCCTTATTTTGCTCTTTAGCTGCCGCATAGCGGTGAGCTCACAGGGGACTGTCTTCCTCTGCCTGACTCGCTTCACCGTCACACCCTCCGGCCTCCACACTGTGCAGAGGTGGGATCCCGTCCCCGTCGGTGAGTAGACCCCACGGCGTGCACGCCCCTCGGCTCCCCCACCCGCAGCTCGGCTACTGTGATGAGGCTGCAGCGAGGCAGCCCGCGTGTCTCTTCTCGGGCTCGAGCTGGTGTCTCTCTAATAAACGCCCGAGCGGGATTGTGGGGTCAGAGGCCGCTCCGCGTCAGCCCGGAGGCCCCTCCGCTGTTTGCAGAGCACGGTGTGGGCCCTGCAGCGGGCGAGGCATTTCCCAGGCGCTCACGCATTTCATCCCTGGAACAATCTTGCAAAGCAGGGCGTACGTTTGTGTTTCCATTAATGAATTATTCACTGGGTAATGCGATTAAAAGCGAGCCTGCCGAACCCCCGCGCCAGCCCCAGTGGCTTCTGGGAAGGCAGCCACCAATAACGTTTTATTGCTTTTCCTTGCAGAGATGTTTTATGTATCCGAATATCAATGATAGAGGACCGTGCAGGCCCCTCTGCAGCCTTTTTTTTTTTTTTTCCCTTTGCTCTTAACGTGCCCTTCGTTTCCACAGAACAGAGCGCTGGCACTGGGCCATCCGTGTCCGACGAGACCTCGTTCATTTTCTTTGTTTTTCCTTTTTGTAATCCTCACCTGAGGAGATCCACTGATTTTTCAGAGAGAATGGAAAAGATGGAGGGAGAAAGTCAGGAAGAGAGAGAGAGAGAGAGAGAGAGAGAGAGAGAGAGAGAGAGAGAGAGAGAGAGAAAGAAAGAACACTGATGTGGGAGAGACAGCCGACCGGTTGCCTCCCGCATGCACCCCCCCGTAAAGACATCTGGGGATGGTTTTATTTGAGGCGATTCGCTGTCTTGTTTGGGGCTGCATGTAACCTCTGTGAGCTTTGATTTTCCAATAAATGAAAAAATGGAGGCACAAACATCCCTCCTCTAATCAACTCCCGATTCCATCGTGCGGAGGAACAGAAACAGAACACGGGGTTGCTCTCGGAGCTCCGGAAATTGCATTTCCTAATCACAGGTGTTTGTCACAGGGATTCCTGCAGAGGCCGCGTCCCTGGAGGTGGCTGGCGGCTGAAACTGCAGTTGCAGCACAGAGACCATTTCTCAAGGTCCTGTTCCCAGAGCCTCAGAGGAGGGACTCTGCCCCGGCCTTTCACCTGCGGACGGGGGTGCAGGCCCGGCCTTGCACCTGCGGACCAGTGGAGAGAAGGGAGAAGTTCCTGCCTGCACGGCCCAGTGGGCACGACCTGCAGTCCCAGAGGAGCTGTCTCTGCAGCCGGGGGCGCGGGGTCTGATGTTTGCTCGTGTGGGGACGGGACACTGCGCTGGGCAAGGACACCATGAGGGCCTCGCCTCGGAACAGCCCCGGGCTCCATGGGGAAATGGACTTTGTTCTACAGCATGGCCCACACCCGGGACACTCCCTGAAGGGACCTGCAGGAACGCCGCTCCGAGGTCAGCGCCCGCCTGGAGCCACGGCCCCTCTGCACCAGCTCACAGGGGCTTGCTCTTCTGAGAGGAGGGTCCATGCGGCCGTGGCCTCGCTGCTGCTCCCGTTTCTCCCCTCAGTGGTGGCGGGTCCTCATCGGCAGCCGACAGCTCAGGGCGCAGCTCGGACACAGGCCAGCCTTTCCCCACGCGGGGGCGGGGGCGGGGCCCGGCGCCAGGGACACCCCGCCCCACGAGGAGTGAGGGGTGCAGGCCAATGGCAGGACGGCTGGCCCCGGGCTGGCCCCGAGCTCGCAAGCGCATCTCTCAGAGCCCACTGCTCCGTTTCCGATAACAAGACAGCGGTTCCTAGTGGACCACAAGTTCAGGGCCCAGGGGGCTCTCTAGGCTTCGGTCTCCACGGGGCGCGGAAGCCAGCACCTGGGCCACCTGCTGCCCCATCACCCAGGACACACTGTGGCCCGTGGCTGTACTTTCCTGGAGAGCAGCCCAAGTCATTCTCATCGAGCGGACGAGTGAGGAGGAGCTGGAAGCACCTTTACTGAAGTGACTAGTGAATGGGTATGAAAGCCACTGAAGTCCGGCCGGCAGGGCCCAGGGGTTGAGCGTCGACCTGTGACCCAGGAGCTCAGGGTTCGATTCCCGGTCAGGGCCCAGGCCCGGGTTGTGGGCTCCATCCCCAGTAGGGGGCGTGCAGGAGGCAGCCGATCCGTGAGTCTCTCCCATCATTGATGTTTCCCTCTCTCCCTCCCTTCCTCTCTGACATCAATAAGAAATATGTGTGTTTGTTTTTAGAAAAGACGCTGAATCTTGCGCGGAAATTATGGCGCTGGGACCAGACGCTGGTGAGGCCGTTTCCGAGGAACCCACCCCTGGGGCACTAGGTCTTCGTGGCTGAAATGCCCCGCCTTCCGTCCCAGACAGCGCGGGGGCTGTCCTCCAGGTCGCACCCGACACGCCGGTGTGGAGGGCGTGGCCCGACCAGGCTGCTGGGGGCGCTCCGGGTGGCGTGGCTGGATCCCTGCGGAGCGAGGGGCGAGCCGGCGGCAGAGTGAGGGCAGGAGGTTGGAGACCCGTCTGTGCTGTCGGCGGGGACTCCGGCGCCTTCTGCTGCGTGAATGCTCTTTTCTCCTGTGAGTATATGAGCCGGCGTATGTGTGCATGCGTGTGTGTGTGTGTGTGCTGCGCGTACATGTAGTTACATGGATATGTAAACGTGCACACACATGTTTGCTTTCCGCGGCTTTATCGTCTCTTGTAATAACTTAAGTCACTTCGCACCGAGGATGAGCGGTCATGTGACCTGTTGTAAACACCTGGCACACGACATACGGTAACTGGGTAACTGGGGCCGTTCGCTCTGTGTGACACGTTGGGGTGCAGGGCGCCCCCGAGTTACCTTTTACCTCCTCCAGCTTGGCCCCTGGTCGGCTGGTTGGTGTCATCGAACCAAGGTTGTGGGTTCGATCCCCAGTCAGGGCACGTACAAGAATCTACCAATGGCCCTGGCCGGTGTGGCTCAGTGGATAGAGCGTCGGCCTGAGGACCGAAGGGTCCTGGGTTTGATTCGGGTCAAGGGCACGTACCTCAGCCACAGGCTCCGCTCCGGCCCAGGCCCTGGTCAGGGCGTGTGCAGGAGGCAACGGATCGATGTGTTTCTCTCACATCGATGTCTCTCTGTCTTTCCCTCTCTCTCCCTCTCTCTCTAACATCAATGGAAACATGTCCTTGGGTGAGGATTCACAACAAAAGAATCAACCCGTGAATCATGGACAAATGGAACAAATCGATGTCTCTCTCTGTCTGTCTGTCTCCCCCTTCCTCTCTGTAAATAGAGAAATAAAGAACAACGGACGGCCTTTCCCGTGTCTGCCGGCAGGCACCCCGCTGTTGGCGTCAGAGCGGTGCGAGGGGCGCGGTGCCGTGGTCTCGCCCAGGCCCTCAAGGACCTGCCGTCAGCTGTGATGAGTTATTGGCTTCGATGCTGAGCCCAGCGCTCGGGACACGAGGCAGGAGGGGCCTGCGGGTCCTGGGAGGGATGTGGCGGGACGGGCCCTTCTCTCCATCTTTGCAGACTCGGTGTGGAGGCTGCTCTGCTCAGCGTGTAGATCCCTCTCTCCTCTCAGGTCCGCCTCCTGTGGCCCTGCTTTCCGAGGGCTCTCCATTGTCTGGGAATGCACGGCTGTGGGGGAGGGGGAGTGTAGGGGCTGCAAGGGGGCCTGCGGGTGGCTGTGGGGGGCTGGAGGGCCTGCGGGGGGCTGTGGGGGCCTGCGGGGGGCTGTGGGGGCTGGAGGGCCTGCGGGGGGCGCTGTGGGGTGCTGCGGGGGGCTGTGGGCTGCTGGCTGCCCTGTGAGTGCCAGGGGAGGGGGTGCTCCACGGCGAGGGTTTCTGGGAGCGGCCGCTCATGCTGGGTCTCCCAGGCCACCTCAGGAAAGGGCCGGCAGGGACAAGGGCGCGCTGGGGCCGTGGGCTCTGTCCTGTGTCACTCAGATGCCACACAGGTGTGTCACATGCCCGTGTGGGGAGCGGGGTCCCCGGCCCTGGCTGCACACGCTCCCTGTGGCCAGCTCACCGGGCCCGGGAGGCAGGGGGATGGCTTGTTCCTTCCAGCTGTGACTCAGCGCTAATCAGGCTGGGCTGCTGCCGGGAGCTGCGGGCCCAGCTGGGCGATGACTCCCTGGCATTTCACACGAGAAAAACAAGATAACGAGGGGCCGTCCGCCCGCCTGCTGGGTGAGCAGGAAGCGGGGGAGATGGGAGCAGCCCAGCCGCCCTGAGCTGGGCTCGTCCGCGTTCCCGGACGCTCGGTCCTGCCCGGCCCGAGGCAGCTGGTCCCCCACGGCCCAGCCTCCTGCGCCCCAGCAGAGGGGGAGGCACAGGGATCCAGCACCCCAGCCACAGGAGACTTGGGGCCCCAGCCCAGCTCTGCCCCCCAGCCCTGCCAAGTGCTCCTGTGGTCACCCCCCCCCCCGGGCCATGCGGTGGATCGAAGACCCGCACAGCGAGGGCCCAGTCCCAACCCCAATGTCTCTCTGGGGACCACACGCCAGTGAGCGTGGGAGCCTGGACTCGGGCGCCCAGGACCTCGGAGCCCAGCGCCCAGGTTCGGAACCTCCTTCCGACCAGCGACTCAGAGCAGGTGCTCCCAAACTCAGGAGGTGAGGGAGCCACAGCCCAGAGCAGCGGGCAGGGCCGCGTCGAGGGTGCCAGCGGCTTCCCCGTGACCCTGGAGGGGCAGTGAGGACACCTCACGGCCCCACCGGCTGGGTCAGGCTGTCTGGGCTGCCGGCAGCTGTGGCCCGGAGGTGCAGGTGAGGGGGCAGTGGCACGAAGGGCCTGGCCCCCACACCAACCTTATAAACAGGCCTCAGGGCGCGGTGGGGGGAGACCCGGCTCGGGGGAGGTCGCCACGGCTCCTGCTGCCAAGCGAGGGACCAGCGGGCGCGTCTGCACGGCTGCCACGGCTGCCGGGGTCGGCCACCTGCTGCCTCGGGAGCGTGGCCGCGGCCGGGGATGCCATTGGCGTGGGAGGAGGTTAATGGCGCTTTAAAAGCATCCAGACGCTGCGTTTGGCCCCACGGAGCATTTTAGAGAAACGTTGGCGCATCACAGAGAAGAGCAGGAAACAACGAGAACCCCAGCAACACCGCGTCCGTCCAGCTGCCTGGGGCGTTCGCTCCCGGACGCGGCCTCTCTCTGCGGCCTCTCTCCGTGGCCTCTCTCCGCGGACAGACAAATGGCACTGGTCCTCCTCCGAGAAGCGCACTTTCTCCGCAGAGATGTCCGCTAAGCCAGCTCAGCCGTTTCCGGCATGGGGTGGGGGGTGGGGCGCATGGCAGCAGTCACTCACCCTGCAGGCTGTGAAATTCACAATCTCAGGGCGACTTTGAAGGAGGGCGGGCGTAGGGCGGGGGGGGGGGGGGGGGGGAGGCGGGGCCCAGGCCTGGGCAGCCAGCAGTCACCAGGCGTCCAGGCAAACACGTTGTCTTCCTTCTTATTATGTTTTTGCCTTTACGTGGCAGTACATTCCGGCTGATGGGTAAGGTCTGACCCATCCATCATCCTCCAGACAAATTTTCAGCTCAGACAGGAGGCCAAGGGCGCAGCTCGAACCACTGCCACAGCCCCAGAGCAGGTGGGGATGGGGTGTCCTGGAGGCGGAGCCTGGGCCGAGCAGGTCGCTTCAGAGGCGGCGGGGGGCAGGTGCAGGCCCCACGCACAGCTGGCTGGCGTTTCCTCGGTTCTGCTCTCGGCCCATTCTGCTCTTCACACAAACCCCCTTCCGCTCGAGTTCAGAGGCACGGTCATTACTCGAAATAATTAGCACCTTACATTTTAAAGCTGTTTTTTTTAAAAATGGAAAGGCTTTAATTATTCCAAGTTCAGCTCAGTCAGCCCTCACCGCGCCCTTCGCACGTGGCTGAGGTCTGGTCCCGGCCCGGGGAGGAGCCACGCGGGGGCCTGCCTTGTCCGGGGTGGGCCAGCGAAGCCCTCAGTGATGACTGCTTGTCTTTCGTTGTGTTAGTCGTCAGCCGAGGACATTTTCCCATTGATTTATAGAGAGAGGAGGAGAGGGAGAGAAGGACACATCGGTCGGTGGCCTCCCGCATGTCCCCTGACTGGGGCTGGGATTGAGCCTGCAGCCGAGGCAGGTGCCCTTGATTGGAACTGAAATTGGACCCTTCAGGCTGGGGCTGAGGCTCTATCCACTGAGCCACACCGGCCAGGCATGCCTGTGCTCTGTTGCCGAAGGACATGACGACCTGTGGGCATAGGTTATGGGGCAGTAAGTGGAGCAGGAAAGCGACTTTCCAGGGCACGGTTCTTGCCAATGCCCCTCTGTGGCTTTGTACCATCATATACATGATGAATGTTTGGTTAAGGGATGAGGCAGGATCATAAACCCAGACGAGTTTTGCCTCCAAGAGGCCCCCAAACAGCGGGGCTCCCAGGGGCGACACTCCTACAGCTGTTTCCATCCGGCACCCTGTCACACTGGCGGTTCTGAGAGTTGCTGTGAGGCTGGGAGGTGGGACTTCAGGCACATTGAGACTCATGTCCTACAGTCACCGCAACGTGCAGTGGGGGCTACGTGAGCACAGACACAACTAGGACAAATGAGCACGTGGGACCTAAAAGGGGTCATGAAGTAACTGAACGGATCCCTCTGAAAAATTGAGAATCCTGTGAAACAGAGATTCTCAAACACCGAGAATAGACTGAGAAGGATGCAGCACACACATGTGTTGAAAGCAGCACTAAAAATAACCCTAGTTCCAGCCCTAGCCCTAACCATAACCCTAACCCTAACCCTAACCCTAACCCTAACCCTAACCCTAACCCTAGCACAAACCCTAACCCTAACCCTAGCCCTAGCACTAACCCTAACCCTAACCCTAACACTAGCTCTAACCCTAACCCTAACCCTAACCCTAGCCCTAACCCTAACCCTAAGCCTAACCCTAACCCTAACTCTAGAACTAACCCTAACCCTAACCCTACCCCTAACCCTAACCCTAGCCCTAGCACTAACACTAACCCTAACCCTAAGCCTAACCCTAACCCTGACCCTAACCCTAACACTAACCCTCACCCTAACCCTAACTTAACCCTAACCCTAACCCTAACCCTAACCCTAACCCTAGCACAAACCCTAACCCAAACCCTAGCCCTAGCACTAACCCTAACCCTAACCCTAACACTAGCTCTAACCCTAACCCTAACCCTAACCCTAAACCTAGCCCTAACTCTAACCCTAACCATAACCCTAGCTCTAGACCTAAACCTAACCCCAGCCCTAACCCTAACCCGAGCCCTAGCACTAACCCTAACCCTAACCCTAACCCTAGCGCTAGCCCTAAAACTAACCCTAGCCCTAACCCTAGCCCTAAACCTAACCCTGACCCTAACCCTAACACTAACCCGGACCCTAAACCTAGCCCTAACCCTAATCCTAGCGCTAATAATAACCCTAAACCTAACCCTAAACCTAAACTTAGATCTAGGCCTAACCCTAACACTAACCCTAACCCTAACCCTAACCCTAACCCAAACCTTAGTTCCAGTCCTAGCCCTAACCCTAACCCTAACCCTAACAATGAACCTAAACCGAAACCTAACCCTAACCCTAATCTAACCCTAACCCTACCACTAGCTCTAGCCCTAACCCTAACCCTAACCCTAGCCCTAGCACTAACCCTAACCCTAACCCTAACCCTAACCCTAACCCTAACCCTAGTTCCAGCCCTAGCCCTAACCCTAACCCTAACCCTAACAATGAACCTAAACCGAACCCTAACCCTAACCCTAACCCTAATCTAACCCTAACCCTAACACTAGCTCTAGCCCTAACCCTAACCCTACCCCTAACCCTAACCCTAGCCCTAGCACTAACCCTAACCCTAACCCTAAGCCAAACCCTAACACTACCTCTAGCACTAACCCTAACCCTAGCCCTAACCCTAACCCTAGCCCTAGCACTAACCCTAAAACTAACCCTAACCATAACCCTAGCCCAAGCACTAACCCTAAACCTAACCCTAAACCTAGCTCTAGCCCTAACCCTAACCCTACCCCTAACCCTAACCCTAGCACTAACCCTAACCCTAACGCTAACCCTAGCTCTAGCCCTAAACCTAACCCTAGCCCTAACCCTAACCCTAGCCCTAGCACTAACCCTAACCCTAACCCTAACACTAGCGCTAGCCCTAAACCTAACCCTAGCCCTAACCCTAGCCCTAAACCTAACACTGACCCTAACCCTAAGACTAACCCTGACCCTAAACCTAGCCCTAACTCTAATCCTAGTCCTAACCCTAAACCAAAACCTCAACCTAACCCTAACCTTAGATCTAGGCCTAACCCTAACCCTAACCCTAACCCTAACACTAACCCTAAACCTAGTTCCAGCCCTAGCCCTAACCCTAACCCTAACCCTAACAATAAACCTAAACCGAACCCTAACCCTAACCCTAACCCTAACCCTAACCCTAACACTAGCTCTAGCCCTAACTCTAAACCTACACCTAACCCTAACCCTAGCTCTATCAATAACCCTAACACTAACCCTAAGCCTAACCCTAACACTACCTCTAGCACTAACACTAACCCTAGCCCTACCCTAACGCTAGCCCTAGAACTAACCCTAAAACTAACCCTAACCATAACCCTAGCCCAAGCACTAACCCTAACCCTAACCCTAATGCTAGCTCTAGCCCTAAACATAACCCTAGCCATAACCCTAACCCTAGCCCTAGCAATAACCCTAACCCTAACCTAACTTAACTCTAATCCTAGCCCTAACCACAACCCTAAACCTAACCCTAACCAGAACCCTAGCTTTAGCCCTAACCCTAATCTAACCCTAACCCTAACACTAGCTCTAGCCCTAACCCTAACCCTAGCCCTAACCCTAGCCCTAAACCTAACCCTGACCCTAACCCTAACATTAACCCTGACCCTAACCCTAAGCCTAACCCTAACTTAACCCTAATCCTAGCCCTAACCCTAACCCTAACCCTAACCCTAATCCCAGCTCTAGCCCTAACCCTAACCCTAGCCCTAACCCTAACGCTAAACCTAACCCTAACCCTAACCCTAGCCCTAGCCCTAACCCTAACTTAACCCTAACCCTAACCCTAGCCCTAGCACTAACCCTAACCCTAACACTAGCTCTAGCCCTAACCCTAACCCTAAACCTAACCCTAGCCCTAGCAGTAACCCTAACCCTAACCCTAACCCTAGCCCTAGCACTAACCCTAACCCTAATCTTAACCCTAGCTCTAGCCCTAATCATAACCCTAGCCCTAACCCTAACCCTAGCACTAGCACTAACGCTAACCCTAACCCTAAACCTAGCTCTAGTCCTAACCCTAACCCTAATCCTAACCCTAACCCTAGCCCTAGCACTAACCCTAACCCTAACCCTAACCCTAACCCGAAACCTAAACCTAACCCTAACCCTAGCTCTAGGCCTAACCCTAGCCCTAACCCTAACCCTAGCCCTAGCATTAACCCTAACCCTAATCCTAACCCTAACCCTAGCTCTAGTCGTAACCCTAACCCTAACCCTAACCTTAGCTCTAGTCGTAACCCTAGTTCCAGCCCTAGCCCTAACCCTAACCCTACCCCTAACCCTAACCCTAGCCCTAGCACTAACCCTAACCCTAACCCTAAGCCAAACCCTAACACTACCTCGAGCGCTAACCCTAACCCTAGCCCTAACCCTAATCCTAGCCCTAGCACTAACCCTAAAACTAACCCTAACCATAACCCTAGCCCAAGCACTAACCCTAACCCTAACACTAGCGCTAGCCCTAAACCTAACCCTAGCCCTAACCATAGCCCTAAACCTAACACTGACCCTAACCCTAAGACTAACCCTGACCCTAAACCTAGCCCTAACTCTAATCCTACTCCTAACCCTAACCCTAAACCTCAACCTAACCCTAACCTTAGATCTAGGCCTAACCCTAACCCTAACCCTAACCCTAACACTAACCCTAACCCTAACCCTAGTTCCAGCCCTAGCCCTAACCCTAACCCTAACCCTAACAATAAACCTAAACCGAACCCTAACCCTAACCCTAACCCTAACCTTAACACTAGCTCTAGCCCTAACTCTAAACCTACACCTAACCCTAACCCTAGCTCTATCAATAACCCTAACCCTAACCATAAGCCTAACCCTAACACTACCTCTAGGACTAACACTAACCCTAGCCCTAACCCTAACCCTAGCCCTAGCACTAACCGTAAAACTAACCCTAACCATAACCCTAGCCCAAGCACTAGCCCTAACCCTAACCCTAACGCTAGCTCTAGCCCTAAACCTAACCCTAGCCCTAACCCTAACCCTAGCCCCAGCAATAACCCTAACCCTAACCTAACTTAACCCTAATCCTACCCCTAACCACAACCCTAAACCTAACCCTAACCAGAACCCTAGCTTTAGCCCTAACCCTAACGCTAACCCTAACCCTACCCCTAGCCCTAACCCTAACCCTAGCACTAGCTCTAACCCTAACCCTAGCCCTGACCCTAACCCTAACATTAACCCTGACCCTAATCCTAAGCCTAACCCTAACTTAACCCTAATCCTAGCACTAACCCTAACCCTAACCCTAACCCTAATCCCAGCTCTAGCCCTAACCCTAACCCTAGCCCTAACCCTAACCCTAACCCTAACCCTAGCCCTAGCCCTAACCCTAATTTAACCCTAACCCTAGCCCTAGCACTAACCCGAACCCTAACCCTAGCCCTAGGACTAACCCTAACCCTAACACTAGCTCTAGCCCTAACCCTAACCCTAAACCTAACCCTAGCCCTAGCAGTAACCCTAACCCTAACCCTAACCCTAGCCCTAGCACTAACCCTAACCCTATTCTTAACCCTAGCTCTAGCCCTAAACATAACCCTAGCCCTAACCCTAACCCTAGCACTAGCACTAAACCTAATCCTAACCCTAACGCTAACCCGAAAACTTAACCTAACCCTAACCCTAGCTCTAGGCCTAAACCTAGCCCTAAGCCTAACCCTAACCCTAACCCTAGCTCTAGCACAAACCCTAACACTAACCCTAACCCTAACCCTAAACCTAACCCTAAGGCTAACCCTAACACTACCTCTAGCACTAACACTAACCCTAGCCCTAACCCTAACCCTAGCCCTAGCCCTAACCCTAACCCGAACCCGAACCCTAGCTCTAGTCCTAACCCTAACCCTAACCCTAACCCTAACCCTAGCCCTAACCCTAACCCTAACCCTAACCAGAACCCTAGCTTTAGCCCTAACCCTAACGCTAACCCTAACCCTACCCCTAGCACTAACCTTAACCCTAACCCTAACCCTAACCCTAACCCTAACCCTAACCCTAACCCTAACCCTAGGTCTAGTCGTAACCCTAACCCTAACCCTAACCCTAGCCCTAGCAATAAACCTAACCCTAACCCTAACGCTAACCCGAAACCTAAACCTAACCCTAACACTAGCTCTAGGCCTAAACCTAGCCCTAAGCCTAACCCTAACCCTAACCCTAGCTCTAGCAGTAACCCTAACACTAACCCTAACCCTAACCCTAAACCTAACGCTAAGGCTAACCCTAACACTACCTCTAGCACTAACACTAACCCTAGCCCTAACCCTAACCCTAGCCCTAGCACTAACCCTAAAACTAACCCTAACCATAACCCGAGCCCAGGCACAAACCCTAACCCTAACCCTAATGCTAGCTCTAGCACTAACCCTAACCCTAACCCTAACCCTAGCTCTAGTCCTAACCATAACCCTAACCCTAGCCCTAGCACTAACCCTAACCCTAACTCTAACCCGAAACCTAAACCTAACCCTAACCCTAGCTCAAGGCCTAAACCTAGCCCTAAGCCTAAACCTAACCCTAACCCTAGCTCTAGCACTAACCCTAACCCTAACCCTAACCCTAACCCTAACCCTAGCTCTAGCCCTAAACCTACCCCAGCCCTAACCCTAACCCTAGCCCTAGCACTAACCCTAACCCTAACCCTAACCCTAGCTCTAGTCCTAACCCTAACCCTAACCCTAACCCTAACCCTAGCCCTAGCACTAACGCTAACCCTAATCCTAACCCTAACCCTAACCCTAACCCTATACCTAACCAGAACCCTAGTTTTAGCCCTAACCCTAACGCTAATCCTAACCCTACCCCTAGCACTAACCCTAACCCTAGCACTAGCTCTAACCCTAACCCTAAACCTAACCCTAACCCTAACCCTAGCCCTAGCATTAACCCTAACCATAATCCTAACCCTAACCCTAGCTCTAGTCGTAACCCTAACCCTAACCCTAACCCTAGCTCTAGTCGTAACCCTAACCCTAACCCTAACCCTAGCCCTAGCACTAAACCTAACCCTAACCCTAACGCTAACCCGAAACCTAAACCTAACCCTAACCCTAGCTCTAGGCCTAAACCTAGCCCTAAGCCTAACCCTAACCCTAACCCTAGCTCTAGCACTAACCCTAACACTAACCCTAACCCTAACCCTAATCTTAACCCTAAGGCTAACCCTAACACTACCTCTAGCACTAACACCAACCCTAGCCCTAACCCTAACCCTAGCCCTAGCACTAACTCTAAAACTAACCCTAACCATAACCCTAGCCCAGGCACAAACCCTAACCCTAACCCTAACGCTAGCTCTAGCACTAACCCTAACCCTAACCCTAACCCTAGCTCTAGTCCTAACCCTAACCCTAACCCTAGCCCTAGCACTAACCCTAACCCTAACCCTAACCCTAACCCTAGCGCTAGCCCTAACCCTAACCCTAGCCCTAACCCTAGCCCTAAACCTAACCCTGACCCTAACCGTAACCCTAACCCTAAAACTAACCCTAGCTCTAGCACTAACCCTAACCCTAACCCTAACACTAGCTCTAGCCCTAACCCTAACCCTAAACCTAACCCTAGCCCTAGCACTAACCCTAACGCTAACCCTAACCCTAGCCCTAGTACTAACCCTAACCCTAACCCTAACCCTAACCCTAACCCTAACCCTAGCACTAAACCTAACCCTAACCCTAACCCTAACCCTAGCTCTGGCCCTAAACCTAACCCCAGCCCTAACCCTAACCCTAGCCCTAGCACTAACCCTAAAACTAACCCTAACCATAACCCTAGCCCAAACACTAACCCTAACCCTAACCCTAATGCTAGCTCTAGCCCGAAACCTAACCCTAGCCCTAACCCTAACCCTAGCCCTAGCAATAACCCTAACCCTAACCTAACTTAACCCTAATCCTAGCCCTAACCACAACCCTAAACCTAACCCTAACCAGAACCGTAGCGTTACCCCTAACCCTAACGCTAACCCTAACCCTACACCTAGCACTAACCCTAACCCTAGCACTAGCTCTAACCCTAACCCTAGCCCTGACTCTAACCCTAACATTAACCCTGACCCTAACCCTAAGCCTAACCCTAACTTAACCATAATCCTAGCCCTAACCCTAACCCTAACCCTAACCCTAATCCCAGCTCTAGCCCTAACCCTAACCCTAGCCCTAACCCTAACCCTAACCCTAACCCTAACCCTAACCCTACACCTAGCACTAACCCTAACCCTAGCACTAGCTCTAACCCTAACCCTAGCCCTGACTCTAAACCTAACATTAACCCTGACCCTAACCCTAAGCCTAACCCTAACTTAACCATAATCCTAGCCCTAACCCTAACCCTAACCCTAACCCTAATCCCAGCTCTAGCCCTAACCCTAACCCTAGCCCTAACCCTAACCCTAACCCTAACCCTAACCCTAGCCCTAGCCCTAACCCTAACTTAACCCTAACCCTAACCCTAGCCCTAGCACTAATCCAAACCCTAACCCTAGCCCTAGCACTAACCCTAACCCTAACACTAGCTCTAGCCCTAACCCTAACCCTAAACCTAACCCTAGCCCTAGCAGTAACCCTAAACCTAACCATAACCCTAGCCCTAGCACTAACCCTAACCCTATTCTTAACACTAGCTCTAGCCCTAAACATAACTCTAGCCCTAACCCTAACCCTAGCACTAGCACTAACCCTAACCCTAACCCTAACCCTAGCTCTAGTCCTAACCCTAACCCTAACCCTAACCCTAACCCTAGCCCTAGCACTAACCCTAACCCTAATCCTAACCCTAACCCTAACCCTAACCCTAACCCTAACCCTAACCAGAACCCTAGCTTTAGCCCTAACCCTAACGCTAATCCTAACCGTACCCCTAGCACGAACCCTAACCCTAGCACTAGCTCTAACCCTAACCCTAACCCTAACCCTAACCCTAACCCTAACCCTAACCCTAACACTAGCTCTAGCCCTAACCCTAACCCTAAACCTAACCCTAGCCCTAGCACTAACCCTAACCCTAACCCTAACCCTAGCCCTAGCACTAACCCTAACCCTAATCTTAACCCTAGCTCTAGCCCTAAACCTAACCCTAGCCCCAACCCTAACACTAGCACTAGCACTAACCCTAACCCTAACCCTAACACTAGCTCTACTCCTAACCCTAACCCTAACCCTAACCCTAACCCTAACATTACCCCTAGCACTAAACCTAACCCTAACCCTAACCCTAACCCTAGCTCTAGCCCTAAACCTAACCCCAGCCCTAACCCTAACCCTAGCCCTAGCACTAACCCTAAAACTAACCCTAACCATAACCCTAGCCCAAACACTAACCCTAACCCTAACCCTAATGCTAGCTCTAGCCCGAAACCTAACCCTAGCCCTAACCCTAACCCTAGCCCTAGCAATAACCCTAACCCTAACCTAACTTAACCCTAATCCTAGCCCTAACCACAACCCTAAACCTAACCCTAACCAGAACCGTAGCGTTACCCCTAACCCTAACGCTAACCCTTACCCTACACCTAGCACTAACCCTAACCCTAGCACTAGCTCTAACCCTAACCCTAGCCCTGACTCTAACCCTAACATTAACCCTGACCCTAACCCTAAGCCTAACCCTAACTTAACCATAATCCTAGCCCTAACCCTAACCCTAACCCTAACCCTAATCCCAGCTCTAGCCCTAACCCTAACCCTAGCCCTAACCCTAACCCTAACCCTAACCCTAACCCTAACCCTAGCCCTAGCCCTAACCCTAACTTAACCCTAACCCTAACCCTAGCCCTAGCACTAATCCAAACCCTAACCCTAGCCCTAGCACTAACCCTAACCCTAACACTAGCTCTAGCCCTAACCCTAACCCTAAACCTAACCCTAGCCCTAGCAGTAACCCTAAACCTAACCATAACCCTAGCCCTAGCACTAACCCTAACCCTATTCTTAACACTAGCTCTAGCCCTAAACATAACTCTAGCCCTAACCCTAACCCTAGCACTAGCACTAACCCTAACCCTAACCCTAAGCCAAACCCTAACACTACCTCTAGCACTAACCCTAACCCTAGCCCTAACCCTAACCCTAGCCCTAGCACTAACCCTAAAACTAACCCTAACCATAACCCTAGCCCAAGCACTAACCCTAACCCTAACCCTAAACCTAGCTCTAGCCCTAACCCTAACCCTACCCCTAACCCTAACCCTAGCACTAACCCTAACCCTAACGCTAACCCTAGCTCTAGCCCTAAACCTAACCCTAGCCCTAACCCTAACCCTAGCCCTAGCACTAACCCTAACCCTAACCCTAACACTAGCGCTAGCCCTAAACCTAACCCTAGCCCTAACCCTAGCCCTAAACCTAACACTGACCCTAACCCTAAGACTAACCCTGACCCTAAACCTAGCCCTAACTCTAATCCTAGTCCTAACCCTAAACCAAAACCTCAACCTAACCCTAACCTTAGATCTAGGCCTAACCCTAACCCTAACCCTAACCCTAACACTAACCCTAAACCTAGTTCCAGCCCTAGCCCTAACCCTAACCCTAACCCTAACAATAAACCTAAACCGAACCCTAACCCTAACCCTAACCCTAACCCTAACCCTAACACTAGCTCTAGCCCTAACTCTAAACCTACACCTAACCCTAACCCTAGCTCTATCAATAACCCTAACACTAACCCTAAGCCTAACCCTAACACTACCTCTAGCACTAACACTAACCCTAGCCCTACCCTAACGCTAGCCCTAGAACTAACCCTAAAACTAACCCTAACCATAACCCTAGCCCAAGCACTAACCCTAACCCTAACCCTAATGCTAGCTCTAGCCCTAAACATAACCCTAGCCATAACCCTAACCCTAGCCCTAGCAATAACCCTAACCCTAACCTAACTTAACTCTAATCCTAGCCCTAACCACAACCCTAAACCTAACCCTAACCAGAACCCTAGCTTTAGCCCTAACCCTAATCTAACCCTAACCCTAACACTAGCTCTAGCCCTAACCCTAACCCTAGCCCTAACCCTAGCCCTAAACCTAACCCTGACCCTAACCCTAACATTAACCCTGACCCTAACCCTAAGCCTAACCCTAACTTAACCCTAATCCTAGCCCTAACCCTAACCCTAACCCTAACCCTAATCCCAGCTCTAGCCCTAACCCTAACCCTAGCCCTAACCCTAACGCTAAACCTAACCCTAACCCTAACCCTAGCCCTAGCCCTAACCCTAACTTAACCCTAACCCTAACCCTAGCCCTAGCACTAACCCTAACCCTAACACTAGCTCTAGCCCTAACCCTAACCCTAAACCTAACCCTAGCCCTAGCAGTAACCCTAACCCTAACCCTAACCCTAACCCTAGCCCTAGCACTAACCCTAACCCTAATCTTAACCCTAGCTCTAGCCCTAATCATAACCCTAGCCCTAACCCTAACCCTAGCACTAGCACTAACGCTAACCCTAACCCTAAACCTAGCTCTAGTCCTAACCCTAACCCTAATCCTAACCCTAACCCTAGCCCTAGCACTAACCCTAACCCTAACCCTAACCCTAACCCGAAACCTAAACCTAACCCTAACCCTAGCTCTAGGCCTAACCCTAGCCCTAACCCTAACCCTAGCCCTAGCATTAACCCTAACCCTAATCCTAACCCTAACCCTAGCTCTAGTCGTAACCCTAACCCTAACCCTAACCTTAGCTCTAGTCGTAACCCTAGTTCCAGCCCTAGCCCTAACCCTAACCCTACCCCTAACCCTAACCCTAGCCCTAGCACTAACCCTAACCCTAACCCTAAGCCAAACCCTAACACTACCTCGAGCGCTAACCCTAACCCTAGCCCTAAACCTAATCCTAGCCCTAGCACTAACCCTAAAACTAACCCTAACCATAACCCTAGCCCAAGCACTAACCCTAACCCTAACACTAGCGCTAGCCCTAAACCTAACCCTAGCCCTAACCATAGCCCTAAACCTAACACTGACCCTAACCCTAAGACTAACCCTGACCCTAAACCTAGCCCTAACTCTAATCCTACTCCTAACCCTAACCCTAAACCTCAACCTAACCCTAACCTTAGATCTAGGCCTAACCCTAACCCTAACCCTAACCCTAACACTAACCCTAACCCTAACCCTAGTTCCAGCCCTAGCCCTAACCCTAACCCTAACCCTAACAATAAACCTAAACCGAACCCTAACCCTAACCCTAACCCTAACCTTAACACTAGCTCTAGCCCTAACTCTAAACCTACACCTAACCCTAACCCTAGCTCTATCAATAACCCTAACCCTAACCATAAGCCTAACCCTAACACTACCTCTAGGACTAACACTAACCCTAGCCCTAACCCTAACCCTAGCCCTAGCACTAACCGTAAAACTAACCCTAACCATAACCCTAGCCCAAGCACTAGCCCTAACCCTAACCCTAACGCTAGCTCTAGCCCTAAACCTAACCCTAGCCCTAACCCTAACCCTAGCCCCAGCAATAACCCTAACCCTAACCTAACTTAACCCTAATCCTACCCCTAACCACAACCCTAAACCTAACCCTAACCAGAACCCTAGCTTTAGCCCTAACCCTAACGCTAACCCTAACCCTACCCCTAGCCCTAACCCTAACCCTAGCACTAGCTCTAACCCTAACCCTAGCCCTGACCCTAACCCTAACATTAACCCTGACCCTAATCCTAAGCCTAACCCTAACTTAACCCTAATCCTAGCCCTAACCCTAACCCTAACCCTAACCCTAATCCCAGCTCTAGCCCTAACCCTAACCCTAAACCTAACCCTAGCCCTAGCAGTAACCCTAACCCTAACCCTAACCCTAGCCCTAGCACTAACCCTAACCCTATTCTTAACCCTAGCTCTAGCCCTAAACATAACCCTAGCCCTAACCCTAACCCTAGCACTAGCACTAAACCTAATCCTAACCCTAACGCTAACCCGAAAACTTAACCTAACCCTAACCCTAGCTCTAGGCCTAAACCTAGCCCTAAGCCTAACCCTAACCCTAACCCTAGCTCTAGCACTAACCCTAACACTAACCCTAACCCTAACCCTAAACCTAACCCTAAGGCTAACCCTAACACTACCTCTAGCACTAACACTAACCCTAGCCCTAACCCTAACCCTAGCCCTAGCCCTAACCCTAACCCGAACCCGAACCCTAGCTCTAGTCCTAACCCTAACCCTAACCCTAACCCTAACCCTAGCCCTAACCCTAACCCTAACCCTAACCAGAACCCTAGCTTTAGCCCTAACCCTAACGCTAACCCTAACCCTACCCCTAGCACTAACCTTAACCCTAACCCTAACCCTAACCCTAACCCTAACCCTAACCCTAACCCTAGGTCTAGTCGTAACCCTAACCCTAACCCTAACCCTAGCCCTAGCAATAAACCTAACCCTAACCCTAACGCTAACCCGAAACCTAAACCTAACCCTAACCCTAGCTCTAGGCCTAAACCTAGCCCTAAGCCTAACCCTAACCCTAACCCTAGCTCTAGCACTAACCCTAACACTAACCCTAACCCTAACCCTAAACCTAACGCTAAGGCTAACCCTAACACTACCTCTAGCACTAACACTAACCCTAGCCCTAACCCTAACCCTAGCCCTAGCACTAACCCTAAAACTAACCCTAACCAAAACCCGAGCCCAGGCACAAACCCTAACCCTAACCCTAATGCTAGCTCTAGCACTAACCCTAACCCTAACCTTAACCCTAGCTCTAGTCCTAACCATAACCCTAACCCTAGCCCTAGCACTAACCCTAACCCTAACTCTAACCCGAAACCTAAACCTAACCCTAACCCTAGCTCAAGGCCTAAACCTAGCCCTAAGCCTAAACCTAACCCTAACCCTAGCTCTAGCACTAACCCTAACCCTAACCCTAACCCTAACCCTAACCCTAACCCTAGCTCTAGCCCTAAACCTACCCCAGCCCTAACCCTAACCCTAGCCCTAGCACTAACCCTAACCCTAACCCTAACCCTAGCTCTAGTCCTAACCCTAACCCTAACCCTAACCCTAACCCTAGCCCTAGCACTAACGCTAACCCTAATCCTAACCCTAACCCTAACCCTAACCCTATACCTAACCAGAACCCTAGCTTTAGCCCTAACCCTAACGCTAATCCTAACCCTACCCCTAGCACTAACCCTAACCCTAGCACTAGCTCTAACCCTAACCCTAAACCTAACCCTAACCCTAACCCTAGCCCTAGCATTAACCCTAACCATAATCCTAACCCTAACCCTAGCTCTAGTCGTAACCCTAACCCTAACCCTAACCCTAGCTCTAGTCGTAACCCTAACCCTAACCCTAACCCTAGCCCTAGCACTAAACCTAACCCTAACCCTAACGCTAACCCGAAACCTAAACCTAACCCTAACCCTAGCTCTAGGCCTAAACCTAGCCCTAAGCCTAACCCTAACCCTAACCCTAGCTCTAGCACTAACCCTAACACTAACCCTAACCCTAACCCTAATCTTAACCCTAAGGCTAACCCTAACACTACCTCTAGCACTAACACCAACCCTAGCCCTAACCCTAACCCTAGCCCTAGCACTAACTCTAAAACTAACCCTAACCATAACCCTAGCCCAGGCACAAACCCTAACCCTAACCCTAACGCTAGCTCTAGCACTAACCCTAACCCTAACCCTAACCCTAGCTCTAGTCCTAACCCTAACCCTAACCCTAGCCCTAGCACTAACCCTAACCCTAACCCTAACCCTAACCCTAGCGCTAGCCCTAACCCTAACCCTAGCACTAACCCTAGCCCTAAACCTAACCCTGACCCTAACCGTAACCCTAACCCTAAAACTAACCCTAGCTCTAGCACTAACCCTAACCCTAACCCTAACACTAGCTCTAGCCCTAACCCTAACCCTAAACCTAACCCTAGCCCTAGCACTAACCCTAACGCTAACCCTAACCCTAGCCCTAGTACTAACCCTAACCCTAACCCTAACCCTAACCCTAACCCTAACCCTAGCACTAAACCTAACCCTAACCCTAACCCTAACCCTAGCTCTAGCCCTAAACCTAACCCCAGCCCTAACCCTAACCCTAGCCCTAGCACTAACCCTAAAACTAACCCTAACCATAACCCTAGCCCAAACACTAACCCTAACCCTAACCCTAATGCTAGCTCTAGCCCGAAACCTAACCCTAGCCCTAACCCTAACCCTAGCCCTAGCAATAACCCTAACCCTAACCTAACTTAACCCTAATCCTAGCCCTAACCACAACCCTAAACCTAACCCTAACCAGAACCGTAGCGTTACCCCTAACCCTAACGCTAACCCTAACCCTACACCTAGCACTAACCCTAACCCTAGCACTAGCTCTAACCCTAACCCTAGCCCTGACTCTAACCCTAACATTAACCCTGACCCTAACCCTAAGCCTAACCCTAACTTAACCATAATCCTAGCCCTAACCCTAACCCTAACCCTAACCCTAATCCCAGCTCTAGCCCTAACCCTAACCCTAGCCCTAACCCTAACCCTAACCCTAACCCTAACCCTAGCCCTAGCCCTAACCCTAACTTAACCCTAACCCTAACCCTAGCCCTAGCACTAATCCAAACCCTAACCCTAGCCCTAGCACTAACCCTAACCCTAACACTAGCTCTAGCCCTAACCCTAACCCTAAACCTAACCCTAGCCCTAGCAGTAACCCTAAACCTAACCATAACCCTAGCCCTAGCACTAACCCTAACCCTATTCTTAACACTAGCTCTAGCCCTAAACATAACTCTAGCCCTAACCCTAACCCTAGCACTAGCACTAACCCTAACCCTAACCCTAACCCTAGCTCTAGTCCTAACCCTAACCCTAACCCTAACCCTAACCCTAGCCCTAGCACTAACCCTAAACCTAATCCTAACCCTAACCCTAACCCTAACCCTAACCCTAACCCTAACCCTAACCAGAACCCTAGCTTTAGCCCTAACCCTAACGCTAATCCTAACCGTACCCCTAGCACGAACCCTAACCCTAGCACTAGCTCTAACCCTAACCCTAACCCTAACCCTAACCCTAACCCTAACCCTAACCCTAACCCTAACACTAGCTCTAGCCCTAACCCTAACCCTAAACCTAACCCTAGCCCTAGCACTAACCCTAACCCTAACCCTAACCCTAGCCCTAGCACTAACCCTAACCCTAATCTTAACCCTAGCTCTAGCCCTAAACCTAACCCTAGCCCCAACCCTAACACTAGCACTAGCACTAACCCTAACCCTAACCCTAACACTAGCTCTACTCCTAACCCTAACCCTAACCCTAACCCTAACCCTAACATTACCCCTAGCACTAAACCTAACCCTAACCCTAACCCTAACCCTAGCTCTAGCCCTAAACCTAACCCCAGCCCTAACCCTAACCCTAGCCCTAGCACTAACCCTAAAACTAACCCTAACCATAACCCTAGCCCAAACACTAACCCTAACCCTAACCCTAATGCTAGCTCTAGCCCGAAACCTAACCCTAGCCCTAACCCTAACCCTAGCCCTAGCAATAACCCTAACCCTAACCTAACTTAACCCTAATCCTAGCCCTAACCACAACCCTAAACCTAACCCTAACCAGAACCGTAGCGTTACCCCTAACCCTAACGCTAACCCTTACCCTACACCTAGCACTAACCCTAACCCTAGCACTAGCTCTAACCCTAACCCTAGCCCTGACTCTAACCCTAACATTAACCCTGACCCTAACCCTAAGCCTAACCCTAACTTAACCATAATCCTAGCCCTAACCCTAACCCTAACCCTAACCCTAATCCCAGCTCTAGCCCTAACCCTAACCCTAGCCCTAACCCTAACCCTAACCCTAACCCTAACCCTAGCCCTAGCCCTAACCCTAACTTAACCCTAACCCTAACCCTAGCCCTAGCACTAATCCAAACCCTAACCCTAGCCCTAGCACTAACCCTAACCCTAACACTAGCTCTAGCCCTAACCCTAACCCTAAACCTAACCCTAGCCCTAGCAGTAACCCTAAACCTAACCATAACCCTAGCCCTAGCACTAACCCTAACCCTATTCTTAACACTAGCTCTAGCCCTAAACATAACTCTAGCCCTAACCCTAACCCTAGCACTAGCACTAACCCTAACCCTAACCCTAACCCTAGCTCTAGTCCTAACCCTAACCCTAACCCTAACCCTAACCCTAACCCTAGCCCTAGCACTAATCCTAACCCTAATCCTAACCCTAACCCTAACCCTAACCCTAACCCTAACCCTAACCAGAACCCTAGCTTTAGCCCTAACCCTAACGCTAATCCTAACCCTACCCCTAGCACGAACCCTAACCCTAGCACTAGCTCTAACCCTAACCCTAACCCTAACCCTAACCCTAGCCCTAGCATTAACCCTAACCATAATCCTAACCCTAATCCTAGCTCTAGTCGTAACCCTAACCCTAACCCTAACCCTAGCTCTAGTCGTAACCCTAACCCTAACCCTAACCCTAGCCCTAGCACTAAACCTAACCCTAACCCTAACGCTAACCCGAAACCTAAACCTAACCCTAACCCTAGCTCTAGGCCTAAACCTAGCCCTAAGCCTAACCCTAACCCTAACCCTAGCTCTAGCACTAACCCTAACACTAACCCAAACCCTAACCCTAACCCTAGCTCTAGCCCTAAACCTAACTCCAGCCCTAACCCTAACCCTAGCCCTAGCACTAACCCTAACCCTAACCCTAACACTAGCGCTAGCCCTAACCCTAACCCTAGCCCTAACCCTAGCCCTAAACCTAACCCTGACCCTAACCCTAACACTAACCCTGATCCTAAACCTAGCCCTAACCCTAATCCTAGCCCTAACACTAACCCTAAACCTAACCCTAACTATAACCTTAGACCTAGGCCTAACTCTAACCCTAACCCTAACCCTAAACCTATCCCTAGTTCCAGCCCTAGCCCTAACCCTAACCCTACCCCTAACCCTAACCCTAGCCCTAGCACTAACCCTAACCCTAACCCTAACCCTAACCCTAACCCTAACCCTAACCCTAACAATGAAACTAAACCGAACCCTAACCCTAACCCTAACCCTAATCTAACCCTAACCCAAACACTAGCTCTAGCCGTAACCCTAACCCTACCCCTACCCCTAACCCTAGCCCTAGCACTAACCCTAACCCTAACCCTAACCCTAACCCTAAGCCTAACCCTAACACTACCTCTAGCGCTAACCCTAACCCTAGCCCTAACCCTAACCCTAGCCCAAGCACTAACCCTAACCCTAACCCTAACCCTAGCTCTAGTCCTAACCCTGACCCTAACCCTAACCCTAACCCTAGCCCTAGCACTAACCCTAACCCTAACACTAGCTCTAGCCCTAACCCTAACCCTAAACCTAACCCTAGCCCTAGCAGTAAACCTAACCCTAACCCTAACCCTAGCCCTAGCACTAAACCTAACCCTATTCTTAACCCTAGCTCTAGCCCTAAACATAACCCTAGCCCTAACCCTAACCCTAGCACTAGCACTAACCCTAACCCTAACCCTAACACTAGCTCTAGTCCTAACCCTAACCCTAACCCTAACCCTAACCCTAACCCTAACCCTAGCCCTAGCACTAACCCTAACCCTAACCCTAACCCTAACCCTAACCAGAACCCTAGCTTTAGCCCTAACCCTAACGCTGACCCTAACCCTACCCCTAGCACTAACCCTAACCCTAGCACTAGCTCTAGCCCTAACCCTAACCCTAACGCTAACCCTAACCCTAGCCCTAGCATTAGCCCTAACCCTAACCCTAACCCTAACCCTAACCCTAACCCTAACCCTAGCCCTAGCCCTAACCCTAACTTAACCCTAACCCTAACCCTAGCCCTAGCACTAATCCAAACCCTAACCCTAGCCCTAGCACTAACCCTAACCCTAACACTAGCTCTAGCCCTAACCCTAACCCTAAACCTAACCCTAGCCCTAGCAGTAACCCTAACCCTAACCCTAACCCTAGCCCTAGCACTAACCCTAACCCTATTCTTAACCCTAGCTCTAGGCCTAAACATAACTCTAGCCCTAACCCTAACCCTAGCACTAGCACTAACCCTAACCCTAACCCTAACCCTAGCTCTAGTCCTAACCCTAACCCTAACCCTAACCCTAACCCTAGCCCTAGCACTAACGCTAACCCTAATCCTAACCCTAACCCTAACCCTAACCCTATACCTAACCAGAACCCTAGCTTTAGCCCTAACCCTAACGCTAATCCTAACCCTACCCCTAGCACTAACCCTAACCCTAGCACTAGCTCTAACCCTAACCCTAAACCTAACCCTAACCCTAACCCTAGCCCTAGCATTAACCCTAACCATAATCCTAACCCTAACCCTAGCTCTAGTCGTAACCCTAACCCTAACCCTAACCCTAGCTCTAGTCGTAACCCTAACCCTAACCCTAACCCTAGCCCTAGCACTAAACCTAACCCTAACCCTAACGCTAACCCGAAACCTAAACCTAACCCTAACCCTAGCTCTAGGCCTAAACCTAGCCCTAAGCCTAACCCTAACCCTAACCCTAGGTCTAGCACTAACCCTGACACTAACCCTAACCCTAACCCTAATCTTAACCCTAAGGCTAACCCTAACACTACCTCTAGCACTAACACCAACCCTAGCCCTAACCCTAACCCTAGCCCTAGCACTAACTCTAAAACTAACCCTAACCATAACCCTAGCCCAGGCACAAACCCTAACCCTAACCCTAACGCTAGCTCTAGCACTAACCCTAACCCTAACCCTAACCCTAGCTCTAGTCCTAACCCTAACCCTAACCCTAGCGCTAGCACTAACCCTAACCCTAACCCTAACCCTAACCCTAGCGCTAGCCCTAACCCTAACCCTAGCCCTAACCCTAGCCCTAAACCTAACCCTGACCCTAACCGTAACCCTAACCCTAAAACTAACCCTAGCTCTAGCACTAACCCTAACCCTAACCCTAACACTAGCTCTAGCCCTAACCCTAACCCTAAACCTAACCCTAGCCCTAGCACTAACCCTAACCCTAACCCTAACCCTAGCCCTAGCACTAACCCTAACCCTAATCTTAACCCTAGCTCTAGCCCTAAACCTAACCCTAGCCCCAACCCTAACACTAGCACTAGCACTAACCCTAACCCTAACCCTAACACTAGCTCTACTCCTAACCCTAACCCTAACCCTAACCCTAACCCTAACATTACCCCTAGCACTAAACCTAACCCTAACCCTAACCCTAACCCTAGCTCTAGCCCTAAACCTAACCCCAGCCCTAACCCTAACCCTAGCCCTAGCACTAACCCTAAAACTAACCCTAACCATAACCCTAGCCCAAACACTAACCCTAACCCTAACCCTAATGCTAGCTCTAGCCCGAAACCTAACCCTAGCCCTAACCCTAACCCTAGCCCTAGCAATAACCCTAACCCTAACCTAACTTAACCCTAATCCTAGCCCTAACCACAACCCTAAACCTAACCCTAACCAGAACCGTAGCATTACCCCTAACCCTAACGCTAACCCTTACCCTACACCTAGCACTAACCCTAACCCTAGCACTAGCTCTAACCCTAACCCTAGCCCTGACTCTAACCCTAACATTAACCCTGACCCTAACCCTAAGCCTAACCCTAACTTAACCATAATCCTAGCCCTAACCCTAACCCTAACCCTAACCCTAATCCCAGCTCTAGCCCTAACCCTAACCCTAGCCCTAACCCTAACCCTAACCCTAACCCTAACCCTAGCCCTAGCCCTAACCCTAACTTAACCCTAACCCTAACCCTAGCAGTAGCACTAATCCAAACCCTAACCCTAGCCCTAGCACTAACCCTAACCCTAACACTAGCTCTAGCCCTAACATTAACCCTAAACCTAACCCTAGCCCTAGCAGTAACCCTAAACCTAACCATAACCCTAGCCCTAGCACTAACCCTAACCCTATTCTTAACACTAGCTCTAGCCCTAAACATAACTCTAGCCCTAACCCTAACCCTAGCACTAGCACTAACCCTAACCCTAACCCTAACCCTAGCTCTAGTCCTAACCCTAACCCTAACCCTAACCCTAACCCTAGCCCTAGCACTAATCCTAACCCTAATCCTAACCCTAACCCTAACCCTAACCCTAACCCTAACCCTAACCAGAACCCTAGCTTTAGCCCTAACCCTAACGCTAATCCTAACCGTACCCCTAGCACGAACCCTAACCCTAGCACTAGCTCTAACCCTAACCCTAACCCTAACCCTAACCCTAACCCTAGCCCTAGCATTAACCCTAACCATAATCCTAACCCTAATCCTAGCTCTAGTCGTAACCCTAACCCTAACCCTAACCCTAGCTCTAGTCGTAACCCTAACCCTAACCCTAACCCTAGCCCTAGCACTAAACCTAACCCTAACCCTAACGCTAACCCGAAACCTAAACCTAACCCTAACCCTAGCTCTAGGCCTAAACCTAGCCCTAAGCCTAACCCTAACCCTAACCCTAGCTCTAGCACTAACCCTAACACTAACCCAAACCCTAACCCTAACCCTAGCTCTAGCCCTAAACCTAACTCCAGCCCTAACCCTAACCCTAGCCCTAGCACTAACCCTAACCATAACCCTAACACTAGCGCTAGCCCTAACCCTAACCCTAGCCCTAACCCTAGCCCTAAACCTAACCCTGACCCTAACCCTAACACTAACCCTGATCCTAAACCTAGCCCTAACCCTAATCCTAGCCCTAACACTAACCCTAAACCTAACCCTAACTATAACCTTAGATCTAGGCCTAACTCTAACCCTAACCCTAACCCTAAACCTATCCCTAGTTCCAGCCCTAGCCCTAACCCTAACCCTACCCCTAACCCTAACCCTAGCCCTAGCACTAACCCTAACCCTAACCCTAACCCTAACCCTAACCCTAACAATGAAACTAAACCGAACCCTAACCCTAACCCTAACCCTAACCCTAATCTAACCCTAACCCAAACACTAGCTCTAGCCGTAACCCTAACCCTACCCCTAACCCTAACCCTAGCCCTAGCACTAACCCTAACCCTAACCCTAACCCTAACCCTAAGCCTAACCCTAACACTACCTCTAGCGCTAACCCTAACCCTAGCCCTAACCCTAACCCTAGCCCAAGCACTAACCCTAACCCTAACCCTAACCCTAGCTCTAGTCCTAACCCTGACCCTAACCCTAACCCTAACCCTAGCCCTAGCACTAACCCTAACCCTAATCCTAACCCTAACCCCAACCCTAACCCTAACCCTAACCCTAACCCCAGCCCTAGCACTAACCCTAACCCTAACCCTAACACTAGCGCTAGCCCTAAACCTAACCCTAGCCCTAACCCTAGCCCTAAACCTAACCCTGACCCTAACCCTAAGACTAACCCTGACCCTAAACCTAGCCCTAACTCTAATCCTAGTCCTAACCCTAACCCTAAACCTCAACCTAACCCTAACCTTAGATCTAGGCCTAACCCTAACCCTAACCATAACCCTAACACTAACCCTAACCCTAGTTCCAGCCCTAGCCCTAACCCTAACCCTAACCCTAAAAATAAACCTAAACCGAACCCTAACCCTAACCCTAACCCTAACCCTAACACTAGCTCTAGCCCTAACTCTAAACCTACACCTAACCCTAACCCTAGCTCTATCAATAACCCTAACCCTAACCCTAAGCCTAACCCTAACACTACCTCTAGCACTAACACTAACCCTAGCCCTAACCCTAACGCTAGCCCTAACCCTAACCATAGCCCTAGCACTAACGCTAACCCTAACCCTAACCCTAGCTCTAGTCCTAACCCTAACCCTATCCCTAGCTCTAGCACTACCCTAATCCTAACCCTAACCCTAACCCTAACCCTAGCCCTAGCACAAACCCTAACCCTAACACTAACCCTAGCTCTAGCCCTAAACCTAAACCTAGCCCTAACCCTAACCCTAGCCCTAGCACTAACCCTAACCCTAACCCTAACACTAGCGCTAGCCCTAACCCTAACCCTAGCCCTAACCTTAGCCCTAAACCTAACCCTGACCCTAACCCTAACACTAACCCTGACCCTAAACCTAGCCCTAACTCTAATCCTAGCCCTAACCCTAACCCTAAACCGAACCCTAAACCTAACCTTAGATCTACGCCTAACCCTAACCCTAACCCTAAACCTAACCCTAGTTCCAGCCCTAGCCCTAACCCTAACCCTAACCATAACAATAAACTTAAACCGAACCCTAACACTAACCCAACCCTAACCCTAACCCTAACCAAACCCTAACCCTAACACTAGCTCTAGCCCTAATCCTAACCCTACCCCTAACCCTAACCCTAGCCTTAGTCCTAACCCTAACCCTAACCCTAACCCTAACCCTAACCCTAACCCTAGCCCTAACCCTAACCCTAACCCTAACCCTAACCCTAGCCCTAGCCCTAACCCTAACTTAACCCTAACCCTAACCCTAGCCCTAGCACTAATCCTAACCCTAACCCTAGCCCTAGCACTAACCGTAACCCTAATACTAGCTCGAGCCCTAACCCTAACCCTAAACCTAACACAAGCCCTAGCAGTAACCCTAACCCTAACCCTAACCCTAGCCCTAGCACTAACCCTAACCCTATTCTTAACCCTAGCTCTAGCCCTAAACATAACTCTAGCCCTAACCCTAACCCTAGCACTAGCACTAACCCTAAGTCTAACCCTAACCCTAGATCTAGTCCTAAACCTAACCCTAACCCTAACCCTAACCCTAACCCTAGCCCTAGCACTAACCCTAACCCTAATCCTAACCATAACCCTAACCCTAACCCTAACCATAACCCTAACCAGAACCCTAGCTTTAGCCCTAACCCTAACGCTAACCCTAACCCTACCCCTAGCACTAACCCTAACCCTAGCACTAGCTCTAAACCTAATCCTAACCCTAACAATGAACCTAAACCGAACCCTAACCCTAACCCTAACCCTAATCTAACCCTAACCCTAACACTAGCTCTAGCCCTAACCCTAACCCTACCCCTAACCCTAACCCTAACCCTAGCCCTAGCCCTAGCCTTAACCCTAACTTAACCCTAACCCTAACCGTAGCCCTAGCACTAACCCTAACCCTAACCCTAGCCCTATCACTAACCCTAACCCTAACACTAGCTCTAGCCCTAACCCTAACCCTAAACCTAACCCTAGCCCTAGCAGTAACCCTAACCCTAACCCTAACCCTAGCCCTAGCACTAACCCTAACCCTATTCTTAACCCTAGCTCTAGCCCTAAACATAACCCTAGCCCTAACCCTAACCCTAGCCCTAGCCCTAACCCTAACCCTAACCCTAACCCGAACCCTAGCTCTAGTCCTAACCCTAACCCTAACCCTAACCCTAACCCTAGCCCTAGTACTAACCCTAACCCTAACACTAGCTCTAGCCCTAACCCTAACCCTAAACCTAACCCTAGCCCTAGCAGTAACCCTAACCCTAACCCTAACCCTAGCCCTAGCACTAACCCTAACCCTATTCTTAAACCTAGCTCTAGCCCTAAATATAACCCTAGCCCTAACCCTAATCCTAGCCCTAGCCCTAACCCTAACCCTAACCCGAACCCTAGCTCTAGTCCTAACCCTAACCCTAACCCTAACCCTAACCCTAGCCCTAGCACTAACCCTAACCCTAACCCTAACCCTAAACCTAACCCTAACCCTAACCAGAACCCTAGCTTTAGCCCTAACCCTAACGCTAAACCTAAACCTACCCCTAGCACTAACCCTAACCCTAGCACTAGCTCTAACCCTAACCCTAACCCTAACCCTAACCCTAGCCCTAGCATTAACCCTAACCCTAATCCTAACCCTAACCCTAGCTCTAGTCGTAACCCTAACCCTAACCCTTACCCTAGGTCTAGTCGTAACCCTAACCCTAACCCTAACCCTAGCCCTAGCACTAAACCTAATCCTAACCCTAATGCTAACCCGAAACCTAAACCTAACCCAAACCCTAGCTCTAGGCCTAAACCTAGCCGTAAGCCTAACCCTAACCCTAACCCTAGCTCTAGCACTAACCCTAACACTAACCCTAACCCTAACCCTAACCCTAACCCTAACCCTAACCCTAACACTACCTCTAGCACTAACACTAACCCTAGCCCTAACCCTAACCCTAGCCCTAGCCCTAACCCTGACCCTAACCCGAACCCTAGCTCTAGTCCTAACCCTAACCCTAACCCTAACCCTAACCCTAGCCCTAACCCTAACCCTAACCCTAACCAGAAACCTAGCTTTAGCCCTAACCCTAACGCTAACCCTAACCCTACCCCTAGCACTAACCCTAACCAGCACTAGCTCTAACCCTAACCCTAACCCTAACCCTAGCCCTAGCATTAACCCTAACCCTAATCCTAACCCTAACCCTAGCTCTAGTCGTAACCCTAACCCTAACGCTAACCCTAGGTCTAGTCGTAACCCTAACCCTAACCCTAACCCTAGCCCTAGCACTAAACCTAACCCTAACCCTAACGCTAACCCGAAACCTAAACCTAACCCTAACCCTAGCTCTAGGCCTAAACCTAGCCCTAAGCCTAACCCTAACCCTAACCCTAGCTCTAGCACTAACCCTAACCCTAACCCTAACCCTAAGGCTAACCCTAACACTACCTCTAGCACTAACACTAACCCTAGCCCTAACCCTAACACTAGCCCTAGCACTAACCCTAAAACTAACCCTAACCATAACCCTAGCCCAAACACTAACCCTAACCCTAACCCTAATGCTAGCTCTAGCCCGAAACCTAACCCCAGCCCTAACCCTAACCCTAGCCCTAGCAATAACCCTAACCCTAACGTAACTTAACCCTAATCCTAGCCCTAACCACAACCCTAAACCTAACCCTAACCAGAACCGTAGCGTTAGCCCAAACCCTAACGCTAACCCTAACCCTACACCTAGCACTAACCCTAACCCTAGCACTAGCTCTAACCCTAACCCTACCCTCACTCTAACCCTAACATTAACGCTGACCCTAACCCTAAGCCTAACCCTAACTTAACCATAATCCTAGCCCTAACCCTAACCCTAACCCTAACCCTAATCCCAGCTCTAGCCCTAACCCTAACCCTAGCCCTAACCCTAACCCTAACCCTAACCCTAACCCTAGCCCTAGCTCTAACCCTAACTTAACCCTAACCCTAACCCTAGCCCTAGCACTAATCCTAACCCTAACCCTAGCCCTAGCACTAACCCTAACCCTAACACTAGCTCTAGCCCTAACCCTAACCCTAAACCTAACCCTAGCCCTAGCAGTAACCCTAACCCTAACCCTAACCCTAGCCCTAGCACTAACCCTAACCCTATTCTTAACCCTAGCTCTAGGCCTAAACATAACTCTAGCCCTAACCCTAACCCTAGCACTAGCACTAACCCTAACCCTAACCCTAACCCTAGCTCTAGTCCTAACCCTAACCCTAACCCTAACCCTAACCCTAGCCCTAGCACTAACGCTAACCCTAATCCTAACCCTAACCCTAACCCTAACCCTATACCTAACCAGAACCCTAGCTTTAGCCCTAACCCTAACGCTAATCCTAACCCTACCCCTAGCACTAACCCTAACCCTAGCACTAGCTCTAACCCTAACCCTAAACCTAACCCTAACCCTAACCCTAGCCCTAGCATTAACCCTAACCATAATCCTAACCCTAACCGTAGCTCTAGTCGTAACCCTAACCCTAACCCTAACCCTAGCTCTAGTCGTAACCCTAACCCTAACCCTAACCCTAGCCCTAGCACTAAACCTAACCCTAACCCTAACGCTAACCCGAAACCTAAACCTAACCCTAACCCTAGCTCTAGGCCTAAACCTAGACCTAAGCCTAACCCTAACCCTAACCCTAGCTCTAGCACTAACCCTAACACTAACCCTAACCCTAACCCTAATCTTAACCCTAAGGCTAACCCTAACACTACCTTTAGCACTAACACCAACCCTAGCCCTAACCCTAACCCTAGCCCTAGCACTAACTCTAAAACTAACCCTAACCATAACCCTAGCCCAGGCACAAACCCTAACCCTAACCCTAACGCTAGCTCTAGCACTAACCCTAACCCTAACCCTAACCCTAGCTCTAGTCCTAACCCTAACCCTAACCCTAGCCCTAGCACTAACCCTAACCCTAACCCTAACCCTAACCCTAGCGCTAGCCCTAACCCTAACCCTAGCCCTAACCCTAGCCCTAAACCTAACCCTGACCCTAACCGTAACCCTAACCCTAAAACTAACCCTAGCTCTAGCACTAACCCTAACCCTAACCCTAACACTAGCTCTAGCCCTAACCCTAACCCTAAACCTAACCCTAGCCCTAGCACTAACCCTAACCCTAACCCTAACCCTAGCCCTAGTACTAACCCTAACCCTAATCTTAACCCTAGCTCTAGCCATAAACCTAACCCTAGCCCCAACCCTAACACTAGCACTAGCACTAACCCTAACCCTAACCCTAACACTAGCTCTACTCCTAACCCTAACCCTAACCCTAACCCTAACCCTAACATTACCCCTAGCACTAAACCTAACCCTAACCCTAACCCTAACCCTAGCTCTAGCCCTAAACCTAACCCCAGCCCTAACCCTAACCCTAGCCCTAGCACTAACCCTAAAACTAACCCTAACCATAACCCTAGCCCAAACACTAACCCTAACCCTAACCCTAATGCTAGCTCTAGCCCGAAACCTAACCCTAGCCCTAACCCTAACCCTAGCCCTAGCAATAACCCTAACCCTAACCTAACTTAACCCTAATCCGAGCCCTAACCACAACCCTAAACCTAACCCTAACCAGAACCGTAGCGTTACCCCTAACCCTAACGCTAACCCTAACCCTACACCTAGCACTAACCCTAACCCTAGCACTAGCTCTAACCCTAACCCTAGCCCTGACTCTAACTCTAACATTAACCCTGACCCTAACCCTAAGCCTAACCCTAACTTAACCATAATCCTAGCCCTAACCCTAACCCTAACCCTAACCCTAATCCCAGCTCTAGCCCTAACCCTAACCCTAGCCCTAACCCTAACCCTAACCCTAACCCTAACCCTAGCCCTAGCCCTAACCCTAACTTAACCCTAACCCTAACCCTAGCCCTAGCACTAATCCAAACCCTAACCCTAGCCCTAGCACTAACCCTAACCCTAACACTAGCTCTAGCCCTAACCCTAACCCTAAACCTAACCCTAGCCCTAGCAGTAACCCTAAACCTAACCATAACCCTAGCCCTAGCACTAACCCTAACCCTATTCTTAACACTAGCTCTAGCCCTAAACATAACTCTAGCCCTAACCCTAACCCTAGCACTAGCACTAACCCTAACCCTAACCCTAACCCTAGCTCTAGTCCTAACCCTAACCCTAACCCTAACCCTAACCCTAGCCCTAGCACTAACCCTAACCCTAATCCGAACCCTAACCCTAACCCTAACCCTAACCCTAACCCTAACCAGAACCCTAGCTTTAGCCCTAACCCTAACGCTAATCCTAACCGTACCCCTAGCACGAACCCTAACCCTAGCACTAGCTCTAACCCTAACCCTAACCCTAACCCTAACCCTAGCCCTAGCATTAACCCTAACCATAATCCTAACCCTAATCCTAGCTCTAGTCGTAACCCTAACCCTAACCCTAACCCTAGCTCTAGTCGTAATCCTAACCCTAACCCTAACCCTAGCCCTAGCACTAAACCTAACCCTAACCCTAACGCTAACCCGAAACCTAAACCTAACCCTAACCCTAGCTCTAGGCCTAAACCTAGCCCTAAGCCTAACCCTAACCCTAACCCTAGCTCTAGCACTAACCCTAACACTAACCCAAACCCTAACCCTAACCCTAGCTCTAGCCCTAAACCTAACTCCAGCCCTAACCCTAACCCTAGCCGTAGCACTAACCCTAACCCTAACCCTAACACTAGCGCTAGCCCTAACCCTAACCCTAGCCCTAACCCTAGGCCTAAACCTAACCCTAACACTACCTCTAGCACTAACACTAACCCTAGCCCTAACCCTAACCCTAACACTAACCCTGATCCTAAACCTAGCCCTAACCCTAATCCTAGCCCTAACACTAACCCTAAACCTAACCCTAACTATAACCTTAGATCTAGGCCTAACTCTAACCCTAACCCTAACCCTAAACCTATCCCTAGTTCCAGCCCTAGCCCTAACCCTAACCCTACCCCTAACCCTAACCCTAGCCCTAGCACTAACCCTAACCCTAACCCTAACCCTAACAATGAAACTAAACCGAACCCTAACCCTAACCGTAACCCTAATCTAACCCTAACCCAAACACTAGCTCTAGCCGTAACCCTAACCCTACCCCTAACCCTAACCCTAGCCCTAGCACTAACCCTAACACTAACCCTAACCCTAACCCTAAGCCTAACCCTAACACTACCTCTAGCGCTAACCCTAACCCTAGCCCTAACCCTAACCCTAGCCCAAGCACTAACCCTAACCCTAACCCTAACCCTAGCTCTAGTCCTAACCCTGACCCTAACCCTAACCCTAACCCTAGCCCTAGCACTAACCCTAACCCTAATCCTAACCCTAACCCCAACCCTAACCCTAACCCTAACCCTAACCCCAGCCCTAGCACTAACCCTAACCCTAACCCTAACACTAGCGCTAGCCCTAAACCTAACCCTAGCCCTAACCCTAGCCCTAAACCTAACCCTGACCCTAACCCTAAGACTAACCCTGACCCTAAACCTAGCCCTAACTCTAATCCTAGTCCTAACCCTAACCCTAAACCTCAACCTAACCCTAACCTTAGATCTAGGCCTAACCCTAACCCTAACCATAACCCTAACACTAACCCTAACCCTAGTTCCAGCCCTAGCCCTAACCCTAACCCTAACCCTAAAAATAAACCTAAACCGAACCCTAACCCTAACCCTAACCCTAACCCTAACACTAGCTCTAGCCCTAACTCTAAACCTACACCTAACCCTAACCCTAGCTCTATCAATAACCCTAACCCTAACCCTAAGCCTAACCCTAACACTACCTCTAGCACTAACACTAACCCTAGCCCTAACCCTAACGCTAGCCCTAACCCTAACCATAGCCCTAGCACTAACGCTAACCCTAACCCTAACCCTAGCTCTAGTCCTAACCCTAACCCTATCCCTAGCTCTAGCACTACCCTAATCCTAACCCTAACCCTAACCCTAACCCTAGCCCTAGCACAAACCCTAACCATAACACTAACCCTAGCTCTAGCCCTAAACCTAAACCTAACCCTAACCCTAACCCTAGCCCTAGCACTAACGCTAACCCTAACCCTAACACTAGCGCTAGCCCTAACCCTAACCCTAGCCCTAACCTTAGCCCTAAACCTAACCCTGACCCTAACCCTAACACTAACCCTGACCCTAAACCTAGCCCTAACTCTAATCCTAGCCCTAACCCTAACCCTAAACCGAACCCTAAACCTAACCTTAGATCTACGCCTAACCCTAACCCTAACCCTAACCCTAAACCTAACCCTAGTTCCAGCCCTAGCCCTAACCCTAATCCTAACCATAACAATAAACTTAAACCGAACCCTAACACTAACCCTAGCCCTAGCCCTAACCCTAACTTAACCCTAACCCTAACCCTAGCCCTAGCACTAACCCTAACCCTAACACTAGCTCTAGCCCTAACCCTAACCCTAAACCTAACCCTAGCCCTAGCAGTAACCCTAACCCTAACCCTAACCCTAGCCCTAGCACTAACCCTAACCCTAATCTTAACCCTAGCTCTAGCCCTAATCATAACCCTAGCCCTAACCCTAACCCTAGCACTAGCACTAACGCTAACCCTAACCCTAAACCTAGCTCTAGTCCTAACCCTAACCCTAATCCTAACCCTAACCCTAGCCCTAGCACTAACCCTAACCCTAACCCTAACCCTAACCCGAAACCTAAACCTAACCCTAACCCTAGCTCTAGGCCTAACCCTAGCCCTAACCCTAACCCTAGCCCTAGCATTAACCCTAACCCTAATCCTAACCCTAACCCTAGCTCTAGTCGTAACCCTAACCCTAACCCTAACCTTAGCTCTAGTCGTAACCCTAGTTCCAGCCCTAGCCCTAACCCTAACCCTACCCCTAACCCTAACCCTAGCCCTAGCACTAACCCTAACCCTAACCCTAAGCCAAACCCTAACACTACCTCTAGCGCTAACCCTAACCCTAGCCCTAACCCTAATCCTAGCCCTAGCACTAACCCTAAAACTAACCCTAACCATAACCCTAGCCCAAGCACTAACCCTAACCCTAACACTAGCGCTAGCCCTAAACCTAACCCTAGCCCTAACCATAGCCCTAAACCTAACCCTGACCCTAACCCTAAGACTAACCCTGACCCTAAACCTAGCCCTAACTCTAATCCTACTCCTAACCCTAACCCTAAACCTCAACCTAACCCTAACCTTAGATCTAGGCCTAACCCTAACCCTAACCCTAACCCTACCACTAACCCTAACCCTAACCTTAGTTCCAGCCCTAGCCCTAACCCTAACCCTAACCCTAACAATAAACCTAAACCGAACCCTAACCCTAAACCTAACCCTAACCCTAACCTTAACACTAGCTCTAGCCCTAACTCTAAACCTACACCTAACCCTAACCCTAGCTCTATCAATAACCCTAACCCTAACCATAAGCCTAACCCTAACACTACCTCTAGCACTAACACTAACCCTAGCCCTAACCCTAACCCTAGCCCTAGCACTAACCGTAAAACTAACCCTAACCATAACCCTAGCCCAAGCACTAGCCCTAACCCTAACCCTAACGCTAGCTCTAGCCCTAAACCTAACCCTAGCCCTAACCCTAACCCTAGCCCTAGCAATAACCCTAACCCTAACCTAACTTAACCCTAATCCTACCCCTAACCACAACCCTAAACCTAACCCTAACCAGAACCCTAGCTTTAGCCCTAACCCTAACGCTAACCCTAACCCTACCCCTAGCTCTAACCATAACCCTAGCACTAGCTCTAACCCTAACCCTAGCCCTGACCCTAACCCTAACATTAACCCTGACCCTAATCCTAAGCCTAACCCTAACTTAACCCTAATCCTAGCCCTAACCCTAACCCTAACCCTAACCCTAATCCCAGCTCTAGCCCTAACCCTAACCCTAGCCCTAACCCTAACCCTAACCCTAACCCTAGCCCTAGCCCTAACCCTAATTTAACCCTAACCCTAGCCCTAGCACTAACCCGAACCCTAACCCTAGCCCTAGCACTAACCCTAACCCTAACACTAGCTCTAGCCCTAACCCTAACCCTAAACCTAACCCTAGCCCTAGCAGTAACCCTAACCCTAACCCTAACCCTAGCCCTAGCACTAACCCTAACCCTATTCTTAACCCTAGCTCTAGCCCTAAACATAACCCTAGCCCTAACCCTAACCCTAGCACTAGCACTAAACCTAATCCTAACCCTAACGCTAACCCGAAAACTTAACCTAACCCTAACCCTAGCTCTAGGCCTAAACCTAGCCCTAAGCCTAACCCTAACCCTAACCCTAGCTCTAGCACAAACCCTAACACTAACCCTAACCCTAACCCTAAACCTAACCCTAAGGCTAACCCTAACACTACCTCTAGCACTAACACTAACCCTAGCCCTAACCCTAACCCTAGCCCTAGCCCTAACCCTAACCCGAACCCGAACCCTAGCTCTAGTCCTAACCCTAACCCTAACCCTAACCCTAACCCTAGCCCTAACCCTAACCCTAACCCTAACCAGAACCCTAGCTTTAGCCCTAACCCTAACGCTAACCCTAACCCTACCCCTAGCACTAACCTTAACCCTAACCCTAACCCTAACCCTAACCCTAACCCTAACCCTAACCCTAGGTCTAGTCGTAACCCTAACCCTAACCCTAACCCTAGCCCTAGCAATAAACCTAACCCTAACCCTAACGCTAACCCGAAACCTAAACCTAACCCTAACCCTAGCTCAAGGCCTAAACCTAGCCCTAAGCCTAAACCTAACCCTAACCCTAACCCTAACCCTAACCCTAACCCTAACCCTAACCCTAGCTCTAGCCCTAAACCTACCCCAGCCCTAACCCTAACCCTAGCCCTAGCACTAACCCTAACCCTAACCCTAACCCTAGCTCTAGTCCTAACCCTAATCCTAACCCTAACCCTAACCCTAGCCCTAGCACTAACGCTAACCCTAATCCTAACCCTAACCCTAACCCTAACCCTATACCTAACCAGAACCCTAGCTTTAGCCCTAACCCTAACGCTAATCCTAACCCTACCCCTAGCACTAACCCTAACCCTAGCACTAGCTCTAACCCTAACCCTAAACCTAACCCTAACCCTAACCCTAGCCCTAGCATTAACCCTAACCATAATCCTAACCCTAACCCTAGCTCTAGTCGTAACCCTAACCCTAACCCTAACCCTAGCTCTAGTCGTAACCCTAACCCTAACCCTAACCCTAGCCCTAGCACTAAACCTAACCCTAACCCTAACGCTAACCCGAAACCTAAACCTAACCCTAACCCTAGCTCTAGGCCTAAACCTAGCCCTAAGCCTAACCCTAACCCTAACCCTAGCTCTAGCACTAACCCTAACACTAACCCTAACCCTAACCCTAATCTTAACCCTAAGGCTAACCCTAACACTACCTCTAGCACTAACACCAACCCTAGCCCTAACCCTAACCCTAGCCCTAGCACTAACTCTAAAACTAACCCTAACCATAACCCTAGCCCAGGCACAAACCCTAACCCTAACCCTAACGCTAGCTCCAGCACTAACCCTAACCCTAACCCTAACCCTAGCTCTAGTCCTAACCCTAACCCTAACCCTAGCGCTAGCACTAACCCTAACCCTAACCCTAACCCTAACCCTAGCGCTAGCCCTAACCCTAACCCTAGCCCTAACCCTAGCCCTAAACCTAACCCTGACCCTAACCGTAACCCTAACCCTAAAACTAACCCTAGCTCTAGCACTAACCCTAACCCTAACCCTAACACTAGCTCTAGCCCTAACCCTAACCCTAAACCTAACCCTAGCCCTAGCACTAACCCTAACCCTAACCCTAACCCTAGCCCTAGCACTAACCCTAACCCTATTCTTAACCCTAGCTCTAGGCCTAAACATAACTCTAGCCCTAACCCTAACCCTAGTACTAGCACTAACCCTAACCCTAACCCTAACCCTAACCCTAGCTCTAGTCCTAACCCTAACCCTAACCCTAACCCTAACCCTAGCCCTAGCACTAACGCTAACCCTAATCCTAACCCTAACCCTAACCCTAACCCTATACCTAACCAGAACCCTAGCTTTAGCCCTAACCCTAACGCTAATCCTAACCCTACCCCTAGCACTAACCCTAACCCTAGCACTAGCTCTAACCCTAACCCTAAACCTAACCCTAACCCTAACCCTAGCCCTAGCATTAACCCTAACCATAATCCTAACCCTAACCCTAGCTCTAGTCGTAACCCTAACCCTAACCCTAACCCTAGCTCTAGTCGTAACCCTAACCCTAACCCTAACCCTAGCCCTAGCACTAAACCTAACCCTAACCCTAACGCTAACCCGAAACCTAAACCTAACCCTAACCCTAGCTCTAGGCCTAAACCTAGCCCTAAGCCTAACCCTAACCCTAACCCTAGCTCTAGCACTAACCCTGACACTAACCCTAACCCTAACCCTAATCTTAACCCTAAGGCTAACCCTAACACTACCTCTAGCACTAACACCAACCCTAGCCCTAACCCTAACCCTAGCCCTAGCACTAACTCTAAAACTAACCCTAAACATAACCCTAGCCCAGGCACAAACCCTAACCCTAACCCTAACCCTAACGCTAGCTCTAGCACTAACCCTAACCCTAACCCTAACCCTAGCTCTAGTCCTAACCCTAACCCTAACCCTAGCGCTAGCACTAACCCTAACCCTAACCCTAACCCTAACCCTAACCCTAGCCCTAACCCTAACCCTAGCCCTAGCACTAACCGTAAAACTAACCCTAACCATAACCCTAGCCCAAGCACTAGCCCTAACCCTAACCCTAACGCTAGCTCTAGCCCTAAACCTAACCCTAGCCCTAACCCTAACCCTAGCCCTAGCAATAACCCTAACCCTAACCTAACTTAACCCTAATCCTACCCCTAACCACAACCCTAAACCTAACCCTAACCAGAACCCTAGCTTTAGCCCTAACCCTAACGCTAACCCTAACCCTACCCCTAGCCCTAACCCTAACCCTAGCACTAGCTCTAACCCTAACCCTAGCCCTGACCCTAACCCTAACATTAACCCTGACCCTAATCCTAAGCCTAACCCTAACTTAACCCTAATCCTAGCCCTAACCCTAACCCTAACCCTAACCCTAATCCCAGCTCTAGCCCTAACCCTAACCCTAGCCCTAACCCTAACCCTAACCCTAACCCTAGCCCTAGCCCTAACCCTAATTTAACCCTAACCCTAGCCCTAGCACTAACCCGAACCCTAACCCTAGCCCTAGCACTAACCCTAACCCTAACACTAGCTCTAGCCCTAACCCTAACCCTAAACCTAACCCTAGCCCTAGCAGTAACCCTAACCCTAACCCTAACCCTAGCCCTAGCACTAACCCTAACCCTATTCTTAACCCTAGCTCTAGCCCTAAACATAACCCTAGCCCTAACCCTAACCCTAGCACTAGCACTAAACCTAATCCTAACCCTAACGCTAACCCGAAAACTTAACCTAACCCTAACCCTAGCTCTAGGCCTAAACCTAGCCCTAAGCCTAACCCTAACCCTAACCCTAGCTCTAGCACTAACCCTAACACTAACCCTAACCCTAACCCTAAACCTAACCCTAAGGCTAACCCTAACACTACCTCTAGCACTAACACTAACCCTAGCCCTAACCCTAACCCTAGCCCTAGCCCTAACCCTAACCCGAACCCGAACCCTAGCTCTAGTCCTAACCCTAACCCTAACCCTAACCCTAACCCTAGCCCTAACCCTAACCCTAACCCTAACCAGAACCCTAGCTTTAGCCCTAACCCTAACGCTAACCCTAACCCTACCCCTAGCACTAACCTTAACCCTAACCCTAACCCTAACCCTAACCCTAACCCTAACCCTAACCCTAACCCTAACCCTAGCCCTAGCCCTAACCCTAACCCTAACCCTAACCAGAACCCTAGCTTTAGCCCTAACCCTAACGCTAACCCTAACCCTACCCCTAGCACTAACCTTAACCCTAACCCTAACCCTAACCCTAACCCTAACCCTAACCCTAACCCTAGGTCTAGTCGTAACCCTAACCCTAACCCTAACCCTAGCCCTAGCAATAAACCTAACCCTAACCCTAACGCTAACCCGAAACCTAAACCTAACCCTAACCCTAGCTCTAGGCCTAAACCTAGCCCTAAGCCTAACCCTAACCCTAACCCTAGCTCTAGCACTAACCCTAACACTAACCCTAACCCTAACCCTAAACCTAACGCTAAGGCTAACCCTAACACTACCTCTAGCACTAACACTAACCCTAGCCCTAACCCTAACCCTAGCCCTAGCACTAACCCTAAAACTAACCCTAACCATAACCCGAGCCCAGGCACAAACCCTAACCCTAACCCTAACGCTAGCTCTAGCACTAACCCTAACCCTAACCCTAACCCTAGCTCTAGTCCTAACCATAACCCTAACCCTAGCCCTAGCACTAACCCTAACCCTAACTCTAACCCGAAACCTAAACCTAACCCTAACCCTAGCTCAAGGCCTAAACCTAGCCCTAAGCCTAAACCTAACCCTAACCCTAGCTCTAGCACTAACCCTAACCCTAACCCTAACCCTAACCCTAACCCTAACCCTAGCTCTAGCCCTAAACCTACCCCAGCCCTAACCCTAACCCTAGCCCTAGCACTAACCCTAACCCTAACCCTAACCCTAGCTCTAGTCCTAACCCTAATCCTAACCCTAACCCTAACCCTAGCCCTAGCACTAACGCTAACCCTAATCCTAACCCTAACCCTAACCCTAACCCTATACCTAACCAGAACCCTAGCTTTAGCCCTAACCCTAACGCTAATCCTAACCCTACCCCTAGCACTAACCCTAACCCTAGCACTAGCTCTAACCCTAACCCTAAACCTAACCCTAACCCTAACCCTAGCCCTAGCATTAACCCTAACCATAATCCTAACCCTAACCCTAGCTCTAGTCGTAACCCTAACCCTAACCCTAACCCTAGCTCTAGTCGTAACCCTAACCCTAACCCTAACCCTAGCCCTAGCACTAAACCTAACCCTAACCCTAACGCTAACCCGAAACCTAAACCTAACCCTAACCCTAGCTCTAGGCCTAAACCTAGCCCTAAGCCTAACCCTAACCCTAACCCTAGCTCTAGCACTAACCCTAACACTAACCCTAACCCTAACCCTAATCTTAACCCTAAGGCTAACCCTAACACTACCTCTAGCACTAACACCAACCCTAGCCCTAACCCTAACCCTAGCCCTAGCACTAACTCTAAAACTAACCCTAACCATAACCCTAGCCCAGGCACAAACCCTAACCCTAACCCTAACGCTAGCTCTAGCACTAACCCTAACCCTAACCCTAACCCTAGCTCTAGTCCTAACCCTAACCCTAACCCTAGCGCTAGCACTAACCCTAACCCTAACCCTAACCCTAACCCTAGCGCTAGCCCTAACCCTAACCCTAGCCCTAACCCTAGCCCTAAACCTAACCCTGACCCTAACCGTAACCCTAACCCTAAAACTAACCCTAGCTCTAGCACTAACCCTAACCCTAACCCTAACACTAGCTCTAGCCCTAACCCTAACCCTAAACCTAACCCTAGCCCTAGCACTAACCCTAACCCTAACCCTAACCCTAGCCCTAGCACTAACCCTAACCCTATTCTTAACCCTAGCTCTAGGCCTAAACATAACTCTAGCCCTAACCCTAACCCTAGCACTAGCACTAACCCTAACCCTAACCCTAACCCTAACCCTAGCTCTAGTCCTAACCCTAACCCTAACCCTAACCCTAACCCTAGCCCTAGCACTAACGCTAACCCTAATCCTAACCCTAACCCTAACCCTAACCCTATACCTAACCAGAACCCTAGCTTTAGCCCTAACCCTAACGCTAATCCTAACCCTACCCCTAGCACTAACCCTAACCCTAGCACTAGCTCTAACCCTAACCCTAAACCTAACCCTAACCCTAACCCTAGCCCTAGCATTAACCCTAACCATAATCCTAACCCTAACCCTAGCTCTAGTCGTAACCCTAACCCTAACCCTAACCCTAGCTCTAGTCGTAACCCTAACCCTAACCCTAACCCTAGCCCTAGCACTAAACCTAACCCTAACCCTAACGCTAACCCGAAACCTAAACCTAACCCTAACCCTAGCTCTAGGCCTAAACCTAGCCCTAAGCCTAACCCTAACCCTAACCCTAGCTCTAGCACTAACCCTGACACTAACCCTAACCCTAACCCTAATCTTAACCCTAAGGCTAACCCTAACACTACCTCTAGCACTAACACCAACCCTAGCCCTAACCCTAACCCTAGCCCTAGCACTAACTCTAAAACTAACCCTAACCATAACCCTAGCCCAGGCACAAACCCTAACCCTAACCCTAACCCTAACGCTAGCTCTAGCACTAACCCTAACCCTAACCCTAACCCTAGCTCTAGTCCTAACCCTAACCCTAACCCTAGCGCTAGCACTAACCCTAACCCTAACCCTAACCCTAACCCTAACCCTAGCCCTAACCCTAACCCTAGCCCTAGCACTAACCGTAAAACTAACCCTAACCATAACCCTAGCCCAAGCACTAGCCCTAACCCTAACCCTAACGCTAGCTCTAGCCCTAAACCTAACCCTAGCCCTAACCCTAACCCTAGCCCTAGCAATAACCCTAACCCTAACCTAACTTAACCCTAATCCTACCCCTAACCACAACCCTAAACCTAACCCTAACCAGAACCCTAGCTTTAGCCCTAACCCTAACGCTAACCCTAACCCTACCCCTAGCCCTAACCCTAACCCTAGCACTAGCTCTAACCCTAACCCTAGCCCTGACCCTAACCCTAACATTAACCCTGACCCTAATCCTAAGCCTAACCCTAACTTAACCCTAATCCTAGCCCTAACCCTAACCCTAACCCTAACCCTAATCCCAGCTCTAGCCCTAACCCTAACCCTAGCCCTAACCCTAACCCTAACCCTAACCCTAGCCCTAGCCCTAACCCTAATTTAACCCTAACCCTAGCCCTAGCACTAACCCGAACCCTAACCCTAGCCCTAGCACTAACCCTAACCCTAACACTAGCTCTAGCCCTAACCCTAACCCTAAACCTAACCCTAGCCCTAGCAGTAACCCTAACCCTAACCCTAACCCTAGCCCTAGCACTAACCCTAACCCTATTCTTAACCCTAGCTCTAGCCCAAACATAACCCTAGCCCTAACCCTAACCCTAACCCTAATCCTAACCCTAACGCTAACCCGAAAACTTAACCTAACCCTAACCCTAGCTCTAGGCCTAAACCTAGCCCTAAGCCTAACCCTAACCCTAACCCTAGCTCTAGCACTAACCCTAACACTAACCCTAACCCTAACCCTAAACCTAACCCTAAGGCTAACCCTAACACTACCTCTAGCACTAACACTAACCCTAGCCCTAACCCTAACCCTAGCCCTAGCCCTAACCCTAACCCGAACCCGAACCCTAGCTCTAGTCCTAACCCTAACCCTAACCCTAACCCTAACCCTAGCCCTAACCCTAACCCTAACCCTAACCAGAACCCTAGCTTTAGCCCTAACCCTAACGCTAACCCTAACCCTACCCCTAGCACTAACCTTAACCCTAACCCTAACCCTAACCCTAACCCTAACCCTAGGTCTAGTCGTAACCCTAACCCTAACCCTAACCCTAGCCCTAGCAATAAACCTAACCCTAACCCTAACGCTAACCCGAAACCTAAACCTAACCCTAACCCTAGCTCTAGGCCTAAACCTAGCCCTAAGCCTAACCCTAACCCTAACCCTAGCTCTAGCACTAACCCTAACACTAACCCTAACCCTAACCCTAAACCTAACGCTAAGGCTAACCCTAACACTACCTCTAGCACTAACACTAACCCTAGCCCTAACCCTAACCCTAGCCCTAGCACTAACCCTAAAACTAACCCTAACCATAACCCGAGCCCAGGCACAAACCCTAACCCTAACCCTAACGCTAGCTCTAGCACTAACCCTAACCCTAACCCTAACCCTAGCTCTAGTCCTAACCATAACCCTAACCCTAGCCCTAGCACTAACCCTAACCCTAACTCTAACCCGAAACCTAAACCTAACCCTAACCCTAGCTCAAGGCCTAAACCTAGCCCTAAGCCTAAACCTAACCCTAACCCTAGCTCTAGCACTAACCCTAACCCTAACCCTAACCCTAACCCTAACCCTAACCCTAACCCTAACCCTAGCTCTAGTCCTAACCCTAATCCTAACCCTAACCCTAACCCTAGCCCTAGCACTAACGCTAACCCTAATCCTAACCCTAACCCTAACCCTAACCCTATACCTAACCAGAACCCTAGCTTTAGCCCTAACCCTAACGCTAATCCTAACCCTACCCCTAGCACTAACCCTAACCCTAGCACTAGCTCTAACCCTAACCCTAAACCTAACCCTAACCCTAACCCTAGCCCTAGCATTAACCCTAACCATAATCCTAACCCTAACCCTAGCTCTAGTCGTAACCCTAACCCTAACCCTAACCCTAGCTCTAGTCGTAACCCTAACCCTAACCCTAACCCTAGCCCTAGCACTAAACCTAACCCTAACCCTAACGCTAACCCGAAACCTAAACCTAACCCTAACCCTAGCTCTAGGCCTAAACCTAGCCCTAAGCCTAACCCTAACCCTAACCCTAGCTCTAGCACTAACCCTAACACTAACCCTAACCCTAACCCTAATCTTAACCCTAAGGCTAACCCTAACACTACCTCTAGCACTAACACCAACCCTAGCCCTAACCCTAACCCTAGCCCTAGCACTAACTCTAAAACTAACCCTAACCATAACCCTAGCCCAGGCACAAACCCTAACCCTAACCCTAACGCTAGCTCTAGCACTAACCCTAACCCTAACCCTAACCCTAGCTCTAGTCCTAACCCTAACCCTAACCCTAGCGCTAGCACTAACCCTAACCCTAACCCTAACCCTAACCCTAGCGCTAGCCCTAACCCTAACCCTAGCCCTAACCCTAGCCCTAAACCTAACCCTGACCCTAACCGTAACCCTAACCCTAAAACTAACCCTAGCTCTAGCACTAACCCTAACCCTAACCCTAACACTAGCTCTAGCCCTAACCCTAACCCTAAACCTAACCCTAGCCCTAGCACTAACCCTAACCCTAACCCTAACCCTAGCCCTAGCACTAACCCTAACCCTATTCTTAACCCTAGCTCTAGGCCTAAACATAACTCTAGCCCTAACCCTAACCCTAGCACTAGCACTAACCCTAACCCTAACCCTAACCCTAACCCTAGCTCTAGTCCTAACCCTAACCCTAACCCTAACCCTAACCCTAACCCTAGCCCTAGCACTAACGCTAACCCTAATCCTAACCCTAACCCTAACCCTAACCCTATACCTAACCAGAACCCTAGCTTTAGCCCTAACCCTAACGCTAATCCTAACCCTACCCCTAGCACTAACCCTAACCCTAGCACTAGCTCTAACCCTAACCCTAAACCTAACCCTAACCCTAACCCTAGCCCTAGCATTAACCCTAACCATAATCCTAACCCTAACCCTAGCTCTAGTCGTAACCCTAACCCTAACCCTAACCCTAGCTCTAGTCGTAACCCTAACCCTAACCCTAACCCTAGCCCTAGCACTAAACCTAACCCTAACCCTAACGCTAACCCGAAACCTAAACCTAACCCTAACCCTAGCTCTAGGCCTAAACCTAGCCCTAAGCCTAACCCTAACCCTAACCCTAGCTCTAGCACTAACCCTGACACTAACCCTAACCCTAACCCTAATCTTAACCCTAAGGCTAACCCTAACACTACCTCTAGCACTAACACCAACCCTAGCCCTAACCCTAACCCTAGCCCTAGCACTAACTCTAAAACTAACCCTAACCATAACCCTAGCCCAGGCACAAACCCTAACCCTAACCCTAACCCTAACGCTAGCTCTAGCACTAACCCTAACCCTAACCCTAACCCTAGCTCTAGTCCTAACCCTAACCCTAACCCTAGCGCTAGCACTAACCCTAACCCTAACCCTAACCCTAACCCTAACCCTAGCCCTAACCCTAACCCTAGCCCTAGCACTAACCGTAAAACTAACCCTAACCATAACCCTAGCCCAAGCACTAGCCCTAACCCTAACCCTAACGCTAGCTCTAGCCCTAAACCTAACCCTAGCCCTAACCCTAACCCTAGCCCTAGCAATAACCCTAACCCTAACCTAACTTAACCCTAATCCTACCCCTAACCACAACCCTAAACCTAACCCTAACCAGAACCCTAGCTTTAGCCCTAACCCTAACGCTAACCCTAACCCTACCCCTAGCCCTAACCCTAACCCTAGCACTAGCTCTAACCCTAACCCTAGCCCTGACCCTAACCCTAACATTAACCCTGACCCTAATCCTAAGCCTAACCCTAACTTAACCCTAATCCTAGCCCTAACCCTAACCCTAACCCTAACCCTAATCCCAGCTCTAGCCCTAACCCTAACCCTAGCCCTAACCCTAACCCTAACCCTAACCCTAGCCCTAGCCCTAACCCTAATTTAACCCTAACCCTAGCCCTAGCACTAACCCGAACCCTAACCCTAGCCCTAGCACTAACCCTAACCCTAACACTAGCTCTAGCCCTAACCCTAACCCTAAACCTAACCCTAGCCCTAGCAGTAACCCTAACCCTAACCCTAACCCTAGCCCTAGCACTAACCCTAACCCTATTCTTAACCCTAGCTCTAGCCCTAAACATAACCCTAGCCCTAACCCTAACCCTAGCACTAGCACTAAACCTAATCCTAACCCTAACGCTAACCCGAAAACTTAACCTAACCCTAACCCTAGCTCTAGGCCTAAACCTAGCCCTAAGCCTAACCCTAACCCTAACCCTAGCTCTAGCACTAACCCTAACACTAACCCTAACCCTAACCCTAAACCTAACCCTAAGGCTAACCCTAACACTACCTCTAGCACTAACACTAACCCTAGCCCTAACCCTAACCCTAGCCCTAGCCCTAACCCTAACCCGAACCCGAACCCTAGCTCTAGTCCTAACCCTAACCCTAACCCTAACCCTAACCCTAGCCCTAACCCTAACCCTAACCCTAACCAGAACCCTAGCTTTAGCCCTAACCCTAACGCTAACCCTAACCCTACCCCTAGCACTAACCTTAACCCTAACCCTAACCCTAACCCTAACCCTAACCCTAGGTCTAGTCGTAACCCTAACCCTAACCCTAACCCTAGCCCTAGCAATAAACCTAACCCTAACCCTAACGCTAACCCGAAACCTAAACCTAACCCTAACCCTAGCTCTAGGCCTAAACCTAGCCCTAAGCCTAACCCTAACCCTAACCCTAGCTCTAGCACTAACCCTAACACTAACCCTAACCCTAACCCTAAACCTAACGCTAAGGCTAACCCTAACACTACCTCTAGCACTAACACTAACCCTAGCCCTAACCCTAACCCTAGCCCTAGCACTAACCCTAAAACTAACCCTAACCATAACCCGAGCCCAGGCACAAACCCTAACCCTAACCCTAACGCTAGCTCTAGCACTAACCCTAACCCTAACCCTAACCCTAGCTCTAGTCCTAACCATAACCCTAACCCTAGCCCTAGCACTAACCCTAACCCTAACTCTAACCCGAAACCTAAACCTAACCCTAACCCTAGCTCAAGGCCTAAACCTAGCCCTAAGCCTAAACCTAACCCTAACCCTAGCTCTAGCACTAACCCTAACCCTAACCCTAACCCTAACCCTAACCCTAACCCTAACCCTAACCCTAGCTCTAGTCCTAACCCTAATCCTAACCCTAACCCTAACCCTAGCCCTAGCACTAACGCTAACCCTAATCCTAACCCTAACCCTAACCCTAACCCTATACCTAACCAGAACCCTAGCTTTAGCCCTAACCCTAACGCTAATCCTAACCCTACCCCTAGCACTAACCCTAACCCTAGCACTAGCTCTAACCCTAACCCTAAACCTAACCCTAACCCTAACCCTAGCCCTAGCATTAACCCTAACCATAATCCTAACCCTAACCCTAGCTCTAGTCGTAACCCTAACCCTAACCCTAACCCTAGCTCTAGTCGTAACCCTAACCCTAACCCTAACCCTAGCCCTAGCACTAAACCTAACCCTAACCCTAACGCTAACCCGAAACCTAAACCTAACCCTAACCCTAGCTCTAGGCCTAAACCTAGCCCTAAGCCTAACCCTAACCCTAACCCTAGCTCTAGCACTAACCCTAACACTAACCCTAACCCTAACCCTAATCTTAACCCTAAGGCTAACCCTAACACTACCTCTAGCACTAACACCAACCCTAGCCCTAACCCTAACCCTAGCCCTAGCACTAACTCTAAAACTAACCCTAACCATAACCCTAGCCCAGGCACAAACCCTAACCCTAACCCTAACGCTAGCTCTAGCACTAACCCTAACCCTAACCCTAACCCTAGCTCTAGTCCTAACCCTAACCCTAACCCTAGCGCTAGCACTAACCCTAACCCTAACCCTAACCCTAACCCTAGCGCTAGCCCTAACCCTAACCCTAGCCCTAACCCTAGCCCTAAACCTAACCCTGACCCTAACCGTAACCCTAACCCTAAAACTAACCCTAGCTCTAGCACTAACCCTAACCCTAACCCTAACACTAGCTCTAGCCCTAACCCTAACCCTAAACCTAACCCTAGCCCTAGCACTAACCCTAACCCTAACCCTAACCCTAGCCCTAGCACTAACCCTAACCCTATTCTTAACCCTAGCTCTAGGCCTAAACATAACTCTAGCCCTAACCCTAACCCTAGCACTAGCACTAACCCTAACCCTAACCCTAACCCTAACCCTAGCTCTAGTCCTAACCCTAACCCTAACCCTAACCCTAACCCTAGCCCTAGCACTAACGCTAACCCTAATCCTAACCCTAACCCTAACCCTAACCCTATACCTAACCAGAACCCTAGCTTTAGCCCTAACCCTAACGCTAATCCTAACCCTACCCCTAGCACTAACCCTAACCCTAGCACTAGCTCTAACCCTAACCCTAAACCTAACCCTAACCCTAACCCTAGCCCTAGCATTAACCCTAACCATAATCCTAACCCTAACCCTAGCTCTAGTCGTAACCCTAACCCTAACCCTAACCCTAGCTCTAGTCGTAACCCTAACCCTAACCCTAACCCTAGCCCTAGCACTAAACCTAACCCTAACCCTAACGCTAACCCGAAACCTAAACCTAACCCTAACCCTAGCTCTAGGCCTAAACCTAGCCCTAAGCCTAACCCTAACCCTAACCCTAGCTCTAGCACTAACCCTGACACTAACCCTAACCCTAACCCTAATCTTAACCCTAAGGCTAACCCTAACACTACCTCTAGCACTAACACCAACCCTAGCCCTAACCCTAACCCTAGCCCTAGCACTAACTCTAAAACTAACCCTAAACATAACCCTAGCCCAGGCACAAACCCTAACCCTAACCCTAACCCTAACGCTAGCTCTAGCACTAACCCTAACCCTAACCCTAACCCTAGCTCTAGTCCTAACCCTAACCCTAACCCTAGCGCTAGCACTAACCCTAACCCTAACCCTAACCCTAACCCTAACCCTAGCCCTAACCCTAACCCTAGCCCTAGCACTAACCGTAAAACTAACCCTAACCATAACCCTAGCCCAAGCACTAGCCCTAACCCTAACCCTAACGCTAGCTCTAGCCCTAAACCTAACCCTAGCCCTAACCCTAACCCTAGCCCTAGCAATAACCCTAACCCTAACCTAACTTAACCCTAATCCTACCCCTAACCACAACCCTAAACCTAACCCTAACCAGAACCCTAGCTTTAGCCCTAACCCTAACGCTAACCCTAACCCTACCCCTAGCCCTAACCCTAACCCTAGCACTAGCTCTAACCCTAACCCTAGCCCTGACCCTAACCCTAACATTAACCCTGACCCTAATCCTAAGCCTAACCCTAACTTAACCCTAATCCTAGCCCTAACCCTAACCCTAACCCTAACCCTAATCCCAGCTCTAGCCCTAACCCTAACCCTAGCCCTAACCCTAACCCTAACCCTAACCCTAGCCCTAGCCCTAACCCTAATTTAACCCTAACCCTAGCCCTAGCACTAACCCGAACCCTAACCCTAGCCCTAGCACTAACCCTAACCCTAACACTAGCTCTAGCCCTAACCCTAACCCTAAACCTAACCCTAGCCCTAGCAGTAACCCTAACCCTAACCCTAACCCTAGCCCTAGCACTAACCCTAACCCTATTCTTAACCCTAGCTCTAGCCCTAAACATAACCCTAGCCCTAACCCTAACCCTAGCACTAGCACTAAACCTAATCCTAACCCTAACGCTAACCCGAAAACTTAACCTAACCCTAACCCTAGCTCTAGGCCTAAACCTAGCCCTAAGCCTAACCCTAACCCTAACCCTAGCTCTAGCACTAACCCTAACACTAACCCTAACCCTAACCCTAAACCTAACCCTAAGGCTAACCCTAACACTACCTCTAGCACTAACACTAACCCTAGCCCTAACCCTAACCCTAGCCCTAGCCCTAACCCTAACCCGAACCCGAACCCTAGCTCTAGTCCTAACCCTAACCCTAACCCTAACCCTAACCCTAGCCCTAACCCTAACCCTAACCCTAACCAGAACCCTAGCTTTAGCCCTAACCCTAACGCTAACCCTAACCCTACCCCTAGCACTAACCTTAACCCTAACCCTAACCCTAACCCTAACCCTAACCCTAACCCTAACCCTAGGTCTAGTCGTAACCCTAACCCTAACCCTAACCCTAGCCCTAGCAATAAACCTAACCCTAACCCTAACGCTAACCCGAAACCTAAACCTAACCCTAACCCTAGCTCTAGGCCTAAACCTAGCCCTAAGCCTAACCCTAACCCTAACCCTAGCTCTAGCACTAACCCTAACACTAACCCTAACCCTAACCCTAAACCTAACGCTAAGGCTAACCCTAACACTACCTCTAGCACTAACACTAACCCTAGCCCTAACCCTAACCCTAGCCCTAGCACTAACCCTAAAACTAACCCTAACCATAACCCGAGCCCAGGCACAAACCCTAACCCTAACCCTAACGCTAGCTCTAGCACTAACCCTAACCCTAACCCTAACCCTAGCTCTAGTCCTAACCATAACCCTAACCCTAGCCCTAGCACTAACCCTAACCCTAACTCTAACCCGAAACCTAAACCTAACCCTAACCCTAGCTCAAGGCCTAAACCTAGCCCTAAGCCTAAACCTAACCCTAACCCTAGCTCTAGCACTAACCCTAACCCTAACCCTAACCCTAACCCTAACCCTAACCCTAGCTCTAGCCCTAAACCTACCCCAGCCCTAACCCTAACCCTAGCCCTAGCACTAACCCTAACCCTAACCCTAACCCTAGCTCTAGTCCTAACCCTAATCCTAACCCTAACCCTAACCCTAGCCCTAGCACTAACGCTAACCCTAATCCTAACCCTAACCCTAACCCTAACCCTATACCTAACCAGAACCCTAGCTTTAGCCCTAACCCTAACGCTAATCCTAACCCTACCCCTAGCACTAACCCTAACCCTAGCACTAGCTCTAACCCTAACCCTAAACCTAACCCTAACCCTAACCCTAGCCCTAGCATTAACCCTAACCATAATCCTAACCCTAACCCTAGCTCTAGTCGTAACCCTAACCCTAACCCTAACCCTAGCTCTAGTCGTAACCCTAACCCTAACCCTAACCCTAGCCCTAGCACTAAACCTAACCCTAACCCTAACGCTAACCCGAAACCTAAACCTAACCCTAACCCTAGCTCTAGGCCTAAACCTAGCCCTAAGCCTAACCCTAACCCTAACCCTAGCTCTAGCACTAACCCTAACACTAACCCTAACCCTAACCCTAATCTTAACCCTAAGGCTAACCCTAACACTACCTCTAGCACTAACACCAACCCTAGCCCTAACCCTAACCCTAGCCCTAGCACTAACTCTAAAACTAACCCTAACCATAACCCTAGCCCAGGCACAAACCCTAACCCTAACCCTAACGCTAGCTCTAGCACTAACCCTAACCCTAACCCTAACCCTAGCTCTAGTCCTAACCCTAACCCTAACCCTAGCGCTAGCACTAACCCTAACCCTAACCCTAACCCTAACCCTAGCGCTAGCCCTAACCCTAACCCTAGCCCTAACCCTAGCCCTAACCCTAACCCTAACCCTAACCCTAACCCTAACCCTAAAACTAACCCTAGCTCTAGCACTAACCCTAACCCTAACCCTAACACTAGCTCTAGCCCTAACCCTAACCCTAAACCTAACCCTAGCCCTAGCACTAACCCTAACCCTAACCCTAACCCTAGCCCTAGCACTAACCCTAACCCTATTCTTAACCCTAGCTCTAGGCCTAAACATAACTCTAGCCCTAACCCTAACCCTAGCACTAGCACTAACCCTAACCCTAACCCTAACCCTAACCCTAGCTCTATTCCTAACCCTAACCCTAACCCTAACCCTAACCCTAGCCCTAGCACTAACGCTAACCCTAATCCTAACCCTAACCCTAACCCTAACCCTATACCTAACCAGAACCCTAGCTTTAGCCCTAACCCTAACGCTAATCCTAACCCTACCCCTAGCACTAACCCTAACCCTAGCACTAGCTCTAACCCTAACCCTAAACCTAACCCTAACCCTAACCCTAGCCCTAGCATTAACCCTAACCATAATCCTAACCCTAACCCTAGCTCTAGTCGTAACCCTAACCCTAACCCTAACCCTAGCTCTAGTCGTAACCCTAACCCTAACCCTAACCCTAGCCCTAGCACTAAACCTAACCCTAACCCTAACGCTAACCCGAAACCTAAACCTAACCCTAACCCTAGCTCTAGGCCTAAACCTAGCCCTAAGCCTAACCCTAACCCTAACCCTAGCTCTAGCACTAACCCTGACACTAACCCTAACCCTAACCCTAATCTTAACCCTGAGGCTAACCCTAACACTACCTCTAGCACTAACACCAACCCTAGCCCTAACCCTAACCCTAGCCCTAGCACTAACTCTAAAACTAACCCTAACCATAACCCTAGCCCAGGCACAAACCCTAACCCTAACCCTAACGCTAGCTCTAGCACTAACCCTAACCCTAACCCTAACCCTAGCTCTAGTCCTAACCCTAACCCTAACCCTAGCGCTAGCACTAACCCTAACCCTAACCCTAACCCTAACCCTAGCGCTAGCCCTAACCCTAACCCTAGCCCTAACCCTAGCCCTAAACCTAACCCTGACCCTAACCGTAACCCTAACCCTAAAACTAACCCTAGCTCTAGCACTAACCCTAACCCTAACCCTAACACTAGCTCTAGCCCTAACCCTAACCCTAAACCTAACCCTAGCCCTAGCACTAACCCTAACCCTAACCCTAACCCTAGCCCTAGCACTAACCCTAACCCTAATCTTAACCCTAGCTCTAGCCCTAAACCTAACCCTAGCCCCAACCCTAACACTAGCACTAGCACTAACCCTAACCCTAACCCTAACACTAGCTCTACTCCAAACCCTAACCCTAACCCTAACCCTAACCCTAACATTACCCCTAGCACTAAACCTAACCCTAACCCTAACCCTAACCCTAGCTCTAGCCCTAAACCTAACCCCAGCCCTAACCCTAACCCTAGCCCTAGCACTAACCCTAAAACTAACCCTAACCATAACCCTAGCCCAAACACTAACCCTAACCCTAACCCTAATGCTAGCTCTAGCCCGAAACCTAACCCTAGCCCTAACCCTAACCCTAGCCCTAGCAATAACCCTAACCCTAACCTAACTTAACCCTAATCCTAGCCCTAACCACAACCCTAAACCTAACCCTAACCAGAACCGTAGCGTTACCCCTAACCCTAACGCTAACCCTTACCCTACACCTAGCACTAACCCTAACCCTAGCACTAGCTCTAACCCTAACCCTAGCCCTGACTCTAACCCTAACATTAACCCTGACCCTAACCCTAAGCCTAACCCTAACTTAACCATAATCCTAGCCCTAACCCTAACCCTAACCCTAACCCTAACCCTAACCCTAACCCTAACCCTAACCCTAGCTCTAGCCCTAAACCTACCCCAGCCCTAACCCTAACCCTAGCCCTAGCACTAACCCTAACCCTAACCCTAACCCTAGCTCTAGTCCTAACCCTAATCCTAACCCTAACCCTAACCCTAGCCCTAGCACTAACGCTAACCCTAATCCTAACCCTAACCCTAACCCTAACCCTATACCTAACCAGAACCCTAGCTTTAGCCCTAACCCTAACGCTAATCCTAACCCTACCCCTAGCACTAACCCTAACCCTAGCACTAGCTCTAACCCTAACCCTAAACCTAACCCTAACCCTAACCCTAGCCCTAGCATTAACCCTAACCATAATCCTAACCCTAACCCTAGCTCTAGTCGTAACCCTAACCCTAACCCTAACCCTAGCTCTAGTCGTAACCCTAACCCTAACCCTAACCCTAGCCCTAGCACTAAACCTAACCCTAACCCTAACGCTAACCCGAAACCTAAACCTAACCCTAACCCTAGCTCTAGGCCTAAACCTAGCCCTAAGCCTAACCCTAACCCTAACCCTAGCTCTAGCACTAACCCTAACACTAACCCTAACCCTAACCCTAATCTTAACCCTAAGGCTAACCCTAACACTACCTCTAGCACTAACACCAACCCTAGCCCTAACCCTAACCCTAGCCCTAGCACTAACTCTAAAACTAACCCTAACCATAACCCTAGCCCAGGCACAAACCCTAACCCTAACCCTAACGCTAGCTCTAGCACTAACCCTAACCCTAACCCTAACCCTAGCTCTAGTCCTAACCCTAACCCTAACCCTAGCGCTAGCACTAACCCTAACCCTAACCCTAACCCTAACCCTAGCGCTAGCCCTAACCCTAACCCTAGCCCTAACCCTAGCCCTAAACCTAACCCTGACCCTAACCGTAACCCTAACCCTAAAACTAACCCTAGCTCTAGCACTAACCCTAACCCTAACCCTAACACTAGCTCTAGCCCTAACCCTAACCCTAAACCTAACCCTAGCCCTAGCACTAACCCTAACCCTAACCCTAACCCTAGCCCTAGCACTAACCCTAACCCTATTCTTAACCCTAGCTCTAGGCCTAAACATAACTCTAGCCCTAACCCTAACCCTAGCACTAGCACTAACCCTAACCCTAACCCTAACCCTAACCCTAGCTCTAGTCCTAACCCTAACCCTAACCCTAACCCTAACCCTAGCCCTAGCACTAACGCTAACCCTAATCCTAACCCTAACCCTAACCCTAACCCTATACCTAACCAGAACCCTAGCTTTAGCCCTAACCCTAACGCTAATCCTAACCCTACCCCTAGCACTAACCCTAACCCTAGCACTAGCTCTAACCCTAACCCTAAACCTAACCCTAACCCTAGCCCTAGCCCTAGCATTAACCCTAACCATAATCCTAACCCTAACCCTAGCTCTAGTCGTAACCCTAACCCTAACCCTAACCCTAGCTCTAGTCGTAACCCTAACCCTAACCCTAACCCTAGCCCTAGCACTAAACCTAACCCTAACCCTAACGCTAACCCGAAACCTAAACCTAACCCTAACCCTAGCTCTAGGCCTAAACCTAGCCCTAAGCCTAACCCTAACCCTAACCCTAGCTCTAGCACTAACCCTGACACTAACCCTAACCCTAACCCTAATCTTAACCCTAAGGCTAACCCTAACACTACCTCTAGCACTAACACAAACCCTAGCCCTAACCCTAACCCTAGCCCTAGCACTAACTCTAAAACTAACCCTAACCATAACCCTAGCCCAGGCACAAACCCTAACCCTAACCCTAACCCTAACGCTAGCTCTAGCACTAACCCTAACCCTAACCCTAACCCTAACCCTAGCTCTAGTCCTAACCCTAACCCTAACCCTAGCGCTAGCACTAACCCTAACCCTAACCCTAACCCTAACCCTAACCCTAACCCTAGCCCTAACCCTAACCCTAGCCCTAGCACTAACCGTAAAACTAACCCTAACCATAACCCTAGCCCAAGCACTAGCCCTAACCCTAACCCTAACGCTAGCTCTAGCCCTAAACCTAACCCTAGCCCTAACCCTAACCCTAGCCCTAGCAATAACCCTAACCCTAACCTAACTTAACCCTAATCCTACCCCTAACCACAACCCTAAACCTAACCCTAACCAGAACCCTAGCTTTAGCCCTAACCCTAACGCTAACCCTAACCCTACCCCTAGCCCTAACCCTAACCCTAGCACTAGCTCTAACCCTAACCCTAGCCCTGACCCTAACCCTAACATTAACCCTGACCCTAATCCTAAGCCTAACCCTAACTTAACCCTAATCCTAGCCCTAACCCTAACCCTAACCCTAACCCTAATCCCAGCTCTAGCCCTAACCCTAACCCTAGCCCTAACCCTAACCCTAACCCTAACCCTAGCCCTAGCCCTAACCCTAATTTAACCCTAACCCTAGCCCTAGCACTAACCCGAACCCTAACCCTAGCCCTAGCACTAACCCTAACCCTAACACTAGCTCTAGCCCTAACCCTAACCCTAAACCTAACCCTAGCCCTAGCAGTAACCCTAACCCTAACCCTAACCCTAGCCCTAGCACTAACCCTAACCCTATTCTTAACCCTAGCTCTAGCCCTAAACATAACCCTAGCCCTAACCCTAACCCTAGCACTAGCACTAAACCTAATCCTAACCCTAACGCTAACCCGAAAACTTAACCTAACCCTAACCCTAGCTCTAGGCCTAAACCTAGCCCTAAGCCTAACCCTAACCCTAACCCTAGCTCTAGCACTAACCCTAACACTAACCCTAACCCTAACCCTAAACCTAACCCTAAGGCTAACCCTAACACTACCTCTAGCACTAACACTAACCCTAGCCCTAACCCTAACCCTAGCCCTAGCCCTAACCCTAACCCGAACCCGAACCCTAGCTCTAGTCCTAACCCTAACCCTAACCCTAACCCTAACCCTAGCCCTAACCCTAACCCTAACCCTAACCAGAACCCTAGCTTTAGCCCTAACCCTAACGCTAACCCTAACCCTACCCCTAGCACTAACCTTAACCCTAACCCTAACCCTAACCCTAACCCTAACCCTAACCCTAACCCTAGGTCTAGTCGTAACCCTAACCCTAACCCTAACCCTAGCCCTAGCAATAAACCTAACCCTAACCCTAACGCTAACCCGAAACCTAAACCTAACCCTAACCCTAGCTCTAGGCCTAAACCTAGCCCTAAGCCTAACCCTAACCCTAACCCTAGCTCTAGCACTAACCCTAACACTAACCCTAACCCTAACCCTAAACCTAACGCTAAGGCTAACCCTAACACTACCTCTAGCACTAACACTAACCCTAGCCCTAACCCTAACCCTAGCCCTAGCACTAACCCTAAAACTAACCCTAACCATAACCCGAGCCCAGGCACAAACCCTAACCCTAACCCTAACGCTAGCTCTAGCACTAACCCTAACCCTAACCCTAACCCTAGCTCTAGTCCTAACCATAACCCTAACCCTAGCCCTAGCACTAACCCTAACCCTAACTCTAACCCGAAACCTAAACCTAACCCTAACCCTAGCTCAAGGCCTAAACCTAGCCCTAAGCCTAAACCTAACCCTAACCCTAGCTCTAGCACTAACCCTAACCCTAACCCTAACCCTAACCCTAACCCTAACCCTAGCTCTAGCCCTAAACCTACCCCAGCCCTAACCCTAACCCTAGCCCTAGCACTAACCCTAACCCTAACCCTAACCCTAGCTCTAGTCCTAACCCTAATCCTAACCCTAACCCTAACCCTAGCCCTAGCACTAACGCTAACCCTAATCCTAACCCTAACCCTAACCCTAACCCTATACCTAACCAGAACCCTAGCTTTAGCCCTAACCCTAACGCTAATCCTAACCCTACCCCTAGCACTAACCCTAACCCTAGCACTAGCTCTAACCCTAACCCTAAACCTAACCCTAACCCTAACCCTAGCCCTAGCATTAACCCTAACCATAATCCTAACCCTAACCCTAGCTCTAGTCGTAACCCTAACCCTAACCCTAACCCTAGCTCTAGTCGTAACCCTAACCCTAACCCTAACCCTAGCCCTAGCACTAAACCTAACCCTAACCCTAACGCTAACCCGAAACCTAAACCTAACCCTAACCCTAGCTCTAGGCCTAAACCTAGCCCTAAGCCTAACCCTAACCCTAACCCTAGCTCTAGCACTAACCCTAACACTAACCCTAACCCTAACCCTAATCTTAACCCTAAGGCTAACCCTAACACTACCTCTAGCACTAACACCAACCCTAGCCCTAACCCTAACCCTAGCCCTAGCACTAACTCTAAAACTAACCCTAACCATAACCCTAGCCCAGGCACAAACCCTAACCCTAACCCTAACGCTAGCTCTAGCACTAACCCTAACCCTAACCCTAACCCTAGCTCTAGTCCTAACCCTAACCCTAACCCTAGCGCTAGCACTAACCCTAACCCTAACCCTAACCCTAACCCTAGCGCTAGCCCTAACCCTAACCCTAGCCCTAACCCTAGCCCTAACCCTAACCCTAACCCTAACCCTAACCCTAACCCTAAAACTAACCCTAGCTCTAGCACTAACCCTAACCCTAACCCTAACACTAGCTCTAGCCCTAACCCTAACCCTAAACCTAACCCTAGCCCTAGCACTAACCCTAACCCTAACCCTAACCCTAGCCCTAGCACTAACCCTAACCCTATTCTTAACCCTAGCTCTAGGCCTAAACATAACTCTAGCCCTAACCCTAACCCTAGCACTAGCACTAACCCTAACCCTAACCCTAACCCTAACCCTAGCTCTATTCCTAACCCTAACCCTAACCCTAACCCTAACCCTAGCCCTAGCACTAACGCTAACCCTAATCCTAACCCTAACCCTAACCCTAACCCTATACCTAACCAGAACCCTAGCTTTAGCCCTAACCCTAACGCTAATCCTAACCCTACCCCTAGCACTAACCCTAACCCTAGCACTAGCTCTAACCCTAACCCTAAACCTAACCCTAACCCTAACCCTAGCCCTAGCATTAACCCTAACCATAATCCTAACCCTAACCCTAGCTCTAGTCGTAACCCTAACCCTAACCCTAACCCTAGCTCTAGTCGTAACCCTAACCCTAACCCTAACCCTAGCCCTAGCACTAAACCTAACCCTAACCCTAACGCTAACCCGAAACCTAAACCTAACCCTAACCCTAGCTCTAGGCCTAAACCTAGCCCTAAGCCTAACCCTAACCCTAACCCTAGCTCTAGCACTAACCCTGACACTAACCCTAACCCTAACCCTAATCTTAACCCTGAGGCTAACCCTAACACTACCTCTAGCACTAACACCAACCCTAGCCCTAACCCTAACCCTAGCCCTAGCACTAACTCTAAAACTAACCCTAACCATAACCCTAGCCCAGGCACAAACCCTAACCCTAACCCTAACGCTAGCTCTAGCACTAACCCTAACCCTAACCCTAACCCTAGCTCTAGTCCTAACCCTAACCCTAACCCTAGCGCTAGCACTAACCCTAACCCTAACCCTAACCCTAACCCTAGCGCTAGCCCTAACCCTAACCCTAGCCCTAACCCTAGCCCTAAACCTAACCCTGACCCTAACCGTAACCCTAACCCTAAAACTAACCCTAGCTCTAGCACTAACCCTAACCCTAACCCTAACACTAGCTCTAGCCCTAACCCTAACCCTAAACCTAACCCTAGCCCTAGCACTAACCCTAACCCTAACCCTAACCCTAGCCCTAGCACTAACCCTAACCCTAATCTTAACCCTAGCTCTAGCCCTAAACCTAACCCTAGCCCCAACCCTAACACTAGCACTAGCACTAACCCTAACCCTAACCCTAACACTAGCTCTACTCCAAACCCTAACCCTAACCCTAACCCTAACCCTAACATTACCCCTAGCACTAAACCTAACCCTAACCCTAACCCTAACCCTAGCTCTAGCCCTAAACCTAACCCCAGCCCTAACCCTAACCCTAGCCCTAGCACTAACCCTAAAACTAACCCTAACCATAACCCTAGCCCAAACACTAACCCTAACCCTAACCCTAATGCTAGCTCTAGCCCGAAACCTAACCCTAGCCCTAACCCTAACCCTAGCCCTAGCAATAACCCTAACCCTAACCTAACTTAACCCTAATCCTAGCCCTAACCACAACCCTAAACCTAACCCTAACCAGAACCGTAGCGTTACCCCTAACCCTAACGCTAACCCTTACCCTACACCTAGCACTAACCCTAACCCTAGCACTAGCTCTAACCCTAACCCTAGCCCTGACTCTAACCCTAACATTAACCCTGACCCTAACCCTAAGCCTAACCCTAACTTAACCATAATCCTAGCCCTAACCCTAACCCTAACCCTAACCCTAACCCTAACCCTAACCCTAACCCTAACCCTAGCTCTAGCCCTAAACCTACCCCAGCCCTAACCCTAACCCTAGCCCTAGCACTAACCCTAACCCTAACCCTAACCCTAGCTCTAGTCCTAACCCTAATCCTAACCCTAACCCTAACCCTAGCCCTAGCACTAACGCTAACCCTAATCCTAACCCTAACCCTAACCCTAACCCTATACCTAACCAGAACCCTAGCTTTAGCCCTAACCCTAACGCTAATCCTAACCCTACCCCTAGCACTAACCCTAACCCTAGCACTAGCTCTAACCCTAACCCTAAACCTAACCCTAACCCTAACCCTAGCCCTAGCATTAACCCTAACCATAATCCTAACCCTAACCCTAGCTCTAGTCGTAACCCTAACCCTAACCCTAACCCTAGCTCTAGTCGTAACCCTAACCCTAACCCTAACCCTAGCCCTAGCACTAAACCTAACCCTAACCCTAACGCTAACCCGAAACCTAAACCTAACCCTAACCCTAGCTCTAGGCCTAAACCTAGCCCTAAGCCTAACCCTAACCCTAACCCTAGCTCTAGCACTAACCCTAACACTAACCCTAACCCTAACCCTAATCTTAACCCTAAGGCTAACCCTAACACTACCTCTAGCACTAACACCAACCCTAGCCCTAACCCTAACCCTAGCCCTAGCACTAACTCTAAAACTAACCCTAACCATAACCCTAGCCCAGGCACAAACCCTAACCCTAACCCTAACGCTAGCTCTAGCACTAACCCTAACCCTAACCCTAACCCTAGCTCTAGTCCTAACCCTAACCCTAACCCTAGCGCTAGCACTAACCCTAACCCTAACCCTAACCCTAACCCTAGCGCTAGCCCTAACCCTAACCCTAGCCCTAACCCTAGCCCTAAACCTAACCCTGACCCTAACCGTAACCCTAACCCTAAAACTAACCCTAGCTCTAGCACTAACCCTAACCCTAACCCTAACACTAGCTCTAGCCCTAACCCTAACCCTAAACCTAACCCTAGCCCTAGCACTAACCCTAACCCTAACCCTAACCCTAGCCCTAGCACTAACCCTAACCCTATTCTTAACCCTAGCTCTAGGCCTAAACATAACTCTAGCCCTAACCCTAACCCTAGCACTAGCACTAACCCTAACCCTAACCCTAACCCTAACCCTAGCTCTAGTCCTAACCCTAACCCTAACCCTAACCCTAACCCTAGCCCTAGCACTAACGCTAACCCTAATCCTAACCCTAACCCTAACCCTAACCCTATACCTAACCAGAACCCTAGCTTTAGCCCTAACCCTAACGCTAATCCTAACCCTACCCCTAGCACTAACCCTAACCCTAGCACTAGCTCTAACCCTAACCCTAAACCTAACCCTAACCCTAACCCTAGCCCTAGCATTAACCCTAACCATAATCCTAACCCTAACCCTAGCTCTAGTCGTAACCCTAACCCTAACCCTAACCCTAGCTCTAGTCGTAACCCTAACCCTAACCCTAACCCTAGCCCTAGCACTAAACCTAACCCTAACCCTAACGCTAACCCGAAACCTAAACCTAACCCTAACCCTAGCTCTAGGCCTAAACCTAGCCCTAAGCCTAACCCTAACCCTAACCCTAGCTCTAGCACTAACCCTGACACTAACCCTAACCCTAACCCTAATCTTAACCCTAAGGCTAACCCTAACACTACCTCTAGCACTAACACAAACCCTAGCCCTAACCCTAACCCTAGCCCTAGCACTAACTCTAAAACTAACCCTAACCATAACCCTAGCCCAGGCACAAACCCTAACCCTAACCCTAACCCTAACGCTAGCTCTAGCACTAACCCTAACCCTAACCCTAACCCTAACCCTAGCTCTAGTCCTAACCCTAACCCTAACCCTAGCGCTAGCACTAACCCTAACCCTAACCCTAACCCTAACCCTAACCCTAACCCTAGCCCTAACCCTAACCCTAGCCCTAGCACTAACCGTAAAACTAACCCTAACCATAACCCTAGCCCAAGCACTAGCCCTAACCCTAACCCTAACGCTAGCTCTAGCCCTAAACCTAACCCTAGCCCTAACCCTAACCCTAGCCCTAGCAATAACCCTAACCCTAACCTAACTTAACCCTAATCCTACCCCTAACCACAACCCTAAACCTAACCCTAACCAGAACCCTAGCTTTAGCCCTAACCCTAACGCTAACCCTAACCCTACCCCTAGCCCTAACCCTAACCCTAGCACTAGCTCTAACCCTAACCCTAGCCCTGACCCTAACCCTAACATTAACCCTGACCCTAATCCTAAGCCTAACCCTAACTTAACCCTAATCCTAGCCTTAACCCTAACCCTAACCCTAACCCTAATCCCAGCTCTAGCCCTAACCCTAACCCTAGCCCTAACCCTAACCCTAACCCTAACCCTAGCCCTAGCCCTAACCCTAATTTAACCCTAACCCTAGCCCTAGCACTAACCCGAACCCTAACCCTAGCCCTAGCACTAACCCTAACCCTAACACTAGCTCTAGCCCTAACCCTAACCCTAAACCTAACCCTAGCCCTAGCAGTAACCCTAACCCTAACCCTAACCCTAGCCCTAGCACTAACCCTAACCCTATTCTTAACCCTAGCTCTAGCCCTAAACATAACCCTAGCCCTAACCCTAACCCTAGCACTAGCACTAAACCTAATCCTAACCCTAACGCTAACCCGAAAACTTAACCTAACCCTAACCCTAGCTCTAGGCCTAAACCTAGCCCTAAGCCTAACCCTAACCCTAACCCTAGCTCTAGCACTAACCCTAACACTAACCCTAACCCTAACCCTAAACCTAACCCTAAGGCTAACCCTAACACTACCTCTAGCACTAACACTAACCCTAGCCCTAACCCTAACCCTAGCCCTAGCCCTAACCCTAACCCGAACCCGAACCCTAGCTCTAGTCCTAACCCTAACCCTAACCCTAACCCTAACCCTAGCCCTAACCCTAACCCTAACCCTAACCAGAACCCTAGCTTTAGCCCTAACCCTAACGCTAACCCTAACCCTACCCCTAGCACTAACCTTAACCCTAACCCTAACCCTAAACCTAACCCTAACCCTAACCCTAACCCTAGGTCTAGTCGTAACCCTAACCCTAACCCTAACCCTAGCCCTAGCAATAAACCTAAACCTAACCCTAACGCTAACCCGAAACCTAAACCTAACCCTAACCCTAGCTCTAGGCCTAAACCTAGCCCTAAGCCTAACCCTAACCCTAACCCTAGCTCTAGCACTAACCCTAACACTAACCCTAACCCTAACCCTAAACCTAACGCTAAGGCTAACCCTAACACTACCTCTAGCACTAACACTAACCCTAGCCCTAACCCTAACCCTAGCCCTAGCACTAACCCTAAAACTAACCCTAACCATAACCCGAGCCCAGGCACAAACCCTAACCCTAACCCTAACGCTAGCTCTAGCACTAACCCTAACCCTAACCCTAACCCTAGCTCTAGTCCTAACCATAACCCTAACCCTAGCCCTAGCACTAACCCTAACCCTAACTCTAACCCGAAACCTAAACCTAACCCTAACCCTAGCTCAAGGCCTAAACCTAGCCCTAAGCCTAAACCTAACCCTAACCCTAGCTCTAGCACTAACCCTAACCCTAACCCTAACACTAACCCTAACCCTAACCCTAGCTCTAGCCCTAAACCTACCCCAGCCCTAACCCTAACCCTAGCCCTAGCACTAACCCTAACCCTAACCCTAACCCTAGCTCTAGTCCTAACCCTAATCCTAACCCTAACCCTAACCCTAGCCCTAGAACTAACGCTAACCCTAATCCTAACCCTAACCCTAACCCTAACCCTATACCTAACCAGAACCCTAGCTTTAGCCCTAACCCTAACGCTAATCCTAACCCTACCCCTAGCACTAACCCTAACCCTAGCACTAGCTCTAACCCTAACCCTAAACCTAACCCTAACCCTAACCCTAGCCCTAGCATTAACCCTAACCATAATCCTAACCCTAACCCTAGCTCTAGTCGTAACCCTAACCCTAACCCTAACCCTAGCTCTAGTCGTAACCCTAACCCTAACCCTAACCCTAGCCCTAGCACTAAACCTAACCCTAACCCTAACGCTAACCCGAAACCTAAACCTAACCCTAACCCTAGCTCTAGGCCTAAACCTAGCCCTAAGCCTAACCCTAACCCTAACCCTAGCTCTAGCACTAACCCTAACACTAACCGTAACCCTAACCCTAACCTTAACCCTAAGGCTAACCCTAACACTACCTCTAGCACTAACACCAACCCTAGCCCTAACCCTAACCCTAGCCCTAGCACTAACTCTAAAACTAACCCTAACCATAACCCTAGCACAGGCACAAACCCTAACCCTAACCCTAACGCTAGCTCTAGCACTAACCCTAACCCTAACCCTAACCCTAGCTCTAGTCCTAACCCTAACCCTAACCCTAGCGCTAGCACTAACCCTAACCCTAACCCTAACCCTAACCCTAGCGCTAGCCCTAACCCTAACCCTAGCATTAACCCTAGCCCTAAACCTAACCCTGACCCTAACCGTAACCCTAACCCTAAAACTAACCCTAGCTCTAGCACTAACCCTAACCCTAACCCTAACACTAGCTCTAGCCCTAACCCTAACCCTAAACCTAACCCTAGCCCTAGCACTAACCCTAACCCTAACCCTAACCCTAGCCCTAGCACTAACCCTAACCCTATTCTTAACCCTAGCTCTAGGCCTAAACATAACTCTAGCCCTAACCCTAACCCTAGCACTAGCACTAACCCTAACCCTAACCCTAACCCTAACCCTAGCTCTAGTCCTAACCCTAACCCTAACCCTAACCCTAACCCTAGCCCTAGCACTAACGCTAACCCTAATCCTAACCCTAACCCTAACCCTAACCCTATACCTAACCAGAACCCTAGCTTTAGCCCTAACCCTAACGCTAATCCTAACCCTACCCCTAGCACTAACCCTAACCCTAGCACTAGCTCTAACCCTAACCCTAAACCTAACCCTAACCCTAACCCTAGCCCTAGCATTAACCCTAACCATAATCCTAACCCTAACCCTAGCTCTAGTCGTAACCCTAACCCTAACCCTAACCCTAGCTCTAGTCGTAACCCTAACCCTAACCCTAACCCTAGCCCTAGCACTAAACCTAACCGTAACCCTAACGCTAACCCGAAACCTAAACCTAACCCTAACCCTAGCTCTAGGCCTAAACCTAGCCCTAAGCCTAACCCTAACCCTAACCCTAGCTCTAGCACTAACCCTGACACTAACCCTAACCCTAACCCTAATCTTAACCCTAAGGCTAACCCTAACACTACCTCTAGCACTAACACCAACCCTAGCCCTAACCCTAACCCTAGCCCTAGCACTAACTCTAAAACTAACCCTAAACATAACCCTAGCCCAGGCACAAACCCTAACCCTAACCCTAACCCTAACGCTAGCTCTAGCACTAACCCTAACCCTAACCCTAACCCTAGCTCTAGTCCTAACCCTAACCCTAACCCTAGCGCTAGCACTAACCCTAACCCTAACCCTAACCCTAACCCTAACCCTAGCCCTAACCCTAACCCTAGCCCTAGCACTAACCGTAAAACTAACCCTAACCATAACCCTAGCCCAAGCACTAGCCCTAACCCTAACCCTAACGCTAGCTCTAGCCCTAAACCTAACCCTAGCCCTAACCCTAACCCTAGCCCTAGCAATAACCCTAACCCTAACCTAACTTAACCCTAATCCTACCCCTAACCACAACCCTAAACCTAACCCTAACCAGAACCCTAGCTTTAGCCCTAACCCTAACGCTAACCCTAACCCTACCCCTAGCCCTAACCCTAACCCTAGCACTAGCTCTAACCCTAACCCTAGCCCTGACCCTAACCCTAACATTAACCCTGACCCTAATCCTAAGCCTAACCCTAACTTAACCCTAATCCTAGCCCTAACCCTAACCCTAACCCTAACCCTAATCCCAGCTCTAGCCCTAACCCTAACCCTAGCCCTAACCCTAACCCTAACCCTAACCCTAGCCCTAGCCCTAACCCTAATTTAACCCTAACCCTAGCCCTAGCACTAACCCGAACCCTAACCCTAGCCCTAGCACTAACCCTAACCCTAACACTAGCTCTAGCCCTAACCCTAACCCTAAACCTAACCCTAGCCCTAGCAGTAACCCTAACCCTAACCCTAACCCTAGCCCTAGCACTAACCCTAACCCTATTCTTAACCCTAGCTCTAGCCCTAAACATAACCCTAGCCCTAACCCTAACCCTAGCACTAGCACTAAACCTAATCCTAACCCTAACGCTAACCCGAAAACTTAACCTAACCCTAACCCTAGCTCTAGGCCTAAACCTAGCCCTAAGCCTAACCCTAACCCTAACCCTAGCTCTAGCACTAACCCTAACACTAACCCTAACCCTAACCCTAAACCTAACCCTAAGGCTAACCCTAACACTACCTCTAGCACTAACACTAACCCTAGCCCTAACCCTAACCCTAGCCCTAGCCCTAACCCTAACCCGAACCCGAACCCTAGCTCTAGTCCTAACCCTAACCCTAACCCTAACCCTAACCCTAGCCCTAACCCTAACCCTAACCCTAACCAGAACCCTAGCTTTAGCCCTAACCCTAACGCTAACCCTAACCCTACCCCTAGCACTAACCTTAACCCTAACCCTAACCCTAACCCTAACCCTAACCCTAACCCTAACCCTAGGTCTAGTCGTAACCCTAACCCTAACCCTAACCCTAGCCCTAGCAATAAACCTAACCCTAACCCTAACGCTAACCCGAAACCTAAACCTAACCCTAACCCTAGCTCTAGGCCTAAACCTAGCCCTAAGCCTAACCCTAACCCTAACCCTAGCTCTAGCACTAACCCTAACACTAACCCTAACCCTAACCCTAAACCTAACGCTAAGGCTAACCCTAACACTACCTCTAGCACTAACACTAACCCTAGCCCTAACCCTAACCCTAGCCCTAGCACTAACCCTAAAACTAACCCTAACCATAACCCGAGCCCAGGCACAAACCCTAACCCTAACCCTAACGCTAGCTCTAGCACTAACCCTAACCCTAACCCTAACCCTAGCTCTAGTCCTAACCATAACCCTAACCCTAGCCCTAGCACTAACCCTAACCCTAACTCTAACCCGAAACCTAAACCTAACCCTAACCCTAGCTCAAGGCCTAAACCTAGCCCTAAGCCTAAACCTAACCCTAACCCTAGCTCTAGCACTAACCCTAACCCTAACCCTAACCCTAACCCTAACCCTAACCCTAGCTCTAGCCCTAAACCTACCCCAGCCCTAACCCTAACCCTAGCCCTAGCACTAACCCTAACCCTAACCCTAACCCTAGCTCTAGTCCTAACCCTAATCCTAACCCTAACCCTAACCCTAGCCCTAGCACTAACGCTAACCCTAATCCTAACCCTAACCCTAACCCTAACCCTATACCTAACCAGAACCCTAGCTTTAGCCCTAACCCTAACGCTAATCCTAACCCTACCCCTAGCACTAACCCTAACCCTAGCACTAGCTCTAACCCTAACCCTAAACCTAACCCTAACCCTAACCCTAGCCCTAGCATTAACCCTAACCATAATCCTAACCCTAACCCTAGCTCTAGTCGTAACCCTAACCCTAACCCTAACCCTAGCTCTAGTCGTAACCCTAACCCTAACCCTAACCCTAGCCCTAGCACTAAACCTAACCCTAACCCTAACGCTAACCCGAAACCTAAACCTAACCCTAACCCTAGCTCTAGGCCTAAACCTAGCCCTAAGCCTAACCCTAACCCTAACCCTAGCTCTAGCACTAACCCTAACACTAACCCTAACCCTAACCCTAATCTTAACCCTAAGGCTAACCCTAACACTACCTCTAGCACTAACACCAACCCTAGCCCTAACCCTAACCCTAGCCCTAGCACTAACTCTAAAACTAACCCTAACCATAACCCTAGCCCAGGCACAAACCCTAACCCTAACCCTAACGCTAGCTCTAGCACTAACCCTAACCCTAACCCTAACCCTAGCTCTAGTCCTAACCCTAACCCTAACCCTAGCGCTAGCACTAACCCTAACCCTAACCCTAACCCTAACCCTAGCGCTAGCCCTAACCCTAACCCTAGCCCTAACCCTAGCCCTAAACCTAACCCTGACCCTAACCGTAACCCTAACCCTAAAACTAACCCTAGCTCTAGCACTAACCCTAACCCTAACCCTAACACTAGCTCTAGCCCTAACCCTAACCCTAAACCTAACCCTAGCCCTAGCACTAACCCTAACCCTAACCCTAACCCTAACCCTAACCCTAACCCTAACCCTAACGCTAACCCTAATCCTAGCCCTAAACACAACCCTAAACCTAACCCTAACCAGAACCGTAGCGTTAGCCCAAACCCTAACGCTAACCCTAACCCTACACCTAGCACTAACCCTAACCCTAGCACTAGCTCTAACCCTAACCCTACCCTCACTCTAACCCTAACATTAACGCTGACCCTAACCCTAAGCCTAACCCTAACTTAACCATAATCCTAGCCCTAACCCTAACCCTAACCCTAACCCTAATCCCAGCTCTAGCCCTAACCCTAACCCTAGCCCTAACCCTAACCCTAACCCTAACCCTAACCCTAGCCCTAGCTCTAACCCTAACTTAACCCTAACCCTAACCCTAGCCCTAGCACTAATCCTAACCCTAACCCTAGCCCTAGCACTAACCCTAACCCTAACACTAGCTCTAGCCCTAACCCTAACCCTAAACCTAACCCTAGCCCTAGCAGTAACCCTAACCCTAACCCTAACCCTAGCCCTAGCACTAACCCTAACCCTATTCTTAACCCTAGCTCTAGGCCTAAACATAACTCTAGCCCTAACCCTAACCCTAGCACTAGCTCTAACCCTAACCCTAAACCTAACCCTAACCCTAACCCTAGCCCTAGCATTAACCCTAACCATAATCCTAACCCTAACCCTAGCTCTAGTCATAACCCTAACCCTAACCCTAACCCTAGCTCTAGTCGTAACCCTAACCCTAACCCTAACCCTAGCCCTAGCACTAAACCTAACCCTAACCCTAACGCTAACCCGAAACCTAAACCTAACCCTAACCCTAGCTCTAGGCCTAAACCTAGCCCTAAGCCTAACCCTAACCCTAACCCTAACCCTAACCCTAACCCTAACCCTAACCCTAACCCTAACCCTAACCCTAGCCCTAGCAGTAACCCTAAACCTAACCATAACCCTAGCCCTAGCACTAACCTAACCCTATTCTTAACACTAGCTCTAGCCCTAAACATAACTCTAGCCCTAACCCTAACCCTAGCACTAGCACTAACCCTAACCCTAACCCTAACCCTAGCTCTAGTCCTAACCCTAACCCTAACCCTAACCCTAACCCTAACCCTAACCCTAACCCTAACCAGAACCCTAGCTTTAGCCCTAACCCTAACGCTAATCCTAACCCTACCCCTAGCACGAACCCTAACCCTACCACTAGCTCTAACCCTAACCCTAACCCTAACCCTAACCCTAACCCTAGCCCTAGCATTAACCCTAACCATAATCCTAACCCTAATCCTAGCTCTAGTCGTAACCCTAACCCTAACCCTAACCCTAGCTCTAGTCGTAACCCTAACCCTAACCCTAACCCTAGCCCTAGCACTAAACCTAACCCTAACCCTAACGCTAACCCGAAACCTAAACCTAACCCTAACCCTAGCTCTAGGCCTAAACCTAGCCCTAAGCCTAACCCTAACCCTAACCCTAGCTCTAGCACTAACCCTAACACTAACCCAAACCCTAACCCTAACCCTAGCTCTAGCCCTAAACCTAACTCCAGCCCTAACCCTAACCCTAGCCCTAGCACTAACCCTAACCATAACCCTAACACTAGCGCTAGCCCTAACCCTAACCCTATCCCTAACCCTAGCCCTAAACCTAACCCTGACCCTAACCCTAACACTAACCCTGATCCTAAACCTAGCCCTAACCCTAATCCTAGCCCTAACACTAACCCTAAACCTAACCCTAACTATAACCTTAGATCTAGGCCTAACTCTAACCCTAACCCTAACCCTAAACCTATCCCTAGTTCCAGCCCTAGCCCTAACCCTAACCCTACCCTTAACCCTAACCCTAGCCCTAGCACTAACCCTAACCCTAACCCTAACCCTAACCCTAACCCTAACCCTAACCCTAACAATGAAACTAAACCGAACCCTAACCCTAACCCTAACCCTAATCTAACCCTAACCCAAACACTAGCTCTAGCCGTAACCCTAACCCTACCCCTAACCCTAACCCTAGCCCTAGCACTAACCCTAACCCTAACCCTAACCCTAACCCTAACCCTAAGCCTAACCCTAACACTACCTCTAGCGCTAACCCTAACCCTAGCCCTAACCCTAACCCTAGCCCAAGCACTAACCCTAACCCTAACCCTAACCCTAGCTCTAGTCCTAACCCTGACCCTAACCCTAACCCTAACCCTAGCCCTAGCACTAACCCTAACCCTAATCCTAACCCTAACCCCAACCCTAACCCTAACCCTAACCCTAACCCCAGCCCTAGCACTAACCCTAACCCTAACCCTAACACTAGCGCTAGCCCTAAACCTAACCCTAGCCCTAACCCTAGCCCTAAACCTAACCCTGACCCTAACCCTAAGACTAACCCTGACCCTAAACCTAGCCCTAACTCTAATCCTAGTCCTAACCCTAACCCTAAACCTCAACCTAACCCTAACCTTAGATCTAGGCCTAACCCTAACCCTAACCATAACCCTAACACTAACCCTAACCCTAGTTCCAGCCCTAGCCCTAACCCTAACCCTAACCCTAAAAATAAACCTAAACCGAACCCTAACCCTAACCCTAACCCTAACCCTAACACTAGCTCTAGCCCTAACTCTAAACCTACACCTAACCCTAACCCTAGCTCTATCAATAACCCTAACCCTAACCCTAAGCCTAACCCTAACACTACCTCTAGCACTAACACTAACCCTAGCCCTAACCCTAACGCTAGCCCTAACCCTAACCATAGCCCTAGCACTAACGCTAACCCTAACCCTAACCCTAGCTCTAGTCCTAACCCTAACCCTATCCCTAGCTCTAGCACTACCCTAATCCTAACCCTAACCCTAACCCTAACCCTAGCCCTAGCACAAACCCTAACCATAACACTAACCCTAGCTCTAGCCCTAAACCTAAACCTAACCCTAACCCTAACCCTAGCCCTAGCACTAACGCTAACCCTAACCCTAACACTAGCGCTAGCCCTAACCCTAACCCTAGCCCTAACCTTAGCCCTAAACCTAACCCTGACCCTAACCCTAACACTAACCCTGACCCTAAACCTAGCCCTAACTCTAATCCTAGCCCTAACCCTAACCCTAAACCGAACCCTAAACCTAACCTTAGATCTACGCCTAACCCTAACCCTAACCCTAACCCTAAACCTAACCCTAGTTCCAGCCCTAGCCCTAACCCTAATCCTAACCATAACAATAAACTTAAACCGAACCCTAACACTAACCCTAGCCCTAGCCCTAACCCTAACTTAACCCTAACCCTAACCCTAGCCCTAGCACTAACCCTAACCCTAACACTAGCTCTAGCCCTAACCCTAACCCTAAACCTAACCCTAGCCCTAGCAGTAACCCTAACCCTAACCCTAACCCTAGCCCTAGCACTAACCCTAACCCTAATCTTAACCCTAGCTCTAGCCCTAATCATAACCCTAGCCCTAACCCTAACCCTAGCACTAGCACTAACGCTAACCCTAACCCTAAACCTAGCTCTAGTCCTAACCCTAACCCTAATCCTAACCCTAACCCTAGCCCTAGCACTAACCCTAACCCTAACCCTAACCCTAACCCGAAACCTAAACCTAACCCTAACCCTAGCTCTAGGCCTAACCCTAGCCCTAACCCTAACCCTAGCCCTAGCATTAACCCTAACCCTAATCCTAACCCTAACCCTAGCTCTAGTCGTAACCCTAACCCTAACCCTAACCTTAGCTCTAGTCGTAACCCTAGTTCCAGCCCTAGCCCTAACCCTAACCCTACCCCTAACCCTAACCCTAGCCCTAGCACTAACCCTAACCCTAACCCTAAGCCAAACCCTAACACTACCTCTAGCGCTAACCCTAACCCTAGCCCTAACCCTAATCCTAGCCCTAGCACTAACCCTAAAACTAACCCTAACCATAACCCTAGCCCAAGCACTAACCCTAACCCTAACACTAGCGCTAGCCCTAAACCTAACCCTAGCCCTAACCATAGCCCTAAACCTAACCCTGACCCTAACCCTAAGACTAACCCTGACCCTAAACCTAGCCCTAACTCTAATCCTACTCCTAACCCTAACCCTAAACCTCAACCTAACCCTAACCTTAGATCTAGGCCTAACCCTAACCCTAACCCTAACCCTACCACTAACCCTAACCCTAACCTTAGTTCCAGCCCTAGCCCTAACCCTAACCCTAACCCTAACAATAAACCTAAACCGAACCCTAACCCTAAACCTAACCCTAACCCTAACCTTAACACTAGCTCTAGCCCTAACTCTAAACCTACACCTAACCCTAACCCTAGCTCTATCAATAACCCTAACCCTAACCATAAGCCTAACCCTAACACTACCTCTAGCACTAACACTAACCCTAGCCCTAACCCTAACCCTAGCCCTAGCACTAACCGTAAAACTAACCCTAACCATAACCCTAGCCCAAGCACTAGCCCTAACCCTAACCCTAACGCTAGCTCTAGCCCTAAACCTAACCCTAGCCCTAACCCTAACCCTAGCCCTAGCAATAACCCTAACCCTAACCTAACTTAACCCTAATCCTACCCCTAACCACAACCCTAAACCTAACCCTAACCAGAACCCTAGCTTTAGCCCTAACCCTAACGCTAACCCTAACCCTACCCCTAGCTCTAACCATAACCCTAGCACTAGCTCTAACCCTAACCCTAGCCCTGACCCTAACCCTAACATTAACCCTGACCCTAATCCTAAGCCTAACCCTAACTTAACCCTAATCCTAGCCCTAACCCTAACCCTAACCCTAACCCTAATCCCAGCTCTAGCCCTAACCCTAACCCTAGCCCTAACCCTAACCCTAACCCTAACCCTAGCCCTAGCCCTAACCCTAATTTAACCCTAACCCTAGCCCTAGCACTAACCCGAACCCTAACCCTAGCCCTAGCACTAACCCTAACCCTAACACTAGCTCTAGCCCTAACCCTAACCCTAAACCTAACCCTAGCCCTAGCAGTAACCCTAACCCTAACCCTAACCCTAGCCCTAGCACTAACCCTAACCCTATTCTTAACCCTAGCTCTAGCCCTAAACATAACCCTAGCCCTAACCCTAACCCTAGCATTAGCACTAAACCTAATCCTAACCCTAACGCTAACCCGAAAACTTAACCTAACCCTAACCCTAGCTCTAGGCCTAAACCTAGCCCTAAGCCTAACCCTAACCCTAACCCTAGCTCTAGCACAAACCCTAACACTAACCCTAACCCTAACCCTAAACCTAACCCTAAGGCTAACCCTAACACTACCTCTAGCACTAACACTAACCCTAGCCCTAACCCTAACCCTAGCCCTAGCCCTAACCCTAACCCGAACCCGAACCCTAGCTCTAGTCCTAACCCTAACCCTAACCCTAACCCTAACCCTAGCCCTAACCCTAACCCTAACCCTAACCAGAACCCTAGCTTTAGCCCTAACCCTAACGCTAACCCTAACCCTACCCCTAGCACTAACCTTAACCCTAACCCTAACCCTAACCCTAACCCTAACCCTAACCCTAACCCTAGGTCTAGTCGTAACCCTAACCCTAACCCTAACCCTAGCCCTAGCAATAAACCTAACCCTAACCCTAACGCTAACCCGAAACCTAAACCTAACCCTAACCCTAGCTCAAGGCCTAAACCTAGCCCTAAGCCTAAACCTAACCCTAACCCTAACCCTAACCCTAACCCTAACCCTAACCCTAACCCTAGCTCTAGCCCTAAACCTACCCCAGCCCTAACCCTAACCCTAGCCCTAGCACTAACCCTAACCCTAACCCTAACCCTAGCTCTAGTCCTAACCCTAATCCTAACCCTAACCCTAACCCTAGCCCTAGCACTAACGCTAACACTAATCCTAACCCTAACCCTAACCCTAACCCTATACCTAACCAGAACCCTAGCTTTAGCCCTAACCCTAACGCTAATCCTAACCCTACCCCTAGCACTAACCCTAACCCTAGCACTAGCTCTAACCCTAACCCTAAACCTAACCCTAACCCTAACCCTAGCCCTAGCATTAACCCTAACCATAATCCTAACCCTAACCCTAGCTCTAGTCGTAACCCTAACCCTAACCCTAACCCTAGCTCTAGTCGTAACCCTAACCCTAACCCTAACCCTAGCCCTAGCACTAAACCTAACCCTAACCCTAACGCTAACCCGAAACCTAAACCTAACCCTAACCCTAGCTCTAGGCCTAAACCTAGCCCTAAGCCTAACCCTAACCCTAACCCTAGCTCTAGCACTAACCCTAACACTAACCCTAACCCTAACCCTAATCTTAACCCTAAGGCTAACCCTAACACTACCTCTAGCACTAACACCAACCCTAGCCCTAACCCTAACCCTAGCCCTAGCACTAACTCTAAAACTAACCCTAACCATAACCCTAGCCCAGGCACAAACCCTAACCCTAACCCTAACGCTAGCTCCAGCACTAACCCTAACCCTAACCCTAACCCTAGCTCTAGTCCTAACCCTAACCCTAACCCTAGCGCTAGCACTAACCCTAACCCTAACCCTAACCCTAACCCTAGCGCTAGCCCTAACCCTAACCCTAGCCCTAACCCTAGCCCTAAACCTAACCCTGACCCTAACCGTAACCCTAACCCTAAAACTAACCCTAGCTCTAGCACTAACCCTAACCCTAACCCTAACACTAGCTCTAGCCCTAACCCTAACCCTAAACCTAACCCTAGCCCTAGCACTAACCCTAACCCTAACCCTAACCCTAGCCCTAGCACTAACCCTAACCCTATTCTTAACCCTAGCTCTAGGCCTAAACATAACTCTAGCCCTAACCCTAACCCTAGCACTAGCACTAACCCTAACCCTAACCCTAACCCTAACCCTAGCTCTAGTCCTAACCCTAACCCTAACCCTAACCCTAACCCTAGCCCTAGCACTAACGCTAACCCTAATCCTAACCCTAACCCTAACCCTAACCCTATACCTAACCAGAACCCTAGCTTTAGCCCTAACCCTAACGCTAATCCTAACCCTACCCCTAGCACTAACCCTAACCCTAGCACTAGCTCTAACCCTAACCCTAAACCTAACCCTAACCCTAACCCTAGCCCTAGCATTAACCCTAACCATAATCCTAACCCTAACCCTAGCTCTAGTCGTAACCCTAACCCTAACCCTAACCCTAGCTCTAGTCGTAACCCTAACCCTAACCCTAACCCTAGCCCTAGCACTAAACCTAACCCTAACCCTAACGCTAACCCGAAACCTAAACCTAACCCTAACCCTAGCTCTAGGCCTAAACCTAGCCCTAAGCCTAACCCTAACCCTAACCCTAGCTCTAGCACTAACCCTGACACTAACCCTAACCCTAACCCTAATCTTAACCCTAAGGCTAACCCTAACACTACCTCTAGCACTAACACCAACCCTAGCCCTAACCCTAACCCTAGCCCTAGCACTAACTCTAAAACTAACCCTAAACATAACCCTAGCCCAGGCACAAACCCTAACCCTAACCCTAACCCTAACGCTAGCTCTAGCACTAACCCTAACCCTAACCCTAACCCTAGCTCTAGTCCTAACCCTAACCCTAACCCTAGCGCTAGCACTAACCCTAACCCTAACCCTAACCCTAACCCTAACCCTAACCCTAACCCTAACCCTAACCCTAACCCTAACCCTAACCCTAACCCTAACCCTAACCCTAACCATAACCCTAGCCCAAGCACTAGCCCTAACCCTAACCCTAACGCTAGCTCTAGCCCTAAACCTAACCCTAGCCCTAACCCTAACCCTAGCCCTAGCAATAACCCTAACCCTAACCTAACTTAACCCTAATCCTACCCCTAACCACAACCCTAAACCTAACCCTAACCAGAACCCTAGCTTTAGCCCTAACCCTAACGCTAACCCTAACCCTACCCCTAGCCCTAACCCTAACCCTAGCACTAGCTCTAACCCTAACCCTAGCCCTGACCCTAACCCTAACATTAACCCTGACCCTAATCCTAAGCCTAACCCTAACTTAACCCTAATCCTAGCCCTAACCCTAACCCTAACCCTAACCCTAATCCCAGCTCTAGCCCTAACCCTAACCCTAGCCCTAACCCTAACCCTAACCCTAACCCTAGCCCTAGCCCTAACCCTAATTTAACCCTAACCCTAGCCCTAGCACTAACCCGAACCCTAACCCTAGCCCTAGCACTAACCCTAACCCTAACACTAGCTCTAGCCCTAACCCTAACCCTAAACCTAACCCTAGCCCTAGCAGTAACCCTAACCCTAACCCTAACCCTAGCCCTAGCACTAACCCTAACCCTATTCTTAACCCTAGCTCTAGCCCTAAACATAACCCTAGCCCTAACCCTAACCCTAGCACTAGCACTAAACCTAATCCTAACCCTAACGCTAACCCGAAAACTTAACCTAACCCTAACCCTAGCTCTAGGCCTAAACCTAGCCCTAAGCCTAACCCTAACCCTAACCCTAGCTCTAGCACTAACCCTAACACTAACCCTAACCCTAACCCTAAACCTAACCCTAAGGCTAACCCTAACACTACCTCTAGCACTAACACTAACCCTAGCCCTAACCCTAACCCTAGCCCTAGCCCTAACCCTAACCCGAACCCGAACCCTAGCTCTAGTCCTAACCCTAACCCTAACCCTAACCCTAACCCTAGCCCTAACCCTAACCCTAACCCTAACCAGAACCCTAGCTTTAGCCCTAACCCTAACGCTAACCCTAACCCTACCCCTAGCACTAACCTTAACCCTAACCCTAACCCTAACCCTAACCCTAACCCTAACCCTAACCCTAGCCCTAGCCCTAACCCTAACCCTAACCCTAACCAGAACCCTAGCTTTAGCCCTAACCCTAACGCTAACCCTAACCCTACCCCTAGCACTAACCTTAACCCTAACCCTAACCCTAACCCTAACCCTAACCCTAACCCTAGGTCTAGTCGTAACCCTAACCCTAACCCTAACCCTAGCCCTAGCAATAAACCTAACCCTAACCCTAACGCTAACCCGAAACCTAAACCTAACCCTAACCCTAGCTCTAGGCCTAAACCTAGCCCTAAGCCTAACCCTAACCCTAACCCTAGCTCTAGCACTAACCCTAACACTAACCCTAACCCTAACCCTAAACCTAACGCTAAGGCTAACCCTAACACTACCTCTAGCACTAACACTAACCCTAGCCCTAACCCTAACCCTAGCCCTAGCACTAACCCTAAAACTAACCCTAACCATAACCCGAGCCCAGGCACAAACCCTAACCCTAACCCTAACGCTAGCTCTAGCACTAACCCTAACCCTAACCCTAACCCTAGCTCTAGTCCTAACCATAACCCTAACCCTAGCCCTAGCACTAACCCTAACCCTAACTCTAACCCGAAACCTAAACCTAACCCTAACCCTAGCTCAAGGCCTAAACCTAGCCCTAAGCCTAAACCTAACCCTAACCCTAGCTCTAGCACTAACCCTAACCCTAACCCTAACCCTAACCCTAACCCTAACCCTAGCTCTAGCCCTAAACCTACCCCAGCCCTAACCCTAACCCTAGCCCTAGCACTAACCCTAACCCTAACCCTAACCCTAGCTCTAGTCCTAACCCTAATCCTAACCCTAACCCTAACCCTAGCCCTAGCACTAACGCTAACCCTAATCCTAACCCTAACCCTAACCCTAACCCTATACCTAACCAGAACCCTAGCTTTAGCCCTAACCCTAACGCTAATCCTAACCCTACCCCTAGCACTAACCCTAACCCTAGCACTAGCTCTAACCCTAACCCTAAACCTAACCCTAACCCTAACCCTAGCCCTAGCATTAACCCTAACCATAATCCTAACCCTAACCCTAGCTCTAGCACTAAACCTAACCCTAACCCTAACGCTAACCCGAAACCTAAACCTAACCCTAACCCTAGCTCTAGGCCTAAACCTAGCCCTAAGCCTAACCCTAACCCTAACCCTAGCTCTAGCACTAACCCTAACACTAACCCTAACCCTAACCCTAATCTTAACCCTAAGGCTAACCCTAACACTACCTCTAGCACTAACACCAACCCTAGCCCTAACCCTAACCCTAGCCCTAGCACTAACTCTAAAACTAACCCTAACCATAACCCTAGCCCAGGCACAAACCCTAACCCTAACCCTAACGCTAGCTCTAGCACTAACCCTAACCCTAACCCTAACCCTAGCTCTAGTCCTAACCCTAACCCTAACCCTAGCGCTAGCACTAACCCTAACCCTAACCCTAACCCTAACCCTAGCGCTAGCCCTAACCCTAACCCTAGCCCTAACCCTAGCCCTAAACCTAACCCTGACCCTAACCGTAACCCTAACCCTAAAACTAACCCTAGCTCTAGCACTAACCCTAACCCTAACCCTAACACTAGCTCTAGCCCTAACCCTAACCCTAAACCTAACCCTAGCCCTAGCACTAACCCTAACCCTAACCCTAACCCTAGCCCTAGCACTAACCCTAACCCTATTCTTAACCCTAGCTCTAGGCCTAAACATAACTCTAGCCCTAACCCTAACCCTAGCACTAGCACTAACCCTAACCCTAACCCTAACCCTAACCCTAGCTCTAGTCCTAACCCTAACCCTAACCCTAACCCTAACCCTAGCCCTAGCACTAACGCTAACCCTAATCCTAACCCTAACCCTAACCCTAACCCTATACCTAACCAGAACCCTAGCTTTAGCCCTAACCCTAACGCTAATCCTAACCCTACCCCTAGCACTAACCCTAACCCTAGCACTAGCTCTAACCCTAACCCTAAACCTAACCCTAACCCTAACCCTAGCCCTAGCATTAACCCTAACCATAATCCTAACCCTAACCCTAGCTCTAGTCGTAACCCTAACCCTAACCCTAACCCTAGCTCTAGTCGTAACCCTAACCCTAACCCTAACCCTAGCCCTAGCACTAAACCTAACCCTAACCCTAACGCTAACCCGAAACCTAAACCTAACCCTAACCCTAGCTCTAGGCCTAAACCTAGCCCTAAGCCTAACCCTAACCCTAACCCTAGCTCTAGCACTAACCCTGACACTAACCCTAACCCTAACCCTAATCTTAACCCTAAGGCTAACCCTAACACTACCTCTAGCACTAACACCAACCCTAGCCCTAACCCTAACCCTAGCCCTAGCACTAACTCTAAAACTAACCCTAACCATAACCCTAGCCCAGGCACAAACCCTAACCCTAACCCTAACCCTAACGCTAGCTCTAGCACTAACCCTAACCCTAACCCTAACCCTAGCTCTAGTCCTAACCCTAACCCTAACCCTAGCGCTAGCACTAACCCTAACCCTAACCCTAACCCTAACCCTAACCCTAGCCCTAACCCTAACCCTAGCCCTAGCACTAACCGTAAAACTAACCCTAACCATAACCCTAGCCCAAGCACTAGCCCTAACCCTAACCCTAACGCTAGCTCTAGCCCTAAACCTAACCCTAGCCCTAACCCTAACCCTAGCCCTAGCAATAACCCTAACCCTAACCTAACTTAACCCTAATCCTACCCCTAACCACAACCCTAAACCTAACCCTAACCAGAACCCTAGCTTTAGCCCTAACCCTAACGCTAACCCTAACCCTACCCCTAGCCCTAACCCTAACCCTAGCACTAGCTCTAACCCTAACCCTAGCCCTGACCCTAACCCTAACATTAACCCTGACCCTAATCCTAAGCCTAACCCTAACTTAACCCTAATCCTAGCCCTAACCCTAACCCTAACCCTAACCCTAATCCCAGCTCTAGCCCTAACCCTAACCCTAGCCCTAACCCTAACCCTAACCCTAACCCTAGCCCTAGCCCTAACCCTAATTTAACCCTAACCCTAGCCCTAGCACTAACCCGAACCCTAACCCTAGCCCTAGCACTAACCCTAACCCTAACACTAGCTCTAGCCCTAACCCTAACCCTAAACCTAACCCTAGCCCTAGCAGTAACCCTAACCCTAACCCTAACCCTAGCCCTAGCACTAACCCTAACCCTATTCTTAACCCTAGCTCTAGCCCTAAACATAACCCTAGCCCTAACCCTAACCCTAGCACTAGCACTAAACCTAATCCTAACCCTAACGCTAACCCGAAAACTTAACCTAACCCTAACCCTAGCTCTAGGCCTAAACCTAGCCCTAAGCCTAACCCTAACCCTAACCCTAGCTCTAGCACTAACCCTAACACTAACCCTAACCCTAACCCTAAACCTAACCCTAAGGCTAACCCTAACACTACCTCTAGCACTAACACTAACCCTAGCCCTAACCCTAACCCTAGCCCTAGCCCTAACCCTAACCCGAACCCGAACCCTAGCTCTAGTCCTAACCCTAACCCTAACCCTAACCCTAACCCTAGCCCTAACCCTAACCCTAACCCTAACCAGAACCCTAGCTTTAGCCCTAACCCTAACGCTAACCCTAACCCTACCCCTAGCACTAACCTTAACCCTAACCCTAACCCTAACCCTAACCCTAACCCTAACCCTAACCCTAGGTCTAGTCGTAACCCTAACCCTAACCCTAACCCTAGCCCTAGCAATAAACCTAACCCTAACCCTAACGCTAACCCGAAACCTAAACCTAACCCTAACCCTAGCTCTAGGCCTAAACCTAGCCCTAAGCCTAACCCTAACCCTAACCCTAGCTCTAGCACTAACCCTAACACTAACCCTAACCCTAACCCTAAACCTAACGCTAAGGCTAACCCTAACACTACCTCTAGCACTAACACTAACCCTAGCCCTAACCCTAACCCTAGCCCTAGCACTAACCCTAAAACTAACCCTAACCATAACCCGAGCCCAGGCACAAACCCTAACCCTAACCCTAACGCTAGCTCTAGCACTAACCCTAACCCTAACCCTAACCCTAGCTCTAGTCCTAACCATAACCCTAACCCTAGCCCTAGCACTAACCCTAACCCTAACTCTAACCCGAAACCTAAACCTAACCCTAACCCTAGCTCAAGGCCTAAACCTAGCCCTAAGCCTAAACCTAACCCTAACCCTAGCTCTAGCACTAACCCTAACCCTAACCCTAACACTAACCCTAACCCTAACCCTAGCTCTAGCCCTAAACCTACCCCAGCCCTAACCCTAACCCTAGCCCTAGCACTAACCCTAACCCTAACCCTAACCCTAGCTCTAGTCCTAACCCTAATCCTAACCCTAACCCTAACCCTAGCCCTAGCACTAACGCTAACCCTAATCCTAACCCTAACCCTAACCCTAACCCTATACCTAACCAGAACCCTAGCTTTAGCCCTAACCCTAACGCTAATCCTAACCCTACCCCTAGCACTAACCCTAACCCTAGCACTAGCTCTAACCCTAACCCTAAACCTAACCCTAACCCTAACCCTAGCCCTAGCATTAACCCTAACCATAATCCTAACCCTAACCCTAGCTCTAGTCGTAACCCTAACCCTAACCCTAACCCTAGCTCTAGTCGTAACCCTAACCCTAACCCTAACCCTAGCCCTAGCACTAAACCTAACCCTAACCCTAACGCTAACCCGAAACCTAAACCTAACCCTAACCCTAGCTCTAGGCCTAAACCTAGCCCTAAGCCTAACCCTAACCCTAACCCTAGCTCTAGCACTAACCCTAACACTAACCCTAACCCTAACCCTAATCTTAACCCTAAGGCTAACCCTAACACTACCTCTAGCACTAACACCAACCCTAGCCCTAACCCTAACCCTAGCCCTAGCACTAACTCTAAAACTAACCCTAACCATAACCCTAGCCCAGGCACAAACCCTAACCCTAACCCTAACGCTAGCTCTAGCACTAACCCTAACCCTAACCCTAACCCTAGCTCTAGTCCTAACCCTAACCCTAACCCTAGCGCTAGCACTAACCCTAACCCTAACCCTAACCCTAACCCTAGCGCTAGCCCTAACCCTAACCCTAGCCCTAACCCTAGCCCTAAACCTAACCCTGACCCTAACCGTAACCCTAACCCTAAAACTAACCCTAGCTCTAGCACTAACCCTAACCCTAACCCTAACACTAGCTCTAGCCCTAACCCTAACCCTAAACCTAACCCTAGCCCTAGCACTAACCCTAACCCTAACCCTAACCCTAGCCCTAGCACTAACCCTAACCCTATTCTTAACCCTAGCTCTAGGCCTAAACATAACTCTAGCCCTAACCCTAACCCTAGCACTAGCACTAACCCTAACCCTAACCCTAACCCTAACCCTAGCTCTAGTCCTAACCCTAACCCTAACCCTAACCCTAACCCTAGCCCTAGCACTAACGCTAACCCTAATCCTAACCCTAACCCTAACCCTAACCCTATACCTAACCAGAACCCTAGCTTTAGCCCTAACCCTAACGCTAATCCTAACCCTACCCCTAGCACTAACCCTAACCCTAGCACTAGCTCTAACCCTAACCCTAAACCTAACCCTAACCCTAACCCTAGCCCTAGCATTAACCCTAACCATAATCCTAACCCTAACCCTAGCTCTAGTCGTAACCCTAACCCTAACCCTAACCCTAGCTCTAGTCGTAACCCTAACCCTAACCCTAACCCTAGCCCTAGCACTAAACCTAACCCTAACCCTAACGCTAACCCGAAACCTAAACCTAACCCTAACCCTAGCTCTAGGCCTAAACCTAGCCCTAAGCCTAACCCTAACCCTAACCCTAGCTCTAGCACTAACCCTGACACTAACCCTAACCCTAACCCTAATCTTAACCCTAAGGCTAACCCTAACACTACCTCTAGCACTAACACCAACCCTAGCCCTAACCCTAACCCTAGCCCTAGCACTAACTCTAAAACTAACCCTAAACATAACCCTAGCCCAGGCACAAACCCTAACCCTAACCCTAACCCTAACGCTAGCTCTAGCACTAACCCTAACCCTAACCCTAACCCTAGCTCTAGTCCTAACCCTAACCCTAACCCTAGCGCTAGCACTAACCCTAACCCTAACCCTAACCCTAACCCTAACCCTAGCCCTAACCCTAACCCTAGCCCTAGCACTAACCGTAAAACTAACCCTAACCATAACCCTAGCCCAAGCACTAGCCCTAACCCTAACCCTAACGCTAGCTCTAGCCCTAAACCTAACCCTAGCCCTAACCCTAACCCTAGCCCTAGCAATAACCCTAACCCTAACCTAACTTAACCCTAATCCTACCCCTAACCACAACCCTAAACCTAACCCTAACCAGAACCCTAGCTTTAGCCCTAACCCTAACGCTAACCCTAACCCTACCCCTAGCCCTAACCCTAAACCTAGCACTAGCTCTAACCCTAACCCTAGCCCTGACCCTAACCCTAACATTAACCCTGACCCTAATCCTAAGCCTAACCCTAACTTAACCCTAATCCTAGCCCTAACCCTAACCCTAACCCTAACCCTAATCCCAGCTCTAGCCCTAACCCTAACCCTAGCCCTAACCCTAACCCTAACCCTAACCCTAGCCCTAGCCCTAACCCTAATTTAACCCTAACCCTAGCCCTAGCACTAACCCGAACCCTAACCCTAGCCCTAGCACTAACCCTAACCCTAACACTAGCTCTAGCCCTAACCCTAACCCTAAACCTAACCCTAGCCCTAGCAGTAACCCTAACCCTAACCCTAACCCTAGCCCTAGCACTAACCCTAACCCTATTCTTAACCCTAGCTCTAGCCCTAAACATAACCCTAGCCCTAACCCTAACCCTAGCACTAGCACTAAACCTAATCCTAACCCTAACGCTAACCCGAAAACTTAACCTAACCCTAACCCTAGCTCTAGGCCTAAACCTAGCCCTAAGCCTAACCCTAACCCTAACCCTAGCTCTAGCACTAACCCTAACACTAACCCTAACCCTAACCCTAAACCTAACCCTAAGGCTAACCCTAACACTACCTCTAGCACTAACACTAACCCTAGCCCTAACCCTAACCCTAGCCCTAGCCCTAACCCTAACCCGAACCCGAACCCTAGCTCTAGTCCTAACCCTAACCCTAACCCTAACCCTAACCCTAGCCCTAACCCTAACCCTAACCCTAACCAGAACCCTAGCTTTAGCCCTAACCCTAACGCTAACCCTAACCCTACCCCTAGCACTAACCTTAACCCTAACCCTAACCCTAACCCTAACCCTAACCCTAACCCTAACCCTAGGTCTAGTCGTAACCCTAACCCTAACCCTAACCCTAGCCCTAGCAATAAACCTAACCCTAACCCTAACGCTAACCCGAAACCTAAACCTAACCCTAACCCTAGCTCTAGGCCTAAACCTAGCCCTAAGCCTAACCCTAACCCTAACCCTAGCTCTAGCACTAACCCTAACACTAACCCTAACCCTAACCCTAAACCTAACGCTAAGGCTAACCCTAACACTACCTCTAGCACTAACACTAACCCTAGCCCTAACCCTAACCCTAGCCCTAGCACTAACCCTAAAACTAACCCTAACCATAACCCGAGCCCAGGCACAAACCCTAACCCTAACCCTAACGCTAGCTCTAGCACTAACCCTAACCCTAACCCTAACCCTAGCTCTAGTCCTAACCATAACCCTAACCCTAGCCCTAGCACTAACCCTAACCCTAACTCTAACCCGAAACCTAAACCTAACCCTAACCCTAGCTCAAGGCCTAAACCTAGCCCTAAGCCTAAACCTAACCCTAACCCTAGCTCTAGCACTAACCCTAACCCTAACCCTAACCCTAACCCTAACCCTAACCCTAGCTCTAGCCCTAAACCTACCCCAGCCCTAACCCTAACCCTAGCCCTAGCACTAACCCTAACCCTAACCCTAACCCTAGCTCTAGTCCTAACCCTAATCCTAACCCTAACCCTAACCCTAGCCCTAGCACTAACGCTAACCCTAATCCTAACCCTAACCCTAACCCTAACCCTATACCTAACCAGAACCCTAGCTTTAGCCCTAACCCTAACGCTAATCCTAACCCTACCCCTAGCACTAACCCTAACCCTAGCACTAGCTCTAACCCTAACCCTAAACCTAACCCTAACCCTAACCCTAGCCCTAGCATTAACCCTAACCATAATCCTAACCCTAACCCTAGCTCTAGTCGTAACCCTAACCCTAACCCTAACCCTAGCTCTAGTCGTAACCCTAACCCTAACCCTAACCCTAGCCCTAGCACTAAACCTAACCCTAACCCTAACGCTAACCCGAAACCTAAACCTAACCCTAACCCTAGCTCTAGGCCTAAACCTAGCCCTAAGCCTAACCCTAACCCTAACCCTAGCTCTAGCACTAACCCTAACACTAACCCTAACCCTAACCCTAATCTTAACCCTAAGGCTAACCCTAACACTACCTCTAGCACTAACACCAACCCTAGCCCTAACCCTAACCCTAGCCCTAGCACTAACTCTAAAACTAACCCTAACCATAACCCTAGCCCAGGCACAAACCCTAACCCTAACCCTAACGCTAGCTCTAGCACTAACCCTAACCCTAACCCTAACCCTAGCTCTAGTCCTAACCCTAACCCTAACCCTAGCGCTAGCACTAACCCTAACCCTAACCCTAACCCTAACCCTAGCGCTAGCCCTAACCCTAACCCTAGCCCTAACCCTAGCCCTAAACCTAACCCTGACCCTAACCGTAACCCTAACCCTAAAACTAACCCTAGCTCTAGCACTAACCCTAACCCTAACCCTAACACTAGCTCTAGCCCTAACCCTAACCCTAAACCTAACCCTAGCCCTAGCACTAACCCTAACCCTAACCCTAACCCTAGCCCTAGCACTAACCCTAACCCTATTCTTAACCCTAGCTCTAGGCCTAAACATAACTCTAGCCCTAACCCTAACCCTAGCACTAGCACTAACCCTAACCCTAACCCTAACCCTAACCCTAGCTCTATTCCTAACCCTAACCCTAACCCTAACCCTAACCCTAGCCCTAGCACTAACGCTAACCCTAATCCTAACCCTAACCCTAACCCTAACCCTATACCTAACCAGAACCCTAGCTTTAGCCCTAACCCTAACGCTAATCCTAACCCTACCCCTAGCACTAACCCTAACCCTAGCACTAGCTCTAACCCTAACCCTAAACCTAACCCTAACCCTAACCCTAGCCCTAGCATTAACCCTAACCATAATCCTAACCCTAACCCTAGCTCTAGTCGTAACCCTAACCCTAACCCTAACCCTAGCTCTAGTCGTAACCCTAACCCTAACCCTAACCCTAGCCCTAGCACTAAACCTAACCCTAACCCTAACGCTAACCCGAAACCTAAACCTAACCCTAACCCTAGCTCTAGGCCTAAACCTAGCCCTAAGCCTAACCCTAACCCTAACCCTAGCTCTAGCACTAACCCTGACACTAACCCTAACCCTAACCCTAATCTTAACCCTGAGGCTAACCCTAACACTACCTCTAGCACTAACACCAACCCTAGCCCTAACCCTAACCCTAGCCCTAGCACTAACTCTAAAACTAACCCTAACCATAACCCTAGCCCAGGCACAAACCCTAACCCTAACCCTAACGCTAGCTCTAGCACTAACCCTAACCCTAACCCTAACCCTAGCTCTAGTCCTAACCCTAACCCTAACCCTAGCGCTAGCACTAACCCTAACCCTAACCCTAACCCTAACCCTAGCGCTAGCCCTAACCCTAACCCTAGCCCTAACCCTAGCCCTAAACCTAACCCTGACCCTAACCGTAACCCTAACCCTAAAACTAACCCTAGCTCTAGCACTAACCCTAACCCTAACCCTAACACTAGCTCTAGCCCTAACCCTAACCCTAAACCTAACCCTAGCCCTAGCACTAACCCTAACCCTAACCCTAACCCTAGCCCTAGCACTAACCCTAACCCTAATCTTAACCCTAGCTCTAGCCCTAAACCTAACCCTAGCCCCAACCCTAACACTAGCACTAGCACTAACCCTAACCCTAACCCTAACACTAGCTCTACTCCAAACCCTAACCCTAACCCTAACCCTAACCCTAACATTACCCCTAGCACTAAACCTAACCCTAACCCTAACCCTAACCCTAGCTCTAGCCCTAAACCTAACCCCAGCCCTAACCCTAACCCTAGCCCTAGCACTAACCCTAAAACTAACCCTAACCATAACCCTAGCCCAAACACTAACCCTAACCCTAACCCTAATGCTAGCTCTAGCCCGAAACCTAACCCTAGCCCTAACCCTAACCCTAGCCCTAGCAATAACCCTAACCCTAACCTAACTTAACCCTAATCCTAGCCCTAACCACAACCCTAAACCTAACCCTAACCAGAACCGTAGCGTTACCCCTAACCCTAACGCTAACCCTTACCCTACACCTAGCACTAACCCTAACCCTAGCACTAGCTCTAACCCTAACCCTAGCCCTGACTCTAACCCTAACATTAACCCTGACCCTAACCCTAAGCCTAACCCTAACTTAACCATAATCCTAGCCCTAACCCTAACCCTAACCCTAACCCTAACCCTAACCCTAACCCTAACCCTAACCCTAGCTCTAGCCCTAAACCTACCCCAGCCCTAACCCTAACCCTAGCCCTAGCACTAACCCTAACCCTAACCCTAACCCTAGCTCTAGTCCTAACCCTAATCCTAACCCTAACCCTAACCCTAGCCCTAGCACTAACGCTAACCCTAATCCTAACCCTAACCCTAACCCTAACCCTATACCTAACCAGAACCCTAGCTTTAGCCCTAACCCTAACGCTAATCCTAACCCTACCCCTAGCACTAACCCTAACCCTAGCACTAGCTCTAACCCTAACCCTAAACCTAACCCTAACCCTAACCCTAGCCCTAGCATTAACCCTAACCATAATCCTAACCCTAACCCTAGCTCTAGTCGTAACCCTAACCCTAACCCTAACCCTAGCTCTAGTCGTAACCCTAACCCTAACCCTAACCCTAGCCCTAGCACTAAACCTAACCCTAACCCTAACGCTAACCCGAAACCTAAACCTAACCCTAACCCTAGCTCTAGGCCTAAACCTAGCCCTAAGCCTAACCCTAACCCTAACCCTAGCTCTAGCACTAACCCTGACACTAACCCTAACCCTAACCCTAATCTTAACCCTAAGGCTAACCCTAACACTACCTCTAGCACTAACACCAACCCTAGCCCTAACCCTAACCCTAGCCCTAGCACTAACTCTAAAACTAACCCTAACCATAACCCTAGCCCAGGCACAAACCCTAACCCTAACCCTAACCCTAGCCCTAACCCTAACCCTAGCCCTAGCCCTAACCCTAACCCGAACCCGAACCCTAGCTCTAGTCCTAACCCTAACCCTAACCCTAACCCTAACCCTAGCCCTAACCCTAACCCTAACCCTAACCAGAACCCTAGCTTTAGCCCTAACCCTAACGCTAACCCTAACCCTACCCCTAGCACTAACCTTAACCCTAACCCTAACCCTAACCCTAACCCTAACCCTAACCCTAACCCTAACCCTAGCCCTAGCCCTAACCCTAACCCTAACCCTAACCAGAACCCTAGCTTTAGCCCTAACCCTAACGCTAACCCTAACCCTACCCCTAGCACTAACCTTAACCCTAACCCTAACCCTAACCCTAACCCTAACCCTAACCCTAGGTCTAGTCGTAACCCTAACCCTAACCCTAACCCTAGCCCTAGCAATAAACCTAACCCTAACCCTAACGCTAACCCGAAACCTAAACCTAACCCTAACCCTAGCTCTAGGCCTAAACCTAGCCCTAAGCCTAACCCTAACCCTAACCCTAGCTCTAGCACTAACCCTAACACTAACCCTAACCCTAACCCTAAACCTAACGCTAAGGCTAACCCTAACACTACCTCTAGCACTAACACTAACCCTAGCCCTAACCCTAACCCTAGCCCTAGCACTAACCCTAAAACTAACCCTAACCATAACCCGAGCCCAGGCACAAACCCTAACCCTAACCCTAACGCTAGCTCTAGCACTAACCCTAACCCTAACCCTAACCCTAGCTCTAGTCCTAACCATAACCCTAACCCTAGCCCTAGCACTAACCCTAACCCTAACTCTAACCCGAAACCTAAACCTAACCCTAACCCTAGCTCAAGGCCTAAACCTAGCCCTAAGCCTAAACCTAACCCTAACCCTAGCTCTAGCACTAACCCTAACCCTAACCCTAACCCTAACCCTAACCCTAACCCTAGCTCTAGCCCTAAACCTACCCCAGCCCTAACCCTAACCCTAGCCCTAGCACTAACCCTAACCCTAACCCTAACCCTAGCTCTAGTCCTAACCCTAATCCTAACCCTAACCCTAACCCTAGCCCTAGCACTAACGCTAACCCTAATCCTAACCCTAACCCTAACCCTAACCCTATACCTAACCAGAACCCTAGCTTTAGCCCTAACCCTAACGCTAATCCTAACCCTACCCCTAGCACTAACCCTAACCCTAGCACTAGCTCTAACCCTAACCCTAAACCTAACCCTAACCCTAACCCTAGCCCTAGCATTAACCCTAACCATAATCCTAACCCTAACCCTAGCTCTAGCACTAAACCTAACCCTAACCCTAACGCTAACCCGAAACCTAAACCTAACCCTAACCCTAGCTCTAGGCCTAAACCTAGCCCTAAGCCTAACCCTAACCCTAACCCTAGCTCTAGCACTAACCCTAACACTAACCCTAACCCTAACCCTAATCTTAACCCTAAGGCTAACCCTAACACTACCTCTAGCACTAACACCAACCCTAGCCCTAACCCTAACCCTAGCCCTAGCACTAACTCTAAAACTAACCCTAACCATAACCCTAGCCCAGGCACAAACCCTAACCCTAACCCTAACGCTAGCTCTAGCACTAACCCTAACCCTAACCCTAACCCTAGCTCTAGTCCTAACCCTAACCCTAACCCTAGCGCTAGCACTAACCCTAACCCTAACCCTAACCCTAACCCTAGCGCTAGCCCTAACCCTAACCCTAGCCCTAACCCTAGCCCTAAACCTAACCCTGACCCTAACCGTAACCCTAACCCTAAAACTAACCCTAGCTCTAGCACTAACCCTAACCCTAACCCTAACACTAGCTCTAGCCCTAACCCTAACCCTAAACCTAACCCTAGCCCTAGCACTAACCCTAACCCTAACCCTAACCCTAGCCCTAGCACTAACCCTAACCCTATTCTTAACCCTAGCTCTAGGCCTAAACATAACTCTAGCCCTAACCCTAACCCTAGCACTAGCACTAACCCTAACCCTAACCCTAACCCTAACCCTAGCTCTAGTCCTAACCCTAACCCTAACCCTAACCCTAACCCTAGCCCTAGCACTAACGCTAACCCTAATCCTAACCCTAACCCTAACCCTAACCCTATACCTAACCAGAACCCTAGCTTTAGCCCTAACCCTAACGCTAATCCTAACCCTACCCCTAGCACTAACCCTAACCCTAGCACTAGCTCTAACCCTAACCCTAAACCTAACCCTAACCCTAACCCTAGCCCTAGCATTAACCCTAACCATAATCCTAACCCTAACCCTAGCTCTAGTCGTAACCCTAACCCTAACCCTAACCCTAGCTCTAGTCGTAACCCTAACCCTAACCCTAACCCTAGCCCTAGCACTAAACCTAACCCTAACCCTAACGCTAACCCGAAACCTAAACCTAACCCTAACCCTAGCTCTAGGCCTAAACCTAGCCCTAAGCCTAACCCTAACCCTAACCCTAGCTCTAGCACTAACCCTGACACTAACCCTAACCCTAACCCTAATCTTAACCCTAAGGCTAACCCTAACACTACCTCTAGCACTAACACCAACCCTAGCCCTAACCCTAACCCTAGCCCTAGCACTAACTCTAAAACTAACCCTAACCATAACCCTAGCCCAGGCACAAACCCTAACCCTAACCCTAACCCTAACGCTAGCTCTAGCACTAACCCTAACCCTAACCCTAACCCTAGCTCTAGTCCTAACCCTAACCCTAACCCTAGCGCTAGCACTAACCCTAACCCTAACCCTAACCCTAACCCTAACCCTAGCCCTAACCCTAACCCTAGCCCTAGCACTAACCGTAAAACTAACCCTAACCATAACCCTAGCCCAAGCACTAGCCCTAACCCTAACCCTAACGCTAGCTCTAGCCCTAAACCTAACCCTAGCCCTAACCCTAACCCTAGCCCTAGCAATAACCCTAACCCTAACCTAACTTAACCCTAATCCTACCCCTAACCACAACCCTAAACCTAACCCTAACCAGAACCCTAGCTTTAGCCCTAACCCTAACGCTAACCCTAACCCTACCCCTAGCCCTAACCCTAACCCTAGCACTAGCTCTAACCCTAACCCTAGCCCTGACCCTAACCCTAACATTAACCCTGACCCTAATCCTAAGCCTAACCCTAACTTAACCCTAATCCTAGCCCTAACCCTAACCCTAACCCTAACCCTAATCCCAGCTCTAGCCCTAACCCTAACCCTAGCCCTAACCCTAACCCTAACCCTAACCCTAGCCCTAGCCCTAACCCTAATTTAACCCTAACCCTAGCCCTAGCACTAACCCGAACCCTAACCCTAGCCCTAGCACTAACCCTAACCCTAACACTAGCTCTAGCCCTAACCCTAACCCTAAACCTAACCCTAGCCCTAGCAGTAACCCTAACCCTAACCCTAACCCTAGCCCTAGCACTAACCCTAACCCTATTCTTAACCCTAGCTCTAGCCCTAAACATAACCCTAGCCCTAACCCTAACCCTAGCACTAGCACTAAACCTAATCCTAACCCTAACGCTAACCCGAAAACTTAACCTAACCCTAACCCTAGCTCTAGGCCTAAACCTAGCCCTAAGCCTAACCCTAACCCTAACCCTAGCTCTAGCACTAACCCTAACACTAACCCTAACCCTAACCCTAAACCTAACCCTAAGGCTAACCCTAACACTACCTCTAGCACTAACACTAACCCTAGCCCTAACCCTAACCCTAGCCCTAGCCCTAACCCTAACCCGAACCCGAACCCTAGCTCTAGTCCTAACCCTAACCCTAACCCTAACCCTAACCCTAGCCCTAACCCTAACCCTAACCCTAACCAGAACCCTAGCTTTAGCCCTAACCCTAACGCTAACCCTAACCCTACCCCTAGCACTAACCTTAACCCTAACCCTAACCCTAACCCTAACCCTAACCCTAACCCTAACCCTAGGTCTAGTCGTAACCCTAACCCTAACCCTAACCCTAGCCCTAGCAATAAACCTAACCCTAACCCTAACGCTAACCCGAAACCTAAACCTAACCCTAACCCTAGCTCTAGGCCTAAACCTAGCCCTAAGCCTAACCCTAACCCTAACCCTAGCTCTAGCACTAACCCTAACACTAACCCTAACCCTAACCCTAAACCTAACGCTAAGGCTAACCCTAACACTACCTCTAGCACTAACACTAACCCTAGCCCTAACCCTAACCCTAGCCCTAGCACTAACCCTAAAACTAACCCTAACCATAACCCGAGCCCAGGCACAAACCCTAACCCTAACCCTAACGCTAGCTCTAGCACTAACCCTAACCCTAACCCTAACCCTAGCTCTAGTCCTAACCATAACCCTAACCCTAGCCCTAGCACTAACCCTAACCCTAACTCTAACCCGAAACCTAAACCTAACCCTAACCCTAGCTCAAGGCCTAAACCTAGCCCTAAGCCTAAACCTAACCCTAACCCTAGCTCTAGCACTAACCCTAACCCTAACCCTAACACTAACCCTAACCCTAACCCTAGCTCTAGCCCTAAACCTACCCCAGCCCTAACCCTAACCCTAGCCCTAGCACTAACCCTAACCCTAACCCTAACCCTAGCTCTAGTCCTAACCCTAATCCTAACCCTAACCCTAACCCTAGCCCTAGCACTAACGCTAACCCTAATCCTAACCCTAACCCTAACCCTAACCCTATACCTAACCAGAACCCTAGCTTTAGCCCTAACCCTAACGCTAATCCTAACCCTACCCCTAGCACTAACCCTAACCCTAGCACTAGCTCTAACCCTAACCCTAAACCTAACCCTAACCCTAACCCTAGCCCTAGCATTAACCCTAACCATAATCCTAACCCTAACCCTAGCTCTAGTCGTAACCCTAACCCTAACCCTAACCCTAGCTCTAGTCGTAACCCTAACCCTAACCCTAACCCTAGCCCTAGCACTAAACCTAACCCTAACCCTAACGCTAACCCGAAACCTAAACCTAACCCTAACCCTAGCTCTAGCACTAACCCTAACACTAACCCTAACCCTAACCCTAATCTTAACCCTAAGGCTAACCCTAACACTACCTCTAGCACTAACACCAACCCTAGCCCTAACCCTAACCCTAGCCCTAGCACTAACTCTAAAACTAACCCTAACCATAACCCTAGCCCAGGCACAAACCCTAACCCTAACCCTAACGCTAGCTCTAGCACTAACCCTAACCCTAACCCTAACCCTAGCTCTAGTCCTAACCCTAACCCTAACCCTAGCGCTAGCACTAACCCTAACCCTAACCCTAACCCTAACCCTAGCGCTAGCCCTAACCCTAACCCTAGCCCTAACCCTAGCCCTAAACCTAACCCTGACCCTAACCGTAACCCTAACCCTAAAACTAACCCTAGCTCTAGCACTAACCCTAACCCTAACCCTAACACTAGCTCTAGCCCTAACCCTAACCCTAAACCTAACCCTAGCCCTAGCACTAACCCTAACCCTAACCCTAACCCTAACCCTAACCCTAACCCTAACCCTAACGCTAACCCTAATCCTAGCCCTAAACACAACCCTAAACCTAACCCTAACCAGAACCGTAGCGTTAGCCCAAACCCTAACGCTAACCCTAACCCTACACCTAGCACTAACCCTAACCCTAGCACTAGCTCTAACCCTAACCCTACCCTCACTCTAACCCTAACATTAACGCTGACCCTAACCCTAAGCCTAACCCTAACTTAACCATAATCCTAGCCCTAACCCTAACCCTAACCCTAACCCTAATCCCAGCTCTAGCCCTAACCCTAACCCTAGCCCTAACCCTAACCCTAACCCTAACCCTAACCCTAGCCCTAGCTCTAACCCTAACTTAACCCTAACCCTAACCCTAGCCCTAGCACTAATCCTAACCCTAACCCTAGCCCTAGCACTAACCCTAACCCTAACACTAGCTCTAGCCCTAACCCTAACCCTAAACCTAACCCTAGCCCTAGCAGTAACCCTAACCCTAACCCTAACCCTAGCCCTAGCACTAACCCTAACCCTATTCTTAACCCTAGCTCTAGGCCTAAACATAACTCTAGCCCTAACCCTAACCCTAGCACTAGCTCTAACCCTAACCCTAAACCTAACCCTAACCCTAACCCTAGCCCTAGCATTAACCCTAACCATAATCCTAACCCTAACCCTAGCTCTAGTCATAACCCTAACCCTAACCCTAACCCTAGCTCTAGTCGTAACCCTAACCCTAACCCTAACCCTAGCCCTAGCACTAAACCTAACCCTAACCCTAACGCTAACCCGAAACCTAAACCTAACCCTAACCCTAGCTCTAGGCCTAAACCTAGCCCTAAGCCTAACCCTAACCCTAACCCTAACCCTAACCCTAACCCTAACCCTAACCCTAACCCTAACCCTAACCCTAGCCCTAGCAGTAACCCTAAACCTAACCATAACCCTAGCCCTAGCACTAACCTAACCCTATTCTTAACACTAGCTCTAGCCCTAAACATAACTCTAGCCCTAACCCTAACCCTAGCACTAGCACTAACCCTAACCCTAACCCTAACCCTAGCTCTAGTCCTAACCCTAACCCTAACCCTAACCCTAACCCTAACCCTAACCCTAACCCTAACCAGAACCCTAGCTTTAGCCCTAACCCTAACGCTAATCCTAACCCTACCCCTAGCACGAACCCTAACCCTACCACTAGCTCTAACCCTAACCCTAACCCTAACCCTAACCCTAACCCTAGCCCTAGCATTAACCCTAACCATAATCCTAACCCTAATCCTAGCTCTAGTCGTAACCCTAACCCTAACCCTAACCCTAGCTCTAGTCGTAACCCTAACCCTAACCCTAACCCTAGCCCTAGCACTAAACCTAACCCTAACCCTAACGCTAACCCGAAACCTAAACCTAACCCTAACCCTAGCTCTAGGCCTAAACCTAGCCCTAAGCCTAACCCTAACCCTAACCCTAGCTCTAGCACTAACCCTAACACTAACCCAAACCCTAACCCTAACCCTAGCTCTAGCCCTAAACCTAACTCCAGCCCTAACCCTAACCCTAGCCCTAGCACTAACCCTAACCATAACCCTAACACTAGCGCTAGCCCTAACCCTAACCCTATCCCTAACCCTAGCCCTAAACCTAACCCTGACCCTAACCCTAACACTAACCCTGATCCTAAACCTAGCCCTAACCCTAATCCTAGCCCTAACACTAACCCTAAACCTAACCCTAACTATAACCTTAGATCTAGGCCTAACTCTAACCCTAACCCTAACCCTAAACCTATCCCTAGTTCCAGCCCTAGCCCTAACCCTAACCCTACCCTTAACCCTAACCCTAGCCCTAGCACTAACCCTAACCCTAACCCTAACCCTAACCCTAACCCTAACCCTAACCCTAACAATGAAACTAAACCGAACCCTAACCCTAACCCTAACCCTAATCTAACCCTAACCCAAACACTAGCTCTAGCCGTAACCCTAACCCTACCCCTAACCCTAACCCTAGCCCTAGCACTAACCCTAACCCTAACCCTAACCCTAACCCTAACCCTAAGCCTAACCCTAACACTACCTCTAGCGCTAACCCTAACCCTAGCCCTAACCCTAACCCTAGCCCAAGCACTAACCCTAACCCTAACCCTAACCCTAGCTCTAGTCCTAACCCTGACCCTAACCCTAACCCTAACCCTAGCCCTAGCACTAACCCTAACCCTAATCCTAACCCTAACCCCAACCCTAACCCTAACCCTAACCCTAACCCCAGCCCTAGCACTAACCCTAACCCTAACCCTAACACTAGCGCTAGCCCTAAACCTAACCCTAGCCCTAACCCTAGCCCTAAACCTAACCCTGACCCTAACCCTAAGACTAACCCTGACCCTAAACCTAGCCCTAACTCTAATCCTAGTCCTAACCCTAACCCTAAACCTCAACCTAACCCTAACCTTAGATCTAGGCCTAACCCTAACCCTAACCATAACCCTAACACTAACCCTAACCCTAGTTCCAGCCCTAGCCCTAACCCTAACCCTAACCCTAAAAATAAACCTAAACCGAACCCTAACCCTAACCCTAACCCTAACCCTAACACTAGCTCTAGCCCTAACTCTAAACCTACACCTAACCCTAACCCTAGCTCTATCAATAACCCTAACCCTAACCCTAAGCCTAACCCTAACACTACCTCTAGCACTAACACTAACCCTAGCCCTAACCCTAACGCTAGCCCTAACCCTAACCATAGCCCTAGCACTAACGCTAACCCTAACCCTAACCCTAGCTCTAGTCCTAACCCTAACCCTATCCCTAGCTCTAGCACTACCCTAATCCTAACCCTAACCCTAACCCTAACCCTAGCCCTAGCACAAACCCTAACCATAACACTAACCCTAGCTCTAGCCCTAAACCTAAACCTAACCCTAACCCTAACCCTAGCCCTAGCACTAACGCTAACCCTAACCCTAACACTAGCGCTAGCCCTAACCCTAACCCTAGCCCTAACCTTAGCCCTAAACCTAACCCTGACCCTAACCCTAACACTAACCCTGACCCTAAACCTAGCCCTAACTCTAATCCTAGCCCTAACCCTAACCCTAAACCGAACCCTAAACCTAACCTTAGATCTACGCCTAACCCTAACCCTAACCCTAACCCTAAACCTAACCCTAGTTCCAGCCCTAGCCCTAACCCTAATCCTAACCATAACAATAAACTTAAACCGAACCCTAACACTAACCCTAGCCCTAGCCCTAACCCTAACTTAACCCTAACCCTAACCCTAGCCCTAGCACTAACCCTAACCCTAACACTAGCTCTAGCCCTAACCCTAACCCTAAACCTAACCCTAGCCCTAGCAGTAACCCTAACCCTAACCCTAACCCTAGCCCTAGCACTAACCCTAACCCTAATCTTAACCCTAGCTCTAGCCCTAATCATAACCCTAGCCCTAACCCTAACCCTAGCACTAGCACTAACGCTAACCCTAACCCTAAACCTAGCTCTAGTCCTAACCCTAACCCTAATCCTAACCCTAACCCTAGCCCTAGCACTAACCCTAACCCTAACCCTAACCCTAACCCGAAACCTAAACCTAACCCTAACCCTAGCTCTAGGCCTAACCCTAGCCCTAACCCTAACCCTAGCCCTAGCATTAACCCTAACCCTAATCCTAACCCTAACCCTAGCTCTAGTCGTAACCCTAACCCTAACCCTAACCTTAGCTCTAGTCGTAACCCTAGTTCCAGCCCTAGCCCTAACCCTAACCCTACCCCTAACCCTAACCCTAGCCCTAGCACTAACCCTAACCCTAACCCTAAGCCAAACCCTAACACTACCTCTAGCGCTAACCCTAACCCTAGCCCTAACCCTAATCCTAGCCCTAGCACTAACCCTAAAACTAACCCTAACCATAACCCTAGCCCAAGCACTAACCCTAACCCTAACACTAGCGCTAGCCCTAAACCTAACCCTAGCCCTAACCATAGCCCTAAACCTAACCCTGACCCTAACCCTAAGACTAACCCTGACCCTAAACCTAGCCCTAACTCTAATCCTACTCCTAACCCTAACCCTAAACCTCAACCTAACCCTAACCTTAGATCTAGGCCTAACCCTAACCCTAACCCTAACCCTACCACTAACCCTAACCCTAACCTTAGTTCCAGCCCTAGCCCTAACCCTAACCCTAACCCTAACAATAAACCTAAACCGAACCCTAACCCTAAACCTAACCCTAACCCTAACCTTAACACTAGCTCTAGCCCTAACTCTAAACCTACACCTAACCCTAACCCTAGCTCTATCAATAACCCTAACCCTAACCATAAGCCTAACCCTAACACTACCTCTAGCACTAACACTAACCCTAGCCCTAACCCTAACCCTAGCCCTAGCACTAACCGTAAAACTAACCCTAACCATAACCCTAGCCCAAGCACTAGCCCTAACCCTAACCCTAACGCTAGCTCTAGCCCTAAACCTAACCCTAGCCCTAACCCTAACCCTAGCCCTAGCAATAACCCTAACCCTAACCTAACTTAACCCTAATCCTACCCCTAACCACAACCCTAAACCTAACCCTAACCAGAACCCTAGCTTTAGCCCTAACCCTAACGCTAACCCTAACCCTACCCCTAGCTCTAACCATAACCCTAGCACTAGCTCTAACCCTAACCCTAGCCCTGACCCTAACCCTAACATTAACCCTGACCCTAATCCTAAGCCTAACCCTAACTTAACCCTAATCCTAGCCCTAACCCTAACCCTAACCCTAACCCTAATCCCAGCTCTAGCCCTAACCCTAACCCTAGCCCTAACCCTAACCCTAACCCTAACCCTAGCCCTAGCCCTAACCCTAATTTAACCCTAACCCTAGCCCTAGCACTAACCCGAACCCTAACCCTAGCCCTAGCACTAACCCTAACCCTAACACTAGCTCTAGCCCTAACCCTAACCCTAAACCTAACCCTAGCCCTAGCAGTAACCCTAACCCTAACCCTAACCCTAGCCCTAGCACTAACCCTAACCCTATTCTTAACCCTAGCTCTAGCCCTAAACATAACCCTAGCCCTAACCCTAACCCTAGCATTAGCACTAAACCTAATCCTAACCCTAACGCTAACCCGAAAACTTAACCTAACCCTAACCCTAGCTCTAGGCCTAAACCTAGCCCTAAGCCTAACCCTAACCCTAACCCTAGCTCTAGCACAAACCCTAACACTAACCCTAACCCTAACCCTAAACCTAACCCTAAGGCTAACCCTAACACTACCTCTAGCACTAACACTAACCCTAGCCCTAACCCTAACCCTAGCCCTAGCCCTAACCCTAACCCGAACCCGAACCCTAGCTCTAGTCCTAACCCTAACCCTAACCCTAACCCTAACCCTAGCCCTAACCCTAACCCTAACCCTAACCAGAACCCTAGCTTTAGCCCTAACCCTAACGCTAACCCTAACCCTACCCCTAGCACTAACCTTAACCCTAACCCTAACCCTAACCCTAACCCTAACCCTAACCCTAACCCTAGGTCTAGTCGTAACCCTAACCCTAACCCTAACCCTAGCCCTAGCAATAAACCTAACCCTAACCCTAACGCTAACCCGAAACCTAAACCTAACCCTAACCCTAGCTCAAGGCCTAAACCTAGCCCTAAGCCTAAACCTAACCCTAACCCTAACCCTAACCCTAACCCTAACCCTAACCCTAACCCTAGCTCTAGCCCTAAACCTACCCCAGCCCTAACCCTAACCCTAGCCCTAGCACTAACCCTAACCCTAACCCTAACCCTAGCTCTAGTCCTAACCCTAATCCTAACCCTAACCCTAACCCTAGCCCTAGCACTAACGCTAACACTAATCCTAACCCTAACCCTAACCCTAACCCTATACCTAACCAGAACCCTAGCTTTAGCCCTAACCCTAACGCTAATCCTAACCCTACCCCTAGCACTAACCCTAACCCTAGCACTAGCTCTAACCCTAACCCTAAACCTAACCCTAACCCTAACCCTAGCCCTAGCATTAACCCTAACCATAATCCTAACCCTAACCCTAGCTCTAGTCGTAACCCTAACCCTAACCCTAACCCTAGCTCTAGTCGTAACCCTAACCCTAACCCTAACCCTAGCCCTAGCACTAAACCTAACCCTAACCCTAACGCTAACCCGAAACCTAAACCTAACCCTAACCCTAGCTCTAGGCCTAAACCTAGCCCTAAGCCTAACCCTAACCCTAACCCTAGCTCTAGCACTAACCCTAACACTAACCCTAACCCTAACCCTAATCTTAACCCTAAGGCTAACCCTAACACTACCTCTAGCACTAACACCAACCCTAGCCCTAACCCTAACCCTAGCCCTAGCACTAACTCTAAAACTAACCCTAACCATAACCCTAGCCCAGGCACAAACCCTAACCCTAACCCTAACGCTAGCTCCAGCACTAACCCTAACCCTAACCCTAACCCTAGCTCTAGTCCTAACCCTAACCCTAACCCTAGCGCTAGCACTAACCCTAACCCTAACCCTAACCCTAACCCTAGCGCTAGCCCTAACCCTAACCCTAGCCCTAACCCTAGCCCTAAACCTAACCCTGACCCTAACCGTAACCCTAACCCTAAAACTAACCCTAGCTCTAGCACTAACCCTAACCCTAACCCTAACACTAGCTCTAGCCCTAACCCTAACCCTAAACCTAACCCTAGCCCTAGCACTAACCCTAACCCTAACCCTAACCCTAGCCCTAGCACTAACCCTAACCCTATTCTTAACCCTAGCTCTAGGCCTAAACATAACTCTAGCCCTAACCCTAACCCTAGCACTAGCACTAACCCTAACCCTAACCCTAACCCTAACCCTAGCTCTAGTCCTAACCCTAACCCTAACCCTAACCCTAACCCTAGCCCTAGCACTAACGCTAACCCTAATCCTAACCCTAACCCTAACCCTAACCCTATACCTAACCAGAACCCTAGCTTTAGCCCTAACCCTAACGCTAATCCTAACCCTACCCCTAGCACTAACCCTAACCCTAGCACTAGCTCTAACCCTAACCCTAAACCTAACCCTAACCCTAACCCTAGCCCTAGCATTAACCCTAACCATAATCCTAACCCTAACCCTAGCTCTAGTCGTAACCCTAACCCTAACCCTAACCCTAGCTCTAGTCGTAACCCTAACCCTAACCCTAACCCTAGCCCTAGCACTAAACCTAACCCTAACCCTAACGCTAACCCGAAACCTAAACCTAACCCTAACCCTAGCTCTAGGCCTAAACCTAGCCCTAAGCCTAACCCTAACCCTAACCCTAGCTCTAGCACTAACCCTGACACTAACCCTAACCCTAACCCTAATCTTAACCCTAAGGCTAACCCTAACACTACCTCTAGCACTAACACCAACCCTAGCCCTAACCCTAACCCTAGCCCTAGCACTAACTCTAAAACTAACCCTAAACATAACCCTAGCCCAGGCACAAACCCTAACCCTAACCCTAACCCTAACGCTAGCTCTAGCACTAACCCTAACCCTAACCCTAACCCTAGCTCTAGTCCTAACCCTAACCCTAACCCTAGCGCTAGCACTAACCCTAACCCTAACCCTAACCCTAACCCTAACCCTAACCCTAACCCTAACCCTAACCCTAACCCTAACCCTAACCCTAACCCTAACCCTAACCCTAACCATAACCCTAGCCCAAGCACTAGCCCTAACCCTAACCCTAACGCTAGCTCTAGCCCTAAACCTAACCCTAGCCCTAACCCTAACCCTAGCCCTAGCAATAACCCTAACCCTAACCTAACTTAACCCTAATCCTACCCCTAACCACAACCCTAAACCTAACCCTAACCAGAACCCTAGCTTTAGCCCTAACCCTAACGCTAACCCTAACCCTACCCCTAGCCCTAACCCTAACCCTAGCACTAGCTCTAACCCTAACCCTAGCCCTGACCCTAACCCTAACATTAACCCTGACCCTAATCCTAAGCCTAACCCTAACTTAACCCTAATCCTAGCCCTAACCCTAACCCTAACCCTAACCCTAATCCCAGCTCTAGCCCTAACCCTAACCCTAGCCCTAACCCTAACCCTAACCCTAACCCTAGCCCTAGCCCTAACCCTAATTTAACCCTAACCCTAGCCCTAGCACTAACCCGAACCCTAACCCTAGCCCTAGCACTAACCCTAACCCTAACACTAGCTCTAGCCCTAACCCTAACCCTAAACCTAACCCTAGCCCTAGCAGTAACCCTAACCCTAACCCTAACCCTAGCCCTAGCACTAACCCTAACCCTATTCTTAACCCTAGCTCTAGCCCTAAACATAACCCTAGCCCTAACCCTAACCCTAGCACTAGCACTAAACCTAATCCTAACCCTAACGCTAACCCGAAAACTTAACCTAACCCTAACCCTAGCTCTAGGCCTAAACCTAGCCCTAAGCCTAACCCTAACCCTAACCCTAGCTCTAGCACTAACCCTAACACTAACCCTAACCCTAACCCTAAACCTAACCCTAAGGCTAACCCTAACACTACCTCTAGCACTAACACTAACCCTAGCCCTAACCCTAACCCTAGCCCTAGCCCTAACCCTAACCCGAACCCGAACCCTAGCTCTAGTCCTAACCCTAACCCTAACCCTAACCCTAACCCTAGCCCTAACCCTAACCCTAACCCTAACCAGAACCCTAGCTTTAGCCCTAACCCTAACGCTAACCCTAACCCTACCCCTAGCACTAACCTTAACCCTAACCCTAACCCTAACCCTAACCCTAACCCTAACCCTAACCCTAGCCCTAGCCCTAACCCTAACCCTAACCCTAACCAGAACCCTAGCTTTAGCCCTAACCCTAACGCTAACCCTAACCCTACCCCTAGCACTAACCTTAACCCTAACCCTAACCCTAACCCTAACCCTAACCCTAACCCTAGGTCTAGTCGTAACCCTAACCCTAACCCTAACCCTAGCCCTAGCAATAAACCTAACCCTAACCCTAACGCTAACCCGAAACCTAAACCTAACCCTAACCCTAGCTCTAGGCCTAAACCTAGCCCTAAGCCTAACCCTAACCCTAACCCTAGCTCTAGCACTAACCCTAACACTAACCCTAACCCTAACCCTAAACCTAACGCTAAGGCTAACCCTAACACTACCTCTAGCACTAACACTAACCCTAGCCCTAACCCTAACCCTAGCCCTAGCACTAACCCTAAAACTAACCCTAACCATAACCCGAGCCCAGGCACAAACCCTAACCCTAACCCTAACGCTAGCTCTAGCACTAACCCTAACCCTAACCCTAACCCTAGCTCTAGTCCTAACCATAACCCTAACCCTAGCCCTAGCACTAACCCTAACCCTAACTCTAACCCGAAACCTAAACCTAACCCTAACCCTAGCTCAAGGCCTAAACCTAGCCCTAAGCCTAAACCTAACCCTAACCCTAGCTCTAGCACTAACCCTAACCCTAACCCTAACCCTAACCCTAACCCTAACCCTAGCTCTAGCCCTAAACCTACCCCAGCCCTAACCCTAACCCTAGCCCTAGCACTAACCCTAACCCTAACCCTAACCCTAGCTCTAGTCCTAACCCTAATCCTAACCCTAACCCTAACCCTAGCCCTAGCACTAACGCTAACCCTAATCCTAACCCTAACCCTAACCCTAACCCTATACCTAACCAGAACCCTAGCTTTAGCCCTAACCCTAACGCTAATCCTAACCCTACCCCTAGCACTAACCCTAACCCTAGCACTAGCTCTAACCCTAACCCTAAACCTAACCCTAACCCTAACCCTAGCCCTAGCATTAACCCTAACCATAATCCTAACCCTAACCCTAGCTCTAGCACTAAACCTAACCCTAACCCTAACGCTAACCCGAAACCTAAACCTAACCCTAACCCTAGCTCTAGGCCTAAACCTAGCCCTAAGCCTAACCCTAACCCTAACCCTAGCTCTAGCACTAACCCTAACACTAACCCTAACCCTAACCCTAATCTTAACCCTAAGGCTAACCCTAACACTACCTCTAGCACTAACACCAACCCTAGCCCTAACCCTAACCCTAGCCCTAGCACTAACTCTAAAACTAACCCTAACCATAACCCTAGCCCAGGCACAAACCCTAACCCTAACCCTAACGCTAGCTCTAGCACTAACCCTAACCCTAACCCTAACCCTAGCTCTAGTCCTAACCCTAACCCTAACCCTAGCGCTAGCACTAACCCTAACCCTAACCCTAACCCTAACCCTAGCGCTAGCCCTAACCCTAACCCTAGCCCTAACCCTAGCCCTAAACCTAACCCTGACCCTAACCGTAACCCTAACCCTAAAACTAACCCTAGCTCTAGCACTAACCCTAACCCTAACCCTAACACTAGCTCTAGCCCTAACCCTAACCCTAAACCTAACCCTAGCCCTAGCACTAACCCTAACCCTAACCCTAACCCTAGCCCTAGCACTAACCCTAACCCTATTCTTAACCCTAGCTCTAGGCCTAAACATAACTCTAGCCCTAACCCTAACCCTAGCACTAGCACTAACCCTAACCCTAACCCTAACCCTAACCCTAGCTCTAGTCCTAACCCTAACCCTAACCCTAACCCTAACCCTAGCCCTAGCACTAACGCTAACCCTAATCCTAACCCTAACCCTAACCCTAACCCTATACCTAACCAGAACCCTAGCTTTAGCCCTAACCCTAACGCTAATCCTAACCCTACCCCTAGCACTAACCCTAACCCTAGCACTAGCTCTAACCCTAACCCTAAACCTAACCCTAACCCTAACCCTAGCCCTAGCATTAACCCTAACCATAATCCTAACCCTAACCCTAGCTCTAGTCGTAACCCTAACCCTAACCCTAACCCTAGCTCTAGTCGTAACCCTAACCCTAACCCTAACCCTAGCCCTAGCACTAAACCTAACCCTAACCCTAACGCTAACCCGAAACCTAAACCTAACCCTAACCCTAGCTCTAGGCCTAAACCTAGCCCTAAGCCTAACCCTAACCCTAACCCTAGCTCTAGCACTAACCCTGACACTAACCCTAACCCTAACCCTAATCTTAACCCTAAGGCTAACCCTAACACTACCTCTAGCACTAACACCAACCCTAGCCCTAACCCTAACCCTAGCCCTAGCACTAACTCTAAAACTAACCCTAACCATAACCCTAGCCCAGGCACAAACCCTAACCCTAACCCTAACCCTAACGCTAGCTCTAGCACTAACCCTAACCCTAACCCTAACCCTAGCTCTAGTCCTAACCCTAACCCTAACCCTAGCGCTAGCACTAACCCTAACCCTAACCCTAACCCTAACCCTAACCCTAGCCCTAACCCTAACCCTAGCCCTAGCACTAACCGTAAAACTAACCCTAACCATAACCCTAGCCCAAGCACTAGCCCTAACCCTAACCCTAACGCTAGCTCTAGCCCTAAACCTAACCCTAGCCCTAACCCTAACCCTAGCCCTAGCAATAACCCTAACCCTAACCTAACTTAACCCTAATCCTACCCCTAACCACAACCCTAAACCTAACCCTAACCAGAACCCTAGCTTTAGCCCTAACCCTAACGCTAACCCTAACCCTACCCCTAGCCCTAACCCTAACCCTAGCACTAGCTCTAACCCTAACCCTAGCCCTGACCCTAACCCTAACATTAACCCTGACCCTAATCCTAAGCCTAACCCTAACTTAACCCTAATCCTAGCCCTAACCCTAACCCTAACCCTAACCCTAATCCCAGCTCTAGCCCTAACCCTAACCCTAGCCCTAACCCTAACCCTAACCCTAACCCTAGCCCTAGCCCTAACCCTAATTTAACCCTAACCCTAGCCCTAGCACTAACCCGAACCCTAACCCTAGCCCTAGCACTAACCCTAACCCTAACACTAGCTCTAGCCCTAACCCTAACCCTAAACCTAACCCTAGCCCTAGCAGTAACCCTAACCCTAACCCTAACCCTAGCCCTAGCACTAACCCTAACCCTATTCTTAACCCTAGCTCTAGCCCTAAACATAACCCTAGCCCTAACCCTAACCCTAGCACTAGCACTAAACCTAATCCTAACCCTAACGCTAACCCGAAAACTTAACCTAACCCTAACCCTAGCTCTAGGCCTAAACCTAGCCCTAAGCCTAACCCTAACCCTAACCCTAGCTCTAGCACTAACCCTAACACTAACCCTAACCCTAACCCTAAACCTAACCCTAAGGCTAACCCTAACACTACCTCTAGCACTAACACTAACCCTAGCCCTAACCCTAACCCTAGCCCTAGCCCTAACCCTAACCCGAACCCGAACCCTAGCTCTAGTCCTAACCCTAACCCTAACCCTAACCCTAACCCTAGCCCTAACCCTAACCCTAACCCTAACCAGAACCCTAGCTTTAGCCCTAACCCTAACGCTAACCCTAACCCTACCCCTAGCACTAACCTTAACCCTAACCCTAACCCTAACCCTAACCCTAACCCTAACCCTAACCCTAGGTCTAGTCGTAACCCTAACCCTAACCCTAACCCTAGCCCTAGCAATAAACCTAACCCTAACCCTAACGCTAACCCGAAACCTAAACCTAACCCTAACCCTAGCTCTAGGCCTAAACCTAGCCCTAAGCCTAACCCTAACCCTAACCCTAGCTCTAGCACTAACCCTAACACTAACCCTAACCCTAACCCTAAACCTAACGCTAAGGCTAACCCTAACACTACCTCTAGCACTAACACTAACCCTAGCCCTAACCCTAACCCTAGCCCTAGCACTAACCCTAAAACTAACCCTAACCATAACCCGAGCCCAGGCACAAACCCTAACCCTAACCCTAACGCTAGCTCTAGCACTAACCCTAACCCTAACCCTAACCCTAGCTCTAGTCCTAACCATAACCCTAACCCTAGCCCTAGCACTAACCCTAACCCTAACTCTAACCCGAAACCTAAACCTAACCCTAACCCTAGCTCAAGGCCTAAACCTAGCCCTAAGCCTAAACCTAACCCTAACCCTAGCTCTAGCACTAACCCTAACCCTAACCCTAACACTAACCCTAACCCTAACCCTAGCTCTAGCCCTAAACCTACCCCAGCCCTAACCCTAACCCTAGCCCTAGCACTAACCCTAACCCTAACCCTAACCCTAGCTCTAGTCCTAACCCTAATCCTAACCCTAACCCTAACCCTAGCCCTAGCACTAACGCTAACCCTAATCCTAACCCTAACCCTAACCCTAACCCTATACCTAACCAGAACCCTAGCTTTAGCCCTAACCCTAACGCTAATCCTAACCCTACCCCTAGCACTAACCCTAACCCTAGCACTAGCTCTAACCCTAACCCTAAACCTAACCCTAACCCTAACCCTAGCCCTAGCATTAACCCTAACCATAATCCTAACCCTAACCCTAGCTCTAGTCGTAACCCTAACCCTAACCCTAACCCTAGCTCTAGTCGTAACCCTAACCCTAACCCTAACCCTAGCCCTAGCACTAAACCTAACCCTAACCCTAACGCTAACCCGAAACCTAAACCTAACCCTAACCCTAGCTCTAGGCCTAAACCTAGCCCTAAGCCTAACCCTAACCCTAACCCTAGCTCTAGCACTAACCCTAACACTAACCCTAACCCTAACCCTAATCTTAACCCTAAGGCTAACCCTAACACTACCTCTAGCACTAACACCAACCCTAGCCCTAACCCTAACCCTAGCCCTAGCACTAACTCTAAAACTAACCCTAACCATAACCCTAGCCCAGGCACAAACCCTAACCCTAACCCTAACGCTAGCTCTAGCACTAACCCTAACCCTAACCCTAACCCTAGCTCTAGTCCTAACCCTAACCCTAACCCTAGCGCTAGCACTAACCCTAACCCTAACCCTAACCCTAACCCTAGCGCTAGCCCTAACCCTAACCCTAGCCCTAACCCTAGCCCTAAACCTAACCCTGACCCTAACCGTAACCCTAACCCTAAAACTAACCCTAGCTCTAGCACTAACCCTAACCCTAACCCTAACACTAGCTCTAGCCCTAACCCTAACCCTAAACCTAACCCTAGCCCTAGCACTAACCCTAACCCTAACCCTAACCCTAGCCCTAGCACTAACCCTAACCCTATTCTTAACCCTAGCTCTAGGCCTAAACATAACTCTAGCCCTAACCCTAACCCTAGCACTAGCACTAACCCTAACCCTAACCCTAACCCTAACCCTAGCTCTAGTCCTAACCCTAACCCTAACCCTAACCCTAACCCTAGCCCTAGCACTAACGCTAACCCTAATCCTAACCCTAACCCTAACCCTAACCCTATACCTAACCAGAACCCTAGCTTTAGCCCTAACCCTAACGCTAATCCTAACCCTACCCCTAGCACTAACCCTAACCCTAGCACTAGCTCTAACCCTAACCCTAAACCTAACCCTAACCCTAACCCTAGCCCTAGCATTAACCCTAACCATAATCCTAACCCTAACCCTAGCTCTAGTCGTAACCCTAACCCTAACCCTAACCCTAGCTCTAGTCGTAACCCTAACCCTAACCCTAACCCTAGCCCTAGCACTAAACCTAACCCTAACCCTAACGCTAACCCGAAACCTAAACCTAACCCTAACCCTAGCTCTAGGCCTAAACCTAGCCCTAAGCCTAACCCTAACCCTAACCCTAGCTCTAGCACTAACCCTGACACTAACCCTAACCCTAACCCTAATCTTAACCCTAAGGCTAACCCTAACACTACCTCTAGCACTAACACCAACCCTAGCCCTAACCCTAACCCTAGCCCTAGCACTAACTCTAAAACTAACCCTAAACATAACCCTAGCCCAGGCACAAACCCTAACCCTAACCCTAACCCTAACGCTAGCTCTAGCACTAACCCTAACCCTAACCCTAACCCTAGCTCTAGTCCTAACCCTAACCCTAACCCTAGCGCTAGCACTAACCCTAACCCTAACCCTAACCCTAACCCTAACCCTAGCCCTAACCCTAACCCTAGCCCTAGCACTAACCGTAAAACTAACCCTAACCATAACCCTAGCCCAAGCACTAGCCCTAACCCTAACCCTAACGCTAGCTCTAGCCCTAAACCTAACCCTAGCCCTAACCCTAACCCTAGCCCTAGCAATAACCCTAACCCTAACCTAACTTAACCCTAATCCTACCCCTAACCACAACCCTAAACCTAACCCTAACCAGAACCCTAGCTTTAGCCCTAACCCTAACGCTAACCCTAACCCTACCCCTAGCCCTAACCCTAACCCTAGCACTAGCTCTAACCCTAACCCTAGCCCTGACCCTAACCCTAACATTAACCCTGACCCTAATCCTAAGCCTAACCCTAACTTAACCCTAATCCTAGCCCTAACCCTAACCCTAACCCTAACCCTAATCCCAGCTCTAGCCCTAACCCTAACCCTAGCCCTAACCCTAACCCTAACCCTAACCCTAGCCCTAGCCCTAACCCTAATTTAACCCTAACCCTAGCCCTAGCACTAACCCGAACCCTAACCCTAGCCCTAGCACTAACCCTAACCCTAACACTAGCTCTAGCCCTAACCCTAACCCTAAACCTAACCCTAGCCCTAGCAGTAACCCTAACCCTAACCCTAACCCTAGCCCTAGCACTAACCCTAACCCTATTCTTAACCCTAGCTCTAGCCCTAAACATAACCCTAGCCCTAACCCTAACCCTAGCACTAGCACTAAACCTAATCCTAACCCTAACGCTAACCCGAAAACTTAACCTAACCCTAACCCTAGCTCTAGGCCTAAACCTAGCCCTAAGCCTAACCCTAACCCTAACCCTAGCTCTAGCACTAACCCTAACACTAACCCTAACCCTAACCCTAAACCTAACCCTAAGGCTAACCCTAACACTACCTCTAGCACTAACACTAACCCTAGCCCTAACCCTAACCCTAGCCCTAGCCCTAACCCTAACCCGAACCCGAACCCTAGCTCTAGTCCTAACCCTAACCCTAACCCTAACCCTAACCCTAGCCCTAACCCTAACCCTAACCCTAACCAGAACCCTAGCTTTAGCCCTAACCCTAACGCTAACCCTAACCCTACCCCTAGCACTAACCTTAACCCTAACCCTAACCCTAACCCTAACCCTAACCCTAACCCTAACCCTAGGTCTAGTCGTAACCCTAACCCTAACCCTAACCCTAGCCCTAGCAATAAACCTAACCCTAACCCTAACGCTAACCCGAAACCTAAACCTAACCCTAACCCTAGCTCTAGGCCTAAACCTAGCCCTAAGCCTAACCCTAACCCTAACCCTAGCTCTAGCACTAACCCTAACACTAACCCTAACCCTAACCCTAAACCTAACGCTAAGGCTAACCCTAACACTACCTCTAGCACTAACACTAACCCTAGCCCTAACCCTAACCCTAGCCCTAGCACTAACCCTAAAACTAACCCTAACCATAACCCGAGCCCAGGCACAAACCCTAACCCTAACCCTAACGCTAGCTCTAGCACTAACCCTAACCCTAACCCTAACCCTAGCTCTAGTCCTAACCATAACCCTAACCCTAGCCCTAGCACTAACCCTAACCCTAACTCTAACCCGAAACCTAAACCTAACCCTAACCCTAGCTCAAGGCCTAAACCTAGCCCTAAGCCTAAACCTAACCCTAACCCTAGCTCTAGCACTAACCCTAACCCTAACCCTAACCCTAACCCTAACCCTAACCCTAGCTCTAGCCCTAAACCTACCCCAGCCCTAACCCTAACCCTAGCCCTAGCACTAACCCTAACCCTAACCCTAACCCTAGCTCTAGTCCTAACCCTAATCCTAACCCTAACCCTAACCCTAGCCCTAGCACTAACGCTAACCCTAATCCTAACCCTAACCCTAACCCTAACCCTATACCTAACCAGAACCCTAGCTTTAGCCCTAACCCTAACGCTAATCCTAACCCTACCCCTAGCACTAACCCTAACCCTAGCACTAGCTCTAACCCTAACCCTAAACCTAACCCTAACCCTAACCCTAGCCCTAGCATTAACCCTAACCATAATCCTAACCCTAACCCTAGCTCTAGTCGTAACCCTAACCCTAACCCTAACCCTAGCTCTAGTCGTAACCCTAACCCTAACCCTAACCCTAGCCCTAGCACTAAACCTAACCCTAACCCTAACGCTAACCCGAAACCTAAACCTAACCCTAACCCTAGCTCTAGGCCTAAACCTAGCCCTAAGCCTAACCCTAACCCTAACCCTAGCTCTAGCACTAACCCTAACACTAACCCTAACCCTAACCCTAATCTTAACCCTAAGGCTAACCCTAACACTACCTCTAGCACTAACACCAACCCTAGCCCTAACCCTAACCCTAGCCCTAGCACTAACTCTAAAACTAACCCTAACCATAACCCTAGCCCAGGCACAAACCCTAACCCTAACCCTAACGCTAGCTCTAGCACTAACCCTAACCCTAACCCTAACCCTAGCTCTAGTCCTAACCCTAACCCTAACCCTAGCGCTAGCACTAACCCTAACCCTAACCCTAACCCTAACCCTAGCGCTAGCCCTAACCCTAACCCTAGCCCTAACCCTAGCCCTAAACCTAACCCTGACCCTAACCGTAACCCTAACCCTAAAACTAACCCTAGCTCTAGCACTAACCCTAACCCTAACCCTAACACTAGCTCTAGCCCTAACCCTAACCCTAAACCTAACCCTAGCCCTAGCACTAACCCTAACCCTAACCCTAACCCTAGCCCTAGCACTAACCCTAACCCTATTCTTAACCCTAGCTCTAGGCCTAAACATAACTCTAGCCCTAACCCTAACCCTAGCACTAGCACTAACCCTAACCCTAACCCTAACCCTAACCCTAGCTCTATTCCTAACCCTAACCCTAACCCTAACCCTAACCCTAGCCCTAGCACTAACGCTAACCCTAATCCTAACCCTAACCCTAACCCTAACCCTATACCTAACCAGAACCCTAGCTTTAGCCCTAACCCTAACGCTAATCCTAACCCTACCCCTAGCACTAACCCTAACCCTAGCACTAGCTCTAACCCTAACCCTAAACCTAACCCTAACCCTAACCCTAGCCCTAGCATTAACCCTAACCATAATCCTAACCCTAACCCTAGCTCTAGTCGTAACCCTAACCCTAACCCTAACCCTAGCTCTAGTCGTAACCCTAACCCTAACCCTAACCCTAGCCCTAGCACTAAACCTAACCCTAACCCTAACGCTAACCCGAAACCTAAACCTAACCCTAACCCTAGCTCTAGGCCTAAACCTAGCCCTAAGCCTAACCCTAACCCTAACCCTAGCTCTAGCACTAACCCTGACACTAACCCTAACCCTAACCCTAATCTTAACCCTGAGGCTAACCCTAACACTACCTCTAGCACTAACACCAACCCTAGCCCTAACCCTAACCCTAGCCCTAGCACTAACTCTAAAACTAACCCTAACCATAACCCTAGCCCAGGCACAAACCCTAACCCTAACCCTAACGCTAGCTCTAGCACTAACCCTAACCCTAACCCTAACCCTAGCTCTAGTCCTAACCCTAACCCTAACCCTAGCGCTAGCACTAACCCTAACCCTAACCCTAACCCTAACCCTAGCGCTAGCCCTAACCCTAACCCTAGCCCTAACCCTAGCCCTAAACCTAACCCTGACCCTAACCGTAACCCTAACCCTAAAACTAACCCTAGCTCTAGCACTAACCCTAACCCTAACCCTAACACTAGCTCTAGCCCTAACCCTAACCCTAAACCTAACCCTAGCCCTAGCACTAACCCTAACCCTAACCCTAACCCTAGCCCTAGCACTAACCCTAACCCTAATCTTAACCCTAGCTCTAGCCCTAAACCTAACCCTAGCCCCAACCCTAACACTAGCACTAGCACTAACCCTAACCCTAACCCTAACACTAGCTCTACTCCAAACCCTAACCCTAACCCTAACCCTAACCCTAACATTACCCCTAGCACTAAACCTAACCCTAACCCTAACCCTAACCCTAGCTCTAGCCCTAAACCTAACCCCAGCCCTAACCCTAACCCTAGCCCTAGCACTAACCCTAAAACTAACCCTAACCATAACCCTAGCCCAAACACTAACCCTAACCCTAACCCTAATGCTAGCTCTAGCCCGAAACCTAACCCTAGCCCTAACCCTAACCCTAGCCCTAGCAATAACCCTAACCCTAACCTAACTTAACCCTAATCCTAGCCCTAACCACAACCCTAAACCTAACCCTAACCAGAACCGTAGCGTTACCCCTAACCCTAACGCTAACCCTTACCCTACACCTAGCACTAACCCTAACCCTAGCACTAGCTCTAACCCTAACCCTAGCCCTGACTCTAACCCTAACATTAACCCTGACCCTAACCCTAAGCCTAACCCTAACTTAACCATAATCCTAGCCCTAACCCTAACCCTAACCCTAACCCTAACCCTAACCCTAACCCTAACCCTAACCCTAGCTCTAGCCCTAAACCTACCCCAGCCCTAACCCTAACCCTAGCCCTAGCACTAACCCTAACCCTAACCCTAACCCTAGCTCTAGTCCTAACCCTAATCCTAACCCTAACCCTAACCCTAGCCCTAGCACTAACGCTAACCCTAATCCTAACCCTAACCCTAACCCTAACCCTATACCTAACCAGAACCCTAGCTTTAGCCCTAACCCTAACGCTAATCCTAACCCTACCCCTAGCACTAACCCTAACCCTAGCACTAGCTCTAACCCTAACCCTAAACCTAACCCTAACCCTAACCCTAGCCCTAGCATTAACCCTAACCATAATCCTAACCCTAACCCTAGCTCTAGTCGTAACCCTAACCCTAACCCTAACCCTAGCTCTAGTCGTAACCCTAACCCTAACCCTAACCCTAGCCCTAGCACTAAACCTAACCCTAACCCTAACGCTAACCCGAAACCTAAACCTAACCCTAACCCTAGCTCTAGGCCTAAACCTAGCCCTAAGCCTAACCCTAACCCTAACCCTAGCTCTAGCACTAACCCTGACACTAACCCTAACCCTAACCCTAATCTTAACCCTAAGGCTAACCCTAACACTACCTCTAGCACTAACACCAACCCTAGCCCTAACCCTAACCCTAGCCCTAGCACTAACTCTAAAACTAACCCTAACCATAACCCTAGCCCAGGCACAAACCCTAACCCTAACCCTAACCCTAGCCCTAACCCTAACCCTAGCCCTAGCCCTAACCCTAACCCGAACCCGAACCCTAGCTCTAGTCCTAACCCTAACCCTAACCCTAACCCTAACCCTAGCCCTAACCCTAACCCTAACCCTAACCAGAACCCTAGCTTTAGCCCTAACCCTAACGCTAACCCTAACCCTACCCCTAGCACTAACCTTAACCCTAACCCTAACCCTAACCCTAACCCTAACCCTAACCCTAACCCTAACCCTAGCCCTAGCCCTAACCCTAACCCTAACCCTAACCAGAACCCTAGCTTTAGCCCTAACCCTAACGCTAACCCTAACCCTACCCCTAGCACTAACCTTAACCCTAACCCTAACCCTAACCCTAACCCTAACCCTAACCCTAGGTCTAGTCGTAACCCTAACCCTAACCCTAACCCTAGCCCTAGCAATAAACCTAACCCTAACCCTAACGCTAACCCGAAACCTAAACCTAACCCTAACCCTAGCTCTAGGCCTAAACCTAGCCCTAAGCCTAACCCTAACCCTAACCCTAGCTCTAGCACTAACCCTAACACTAACCCTAACCCTAACCCTAAACCTAACGCTAAGGCTAACCCTAACACTACCTCTAGCACTAACACTAACCCTAGCCCTAACCCTAACCCTAGCCCTAGCACTAACCCTAAAACTAACCCTAACCATAACCCGAGCCCAGGCACAAACCCTAACCCTAACCCTAACGCTAGCTCTAGCACTAACCCTAACCCTAACCCTAACCCTAGCTCTAGTCCTAACCATAACCCTAACCCTAGCCCTAGCACTAACCCTAACCCTAACTCTAACCCGAAACCTAAACCTAACCCTAACCCTAGCTCAAGGCCTAAACCTAGCCCTAAGCCTAAACCTAACCCTAACCCTAGCTCTAGCACTAACCCTAACCCTAACCCTAACCCTAACCCTAACCCTAACCCTAGCTCTAGCCCTAAACCTACCCCAGCCCTAACCCTAACCCTAGCCCTAGCACTAACCCTAACCCTAACCCTAACCCTAGCTCTAGTCCTAACCCTAATCCTAACCCTAACCCTAACCCTAGCCCTAGCACTAACGCTAACCCTAATCCTAACCCTAACCCTAACCCTAACCCTATACCTAACCAGAACCCTAGCTTTAGCCCTAACCCTAACGCTAATCCTAACCCTACCCCTAGCACTAACCCTAACCCTAGCACTAGCTCTAACCCTAACCCTAAACCTAACCCTAACCCTAACCCTAGCCCTAGCATTAACCCTAACCATAATCCTAACCCTAACCCTAGCTCTAGCACTAAACCTAACCCTAACCCTAACGCTAACCCGAAACCTAAACCTAACCCTAACCCTAGCTCTAGGCCTAAACCTAGCCCTAAGCCTAACCCTAACCCTAACCCTAGCTCTAGCACTAACCCTAACACTAACCCTAACCCTAACCCTAATCTTAACCCTAAGGCTAACCCTAACACTACCTCTAGCACTAACACCAACCCTAGCCCTAACCCTAACCCTAGCCCTAGCACTAACTCTAAAACTAACCCTAACCATAACCCTAGCCCAGGCACAAACCCTAACCCTAACCCTAACGCTAGCTCTAGCACTAACCCTAACCCTAACCCTAACCCTAGCTCTAGTCCTAACCCTAACCCTAACCCTAGCGCTAGCACTAACCCTAACCCTAACCCTAACCCTAACCCTAGCGCTAGCCCTAACCCTAACCCTAGCCCTAACCCTAGCCCTAAACCTAACCCTGACCCTAACCGTAACCCTAACCCTAAAACTAACCCTAGCTCTAGCACTAACCCTAACCCTAACCCTAACACTAGCTCTAGCCCTAACCCTAACCCTAAACCTAACCCTAGCCCTAGCACTAACCCTAACCCTAACCCTAACCCTAGCCCTAGCACTAACCCTAACCCTATTCTTAACCCTAGCTCTAGGCCTAAACATAACTCTAGCCCTAACCCTAACCCTAGCACTAGCACTAACCCTAACCCTAACCCTAACCCTAACCCTAGCTCTAGTCCTAACCCTAACCCTAACCCTAACCCTAACCCTAGCCCTAGCACTAACGCTAACCCTAATCCTAACCCTAACCCTAACCCTAACCCTATACCTAACCAGAACCCTAGCTTTAGCCCTAACCCTAACGCTAATCCTAACCCTACCCCTAGCACTAACCCTAACCCTAGCACTAGCTCTAACCCTAACCCTAAACCTAACCCTAACCCTAACCCTAGCCCTAGCATTAACCCTAACCATAATCCTAACCCTAACCCTAGCTCTAGTCGTAACCCTAACCCTAACCCTAACCCTAGCTCTAGTCGTAACCCTAACCCTAACCCTAACCCTAGCCCTAGCACTAAACCTAACCCTAACCCTAACGCTAACCCGAAACCTAAACCTAACCCTAACCCTAGCTCTAGGCCTAAACCTAGCCCTAAGCCTAACCCTAACCCTAACCCTAGCTCTAGCACTAACCCTGACACTAACCCTAACCCTAACCCTAATCTTAACCCTAAGGCTAACCCTAACACTACCTCTAGCACTAACACCAACCCTAGCCCTAACCCTAACCCTAGCCCTAGCACTAACTCTAAAACTAACCCTAACCATAACCCTAGCCCAGGCACAAACCCTAACCCTAACCCTAACCCTAACGCTAGCTCTAGCACTAACCCTAACCCTAACCCTAACCCTAGCTCTAGTCCTAACCCTAACCCTAACCCTAGCGCTAGCACTAACCCTAACCCTAACCCTAACCCTAACCCTAACCCTAGCCCTAACCCTAACCCTAGCCCTAGCACTAACCGTAAAACTAACCCTAACCATAACCCTAGCCCAAGCACTAGCCCTAACCCTAACCCTAACGCTAGCTCTAGCCCTAAACCTAACCCTAGCCCTAACCCTAACCCTAGCCCTAGCAATAACCCTAACCCTAACCTAACTTAACCCTAATCCTACCCCTAACCACAACCCTAAACCTAACCCTAACCAGAACCCTAGCTTTAGCCCTAACCCTAACGCTAACCCTAACCCTACCCCTAGCCCTAACCCTAACCCTAGCACTAGCTCTAACCCTAACCCTAGCCCTGACCCTAACCCTAACATTAACCCTGACCCTAATCCTAAGCCTAACCCTAACTTAACCCTAATCCTAGCCCTAACCCTAACCCTAACCCTAACCCTAATCCCAGCTCTAGCCCTAACCCTAACCCTAGCCCTAACCCTAACCCTAACCCTAACCCTAGCCCTAGCCCTAACCCTAATTTAACCCTAACCCTAGCCCTAGCACTAACCCGAACCCTAACCCTAGCCCTAGCACTAACCCTAACCCTAACACTAGCTCTAGCCCTAACCCTAACCCTAAACCTAACCCTAGCCCTAGCAGTAACCCTAACCCTAACCCTAACCCTAGCCCTAGCACTAACCCTAACCCTATTCTTAACCCTAGCTCTAGCCCTAAACATAACCCTAGCCCTAACCCTAACCCTAGCACTAGCACTAAACCTAATCCTAACCCTAACGCTAACCCGAAAACTTAACCTAACCCTAACCCTAGCTCTAGGCCTAAACCTAGCCCTAAGCCTAACCCTAACCCTAACCCTAGCTCTAGCACTAACCCTAACACTAACCCTAACCCTAACCCTAAACCTAACCCTAAGGCTAACCCTAACACTACCTCTAGCACTAACACTAACCCTAGCCCTAACCCTAACCCTAGCCCTAGCCCTAACCCTAACCCGAACCCGAACCCTAGCTCTAGTCCTAACCCTAACCCTAACCCTAACCCTAACCCTAGCCCTAACCCTAACCCTAACCCTAACCAGAACCCTAGCTTTAGCCCTAACCCTAACGCTAACCCTAACCCTACCCCTAGCACTAACCTTAACCCTAACCCTAACCCTAACCCTAACCCTAACCCTAACCCTAACCCTAGGTCTAGTCGTAACCCTAACCCTAACCCTAACCCTAGCCCTAGCAATAAACCTAACCCTAACCCTAACGCTAACCCGAAACCTAAACCTAACCCTAACCCTAGCTCTAGGCCTAAACCTAGCCCTAAGCCTAACCCTAACCCTAACCCTAGCTCTAGCACTAACCCTAACACTAACCCTAACCCTAACCCTAAACCTAACGCTAAGGCTAACCCTAACACTACCTCTAGCACTAACACTAACCCTAGCCCTAACCCTAACCCTAGCCCTAGCACTAACCCTAAAACTAACCCTAACCATAACCCGAGCCCAGGCACAAACCCTAACCCTAACCCTAACGCTAGCTCTAGCACTAACCCTAACCCTAACCCTAACCCTAGCTCTAGTCCTAACCATAACCCTAACCCTAGCCCTAGCACTAACCCTAACCCTAACTCTAACCCGAAACCTAAACCTAACCCTAACCCTAGCTCAAGGCCTAAACCTAGCCCTAAGCCTAAACCTAACCCTAACCCTAGCTCTAGCACTAACCCTAACCCTAACCCTAACACTAACCCTAACCCTAACCCTAGCTCTAGCCCTAAACCTACCCCAGCCCTAACCCTAACCCTAGCCCTAGCACTAACCCTAACCCTAACCCTAACCCTAGCTCTAGTCCTAACCCTAATCCTAACCCTAACCCTAACCCTAGCCCTAGCACTAACGCTAACCCTAATCCTAACCCTAACCCTAACCCTAACCCTATACCTAACCAGAACCCTAGCTTTAGCCCTAACCCTAACGCTAATCCTAACCCTACCCCTAGCACTAACCCTAACCCTAGCACTAGCTCTAACCCTAACCCTAAACCTAACCCTAACCCTAACCCTAGCCCTAGCATTAACCCTAACCATAATCCTAACCCTAACCCTAGCTCTAGTCGTAACCCTAACCCTAACCCTAACCCTAGCTCTAGTCGTAACCCTAACCCTAACCCTAACCCTAGCCCTAGCACTAAACCTAACCCTAACCCTAACGCTAACCCGAAACCTAAACCTAACCCTAACCCTAGCTCTAGGCCTAAACCTAGCCCTAAGCCTAACCCTAACCCTAACCCTAGCTCTAGCACTAACCCTAACACTAACCCTAACCCTAACCCTAATCTTAACCCTAAGGCTAACCCTAACACTACCTCTAGCACTAACACCAACCCTAGCCCTAACCCTAACCCTAGCCCTAGCACTAACTCTAAAACTAACCCTAACCATAACCCTAGCCCAGGCACAAACCCTAACCCTAACCCTAACGCTAGCTCTAGCACTAACCCTAACCCTAACCCTAACCCTAGCTCTAGTCCTAACCCTAACCCTAACCCTAGCGCTAGCACTAACCCTAACCCTAACCCTAACCCTAACCCTAGCGCTAGCCCTAACCCTAACCCTAGCCCTAACCCTAGCCCTAAACCTAACCCTGACCCTAACCGTAACCCTAACCCTAAAACTAACCCTAGCTCTAGCACTAACCCTAACCCTAACCCTAACACTAGCTCTAGCCCTAACCCTAACCCTAAACCTAACCCTAGCCCTAGCACTAACCCTAACCCTAACCCTAACCCTAGCCCTAGCACTAACCCTAACCCTATTCTTAACCCTAGCTCTAGGCCTAAACATAACTCTAGCCCTAACCCTAACCCTAGCACTAGCACTAACCCTAACCCTAACCCTAACCCTAACCCTAGCTCTAGTCCTAACCCTAACCCTAACCCTAACCCTAACCCTAGCCCTAGCACTAACGCTAACCCTAATCCTAACCCTAACCCTAACCCTAACCCTATACCTAACCAGAACCCTAGCTTTAGCCCTAACCCTAACGCTAATCCTAACCCTACCCCTAGCACTAACCCTAACCCTAGCACTAGCTCTAACCCTAACCCTAAACCTAACCCTAACCCTAACCCTAGCCCTAGCATTAACCCTAACCATAATCCTAACCCTAACCCTAGCTCTAGTCGTAACCCTAACCCTAACCCTAACCCTAGCTCTAGTCGTAACCCTAACCCTAACCCTAACCCTAGCCCTAGCACTAAACCTAACCCTAACCCTAACGCTAACCCGAAACCTAAACCTAACCCTAACCCTAGCTCTAGGCCTAAACCTAGCCCTAAGCCTAACCCTAACCCTAACCCTAGCTCTAGCACTAACCCTGACACTAACCCTAACCCTAACCCTAATCTTAACCCTAAGGCTAACCCTAACACTACCTCTAGCACTAACACCAACCCTAGCCCTAACCCTAACCCTAGCCCTAGCACTAACTCTAAAACTAACCCTAAACATAACCCTAGCCCAGGCACAAACCCTAACCCTAACCCTAACCCTAACGCTAGCTCTAGCACTAACCCTAACCCTAACCCTAACCCTAGCTCTAGTCCTAACCCTAACCCTAACCCTAGCGCTAGCACTAACCCTAACCCTAACCCTAACCCTAACCCTAACCCTAGCCCTAACCCTAACCCTAGCCCTAGCACTAACCGTAAAACTAACCCTAACCATAACCCTAGCCCAAGCACTAGCCCTAACCCTAACCCTAACGCTAGCTCTAGCCCTAAACCTAACCCTAGCCCTAACCCTAACCCTAGCCCTAGCAATAACCCTAACCCTAACCTAACTTAACCCTAATCCTACCCCTAACCACAACCCTAAACCTAACCCTAACCAGAACCCTAGCTTTAGCCCTAACCCTAACGCTAACCCTAACCCTACCCCTAGCCCTAACCCTAACCCTAGCACTAGCTCTAACCCTAACCCTAGCCCTGACCCTAACCCTAACATTAACCCTGACCCTAATCCTAAGCCTAACCCTAACTTAACCCTAATCCTAGCCCTAACCCTAACCCTAACCCTAACCCTAATCCCAGCTCTAGCCCTAACCCTAACCCTAGCCCTAACCCTAACCCTAACCCTAACCCTAGCCCTAGCCCTAACCCTAATTTAACCCTAACCCTAGCCCTAGCACTAACCCGAACCCTAACCCTAGCCCTAGCACTAACCCTAACCCTAACACTAGCTCTAGCCCTAACCCTAACCCTAAACCTAACCCTAGCCCTAGCAGTAACCCTAACCCTAACCCTAACCCTAGCCCTAGCACTAACCCTAACCCTATTCTTAACCCTAGCTCTAGCCCTAAACATAACCCTAGCCCTAACCCTAACCCTAGCACTAGCACTAAACCTAATCCTAACCCTAACGCTAACCCGAAAACTTAACCTAACCCTAACCCTAGCTCTAGGCCTAAACCTAGCCCTAAGCCTAACCCTAACCCTAACCCTAGCTCTAGCACTAACCCTAACACTAACCCTAACCCTAACCCTAAACCTAACCCTAAGGCTAACCCTAACACTACCTCTAGCACTAACACTAACCCTAGCCCTAACCCTAACCCTAGCCCTAGCCCTAACCCTAACCCGAACCCGAACCCTAGCTCTAGTCCTAACCCTAACCCTAACCCTAACCCTAACCCTAGCCCTAACCCTAACCCTAACCCTAACCAGAACCCTAGCTTTAGCCCTAACCCTAACGCTAACCCTAACCCTACCCCTAGCACTAACCTTAACCCTAACCCTAACCCTAACCCTAACCCTAACCCTAACCCTAACCCTAGGTCTAGTCGTAACCCTAACCCTAACCCTAACCCTAGCCCTAGCAATAAACCTAACCCTAACCCTAACGCTAACCCGAAACCTAAACCTAACCCTAACCCTAGCTCTAGGCCTAAACCTAGCCCTAAGCCTAACCCTAACCCTAACCCTAGCTCTAGCACTAACCCTAACACTAACCCTAACCCTAACCCTAAACCTAACGCTAAGGCTAACCCTAACACTACCTCTAGCACTAACACTAACCCTAGCCCTAACCCTAACCCTAGCCCTAGCACTAACCCTAAAACTAACCCTAACCATAACCCGAGCCCAGGCACAAACCCTAACCCTAACCCTAACGCTAGCTCTAGCACTAACCCTAACCCTAACCCTAACCCTAGCTCTAGTCCTAACCATAACCCTAACCCTAGCCCTAGCACTAACCCTAACCCTAACTCTAACCCGAAACCTAAACCTAACCCTAACCCTAGCTCAAGGCCTAAACCTAGCCCTAAGCCTAAACCTAACCCTAACCCTAGCTCTAGCACTAACCCTAACCCTAACCCTAACCCTAACCCTAACCCTAACCCTAGCTCTAGCCCTAAACCTACCCCAGCCCTAACCCTAACCCTAGCCCTAGCACTAACCCTAACCCTAACCCTAACCCTAGCTCTAGTCCTAACCCTAATCCTAACCCTAACCCTAACCCTAGCCCTAGCACTAACGCTAACCCTAATCCTAACCCTAACCCTAACCCTAACCCTATACCTAACCAGAACCCTAGCTTTAGCCCTAACCCTAACGCTAATCCTAACCCTACCCCTAGCACTAACCCTAACCCTAGCACTAGCTCTAACCCTAACCCTAAACCTAACCCTAACCCTAACCCTAGCCCTAGCATTAACCCTAACCATAATCCTAACCCTAACCCTAGCTCTAGTCGTAACCCTAACCCTAACCCTAACCCTAGCTCTAGTCGTAACCCTAACCCTAACCCTAACCCTAGCCCTAGCACTAAACCTAACCCTAACCCTAACGCTAACCCGAAACCTAAACCTAACCCTAACCCTAGCTCTAGGCCTAAACCTAGCCCTAAGCCTAACCCTAACCCTAACCCTAGCTCTAGCACTAACCCTAACACTAACCCTAACCCTAACCCTAATCTTAACCCTAAGGCTAACCCTAACACTACCTCTAGCACTAACACCAACCCTAGCCCTAACCCTAACCCTAGCCCTAGCACTAACTCTAAAACTAACCCTAACCATAACCCTAGCCCAGGCACAAACCCTAACCCTAACCCTAACGCTAGCTCTAGCACTAACCCTAACCCTAACCCTAACCCTAGCTCTAGTCCTAACCCTAACCCTAACCCTAGCGCTAGCACTAACCCTAACCCTAACCCTAACCCTAACCCTAGCGCTAGCCCTAACCCTAACCCTAGCCCTAACCCTAGCCCTAAACCTAACCCTGACCCTAACCGTAACCCTAACCCTAAAACTAACCCTAGCTCTAGCACTAACCCTAACCCTAACCCTAACACTAGCTCTAGCCCTAACCCTAACCCTAAACCTAACCCTAGCCCTAGCACTAACCCTAACCCTAACCCTAACCCTAGCCCTAGCACTAACCCTAACCCTATTCTTAACCCTAGCTCTAGGCCTAAACATAACTCTAGCCCTAACCCTAACCCTAGCACTAGCACTAACCCTAACCCTAACCCTAACCCTAACCCTAGCTCTATTCCTAACCCTAACCCTAACCCTAACCCTAACCCTAGCCCTAGCACTAACGCTAACCCTAATCCTAACCCTAACCCTAACCCTAACCCTATACCTAACCAGAACCCTAGCTTTAGCCCTAACCCTAACGCTAATCCTAACCCTACCCCTAGCACTAACCCTAACCCTAGCACTAGCTCTAACCCTAACCCTAAACCTAACCCTAACCCTAACCCTAGCCCTAGCATTAACCCTAACCATAATCCTAACCCTAACCCTAGCTCTAGTCGTAACCCTAACCCTAACCCTAACCCTAGCTCTAGTCGTAACCCTAACCCTAACCCTAACCCTAGCCCTAGCACTAAACCTAACCCTAACCCTAACGCTAACCCGAAACCTAAACCTAACCCTAACCCTAGCTCTAGGCCTAAACCTAGCCCTAAGCCTAACCCTAACCCTAACCCTAGCTCTAGCACTAACCCTGACACAAACCCTAACCCTAACCCTAATCTTAACCCTGAGGCTAACCCTAACACTACCTCTAGCACTAACACCAACCCTAGCCCTAACCCTAACCCTAGCCCTAGCACTAACTCTAAAACTAACCCTAACCATAACCCTAGCCCAGGCACAAACCCTAACCCTAACCCTAACGCTAGCTCTAGCACTAACCCTAACCCTAACCCTAACCCTAGCTCTAGTCCTAACCCTAACCCTAACCCTAGCGCTAGCACTAACCCTAACCCTAACCCTAACCCTAACCCTAGCGCTAGCCCTAACCCTAACCCTAGCCCTAACCCTAGCCCTAAACCTAACCCTGACCCTAACCGTAACCCTAACCCTAAAACTAACCCTAGCTCTAGCACTAACCCTAACCCTAACCCTAACACTAGCTCTAGCCCTAACCCTAACCCTAAACCTAACCCTAGCCCTAGCACTAACCCTAACCCTAACCCTAACCCTAGCCCTAGCACTAACCCTAACCCTAATCTTAACCCTAGCTCTAGCCCTAAACCTAACCCTAGCCCCAACCCTAACACTAGCACTAGCACTAACCCTAACCCTAACCCTAACACTAGCTCTACTCCAAACCCTAACCCTAACCCTAACCCTAACCCTAACATTACCCCTAGCACTAAACCTAACCCTAACCCTAACCCTAACCCTAGCTCTAGCCCTAAACCTAACCCCAGCCCTAACCCTAACCCTAGCCCTAGCACTAACCCTAAAACTAACCCTAACCATAACCCTAGCCCAAACACTAACCCTAACCCTAACCCTAATGCTAGCTCTAGCCCGAAACCTAACCCTAGCCCTAACCCTAACCCTAGCCCTAGCAATAACCCTAACCCTAACCTAACTTAACCCTAATCCTAGCCCTAACCACAACCCTAAACCTAACCCTAACCAGAACCGTAGCGTTACCCCTAACCCTAACGCTAACCCTTACCCTACACCTAGCACTAACCCTAACCCTAGCACTAGCTCTAACCCTAACCCTAGCCCTGACTCTAACCCTAACATTAACCCTGACCCTAACCCTAAGCCTAACCCTAACTTAACCATAATCCTAGCCCTAACCCTAACCCTAACCCTAACCCTAACCCTAACCCTAACCCTAACCCTAACCCTAGCTCTAGCCCTAAACCTACCCCAGCCCTAACCCTAACCCTAGCCCTAGCACTAACCCTAACCCTAACCCTAACCCTAGCTCTAGTCCTAACCCTAATCCTAACCCTAACCCTAACCCTAGCCCTAGCACTAACGCTAACCCTAATCCTAACCCTAACCCTAACCCTAACCCTATACCTAACCAGAACCCTAGCTTTAGCCCTAACCCTAACGCTAATCCTAACCCTACCCCTAGCACTAACCCTAACCCTAGCACTAGCTCTAACCCTAACCCTAAACCTAACCCTAACCCTAACCCTAGCCCTAGCATTAACCCTAACCATAATCCTAACCCTAACCCTAGCTCTAGTCGTAACCCTAACCCTAACCCTAACCCTAGCTCTAGTCGTAACCCTAACCCTAACCCTAACCCTAGCCCTAGCACTAAACCTAACCCTAACCCTAACGCTAACCCGAAACCTAAACCTAACCCTAACCCTAGCTCTAGGCCTAAACCTAGCCCTAAGCCTAACCCTAACCCTAACCCTAGCTCTAGCACTAACCCTGACACTAACCCTAACCCTAACCCTAATCTTAACCCTAAGGCTAACCCTAACACTACCTCTAGCACTAACACCAACCCTAGCCCTAACCCTAACCCTAGCCCTAGCACTAACTCTAAAACTAACCCTAACCATAACCCTAGCCCAGGCACAAACCCTAACCCTAACCCTAACCCTAACGCTAGCTCTAGCACTAACCCTAACCCTAACCCTAACCCTAACCCTAGCTCTAGTCCTAACCCTAACCCTAACCCTAGCGCTAGCACTAACCCTAACCCTAACCCTAACCCTAACCCTAACCCTAGCCCTAACCCTAACCCTAGCCCTAGCACTAACCGTAAAACTAACCCTAACCATAACCCTAGCCCAAGCACTAGCCCTAACCCTAACCCTAACGCTAGCTCTAGCCCTAAACCTAACCCTAGCCCTAACCCTAACCCTAGCCCTAGCAATAACCCTAACCCTAACCTAACTTAACCCTAATCCTACCCCTAACCACAACCCTAAACCTAACCCTAACCAGAACCCTAGCTTTAGCCCTAACCCTAACGCTAACCCTAACCCTACCCCTAGCCCTAACCCTAACCCTAGCACTAGCTCTAACCCTAACCCTAGCCCTGACCCTAACCCTAACATTAACCCTGACCCTAATCCTAAGCCTAACCCTAACTTAACCCTAATCCTAGCCCTAACCCTAACCCTAACCCTAACCCTAATCCCAGCTCTAGCCCTAACCCTAACCTTAGCCCTAACCCTAACCCTAACCCTAACCCTAGCCCTAGCCCTAACCCTAATTTAACCCTAACCCTAGCCCTAGCACTAACCCGAACCCTAACCCTAGCCCTAGCACTAACCCTAACCCTAACACTAGCTCTAGCCCTAACCCTAACCCTAAACCTAACCCTAGCCCTAGCAGTAACCCTAACCCTAACCCTAACCCTAGCCCTAGCACTAACCCTAACCCTATTCTTAACCCTAGCTCTAGCCCTAAACATAACCCTAGCCCTAACCCTAACCCTAGCACTAGCACTAAACCTAATCCTAACCCTAACGTTAACCCGAAAACTTAACCTAACCCTAACCCTAGCTCTAGGCCTAAACCTAGCCCTAAGCCTAACCCTAACCCTAACCCTAGCTCCAGCACTAACCCTAACACTAACCCTAACCCTAACCCTAAACCTAACCCTAAGGCTAACCCTAACACTACCTCTAGCACTAACACTAACCCTAGCCCTAACCCTAACCCTAGCCCTAGCCCTAACCCTAACCCGAACCCGAACCCTAGCTCTAGTCCTAACCCTAACCCTAACCCTAACCCTAACCCTAGCCCTAACCCTAACCCTAACCCTAACCAGAACCCTAGCTTTAGCCCTAACCCTAACGCTAACCCTAACCCTACCCCTAGCACTAACCTTAACCCTAACCCTAACCCTAACCCTAACCCTAACCCTAGGTCTAGTCGTAACCCTAACCCTAACCCTAACCCTAGCCCTAGCAATAAACCTAAACCTAACCCTAACGCTAACCCGAAACCTAAACCTAACCCTAACCCTAGCTCTAGGCCTAAACCTAGCCCTAAGCCTAACCCTAACCCTAACCCTAGCTCTAGCACTAACCCTAACACTAACCCTAACCCTAACCCTAAACCTAACGCTAAGGCTAACCCTAACACTACCTCTAGCACTAACACTAACCCTAGCCCTAACCCTAACCCTAGCCCTAGCACTAACCCTAAAACTAACCCTAACCATAACCCGAGCCCAGGCACAAACCCTAACCCTAACCCTAACGCTAGCTCTAGCACTAACCCTAACCCTAACCCTAACCCTAGCTCTAGTCCTAACCATAACCCTAACCCTAGCCCTAGCACTAACCCTAACCCTAACTCTAACCCGAAACCTAAACCTAACCCTAACCCTAGCTCAAGGCCTAAACCTAGCCCTAAGCCTAAACCTAACCCTAACCCTAGCTCTAGCACTAACCCTAACCCTAACCCTAACACTAACCCTAACCCTAACCCTAGCTCTAGCCCTAAACCTACCCCAGCCCTAACCCTAACCCTAGCCCTAGCACTAACCCTAACCCTAACCCTAACCCTAGCTCTAGTCCTAACCCTAATCCTAACCCTAACCCTAACCCTAGCCCTAGCACTAACGCTAACCCTAATCCTAACCCTAACCCTAACCCTAACCCTATACCTAACCAGAACCCTAGCTTTAGCCCTAACCCTAACGCTAATCCTAACCCTACCCCTAGCACTAACCCTAACCCTAGCACTAGCTCTAACCCTAACCCTAAACCTAACCCTAACCCTAACCCTAGCCCTAGCATTAACCCTAACCATAATCCTAACCCTAACCCTAGCTCTAGTCGTAACCCTAACCCTAACCCTAACCCTAGCTCTAGTCGTAACCCTAACCCTAACCCTAACCCTAGCCCTAGCACTAAACCTAACCCTAACCCTAACGCTAACCCGAAACCTAAACCTAACCCTAACCCTAGCTCTAGGCCTAAACCTAGCCCTAAGCCTAACCCTAACCCTAACCCTAGCTCTAGCACTAACCCTAACACTAACCCTAACCCTAACCCTAATCTTAACCCTAAGGCTAACCCTAACACTACCTCTAGCACTAACACCAACCCTAGCCCTAACCCTAACCCTAGCCCTAGCACTAACTCTAAAACTAACCCTAACCATAACCCTAGCACAGGCACAAACCCTAACCCTAACCCTAACGCTAGCTCTAGCACTAACCCTAACCCTAACCCTAACCCTAGCTCTAGTCCTAACCCTAACCCTAACCCTAGCGCTAGCACTAACCCTAACCCTAACCCTAACCCTAACCCTAGCGCTAGCCCTAACCCTAACCCTAGCATTAACCCTAGCCCTAAACCTAACCCTGACCCTAACCGTAACCCTAACCCTAAAACTAACCCTAGCTCTAGCACTAACCCTAACCCTAACCCTAACACTAGCTCTAGCCCTAACCCTAACCCTAAACCTAACCCTAGCCCTAGCACTAACCCTAACCCTAACCCTAACCCTAGCCCTAGCACTAACCCTAACCCTATTCTTAACCCTAGCTCTAGGCCTAAACATAACTCTAGCCCTAACCCTAACCCTAGCACTAGCACTAACCCTAACCCTAACCCTAACCCTAACCCTAGCTCTAGTCCTAACCCTAACCCTAACCCTAACCCTAACCCTAGCCCTAGCACTAACGCTAACCCTAATCCTAACCCTAACCCTAACCCTAACCCTATACCTAACCAGAACCCTAGCTTTAGCCCTAACCCTAACGCTAATCCTAACCCTACCCCTAGCACTAACCCTAACCCTAGCACTAGCTCTAACCCTAACCCTAAACCTAACCCTAACCCTAACCCTAGCCCTAGCATTAACCCTAACCATAATCCTAACCCTAACCCTAGCTCTAGTCGTAACCCTAACCCTAACCCTAACCCTAGCTCTAGTCGTAACCCTAACCCTAACCCTAACCCTAGCCCTAGCACTAAACCTAACCGTAACCCTAACGCTAACCCGAAACCTAAACCTAACCCTAACCCTAGCTCTAGGCCTAAACCTAGCCCTAAGCCTAACCCTAACCCTAACCCTAGCTCTAGCACTAACCCTGACACTAACCCTAACCCTAACCCTAATCTTAACCCTAAGGCTAACCCTAACACTACCTCTAGCACTAACACCAACCCTAGCCCTAACCCTAACCCTAGCCCTAGCACTAACTCTAAAACTAACCCTAAACATAACCCTAGCCCAGGCACAAACCCTAACCCTAACCCTAACCCTAACGCTAACCCTAACCCTAACCCTAACCCTAACCCTAACCCTAACCCTAACCCTAACCCTAACCCTAACCCTAACCCTAACCCTAACCCTAACCCTAACCCTAACCATAACCCTAGCCCAAGCACTAGCCCTAACCCTAACCCTAACGCTAGCTCTAGCCCTAAACCTAACCCTAGCCCTAACCCTAACCCTAGCCCTAGCAATAACCCTAACCCTAACCTAACTTAACCCTAATCCTACCCCTAACCACAACCCTAAACCTAACCCTAACCAGAACCCTAGCTTTAGCCCTAACCCTAACGCTAACCCTAACCCTACCCCTAGCCCTAACCCTAACCCTAGCACTAGCTCTAACCCTAACCCTAGCCCTGACCCTAACCCTAACATTAACCCTGACCCTAATCTTAAGCCTAACCCTAACTTAACCCTAATCCTAGCCCTAACCCTAACCCTAACCCTAACCCTAATCCCAGCTCTAGCCCTAACCCTAACCCTAGCCCTAACCCTAACCCTAACCCTAACCCTAGCCCTAGCCCTAACCCTAATTTAACCCTAACCCTAGCCCTAGCACTAACCCGAACCCTAACCCTAGCCCTAGCACTAACCCTAACCCTAACACTAGCTCTAGCCCTAACCCTAACCCTAAACCTAACCCTAGCCCTAGCAGTAACCCTAACCCTAACCCTAACCCTAGCCCTAGCACTAACCCTAACCCTATTCTTAACCCTAGCTCTAGCCCTAAACATAACCCTAGCCCTAACCCTAACCCTAGCACTAGCACTAAACCTAATCCTAACCCTAACGCTAACCCGAAAACTTAACCTAACCCTAACCCTAGCTCTAGGCCTAAACCTAGCCCTAAGCCTAACCCTAACCCTAACCCTAGCTCTAGCACTAACCCTAACACTAACCCTAACCCTAACCCTAAACCTAACCCTAAGGCTAACCCTAACACTACCTCTAGCACTAACACTAACCCTAGCCCTAACCCTAACCCTAGCCCTAGCCCTAACCCTAACCCGAACCCGAACCCTAGCTCTAGTCCTAACCCTAACCCTAACCCTAACCCTAACCCTAGCCCTAACCCTAACCCTAACCCTAACCAGAACCCTAGCTTTAGCCCTAACCCTAACGCTAACCCTAACCCTACCCCTAGCACTAACCTTAACCCTAACCCTAACCCTAACCCTAACCCTAACCCTAACCCTAACCCTAGGTCTAGTCGTAACCCTAACCCTAACCCTAACCCTAGCCCTAGCAATAAACCTAACCCTAACCCTAACGCTAACCCGAAACCTAAACCTAACCCTAACCCTAGCTCTAGGCCTAAACCTAGCCCTAAGCCTAACCCTAACCCTAACCCTAGCTCTAGCACTAACCCTAACACTAACCCTAACCCTAACCCTAAACCTAACGCTAAGGCTAACCCTAACACTACCTCTAGCACTAACACTAACCCTAGCCCTAACCCTAACCCTAGCCCTAGCACTAACCCTAAAACTAACCCTAACCATAACCCGAGCCCAGGCACAAACCCTAACCCTAACCCTAACGCTAGCTCTAGCACTAACCCTAACCCTAACCCTAACCCTAGCTCTAGTCCTAACCATAACCCTAACCCTAGCCCTAGCACTAACCCTAACCCTAACTCTAACCCGAAACCTAAACCTAACCCTAACCCTAGCTCAAGGCCTAAACCTAGCCCTAAGCCTAAACCTAACCCTAACCCTAGCTCTAGCACTAACCCTAACCCTAACCCTAACCCTAACCCTAACCCTAACCCTAGCTCTAGCCCTAAACCTACCCCAGCCCTAACCCTAACCCTAGCCCTAGCACTAACCCTAACCCTAACCCTAACCCTAGCTCTAGTCCTAACCCTAATCCTAACCCTAACCCTAACCCTAGCCCTAGCACTAACGCTAACCCTAATCCTAACCCTAACCCTAACCCTAACCCTATACCTAACCAGAACCCTAGCTTTAGCCCTAACCCTAACGCTAATCCTAACCCTACCCCTAGCACTAACCCTAACCCTAGCACTAGCTCTAACCCTAACCCTAAACCTAACCCTAACCCTAACCCTAGCCCTAGCATTAACCCTAACCATAATCCTAACCCTAACCCTAGCTCTAGTCGTAACCCTAACCCTAACCCTAACCCTAGCTCTAGTCGTAACCCTAACCCTAACCCTAACCCTAGCCCTAGCACTAAACCTAACCCTAACCCTAACGCTAACCCGAAACCTAAACCTAACCCTAACCCTAGCTCTAGGCCTAAACCTAGCCCTAAGCCTAACCCTAACCCTAACCCTAGCTCTAGCACTAACCCTAACACTAACCCTAACCCTAACCCTAATCTTAACCCTAAGGCTAACCCTAACACTACCTCTAGCACTAACACCAACCCTAGCCCTAACCCTAACCCTAGCCCTAGCACTAACTCTAAAACTAACCCTAACCATAACCCTAGCCCAGGCACAAACCCTAACCCTAACCCTAACGCTAGCTCTAGCACTAACCCTAACCCTAACCCTAACCCTAGCTCTAGTCCTAACCCTAACCCTAACCCTAGCGCTAGCACTAACCCTAACCCTAACCCTAACCCTAACCCTAGCGCTAGCCCTAACCCTAACCCTAGCCCTAACCCTAGCCCTAAACCTAACCCTGACCCTAACCGTAACCCTAACCCTAAAACTAACCCTAGCTCTAGCACTAACCCTAACCCTAACCCTAACACTAGCTCTAGCCCTAACCCTAACCCTAAACCTAACCCTAGCCCTAGCACTAACCCTAACCCTATTCTTAACCCTAGCTCTAGGCCTAAACATAACTCTAGCCCTAACCCTAACCCTAGCACTAGCACTAACCCTAACCCTAACCCTAACCCTAACCCTAGCTCTATTCCTAACCCTAACCCTAACCCTAACCCTAACCCTAGCCCTAGCACTAACGCTAACCCTAATCCTAACCCTAACCCTAACCCTAACCCTATACCTAACCAGAACCCTAGCTTTAGCCCTAACCCTAACGCTAATCCTAACCCTACCCCTAGCACTAACCCTAACCCTAGCACTAGCTCTAACCCTAACCCTAAACCTAACCCTAACCCTAACCCTAGCCCTAGCATTAACCCTAACCATAATCCTAACCCTAACCCTAGCTCTAGTCGTAACCCTAACCCTAACCCTAACCCTAGCTCTAGTCGTAACCCTAACCCTAACCCTAACCCTAGCCCTAGCACTAAACCTAACCCTAACCCTAACGCTAACCCGAAACCTAAACCTAACCCTAACCCTAGCTCTAGGCCTAAACCTAGCCCTAAGCCTAACCCTAACCCTAACCCTAGCTCTAGCACTAACCCTGACACTAACCCTAACCCTAACCCTAATCTTAACCCTGAGGCTAACCCTAACACTACCTCTAGCACTAACACCAACCCTAGCCCTAACCCTAACCCTAGCCCTAGCACTAACTCTAAAACTAACCCTAACCATAACCCTAGCCCAGGCACAAACCCTAACCCTAACCCTAACGCTAGCTCTAGCACTAACCCTAACCCTAACCCTAACCCTAGCTCTAGTCCTAACCCTAACCCTAACCCTAGCGCTAGCACTAACCCTAACCCTAACCCTAACCCTAACCCTAGCGCTAGCCCTAACCCTAACCCTAGCCCTAACCCTAGCCCTAAACCTAACCCTGACCCTAACCGTAACCCTAACCCTAAAACTAACCCTAGCTCTAGCACTAACCCTAACCCTAACCCTAACACTAGCTCTAGCCCTAACCCTAACCCTAAACCTAACCCTAGCCCTAGCACTAACCCTAACCCTAACCCTAACCCTAGCCCTAGCACTAACCCTAACCCTAATCTTAACCCTAGCTCTAGCCCTAAACCTAACCCTAGCCCCAACCCTAACACTAGCACTAGCACTAACCCTAACCCTAACCCTAACACTAGCTCTACTCCTAACCCTAACCCTAACCCTAACCCTAACCCTAACATTACCCCTAGCACTAAACCTAACCCTAACCCTAACCCTAACCCTAGCTCTAGCCCTAAACCTAACCCCAGCCCTAACCCTAACCCTAGCCCTAGCACTAACCCTAAAACTAACCCTAACCATAACCCTAGCCCAAACACTAACCCTAACCCTAACCCTAATGCTAGCTCTAGCCCGAAACCTAACCCTAGCCCTAACCCTAACCCTAGCCCTAGCAATAACCCTAACCCTAACCTAACTTAACCCTAATCCTAGCCCTAACCACAACCCTAAACCTAACCCTAACCAGAACCGTAGCGTTACCCCTAACCCTAACGCTAACCCTTACCCTACACCTAGCACTAACCCTAACCCTAGCACTAGCTCTAACCCTAACCCTAGCCCTGACTCTAACCCTAACATTAACCCTGACCCTAACCCTAAGCCTAACCCTAACTTAACCATAATCCTAGCCCTAACCCTAACCCTAACCCTAACCCTAATCCCAGCTCTAGCCCTAACCCTAACCCTAGCCCTAACCCTAACCCTAACCCTAACCCTAACCCTAGCCCTAGCCCTAACCCTAACTTAACCCTAACCCTAACCCTAGCCCTATCACTAATCCAAACCCTAACCCTAGCCCTAGCACTAACCCTAACCCTAACACTAGCTCTAGCCCTAACCCTAACCCTAAACCTAACCCTAGCCCTAGCAGTAACCCTAACCCTAACCCTAACCCTAGCCCTAGCACTAACCCTAACCCTATTCTTAACCCTAGCTCTAGCCCTAAACATAACCCTAGCCCTAACCCTAACCCTAGCACTAGCACTAAACCTAATCCTAACCCTAACGCTAACCCGAAAACTTAACCTAACCCTAACCGTAGCTCTAGGCCTAAACCTAGCCCTAAGCCTAACCCTAACCCTAACCCTAGCTCTAGCACTAACCCTAACACTAACCCTAACCCTAACCCTAAACCTAACCCTAAGGCTAACCCTAACACTACCTCTAGCACTAACACTAACCCTAGCCCTAACCCTAACCCTAGCCCTAGCCCTAACCCTAACCCGAACCCGAACCCTAGCTCTAGTCCTAACCCTAACCCTAACCCTAACCCTAACCCTAGCCCTAACCCTAACCCTAACCCTAACCAGAACCCTAGCTTTAGCCCTAACCCTAACGCTAACCCTAACCCTACCCCTAGCACTAACCTTAACCCTAACCCTAACCCTAACCCTAACCCTAACCCTAGGTCTAGTCGTAACCCTAACCCTAACCCTAACCCTAGCCCTAGCAATAAACCTAACCATAACCCTAACGCTAACCCGAAACCTAAACCTAACCCTAACCCTAGCTCTAGGCCTAAACCTAGCCCTAAGCCTAACCCTAACCCTAACCCTAGCTCTAGCACTAACCCTAACACTAACCCTAACCCTAACCCTAAACCTAACGCTAAGGCTAACCCTAACACTACCTCTAGCACTAACACTAACCCTAGCCCTAACCCTAACCCTAGCCCTAGCACTAACCCTAAAACTAACCCTAACCATAACCCGAGCCCAGGCACAAACCCTAACCCTAACCCTAACGCTAGCTCTAGCACTAACCCTAACCCTAACCCTAACCCTAGCTCTAGTCCTAACCATAACCCTAACCCTAGCCCTAGCACTAACCCTAACCCTAACTCTAACCCGAAACCTAAACCTAACCCTAACCCTAGCTCAAGGCCTAAACCTAGCCCTAAGCCTAAACCTAACCCTAACCCTAGCTCTAGCACTAACCCTAACCCTAACCCTAACCCTAACCCTAACCCTAGCTCTAGCCCTAAACCTACCCCAGCCCTAACCCTAACCCTAGCCCTAGCACTAACCCTAACCCTAACCCTAACCCTAGCTCTAGTCCTAACCCTAATCCTAACCCTAACCCTAACCCTAGCCCTAGCACTAACGCTAACCCTAACCCTAACCCTAACCCTAACCCTAACCCTAGCTCTAGCCCTAAACCTACCCCAGCCCTAACCCTAACCCTAGCCCTAGCACTAACCCTAACCCTAACCCTAACCCTAACCCTAACCCTAACCCTAACCCTAACCCTAACGCTAACCCTAACCCTAACCCTAACCCTAACCCTAACCCTAACCCTAACCCTAGCTCTAGTCCTAACCCTAACCCTAACCCTAGCGCTAGCACTAACCCTAACCCTAACCCTAACCCTAACCCTAGCGCTAGCCCTAACCCTAAACCTAGCCCTAACCCTAGCCCTAAACCTAACCCTGACCCTAACCGTAACCCTAACCCTAAAACTAACCCTAGCTCTAGCACTAACCCTAACCCTAACCCTAACACTAGCTCTAGCCCTAACCCTAACCCTAAACCTAACCCTAGCCCTAGCACTAACCCTAACCCTAACCCTAACCCTAGCCCTAGCACTAACCCTAACCCTATTCTTAACCCTAGCTCTAGGCCTAAACATAACTCTAGCCCTAACCCTAACCCTAGCACTAGCACTAACCCTAACCCTAACCCTAACCCTAGCTCTAGTCCTAACCCTAACCCTAACCCTAACCCTAACCCTAGCCCTAGCACTAACGCTAACCCTAATCCTAACCCTAACCCTAACCCTAACCCTATACCTAACCAGAACCCTAGCTTTAGCCCTAACCCTAACGCTAATCCTAACCCTACCCCTAGTACTAACCCTAACCCTAGCACTAGCTCTAAACCTAACCCTAAACCTAACCCTAACCCTAACCCTAGCCCTAGCATTAACCCTAACCATAATCCTAACCCTAACCCTAGCTCTAGTCGTAACCCTAACCCTAAACCTAACCCTAGCTCTAGTCGTAACCCTAACCCTAACCCTAACCCTAGCCCTAGCACTAAACCTAACCCTAACCCTAACGCTAACCCGAAACCTAAACCTAACCCTAACCCTAGCTCTAGGCCTAAACCTAGCCCTAAGCCTAACCCTAACCCTAACCCTAGCTCTAGCACTAACCCTGACACTAACCCTAACCCTAACCCTAATCTTAACCCTAAGGCTAACCCTAACACTACCTCTAGCACTAACACCAACCCTAGCCCTAACCCTAACCCTAGCCCTAGCACTAACTCTAAAACTAACCCTAACCATAACCCTAGCCCAGGCACAAACCCTAACCCTAACCCTAACCCTAACGCTAGCTCTAGCACTAACCCTAACCCTAACCCTAACCCTAGCTCTAGTCCTAACCCTAACCCTAACCCTAGCGCTAGCACTAACCCTAACCCTAACCCTAACCCTAACCCTAACCCTAGCGCTAGCCCTAACCCTAACCCTAGCCCTAACCCTAGCCCTAAACCTAACCCTGACGCTAACCGTAACCCTAACCCTAAAACTAACCCTAGCTCTAGCACTAACCCTAACCCTAACCCTAACACTAGCTCTAGCCCTAACCCTAACCCTAAACCTAACCCTAGCCCTAGCACTAACCCTAACCCTAACCCTAACCCTAGCCCTAGCACTAACCCTAACCCTAATCTTAACCCTAGCTCTAGCCCTAAACCTAACCCTAGCCCCAACCCTAACACTAGCACTAGCACTAACCCTAACCCTAACCCTAACACTAGCTCTACTCCTAACCCTAACCCTAACCCTAACCCTAACCCTAACATTACCCCTAGCACTAAACCTAACCCTAACCCTAACCCTAACCCTAGCTCTAGCCCTAAACCTAACCCCAGCCCTAACCCTAACCCTAGCCCTAGCACTAACCCTAAAACTAACCCTAACCATAACCCTAGCCCAAACACTAACCCTAACCCTAACCCTAATGCTAGCTCTAGCCCGAAACCTAACCCTAGCCCTAACCCTAACCCTAGCCCTAGCAATAACCCTAACCCTAACCTAACTTAACCCTAATCCTAGCCCTAACCACAACCCTAAACCTAACCCTAACCAGAACCGTAGCGTTACCCCTAACCCTAACGCTAACCCTTACCCTACACCTAGCACTAACCCTAACCCTAGCACTAGCTCTAACCCTAACCCTAGCCCTGACTCTAACCCTAACATTAACCCTGACCCTAACCCTAAGCCTAACCCTAACTTAACCATAATCCTAGCCCTAACCCTAACCCTAACCCTAACCCTAATCCCAGCTCTAGCCCTAACCCTAACCCTAGCCCTAACCCTAACCCTAACCCTAACCCTAACCCTAGCCCTAGCCCTAACCCTAACTTAACCCTAACCCTAACCCTAGCCCTAGCACTAATCCAAACCCTAACCCTAGCCCTAGCACTAACCCTAACCTTAACACTAGCTCTAGCCCTAACCCTAACCCTAAACCTAACCCTAGCCCTAGCAGTAACCCTAAACCTAACCATAACCCTAGCCCTAGCACTAACCCTAACCCTATTCTTAACACTAGCTCTAGCCCTAAACATAACTCTAGCCCTAACCCTAACCCTAGCACTAGCACTAACCCTAACCCTAACCCTAACCCTAGCTCTAGTCCTAACCCTAACCCTAACCCTAACCCTAACCCTAACCCTAACCCTAACCCTAACCAGAACCCTAGCTTTAGCCCTAACCCTAACGCTAATCCTAACCCTACCCCTAGCACGAACCCTAACCCTAGCACTAGCTCTAACCCTAACCCTAACCCTAACCCTAGCCCTAGCATTAACCCTAACCATAATCCTAACCCTAATCCTAGCTCTAGTCGTAACCCTAACCCTAACCCTAACCCTAGCTCTAGTCGTAACCCTAACCCTAACCCTAACCCTAGCCCTAGCACTAAACCTAACCCTAACCCTAACGCTAACCCGAAACCTAAACCTAACCCTAACCCTAGCTCTAGGCCTAAACCTAGCCCTAAGCCTAACCCTAACCCTAACCCTAGCTCTAGCACTAACCCTAACACTAACCCAAACCCTAACCCTAACCCTAGCTCTAGCCCTAAACCTAACTCCAGCCCTAACCCTAACCCTAGCCCTAGCACTAACCCTAACCATAACCCTAACACTAGCGCTAGCCCTAACCCTAACCCTAGCCCTAACCCTAGCCCTAAACCTAACCCTGACCCTAACCCTAACACTAACCCTGATCCTAAACCTAGCCCTAACCCTAATCCTAGCCCTAACACTAACCCTAAACCTAACCCTAACTATAACCTTAGATCTAGGCCTAACTCTAACCCTAACCCTAACCCTAAACCTATCCCTAGTTCCAGCCCTAGCCCTAACCCTAACCCTACCCCTAACCCTAACCCTAGCCCTAGCACTAACCCTAACCCTAACCCTAACCCTAACCCTAACCCTAACAATGAAACTAAACCGAACCCTAACCCTAACCCTAACCCTAATCTAACCCTAACCCAAACACTAGCTCTAGCCGTAACCCTAACCCTACCCCTAACCCTAACCCTAGCCCTAGCACTAACCCTAACCCTAACCCTAACCCTAACCCTAAGCCTAACCCTAACACTACCTCTAGCGCTAACCCTAACCCTAGCCCTAACCCTAACCCTAGCCCAAGCACTAACCCTAACCCTAACCCTAACCCTAGCTCTAGTCCTAACCCTGACCCTAACCCTAACCCTAACCCTAGCCCTAGCACTAACCCTAACCCTAATCCTAACCCTAACCCCAACCCTAACCCTAACCCTAACCCTAACCCCAGCCCTAGCACTAACCCTAACCCTAACCCTAACACTAGCGCTAGCCCTAAACCTAACCCTAGACCTAACCCTAGCCCTAAACCTAACCCTGACCCTAACCCTAAGACTAACCCTGACCCTAAACCTAGCCCTAACTCTAATCCTAGTCCTAACCCTAACCCTAAACCTCAACCTAACCCTAACCTTAGATCTAGGCCTAACCCTAACCCTAACCATAACCCTAACTCTAACCCTAACCCTAGTTCCAGCCCTAGCCCTAACCCTAACCCTAACCCTAAAAATAAACCTAAACCGAACCCTAACCCTAACCCTAACCCTAACCCTAACACTAGCTCTAGCCCTAACTCTAAACCTACACCTAACCCTAACCCTAGCTCTATCAATAACCCTAACCCTAACCCTAAGCCTAACCCTAACACTACCTCTAGCACTAACACTAACCCTAGCCCTAACCCTAACGCTAGCCCTAACCCTAACCATAGCCCTAGCACTAACGCTAACCCTAACCCTAACCCTAGCTCTAGTCCTAACCCTAACCCTATCCCTAGCTCTAGCACTACCCTAATCCTAACCCTAACCCTAACCCTAACCCTAGCCCTAGCACAAACCCTAACCATAACACTAACCCTAGCTCTAGCCCTAAACCTAAACCTAACCCTAACCCTAACCCTAGCCCTAGCACTAACGCTAACCCTAACCCTAACACTAGCGCTAGCCCTAACCCTAACCCTAGCCCTAACCTTAGCCCTAAACCTAACCCTGACCCTAACCCTAACACTAACCCTGACCCTAAACCTAGCCCTAACTCTAATCATAGCCCTAACCCTAACCCTAAACCGAACCCTAAACCTAACCTTAGATCTACGCCTAACCCTAACCCTAACCCTAACCCTAAACCTAACCCTAGTTCCAGCCCTAGCCCTAACCCTAACCCTAACCATAACAATAAACTTAAACCGAACCCTAACACTAACCCAACCCTAACCCTAACCCTAACCAAACCCTAACCCTAACACTAGCTCTAGCCCTAATCCTAACCCTACCCCTAACCCTAACCCTAGCCTTAGTCCTAACCCTAACCCTAACCCTAACCCTAACCCTAACCCTAGCCCTAACCCTAACCCTAACCCTAACCCTAACCCTAGCCCTAGCCCTAACCCTAACTTAACCCTAACCCTAACCCTAGCCCTAGCACTAATCCTAACCCTAACCCTAACCCTAGCCCTAACCCTAACCCTAACCCTAAACCTAACCCAAGCCCTAGCAGTAACCCTAACCCTAACCCTAACCCTAGCCCTAGCACTAACCCTAACCCTATTCTTAACCCTAGCTCTAGCCCTAAACATAACTCTAGCCCTAACCCTAACCCTAGCACTAGCACTAACCCTAAGTCTAACCCTAACCCTAGCTCTAGTCCTAAACCTAACCCTAACCCTAACCCTAACCCTAACCCTAGCCCTAGCACTAACCCTAACCCTAATCCTAACCATAACCCTAACCCTAACCCTAACCATAACCCTAACCAGAACCCTAGCTTTAGCCCTAACCCTAACGATAACCCTAACCCTACCCCTAGCACTAACCCTAACCCTAGCACTAGCTCTAAACCTAATCCTAACCCTAACAATGAACCTAAACCGAACCCTAACCCTAACCCTAACCCTAATCTAACCCTAACCCGAACACTAGCTCTAGCCCCAACCCTAACCCTACCCCTAACCCTAACCCTAACCCTAGCCCTAGCCCTAGCCCTAACCCTAACTTAACCCTAACCCTAACCGTAGCCCTAGCACTAACCCTAACCCTAACCCTAGCCCTATCACTAACCCTAACCCTAACACTAGCTCTAGCCCTAACCCTAACCCTAAACCTAACCCTAGCCCTAGCAGTAACCCTAACCCTAACCCTAACCCTAGCCCTAGCACTAACCCTAACCCTATTCTTAACCCTAGCTCTACCCCTAAACATAACCCTAGCCCTAACCCTAACCCTAGCCCTAGCCCTAACCCTAACCCTAACCCTAACCCGAACCCTAGCTCTAGTCCTAACCCTAACCCTAACCCTAACCCTAACCCTAACCCTAGCCCTAGCACTAACCCTAACCCTAACCCTAACCCTAACCCTAACCCTAACCCTAACCCTAACCCTAGGTCTAGTCGTAACCCTAACCCTAACCCTAACCCTAGCCCTAGCACTAAACCTAATCCTAACCCTAACGCTAACCCGAAAACTTAACCTAACCCTAACCCTAGCTCTAGGCCTAAACCTAGCCCTAAGCCTAACCCTAACCCTAACCCTAGCTCTAGCACTAACCCTAACACTAACCCTAACCCTAACCCTAACCCTAACCCTAAGGCTAACCCTAACACTACCTCTAGCACTAACACTAACCCTAGCCCTAACCCTAACCCTAGCCCTAGCCCTAACCCTAACCCGAACCCGAACCCTAGCTCTAGTCCTAACCCTAACACTAAGCCTTACCCTAACCCTAGCCCTAACCCTAACCCTAACCCTAACCAGAACCCTAGCTTTAGCCCTAACCCTAACGCTAACCCTAACCCTACCCCTAGCACTAACCTTAACCCTAACCCTAACCCTAACCCTAACCCTAACCCTAACCCTAACCCTAACCCTAGGTCTAGTCGTAACCCTAACCCTAACCCTAACCCTAGCCCTAGCAATAAACCTAACCCTAACCCTAACGCTAACCCGAAACCTAAACCTAACCCTAACCCTAGCTCTAGGCCTAAACCTAGACCTAAGCCTAACCCTAACCCTAACCCTAGCTCTAGCACTAACCCTAACACTAACCCTAACCCTAACCCTAACCCTAACCCTAACGCTAAGGCTAACCCTAACACTACCTCTAGCACTAACAATAACCCTAGCCCTAACCCTAACCCTAGCCCTAGCACTAACCCTAAAACTAACCCTAACCATAACACGAGCCCAGGCACAAACCCTAACCCTAACCCTAACGCTAGCTCTAGCACTAACCCTAACCCTAACCCTAACCCTAGCTCTAGTCCTAACCATAACCCTAACCCTAGCCCTAGCACTAACCCTAACCCTAACTCTAACCCGAAACCTAAACCTAACCCTAACCCTAGCTCAAGGCCTAAACCTAGCCCTAAGCCTAAACCTAACCCTAACCCTAGCTCTAGCACTAACCCTAACCCTAACCCTAACCCTAACCCTAACCCTAACCCTAGCTCTAGCCCTAAACCTACCCCAGCCCTAACCCTAACCCTAGCCCTAGCACTAACCCTAACCCTAACCCTAACCCTAGCGCTAGCCCTAACCCTAACCCTAGCCCTAACCCTAGCCCTAAACCTAACCCTGACCCTAACCGTAACCCTAACCCTAACCCTAACCCTAGCCCTAGCACTAACCCTAACCCTAACCCTAACACTAGCTGTAGCCCTAACCCTAACCCTAAACCTAACCCTAGCCCTAGCACTAACCCTAACCCTAACCCTAACCCTAGCCCTAGCACTAACCCTAACCCTAATCTTAACCCTAGCTCTAGCCCTAAACCTAACCCTAGCCCCAACCCTAACACTAGCACTAGCACTAACCCTAACACTAACCCTAGCACTAACCCTAACCCTAGCACTAGCTCTAACCCTAACCCTAACCCTAACAATGAACCTAAACCGAACCCTAACCCTAACCCTAACCCTAATCTAACCCTAACCCTAACCCTAAACCTAGCTCTAGCCCTAACCCTAACCCTAACCCTAACCCTAACCCTAACCCTAGCCCTAGCCCTAGCCCTAACCCTAACTTAACCCTAACCCTAACCGTAGCCCTAGCACTAACCTAACCCTAACCCTAGCCCTAGTACTAACCCTAACCCTAACACTAGCTCTAGCCCTAACCCTAACCCTAAACCTAACCCTAGCCCTAGCAGTAACCCTAACCCTAACCCTAACCCTAGCCCTAGCACTAACCCTAACCCTATTCTTAAACCTAGCTCTAGCCCTAAATATAACCCTAGCCCTAACCCTAACCCTAGCCCTAGCCCTAACCCTAACCCTAACCCGAACCCTAGCTCTAGTCCTAACCCTAACCCTAACCCTAACCCTAACCCTAGCCCTAGCACTAACCCTAACCCTAACCCTAACCCTAAACCTAACCCTAACCCTAACCAGAACCCTAGCTTTAGCCCTAACCCTAACGCTAACCCTAAACCTACCCCTAGCACTAACCCTAACCCTAGCACTAGCTCTAACCCTAACCCTAACCCTAACCCTAACCCTAACCCTAGCCCTAGCATTAACCCTAACCCTAATCCTAACCCTAACCCTAGCTCTAGTCGTAACCCTAACCCTAACCCTTACCCTAGGTCTAGTCGTAACCCTAACCCTAACCCTAACCCTAGCCCTAGCACTAAACCTAATCCTAACCCTAATGCTAACCCGAAACCTAAACCTAACCCAAACCCTAGCTCTAGGCATAAACCTAGCCGTAAGCCTAACCCTAACCCTAACCCTAGCTCTAGCACTAACCCTAACACTAACCCTAACCCTAACCCTAACCCTAACCCTAACCCTAACCCTAACCCTAACACTACCTCTAGCACTAACACTAACCCTAGCCCTAACCCTAACCCTAGCCCTAGCCCTAACCCTGACCCTAACCCGAACCCTAGCTCTAGTCCTAACCCTAACCCTAACCCTAACCCTAACCCTAGCCCTAACCCTAACCCTAACCCTAACCAGAACCCTAGCTTTAGCCCTAACCCTAACGCTAACCCTAACCCTACCCCTAGCACTAACCCTAACCTAGCACTAGCTCTAACCCTAACCCTAACCCTAACCCTAGCCCTAGCATTAACCCTAACCCTAATCCTAACCCTAACCCTAGCTCTAGTCGTAACCCTAACCCTAACGCTAACCCTAGGTCTAGTCGTAACCCTAACCCTAACCCTAACCCTAGCCCTAGCACTAAACCTAACCCTAACCCTAACGCTAACCCGAAACCTAAACCTAACCCTAACCCTAGCTCTAGGCCTAAACCTAGCCCTAAGCCTAACCCTAACCCTAACCCTAGCTCTAGCACTAACCCTAACCCTAACCCTAACCCTAAGGCTAACCCTAACCCTACCTCTAGCACTAACACTAACCCTCGCCCTAACCCTAACACTAGCCCTAGCACTAACCCTAAAACTAACCCTAACCATAACCCTAGCCCAAACACTAACCCTAACCCTAACCCTAACCCTAACCCTAACCCTAATGCTAGCTCTAGCCCGAAACCTAACCCCAGCCCTAACCCTAACCCTAGCCCTAGCAATAACCCTAACCCTAACCTAACTTAACCCTAATCCTAGCCCTAACCACAACCCTAAACCTAACCCTAACCAGAACCGTAGCGTTAGCCCAAACCCTAACGCTAACCCTAACCCTACACCTAGCACTAACCCTAACCCTAGCACTAGCTCTAACCCTAACCCTACCCTCACTCTAACCCTAACATTAACGCTGACCCTAACCCTAAGCCTAACCCTAACTTAACCATAATCCTAGCCCTAACCCTAACCCTAACCCTAACCCTAATCCCAGCTCTAGCCCTAACCCTAACCCTAGCCCTAACCCTAACCCTAACCCTAACCCTAACCCTAGCCCTAGCTCTAACCCTAACTTAACCCTAACCCTAACCCTAGCCCTAGCACTAATCCTAACCCTAACCCTAGCCCTAGCACTAACCCTAACCCTAACACTAGCTCTAGCCCTAACCCTAACCCTAAACCTAACCCTAGCCCTAGCAGTAACCCTAACCCTAACCCTAACCCTAGCCCTAGCACTAACCCTAACCCTATTCTTAACCCTAGCTCTAGGCCTAAACATAACTCTAGCCCTAACCCTAACCCTAGCACTAGCTCTAACCCTAACCCTAAACCTAACCCTAACCCTAACCCTAGCCCTAGCATTAACCCTAACCATAATCCTAACCCTAACCCTAGCTCTAGTCGTAACCCTAACCCTAACCCTAACCCTAGCTCTAGTCGTAACCCTAACCCTAACCCTAACCCTAGCCCTAGCACTAAACCTAACCCTAACCCTAACGCTAACCCGAAACCTAAACCTAACCCTAACCCTAGCTCTAGGCCTAAACCTAGCCCTAAGCCTAACCCTAACCCTAACCCTAACCCTAACCCTAACCCTAACCCTAACCCTAACCCTAACCCTAACCCTAACCCTAACCCTAGCCCTAGCAGTAACCCTAAACCTAACCATAACCCTAGCCCTAGCACTAACCTAACCCTATTCTTAACACTAGCTCTAGCCCTAAACATAACTCTAGCCCTAACCCTAACCCTAGCACTAGCACTAACCCTAACCCTAACCCTAACCCTAGCTCTAGTCCTAACCCTAACCCTAACCCTAACCCTAACCCTAACCCTAACCCTAACCCTAACCAGAACCCTAGCTTTAGCCCTAACCCTAACGCTAATCCTAACCCTACCCCTAGCACGAACCCTAACCCTACCACTAGCTCTAACCCTAACCCTAACCCTAACCCTAACCCTAACCCTAGCCCTAGCATTAACCCTAACCATAATCCTAACCCTAATCCTAGCTCTAGTCGTAACCCTAACCCTAACCCTAACCCTAGCTCTAGTCGTAACCCTAACCCTAACCCTAACCCTAGCCCTAGCACTAAACCTAACCCTAACCCTAACGCTAACCCGAAACCTAAACCTAACCCTAACCCTAGCTCTAGGCCTAAACCTAGCCCTAAGCCTAACCCTAACCCTAACCCTAGCTCTAGCACTAACCCTAACACTAACCCAAACCCTAACCCTAACCCTAGCTCTAGCCCTAAACCTAACTCCAGCCCTAACCCTAACCCTAGCCCTAGCACTAACCCTAACCATAACCCTAACACTAGCGCTAGCCCTAACCCTAACCCTATCCCTAACCCTAGCCCTAAACCTAACCCTGACCCTAACCCTAACACTAACCCTGATCCTAAACCTAGCCCTAACCCTAATCCTAGCCCTAACACTAACCCTAAACCTAACCCTAACTATAACCTTAGATCTAGGCCTAACTCTAACCCTAACCCTAACCCTAAACCTATCCCTAGTTCCAGCCCTAGCCCTAACCCTAACCCTACCCTTAACCCTAACCCTAGCCCTAGCACTAACCCTAACCCTAACCCTAACCCTAACCCTAACCCTAACAATGAAACTAAACCGAACCCTAACCCTAACCCTAACCCTAATCTAACCCTAACCCAAACACTAGCTCTAGCCTTAACCCTAACCCTACCCCTAACCCTAACCCTAGCCCTAGCACTAACCCTAACCCTAACCCTAACCCTAACCCTAACCCTAAGCCTAACCCTAACACTACCTCTAGCGCTAACCCTAACCCTAGCCCTAACCCTAACCCTAGCCCAAGCACTAACCCTAACCCTAACCCTAACCCTAGCTCTAGTCCTAACCCTGACCCTAACCCTAACCCTAACCCTAGCCCTAGCACTAACCCTAACCCTAATCCTAACCCTAACCCCAACCCTAACCCTAACCCTAACCCTAACCCCAGCCCTAGCACTAACCCTAACCCTAACCCTAACACTAGCGCTAGCCCTAAACCTAACCCTAGCCCTAACCCTAGCCCTAAACCTAACCCTGACCCTAACCCTAAGACTAACCCTGACCCTAAACCTAGCCCTAACTCTAATCCTAGTCCTAACCCTAACCCTAAACCTCAACCTAACCCTAACCTTAGATCTAGGCCTAACCCTAACCCTAACCATAACCCTAACACTAACCCTAACCCTAGTTCCAGCCCTAGCCCTAACCCTAACCCTAACCCTAAAAATAAACCTAAACCGAACCCTAACCCTAACCCTAACCCTAACCCTAACACTAGCTCTAGCCCTAACTCTAAACCTACACCTAACCCTAACCCTAGCTCTATCAATAACCCTAACCCTAACCCTAAGCCTAACCCTAACACTACCTCTAGCACTAACACTAACCCTAGCCCTAACCCTAACGCTAGCCCTAACCCTAACCATAGCCCTAGCACTAACGCTAACCCTAACCCTAACCCTAGCTCTAGTCCTAACCCTAACCCTATCCCTAGCTCTAGCACTACCCTAATCCTAACCCTAACCCTAACCCTAACCCTAGCCCTAGCACAAACCCTAACCATAACACTAACCCTAGCTCTAGCCCTAAACCTAAACCTAACCCTAACCCTAACCCTAGCCCTAGCACTAACGCTAACCCTAACCCTAACACTAGCGCTAGCCCTAACCCTAACCCTAGCCCTAACCTTAGCCCTAAACCTAACCCTGACCCTAACCCTAACACTAACCCTGACCCTAAACCTAGCCCTAACTCTAATCATAGCCCTAACCCTAACCCTAAACCGAACCCTAAACCTAACCTTAGATCTACGCCTAACCCTAACCCTAACCCTAACCCTAAACCTAACCCTAGTTCCAGCCCTAGCCCTAACCCTAACCCTAACCATAACAATAAACTTAAACCGAACCCTAACACTAACCCAACCCTAACCCTAACCCTAACCAAACCCTAACCCTAACACTAGCTCTAGCCCTAATCCTAACCCTACCCCTAACCCTAACCCTAGCCTTAGTCCTAACCCTAACCCTAACCCTAACCCTAACCCTAACCCTAGCCCTAACCCTAACCCTAACCCTAACCCTAACCCTAGCCCTAGCCCTAACCCTAACTTAACCCTAACCCTAACCCTAGCCCTAGCACTAATCCTAACCCTAACCCTAGCCCTAGCACTAACCGTAACCCTAATACTAGCTCTAGCCCTAACCCTAACCCTAAACCTAACCCAAGCCCTAGCAGTAACCCTAACCCTAACCCTAACCCTAGCCCTAGCACTAACCCTAACCCTATTCTTAACCCTAGCTCTAGCCCTAAACATAACTCTAGCCCTAACCCTAACCCTAGCACTAGCACTAACCCTAAGTCTAACCCTAACCCTAGCTCTAGTCCTAAACCTAACCCTAACCCAAACCCTAACCCTAACCCTAGCCCTAGCACTAACCCTAACCCTAATCCTAACCATAACCCTAACCCTAACCCTAACCATAACCCTAACCAGAACCCTAGCTTTAGCCCTAACCCTAACGATAACCCTAACCCTACCCCTAGCACTAACCCTAACCCTAGCACTAGCTCTAAACCTAATCCTAACCCTAACAATGAACCTAAACCGAACCCTAACCCTAACCCTAACCCTAATCTAACCCTAACCCTAACACTAGCTCTAGCCCCAACCCTAACCCTACCCCTAACCCTAACCCTAACCCTAGCCCTAGCCCTAGCCCTAACCCTAACTTAACCCTAACCCTAACCGTAGCCCTAGCACTAACCCTAACCCTAACCCTAGCCCTATCACTAACCCTAACCCTAACACTAGCTCTAGCCCTAACCCTAACCCTAAACCTAACCCTAGCCCTAGCAGTAACCCTAACCCTAACCCTAACCCTAGCCCTAGCACTAACCCTAACCCTATTCTTAACCCTAGCTCTACCCCTAAACATAACCCTAGCCCTAACCCTAACCCTAGCCCTAGCCCTAACCCTAACCCTAACCCTAACCCGAACCCTAGCTCTAGTCCTAACCCTAACCCTAACCCTAACCCTAACCCTAACCCTAGCCCTAGCACTAACCCTAACCCTAACCCTAACCCTAACCCTAACCCTAACCCTAACCCTAACCCTAGGTCTAGTCGTAACCCTAACCCTAACCCTAACCCTAGCCCTAGCACTAAACCTAATCCTAACCCTAACGCTAACCCGAAAACTTAACCTAACCCTAACCCTAGCTCTAGGCCTAAACCTAGCCCTAAGCCTAACCCTAACCCTAACCCTAGCTCTAGCACTAACCCTAACACTAACCCTAACCCTAACCCTAACCCTAACCCTAAGGCTAACCCTAACACTACCTCTAGCACTAACACTAACCCTAGCCCTAACCCTAACCCTAGCCCTAGCCCTAACCCTAACCCGAACCCGAACCCTAGCTCTAGTCCTAACCCTAACACTAAGCCTTACCCTAACCCTAGCCCTAACCCTAACCCTAACCCTAACCAGAACCCTAGCTTTAGCCCTAACCCTAACGCTAACCCTAACCCTACCCCTAGCACTAACCTTAACCCTAACCCTAACCCTAACCCTAACCCTAACCCTAACCCTAACCCTAACCCTAGGTCTAGTCGTAACCCTAACCCTAACCCTAACCCTAGCCCTAGCAATAAACCTAACCCTAACCCTAACGCTAACCCGAAACCTAAACCTAACCCTAACCCTAGCTCTAGGCCTAAACCTAGACCTAAGCCTAACCCTAACCCTAACCCTAGCTCTAGCACTAACCCTAACACTAACCCTAACCCTAACCCTAACCCTAACCCTAACGCTAAGGCTAACCCTAACACTACCTCTAGCACTAACAATAACCCTAGCCCTAACCCTAACCCTAGCCCTAGCACTAACCCTAAAACTAACCCTAACCATAACACGAGCCCAGGCACAAACCCTAACCCTAACCCTAACGCTAGCTCTAGCACTAACCCTAACCCTAACCCTAACCCTAGCTCTAGTCCTAACCATAACCCTAACCCTAGCCCTAGCACTAACCCTAACCCTAACTCTAACCCGAAACCTAAACCTAACCCTAACCCTAGCTCAAGGCCTAAACCTAGCCCTAAGCCTAAACCTAACCCTAACCCTAGCTCTAGCACTAACCCTAACCCTAACCCTAACCCTAACCCTAACCCTAACCCTAGCTCTAGCCCTAAACCTACCCCAGCCCTAACCCTAACCCTAGCCCTAGCACTAACCCTAACCCTAACCCTAACCCTAGCGCTAGCCCTAACCCTAACCCTAGCCCTAACCCTAGCCCTAAACCTAACCCTGACCCTAACCGTAACCCTAACCCTAACCCTAACCCTAGCCCTAGCACTAACCCTAACCCTAACCCTAACACTAGCTGTAGCCCTAACCCTAACCCTAAACCTAACCCTAGCCCTAGCACTAACCCTAACCCTAACCCTAACCCTAGCCCTAGCACTAACCCTAACCCTAATCTTAACCCTAGCTCTAGCCCTAAACCTAACCCTAGCCCCAACCCTAACACTAGCACTAGCACTAACCCTAACACTAACCCTAGCACTAACCCTAACCCTAGCACTAGCTCTAACCCTAACCCTAACCCTAACAATGAACCTAAACCGAACCCTAACCCTAACCCTAACCCTAATCTAACCCTAACCCTAACCCTAAACCTAGCTCTAGCCCTAACCCTAACCCTAACCCTAACCCTAACCCTAACCCTAGCCCTAGCCCTAGCCCTAACCCTAACTTAACCCTAACCCTAACCGTAGCCCTAGCACTAACCTAACCCTAACCCTAGCCCTAGTACTAACCCTAACCCTAACACTAGCTCTAGCCCTAACCCTAACCCTAAACCTAACCCTAGCCCTAGCAGTAACCCTAACCCTAACCCTAACCCTAGCCCTAGCACTAACCCTAACCCTATTCTTAAACCTAGCTCTAGCCCTAAATATAACCCTAGCCCTAACCCTAACCCTAGCCCTAGCCCTAACCCTAACCCTAACCCGAACCCTAGCTCTAGTCCTAACCCTAACCCTAACCCTAACCCTAACCCTAGCCCTAGCACTAACCCTAACCCTAACCCTAACCCTAAACCTAACCCTAACCCTAACCAGAACCCTAGCTTTAGCCCTAACCCTAACGCTAACCCTAAACCTACCCCTAGCACTAACCCTAACCCTAGCACTAGCTCTAACCCTAACCCTAACCCTAACCCTAACCCTAACCCTAGCCCTAGCATTAACCCTAACCCTAATCCTAACCCTAACCCTAGCTCTAGTCGTAACCCTAACCCTAACCCTTACCCTAGGTCTAGTCGTAACCCTAACCCTAACCCTAACCCTAGCCCTAGCACTAAACCTAATCCTAACCCTAATGCTAACCCGAAACCTAAACCTAACCCAAACCCTAGCTCTAGGCATAAACCTAGCCGTAAGCCTAACCCTAACCCTAACCCTAGCTCTAGCACTAACCCTAACACTAACCCTAACCCTAACCCTAACCCTAACCCTAACCCTAACCCTAACCCTAACACTACCTCTAGCACTAACACTAACCCTAGCCCTAACCCTAACCCTAGCCCTAGCCCTAACCCTGACCCTAACCCGAACCCTAGCTCTAGTCCTAACCCTAACCCTAACCCTAACCCTAACCCTAGCCCTAACCCTAACCCTAACCCTAACCAGAACCCTAGCTTTAGCCCTAACCCTAACGCTAACCCTAACCCTACCCCTAGCACTAACCCTAACCTAGCACTAGCTCTAACCCTAACCCTAACCCTAACCCTAGCCCTAGCATTAACCCTAACCCTAATCCTAACCCTAACCCTAGCTCTAGTCGTAACCCTAACCCTAACGCTAACCCTAGGTCTAGTCGTAACCCTAACCCTAACCCTAACCCTAGCCCTAGCACTAAACCTAACCCTAACCCTAACGCTAACCCGAAACCTAAACCTAACCCTAACCCTAGCTCTAGGCCTAAACCTAGCCCTAAGCCTAACCCTAACCCTAACCCTAGCTCTAGCACTAACCCTAACCCTAACCCTAACCCTAAGGCTAACCCTAACCCTACCTCTAGCACTAACACTAACCCTCGCCCTAACCCTAACACTAGCCCTAGCACTAACCCTAAAACTAACCCTAACCATAACCCTAGCCCAAACACTAACCCTAACCCTAACCCTAACCCTAACCCTAACCCTAATGCTAGCTCTAGCCCGAAACCTAACCCCAGCCCTAACCCTAACCCTAGCCCTAGCAATAACCCTAACCCTAACCTAACTTAACCCTAATCCTAGCCCTAACCACAACCCTAAACCTAACCCTAACCAGAACCGTAGCGTTAGCCCAAACCCTAACGCTAACCCTAACCCTACACCTAGCACTAACCCTAACCCTAGCACTAGCTCTAACCCTAACCCTACCCTCACTCTAACCCTAACATTAACGCTGACCCTAACCCTAAGCCTAACCCTAACTTAACCATAATCCTAGCCCTAACCCTAACCCTAACCCTAACCCTAATCCCAGCTCTAGCCCTAACCCTAACCCTAGCCCTAACCCTAACCCTAACCCTAACCCTAACCCTAGCCCTAGCTCTAACCCTAACTTAACCCTAACCCTAACCCTAGCCCTAGCACTAATCCTAACCCTAACCCTAGCCCTAGCACTAACCCTAACCCTAACACTAGCTCTAGCCCTAACCCTAACCCTAAACCTAACCCTAGCCCTAGCAGTAACCCTAACCCTAACCCTAACCCTAGCCCTAGCACTAACCCTAACCCTATTCTTAACCCTAGCTCTAGGCCTAAACATAACTCTAGCCCTAACCCTAACCCTAGCACTAGCTCTAACCCTAACCCTAAACCTAACCCTAACCCTAACCCTAGCCCTAGCATTAACCCTAACCATAATCCTAACCCTAACCCTAGCTCTAGTCGTAACCCTAACCCTAACCCTAACCCTAGCTCTAGTCGTAACCCTAACCCTAACCCTAACCCTAGCCCTAGCACTAAACCTAACCCTAACCCTAACGCTAACCCGAAACCTAAACCTAACCCTAACCCTAGCTCTAGGCCTAAACCTAGCCCTAAGCCTAACCCTAACCCTAACCCTAACCCTAACCCTAACCCTAACCCTAACCCTAACCCTAACCCTAACCCTAACCCTAACCCTAACCCTAACCCTAGCCCTAGCAGTAACCCTAAACCTAACCATAACCCTAGCCCTAGCACTAACCTAACCCTATTCTTAACACTAGCTCTAGCCCTAAACATAACTCTAGCCCTAACCCTAACCCTAGCACTAGCACTAACCCTAACCCTAACCCTAACCCTAGCTCTAGTCCTAACCCTAACCCTAACCCTAACCCTAACCCTAACCCTAACCCTAACCCTAACCAGAACCCTAGCTTTAGCCCTAACCCTAACGCTAATCCTAACCCTACCCCTAGCACGAACCCTAACCCTACCACTAGCTCTAACCCTAACCCTAACCCTAACCCTAACCCTAACCCTAGCCCTAGCATTAACCCTAACCATAATCCTAACCCTAATCCTAGCTCTAGTCGTAACCCTAACCCTAACCCTAACCCTAGCTCTAGTCGTAACCCTAACCCTAACCCTAACCCTAGCCCTAGCACTAAACCTAACCCTAACCCTAACGCTAACCCGAAACCTAAACCTAACCCTAACCCTAGCTCTAGGCCTAAACCTAGCCCTAAGCCTAACCCTAACCCTAACCCTAGCTCTAGCACTAACCCTAACACTAACCCAAACCCTAACCCTAACCCTAGCTCTAGCCCTAAACCTAACTCCAGCCCTAACCCTAACCCTAGCCCTAGCACTAACCCTAACCATAACCCTAACACTAGCGCTAGCCCTAACCCTAACCCTATCCCTAACCCTAGCCCTAAACCTAACCCTGACCCTAACCCTAACACTAACCCTGATCCTAAACCTAGCCCTAACCCTAATCCTAGCCCTAACACTAACCCTAAACCTAACCCTAACTATAACCTTAGATCTAGGCCTAACTCTAACCCTAACCCTAACCCTAAACCTATCCCTAGTTCCAGCCCTAGCCCTAACCCTAACCCTACCCTTAACCCTAACCCTAGCCCTAGCACTAACCCTAACCCTAACCCTAACCCTAACCCTAACCCTAACAATGAAACTAAACCGAACCCTAACCCTAACCCTAACCCTAATCTAACCCTAACCCAAACACTAGCTCTAGCCTTAACCCTAACCCTACCCCTAACCCTAACCCTAGCCCTAGCACTAACCCTAACCCTAACCCTAACCCTAACCCTAACCCTAAGCCTAACCCTAACACTACCTCTAGCGCTAACCCTAACCCTAGCCCTAACCCTAACCCTAGCCCAAGCACTAACCCTAACCCTAACCCTAACCCTAGCTCTAGTCCTAACCCTGACCCTAACCCTAACCCTAACCCTAGCCCTAGCACTAACCCTAACCCTAATCCTAACCCTAACCCCAACCCTAACCCTAACCCTAACCCTAACCCCAGCCCTAGCACTAACCCTAACCCTAACCCTAACACTAGCGCTAGCCCTAAACCTAACCCTAGCCCTAACCCTAGCCCTAAACCTAACCCTGACCCTAACCCTAAGACTAACCCTGACCCTAAACCTAGCCCTAACTCTAATCCTAGTCCTAACCCTAACCCTAAACCTCAACCTAACCCTAACCTTAGATCTAGGCCTAACCCTAACCCTAACCATAACCCTAACACTAACCCTAACCCTAGTTCCAGCCCTAGCCCTAACCCTAACCCTAACCCTAAAAATAAACCTAAACCGAACCCTAACCCTAACCCTAACCCTAACCCTAACACTAGCTCTAGCCCTAACTCTAAACCTACACCTAACCCTAACCCTAGCTCTATCAATAACCCTAACCCTAACCCTAAGCCTAACCCTAACACTACCTCTAGCACTAACACTAACCCTAGCCCTAACCCTAACGCTAGCCCTAACCCTAACCATAGCCCTAGCACTAACGCTAACCCTAACCCTAACCCTAGCTCTAGTCCTAACCCTAACCCTATCCCTAGCTCTAGCACTACCCTAATCCTAACCCTAACCCTAACCCTAACCCTAGCCCTAGCACAAACCCTAACCATAACACTAACCCTAGCTCTAGCCCTAAACCTAAACCTAACCCTAACCCTAACCCTAGCCCTAGCACTAACGCTAACCCTAACCCTAACACTAGCGCTAGCCCTAACCCTAACCCTAGCCCTAACCTTAGCCCTAAACCTAACCCTGACCCTAACCCTAACACTAACCCTGACCCTAAACCTAGCCCTAACTCTAATCCTAGCCCTAACCCTAACCCTAAACCGAACCCTAAACCTAACCTTAGATCTACGCCTAACCCTAACCCTAACCCTAACCCTAAACCTAACCCTAGTTCCAGCCCTAGCCCTAACCCTAACCCTAACCATAACAATAAACTTAAACCGAACCCTAACACTAACCCAACCCTAACCCTAACCCTAACCAAACCCTAACCCTAACACTAGCTCTAGCCCTAATCCTAACCCTACCCCTAACCCTAACCCTAGCCTTAGTCCTAACCCTAACCCTAACCCTAACCCTAACCCTAACCCTAGCCCTAACCCTAACCCTAACCCTAACCCTAACCCTAGCCCTAGCCCTAACCCTAACTTAACCCTAACCCTAACCCTAGCCCTAGCACTAATCCTAACCCTAACCCTAGCCCTAGCACTAACCGTAACCCTAATACTAGCTCTAGCCCTAACCCTAACCCTAAACCTAACCCAAGCCCTAGCAGTAACCCTAACCCTAACCCTAACCCTAGCCCTAGCACTAACCCTAACCCTATTCTTAACCCTAGCTCTAGCCCTAAACATAACTCTAGCCCTAACCCTAACCCTAGCACTAGCACTAACCCTAAGTCTAACCCTAACCCTAGCTCTAGTCCTAAACCTAACCCTAACCCTAACCCTAACCCTAACCCTAGCCCTAGCACTAACCCTAACCCTAATCCTAACCATAACCCTAACCCTAACCCTAACCATAACCCTAACCAGAACCCTAGCTTTAGCCCTAACCCTAACGATAACCCTAACCCTACCCCTAGCACTAACCCTAACCCTAGCACTAGCTCTAAACCTAATCCTAACCCTAACAATGAACCTAAACCGAACCCTAACCCTAACCCTAACCCTAATCTAACCCTAACCCTAACACTAGCTCTAGCCCTAACCCTAACCCTACCCCTAACCCTAACCCTAACCCTAGCCCTAGCCCTAGCCCTAACCCTAACTTAACCCTAACCCTAACCGTAGCCCTAGCACTAACCCTAACCCTAACCCTAGCCCTATCACTAACCCTAACCCTAACACTAGCTCTAGCCCTAACCCTAACCCTAAACCTAACCCTAGCCCTAGCAGTAACCCTAACCCTAACCCTAACCCTAGCCCTAGCACTAACCCTAACCCTATTCTTAACCCTAGCTCTACCCCTAAACATAACCCTAGCCCTAACCCTAACCCTAGCCCTAGCCCTAACCCTAACCCTAACCCTAACCCGAACCCTAGCTCTAGTCCTAACCCTAACCCTAACCCTAACCCTAACCCTAACCCTAGCCCTAGCACTAACCCTAACCCTAACCCTAACCCTAACCCTAACCCTAACCCTAACCCTAGGTCTAGTCGTAACCCTAACCCTAACCCTAACCCTAGCCCTAGCACTAAACCTAATCCTAACCCTAACGCTAACCCGAAAACTTAACCTAACCCTAACCCTAGCTCTAGGCCTAAACCTAGCCCTAAGCCTAACCCTAACCCTAACCCTAGCTCTAGCACTAACCCTAACACTAACCCTAACCCTAACCCTAACCCTAACCCTAAGGCTAACCCTAACACTACCTCTAGCACTAACACTAACCCTAGCCCTAACCCTAACCCTAGCCCTAGCCCTAACCCTAACCCGAACCCGAACCCTAGCTCTAGTCCTAACCCTAACACTAAGCCTTACCCTAACCCTAGCCCTAACCCTAACCCTAACCCTAACCAGAACCCTAGCTTTAGCCCTAACCCTAACGCTAACCCTAACCCTACCCCTAGCACTAACCTTAACCCTAACCCTAACCCTAACCCTAACCCTAACCCTAACCCTAACCCTAGGTCTAGTCGTAACCCTAACCCTAACCCTAACCCTAGCCCTAGCAATAAACCTAACCCTAACCCTAACGCTAACCCGAAACCTAAACCTAACCCTAACCCTAGCTCTAGGCCTAAACCTAGCCCTAAGCCTAACCCTAACCCTAACCCTAGCTCTAGCACTAACCCTAACACTAACCCTAACCCTAACCCTAACCCTAACCCTAACGCTAAGGCTAACCCTAACACTACCTCTAGCACTAACAATAACCCTAGCCCTAACCCTAACCCTAGCCCTAGCACTAACCCTAAAACTAACCCTAACCATAACACGAGCCCAGGCACAAACCCTAACCCTAACCCTAACGCTAGCTCTAGCACTAACCCTAACCCTAACCCTAACCCTAGCTCTAGTCCTAACCATAACCCTAACCCTAGCCCTAGCACTAACCCTAACCCTAACTCTAACCCGAAACCTAAACCTAACCCTAACCCTAGCTCAAGGCCTAAACCTAGCCCTAAGCCTAAACCTAACCCTAACCCTAGCTCTAGCACTAACCCTAACCCTAACCCTAACCCTAACCCTAACCCTAACCCTAACCCTAACCCTAGCCCTAGCACTAACCCTAACCCTAATCTTAACCCTAGCTCTAGCCCTAAACCTAACCCTAGCCCCAACCCTAACACTAGCACTAGCACTAACCCTAACACTAACCCTAGCACTAACCCTAACCCTAGCACTAGCTCTAACCCTAACCCTAACCCTAACAATGAACCTAAACCGAACCCTAACCCTAACCCTAACCCTAATCTAACCCTAACCCTAACCCTAAACCTAGCTCTAGCCCTAACCCTAACCCTAACCCTAACCCTAACCCTAACCCTAACCCTAGCCCTAGCCCTAGCCCTAACCCTAACTTAACCCTAACCCTAACCGTAGCCCTAGCACTAACCTAACCCTAACCCTAGCCCTAGTACTAACCCTAACCCTAACACTAGCTCTAGCCCTAACCCTAACCCTAAACCTAACCCTAGCCCTAGCAGTAACCCTAACCCTAACCCTAACCCTAGCCCTAGCACTAACCCTAACCCTATTCTTAAACCTAGCTCTAGCCCTAAATATAACCCTAGCCCTAACCCTAACCCTAGCCCTAGCCCTAACCCTAACCCTAACCCGAACCCTAGCTCTAGTCCTAACCCTAACCCTAACCCTAACCCTAACCCTAGCCCTAGCACTAACCCTAACCCTAACCCTAACCCTAAACCTAACCCTAACCCTAACCAGAACCCTAGCTTTAGCCCTAACCCTAACGCTAACCCTAAACCTACCCCTAGCACTAACCCTAACCCTAGCACTAGCTCTAACCCTAACCCTAACCCTAACCCTAACCCTAACCCTAGCCCTAGCATTAACCCTAACCCTAATCCTAACCCTAACCCTAGCTCTAGTCGTAACCCTAACCCTAACCCTTACCCTAGGTCTAGTCGTAACCCTAACCCTAACCCTAACCCTAGCCCTAGCACTAAACCTAATCCTAACCCTAATGCTAACCCGAAACCTAAACCTAACCCAAACCCTAGCTCTAGGCATAAACCTAGCCGTAAGCCTAACCCTAACCCTAACCCTAGCTCTAGCACTAACCCTAACACTAACCCTAACCCTAACCCTAACCCTAACCCTAACCCTAACACTACCTCTAGCACTAACACTAACCCTAGCCCTAACCCTAACCCTAGCCCTAGCCCTAACCCTGACCCTAACCCGAACCCTAGCTCTAGTCCTAACCCTAACCCTAACCCTAGCCCTAACCCTAACCCTAACCCTAACCAGAACCCTAGCTTTAGCCCTAACCCTAACGCTAACCCTAACCCTACCCCTAGCACTAACCCTAACCTAGCACTAGCTCTAACCCTAACCCTAACCCTAACCCTAGCCCTAGCATTAACCCTAACCCTAATCCTAACCCTAACCCTAGCTCTAGTCGTAACCCTAACCCTAACGCTAACCCTAGGTCTAGTCGTAACCCTAACCCTAACCCTAACCCTAGCCCTAGCACTAAACCTAACCCTAACCCTAACGCTAACCCGAAACCTAAACCTAACCCTAACCCTAGCTCTAGGCCTAAACCTAGCCCTAAGCCTAACCCTAACCCTAACCCTAGCTCTAGCACTAACCCTAACCCTAACCCTAACCCTAAGGCTAACCCTAACACTACCTCTAGCACTAACACTAACCCTAGCCCTAACCCTAACACTAGCCCTAGCACTAACCCTAAAACTAACCCTAACCATAACCCTAGCCCAAACACTAACCCTAACCCTAACCCTAACCCTAACCCTAACCCTAATGCTAGCTCTAGCCCGAAACCTAACCCCAGCCCTAACCCTAACCCTAGCCCTAGCAATAACCCTAACCCTAACCTAACTTAACCCTAATCCTAGCCCTAACCACAACCCTAAACCTAACCCTAACCAGAACCGTAGCGTTAGCCCAAACCCTAACGCTAACCCTAACCCTACACCTAGCACTAACCCTAACCCTAGCACTAGCTCTAACCCTAACCCTACCCTCACTCTAACCCTAACATTAACGCTGACCCTAACCCTAAACCTAACCCTAACTTAACCATAATCCTAGCCCTAACCCTAACCCTAACCCTAACCCTAACCCTAATCCCAGCTCTAGCCCTAACCCTAACCCTAGCCCTAACCCTAACCCTAACCCTAACCCTAACCCTAGCCCTAGCTCTAACCCTAACTTAACCCTAACCCTAACCCTAGCCCTAGCACTAATCCTAACCCTAACCCTAGCCCTAGCACTAACTCTAACCCTAACACTAGCTCTAGCCCTAACCCTAACCCTAAACCTAACCCTAGCCCTAGCAGTAACCCTAACCCTAACCCTAACCCTAGCCCTAGCACTAACCCTAACCCTATTCTTAACCCTAGCTCTAGGCCTAAACATAACTCTAGCCCTAACCCTAACCCTAGCACTAGCTCTAACCCTAACCCTAAACCTAACCCTAACCCTAACCCTAGCCCTAGCATTAACCCTAACCATAATCCTAACCCTAACCCTAGCTCTAGTCGTAACCCTAACCCTAACCCTAACCCTAGCTCTAGTCGTAACCCTAACCCTAACCCTAACCCTAGCCCTAGCACTAAACCTAACCCTAACCCTAACGCTAACCCGAAACCTAAACCTAACCCTAACCCTAGCTCTAGGCCTAAACCTAGCCCTAAGCCTAACCCTAACCCTAACCCTAGCACTAGCACTAACCCTAACACTAACCCTAACCCTAACCCTAATCTTAACCCTAAAGCTAACCCTAACACTACCTCTAGCACTAACACCAACCCTAGCCCTAACCCTAACCCTAGCCCTAGCACTAACTCTAAAACTAACCCTAACCATAACCCTAGCCCAGGCACAAACCCTAACCCTAACCCTAACGCTAGCTCTAGCACTAACCCTAACCCTAACCCTAACCCTAGCTCTAGTCCTAACCCTAACCCTAACCCTAGCCCTAGCACTAACCCTAACCCTAACCCTAACCCTAACCCTAGCGCTAGCCCTAACCCTAACCCTAGCCCTAACCCTAGCCCTAAACCTAACCCTGACCCTAACCGTAACCCTAACCCTAAAACTAACCCTAGCTCTAGCACTAACCCTAACCCTAACCCTAACACTAGCTCTAGCCCTAACCCTAACCCTAAACCTAACCCTAGCCCTAGCACTAACCCTAACGCTAACCCTAACCCTAGCCCTAGTACTAACCCTAACCCTAACCCTAACCCTAACCCTAACCCTAACCCTAGCACTAAACCTAACCCTAACCCTAACCCTAACCCTAGCTCTAGCCCTAAACCTAACCCCAGCCCTAACCCTAACCCTAGCCCTAGCACTAACCCTAAAACTAACCCTAACCATAACCCTAGCCCAAACACTAACCCTAACCCTAACCCTAATGCTAGCTCTAGCCCGAAACCTAACCCTAGCCCTAACCCTAACCCTAGCCCTAGCAATAACCCTAACCCTAACCTAACTTAACCCTAATCCTAGCCCTAACCACAACCCTAAACCTAACCCTAACCAGAACCGTAGCGTTACCCCTAACCCTAACGCTAACCCTAACCCTACACCTAGCACTAACCCTAACCCTAGCACTAGCTCTAACCCTAACCCTAGCCCTGACTCTAACCCTAACATTAACCCTGACCCTAACCCTAAGCCTAACCCTAACTTAACCATAATCCTAGCCCTAACCCTAACCCTAACCCTAACCCTAATCCCAGCTCTAGCCCTAACCCTAACCCTAGCCCTAACCCTAACCCTAACCCTAACCCTAACCCTAGCCCTAGCCCTAACCCTAACTTAACCCTAACCCTAACCCTAGCCCTAGCACTAATCCAAACCCTAACCCTAGCCCTAGCACTAACCCTAACCCTAACACTAGCTCTAGCCCTAACCCTAACCCTAAACCTAACCCTAGCCCTAGCAGTAACCCTAAACCTAACCATAACCCTAGCCCTAGCACTAACCCTAACCCTATTCTTAACACTAGCTCTAGCCCTAAACATAACTCTAGCCCTAACCCTAACCCTAGCACTAGCACTAACCCTAACCCTAACCCTAACCCTAGCTCTAGTCCTAACCCTAACCCTAACCCTAACCCTAACCCTAGCCCTAGCACTAACCCTAACCCTAATCCTAACCCTAACCCTAACCCTAACCCTAACCCTAACCCTAACCAGAACCCTAGCTTTAGCCCTAACCCTAACGCTAATCCTAACCGTACCCCTAGCACGAACCCTAACCCTAGCACTAGCTCTAACCCTAACCCTAACCCTAACCCTAACCCTAACCCTAGCCCTAGCATTAACCCTAACCATAATCCTAACCCTAATCCTAGCTCTAGTCGTAACCCTAACCCTAACCCTAACCCTAGCTCTAGTCGTAATCCTAACCCTAACCCTAACCCTAGCCCTAGCACTAAACCTAACCCTAACCCTAACGCTAACCCGAAACCTAAACCTAACCCTAACCCTAGCTCTAGGCCTAAACCTAGCCCTAAGCCTAACCCTAACCCTAACCCTAGCTCTAGCACTAACCCTAACACTAACCCAAACCCTAACCCTAACCCTAGCTCTAGCCCTAAACCTAACTCCAGCCCTAACCCTAACCCTAGCCCTAGCACTAACCCTAACCCTAACGCTAACACTAGCGCTAGCCCTAACCCTAACCCTAGCCCTAACCCTAGCCCTAAACCTAACCCTAACACTACCTCTAGCACTAACACTAACCCTAGCCCTAACCCTAACCCTAACACTAACCCTGATCCTAAACCTAGCCCTAACCCTAATCCTAGCCCTAACACTAACCCTAAACCTAACCCTAACTATAACCTTAGATCTAGGCCTAACTCTAACCCTAACCCTAACCCTAAACCTATCCCTAGTTCCAGCCCTAGCCCTAACCCTAACCCTACCCCTAACCCTAACCCTAGCCCTAGCACTAACCCTAACCCTAACCCTAACCCTAACCCTAACAATGAAACTAAACCGAACCCTAACCCTAACCCTAACCCTAATCTAACCCTAACCCAAACACTAGCTCTAGCCGTAACCCTAACCCTACCCCTAACCCTAACCCTAGCCCTAGCACTAACCCTAACCCTAACCCTAACCCTAATCCTAAGCCTAACCCTAACACTACCTCTAGCGCTAACCCTAACCCTAGCCCTAACCCTAACCCTAGCCCTAGCACTAACCCTAACCCTAATCCTAACCCTAACCCCAACCCTAACACTAACCCTAACCCTAACCCCAGCCCTAGCACTAACCCTAACCCTAACCCTAACACTAGCGCTAGCCCTAAACCTAACCCTGACCCTAACCCTAAGACTAACCCTGACCCTAAACCTAGCCCTAACTCTAATCCTAGTCCTAACCCTAACCCTAAACCTCAACCTAACCCTAACCTTAGATCTAGGCCTAACCCTAACCCTAACCATAACCCTAACACTAACCCTAACCCTAGTTCCAGCCCTAGCCCTAACCCTAACCCTAACCCTAAAAATAAACCTAAACCGAACCCTAACCCTAACCCTAACCCTAACACTAGCTCTAGCCCTAACTCTAAACCTACACCTAACCCTAACCCTAGCTCTATCAATAACCCTAACCCTAACCCTAAGCCTAACCCTAACACTACCTCTAGCACTAACACTAACCCTAGCCCTAACCCTAACGCTAGCCCTAACCCTAACCATAGCCCTAGCACTAACGCTAACCCTAACCCTAACCCTAGCTCTAGTCCTAACCCTAACCCTATCCCTAGCTCTAGCACTACCCTAATCCTAACCCTAACCCTAACCCTAACCCTAGCCCTAGCACAACCCCTAACCATAACACTAACCCTAGCTCTAGCCCTAAACCTAAACCTAACCCTAACCCTAACCCTAGCCCTAGCACTAACGCTAACCCTAACCCTAACACTAGCGCTAGCCCTAACCCTAACCCTAGCCCTAACCTTAGCCCTAAACCTAACCCTGACCCTAACCCTAACACTAACCCTGACCCTAAACCTAGCCCTAACTCTAATCCTAGCCCTAACCCTAACCCTATACCGAACCCTAAACCTAACCTTAGATCTACGCCTAACCCTAACCCTAACCCTAACCCTAAACCTAACCCTAGTTCCAGCCCTAGCCCTAACCCTAACCCTAACCATAACAATAAACTTAAACCGAACCCTAACACTAACCCAAACCTAACCCTAACCCTAACCTAACCCTAACCCTAACACTAGCTCTAGCCCTAATCCTAACCCTACCCCTAACCCTAACCCTAGCCTTAGTCCTAACCCTAACCCTAACCCTAAGTCTAACCCTAACACTACCTCTAGCACTAACCCTAACCCAAGCCCTAACACTAACCCTAGCCATAGCACTAACCCTAAAACTAACCCTAACCATAAACCTAGCCCTAGCACTAACCCTAACCCTTACCCTAACCCTAGCTCTAGCCCTAAACCTAACCCTAGCCCTAACCCTAACCCTAGCCCAGCACTAACCATAACCCTAACCCTAGCCCTAGCTCTAGCCCTAACCCTAACCCGAGCCCTAACCCTAACCCTGACCCTAACACTAACCCTGACCCTAACCCTAACCCTAACTTAACCCTAATCCTAGTCCTAACCCTAACCCTAAACCTAACACTAACCCTAGCTCTAGGCCTAATCCTAGCACTAACCCTAACCCTAAACCTAACTTAACCCTAATCCTAGCCCTAACCATAACCCTAAACCTAACCCTTACCAGAACCCTAGCTCTAGCCCTAACCCTAACGCTAACCCTAACCATAACCCTAGCCCTAACCCTAACCCTAACCCTAACCCTAACCCTAACCCTAACCCTAAGTCTAACCCTAACACTACCTCTAGCACTAACCCTAACCCAAGCCCTAACACTAACCCTAGCCATAGCACTAACCCTAAAACTAACCCTAACCATAAACCTAGCCCTAGCACTAACCCTAACCCTTACCCTAACCCTAGCTCTAGCCCTAAACCTAACCCTAGCCCTAACCCTAACCCTAGCCCAGCACTAACCATAACCCTAACCCTAGCCCTAGCTCTAGCCCTAACCCTAACCCGAGCCCTAACCCTAACCCTGACCCTAACCCTAACACTAACCCTGACCCTAACCCTAACCCTAACTTAACCCTAATCCTAGTCCTAACCCTAACCCTAAACCTAACACTAACCCTAGCTCTAGGCCTAATCCTAGCCCTAACCCTAAGCCTAAACCTAACCCTAAACCTAACTTAACCCTAATCCTAGCCCTAACCATAACCCTAAACCTAACCCTTACCAGAACCCTAGCTCTAGCCCTAACCCTAACGCTAACCCTAACCATAACCCTAGCCCTAACCCTAACCCTAAACCTATCCCTAACCCTGACCCTAACCCTAACACTAACCCTGACCCTAACCCTAAGCCTAACCCTAACTTAACCCTAATCCTAGCCCTAACCCTAAACCTAACCCCAACCCTAACCCTAACCCTAGCTCTAGCCCTAACCCTAACCCTAACCCTAACCCTAACCCTAACAATAACCCTAAACCTAACCCTAACCCTAACCCTAAACCTAACCCTAACGCTAACCTAAACCTAACCCTAACACTAGCTCTAGCCCTAACCCTAACCCTACCACTAACCCTAACCCTGGCCCTAGCACTAACCCTAACCCTCAACCTAAGTCTAACCCCAAACCTACCTCTGGCACTAATCCTAACCCTACCCTAACCCTAGCCCTAGCACTAACCCTAAAACTAGCCCTAACCCTAACCCTAGCCCTAGCACTAACCCTAACCTTAACCCTAGCCCTAACCCTAACCCTGACCATAACCCTAACACTAACCCTGACCTTAAACCGAACCCTAATTTAAACGTAATCCTAGCATTAACCCTAACCCTAAACCTAACCATAACCCTAGCTCTAGGCCTAACCCTAGCCTTAACCCTAACCCTAACCCTAACCCTAACCCTAACCTAACCCTAAGCCTAACACTAGCTCTAGCCCTAACCCTAGCCCTACCCCTAACCTTAACCTAGCACTAGCACTAACCCTAACCCTAACCCTAGCCCTAGCACTAACCCTAACCCTAACCCTAACACTAGCCCTAGCCCTAACCCTAACCCTAACCATAACCCTAGCCATAGCACTAACCCTAACCCTAACTCTAAACCTAGCTCTAGCCCTAAACCTAAACCTAGCAGTAACCCTAACCCTAACCCTAACCGTAACCCTAGCCCTAACCCTAACCCTAGCCCTAGACCTAGCCCTAACCCTAACCCTAACCCTGACCCTAACTCTAAAACTAACCCTGACCCTAACCCTAACCCTAACCCTAACCCGAACTTAACCCTAATCCTAGCCCTAACCCTAACCCTAAACCTAAAGCTAAACCTAGCTCTAGCCCTAGCCCTAATTCCTAACCCTAACCCTAGCCCTTGCACTAACCCTAACCCTAACCCTAACCCTAGCCCTAGCACTAACCCTAACCCTAACCCTAACCCTAAACCTAGCTCTAGCCCTAACCCTAACCCTAGCCCTACCCCAAGCCCTACTCCTAAACCTAACCCTAACCATGACCCTAACCCTAACACTAACCCTGACCCTAAACCTAGCCCTAACCCTAACTTAACCCTAACCCTAACCCTACCCCTAGCACTAACCCTAACCCTAACCCTAACCCTAACCCTAGCTCTAGTCCTAACCCCAACCTTAATCCTAACCCTAACCCTAGCCCTAGCACTAAACCTAACCCTAACCCTAACCCTAACCCGAAACCTAAACCTAACGCTAACCCTAGCTCTAGGCCTAACCAAAGCCCTAACCCTAACCCTAGCCCTAGCACTAACCCTAACCCTAACCCTAACCCTAACCCTAACCCTAGCCCTAGCACTAAACCTAACCCTAACCCTAACCCAAACCCGAAACATAAACCTAACCCTAACCCTAGCTCTAGGTCTAAACCTAGCCCTAAGCCTAACCCTAGCTCTAGCCCTAACCCTAACCCTAACCCTAACCCTAACCCTAACCCTAACCCTAACCTAACCCTAAGCCTAACCCTAGCTCTAGCCCTAACCCTAACCCTACCCCTTACCCTAACCCTAGCCCTAGCACTAACCCTAACCTAACCCTAACCCTAGCACTAACCCTTACCCTAACCTTAACCCTATCTCTAGCCCTAAACCTAACCCTATCCCTAACCCTAACCCTAGCCCTAGCACTAAACCTAACCCTAACCCTAACCCTAACCCGAAACCTAAACCTAACCGTAACCCTAGCTCTAGGCCTAACCCTAGCCCTAACCCTAACCCTAGGCATAGCACTAACCCTAAAGTTAACCCTAACCCTAGCCCTAGACCTAACCCTAACCCAAACCCTAGCCCTAACCCTACCCCTAAGCCTAACCCTAACCATAACCCTAACCCTAGCCCTAGCCCTAGCTCTAGCCCTAGTCCTAACTCTAACCGTAGCCCTAACCCTAACCCTAACCCTAGCCCTAACCCTAACCCTAGCCCTCACCCTACCCCTAAGCCTAACCCTAACCATAACCCTAACCCTAGCCCTAGCTCTAGCCCTAGTCCTAACCCTAACGCTAACCCTAACCCTACTCAGCGTTTTGAAGTCGGGAAGTGTCTCTTTATCATTTAAACCTTGAGGCCTAGCTCCTAGCTCTCCACCTGATGTACCCATACGTGGGAGGGTGTGAGCCCCCCATCTTTCCCGCCCCCACCCTGCTTTCACGGCCTCAGCTTTCCTTTTTCTGAGAATCAGGCATGGATGGGATCTGGACCCGTGGGACAGCTCTGCCTGGGTCTCTGAAGGGATGAGCTGTTGGCACTTCTGACCCGGCTGATGGGCAGGCACACCCCCCCAAGGGCACAGACGCCTGCTGCCCGCCACCAGGCCCCCCCCCCCGTCTCCCTGGACGGCTGCCGAGTCACCCCCTTACACAGGCCCCCAGGCATTTCCAGGTGCCGCCCTCGCAGTCGTGGGCACGAGGGCACGAGAGGACGAGGGGACGAGGTGAAGCTGACAAGGCTTCTGAGCCCAGACGCGGCTCCTTCCTCACGTGCTACAGGGGCCCTCAAGCCCGGTCCCCCCTCTCCCCAACCGCCCACCTTCCTGGGCAGCACTTCTCCCTCCAGGTCCCCTGAGGGCCTCTCTTCCTCCTTCTCCAGCGCCCGTCACCGGTGTGACAGCGCCCCCTAGGAGACCTTCTCCGCCGTGGTCTTCTCAGGCCTCACCAGGGCTCTGGGCAGGATGGGAATGGCCAGAGGGACCTGAGGGGCCAGCGCACCTGCTGCCCAGCACAGAGCCCAGCCCGGCCGCGGGCCCTGTCCGCACGCCGTCCTCAGCGGCTGGTGCACGTGCCTGATGGAAGCAGATGGCGCTCGGCCTTGACGTTGTTGCTGATGCGTGTTCTTCAGAATTCTCACTAAGTCCCTGAGCAGCAGACAGAGCACCGACGCTTCCACCTGGAAGCCGCACTGTCAGAATCACAGGAACGGAGCCACTTCCCATGAGTCGGGGCTGCTGTCCCAGAGGCTGCCCCGCACGCCTGAGCCTCGCACCTCTGGGAGCTGAGACGCAAACGCCCCCTGCGTGGGCCTGAGCAGCCCCGTGTCTCGTGGAGAGGCTGGCAGAACACAGAAAGCGAGATGACGGCCACCGGACGGGGGACACGGGACTGAACGTTAAAGCACGTTCAGGGGCAGCGTCGCCTGCACGCTGCCTGCACCACAGCAGCGCCTTCCGGCTGCGGGTGTCACTGTCCCGTCCCTCGCCTCCCCGTCGGGACGCGGTTTGGGCTTCCTTACGAGCCGGGGTGTGGGCTGGCCGGGCTCTGATGCTCGGGGTGCTGCATTGGGGGACATCTGGCATCTCTCTTCTCACTTCACCCCCGTTGAGGCCCTGCGAGGCCTGGGAGCTCCAGTCTCTGAGGCCTCCTGTCTGGCCACGTCAGCGGCCATCCTGTCCCTCCCCCCCGGGCAGCCAATGGCCGAGGGAAGGGTGGTCACTGGGCAGGAGCAGCTTGCGGCTCCTCATGCCCTTCCATTTCCCAGGCGATCCTCACGGCTGTACCAAGAACGCAGCTCCGTCTCCGGGACCCAGCACCTCAGACAGGACTTCCCGACCCCGGGCCACTCGCCACCCCAGGGCACCCAGCTCCCTGCCTGAGGCTTCCTGCCGGGCTCTGCGAACCAGATGGACTCAGGTTCCGGGGGAAAACAACCACTGAGCGCGTGCACTGCACACACACTGAGCGCATGCACCACACACACACACTTAGCACATGCACCTTGCACACACGGAGACCTCAGGACGTGTAACTCAGAGGGGTGATCTGTCGACCTATGAGCCAGGAAGGCTCAATCCCCAGTGGGGGGCGTGCAGGAGGCAGCCGATCCATGATTCTCTCTCATCATTGATGTCTCTCTCCCCCTCCCTTCCTCTCTGAAGTCAATAAAAAAAAATATTTGGAATAAAGGGCAAACCCAGGCCACTGAGCATCTTAGAGCGACTCATTGCGTGCAGCAGGGACGAGGCACAGGAGGGCGCGGGGTTTGGGGGCGGAGGTGGAAGGCGGTCCCTGGAGAGCTGCCGGCCTGGGCTGTCTCTCTGGGCTGTGAGGTCCAGGCTGGGTCGTGCTGAGCCATCGCCCTGCCCTCCGGGTGGGAGGAAAGGCAGCGAGGTTCCTTGTGTCACTTGTCAGTGTTTGGGCTCAAGCCCTCCTCACACCACAGCTGCATATTTGGGGTGGCGCCCTCCCCCCATCCAGCAGCCGGTGGGGGGCACGGAGCTGAGGAGCGCTGGGGCCGAGCTCTGTCAGCAGGAGGGGGTGTCTCTGAGCAATGTGCTCAGGTGGTTCATTCTCCGTTCTCAGGCCCCAAACGATCAAGTCAGCAGGCGGCTCCGTGCAAGTTACGTGAGTGCACACCTGGCAGGCCCGCTGGTCTCCGTGCCACCTCCTCCGCGGGCACGCCCGGGGCACGCCTGCCCAGACCCGGACACACTGCCCCTGGATCACGGCTCCATCTTTGTTCCTGTCCCACCTGAGCCAGCAGTGCTCCTCCCGGCTCCCGGGCTCCGGCTGGTCAGCCAGGACACGGAGAGGGAAGCCGGGGCGGGTCAAGGCCACGAGTTTACAGCCATCCGGTAAACGGCAAACCATCTGCCTAACCCCAGCCGCTCAGGAGTCAATGATTTACACCTTCCCCGATCGCGGGCAATGGCTCCTCGGGGAGAGCGGCAGGAGCCAGTGAGTGCCAGCTGTTGGCCGCGCCCAGGGACGAATAAAGGCGGGAATGAGTCCATTCTGGCACGTCAGCATAAAGCGGGCGACTCTTCGATTGGGGTCCTCCCCTGAGACCGCCCCTCGGCCCCGTTCAAACCCTCAGCACGCCCTCCCTCTCGGGAGCACCCACCTCTCCCTGCCCCCCCCCCCGGCACCTCACCCTGCCTTTCTCTCGCGAAGGCCCTTCCTTTGCACCTGTGACCTGTTCCCTGAGCCCACGCGGCCCACGGGCTCACTCCTGTCCCCTCTGTAACTTTCTAAACAAACATGTGGTCGTTTGAGTTCCTGGCTCTGAATCCTTTCTTTGCCGAACTCAAGAACGGAGACCGAGGTCTAACTTCGCCGGTGAGGACTGGTGGGGGCTGTCTCACCGCCAACGTCGCGGGAACATGGCCTTCCCCTGGGTCCGCGTCCCTCCTCCGGGCCAGGCTGGGGGGAGGGAGGGGAGGACGCAAGCATGTCGCTGGGGAGCAGGATCTCAAAACTCCTGCGAAGAACAACGCTGCCGTTTCCTCTTCCGGTTGGAAGTGACAGAGGGACGTAAGGGAGACCCGGAGCGGGAGAGGCGGGCAGGTGGGTTCCAGGCGAGCGAGGCGAGCGCCCTCGGTGTCGCGCTTCCAGGTGGTGGCGCCGGCGGCCCCAGGCGTGTCCCCTGGACGCACAGAAACAACGCGCAGAGCTGGCTGCGGGCACAGAGGCCTCCGTTAGAGCAGCGGCCGGCCTGGGTGGGGTGCCCGCCTCGCCCTGCCCTGCCAGGAGTTTACACTCAGATCCGCCCAGAGGGGACCTTCCCTGGGGCCCTTTCCTCCTTTACAACCTTCTCAGAGGGGCACGTGCCAGCTGGAGTCCCACAGACCCAGGCAGGAGGGACCTGGCACACGGGCGCCTGCTCCCTGTGCAGCCAGCACCCTGCCAGTGGTGGCCCGGCCTGGTGCCCACCTGTATCTGAGCAGCATCTGCCCGGGTCCCGGGGGAGGAAGGGGCCAGAGGGAAGGGTCACAGGCCCCAGTGAGACGGGCAGCCTCAAAGGGCTCCTCAGACAGTGAGGGAGCCGAGAATGGTGAGCATCTCGTGCGGGCACCCTCCCCCCGGGGCAGCTCAGGGTGCCAGGAGGCGAGGGTGGGGGCGGGGGTTGGGGGCAGGCCTCCTGCAGCAGGGGGCCCTGGCCTCCTGTTGGCGATGGAATGTGGGTCCCACAGCAGGAGGCGGTTCCCGGGCCCCGCTCCTCCCCGGGGACAGAGCCCTGAGCGGCTGTGTCATCCAGACCCTGGCCCGTCCCTCAGGACCAAGTCCCCATGCAAACCCCAGACTCAACGATGGGAGAGCAGCAGCGATCGGCTGCCTCCCGCTCGCCCCCCACTGGGGATGGAGCCCGCAACCCGGGCCTGTGCCCTGACCGGGAATCGCACCATGACCTCCGGGTTCACAGGTCGCGCTCAGCCCCTGCGCCGGCCCTCTTAGCCTCGAGGCACTTCAGGCTGAGACCGCGGTTTGCTTCCCGGGCTGTGAGGGTGTGGGGCCGCCTCCTTCCGGGGGCTCCTCGTTTCCTTCATGGAACGCTCCCCACCTTACTCCTCTCCTGACAGGACAGACGGGCCAGGATTTCCGTCTTTGTGCCCCTCGGGGCGTCAGAGTTCAGTGGCTCGTGTCTCGTGATCGGACGCGTGGGCTAGGGCTCAGGCGGTGAAGGACCTTCCCTCCTGCTCATCTCCTTGTCCATCGTGTGCTGCCTCTCCAAGCGAGGCCAGGCCCGGCGCCCTGCCGATGGCTGGGAGCGGACTGCGGCCTTGGCGGGAACACGGCGTCCCCCAGGGCCTTCGACCATGACTATCAGGAGGTTGAGGCCAGGACATGGCCGGAGCAGCAGACACATCAAAGCGCCGAAGGCCACCAGCCTGCCGCCGGCCCGGGCTGTTCCTTTCCGGTGTTTGCCACCCTGGCGTCGATCGGGCACATCGGGAGCTCTCTGTCGGCACCGGCTCCTCCTGGCTCCGCCAACGCCTGGCCGTCAGCAATGCCGCCCTCCAAAGCCCTCGGCAGGAGAGCTGGGCCGAGGTGGCGCTGGGCCGAGGTGGCAGAGGCCGGGGCGCTGCCTTCCCGACGCTGACAGGACCAAGTGCTGAGCAGCAAGGAGGAGGCTCCCATTGCAGATGGAGGGCTGATGGGTCTTGGGAAGCTGCCACCCGAGGCCCCTGCTCCTCAGAGGAGCACACATCCAGCTAATCCTAGACCGGCCGCGGGGTGCAGCCCGGCGTGGGAAGCGACCCTCTCCCGGGGGAGCACCCATAGCCAGGTCCCTTCGTGGGAAAAGAACACAAGTGACTTGTACACACGGGAGTGATGCCCCCCCCCCCCTTGTAATCGGGAAACGCACGGTAAACCCTGGGCCTGTCTCTGCCCAGCAGGCGAGGCGAAGACGAGGACCAGGGAGCAAGGTCCAGGCACCGCCTCCCGCACTGCACCTGCCCCAGGGTCACTCCCCGAGGAAACGGGCTAGGGTCCAAGTTCACACAGTGCGCAGGAATGCTGCTCCGTGGACTTCCCTGGCGCCTGCACGCGGGCTCCCTCTCGGGAGCCACCCCCTCCCCCCGCCCACAGGTGCACCACGTGTACCCTCCTCCCTCCCCAGCTCCCAGGCCCTTCTTCTGTCCCGTGTTTCCCGAGCCCATTTCTTCTGCCTCCGGAGGGAAAGGAACAGCCACCAAACAGCTGAAGGGTGGTCGCTACAGTTTTGCTCCGAACCACAAAGAGCTAGGAGCGGCTTCCGTGTGGACACAGGGGCCACCAGGTGAGTGACGGGACCGCCGTGCGGCCAGGAGCCACGCGGGTCACGGAGACAGTCCTGACCTGCACTTAATCACGCCCAAGGCTGGCCCAGGGCTTGGTTCCACTGAAAAGTGAACAGCAGAAACACGTACAGATGATCCCACGCATGTGAAACGTGTGTGGATGTGTGGCAGTGGCTCCCACGTGGCTGAGGGATGTGGGCTGCGGGAGGGGCAGCACGTAAACAAAGCTGGACCAGGTGCATGAGACTGAGTGGATTCAAATCCCGCGAGAACGTTGTGACCACGCCCTTCCTTTGCCTCGTGGGATCTGCTGTGAAATAAAGACTCGGCTCGCAGGCCGTGGCGCCGTCTCCCCATCAGAGAGGGCAGCGTCCCACCCAGACCCAGCCTTCTTCTCTTGTCGGTCTTTTCTAATCCTTCAGGCTCACCCATGGCCGTGCCGGCCGGCACAGGAGGCAAGCCAGACGTAAACTAGAGCGAGAGACAGCGGATGTGGGATGCCCCTCTGCCCTCCCTGCTGGAGGTCCAGACTCCTGGGCCGGACCAGCCCCCTCGGCCGGACCAGCCCCCTCGGCCGGGCCCCCTCCCGGCCCCGCTCGTGGTGACTTGCCCTGTGAGTCACTCTTCTCTTCCTATTTCAATCCTGTTCCCGCTCCCGGAGGATGCGCACAGAGCGTCCCTCAGGCTCAGCTCAGACGCCGCCCTGTGGGCCCGCCTCCTCCCCGGGCATCTGGCTCCTCGCTGTCCATGGCCCCGCCTGCCCATGGCCCCGCCTGCCCATGGTCCCTCGTGTCACAATGCAGCCACCTGCCCGCTGGCCGGAACCCCCACTCATGGGAGCCAGGAGGTCACGGGCAAGGGCGGCGCCTGCTCATAGCTCTAGCGCAGTCCCTTCCCCAGCTCCCCGCACACCATGGCGCCAGCTCCGTGAGCATGAGCGCTATGCGGAGAAGTAAGTCTGAGGGGCTGCCCAGCACCCCCCAGAGGAGCCCCAGGGGGCAGGTGGAGGCCGCACTGCAGGGCGCCGGGTGGAGGCAGCGCCCGCCATGGACACTGTGGTTGGATGCGGGGCCGGGGGAGCCGGGGGAGCCGGGGTAGAGCCGACCTCGGGCAGAGGTGAGACAGGGCTCCTGACGATGCCTGCTAGGTGGATGGTGTTGGCCTGAGTGATGGGGGAGGGGGGGCTGTGTGAGCCCCTGAATGGGAAGGCGATGGCCAAAGTGCCCGAGGCTGAGAACCTAAAGCCAATGAGAAGAACACCATGATTTTCAAAAATTACTATTTCCTCTCTTATTTTATTTTATTTTATTTTTAATTTTCTCTCTTTTAAAAATATATTTTTATTGATTTCAGAGAGGAAGGGAGAGGGAGACAGAGATAGAAACATCCGTGATGAGAGAACCATGGATCGGCTGCCTCCTGCACGCCCCTACTGGGGATCGAGCCCACAACCCCGGCATGCGCCCTGACCGGGAATTGAACCGTGACCTCCTGGCTCATAGGTCCACGCTCAGCCACGGAGCCGCGCTGGCCGGGCCATCACTATTTCCTCTGAGCCAAGGTCATATTGCAGGTAAGTTGATGTTGGTTCGGAGTTCCGTTGTGTGCACAGGCCGCCCTCAGGCTCCGAACCCGCGGGTGAGCGGATGAGGAGAGAACCGTGTAATGGACTGTCCACCCAGAGGCCCCGGGGCCCCAAACAGTGATGCTCCCGAGTGGGGGCCCGTCCTGCTGGCCTCACACGGAGAGAACGGCTCTGGGGCCCGAGTCCATTGGCAGAGGACGCCACCTGCGGGGCCGCCAGCCCCCGCCGGCGCACCCACGACCTTCCTCACAGGGGCCCTGCCAGGCGGTGCTGGCTGAGCCCCGCCCGCCCAGGGGACCGGACGACCCGAGCGGTGGGCTGGGCCGACTCAGGCTGGTCCCATCTGTGTCTTCCTTTCCTAGGGACTAGGCTTTGGGGCGTGGGCGTGGGGTGCTCTTTGCGGGGCTGGAATGAAAAGCAGCCGCGAACACGGGGTTTCTCACAAGGACACACAGCAGGGGTCCAGGCCGCCTCCTCTCCAGGCGGATCCCGGCAGCGCCCGCCGGTCCACCCGCCCCGGAGCTGAGGAGGCGGCGCCCGAGGGGACAGATCAGGGGACAGATCGTATCTCCTGTCTTACCACTCGGGGAGCTACCCAGCTGCGGACGCCACGCCCCCCTTCCCCCTTCCCCGACGTCCCTCAGAGCAGGAGTCGCCACGGAGGAGCCAGGGCCACACAAGGTGTCTTTGTAAAAACATGTTTCCTTTAAAATCCGTATTCTTCCTGAAAATGTGGGAGTAGTACATGGGTGTCGACTGTCCAGACCAGGCTGTGCTGAGTCTCCTGAGAGGCGCGCTGCGTGCGGGCGGCGTGTGCATGCGTGTCCGTGTGTGTGCGTGTGCGCACATTGGTATTCCTCGGCGCCCACCCTGTGTGTGTTCAGAAACCACCTCGCCGTTTCCAGTGGACGTTGAGAAACGCGCTCGCCCAGCCGCGCCGCTGGCCCCGCTCCCCGGAGAAGCAGCTGCTGAGCCAGGAATTCACAGACAGGCCGGGCCGCCTGCGCCAGCGGCTTTCGCAACACTTCCCCGGGCCCTGCTGACGGCAGGAGAGCTCACCAGCACGGCGCCGGCCGGCTGGCACTCCGACGGCTCCGGGTTCAGCAGCCACGTGCCGCCACGGGGGCCGGAGGTGAGGGCCACGGCGCGAGGTGAACCCGCAGGAGGGACGGCTGGGCTGGGGGCGCCCTGAGCCCCAACACCTGGCCCTGGGCTCCCATCAGCCCGTGACGCTTCCTAGGGTGAGCTGTCTGTCTCCAGGGACGTGTGTCCTTTGTTCCTCAAGACTGAAGTTCGCGCTGCGCACTGACCGTCTCTGTGGGCGTGGAGGGTGCCCTGTGTCCCTGCTGGTGCGAGCGCGCTCGTCTGTAGCGTGTGACGACTGTCTTCTGGAGCAGGACGCCAGCCCCTGGCTGCAGGACCACGTCTGGAAACGAAGGGGAGGGTAAGGACACGCACACACACACACACACACGCATACACACACATGCACGCACGGCTGAGCCGGCCTCCAGCCGTGCCGGGCGTGGCTGTGGGTTGCAGCAAAGGTGAATGAGTCACCTGGGCTGCTTCATGGCCTCAGCCAGAACCAAGTTCACCACCTCCCAGCTCAGTGACTATCGCCTCTAGCTCACGGCGGGCGGCGGGGGGTGGGGTGGGGGGAGACTCGGCGCGGCTGACTCCGTGCCCAGGGCCCACAGGAACCACAGCCCGAGAGCCCGCTGACGGTGGGCGCCCGTCGGGGGACGATGGACCGGAGCCTGCGGAACGTGCTGGTGGTGGCCCTGGGGTTCCTGCTTCTCTTCACGGCCTACGGCGGCCTCCAGAGCCTGCAGGTGCGCAGCCCGCTCGCCCCTCCGGCCTCAGGAATCCAGGTCACGGGGGGGGGGGGGGGGCCGGCTTCGCTCCCCGTGAACCTCGTCCCCAGCCCCCAGAGCAGCCCTGGTGTGGGCCTCCCTCCCCGCGCAGCCGGCACGCCCCGCGGTGGGCGCTGACCCTTGGACCCGCAGAGCAGGTCGGGGAGGCGACTGGAGAGGACAGCTCTGCCCCTGGGCGGGTGGCTGACGGGAGGCGCTGGGGGAGATGCTGGAATGTGTCAGAGTCCACGGGACCCTGGGGGTCAGGGCCGCTTCCAGCAAAGCCGTGACCGTGGACAGCGGGGGCGTCCGTGTGACCGCGGGGCTGCCTCTCCCCCGGGTCCCTCCGAAGGGCCTGGGAGGGGACTGACTGCTCGGTCCCAGGCAGCTACCCTTCCAGTCTGGCCCTTAACTGAACTGACCTCCGGGGGCCCAAGGCAGGGCACCTCCTCATCCTCCAGGGCCCACGCAGCCCCCACTCCTTCTAGAAAAGTCTCCTGACTCCACGGCCAACCTCAGTGCCCCACAAGCCCATCACCGACGCTGCTGACACCTGGCAGCTCTGCCACCATCCCTGACCCGCAGCCCTTTCCCCTGGGCCCAGCTCCCTCCTCCTCCTCCTCCTGCCCCCCCCCCTCCCGGCCTAGCTGCCCCTTCTGTCCTTGGAGGGTGGGGTGTCAGGGCAGGAGGCCTCTCAGCCACCTCCCCCCCGCACTTTCCCTCCGGGGTGTCTGGAAGCAGCGCCCCCACCCTCCCTCCTTCGGCTGGAGAAGGGCCTCCCCGGGCCGGCCGCTGAGGACTCGGGGCTGCAGAGGAGCCGCCCTGGGCCCCGGGCCGGCCGCTGAGGACTCGGGGCTGCAGAGGAGCCGCCCTGGGCCCGGGCCAGCCGCTGGGGTCTCGGGGCTGCAGAGGAGCCGCCCTGGGCCCGGGCCGGCCGCTGAGGGCCGCTTTGTCCCCACAGAGCAGCCTGTACAGCGACGAGGGCCTGGGCGTGACGGTGCTGAGCACGCTGTACGGCGCCGTGCTGCTGTCCTCCATGCTGCTGCCGCCGCTGCTCATCCGGGCGCTGGGCTGCAAGTGGACCATCGTCCTCTCCATGGCCTGCTACGTGGCTTTCTCCCTGGGCAACTTCTACGCCAGCTGGTACCACGGCCGCCCGTCCCGCCCGTCCCGCCCGTCCCGCCTGTCCCGCCTGGGGCAGCGGCACTCGCTCCACACGGCCCCTGGCACCCCTGCTCCTGCTCAGAATGAGCTCGGCTTCTGCTCCCCCGTGTCCGGCTCCGCCCCCTCCCGCCTCCCGGTCCCTCTGCCCCTCCTGCGGCCTGGGTGGGCCTCCCTCGGAGCGGGGACTTTCGGGGCCCAGTGACGACCGAGAATCCAAGCGTCCAGGGCGGTTTCAGGGAGACAGTGCGGAGGGGACCCTCACGCCCGCACACAGTGGGCGGCCCCCCGAGCGCACCTGCTCCCTGAAGGAAAGCGACCCCCCAGGGACTCTACGCGCCCCCAGGTGCACCCACCAGGCCTCCCTGTGAGGGACCCGCTCGCCACCCAAGCCGCCCCACCAGGGAGGCCTCGCAGCCTCTGTCTTGTTACCACGGAGTTTCCATGCAGCCCATGCACGCAGCCCTCGCTGTCCCACGGGAGCGGTGAGGGGCTCCTGGACCCGCCGCTCTTGTTCTTTTGTTTATATTTTTATTGATGTCAGAGAGGGAGGGAGAGAGAGAGACATCCATGATGAGGGAGAACCATGGATCGGCTGCCTCCTGCACGCCCCACACAGGGGATAGAGCCCGCAACCGGGCCTGTGCCCCGACCGGGAATCGAACCGTGACCGCCTGGTTCCTAGGTCGATGCTCAGCCCCTGAGCCACGCCGGCCGGGCTGGACCCAGCCCTCTTGATTGTAGTCTCGGCTCCTGGCCGTCGCCGTCCGGCACAGGGGAGGCCCTGGCCCTGCCTTTCACTCCCGCGAATGCACCTGAGCCGGGAAAGGGCCGCTCCGCCCGCGTCCCGGGTCTGACGGGTCAGGGGATGGGCCCGCCAGCCCACAGCACAGCCCCGCCCCGGGCCGCCCGGCTTCCTCCCCGCGGAGGGGAGCGTGGGGGCCGCGGCGCCTCACCTCGGCGCTTCCCTGACAGGTACACACTGATCCCCACCTCCATCCTGCTCGGCCTGGGCGCGGCCCCACTGTGGTCGGCTCAGTGCACCTACCTCACCATCGCGGGGAACTCGCACGCAGCGCAGGCGGGAAAGGTGGGCCTGGACGTGGTGAACCACTATTTCGGCATCTTCTTCCTCATTTTCCAGTCGTCGGGCGTGTGGGGCAACCTCATCTCGTCCCTCGTGTTCGGCCAGATGCCCACTCAAGGTGAAAGGGACGGGGCTGTGATGACCCGAGGGGTCCCTGGTCCCAGGTGCGCACGTCCTTACCTGGGACCCGAGCGGGTGACCACGGGAGGCCCTGCAGGCACGGCTCTCCACCTGCCCCTGCCTAGGCGTCACCTGCTCCCTGGCTCCTCCCGGGCCGTGTGGGTGGCCTGAGGGTCCCCCTTGGTCCTGGCCTCGCCCTCTGGGGGTGAGAGGCGCTGAGGCCGCCTGTGGAGCCTGGGTCTCCGCACTCAGCACTGTCCACTGTTCTCGAACAGTCCGATGACTTGTTTTCCCGCTGAACTGACCCGCTGACCAGCGTGTCACATGCTGAGACCACTGACGCCTCCACCGGTCTGAACATTTGCTGACTGACGTTTTTGTTTCTTTTTTATTATATTTTTTGTTTTGTTTTTAATATATTTTTACTAGGGGCCCGGTGCACGAAATTCGTGAACTGGGTGTGTGGGGGGGGGAGTGTCCCTCAGCCCAGCCTGCCCCCTCTCACATACTGGGAGCCCTCAGGCGTTGACCCCCATCACCCTCCAATTGCAGGATCCGCCCCTTGCCCAGGCCTGACGCCTCTGACAGGGGACCCTCATTTCCCCCCATCACTGGTTCTGCCCCCAGCCCAGGCATGATGCCTCTGGCCCAGGCATCAGGCCTGGGCAGGGGACCCCCAGACCCCTCTGATTGCTGGCTCTGCCCCTTGCCCAGGCCTGATGCCTCGGCCAGAGGCGTAGACCCCCATCACCCTCTGATCACCTGATCGGCCCCTTGCCCAGGCCTGACGCCTCTGCCAGAGGTGTCAGGCTTGGACAGGGGACCCCCATCTCCCCCCAATCACTGGCTCTGGCCCCTGCCCAGGCCTGAGGCCTCTGGCCCAGGAATCATGCCTGGGCAGGGGACCCCCATCTCTCTCTGATCACTTGCTCCACCCCCCGCCCAAGCCTGACGCCTCTGACCCAGGCTTCAGGCCTGGGCAAGGGGACCATCATATCCCCCCAATCCCCGGCTCAGCCCCCCGCCCAGGCCTGATGCCTCGGCCAGAGGAGTTGACCCTCATCACCCTCCGATCACCAATCACCGGATCGGCCCCTTGACCAGGCCTGAGGCCTCCGGCAGAGGTGTCAGGCCTGGGCAGGGGACCCCCAGCTCCCGGCGGTTGCAGGCTCCGCCCCTGCCCAGGCCTAACACCTCTGGCTGAGGTGTCCGGCTCGGGCAGCAGGGACCCACAGCTGCAGCGGCCCCGAGATCGTGGGCTCCGCTTTAGGCCCAGGCAAGGGACCCCTAGCTCCCGGGACTGCCAGCTTCGACCATGCCCAGCTCCCATCGCTGGCTCCACCCCTACTTCCTGCTATCACTGGCCAGGGCGGCAAAGGCGCCTGATTCTCTGATCATGGCTGGAGGGCAGGGCAAAGGCGGCCCCAGGGCCGCCTTTGCCCTGCCCCCCAGCTCTTAGCTCCCCCCTGGGTTTCTGATCACTGTCAGTGGCAGGGGGCTTCTTCCTGCTTTCCCTTTCGCCTCCCTGCATTGTGCCTACATATGCAAATTAACCGCCATCTTGTTGGCAGTTAACTGTCAATCATAGTTGGCAGTTAATTTGCATATAGCCCTGATTAGCCAATGAAAAGGGTATCGTCGTACGCCAATTACCATTTTTCTCTTTTATTAGTGTAGATTGACTTCAGAGAGGAAGGGAGAGGGAGAGAGAGATAGAAACTCAATGATGAGAGAGAATCATCGATTGGCTGCCTCCTGCACACCCCACCCTGGGGATGGAGCCCACAACCCGGGCCTGTGCCCTGACCGGGAATCGAACCCTGACCTCCTGGTTCACAGGTCAACGCGCAACCACTGAGCCACGCCGGCCGGGCTGACTGATGGAAGGCCCTGGCCAAACGTGGGTGTAAAGCGTGTACCTGTCTTATGCCGCCCTGGGATGTCCGAGGATTTAGACCAAGGGCCGAGGACATAAGTCTCTGATTCTCACAGGAGACCTTTATCGATGGGGGAGTCCTGACCCCTGACCTCTGGGACCCCTTCCAGCCCGGCCCTCCAGTCTGCCCCGCGTAGGAAGTCCGGCCCTGGGGAAACTATGGCACCCGCCTTCCCTCGCCCCTCCCCTCCCCCGTGCGATGTGATAGCTCCCATCTCACTCTAGCCGACAAGGAAGCCAACGCTCAGAAAAGACACGACATGGCCTGCCGAGGTCCTGGGCTGGAGAAACGGGTCTGAATGAGGACCAGCCTTCCCGACACCCATCCCCAGACCCACTCTTTCTTCTAATGAATGTGGAAAAGTTGAAACTGTTCATTCATGTCAAAGAGTCACTGCACCAGTAGCCAACATGGATTGCACGTTTGTCCGAACTGGCTTAAGATCAGGCGTGCGGACAGGGGCCCCCGGGGAATGTCCTCCGAGACACTTGGCCACACCACCCTGCTCTGTGACACTGAGCCGTGGCGATGTCTGGTTGGGGGTGGGTCTGCCCTCCCTTTCCCGGCCACTTCCACTCCCCGTGTCCCACATCCCTTCAGCTTCCCTGGGTCCTCACGCCCCCGCGCCTCCCCCTCCCCTCCCAGGGGCCATCCCCGAGGAGCAGCTCCTGTCCTGCGGGGCCAACGACTGCCTGATGGCCACGGCGCCCGGCAACAGCACCCAGCGCCCGACCCAGGAGCTGATCTACACGCTGCTGGGCATCTACACAGGTGTGCGGGGCGCGGAGCGTGTCTCCTGGGGTTTGATGCCTGCCTTCCTTGCCGGGGCTTATAAGTCTCTCTCCTCTACACAAGGCCGCGTTCCCATAGAGACAAAAAACAGGAAAGGGGGAGAATGGGCCGAAGGGCAGAGAGCACTGCCTCCCTGAGCGACTTCCCAGGGCGGCTGGGCCTCAGCCTCATCGCGAGGTTCTTCCGAGCGCAGTCTATTCCGTGTGCGACGCCCGCAATCCCCCGGTCAAGCCTCTTGAGAAGGTCCTGGGTCTCAGGGCAGCTCTGGACACACCCGTACCTCCCAGGAAACATGCAGCTTCCTTACCCGTGACCCCTCTCACAGGCCCCTGATGGGGCTTTGGGGGCAGTGTCCTAAAGGGGGGGGAGTGTCCTGGGGGGGCAGTGTCCTAGCGGGGGCTTAAAACCCATGGGGACCGTGAGGAAGGGACCCTGGCCACCTAGTGGGCAATGGGCACGCCTTCCCCAGGACGGCACACGGCAGGTAGGGGTGGTTTGGGAGGGCTTCACAGTTGACATTGCCAGAGTGCCCTGCGCCAGGCGTGGTGACCACTGTGTGTAGGAACCAAGGTGACAGGAGACCTGAGTGTGTCAGGTGTGGCCTGCAGGTCCCACCTGCAGTTGGGATTTGAGGTGGACTGTCACCTCCAGGGAGGAGGAAGGGACAGTGGAGCTGTGTCCTGTGGCCCCCTATGGTCCATTGCTCCTGGTCCCATTGCTCCTGGTCCCGTTGCTCCTGGTCCCGTGGCTCCTGTGTCCCATGGTTCCGGTGTTCCATGGCTCCTGGTCCTGTGGCTCTGGTCCCGTGGCTCCTGTGTCCTGTGGCTCCCAGTCCCGTGGCTCCTAGTCCCGGACCAGTAGCAGCTGCTGTGCTTCCCTTTCAGGGAGTGGCGTCCTGGCCATCCTGCTGGTCGCGCTCTTTCTCGACCCCATCAGAGAGGCTCCGGACAAAAGTGAAGGCGAGATGCCATCTGTTCTGTCCACTTTGCTGTCAACATTCAAGCTTTTCAGAGACAAACGCCTGCGTCTCCTCATGCTGCTGCCCATGTACAGCGGGTTCGAGCAGGCCTTCCTGGCAGGCGACTACACGAGGGTAGGGCCTGGCGGGTGGTGACGGAGGGAAGGGCCTGGTGGGTGGTGATGGAGGGAAGGGCCTGGTGGGTGGTGACTGAGGGAAGGGCCTGGTGGGTGGTGACTGAGGGAAGGGCCTGGTGGGTGGTGACTGAGGGAAGGGCCTGGTGGGTGGTGACTGAGGGAAGGGCCTGGTGGGTGGTGACTGAGGGAAGGGCCTGGTGGGTGGTGACGGAGGGAAGGGGGTAGGCAGGTATATAACTTGCTAAGTGACCCTCCCCCGATAGGTAGCACTACTTTTAGAGCAGTGTTAGGTGGAACGCACAGCAATTTCCCAAACGCCCTGCCCCCACACCACAGCCAACCAGCGGGTGCGCGTGCTGCCACCTGTGACTCTGCACCCACATGTCCGTCACCCATGTCCCGAGTTGACACGCGGGTCCCTCTTGGCACTGGGCATCCTGTGGGTGTGGACGAATGTGCAATGACATGGACCCCATGGTGGTGTCACACAGAACGTTTCGCTCCCCCAAACCCTCTGTGCTGCCTGGTCACCCCCCTCCACCTTTCCCACCTGCCTCTGGGCCGAGCGGGCAATGACCAGCCCACAGGAACGGCTCCCATGCACACGGCACGTGCTGAGCAGGCAAAGGCGTCCGGACATGTGTCCACACCATTAGGACAGGCCGCTCACAGGCCCAGCTCCGGGCTAGCACTGGATGGGCTGGACAGAGGCCCCCGCCAGGCCGGAGGGACAGGCCGCAGCCAGGTCAGAGGGACAGGCCACAGCCAGGCCGGAGGAACAGGCCGCAGCCAGGCCGGAGGGACAGGCCACAGCCAGGCCGGAGGGACAGGCCGCAGCCAGGCCGGAGAGACAGGCCGCAGCCAGGTCAGAGGGACAGGCCGCAGCCAGGCCGGAGGGACAGGCCGCAGCCAGGTCAGAGGGACAGGCCCCCGCCAGGCCGGAGAGACAGGCCGCAGCCAGGTCAGAGGGACAGGCCGCAGCCAGGCCGGAGGGACAGGCCCCTGCCAGGTCGGAGGGACAGGCCGCAGCCAGGCCGGAGGGACAGGCCGCAGCCAGGTCAGAGGGACAGGCCCCCGCCAGGCCGGAGAGACAGGCCGCAGCCAGGTCAGAGGGACAGGCCGCAGCCAGGCCGGAGGGACAGGCCCCCGCCAGGCCGGAGGGACAGGCCACAGCCAGGCCGGAGGGACAGGCCCCCGCCAGGCCGGAGGGACAGGCCGCAGCCAGGCCGGAGGGACAGGCCGCAGCCAGGCCGGAGGGACAGGCCAGCAGGACAGGCGGCAGGACAGGCGGCAGCAGATCGCCCACACCCCCGCCCAGCCCGGCCGGCGGAGCGTGACGGTCGTGTCCCCGCAGTCCTACACCACCTGCGCCCTCGGCATCCACTTTGTGGGCTACGTGATGATCTGCTTCTCGGCCACCAACGCGCTGTGCTCCGAGCTCTACGGGAAGCTGGCGCAGTACACGGGCCGGGCCCCCCTCTACGCCCTCGGTAGGTGGACGCGCCCAGCTCCCCCAGGAGCACCCCCCTCCCAGGAACCTGTCCCAGGGGCGGCACAGTGGTCTGCGCAGGGGCCCCGGGGGGCGGTGTGACGGGGCAGCGGCGGGGGCGGCGGGGGTCACGCAGCCCGTGAAGGTGCCGTGACCGTCCTCGGCCGTGGCTGAGGCGGTAGTAGGAGAGGGTTCTGAGGGCCGTGACCTGGGCTACCTGGTGCATGAAGGCTGAGTGTAAAGCGCCGGACTCCACGCCAAGCACACGCCACCTGCTCCCTCTGGGGAAGGACAGAGAACACGGGGATGAGAAATCGGGGCCTCACACAGTTACCTGGGCGGGGCCTCGGGGGTCTGTCAGCAGAGGGGACTGGGGCCGAGGAATTTGCGTCTCCCTCTCTTTTCCATCCTCCATCGCCCTGTGGGGTGACCCTGCCCACTTGGCAGATGAGCAAACTGAGGAACAGAGAGGGGTGGTGACTGCCCCAGGCCACACAGCCTCAGGGACCCCTGTGTCGGCAGTGTCCGGAGGCTCTGAGCTGCTCTGTGGCTACATTCTGAGGACACAGTGACTGCAGAAACCCGGTCCATTGGGGCAAAGTCAGGGGGACTGGCCCAGGCGGTGGTGCTGGCCTCTCCTGCTGTCCCCGCCCCAGCTCCCTTCCCCGAACGAAGAAGCCCTCCTCTCTCACTTCTGAGCCCCCATAATGTGGGGCTCCTCCGCCCAGGCAAGACAGGGTTTCCCTCTGTGACCCCCCACCCCCCACGCCACCCCCACCCCCCCGCAGGGTGAGGCGAGGCCAGAGCTGGCAGAGCTGAGATCAGACCCTTTCAACATCAAATCCACCTGCAGGAGGCAACCTTGAGCATTTTTGTTTTTCTTCAAAATATATTTATTGATGTCAGAGAGGAAAGGAGAGGGAGAGACAGATGGAAACCCTAATGATGAGAGAGAACCATGGACCGGCTGCCTCCTGCACACCCCCCACTGGGGATCGAGCCCTCAACCTGGGCCTGCGCCCGGACCAGGAATCGGACCGTGACCTCCTGGTTCATAGGTCCACGCTCAGCCCCTGAGCCCCGCCCGTCGGCCGGGCCAGTCTGGAGCGTCTTCAGGAAACACTATTCACACCACGAAGCGATGACCAGGAAAAGATCCCTCACTGTGAGCTCCCGGACACGCTCGCCTGTGGGCGTGGCCTTACCCGTGCGCCCCTCCCCCGCCCGCAGGTGCGGCCACCCACCTGTCCTGCATCATCGCCCTCCTGCTGTGGAGGCCGCACCCCGACCAGCTGCCCGTGTTCTTCGTGTTCTCCGGCCTCTGGGGCGTGGCCGACGCCGTCTGGCAGACGCAGAACAACGGTGAGTGCGCAGCACGGAGCCCCCTGCTCAGGTCCCCCACCCGCTGCCGTGGGGACTGGGGGGGAGGACCCGCTGCCCTGACTGCCGTGTCCGAGGTGCCTGTGGGTGGCTGGCTGGCCCGTCTTCCTCAGTGAGATGAGCCATAGAGGCGAGGGTTTGGGGGAGCCACCGGGAGAGAGGGACGCAGGGTGAGGGGGGCCACACCCGGAAGGCGGGGGGCGGCGGGCTGCCTGTGGCTGAGAATGAGGGATGAGGGTGGGCGCCGTAGCCCTGAGCTCCCACAGGCCCATCTGTGGCCCGTGAGGGGGTGTCGGGGCCCCCCATAGCAGGCCGCCACCCGTGCCCTGGCACCTGCAGCCGGGCCCGCCGCCCGGGCCCTGGGAGTGTCTCTGGGTGGAGGGGAGCCTTCTGCCGCATCGCCGTCACGTCAGCCTCAGTCGGGAAACACCTGGGACAGAGACTGGGGGGCTGGTCCCCCCAAGCCCTGAGCCCGCCGTGCCTGCACAGAGCCGACGCCCATGGCCTCTCGAGTCCTGGTCTCAGGTGGCCCCTCCCAGCAGCTGAGAAAACATCTTCAGACAAACCTGGCGTGGGTGGGTCTCCAGGCGTGGTTTCCACGTCGTTCCTGCTGCTCGGGGAGCCATGGCGTTCGAGGCCTCTGAGCGGGGACACGCGTGGGAGGCTCGGGGCTGTCACCTGGAGGGTCTGGGCCCAGGCGTCGGCCATGCTCAGCAGCAGACGCGGAACTCGCCGGCTTTCCTTGGCATCGGCGTGTAAGCCGGGCCCGGCCACGCCCCTGCGGGGGATCCGCACCCCCTGCCCCGGGAGCAGAGGGAGCGTGTCTGTCAGCATCGCCGGGCAGGGGGGGGGCACCCGGTGTTCCACTGAGCCCTCCGCAGGCAGACGCCACCTCGCTCCCTGAAATGCTAGCTGACGGTCTGAATTCACCTGGATTTCATTTTATTTTAAATGTTTTTTAATTGACTTCAGAGAGGAAGGGAGAGGGGGAGAGAAACATCAATGATGAGAGCGAATCAGGAATCGGCTGCCTCCTGCACACCCCTCACTGGGGATCGAGCCCGCAGCCCGGGCCTGGGCCCTGACCGGGAATCGAACCCTGACCTCCTGGTTCATAGGTCGATGCTCAGCCACTGAGCCACACCAGCTGGGCAGTTCACCTGGATTTTAAAAGTATTTACACACACGGGCTGGGTACGGGAATGGGGTGAGAAACCACAGGCTCTCTACAGCCACGCCCAGTCCCACGCGAGGGCGGCAGGAGTGCTCGGTCTCCTCCTCCCAGAGGCAGGGCCGCGGCTTTCACTCCATCTCATCAGGGACGAGGAGCCTCTGTGGAGAAGTTTGTCCGTGCGTCTGTCTCACAGGTGACGGGAGGCTCGAGGAGTGACGGGTAAAGGCTCGGAGAAGGCGCTCATTCGAAAGCAGTCATTCCCGTCTCTTGTGCAGATAAACAGCGGCTTTTCTCGGGAAGCTCAGTGGGTGGGGAAGTGGTTACTCACTCATTTGAGATTTCCTCGGGCGGCCGGTCTGCGCGGGCATGAGGCTGTCCCAGCCCAGCACTGGGCCGTCCGCACGTGCTCGGTGCAGCTCTGCCACCTCCCAAGAGCTGCTCTCGGTTTTGGTTTCTCTGGTTTTTTCTTTCTAAACAGCAAATTGGGCCCCGACACGGCCCTCGCTGCACGCGTGTCTCTGTGAGAGCAGCGTGTGCCACGCCCCAGTGAGCGACGGGGGGTCCCCACGTGACCTGACCCCCAGCTTCCCGCAGGCTCAGCAGCTCGGAGGCAGGAACCCCACCAGCTGCTGGGTGTTTGCCGAGGGGCGGCCCCAGCCTCTGCCCCCGCGTGGAGCTGGGCCCTGGCTCCTGTCTGTTTATTCGAGGCGACAGCGTGTGAGAGACACGGGTGCTGTTGCCGTAGCAACCCTCACGCGCCAATGCGCTGCCTTTCAGATGCAGAAGGTCTGATCTAAGAATACTCCTGCGGCCTGGCAGCTGCCATAGGGGCTGCTTTCTGGCAGGCAGACGACTGGGGAACCTGACCTCCTCCCGCCCCGTCCCCGCCCCCCCCTCCCAGTGAGATGCTGCCCACTGCCCCGTCCCCGTCCCTGTCCCTGTCTTCCCCTACCAGTGAGACGCTGCCCACCGCCCTGGTCTCGGCCTCCCCTCGCTGGTCTAGCCTCCTTCTTCAAGGACGGGGTCAGCGTCAGCACTGCCCCCCCACCCCCACCCTCCCATCTTCCCTGGGAGGAGGGGGCCACAGGGCAGGGCAAGAGCAGGCGCCTTTCTTTTTAGATAACTTTTTATTTTTTATTGACTTTAGAGCAGCGGTTCTCAACCTGTGGGTCGCGACCTCTTTGGGGGTCGAACGACCCTTTCACAGGGGTCGCCTAAGACCATCGGAAAACACATCTATAATTACATATTGTTTTTGTGATTCATCACTGTGCTTTAATGATGTTCAATTTGTAACAATGAAACTGGGGGTCACCACAACATGAGGAACTGTATTAAAGGGTCGTGGCATCAGGAAGGTTGAGAACTACTTCTTTAGAAAGAGGAAGGGAGAGGGAGAGAGAGAGAGAAACATCCCTGATGAGAGAGAATCACTGGTCGGCTGCCTCCTGCACGCCCCGCATGGGGACGGGGGATGGAGCCTGCCACCCAGGCTGTGCCCTGACCGGGAATCGAACCCTGACCTCCTGAGTCCTAGGCCTACGCTCAGCGGCTGAGCCGCGCCGGCCGGGCGGTGCTCTGTTCTGTTAAACAGAGAAGGTCCTGGCGGCTGAGCGCTGGGCAGAGGGCACGGGGTGCCGCTCCAGGAGCAGCGCCCGGCGGCTGGGCTCCGGCACCGAGACCCCTCTCCCCCGCAGTCCTCTTCGGCGCCCTGTTCGCCAAGCACAAGGAGGCCGCCTTCGCCCACTACCGCCTGTGGGAGGCCCTGGGCTTCGTGGTCGCCTTCGGCTACAGCACCTTCCTGTGCGTCCACGTCAAGCTCTACATCCTGCTGGCCGTGCTGAGCGCCGCCATGATGTCCTACGTGGCCGTCGAGGTCATGGAGTCCAGGACCCGGCCCGGGCCCCCGGCCGCGGTGACGCCAGCCGAGGCGGGAGAGACGCAGACGAAAATGTGACAGCGCCGCGCTCCACGCGGGCAGCGACCGAGGCTGCGCAGCAGGGGCCTCGAGGCTGTTGTCCACCCTTCACAACCGTGTTAGCAGGAGGTGCCACTCGAGAGACATAAGAGAGTTTTATTTTTGTACGTAAAGTTTTTCTATTCCACCAAGTGTTCGGTCCACCATCTCTCACCAATAAGGGTGAAGAGAGCACACAAGAAAAATCAGTGCCTTTCAGATGCGAGAGGAGAAGGTTTAGGGCGCGATCGCTGACGGAACTCACTCCGAGTCCTGGACTCAGCGGCGTGGTCACTGCTGGCGTGGACTTGCTGGCATGGTCACTGCTGGCGTGGACTTGCTGGCGTGGTCACTGCTGGCGTGGTCACTGCTGGCGTGGTCACCGCTGGCGTAGTCACTGTTGGTGTGGTCACTGCTGGCGTGGTCACTGCTGGCGTGGTCACTGCTGGCGTGGACTTGCTGGTATGGTCACTGCTGGTGTGGTCACTGCTGGCGTGGTCACTGCTGGCGTGGTCACCGCTGGCGTAGTCACTGCTGGCGTGGACTTGCTGGTGTGGTCACTGCTGGCAATGTCTTTAAGGACCAGAAGTCGCTTGAAACAATGCAGCCGCCCCGTGATGCCACCCCCGACGCCCAGGAGGCCACTGCTGCCTCCCGGGGCGTGTGACCCAGACAGACCACAGTCTGTGCTGCCTGAAACGGACAGCGTATGAGATTCTGAGTAAATACAACCGTATTGTGAACGTCTCCCGTCCAGGTACTTTTATTCCAAATATTCACGTAGAGATTGGGAGGGGGGAGGGTATAGGGGCGATAAAGGGTGATGCACGGAGACTCGAGTTGGGGTAGGGACACACAGTACAACGTACAGATGATGGGTTTAAATATTTTTAAAATTTATTTTTATTGATTTCAGAGAGGGAGAGGGAGATAGAAACATCAATGATGAGAGAGAATCATGGACCGGCTGCCTCCTGCACGCCCCCTACTGGGGATCGAGCCTGCAATCCAGGCATGTGCCCTGACCGGAAATCAAACCCGGGACCCTTCAGTCCGCAGGCTGACGCTCTATCCACTGAGTCAAACCAGCCAGAGCCAGATGATGTGTCTAGAACTGTGCACCTGAGGCCTGTATAATTTTCTTAACCAGGGTCACCCCAATAAATTCAATAAAAGAGAAAAAAATTAAAAATCAGTAATCCAATAATCCTCACCGGGATCACACAGGCAGCCGCAGGTCGGTGAGGGAGCAGGCTGCAGGCGGCCGAGCTGGGCTGCAAACGAGTGCGTGGCTGGGCGTGCCTTCGTGCTGCGTGTCCGCCTGGGGGTCGGCCCTGTGCTCAGCAGCCTCTCCGTCCCTCACGTCTTTCGTGGGTCCGAGGCGCTGGTCATGGCTCCGCTGCTCTCGTTCCAGGCGCTGCCTTCTCTCCTCCTCTCCGCGTCCTCTGCACCCGCTGGGACGGGGACCGTGGGCCCTGTGCTTTCTTTTCCCATGTGGCTCCTGCCCCTCCTGGTCTGTGCTCCTCTCCGCACGTCCCACCCTCCGCGCCCCGGCCCAGAGCCGCCAGGCCCCTCTCAAGGGCTCGCTTTCCCCTCCACCTCCCCTCGCTTCTCACTTCCTCAACCTTGACTCACACCCTCCCCCACCCACCTCCCCACACCGAGTCCTCTGGGCGGTCCCCGTAGCCTGTGACAACCCTGTGTGACACCTGTTTGTGCACGAACGTCTCCCCTGCCGGGCCCTACGCTTTCCAATGTCCGGTACGGACACTAGTGGGCGCTTCACGGATGTTTGCTGCGTGAGGAATATCCAGGAGGGTCCCTGAGGACCCACGGCTGTTACAGACCCGAACCTCCCAGCTGGAGGGACCCACGTGCCCTGCCCTCGCGGGAGGCCTGCACACCAAGGCTCCCTGAGCTCTTGGGACTGTGAAATGCATGCTCCCTGTCGCGGGAAATGCAAGCCCCCCTCCACCCCCTCGCCTCACCACCACCACCACCACCACATACACACATACACACACACTCACACACACACTCACACTCACACATACACACACACTCACACACATACACATACACACTCACACACACATACACATACACACTCACACACACACACACACACACTCTCACATACACACACACACACACTCACACACACATACACACACTCACACACATACACATACACACTCACACACACACTCACACACACACACTCACACTCACACACACACACACATACACACACATACACTCACACTCACATACACACACACACACTCACACACTCACACACACACACTGTCTCACATACACACACACACACATACACTCTCACACACACTCACACTCATACACACACACACACTCACACACACACACTCACACACACACATACACACCCACATACACACACACTCATACACACACACACACTCAGACACACACACAGACACACACTCACACATACACACACACTCTCACACACACACACATACACACACTCACACACACATACACACACACTCACACACACACACACTCACACACATACACACATTCATACACACTCACACACACACACTCACACACACTCTCTCACACACACACACACTCACACACTCTCACACACACACACACACACACACACACACACACACACACTCACACCCACTATGAGGAGCAGAGCCGCTCCTGTGGCTGAAGTTCCACTGGGTTAAAGGCTCCGCTGGAGGTGGCCGTGTGGCCAGGTGGCCAAGCACAGTATCTGGCTCGGTACCCCGCACGCCCAGGAAGATGTGCCAGACGGCGCCTGTGCCAGGAGCCGCGCCTCCTGCGGTGATGGAGGGAGCACGAGCCCGGCCCAGGCGCGGCCCGTCTGGTCTGGAGGCAGTGGCTGCGCCTACAGCTCCTCCGGGATAACCGGTAACAGCTGCCCCTGCTCTGCCCCTGCCCCCCAAGGGGAGGAACCGGCAGAGACACGGGGTGACCGCGCCCCGTCCTCCTCTCCCACTGGCTCCGCGCTCCGTGGGTAGCAAGCGGAAGGTAACGTGCCCAGTGGGTCCTGCGGGAGCTACTGGTGCTTCCTGAGCCTCCGCCTTCCCGGCTGCGGGGACCACCGTGGCCACCCAGCACCCCCTGGTGGGCAGGGCTCGCCATCGTCCCCTCCGCACCCTGGGAAGGAAGGGGGTCCTCCCTGCGGGGAGCTCCCAGAGCGCCCTCCACCCTGTGTCCATGTCCCGGCCCCCCTGCCTCCGGCTCGGCGTCTGTTATTCCTCCCACAGGGAACGTAACCTCCCAGTGTGGCGTCCCCTCCTCGCGACTCCCCGTGGTTTCCTTATAAATGCGAGACAAGCCCGGGCGGCGGGGCTCAGGGGCTGAGCATCGACCTGTGAACCAGGGGTCAGGGTGCGATTCCCGGTCAGGGCACAGGCCCGGTTGATCACTTTTTTTTATTGATTTCAGAGAGGAAGGGAGAGGGAGAAAGTCATGGATCGGCCGCCTCCTGCACGCCCCACACTGGGGTCGAGCCTGCAGCCCGGGCCTGTGCCCCGACCGGAATCGCACCCTGACCCCTGGTTCCGAGGCCGATGCTCAGCCCCTGAGCCAGGCCGGCCGGGCTCTCAGTGTTTCTGTGCTCTGTGTTTTTCACGTTCGGTGTTGCTAAATACTCCCTCTTCGTCGTGCGACAGGTGAGTCTCGGAGAGGAGGAAGCCGGTGCTGCTGAGGGGGGCGGCTCTGTTGGCGCATGTGAAGCTGTAGGCCGGGCCCGCCGTGGGCCGTCTGTCAGGGAGACGTGCACCGTCTGGGCTCATTCTCTCCCGTGGTGAGAGGCGGCCGAGTGGGAATAATGACGTGTAACGTGAGGGTCCCACGGCGGCAGGAGTGGCGGCAGGAGCTGTGCATTCAGAGCACAGGGCTCACCGTGAGCAGGGGACGCAGAGCCGCCTTTCTGAGGTGGAGCAGACAGGGACCAGGTCAGGGACGGACGACGGGGGCTGTGCCCGTTCCTCAGAGACCTGGGCCTTTCTCCACCAAGTGCAACTGAACAAACATAACGAGTCACTGCAGGGGCAAAGAAGGCGCCAGCTACGGCCCAAGGAAGGTGGGTGGTGGGTTCCCCGGGGCAGGTGGGTGGGGGGTGGGTGGGTGGGTGGGTGGGTGTTTGGTGGGTGAGGCGGTGGGTGGGGGGTGGGGGGGTGGTTGTTGGTTGGTGGGTGGGTGGGTGGTTGGTTGGGTGGGTGGTGGGTGGTGGGTGGGTGGTAGGTTGGTGGTTGGTGGTTGGTTGGTTGGTTGGTTGTTTGGTGGATGGTGGGTGGGTGGTGGGTGGTGGGTGGGTGGGTGGTTGCTGGGTGGTTGTGGTTGGTTGGTTGGGTGGTGGGTGGTTGGTGGGTTGGTTGGTTGGGTGGGTGGTGGGTGGTGGGTGGGTGGTAGGTTGGTGGTTGGTGGTTGGTTGGTTGGTTGGTTGTTTGGTGGATGGTGGGTGGGTGGTGGGTGGTGGGTGGATGGGTGGTTGCTGGGTGGTTGTGGTTGGTTGGTTGGGTGGTGGGTGGTTGGTGGGTTGGTTGGTTGGAGGGTGGTTGGTAGGTGGGTGGAGGGTGGGTGGTTGGTTTTGCCTCGTGTATATCAAACTAGGTGCTAGCAGCCACAGCCCAGAAACATGAGAGGACAGAGACGAAGAGGTCTGAACCTGCTCTCCAATCTATGAGTCAAAATGATCTTCAATAAAAAGTTAATATAAAACATACGAAATAGTTATAACACAAAGAATGTAACAGGAGACGCCCCATTTTATTCCCTTCAGTGGCAGGGATGTGGTTGCCTTCCTTCTAGGTCTGTTTACAGAGACGGTGTGTCTGCAGACGCAGGCAAGAACCCGGGGCCACGAGAAGGCCGAGTGCCCGGATGGGAGGGAAGGAAACACCGTGAGGACCGAGGGCCACTGAGGGACCAAGAGGACAGACCGCCACGTGCGCGAGGCCACACGGTCCACGGGGCCGGCCTGCAGCCTCCTGGGCCCGGGCCCCTCTCGGGACCCCTGGCTGGTGGGGCCTCAGGCTTCTCTAACCAGGAAGCCAGACACGGCGTCTCTTCCTTCGCAGCCTCCAGGCGCCTTGGGATCCGAGAGTTCGTGTGGGGCCGTCGTTCGGGGCAGCGACCGTGTCATCTGTTTATTGTTTTTGTTTTAACAAAACGGTGACTGGACGCCTGTGCTGTGTTAGTGGGTGACCTACTTCCAGTCCAGGACACGGTTCCTGGCCTCGCCTCTGACCTTCACCCTCCCGGACGCGTCCCTGGTCTCCTGGCGGCCATCGCAGTACACGGTCCTGACGGTGCCGTCGGGGTACTCCCGCCGCTTGAACTCGGCCGTGTGGATGTCCCGCTGCCCGTTGCTGAACACGATGGTCTTGTCGCCGTTCCTGGGGGAGGAGAAGGGGCGTCAGCTGTCCTGGCGGGACCCAGAGCCGCGAGTGTGGAAGGAGGGGGGCCGGGTCCCCCTCCAGGTCTTGGAGCAGTGTGTGTGCCTGTGTGTGCGTGTGTGTGCGTGTGTGTGCGTGTGGGGGGGGGGAGCACGTACAAAGTCTGGGCAGTGAAGGCCCAGAGTGGGGCCAGGAGGTCAGCCGGGGGACATGCCAGCAGGCGGGCTGGGCCAGCTGGGCCTGGTCATGGAGAACCCTACTTCCCGAGCTGGGAGTGTCATCTGGAAGGAGGAGGGGGACTGGAGGGTTTCATGGTCATCATTCAGGACCAAGGACCCCAGAGGAAAGCAAGATGACCCCATGCTGAGGGGAGATGGGGGCCCTGCAGTCACCCGGGAGGGGAAGGGTGAGGCTGGTGGTGGTGAGCTGGGGGGAGAAGGGGAGAGGGGGAGAGGAGTCGGGGGTGCATGTCCCACATCCTCAGGGCCTGTGGCTGTCGGGGTGAAGGAGCAGCGAGAGTAAACCTCCCATCTTCAGGGGGCCTGGGGTGGGGGGGGGGTCCAGGGTCTTGCGCTGCTCGTTCTGCATCAGGAGAAGTGCCCACAGCCCTTCTCCGTGTCTTACACGGTGTCTGCGTGTGTCCGCTCTGGACTGGTCCTCCAGACAGCGTGGTCTCAGGGGGGCACCCGCCCGAGACTGGAATTGTTTTTGTGGTTACAATTCAAGCCTGACCAACGCCGGTGAAGAGAACACTTAATATCAGTGTTAAGCCCTGACCGGTTTGGCTCAGTGGATAGAGCGTCGGCCTGTGGACTGAGGGGTCCCAGGTTCGATCCTGGTCAAGGGCATGTACCTTGGTTGCAGGCACATCCCCAGTAGGAGATGTGCAGGAGGCAGCTGATCAATGTTTCTCTCTCATTGATGTTTCTAACTCTCTCTCCCTCTCCCTTCCTCTCTGCAAAAAATCAATTAAAAAATATTTTTAAAAAATCAGTGTTAAACCCATGTTCTCCACAAAGGAATTCAGGTAAAAACACCAAACTTCAGGGCCAGTGACCCCGTGTTCTATTACTAAATGGGGACGAACACCTACGCTTTCACAAAAATTACTCTAAAGCGCCCAGCTGGTGTGGCTCAGTGGCTGGGCGTCGACCTATGTACCATATTAAAAACATATTTTTAAAAAATTAATAGAAATAAACTCTTTTTTAAAGTATATTTTTATTATTTATTTCAGAGAGGAAGAGAGGGGGGAGAGAAACATCAATGATGAGAAGGAATCATGGATTGGCTGCCTCCTACACATCCCACACTGGGGATCGAGGCCGCAACCCGGGCCTGTGCCCTGACCGGGAATTGAACTGTGACCTCCTGGTTCCTGGGTCGATGCTCACCCACTAAATAAATTCTTGACTACACAAACCAAAAAGTCAGATTGGCATCGCCTGTCCCAGCACCGACCTGGCCACGCTGACCGACGTCCCATCAGGAAACACCGTCTCCTCTTGTCCGTCGAGAAAACGCGTCACTGTCCCATCCGGGAACAAGACTTCCTTCGAGCCGTCGGGGTGGAATTTCTCTGCAGAACACGCTTCGTTATGGAGGCACAATGGTCGCAGAACACCCAGGCTCGTTAACCTCCACACCACACAGTTATAGTCACAAAGATGTCTGTTCTTGTGATGAGAATTCCTGGATCTAACCTCTCAGCCACTTGCAAATATGCAATAAGTATTATTAACTACTAGAGGTCCGGTGCATGAAATTCGTGCACAGGTAGGGTCCGTAGGCCTGGCCGGCAATCAGGGCCGATAGAGGCCTTCTGGCTGCTGGCCGGGGCCTTCCTTCTTTCCGCGCTGCCCCCTGGTGGTCAGCGCACATCATGGCGAGCGATCAAACTCTTAGTCAAACTCCCATGGGGACAATTTGCATATTAGGCCTTTATACATCTACAAATTGTCCCCTTAACCAGGAGTTTGACCAGGGGGCAGGGCTGGTCTGCCAATCACCCGTGGGCTCTCCCCACAGCCGGCCCCACCCCCAATCACCCCTTCCCCACAGCAATTGAGGGTGGGGCTGGCCGGCCAACCTCCTGTGTCCCCTCTCCCTGGCCGACCCAGCCCAATCAGCCCCAATTGGGACAGGCCGACCGGACCCCACCAGTGCACGAATTCGTGCACCCAGCCTCTAGTATAATAATAACAGTGTAATATGCAAATCGACCGAACGGCCAAACAGTGGAATGACCATCCGGACGACCATCCGGACACCCTTCCGGACGACCTTTGGGACGAAGCCGCGGTTGTGAAGGCCTACTCTTGCACGAATTTCGTGCCTCGAGCCTCTGGTATATAGACAGTCACCCTCCCGCACATGACGTCCTGGGACTTAGTTCTAACTGGAAGTTTTGCCTTTGGCCCCCTTTACCCTTTTTTTAACGCATGTTCCAGCATCCCCTTGTCTCTGGGATACGCCCCAAGACCCCAGAGGATGCATGGACCTGCACACAGCACCAAACCCTACATGCTCTGTCCCTACACACACACTTTTTGTTGTTGTTAATCCTCACCCAAGGATAGTTTCCCATTGATTTTTAGAGCGAGCAGAAGGGAGGGAGAAAGACAGGGCGAGAGAAACACCGATGTGAGAGACACAGCGATTGGCTGCCTCCCGCATGCACCCCTGACCAGGGCCTGGGATGGAGCCTGCAACCAAGGTATGTGCACTTGACCGGAATCGAACCCAGGACCCTTCAGTCCGCAGGCCTGTGCTCTATCCACTGAGCCAACAGCCAGGGCTACACGCACTTACCTTTCACACGAAGGAAGCAGGTCCCAGCCTCTCTGGCACGTCCGAATGCCAGCAGCCCCAGGGCAGACAGGCCCATGGTCGGGGGAGCTTGCTGGGCCCTGAGCACGGTCTTTGGGAAACCTCCAAGCTCACCCAGGGCCAGGGCTCTGTTAGTTTCAGCAAAGAGGGCAGACACTCGAAGCCGGAATCCCTCCCTCGCACAGACAGCGGTGACCACGGGGACAGGGGACGCGGAGACAGCCACTGCGTGTGCCCTCTCCCAGGCACGCGCCCAGAGGCCACATTCACTCGAGGTTCCTGAGGGCGAGGGAGGTGCTGACGCGGACGTGGAGGACGCGGAAGCCAAGAGCCCTCCACGGGGGGGAGGGGCCGCCCGACGCGTCTGCACCGAGAGGGCTGGGTCGTGAGGACAATCACCACCACCATGAACCCCACGGGGACCCCACACAGTGACGGGGAGAACTAAAGCCTCACAAAGCGAACACACAGAGCTGGGAGCCCAGGCTCCAGCCAGGGCGATGTGACCTGGTGTCCACACCGAATGGAGGGAGGACTACACCACACACGCCAGCCCACAGCGCACATGCCAGCTCACACTCACAGCGCACATGCCAGCTCACACTCACGGCGCACATGCCAGCTCACACTCACGGCGCACATGCCAGCTCACACTCACAGCGCACACGCAAGCTCACACTCACGGCGCACATGCCAGCCCACAGCGCAAATGCCAGCTCACACTCACAGCACACACGCCAGCTCACACTCACGATGCACACGCCAGCCCACGGTGCACACACCAGCTCACACTCACAGTCACACACCAGCCCACAGCGCACATGCCAGCTCACACTCACGGTGCACACGCCAGCTCACACTCACGGTGCACACGCCAGCTCACACACATGGTGCACACACCAGTTCACACTCACGGTGCACACGCCAGCTCACACACACGGTGCACACACCAGTTCACACTCACGGTGCACACGCCAGCTCACACACACGGTGCACACACCAGTTCACACTCACGGTGCACACGCCAGCCCACGGTGCACACACCAGCTCACACACACGGTGCACACGCCAGCTCACGCTCATGCCAGCTCACACTCACAGTGCACATGCCTGCTCATACAACGCGCATGCTGGCCCACGGCACACACAGCAGCTCAAGCTCAGCGCACACGCCCCGGGTGACGCCACTGACCTGTCCGCTTGTCGGGAAAGCGCACGACCTCCAGGCCGCTGGGGTGGACGGTGCGCGTGGTCCCCGTGCTGGCACAGTAGTGGACCTGCGGGCACAGAGGCATGGCGTCGGGGCAGCCGCGCTGTCATCGCGAGCCCGGGTCTCCTCTGGGGAAGCACTTCCTGCTTCCTGGTGGAGAGGCCGGGCCTGCCCGTCGGGCGGTGGAGGGACGGGGGCGAGGAGGGCCTGCCCCTGGGGAGGGAGGTGGGCTCTGAAGAGGATCGTCCTCAAAGCCCCAGAAACAAGACAGTGGGAGAGATCGCCGGACATGGCGCGGCCCTGGCCCTTCACCTGGACGGGCCCTGGCCCCTGAGGCCTCCTGACCTTGGTGGCCTCGCCTGTAGCAGATCCAGACCCCACTGTTTCCCAGTGAGTGCGACCTGTGGGCCCTGCGACCCTGAACCACAGCTGTCCCACCCGCCGCCGGCAGCTGGAGATTCCGGGGCTGCAGGGACAGGCCGGGGGTACAGGGGCTGCAGGGGGTGCAGGGACAGACTGGGGCTGCAGGGACAGGCTGGGACGGGGTGCGGGAATAATGGTCCGTAGTGAGATGAATGCAGACAGTGCTCATTATCTGTCGCTGCAGGAATTATCCTCCCAGGGCCCAGTGTCCCCTGGAGACCAGCGAGCGGCCCTGGAGACGGGCAGGAGCCACTCCGCAGGGGCCCAAGGAATCCTCACCTCGACGCGCAAATGGAGGCCCAAGTGGCCCATTTTCTGCCCAGCTACCCCGCCCCCCAAGGGAAAGTCCCACTGACTGGTCGGCTTCGCTGCTTTTCAGGCGGGTCCGCGGGCGCACGCACCACTCTCCGGTCCGGCAGCGTCTTCCTCACGTCCCCGCTAGAGAACCGCACGATCGTGGTCCTGAGACCCTCGTCCTCGGCGTCTTTGCAGCCCGCGCCGCGCGTCTCGCCCACCTTCGCGGAGACACAGAGGCCCGGATTGGAGAGAACGCGACCCGGTGTCTCCCTCCTCCTCCTCCACGCCCTCCTCGGCCTGTGCCGTGGCCGTGGGCCCGCCGGTGGTTTCCGTGAACAGACGCTAACCCACCGGCCCCACGCCCGCCCCGGGGCCTGCCCACGAGGGGCGAATGCGATCCTTCGCCCTGCCAATGCGTTTCCTCCAGGTCGCTATGCAGATCACCAGCCTATCAGCCCTCGGCCTGGGTATCCGAGCTCCTGGCGCTGGTGGAGCTGGAAACCTTGACCCCGTAAACGGTGATTTCCACGTAGACTTGTCCTTCGTGAACGTTTCCTTCCTTCCCACCCCAGGCCCTTGGCCGCGCCACCCACCTTGTCCAGAGGTGACTGGTTTCTATTACAAAAGGCAAGTCTCACGTGCGGCACGGGCCGTGCTGAGCTAGGAAGTCAGAAAAAGCCTTCAAATGCCTGTCAGGTTAACAAAGGGAGGCGCTGACGGCAACGCGGCGACACTCGAGAGGAGGCCACACGCGGAGATTCTGAGGCGACGGGCGACCATCAGGGACTGAGCGCCACTCCACCACGCCTGTCACTCCACACGGCTCAGGGGCCGAGCCGAGGCACCGGGAAAACGCACAGGCCTGGCCCCCACGCTGGGCTCGGAGTGTCCCCTGCACCCACCAGGCAGGTCGATGGCGGGCCCCCCGCTGGCCCCCCGCTGGCCCCCGCTGGCCCCACAACAGCCATCCATCAGCCTGAGGTTTGAACCAGGACCACAAGTTCACCCCAAACCCACCAGATAAATGACGCAAAGGTGTGCCCCTCGGTCGTAGAGGATTAAGGGCTTAACCTACAGTGACCCCCAGTGAGGCGTAAAGAGCTGGTTTCCCCTCAGAAATGAGGAGGCACAAAGGACGTCCTCAATGTTCTCATGGGAACACCATGACCCGGGAGTGTTTGGGGGTTTCATTTAAGGAGAGAAACATGCAAATGAGCAACGAAGACTTTCAGCTTCCCATCCAGTGAAGGGGCGCCAGAGGGGAGAGGTGAGGGGGCGAGGGGGCAGGGGTGAGGCAGGGGGTGGGGCAGGGCAGGGAGGGGTGAGGGGATGAGGGGGCAGGGGACAGGGAGAGGGCAGGGGACAGGGAGAGGGCAGGGGGCGGGGCAGGGGTGAGGCAGGGAGGGGGCAGGGGGCGGGGCAGGGGGTGGGGCAGGGCAGGGAGGGGGTGAGGGGATGAGGGGGCAGGGGTGAGGCAGGGGGTGGGGCAGGGCAGGGAGGGGGTGAGGGGATGAGGGGGCAGGGGTGAGGCAGGGGGTGGGGCAGGGCAGGGAGGGGGCAGGGGGCGGGGCAGGGGTGAGGCAAGAACCTGGGCACAGGCAGGTGGTGGGACTCAGAGGAGGAAGCAGAGAGGCACTGGTTTTTGTGCCCACAGCCCAGGGGGGGCCGAGGTTGAGTGACAGGTCCACCCAGGCGCCCAAATACTTAGGGGGCACGGCTTGTTTCTCATCCTCCTCTTGAGATGTAAGATCAGGCATTTGACTTACATAAGCCCCGCCCCCCCGAAAACCTTACCACCGATAACGACGTCACCAAAGAAAAAGGACTCGCTTAGCCGATTCCAGCTGCTCCCCAAGCAGCGTTCCGGCGGTCCATTCACTAAACATCCCTCTCCAAGAGCATGAATGCGCCTGCTCAGGCCGCGGGGAGTGGGAGGGGCGGGAGTGAGGGGACCGTTAGGCGGCCCGGGGAGCTGGCGTCCAGGTCCCACGCCAGCGGGCGCTCCTGAGACCTTACCACCCAGGCGGCCGCACGTCCCTCCCCCGGCCCATCCCGGGCCCCACCACCGGCGTGTCCTGCTCCAGAGGGCGCTCTCCCCTGGGCTGAGCCTGCAGCTCCGGGTTCTGGAAACACCTGCCGGCCTCGCACTAGGGATGCCAGCAGACGCTGGGCGCCTGGCCCGGGTGGCAGGCGGGCAGCTCAGGAGGGCGTGTCTGGGGCCGCCTACCCACCTGGCCGGCCGGGCGCCTGGCTCCTCCCTCCTTCTCTGTCCCGGTGCCCGTGGGCCGGGCTGTGCCTGGGGAAGACGCTGGTTCTACCGGAAGGTTCTGCGGAGAGAACGCAGTCCTCGTCTCAGGAGGCCGCACGGAACACGGGAGGAGTGGGAGCAAGCGGGTCAGCCACATCCCGGCATCATCTTCTTTTTTAAATGAATCTATTTTCTAATGAAATCTACTCCTGTCTTTTCAATGATGAACGCTTTTAAATATATTTTTATCGATGTCAGAGAGGAAGGGAGGGGGAGAGAGAGAGAGAGAAACATCAGTGATGACAGAGAATCATGGATCGGCTGCCTCCTGCACGCCCCCCACTGGGGATCGAGCCCACAACCTGGGCCCGTGCCCTGACCGGGAATCGAACCCTGACCTCCTGGGTCATAGGTCGACGCTCAGCCCCTATGATGCTCAACGTTCACAGGGCAGTGCCGGCCGGGCCGTGAATGCTTTCCAGGCGCCCCAGGACCTGGCCCACAGCACCGCGCTGGGCGCTGCACGGAATGTCACGGTTTAAAAATGCAGAAACACACAGAGCCTGGCCGAGCCCACGGAGATCGGTTCAGCCAGCTCATCTTTCCAGCGTAATGCGATGGGAGTGTAATCATCCCAATCATTAAACTTTGCGTAATGAATGAAGGATTCGTGTGAGACCACAGTGGAATGTCACCTACTCCCAAGCTCTGCCTGTAACCGTGTCGACGAGAGCCGTTTTCTCACGGTACCTTGGCGACCTCCCGGGGAGCCGGCTTCCCCTCCGCGCGGAGCCCCGGCCGGGCAGGCGCTGCCCTGCGGATCAGGAGGCGGATGGACACGGCCTTGACGCCACCCTCATAGGACACCATTTTCCCCGACTCGATCCTCTCCACCGTTACACCGATCGGCTGGAAACAAGCGTGGGCCTCGTTAGGAGCCATCTGTTACCAGAAACGCCAGCGCGGGCCCGGCTGGGCGCCCGGGAGCTCCACTACGAAGCGCTGGTTCTGCGCCCGGAACACAGGACGCGGAGCCCCCTCTGCCCGTTTGACAGCCCAGCGGCTGTGGGACGCGGGAAAGCCATGGCTGCACGTGGAGGGGAGATGGGCCATCGCAGCAACATGGAGCCCTGAGAACTGGGCTTAAAGGTGTGCAAGCCCAGCCAGTGTGCCCAGTGGCTGAGCGCTGACCTATGAACCAGGAGGTCACAGCCTGATGCCTGGTTTGCGGGCTTGATCCCCCGTGGAGAGCGTGCAGGAGGCAGCCGATCCCTGATCCTCTCATCATTGATGTTTCTGTCCCTCTCTCACGCTCCCGTCCTCTCTGAAATCCATATATATATATTTCTTGCTACTTTAAAAGCCGGCCTCGGGCAAGCATGACCCTGGGTGGCCGTGACGGGCTGGGGGGTGGGGTAGTGCAACCCCCGGGAGGTGGGAGCTGGAGGGGAGCTGCGGGGGGGGGCGCTCCTGACGGGTCCCCGGCCTCCACTTCCTGTCGCAGGCAGGCGCGTTCGGGGTCACCTGGGAAGAGGGTGCGCTCTGGGGTGACAGCGCCCGCCCGAGGAGAGGGGCGCTGCGGCTCCGGGAAGCATGTTTCCTCGTCGTGTCTTCACCGGCCGATGGAGGGGACCCTCCTCCACAAGCAGGTTTCGCTGCCTGAAAGGCAATGGGTCACACACAGGATTCAGGGGGCGTCCCGCCGTCACAGGCACAGCGGCTGCGACATAAACTCGTTACCCCATTCGACAGTCGTGGCAGCGGCCCGAGATGAGGGAGGGAGGCCGGGGAGGCGGGGGACTGGGCCGGGGTCCCCTCCACGTGGAGGATCCTTGCGGAAGCCGCCCTGTCCCGCGGGGCCATGTGGGCGTGGGTGCCTCGCTGTCGTGCTCCACCTCACGATATCCCGGTTCCCAGAGGCAACAAAGGACACGACCCCAGCTCGCCCCCAGGAGCGTGTCCTCGCGGAGACGGTACAGGAGGAGACGGCGTGTCCCGTGCCCCGAGGCCCTCGGGTGGGGGTGTCTCAGGCTGTTCACACGCAGCTGGGGGCCACCAGCCACAGGACCAACGTGGCCGTGGCCATAGGCTCCGTCTCACAGGGTCACTGTGAGCAAATGAGCGCCCCACGCGCCCGGCGGGGAGAGCCCCGTGGTGGCGGCTGCCATGTGATCAGATGCCTGGTCACCAGACGTGCTGGCCCGTGAGAGCCGATCTGGGCAGCGAGTGTTGTGAATTATTCATGGGGTGGTTATGAATTATTCATGAGGGAGGCAGGCCACGGGGCCAGGGAGCTGAGAGACAGCACTGCTCCGCCCGGCAGGGACGCACCCGCCCCGTTAACCAGCTACTTTCAGGTCAAACGGAAGAGCCTGGTACCTACCGGAGTGTCTGCGTCTCTCCTCGTCCGAGCGGAGGCCACGGATGTGCTGGCGTCGGGCCCCAGCGGCCCCGGGGCCTGCTCCTTCAGGGCGTCCATCTGCCTCTGCAGGTCGCGGAGGACGGCGGCCCAGTGGGCCTGCTGCGTCTGGAGCTGCTGCCGGAGCCCGGCCACCTGCCGCCGTAACCGCTGTCGGGAAGAGAAAGCGCAGCCGGCGTCACAGACCCGGCCGTGGCACCGGGCCGCTCAGCCAAAGCCGGGCTCCGACCGTGAGCAGCTGCGTGGAACTAATGCCTGCATCCATCTTAGTTATTATTGTTGTTTTTAATATATTTTATTGGTGTCAGAGAGGAAGGGAGAGGGAGAGAGAGAAACATCCATGATGAGAGAGGATCATCCGTCGGCCGCCTCCTGCACGCCCCCCGCTGGGGATCGAGCCCAAAACCCGGGCCTGTGCCCTTGACCGGCTTGAACCCAGGACCTTTCAGTCCACAGGCCGACGCGCTATCCACCGAGCCAGACCGGCCAGGGCGCCATCTTTGTTACTAAGTGGAGTTTGTTTCGCGTTGTTACTCCACAGAGGGCGGCAGGTGACGGCGGCCGTGGCGGTGGGCTCGCCTCCCGTGGCTTCGCCCGTCGCGGGTGCGCGTGAGCCTTCGGCACCGTTATGGCCACGGCCGGGGCTGGCGCTTCCCGAGTCCCGGGAGCAGGAGCGGACTCCCCGGTCGTGTGGAAACGGCCGCGGTTTAGAGGCTGGAGCTCGGCCTTTCCCACCCGCCACCAGCTCTCCCAGGACCCTGCTTCGGCCCCTGCGTCCCGAGGACAAACAGCGTGGCCAGGAGGGACAGTCCCGCCCGGTGTGGCCACGGCCACTGGACAGGCAGCTCAGTGGGCAGGGACGACGGGGTGGTCTACACTCCAGAAACCGTGTGGGGAGGCGCGGACACTCTGCTCAGAGGTCAGGCGGGCCGTTGGCAGAGTCTGGGGGGTGAGGTGGGGGCTGGTGGGACGAGTGAAGTCAGTCAACGCCCCGCCAGGTCCTGCCCAGTCTCTAAGGCTGCGCTCCTCTTGCATGGGGCACGAGGCTGGCGGCAGAGTCGGGGCGCTGCCTCTCCCCGTCGGGAGGTAAAGCTCCGCAGGCCCCCACGGAGGCGGGTGGCAGCGACCCGCGGAGCAGCACTAAAGCCCTGAGAGAGGAGGAGGCGGGGAGACCGCACGCCAGGACGGTGACGGCTGGGGACAGGGTTCCCCACCCCGGAGTGGGGGCCCCAGCACCGCCCGGCTCACCAGCACCTCCGCGGCCCCGTCGTCCTCCCCGGGGAGCTCGGCCGTCTCCTGGGGGTCGGCCCCGGCCGGGGGGTCCTCGGGGCAGCCGGTGTCCGTGGGCGGCTCGGCCTCCATGTGAGCCCCCAGCATCCTGGCGGGAAGGGGCCATCAGGAGGCGGGAGGCAGGTGCCGGCCCCCCCACCCCCCTCCTCTGGTGAGTGTGAGGGACCCTCATCACCACGGCCACCTCCCTGCTCGGTGCTTCCACGTGGACCCAGAAACGGCCAGGGGGTGGCCGGACCCCACGGGATGGCCCACACAGGGCCTCTCCTCGGCAACCCATAGAAACGCTTTAATTACAGAAACTCACCGGGCACCGGGCCGTCAGCGCTGGCTCAGGGTCGGGCTGCGTCCGTGGAATCTTAGGGTCTCTCAGTCCACAGAGCTGAACAGGCACCCCCTAAACACACCATCAGACACCCCTAAACACACCAGGTCAGACGTCCCCTAAACACACCAGATCAGACACCCCCTAAACACACCATCAGACACCCCTAAGCACACCACCAGACACCCCCTAAACACACCAGATCAGACACCCCCTAACACACCCGGTCAGACACCCCCTAACACACCCGGGCACACCCAGCCTCTGTGCTGAGCGCTGGCTTTTCTGGCGCCTCCAGGGGAGCGGAGAGGCTTGGATGGGGGAGCCACGCGTCGGCTCCTAGAGAGTCGGGGCCATGCTGCTCCAGGCCCAGGCGCCCGCAGCTCTGAGAGGCGGAGCCTTAGGACAAGGGCCGCGTTAGCGCACAGCCTCTGTGGGGACACGCGGGACCATCTCGCCTGTCCCAGGAGGCTCAGGGCAACTGGAAACAGAGCAAAACAGGAAAGCTGAGCTCCGGAGAGGGGAGGGCGTGCTCCCCACCCCCGCTGACTTCCCGTCCTCGTCCGTCTGTCGGTCCTAAGGAGACCCGGCTCTTCCTCAAAAGGGTTGAGGCCGACGGGGAAGGAGGTCCGGACACTGTCACGCACAGACACGGGTGGTGGATCTGGGCGGCGACTCAGATCGAAACAGAACGCGCTTATCACCAACGTCCGGCTGCAGCCCAGCAGCTGAGCCCTGGCCGGGGGCCCGGCAGCTGGAGCAGCGTCCGCGCACAAAAGGCTGCAGCCTTGGTTCCCGATCGGGGCTCGTACTGGACACAAGCGATCGCTGTTACTCCCTCTCCCTCCCTCTCTCTAAAATCAATTGTTTAACAATTTAACAAATGAACAGTTTATCACAGAGAGAGAGGTGAGCTGGTTCAAGCGTCATTTTCCTCAGGGAGGAGGCTCGAATCTTCCAGCAACAAAACTACAACAACCGAACCATCCGGTCCTCGCGTCCTCGGCGGCGTTATGGAAGTTTCGCGCAGAACTTGGCTGCGTTTCTCGTTCCCGGGGCCCCGAAAAGGGCACGTTCTCCTCGTTTCTCTCAGGGGACGGCTGGCTGTGTTTTGGCCCCGAACGCTTCAACCCTCAGTCTAGGAGCCCTACCCTCAGCGCCCCAACCGGCTGCCCCCTCACCCGTCCATGGCGGCCTGGGCCCGGGGCCTGCCCGCTCGGCCCCGCCCGGGAACGCCAGGGAACAGTGGCCGGATTCTAAACCGACGCCCTGGCTTAAAGGGACCCTCCCGACCGCTTCCCGGCGCCCGCCCAGCGTTAGGACGCGCGCGACTGGGTGCAACTCCGTGTTCGCTGGCGCCTATCACCCCGACCGGGAGCCGGACACGCAAATCCCTCCCAACGACCCAGAGGGAAAGCTCGGTGCCAGGTCTTCAATGTGCCCTGAACAGTGAGACCCCCGCCCGCTGCACTTGTTCCTGAGGACCTAGAACCCTCTTCCGGCATCTGAACAAACCGCCTGCGGAGAGACACTCTCGAGGCGAGCGGACGCGCGGGTTCTCACGTCACAGCGCCTGCAGGCGGCCGTCCTGTGTGCGGTGTGACGCCAGGTGCGCGGGGAGGCGCTGCTCCGTGTTCGAGACGATCAGAGATCCAGGAGGTGAGCACACGTGCATCCCACACGGGGTAAGAAGTGACCCGAACCCGGCCTGTATGGCTCAGTGGTTGAGCGTTGACCTATGAGCCAGGCGGTCAGGGTTCGATTCCTGGTCAGGGCACAGGCTCTGGTCGCAGGCTCCATCCACATTTGGGGGGGGGGGGGGCGGGCGTGCAAGAGGCAGCCGATCAGTGATTCTCTCTCATCATCGATGCTTCCGTCTCTCTCTCCCTCTCCCTTCCTCTCTGAAATCAATAAAAATATATATATTTTTAAAAGTGACCCTGAACCTCTGGCCATAGCCTCTGCACAGCCCCCGACCTCAGGGCCCAGAACAGCTCCTCATGGTTCCAGGCTCATGTGTGTCTCAGACGGTCTTTGATGGCCCGAGGCGGCCAGTGCCCGGTGCATGGGCCCTGCCCTGTGATGTCCCACCATCTGTCCTGCAGCCCTGCAGTTGGGCCCAGCCGGGCGCAGAGCCCTGGGTCCCGGGCGCAGAGCCCTCCGTCCCGGGCGCGGAGCCCTGGGTCCCGGGCACAGAGCCCTCCGTCCCGGGCGTGGAGCCCTGAGTCCCGGGCCACCTCCCCCTCCGACCCGCTTCCTCATGCGTTCACTCTGGAAGACACTCAGGGGCGTCCCTCATTGTGAGTTTGTGTTTGAGTTGAACCTGCACTAAAAAATGAAGGAAAAAACAGCTTTTTTACAGGCGGCACTTTGCACGCGTCATGGTTTCGACCCCGGGCTGGAGCTTGAGGACAATTATTTGTTGTGCATTGAAAGTTCAGTTTTGCAGGATTGAAGTTTTCCTGTCGCAGTAAACGACATTCCAAGTGATGCCTCCTGCCTGCAGCACGCGTGTGCTAGGAGCCCAGTCCCGGGTGATGTGTGCGGGGCGGGACTATGCCTGGGGGAGGGGCTAGGTTCCTCGGCTCCGACCACAGGCTCGGCGAGCACGGGAGCCGGGGACTGTGCCACATCCTCCCTCCACAGCTGCTCCCACTTCCCGTTACTGACAGGACGCCTGTTTCTGTAAGTGGCCCCAGCTCCCTCTCCTAGGCCCTCCCCCGGGGCCAGCGAGTGGGGCATGGATGCTCCACACACGGATGCTCCACACGGATGCTCCACACACGGATGCTCCACACACGGATACTCCACACGGATGCTCCACACGTGGATGCTCCACACACAGATGCTCCACACACGGATGCTCCACACAAGGATGCTCCACACACGGATACTCCACATGGATGCTCCACACGTGGATGCTCCACACGGATGCTCCACACGGATGCTCCGCACACAGATGCTCCACACACAGATGCTCCAACACGGATGCTGCACACACGGATGCTCCACCCACGGGTGCACCACACACGGATGCTCCACACAGATGCTCCACACGGATGCTGCACACACGGATGCTCCACACGGATGCTCCACACAAGGATGCTCCACACAGGGATGCTCCACACACGGATGCTCCACACACAGATGCTCCACACGGATGCTCATCACAAGGATGCTGCACACACAGATGCTCCACACGGATGCTCCACACATGGATGCTCCACACATGGATGCTCCACACACGGATGCTCCACACACGGATGCTCCACACATGGATGCTCCACGCACGGATGCTCCACACACATATGCTCCACATGGATGTTCCACACACGGATGCTCCACACATGGAATCTCCACACACAGATGCTCCACATGGATGCTCCACACACGGATGCTCCACACACGGATGCTCCACACAGATGCTCCACACACAGATGCTCCACACATGGATGCTCCACACACAGATGCTCCACGTGGATGCTCCACACGGATGCTCCACACACGGATGCTGCACACAGATGCTCCACACATGGATGCTCCACACACAGATGCTCCACATGGATGTTCCACACACGGATGCTCCACACATGGATGCTCCACACACAGATGCTCCACACACGGATGCTCCACACACGGATGCTCCACACATGGATGCTCCACACACAGATGCTCCACACACGGATGCTCCACATACGGATGCTCCACACATGGATGCTCCACACACGGATGCTCCACATGGATGTTCCACACACGGATGCTCCACATGGATGTTCCACACGGATGCTCCACACACGATGCTCCACACATGGATGCTCCACACATGGATGCTCCACACACAGATGCTCCACACATGGATGCTCCACACACGGATGCTCCACACACAGATGCTCCACACACGGATGCTCCACACAGATGCTCCACACACGGATGCTCCACACACGGATGCTCCACACACAGATGCTCCACACACAGATGCTCCACACGGATGCTCCACACACAGATGCTCCACACACGGATGCTCCACACACGGATGCTCCACACACGGATGCTCCACACACAGATGCTCCACTCACGGATGCTCCACACATGGATGCTCCACACACAGATGCTCCACACATGGATGCTCCACACACGGATGCTCCACACACAGATGCTCCACACACGGATGCTCCACACATGGATGCTCCACACACAGATGCTCCACACATGGATGCTCCACACACAGATGCTCCACACGGATGTTCCACATGGATGCTCCACACACGATGCTCCACACATGGATGCTCCACACACGGATGCTCCACACACGGATGCTCCACACACAGATGCTCCACACGGATGCTCCACTCGGACCACCTGCCAGGACGGCCGATCCCTCCTCCCCTGGCTGGTGCTGACCTGTGCCCGTCTCTATAATAAAACACACCGTGAACATGACCATGTGTAGCAGGCTCTGTGAGCCCCTTGGGTCCCTCAGACCGGGACCTGGTGTCCAGAGGGGCGAGTGGGGGAGGGTCCTCCCTGCAAACTTCCCCGAGCTCAGGAGAACCTCAGAGTACGCAGTCGATCATGACAAACTCTCCCTTCCGGCCATTCTTAGACGTAAAAGCAAACCGGGAAGGGAAAATTAATGGAATCAAATGTGTTGGGGGGGGGTTAGAGCAATGATTCCAGGCGCTTGGAGGACTTTCTCACAAGAGGAAGAGGCGGCTGAACCCGCGTGGCTGAGACGGGTGATGTGTGGGTTGGGAAGCAGCTGAGCAGCGCAGCCTGGGTCCAGTGGGACCTGGGCCAGGAGGTCCTGCTCCCCCTCCCTGGCCCACGGCCTGGAGCAAACGGCCCAGCCTCTCTGTGCTCCCCTCCTCACCCCAGGAGAGCCTAGCTGTGCCCGCTTCACCCCCCTGCCGCCGGGTCCTGCAGCCACTCGGTGAGTGCACGCCACAGCCGTGCGCCTGGCACGTGCTCCCCGGGCGGGTGGCGTGCTCCGACCGCACCTCAGACTCTCCCTCCGCCTCCCAGGTGATGGGCGGGCGCACGCATTTACCTGCTTCCCCGACTCAGTGCCGCCGGTGGACACAGAATTACAACCAAAGTCCATCTCACTCCAAAGCCCAAATCAGGCTGAACAGAACCAAGGTGAGTTGGGGTCAGCTGGGGGTCAGGACCAAGGTGAGTTGGGGTCAGCTGGGTGTCAGGAACAAGGTGAGTTGGGGTCAGCTGGGGGTCGGGACCAAGGTGAGTTGGGGTCAGCTGGGGGTCAGGAACAAGGTGAGTTGGGGAGGTCATCTCCCGGAACAAATGGAGTAAGCAGCTGAAACTAATAACACCCACCCCAAATTGGCGAAACTACTCAGCTGGTGAGACAGTCTGCAGCCGGGAAGGGCAGAGCTCCCCTGGAAAGTGCCTGGTACGTGGTGCCTTGTTGTGTTGTATTTTGTGCCTTTAAATCAATGCAGCAGATCCAAGCAACAGCAGCCTCCTGAGCACCACGCCCTCTGTCTGAGGAACAGCAGCTGTACGTGAAACCTCCCCCCACCAGCCAGAAGAGCCACCACAGCTGTGAACAGCACCCACCAGAGGAGCTGCTGCCAACTGAGGAGCAGCTGCTACTGCAACCGCCCGAGGAGCAACCACAGCCCAAGGAGTCACTGCCACCCAGGGAGCAGCCACTGAATGACTCAACGTCTAGATATGTCAGTGAGATCAAACATGGGTAGACAAAGAAACCCCCAAAGGAAAGAAAAAGAGGACTCGCCAGAAAAGCAGCTAAATTATACAGAGGCATGCAGCATGACAGAAAAAGAATTCAGAATAAGGGTCCTAGAGTGCATAAACCAGACGGAGGAAAAAGTCAACAACTTATGCAAGAAGCTAGAAGAAACAGATGAAAAAGTCAACTACCTATGCAAGAAGCAAGAAGAAACAGATGAAACAATCAACAACTTAAGTAAGACCCAAGAAGAAATGAAGAGTGATATAGCTGCAATAAAAAACACCATTGAAAGTATCAATAGTAGACTAGGAGAAGCGGAGGACCAAATTAGTGAATTAGAAGACAAGGAAGCAAAACACACCCAAACTGTACTGCAATTGGAGAAAAAAATTAAAAGACAGGAAGAGAGCCTAAGGGAGCTTTGGGACAACATGAAACGAAACAACATACGAATAATAGGGGTGCCAGAACAACAGAAAGATGAACACGGATTAGAAAACCTACTCGAAGAAATAATATCAGAAAACTTGCCTGAGGTGGGGAAGAAAAACGTCACACAAGCCCAGAGAGTCCCAAACAAGGTGAACCCAAAAAGACCCACACCAAGACACATCATAATTACCATGGCAAATGTTCAGGACAAAGAGAGAATCTTACAGGCTGCAAGAGAGAGATGGAAAGTTACATACAAGGGATCTCCCATTAGATTATCAAATGACTTCTCAACAGAAACACATCAGGCCAGAAAAGAATGGACGGAAATTTACAAAGTGATGCAAAGCAAAGGACTGAATCCAAGAATACTCTATCCAGCAAGGCTATCATTCAGAATTCAAGGGGAAATAAGAAGCTTCACAGACAAAAAAAGGCTAAGGGAGTTTATCACCACCAAGCCAGTAATGCAAGAAATGCTAAAGGGACTGGTGTAAAAAGAAGAACTAAAAAGCCAAGAAAGAAAACAGCCACAAAAAAAAAAAAATAGAAATGGCTACAAACAAGTACCTTTCAATAATAATTTTAAACATAAATGGACTAAATGGTCCAATCAAAAGACATCGTGTGGCTGAATGGATAAAAAAACATGACCCATATATTTGCTGTCTACAAGAGACCCACCTCATTAGAAGGGACTCACACAGACTGAAAGTGAAGGGATGGAAAAATATCTTTCAGGCAAATGGAAATGAAAAAAAAGCTGGGGTAGCAATACTTATATCGGACAAAATAGACCTCAAAGTGAAGGCCATAACAAGAGATAAGAAAGGCCACTTCATAATACTAAAGGGATCAATACAACAAGAGGATATAACCCTGATAAACATATATGAACCCAATGCAGGAGCACCCAAATTCATAAAAAAACTCCTGGAAGATATCAAAGGAGAGATCAACAACAATACAATCATAGTAGGGGACTTTAATACACCACTGACATCACTGGATAAATCCGCTAGACAAAAACTCAGCAAAGAAACAGCAATCCTATATGACTCACTAGATCAGATGGACTTAATTGACATCTTCAGAACACTTCACCCCAAAGCCACAAAATATACGTTCACCTCAGGTGCTCATGGGACATCTTCAAAAATAGACCACATATTGGGTCACAAACGAAGTCTCCCCAAATTCAAGAAGATTGAAATCATAAAAAGCATCTTCTCAGACCACGATGGCATAATATTAAAAATAAACTACAATAAAAACAACCCCAAATACTCAAACACTTGGAAGCTGAATAGCATGTTATTGAATATTGATTGGGTTAACAATGAGATCAAAGAAGAAATCAAAAACATCCTGGAAACTAATGACAATGAAAACACTACAATCCAAAACCTATGGGACACAATGAAAGCAATTCCTGAGAGGGAAGTTTATAGCTCTACAGGCCTATCTCAAAAAAACAAGAAAAAATGGTAGTAAATCATCTAACTCTACAACTGAAAGAATTAGAAAGACAGCAACAAGAAAACCCCAGAGTGAGCAGAAGGAAGGAGATAATAAAGATTAGAGCAGATCTCTCACTGCTGACACAGCTGATTCTCATAGCCACTTGGCCTGGAGGTCAAACCCTCCCTGGAATTAGCTACAACAATCAAGATTTAACTATAAGACTTTGAACAAAGACCACTAGGGGGTGCACCAAGGAAGCATAACAAAATGCGGAGACAAAGAAACAGGACAAAATTGTCAATGGAAGATATAGAGTTCAGAACCACACTTTTAAGGTCTCTCAAGAACTGTTTAGAAGCTGCCAATAAACTTAATGAGATCTACACGAAAACTAATAAGACCCTCGATCTTATATTGGGGAACCAACTAGAAATTAAGCATACACGGACTGAAATAATGAATATTATACAGACGCCCGACAGCAGACCAGAGGAGCGCAAGAATCAAGTCAATGATTTGAAATGCGAGGAAGCAAAAAACATCCAACCGGAAAAGCAAAATGAAAAAAGAATCCAAAAATGCGAGGATAGTGTAAGGAGCCTCTGGGACAGCTTCAAGCGTACCAACATCAGAATTATAGGGGTGCCAGAAGATGAGAGAGAGCAAGATATTGAAAACCTATTTGAAGAAATAATGACAGAAAACTTCCCCCACCTGGTGAAAGAAATGGACTTACAGGTCCAAGAAGCACGGAGAACCCCAAACAAAAGGAATCCAAAGAGGACCACACCAAGACACATCATAATTAAAATGCCAAGAGCAAAAGATAAAGAGAGAATCTTAAAAACAGCAAGAGAAAGAAACTCAGTTACCTACAAGGGAATACCCATACGACTGTCAGCTGATTTCTCAACAGAAACTTTGCAGGCCAGAAGGGAGTGGCAAGAAATATTCAAAGTGATGAATACCAAGAACCTACAACCAAGATTACTTTATCCAGCAAAGCTATCATTCAGAATTGAAGGTCAGATAAAGAGCTTCACAGATAAGGAAAAGCTAAAGGAGTTCATCACCACCAAACCAGGAGTATATGAAATGCTGAAAGGTATCCTTTAAGAAGAGGAAGAGGAAGAAAAAGGTAAAGATACAAATTATGAACAACAAACATGCATCTATCAACAAGTGAATAAATAATCTGATGAACAGAATGAACTGTTGATTATAATAGAATCAGGGACATAGAAAGGGAATGGACTGACTATTCTTGGGGGGGAAAGGGGTGTGGGAGATGTGGGAAGAGACTGGACAAAAATCGTGCACCTATGGATGAGGACAGTGGGTGGGGAGTGAGGGCGGAGGGTGGGGCGGGAACTGGGAGGAGGGGAGTTATGGGGGGGAAAAAAAGAGGAACAAATGTAATAATCTGAACAATAAAGATTTAATTTAAAAAAAAAAAGATTAGAGCAGAAATAAATGACATAGAGACCAAAAAAACAATACAGAAAATCAATGAAACCAAGAGCTGGTTCTTTGAAAGGATAAACAAAATTGACAAACCTCTAGCCAGACTCACCAAGAAGCAAAGAGAGAGGACCCAAATAAACAAAATCAGAAATGATAGAGGCGAAATAACAACAGACCCCACAGAAATACAAATGATTGTTAAAAAATACTATTGACAGCTCTACTCCAACAAACTAGACAACCTGGAGGAAATGGACAAATTCCTAGAAAAATACAACATTCCAAAACTCAATCAGGAAGAATCTAAAAATCTCAATAGGCCAATAACTATGGAAGAAATTGAAGCAGTCATCAAAAAGCTTCCAGCAAACAAAAGCCCAGGACCAGATGGCTTCACAGGGGAGTTTTACCAAACATTCAAGGAAGAACTAAAACCTATCCTCCTCAGACTACCACAAAAAATTCAAGAGGAAGGAACACTTCCAAGCTCATTCTATGAAGCCAGCATCACCCTAATACCAAAACCAGGTAAAGACAACACAATGAAAGAGAATTACAGGCCAATATCCCTCATGAACATAGATGCCAAAATCCTCAACAAAATCTTAGCAAATCGGATCCAGCAGTACATCAGAAAGATCATACACCATGACCAAGTAGGATTTATCCCAGGGATGCAAGGATGGTACAATATCCTCAAATCAATAAACGTGATTCATCACATAAACAAATTGAAAGAAAAAAACCAGATGGTCATATCAATTGATGCAGAAAAAGCATTTGACAAAATCCAACACCCATTTTTGATAAAAACTCTCAGCAAGGTGGGAGTAGAAGGATCATACCTCAACATAATAAAAGCCATATATGACAGGCTCACAGCCAACATCATACTCAATGGACAAAAACTAACACCATTTCCCCTAAGAACAGGAACAAGACAGGGATGCCCCCTCTCCCCACTCCTGTTCAACATGGTACTGGAAGTGTTAGCCATTGCAATTAGGCAAGAAGAAGAAATAAAAGGCATCCAAATTGGAAAAGAGGAAGTAAAACTGTCCTTATTTGCAGATGACATGATATTATACATACAAAACCCTAGAGTCTCCATCAAAAAGCTACTAGACTTAATACATGAATTTGGCAATGTAGCAGGATACAAAATTAACCCCAAGAAATCTGAGGCATTTCTATACACCAATAGTGAACTTTCAGAAAGAGAGATTATAAAAACAATTCCATTCACCATCACACCAAAAAAATTAAGCTACCTAGGAATAAACTTAACTAAAGAGGTAAGAGACCTCTACTCAGAAAACTACAGGACGTTGAAAAAAGAGATAGAGGAAGAATAAACAGATGGAAGAACATACCGTGTTCATGGATTGGTAGAATCAACATCATTAAAATGTCCATACTACCCAAAGCAATCTATAAATTCAACGCACTTCCCATTAAAATACCAACGGCATACTTCACAGGTCTAGAACGAACTCTCCAAAAATTCATCTGGAATAAAAAAAGACCCCGAATAGCTGCAGCGATCCTGAAAAAGAACAAAGTAGGTGGGATCTCAATACCAGACATCAAGATGTACTACAAAGCCACTGTTCTCAAAACTGCCTGGTACTGGCACAAGAACAGGCATATAGATCAATGGGATAGAATAGAGAGCCCAGAAATCGGCCCAAACCAATATGCTCAATTAATATTTGACAAAGGAGGCAAGAACATACAATGGAGCCAAGATAGTCTCTTCAATAAATGGTGTTGGGAAAATTGGACAGATATATGCAAGAAAATGAAACTGGATCACCAACTTACACCATACACAAAAATAAACTCAAAATGGATAAAGGACTTAAATGTACGACAGGAAACCATAAAAATTCTAGAAGAAGCCAAAGGTAACAAAATCTCAGGCATATGCCGAAGCAATTTCTTCACTGATACAGCTCCTAGGGCACTTGAAACTAAAGAGAAAATGAACAAATGGGACTACATCAAAATAAAAAGCTTCTGCACAGCAAAAGAAACCATCAACAAAACAACGAGAAAACCCACTGTGTGGGAAAACATATTTGCCAATGTCATATCTGATAAGGGCCTAATCTCCAAAATTTATAGGGAACTCATACAACTTAACAAAAGAAAGATAAACAATCCAATCAAAAAATGGGCAAAGGACCTAAATAGACACCTTTCAAAAGAGGACATTCAGAAAGCCAAGAGACATATGAAAACATGCTCAAAGTCACTAATCATCCGAGAGATGCAAATCAAAACAACAATGAGGTACCATCTCACACCTGTCAGAATGGCTATCATCAACAAATCAACAAACGACAAGTGCTGGAGAGGATGTGGAGAAGAAGGAACACTCGTGCACTGCTGGTGGGAATGCAGACTGGTGCAGCCACTATGGAAGACAGTATGGAGTTTCCTTAAAAAACTGAAAATGGAACTCCCATTTGACCCTGTGATCCCACTTCTAGGAATATATCCCAAGAAACCAGAAACACCAATCAGAAAGGATATATGCACCCCTATGTTCATAGCAGCACAATTCACCATAGCTAAGATCTGGAAACAGCCTAAGTGCCCATCAGCAGATGAGTGGATTAGAAAACTGTGGTACATCTACACGATGGAATACTATGCTGCTGTAAAAAAGAAGGAACTTTTACCATTTGCAACAGCATGGATGGAACTGGAGAGCATTATGCTAAGTGAAATAAGCCAGTCAATGAAGGAAAAATACCACATGATCTCACTCATTCATGGATAATAGAGACCATTATAAACTTTTGAACAATAATAGATACAGAGGCAGAGCTGCCTCAAACAGATTGTCAAACTGCAGCGGGAAGGCCGGGGAGGGTTGGGGGGCAGGAGGTAGGGGGGTAAGAGATCAACCAAAGGACTTGTATGCATGCATATAAGCATAACCAATGGACATAAGACACTGGGGGGGTAGGGGAGGCCAGGGGATTGTCAAGGGTGGAGAAAAAAAAGGACACATATGTAATACCCTTTGTAAGACTATAAGCAATAAAATAAAATTTTTTAAAAAAAAAGGTGAGTTGGGGTCAGCTGGGGGTCAGGAACAAGGTGAGTTGGGGTCAGCTGGGGGTCGGGAACAAGGTGAGTTGGGGTCAGCTGGGGGTCGGGACCAAGGTGAGTTGGGGTCAGCTGGGGGTCGGGACCAAGGTGAGTTGGGGTCAGCTGGGGGTCAGGGACAAGGTGAGTTGGGGTCAGCTGGGGGTCGGGACCAAGGTGAGTTGGGGTCAGCTGGGGGTCGGGACCAAGGTGAGTTGGGGTCAGCTGGGGGTCAGGAACAAGGTGAGTTGGGGTCAGCTGGGGGTCGGGACCAAGGTGAGTTGGGGTCAGCTGGGGGTCAGGGACAAGGTGAGTTGGGGTCAGCTGGGGGTCGGGACCAAGGTGAGTTGGGGTCAGCTGGGGGTCGGGACCAAGGTGAGTTGGGGTCAGCTGGGGGTCGGGACCAAGGTGAGTTGGGGTCAGCTGGGGGTCAGGAACAAGGTGAGTTGGGGTCAGCTGGGGGTCGGGACCAAGGTGAGTTGGGGTCAGCTGGGGGTCAGGGACAAGGTGAGTTGGGGTCAGCTGGGGGTCGGGACCAAGGTGAGCTGGCTTATTTTACTGTCACATTCTCTCGGGGTTGGACTAGAAAAGAACACGAAATATGCAGCCAGTGAAAAGAATGAGTGTTGAGTGTTCTTTTCTAGCTCCAGCTCCAAGATAATGTGAAAATAAAATAAGCAGAGGTGGGAGCCGGGCCTGACCACCGGGAACCGAGCGGGCGCAGCGGGCTCCGGCTCCCAGGAAGCACGCTCCCCTAGAGCTCAGCCTTTCATTTTCAAAAGACAGAGAAGGTTCCACGCCCCTGGCTCCCCGGCGGCCTCGGGCAGCAGCTGGACCTCATGGGGGGGGGGAGTGACCACAAGTTCCCCTTCTTCAGGCAAAACAAAACCGAAGCAGACGCGGGGGGTTTGCTCCGGCTGTTCCCAGGCCGGTTTCGGTTTGCCTCTGACTCGCCCGCGCTGCCTCAGCGCTTTTCTTGCTGAGAAAAGGCAGAAGCTGGAGCTCCCGGCCGGAGAGGGTTCCCTTCCCCTCGGCGAGAGCATCCCCCGGGAAGACTGTCCGCGCTGGGAGCCCCCGGGCCGCCGGCCATGCCGCCAGCCAACTGCTCGGAGCACAGCGTGGGGGCGGAGGCGGCCGTGGCCTCGCTGCTGGCGCTGGAGTGCGGGCTGGGCCTGCTGGGCAACGCCGTGGCCCTGTGGACGCTCCTCTTCCGCCTGAAGGTGTGGAAGCCGCCCGCCGTCTACCTGGTCAGCCTGGTCCTGGCCGACCTGCTGCTGACCCTCTGCCTGCCCTTCCTGGCCGCCTTCTTCCTGCAGCACAAGACCTGCGGCCTCGGCCGCGCGCCCTGCCGGGCCCTGTTCTTCCTGTGGCCCCTGGGCCGCGGGGCGGGCGTGGCCTTTCTCACGGCGGTGGCCGTGGACCGCTACTTCCGCGTGGTCCACCCGCGGCTCAGGGTCAACCTCCTGTCCCCTCGGGCGGCCTGGGGGGTCTCGGGCCTGGTCTGGCTCCTGATGGCCGGGCTCAACCACCAGAGCCTGCTCGTGCCCGAGGCCGAGTGCCCGGCATCAGACCCCGGCACGGGCGGCCCCTCCGGCCGCGCCTGGCAGGAGGCGCTGTCCTTCGCCCAGTTCATCCTGCCCTTCGGCCTCGTCCTGTTCTGCAACGCGGCGATCATCCGGGCCCTGCGGGGGCGGCTCCGGGCGCCGGGCAAGCAGCCCAAGCTGCAGCGGGCCCGGGCGCTGCTGGCCGCCGTCGTGGTTCTGTTTGCGCTCTGCTTCCTGCCCAGCTTCCTGGCCCACGCGGCACTGGCCGTGTGCCGGGGCGCGGGCGGCTGCGGGGCCCGCCGGGCCCTGGTGCTCGCGGCCGACGTGGCCAGCAGCCTGACCGGCCTGCAGAGCGTGCTGAACCCCGTGGTGTACTGCTTCTCGAACCCCGCGTTCCGGCACTCCTACCGCAAGGTCTTCCTCAGCCTCCGGGGCCGAGGGCCGGGCACCCAGGCCCCAACCTGCGACCTCAGGGACTCGGACTCCTGAGCACGGCCCGCCCCGGGCTCGTGGGACCCCCGCCCTGGCTCCTGGGCGCCCCGGGACCTTTGTCAGGATCCGGACGAAGAGAAACCTCGAGACTGCACTGCAAGGAGAGACCAGTCGTCAGCAAAACGAACATTCTTCTTCGTCTTGTGCGCCAGCACTTCCTTCGGCTGCCGCACAAAACGGCCGCAGATCAGACAGGACGCGGGGCCTCCCGGTCCCTGTGTGTGTGGCTGCCGTGACATGGCCGCATCGCAGCCCCCCAGGGCCGTCCATGGCAGCCCCTGTGGGGGAGGAGCCGGAGGCCCTGTCATTCTCACTCCCTCGCGTCTCCGTGAGTCACTCTCCTCTTGGCCTGTTGGTAAATGCAAGCGTGTGCGCTTCCCGCCTGCTGCGTGGACGCACGGGGCTGGTGGGCCTGGCGGGCCACGGAGGGCTGGGGTGGGAGGTCTGCACCCAGCGGGCTGGGCACCGGTCGGTCCAGGTTCATGCTCGTTGCTTTGTCTGCACGACTGTCCGTTACGTCAGAGACAGCCCAGCGCCCTGGTCATTGTAACAAACACTTTCTCACTAAATGTCTCGCAATCCCTGGGAACAGCGTTCTAAATGTGAATTTGCAAATGCCTTTAACCCTCCAGGGTGCTGGGGGCCCCGGGGGAAGCCGGGCTGAGGGGCCAGGGCTGTGGAGGGGGATCCCACTCGATGCCGCGCAGGACAGGGCAGAGGGCGCCCGGGGGCCTGCAGGGAAGGTGGGCGGCTGCACCCAGCCCTGGCCACGCGGGCAGCGGCCGCATCGCCTCACGTCATTCCTCTCAAAGGACGGCCCTAACATGTAGCTCAGGATGGTGACGAAAAGGTGTGGGAGTCGCCTTCCTGACCCCTCACCTCATTCCCTGCTCAAACCTGGACGTGGGGTCCCCACAGGGACTCAGCCACGTGCTCAGAGGAGGCGCAAGGGCTGCTGTGTAAGGATGGGGTCCCCACGGCCACACCTGGCGGCTGCTCACCTGGCCGCCTCCCCAGCCGCCTACCCGGGAGCCAGGCCTGCGTTGCCCACAGAGAGGGCATTGCTTTCCCGAGGGTGGTCCCGTGACTGTGTAACATTTAAGGCTGGAGCCCACGGCGTTGGGCAATAGAACTGGCACAACCACTGCCTTCGGACCTGCCTGCCCACGGGGAGGGGGGAAGGGGGGTCCTGATCAGACCTGGCCTTGACGCCTGACCCCGGAGAAGAACGGGCTCAGGGTCCGGGGCTGGGTTCCCACAGCAGCGCCTGAGGCTGCCCCGGCTCCTCCCTCCCAGGACCACAGACTCTCAGGGCTGAGGGAGTGCGAGCAGGCACAGACAGGAAGGCCGGTACCCCCCCCCCCCCGGCCCGCCCCCCGCTTGGCGTCCACGTCTGCGCTCCCTTTCGCTGAAAGCACCGCCCCTGGTTCCCCCCGGAGCTCCCCGCTCTGCAGCCTCAGGTGCTGCCGGGAAAAGCCACCCTTTCACGTCGACATCCCCACGTCCCTAAACTCCCCTCGGGCAATTCAAAGGGACCTACATTTTTATTGGTTTCAGAGAGGAAGGGGGAGGGAGAGGGAGGGAGAGAGAAGCATCCGTGATGAGAGAGAATCATGGACCGGTGCCTCCTGCACGCCCCCCACTGGGGATGGAGCCCGCAGCCCGGGCTTGTGCCCTTGACTGGGATTCGAACCCGGGACCCTTCAGTCCGCAGGCCACACTCCATCCACACAGGCTTCTTTCCTGGGTTACCTGGTCGTGTCTCCAGTGACATTTCCTAACCGCTTCCCTGCCCAGGGACCCTGAGGCCGTGGCTCTCCCCACAGCGACTCCACCCCGAGGACAGGCCATCTGACCCCTCAGCTGCCCACTCGGCCCAGGTGGGCGGAGCTGCCCAGACACAGGTGCCCCCCAGACCTGGTCCCTCCGCCCTCCCGTGACCCCAGGAGGCTGCAGCTGCCCCCCCCCCCAGCTCACATGTCAGCCGGGCAAATGGGGAGTCACATCCCAGTGCGGCTGCCTCTCGGGGTCTCGCTGCCCGTTTCGTGGGCAGAGCCAGCTCAGCACGGCCGGTGGGGACCTGCAGCTTCTAGAAAACACGGGCCTCAGCCAACCGGGTTCCCACGCGGGGCCTGGAGTCGCCTCCTGACTGTCCACGTGCAGCCAGGGCCGAGGCCGGGTCAGTGGCCGCGGTCGGGGCCTTGGGGTCCACGCCCTGCTCTGTCCCTTCCCAGCTCCGTGACCCGAAACACATCACCACGCCTCTCGGCCTGTCCTCTACCGTGACAAGGGGGTGATGCAGACCAGCGGGGCGCGTGTGGGGCTGAACACGGCACCGACTGGGGGGCTGAGCACAGCGCCTGCCCATCGAACGCAGCCAGCGGCTGTCACTTTGCTGGTGCAAGTGACCGGCGTGAGCTCGTATCTTTGCTGACGGCCCAGCCGGACGGGGGCTCTTGGGGACCTACTTTTCCCTGCGTACCCTCTGTGCAAAGCCTGGTGTGGAGCCCGTGAGCCCGACAGGGAGCCCGTGAGCCGGGTGGAGAGAAATCTGCTCCACGGGTGTCTGTGACTGTTTTCTCCTGCAAACCCTTTGAGACCTTCGTAAGGATTCTGTCCCATCAAGTTTAATTCCACACGTGTGTGCGGCGGGACCAGAGCTCAGACATGAGGGCCAGGCCCGCGAGTGCCCGTCTGAAGGGGTCTTTGGTGCCTGGTCCCCGCGCCCTCGGACGCCTGCAGCTCTGCGCCCAGACACTTCCTCCTTAAACAGGCGGCGGAACGAGATGCTCGCCCTCCTCTGAATGATTTCCTCTGAGCACGGAAATGGCTCAAAAGGGAAGTGAGGCGGACGGTGGACAACGGGCCTCCGACCACAGCTCTGCCTCCCAAGCGAGCCTCAGCCTCCTTAGTGCTGGGTGCCCGCTGGACAGCAGGTGCCAGGCCCTGCCCCTGAGCCCCAGCCCTCAGCACCACCCAGGTCCCAGCCCTTGGCACCGCCCAGGTCCCAGCCCTCGGCACCGCCCAACCCCTGAGCCCCAGCCCTCAGCACCGCCCAGATCCCGGCCCATCCCCAGCTCTTGACACTGGCCAGATCCCGGCCCCTCTGCAGCCCTCAGGGCCCCTGGATCCAGCCCTCGGCACTGCCTGGGTGCAGGGCCATGAGCAGCTGCTGGTTGGACGGGAGTCAGTGGGAGGCAGGGCCGTCGCTGACCGAGCTCGTGGAGGAGGCTCTCCCCGACAGAAAGGCCACACTCCTGAGTGTCCACCCCCAGTGGGCTGTGGGCCTCGGCAGGTGTCTCCACCCCCCACCCCCATCCGTCACGCCGCCCAGACCAGAGGCAGTAACGATTCCCCATGAACCCCGACTCACCCACACCCACAGCCCCTCCGTCGTCCTCACCATCAGGGAGACAAGCTCCCATAGACCCAGAATTTAGAAAGTTAGAGAGAGGAGATGCCTTACCTTTAGAGCAGTGGTTCTCAACCTTCCTGATGCCACAACCCTTTAACACAGCTCCTCATGTTGTGGGGACCCCCAGTTTCATTGTGACAAATTGAACATAATTAAAGCATAGTGATTAATCACAAAAACAATATGTAATTATAGATGTGTTTTCCAATGGTCTTAGGCGACCCCTGTGAAAGGGTCGTTCCACCCCCGAAGGGGTCGTGACCCACAGGTTGAGAACCGCTGCTTTAAAGCTTCAGAAAGTTCCTGGCGAGTAGATTTATCTCATCTTTTATTTTTTTTTAAATGCATTTTTATTGATTTTAGAGAAAGGAAGGGAGAGGAAGAGAGAGAGAGAGAGAGAGAGAGAGAAACATCAACGATAAGGGAGAATCATTGATCAGCAGACTCCTGCACGACACACACTGGGGATCAAGCCTGCAACCAAACAATGTGTCCTGACCGGGAATCGAACCCTGACCTCATGGTTTATGGGATGATGCTCAGCCAATGAGCCACACTGGCCGGGCAATTATATCTCATCTTTTAAAGTAAAATCTCTTTTTTATTAGTTATCATGCCCTTAAAATTGTCCTAAAATGGGCACCTAAAGATATAGAGAGAGACCTTATTCCCCAAATCATATGCATATACATACATTCATAAAAACACGCATGTGCTGTAAACAAAACAAACACAGAAGCAAACACACAAAAACACAGGTAGTCACGTGGCAAAAGCCACGAAGGAGCCGGCCTCCTGTTAGGTGAGTATTAAAGGCAATGAGAGTGAATTGCAGCCCGATTTTTGAACGTAATTACTCCAAGGGTTTTATTCCAGTTTCCAGAGTGAACTTCTCGCACTGCGACCGGCCACTTTGCCACGTGGGGTTGGGGAGCCTGTGGCTGAGGGAGCACTCCTGCGGGGGCGGCCTGCGGCCAGCAGAGGGCAGCAGCGCCCCGTCGAGGAGGCAGGTGGCCGGCGGGCAGGTCACCTTCCGGGCTGCGGCTCCGGAGAGAGGACTGAGGTCCCCAGTGACGCCTGCACTCGCAGCGGGACGCCCGCCGCCTCGTCTCCCTGCGTAACAGGTTCGGGAAAAGGACCCCAAACGTCACCTGGAATTCAGGAGCCCAGTTAGTCCCCAACACCAGCAGAAGCTGAAGCTTATAAAATCCTGGCTCTGGCCCTGACCAGTTTAGCTCAGTGGATAGAGCATCAGCCTGTGGACTGTAAGGTCCCAGGTTCGATTCCGGTCAAGGGCATGTACCTGGGTTGCGGGCACATCCCCAGTGGGAGATGTGCAGGAGGCAGCTGATTGATGTTTCTCTCTCATCGATGTTTCTAACTGTCTATTCCTCTCCCTTCCTCTCTGTAAAAAATCAATAAAATATATTTTTAAAAAAATACTGGCTCTGTCTGGTCAGGTGGCTCCATGGTTGAGCATTGACCTATGAACCAGGAGGTCAGGGTTCGATTCCTGGTCAGGGCACGTGCCCGGGTTGTGGGCTCCATCCCCAGTGTGGGGCGAGCAGGAGGCAAGCTGATCAGTGATTCTCTCTCACCCTGATGTTTCTCTCTCTCTCTCCCTCTCCCTTCCTCTGAAATCAATAAAATATATTAAAATAATAATAAATAAAATAAAGCATGGACTCTAATTCCAAATGTAGTCTGAAAACTCTGACTGACGGGGTCCGGGGACGGTGGGGTGCCCGGCGAGTCACGGGGGAGGCGCAGCCACGGTGCCGGTCGGGGCTCTGGGGGCCCATCCCGGGCTGGCCTGTCTCCCTGGCCCTCCTCTGGCCTCGTCCCAGACGCCTCAGCGGAGACCCCGGCGGCTTCGAGTTCTCACGCGTTTAGTGCAGCCGAACTGGCTCCTGAGACCCTCAGCCTCCGTTCTCCCCGAGGCGAGGGGTGCGGCGCCCGCCTTCCCCTCCCGTGCCCGGGGGACCCCGCTGCTCTGGGCACGAGGACGCAGGGTACCCGGCGGAAGGCGTTCCTCCATGATGGCAGGAGCCAGGCAGCCCTCTGGGCCCCTGAGGTCGGCCTGGGGCCCAGCCCCCTGCTGACCGTCTGGATGGCCTGCCTGACCCTGAGGCAGCAGAGAGGCCGAGGGGCAGGAGAGATGCCGCTGCCGCCTTATCCCACACGGACGAAGGGCAAAGGGCACAGGGCACAGAGCACAGGGCACAGGGCGTGTGCCGATGCCCACGCTGACGGCCCCGCTGTTTCTGAGAAAGTGACTGCGTTAGAAACGGGCGGTGAAGGGAGATTAAGGCGGGTGAGGTCTGTGGGGTGGCCCTAACCCAGCCCGCCTGGGTCCTCTAAGGAGAGGAGACGGGATTTGGGAGCACAGACGGCCGGCTGTGGCCGTGTGAGGCCCCGGAGGGGAGCCGTCTGCCCGCCAGGAGTGGGGTCCCCGGGGACCCCAGGCCCGGGTCTCGGACCCCGGCCTCTCGTCCCTGCAGCCCCAGCGAAGGGTGCGCGGGCACGGAAGCCCACACGCGTGCCCATGGCCAGGGTCTCTGTGCCGACGCCCACGGACGCCGGGGACGTGCACACATCCCCACACGTTTTCAAGATCTGAAAATGGGCCTTTCAGGCTCCCTTGCACACCAGCCTGTCCGGCCTCAGGAGCAAATGGGCGGGCAGTTTGCACGATACCGCGGTGCCTCTGACCGAGGTGTGCCGCTGACAGGGTAGCACTCCTGCCTGCATTCCCACCCCCGCTGAGGTTTGTGGGTGAAAAGTCTCCTTTGTCCAGAAAGAACCGATGGGGACCCTCAGAGCCACTTTGTAGCAGGAACCAAGAAAACCGTCCCTGGTCACACAGACAGACGTGATTGCTCACACGCGTGTGACGCCATGAGTGTGCGTGTGTGTGCGGCTACTCCACTAACGACAGGCCGAGGTGTGACGCCCTCCCGGCGAGTGTGTTCTCACAGGTGCCCATGGCCATTCCGCGAACGTGGCCGAAGCCGGTGCGGAGACGAAGGCAGACGCGGAGCCTGGACGTCGGCGGAGGGAGGACAGAGGACTGGCCGGGGCCAGCCCGAGCATTTCCGGTGGGAGAAGCCCACGCCGCTCGTGCCCGCGGGTGTGGGTGCCGGGTGTCGCCAAACGCGGTGGGTGGGCCTGACCCACCTGATGCCCGCGCAGCGAGGACGCAGGCGCCACTCGGCGAAGCAAAGCACTCGGAGCATTTGGAAACATCGTTATTCATTGCGGCTGAGTGGGAGGGCTGCTGCTTAGGGAGGTGCGCCTCCTCCGCCGGGGACTCCGATCAGCAGAGGTGCCCATCTCCAAGTGCCAGGCACCCGGCGTCTCCGTGCCACCTGGGGTCCTGTCCGCGCCAGGCACCTGAAAGAGGCCGCTGGGGGCCTCTCCTTCGCTTTGATATCTGGAGGCGACTGCTAACGGAACACAGAGCCTGCAAGACCGTCTCTACTTCACACGCAAACCAGTTTCGTTTTGCAAAGCCAACGCCATGTTTTAAACGCAAACTTCAAGCCCGGCCGGCGTGGCTCCGTGGTTGAGCGTCGACCTGTGAACCAGGAGGTGATGGTTTGATTCTGGGTCAGGGCTCAGGCCCGGGTTGTGGGCTCGATCCCCAGCAGGGGGCGTGCAGGAGGCAGCCGATCAGTGATTCTCTCTCATCGTTGATGTTTCTCTCTCTCCCTTCTTCTCTGAAATCAATTTAAATTTTTTAAAAAAACTAGTGGCTTTAAAAAGGTTTTTAATGAAACGCAGACTCAAGTCCTGGGATGTCCCTTTGAATCTCACGCGGAGACGCAGGTCACGCCCGTGAGAGCGAGAGAACGCTTAGAGGACACGCCCGTCCGCACCGCACACACAGCCTCCAGGCACTGTCAGCGTGTCCCCAGCGCGGCTGTCCTTCCGGACGTGCTGAGCTTTCTCCTCTTGTGCTCCTACCTGTGCACGGCCCTTCCAAACACGGGTTCCAGGAACTTTCTAGAAGTTGAGAGAGTGGAGGAAACCTGATTCCTAGTGGACCGCTGACTCCGGAAAACCGCCCCAGCGTCCACAGCAGAGCCCGGAGGCGCAGGGCCTGCGAGCGATGGAGCCTCCTCATGGCCCATCCGCCCCCCCACCACCCCCACCCCCAAAGGGGCAGAGTCCCGCGTATTTCCTCGGCAGTGCCCTTGTTTTTTAAGTATTTTTATTTTTTATTTACTTTTTTAAAATATATTTTATTGATTTTTTTACAGAGAGGAAGGGAGAGGGATAGAGAGTTAGAAACATCGATGAGAGAGAAACATCGATCAGCCGCCTCCTGCACACTCCCCCCTGGGGATGTGCCCACAACCCAGGTACATGCCCTTGACCGGAATTGAACCTGGGACCTTTCAGTCTGCAGACCGACGCTCTATTCACTGAGCCAAACCGGTTTCGGCAGTATTTTTATTTTTAAAAAATGTAACACCTCACACTGTAAGCGGCACAGCCCCTCCGTTTCACTCTGACCTCTAAACGGAACTTAGGACGCCCTCTGTGCGCGGACCTCGGCTGTAGGCCCCGGACACTCGGCTGGCGGCTCCCAGCGGGGCCGCTTCCAGGGAAGCACAGCGAACGCCCGCTTTCCCCTGCCCCTCACAGCCCGAGGCGCCTGATCCGGGTGACGACTCTGGTGCTCGCCCAGCGCCTTGTCCGCCCGTCTGTCCGCAGCGATTCCGGCTGCGCTCAGGCTGGTTCCCCTGCTGCCCTCGGCCCGCCCTCGGCCCGCCGCCTCCAGGGTGTCACTGCCGCTCCGGCCTCCCTGGCGCCCGGCGGGCGTCGGCTGGATGGAGTGTTTGACCAGAATGTGTGGCACCAGGGCTTTTATTCATTTTTGTTTTTCTGTCTTGGTTTTTCAAACCGTGTGATTGCTTTGCTCTGACTAAAGGAGCAGGGGTCTAGGGCCGGTTCATGAATATTTCCCAGGAGCTCCCGTTGGTCAGCCCTGCCCTGAGACGCGCGCAGCCCGGAGCCTGCCTCATGGCGCCGGCCGTCAGAGGCGGCAGGATCAGAGTTCCTGGTGGAGGAAATTTGGAAACCGCTACCTGCACGAACCCCCCCCTGCCCCCCCCCCCCCGCCCCAGCCCAAGGCCACCGCGGTCCCCGTCCCCGCGGAAGACACCGCACACACTCCCGCGAGTCCTCTCGCGGCCGTGAGCGCGGCACGTGGCGCCCGGGGCGGGTCACATGGTGAAGGAGGACGGGTTGTCGTTGTCCGCGGTCTCGCTGATCTGCCAGGAGGAGAAGGCCTCCGAGTGCAGCCGGGCGCAGGCCAGGCCGGGCACGCGCCGCCGCCCCACGCACAGCAGGTCCTTGGCGATCTTCAGGAAGTAGCTCCGGAACTTCTGGCCCACGAAGGCGTAGAGCACGGGGTTGAGGCAGCAGTGCAGGAAGGCCAGCACCTCGGTGCCCGTCTCCAGGTAGCCCAGCGCCTTCTCGCCCTGGCAGGACCGGCCCACCTTGCCCAGCTTCACGGCCGTCACCAGCAGCACCACGTTGTGAGGGACCTGACAGGCCAGGAACACGAGGACCACGGCGACGATCACACGGATGGCCTTGTGCCGCTTGGAGTTCTGGGCCTGCAGCAGGGTCCTGACGATGAACAGGTAGCAGAACGTCATGAACAGCAGGGGGATGAAGAAACCCGACAGCAGCTGCAGGCCCAGCAGCAGCAGCTTCCAGCGGAGGGGCTCGGAGACGCCCGGGTACCGGGGCTCGCACACCTCCCGGCCCTGCAGCCGGTACTTCTGGTTGAAGATGAAGGTCCCGGTGGAGATGAGGACGGACAGGGCCCACACGGCCAGGCAGATGGCGCGGTGGTGCGCCCGCATCCGGGCGCGCAGGCGGAAGGACCGCGTGGCCTGCACGATGGCCACGTAGCGGTCCAGGCTGATGCAGGTGAGCAGCAGCATGCCGCAGTGGAAGTTGACGGCGTAGACGCCGCGCACCAGCTTGCACAGGGCGCCGCTGAAGGCCCACTGGCCCGTGGCGTGCGTCGCCGCCCAGAAGGGCAGGGTCAGCACGAACAGGATGTCGGCCAGGGCCATGTTCAGGAGGTACACGTCGGTCATGGACTTGGCCTTCTTGTAGAACGCGAAGGTGAGCGCCACCAGGACGTTGCCCAGGAGGCCGAAGACACAGATCAAGGAGTAAGTGATGGGCACGAAGAGCCGGGAGAAGTCGCGGACGTCCTTCAGGACGCACGGGCCGGTGGGGTCCGCAGCGTAGTCCGCCGTGGCCGTGGCGTTGTAGTCGTCGTAGGCGTCCGGGTAGCTCCCTGACTCCTGGGAACAGGCGGAGGGAGAGTTAGCTGCCGGGCAGTTTTCAAGGAGCCACAGTGAACGGAACGTGTGCTCCCAGCCAACACCCGGGGCACTCACCTCACTCATGGTGCCGCCGGTTCCGGCCGAGCCGTGGGCCCGCCCACGGGGGTGACAGGAGAGGAGGGACCCTGGGCAGGAAAGGAAGCAAAAGACACGGGAGTTAAGACAAGTATTCTGGGAGGGCCAGACAGTCCAGGGCATCGCCCGCCCTGCCAGGACAGGAGGGCACACAGGTGCGCCACACAAACACGCCAGCAGGGGGCAGCACCCCTCCTGGGAGGCCAGACAGAAGGCTCAGGCTCGGCAGGTCACAGGGTCTCAGCCACACTACTTTTTTTAAAAAAAAAAAATAGGTTTTTATTTACTTTTTTAGAGAGAGAGGACAGGAGAGGGAGAGAGAGATAGAAACATCAATGGGAGAGAATCATGGACCGGCCGCCTCCTGCACACCCCTCCATCCCCCGCACTGGGGTTCGAGCCCAAAACCGGGGCATGTACCCTGACCGGGAATCGAACTGTGACCTCTTGGTTCATGGGTCCATGCTCAACCCCTGAGCCACGCCAGCCGGCTCTGCCACACGACTTGGAAGTGGTTGTGGACAATCACACGCACGAGTAGGCTGGCCCAGACGTGGCCCATGGGCTGCGACCTGCCGGTTCCTGATCCACAGCGTGAACAGGGGTGATGCCAGCTAACCGCAGACTCTGATCTTTACAAAACCCTTCAGGCCAAACCCAGCAGAAGCGCAGGCAACCAGGCCCCCTGGCGAACTTTGTGCAGAGGAGTCGGTCCGAAAACTGACAGCTCGCAGGGCTAGCCTGCAAAGCGCTCACGCGCCGCACATGAGAGCTGGCCATGGGGTTTCTTTAAACTGAACGTGAGGGCCGTCCTCAGGATATGCTGACAGCCTGCATGGCCGGGAAAGGCAGCAGGAATACGTATATCGACACTAGAGGCCGGGGCACGAATTTGTGCATCAGTGGGGTCCCGTGGCCTGGCCTGAGGGATCCAGGATTCTGAGGGACCCCACCGGTGCACCATCCTGGCCTAGGAGGGACGCGGGAGGTTGGCCAGCCGGGGAGGGGCCGTGGGAGGGCTCCAGGGTGTGTCTGGCCCATCTCGCTCAGTCCCGATTGGCTGGACCACAGCAGCAAGCTCACCTACCAGAACATCTGCCCCCTGGTGGTCAGTGCACGTCATAGCGAGCAGTTGAGTGATACTAAAAGCCTAATATGCTAAGTGTCCGGTCGTTCGGTTGGCTGTTCAACCAATCAAAGTGTAATATGCTAATGATATGCTAAGGCCACTCAACGGCTCGCTATGACATGCACTGACCACCAGGGGGCAGATGCTCAAGGCAGGAGCCTCTCCCGCCTCCACAGCAGCACTAAGGATGTCCAGCTGAAGGCTCCTGGGCCGCAGGCCAGGCTGAGGGATCCCCCACCAAGTGCACGGATTTCATGCACCAGGCCTCTAGTGTGTGAGTGTGTGTGTGTGTGTGTGTGTGTGTGTATCTCCAATGCCCACACTTCTTAACAGCCACTCATCTGCCAGGCAGACATGGCACGACCCTCAGAACTCGCACGTGGAGGAGGTTCAGAGGGCGTGATTGTAAAAGGCTCGCGGACAGACCCGCTCGGTGGTGGGGAACGCAGCGAGGGCGACAGGGAGGGGCACGCCTGCGGGAAGTGGGCTCGGAGCACTGGGTGTCCGCCACCAGCCCCCCCCCACCCACCTGTTAGAGCTCTCACCGAGCTGCAAGGTGCTGGGGAAGCCAGGAGGGGGCGCCGCGCGGAGCCTGGCTCCAGAGGGCGACCGGGAGGTGAGTGAGGGCGGGACTGTCTGGGAGTGAAGGGGACTCCATCCCGAGACAAAACCGGGAGGAAGGGCCTTTGCTCCTTCGTGCCCACCCTCCGCCTTCCGCTGTGCCCTCACCCTGCTTTCCTCTCGCACCTGCCCCCCCCCCACCCCCCCAACCCCTGGCCTGGAGTTCTCCCTGCCACTCACTCGTTCTCATCCTCTCGCCGAGCCCCTGCCGTGTGGCCGGGGAAGGTCAGGAGGGAGACACGGTCGAGGCAGGTGGCGGGTGCCTGGCAGGGACACGGCTCCCACCTGCCAGTCCGTCCTCACCTGCAGCCAGTGTGTGTCCGCGTGTGAGGAGGGAGCCTGACGGGTTCCTGCGCGCGTGCCCCTGCGAGGTGACTCCCGCTCTGTCCCTCGCACGCACGATGGGTGGCCTCACCCCTCCCTCCCGTTGCCGGGAGCTGGCACCTGCAGGCACCTGTGGCCGCCTCCCCATCGGGGCTCGAGGCAGGGGGCCTGTGGGCGGAGGGGGGGGCCTGTGGGAGGCGGGCGGGGGGCGGGGGAGGGGCCTGCGGGAGGTGGGGCCGCGGGAGTTGCTGGCCGGCGCTCCGAGGTGAGGGTGTCTGTTTAATCCCCTCTGATTCCTACTTTGATTAGAATTTCAGGACTCATCACAGGGACCCTGGCGTGTGACTCCATGCTGCTTGGGGACGGTGGCCGGGACCCGCGGGGTTCAAAGGGCACACACCTGCGGACAACGCCCAGTCCGCGCATGTGGCTGAGAATCTCGCAACCCAGACCGCAGCCCGTCCACGTGTGTTCCCAGCACCCGCCGCTGCTGGAGGTGATTCACCGGCCCAGGCCACTGTGTCACCACAAACATCACGTGGACCATTTCAGGGAAGCGGTGTGGGTGACACATGCCACCACGACACGTCAGGGGGCCTGCACACGCCTGCTCACGTGAACCGCCCAGCTCCGCTCTTTGGAGAAACACCGTTTCTGTCCTGAAGATTGTGGCGGAGGGGGAGGCGTGCCCTGGGGTAGGTGAGTTTGGGAAACACGGAGGGCACCCTCCTCCTGGACGTTTAGCTGAGCCGAGGCCAGTGCCCTGAGAGCTGTGCTCGAGGGCGGCCCCTCCCTCCCCACCCAGCGCTGCCGGGACACGGGACAGCCGGGACACGGGACAGCCAGACCAGGACAGCCAGACCGGGACAGCCAGACCGGGACAGCCGGACAGGGACAGCCTGGACACAGGACAGCCGGACCGGGACAGTCGGACCGGGGCTGCTCAGGACCCACTCGGTGCCACGCCAGGAGCACAGGTGCCGGCGCTCAGGCAGCAGCTGGCCTCCTGCGGGTCCCTCCCCCGCTGCACCCCGCGGCTCTCCCTTCCCGCACACAGGCCACACTGGCCCTTCCTGGGACTGCAGGTCGGGCTGGAGAGCATGTCCACGCAGCGCCCGAGCGAAACGCAGGCTGGCGGCCGGCGGTCGGGCCTCTGCCCTTCGACTCAGCGTCGCAGACTGTGCTGCCACACGTGGAAAGTGTGACTTGGAGAAACACTCGGCGTTACTTGGAGTCACATGTTACAATATTAACGTACACTTTGCAATAAAATAATGTGGCTTCCTGGTCCCGTGTTCGTTTAGGCAGCACGAGCAAAACACAACATCTCAGACACTAGCAGCGAAAAGAAGGTGCCCTACAAACCAGAGCGTCGGCCCTGGCCGGTGTGCTCAGTGGATAGCGTGTCGGCCTGGGCACTGAAGGGTCCCAGGTTCGATTCCGGTCAAGGGCATGTACCTCAGGTTCAGGCACATCCCCAGTAGGGAGTGTGCAGGAGGCAGCTGACGGCTGTTTCTCTCTCATCGATGTTTCTAACTCTCTATCCCTCTCTGTAAAATCCAATAGAATATATATTTAAAAAACAAAAACAAAAAAACAGAGCCAGGCAGGGAGCCACGGAGGGGATGGCTTCCACAGCAGCTCCCAGAGAGCCAGGCGGTGCCAGCCTCCCACACCCATCGCAGAGAGCTCCGGGCCTCCTCAGAAACCGCTGCTCGACGCGGAGGCTGTGGGCGTCTCTGGCCACATCAGGTGCCCAGGACAGGTGGGCAGCACTGGCGTCCCAGCCGGTATCGGGCAGCAGACAGCGAGCCCACAGGGAGTAGTGGCCGGTCCCGGTGGGGCCAGGGGAGGGGCAGCGAGATCCCAGGGCAGAGGAGGCTGGAGAGGCGGGGAGGCCGACGGGCCCTCCGATCGTTGGGCCACTGGCCAGGGCAGACTTACCCAAGACAATTAACGTGGGAAAGCGTCGTGCGTAACAGCATCGAGAGACTGCCGGCAAGGAAAACTGCTAACAGTTTAACTCAAACAAATCTAGTCACAAGGTTAAGTTCGTTAAAATTAAATCAAAGCAGAGACTTAAAATCTGTGCTTATTTTCATAAAAGTGAAGCCTGCAGGGCAAGGGACAAGACTGGAAAAGAATATGAGTTATGTGCACGTGTGTATTGTACATAAATCGATGCACGCATGTGCAGTGTGCATGTGTTCGTGTGGATTGTGCATGTCCCATCTGTGCCCGTGTGTGCATGCGTGTGCATGCGTGTGCATGCGTGTGTGCATAAGTTCCAAGTACATCCTGGACACCGGGAACCACTGCTCTTCACCATGATCTCGAACCTCGCATACCCCCTGAGGTGGACAGTGCACCGCCTTGTAGCCAGGACACCATCCCCGCCAAGAGACTGAGGGCTCCTGCCATCCCCACCCACCTCCTGTGCCCAGAGGATCTCCGGGGGCTGCGAGACGCCCCGAGACCTTGTACGGAGCACAGTTTAAAACCTGGCTCTGAGGCCGGGGGGCCCCCGGCCGCCGCCTGTGCTCAGGGAGCGTGTGCTTTCTCGACTCCTCTGAGCCGGCGCTGGGCGCCGCGGCCGTTTTTAGATCCGGCGGCGGGGCTGCAACTCGCTGCTTCCTTCTGCTTTCGGGTGAGTGCGGCCGCGGCCAGAAGGTGTTTTCCGCGACTTGGGTCGAGGGCTGTGTGCTCTTTCTCTTTTTCCTGTTGGTTCCTTCGGCTCCTTCGGATGCTGCTTTGGCAAGTTCTTTTTCATTTACAGAAACCATGTCTGTGACCCTCTCAGAGTCACGCTAACTCGGACATTGCGTCTATCTCCACAGCACGAGCCCCGGCCTGCACTTCTGCCCCCACAGGCGTGGGGGACGCTGCCGGGCTCTCACGGGTCATCATTGTGTAGCTTTGCGGCCGCAGGTGCTGACGCGTCGTCGGGGCACCTGCGTGGGAGCAGAGCTGCTCCTGGATCACTGAGCCCAGAACACGCCCACCGATCGGCTGGTCCACAGCCTCCCCGAGGAGCCCCTTCCCCCTGGTGCCCGCCACACCCCCCCAGGCGGGCTCCGTGCCTGGCGGTGCACAGGGCACCGTTTGCATCGCCCCAACATCTGCGAGCTCAGCTGTCAGCTTGGCCAACTCTGTGCTCAGCTGAATAGAGACCGCGCGTCCCTCCAGAAGCAGGGCCCGGACCACCGGGCTCCGGGGAGGGCGATGCGGACGGAGCAGTCGCCGTCCTCCTAGGCGTGGCCTTGGGCACAGGACGGACGTCGCTGAGACCAGAGGCCCACGTCTGTTGCGGGCGTTTGCCGATGCGCACGGTCGGCCGCCGCACCCGGAGCCGGAGTGAGCGGTTCTGAGTCTCGGGTCCCTCAGACCAGGGGCGGCGAGCGGAGGCCAGGAGGCCGGAAAGGACAGGCCCCGTCGCCCGCTTACCTTAGCGACGCCGCGATCCGCAGGGCGTTCCGGCCACGCGCCCGGCGACGCTCCAGGCTCCCACGTCGGCCGCCCGGACTCAGAACAAGACGGGGCTCCTGGTCATTGAGGGAACCTCGGGGAGAGACTGACATTGGCCCGAGGACAGACCACTTCCTACTTAGAAGCAACGCCCATCTGCCCAAATGCAGATGTTAACCATCTGCAGCCTGGGGGGGTGGGGGGGGGTGGCCTAGTCATGTGACTCCCGGCAGAGCCAGGAGCGGGGACCTGGGGGGCCCGCCCTTCCCCCCCCCCCCCCCCCCGCGTCTCCTGTCAGCAGGGGCACCTGGCGGGCTGTCTGGGCGGCGAGGAAGCGCTGAGCCGAGGCCGCCCGAGCTGGTCCCCAACCCTCCCCACACCGCGCCCTCCTCCTGCGCTGGAGACGGGACAGTCCCAGCCTCGGGCCCCCGGGGCGGCGGGCGGGGCAGCTCAGACAGCACCTGGGCGGCTCTGAGTGCACAGCTCCCTGAGGGCGGCCACCGTGTCACAGCAGGTGTCCCTCCCGCAGGCTGTGGCCTAGAACGCTGCAGCGTCCATGTCGGACACAGTCACGTCGCAATACACACACACACACATGCACACGCACACACACACATGCACGCACACACACGCACACACGCAAGCCCCAAAGCGGGGACGTGGCCACCCTATGGCACCCCCGGTGGGGGAGCAGCTGCTGGAGACGCCCCGGCACCGTGCTCAGGGCCAGGCCTCCAAGAACTGTCGGCGGAAAAACGATGGAGGAGAGGCTTCACCACAGAGCAGCGTGTGGCTGTGACAGGCCCGGAAACACCGAAAGTGTCACCGCCGAGGGACCAGCGACCGAGACGTCAGCTTTCACTGCTCAGGCCACTGCCCTTCCCGCCGGGGACCGGTGTTCACACGCCGCCCACCTCCTCCCCTCCTTCCCACGGGCCCAGCCCGGCCGCCCCCACGCCTGCCGAGCACAGGTGCAACGTCCCCTGTCGCTGCTCTGGGCCCCGGTGACCACAGAGGGCCTTTTCCAGGCAGACCCACCGCCACCCCGCCCCGGCCACCCCGCACCGGCCGCCCCCGCACCGGCCGCCCCCGCACCGGCCGCCCCGCACCGGCCGCCCCACACCGGCCACCCTGCACTGGCCACGGGTCCCCGTCTGCCCTCCCTGGCCCCTGTCTGGCTTGGGGACCGTGGCCGGGCCCTCCACCCTCCTCTGGGCTCCGGCCTGGGCTGAGGGTGGAGGCTGCCAGCAGGGGTGCCGCCGGGGGTGCGGGGGGAGGGAGGGGGGACACCACACAGTCCAGCCCCCTCCCTCCCTCTGCCCCCCAGCCCCCCTCCCATGGTCCTATTTAGCGTGAAGGCGGGACGTGAGCCTGTGGCAGGAATGACGGCCCAGGAGGCGCTGCCCGAGAGAAGAGAAGCAGACGGGAGCGGCCCGCGAGCAGTTCTGTGTGGCCCAGTGGCCGGTCCTCCCCTGGACGACCAGGGTCGGGGGCGGGGGGCTCTGGGGGGTGACCCCTCCACCTGCGCCCTCGCTGCCGCCAGAGGGAGGGCCTCAGAGACGGGGAGGGGCTTCCAGCCCTGCCCTGCACGCTGCTGTCTCCTTCTACGCCTGAGGCTGCTGCTCTGGACTCACTGGCCTGTGCGGGGTCTGGAATGTTCTATGTCCCAATATTCCTTCTGTATTTCAAGGTGAAACTCCCCGTTATACAGTGATGGTTCAGTCACCACCTCGTGCTCCGCCCCCCACACGGCTCCACAGCGGGCAGCGCGCCTCGGCCTGAGGGACCCACACGGTGGGAGGGCGAGCACACGCGGGGCCAGGCCAGGCGGCCACACCGGGCTGCCCGGGGCTGCTGCTGGGAAGCCGCACGGGGAGTGGGAGGGGCGGCTGGGGGGGGCAGGGCTCAGCCAGGAGACGCAGGAACCTGCCAGTGGGCAGGGGCGGCGGCCGCAGCGTGGCCAAAGGGAAGTGGGGACACGGCCACACCGAGCGGGTGCGGGCTGGACGCGGGCGGCCGGGGCTGTGGCTGGCGGGCAGCAGGTTCACAGAACACGGGGAGACACGGGAGACAGACGAGGAGCGGCCAGGGCGCGGGGCGGGGGTCGCAGCCGTGGGCGGGCTGGCGGCAGGCTTCTCGGGGGGCCTGGGGGGTGACACTTGGGGTCCCCCTTATTCTGCCTCACTAACCCCTGACGGGTCGGTGTCCTCGCTGTGAAACTCCAAGGGAAAGCAACTTCCTCAACTCCACCCGCCTGGAGAGCCACGTCCCCGACCCGGAAAGGTCACGGGGAAGGAGGAGGAGACGATGCCTGATTCCCGACCCGACAGAACGGGGCCGCGGGGACTGGGGGCGCACCCTGGGCCTCTGCACAGGGGTCCACAGAGGGGCCGTCGAGGCCGGTCCACGGGGAAGGAGACGCGCTCCCTCCGAGGCTCACGGATGCGAGGGGACAGGGACGGTGTGAGTGGAGGCTCCCGATGCGACTTCAGAGCTGAGTCGGCCACTTGTCTTTCAGGTCCCCTCCGGGCGGCTGCCCCTCATCAGCAGAGTGAGGACTGGGGGTTCGGGAGGACGCGTGCGCACGTTGGAGACCCCCAAGCGCATCGCCCACAGGGCTGGGCACCAGCAGCGGACGGTGATGGAGGCGACAGTGAGGGCCGGCGGTCCCGCGTGCTGTCCTGCGGGGCTCCGCCCAGAGGCGGGGGGAGCGTGTCCAGATGGTGAGTCGGCCATGAAAGGGGCTGTCCCTTCGGCCAGTCCGACCTGAGGCCCCGGGTCAAGCTGTGACCCCGCCTCCCTGCGGCGCTAGACGGGCCTCAGTGCGACCGGAATTTAAAAGTCAACGTGAAACTCGCCGGACGGTGCTCCGAGGCAGCGGGGGGCTGAGTGGACACGATGGGGGGGGGGCTGCTCTGTCCCGTCTCCTGCCTCCCGGGCGCTGAACGCCGGGGCCGCCGGGGGACCAAGCGGAGCCTCTAAGAGCAGCGACGGGCAGGTTCCGGGGTCGCCTGTGTTCACGGCCGGAAACATCCCCCTGCCGGCCCGTTCCTGGCCGTCCCCCCGGGGGCCCCAGGCCCCCCACTTCCTTCTCTCAGTTTCCAGAACGGAGAACACGTTCTCTCGCCTCAGAGGCAGATACAGGAAATGGGAGGGGGGAGCCCTGCTCAGCACAGAAGCTGGGCCCCGGCGTCCGCGTGGCTGACCCCACTGGCTGCTGCATCAGTGAAACAGCTCCAGGCTCGAACCCGCTCCCTCGTGGACGTGGCTCTCCCGGACCCACTGCAGCATCTCAGCCTCTCCCATGAGGCACGGCTCCCGTCACCAGAGCAGGGCGGGGGGGGGGGGGTGCCTCGCGGGTCAGCCCGTTTCAGGGGCGCAGGGGGGGGGGCCTGCATGCCCTGCCCCGCCCTGCGGAGCCCGCGGCTCACAGTGACAAGCAAGACCCAGAGACACGGGCGTGTTATTGCGCTCGGTCACACACACGAGCAGTGATTTGTAGAGTCACCAAAATATCTGTTTATCTACCGGAAAGTGATGTGAAAGCCGCACTCCGTGGGTGCTGGGGCCCCACTGAGCGATGGCTGAGAGATAACCCACCGCGAATCCACGCGCCCCCCTGACGGCAGGTGGGGGGGGGGGGGCGAGCGGAGGGCCCGCCCGCTGACTCAGTGGCTCCCGGGACCCAGATGCGGGTCCTTTCGTTCTGGGTCACGGGAACCTGCCGCAGCTGACGAAGGCGCCACAGGGATGCGGGTGTGAAGGTGCGGCGGCAGCCACAGCGGGCGGCTGAGCTGGTTGACAATGCGAGGAGCATGGGCCTCCCCGGACGGCCCCCCAGCCTGGAGGGGGGTCCACGCTGCCGGTGCACACAGACCCCGCCCGGGGGCGAGGGCCGCCCGAGGCCCCGCTCAGAGACCGCCTTGGGCAGAAGGGCCTCGAAGGCCTCAGCGAAGCGCACGGCACTTCTAACCCCTAGGCTCATCCTCCCTTCGCCCCCAGCACCCCGGGTGCTTGGGCGTGGCCAGTAGGAGGGGCAGCGCCGGACACGGGTCCGCAACTCCGTCCAATGAGAAAGGTGCCGACCGACCTGCAGGGCTGAGGGCCTGGCCCTCCCCAGTTCTAGGATCCAGGCTGCGGTGCCCACTTGCCAGGTGGGAGTCCGCTGAGCCCAGGGCCACGGTCACAGGGCGGCCTGGCCCCTCCTCAGTCACGGTGCTGCCCGCCCACCCCCCCGCCCTCTCTCCCCCTCTCTGCTGGTCGCCCTCACATCTCTCCTTCCTCCTCCTCCCCCTCCCTCCCCCCTTCCTCCCCCATCTCGGACCCTCTCCCCTCTCCCCTCTCCCCTCTCCCCATCCTCCCCCTGCCTGTGCCACCTCCTCTCTCGCCCCACAGTGGGAAAGCTCCACCACGCGGAGGGTGTGGGGGAGCAGCCCCTGGCGTGGGGTCCCCGTTAGCTGTCATGGGCTCTGAGCCCCGGCCCCGCCCGGGCGCTCGCACACGTCAGGGGAGCAGGGCCAGGGAGCCGGCTCGTTCGTGGGACAGAGTCCCCGGGGCTCTTGCCACTGAGGCTGAGCGTTTGCACGTTGGATCCTTTAAAACCGGAGACGTGGCTGACGAAAAGCTGCTCAGCCCCTCGCGGGCCTGCCTGCAGCCCGGTCACCACGGCACCAGCCCCCCCACCCAGGGGCGCAGACGCCGGCTGCTCGGGCTGCGTTCCTGCCCCAGGGCAGCTCACTACCTGTACGGGGGCGGGGGTCCCTTCCCAACGTCTGAGGGCCAGGCCTCCGTCCTGCCTGGGCTCCCCGAGACTGACCCCGGGCTGACCTCCTCCCCGCTCCCCTGGGCGCTGGGAGCCCCCAGGAGAGGGGTCAGCACCTCGAGGTGCCCTTGAGCCCCCGCCCCCTGAAGCTCGGGGCCGTGCGGTCTTTGTGGGGTCCACACAGCCGGTTCCTCTTTCTCGGTTTGTCCTCGGGGCTCACGTCACAGACACAGACTCGGGTCGGTGAGGGCGCGGGGGTGGAGGGGACGCGACTCCTAACCGGCCTGGTGCCTGCGCTGTGCCTGTGACGAGCCGCACACAGTGAGGTGTTACCTTCTAGCACTTTCACTTGCCAGACGGCGGTGTCGCCAGAACGTCCCGGGCACGCAGCCTGAGCGTGAGCCGCGCAGAGAGCACAGCGGGCGGCGTTTCCGTGGGATTCGCACCTTCGCTGAGCGGGCTCCTGGCCGTCCCCCCCGCCCCACATGGGTCCCTGCTGTCCGAGCCCGGCCTGTCCGCGGGGACCAGCCCCCCCGCTCTGCTCACCCAGATGCCCCCCCCCAAGCCATCACCTCCCTGCGTCCCGGGCACATCAGGCCGCGGCCCCTCGCACGATGGCAGGCGCCCCCACAGCGCCCAGTGGGGCCCGGGACGCGTCGGCTGGGCTCCTGGACCTGCGCTCCCCCTTGTCGCCGAGCCTCACACAGACCCCTGCTCCCAGCGGCTCGGTCCCCCGGGCGCCCTGTGAGCAGCGTCCCTACGGCTTCTCCCCCGCGGTCAGCCCGCCTCAGGCCACAGCGGCTGCAGGTCGGAGTTCATGGCTGCGTGAGGCAGGCCCGCAGGCCTCTCACAGGGGCCGGACCCACCCTCCGCCCTCCACGCGGGTGGGCGACGCGTCCCTCTAACTGCTCACACCGCCTCCCGGGACTTCGGCCGGGTCCCATGGGACAGGCCCCCAGGGGTGAGCCCTGCCGCCCCCGGGACCCCAGGAGGCCCCGGGAACCGCCGGTCGGGCTGGCGGCTGCCTCGGCCTCAGTCTGGCCTTCGCGGCCACGGTCTGGCCTTCCCGGCGAAGCAGCGAGGAGAGGACAGAGGCCGCACCTCCAGGTCCCAGCGAAGCCCACACTCACCTCGGGAAGCAGGTGTCGTCACAGACGCGGCGCCAAGCTCTCCTCCAGCTTCAGAGACGAAATCGTTAGGTTCTCTCCCGAGGGTGGCCCCGGGTCCTCCTGGCTGCCGGGGTGGACCGTGCTGCCCGCAGGGCTCCTGGCCGGACGCCGCCCGACTGCCCGACCGCCGTGAGCCTGCTGGTCCTGCACCCACGCGCTGGGCCGGGGAACTGCCTCACCGCAGCTTCAGATCAGAGAGGGGCTCAGAGGCGGAGGAAGGAAGGCGGGTTTATGTAACTAGGTCACTCGATCATTTCAATTTCGATAGAAATTTTTTTGTGTGTTTCAGAATTATGCGTCTGTGGAATGTTTTTTTTTTTTTTTTTTTTTTTTTTTTGCTGCTTCTTGGAAATTCCCAAATCACTAGAATGATAATGAGATTCTCTGAAAAGCTCCCCGTCTTCCCTAGCCCACTCGATCGCCAGCTCCCCCATTTCTAGTCCTTAAAGGGGCGAAAAGCCGGAGAGCGGCCAGACTGGGGCTTTTGTAGGTGACAGAGCGGGGAGCCGAGGCCACCGTAGGGCAGGCCCGCGACCCTGCGGAGGCCGAGCCGGCTGTGAGGGAGAAACGCGCGTTCGGGGTCCGGCTGCTGCTTTCAGCAGCTGCGCAGCCGTGGCCACTGGAGTCAGCGGACCCTTCCAGGGGCGCTGAGCGCGTGTCCGGGGCCCCGGGCACCGTCTGGCCGGTTCGGGGAACAGCCCTGTGCTGTGAGGGACGCTGGGTCACCTCCGCCACCCAAGTCCCACATAAGCCCGAGCCAAGCTACAAAGGCCCCAAGAAAAGTCCCACATTGACCCTCGGCACAGCACCCCCACAGCTGCACACGTCTGGTTTGTCTCATGATCGGAAGCAGCATTGTTGGTGCTCATCAACCCTGGTGATACCAATGAAAAAGTGCTTTTCACATCGATCATCTCATTTAACACCGACAGACAGTTCTGGTAAAACGTTTGCAGCTGAAAGGAAACGAGCACATGGAGAGGTGACGTCACTTGGCAGGGGTGCCTGGATCAGACAGCGGTGCCACCATGAGACCTTCCACCCCCCCCCCCCCGCACCCCGTTCATTTGTTCCTGCAGCAAAACTTACTGGGCACCTACTGTGTGCTGGGCACCTACTGTGTGCTGGGCACCTACTATGTGCTGGGCACCTACTGTGTGCTGTGCACCTACTGTGTGCTGGGCACCTACTATGTGCTGGGCACCTACTGTGTGCTGGGCACCTACTGTGTGCTGTGCACCTACTATGTGCTGGGCACCTACTGTGTGCTGTGCACCTACTGTGTGCTGGGCACTTCTCTAGGCAAAAGCATTACAGGAGTGAACAGAATGGACAAAAGCCTTGACCCCAGCGGTTTACATTCCAGTCGTGGGAGCTGGGCCACAAATAACATAAACGAGAAGATGTGCAGCATGGTAGACGGTGATAGGGCTTTGGAGAGAAGTCAGGCGGGAGGTCGGGTGGGGGTGCTGAGGCAAGTTTCAGTGGAGCCCTGAGGTGGGAGCGAGCCACGGGCACCTGGAGGAGGGACATTTCAGGTAAAGGGCAGCGTCCCCGAGGCAGATGCCTGGGTTCGAGGCCAGTGCGGCTGCGGGGAGCCAGAGGGAAGGCGAGGGGGACTGAGGTCAGAGAGGCGGCAGGGGCCAGGCTTGGGGGCCTTGCAGTCCCTCAGGATGGCTTTCCCTTCTCCCCAGGGCCCGTGGGGGGCCGTGGAGGGCGTGAGCCGCATCCTCTGCCTTCCGTTCAAGGCGATTCCTCTGGTGGCGTGTTCAGGTGGGTCAGGAGGAGCCGGGACCCTCCTGGCAGGAGATGGTGGTCTGTTTTGGAGATCAAGTGGACAGAATGTGCTACCAGACTGGAGATGGGGTTTGAGAGAAAGGGAAGCACAAAAAATGACTGAGAGAGAGAAACATCCATGATGAGAGAGAACCACTGATGGGCTGCCTCCTGTGCGCCCCACACTGGGGATCGGGCTGCAACCCGGGCCTGTGCCCTGCCCGGGAATTGAACTGTGACCTCCTGGTTCCTAGGTCGACGCTCAGCCACGGAGCCACGGAGCCACGGAGCCACGCCGGCCGGGCCGCCTACAGGGCTTCATATGAGAGAAGAGCCAGCCCCCAGCTCGCTGAGGCTCCATCACGCCTATTTGGCGTCGGACACGCAGCACAGCCGCCCTGCCCGCGCCCGTTCCCATGATGCAACCGGGATCAGGGAGGCAGGCCGGGCGGTTGTGGGTGGAGAAGGCGGAGAAGGCCGCCTCCGGAACGTGGCCACAAAGGTCACGGCGCGAAGGGCGTGGTGAGTCCATCAGAGGCGGCGGGGTGGCAGGTGGGCTGGGGCGCAGACCTGGGCAGAGGGGGCCCGTGGGTGCAGGGGTCTGGTCTGATTCATGGGCGAGGGGAAGGGGTTGGCCTTTACCGAACGTTCCAGCAAAACCTTTCCTCCCTTTCGTAAGCGAGACCGCAGCTGGCCTCACAGAATGTGACCTCCACGGAGAGGAGAGCCTGGGCCGGGCCGGGGACGGGGACGGGCTCCCTGCTGGGACGCCCCGGGGGTCCCAGCGTCCTGCCCGTCCGGGCGGGTGCCACGCAGACTCTCCGGGGAAGCGTGTCCACAGAAGTCCTGGCTCCGAGGAAACAGCGAGAAAGCATGGAAAACGGGAACAAGACGCGTCAGGACTGCGCACCCCAGCGCCATCGCAGGACGGACTGTTTGGTACGTTTCCCTGAGCATTCGGGGGAGGGGAGATAACTGCTCGGAGCGGCACCGCCAAGCAGCCAACTCCATGCCCTGTCCCTCCAGCTTCCCCGGCCTCACAGACAGACGGACAGACGGTGAGATGTTTGAAGGGCGAGACACGATCTGCAGTTTGTGATTGTGAGGGCCCGTCCCAGCGAGTTAACGCTCCACCTCCTCACACATCAGCTTCTTTTCTCTTTTTGGTGAGTCCTCCCCGAGAGCTTCAGCGGAACAACAGAGCGCCGGCTGCCGTCGCCACGCCGTGCAGGTGCCCAGTCCTTGTCCATCTTCTCACGGAAAGTTCTTAGCATTGGAAACCGCCTCCCATTCCCCAGCCCCACCCCTGGCAGCCGCGTTCCTACGGTTTCTGTGGCGTTTGTGTGTGAGAAGCATGTTTAGACCCATGTGTGCGTGACGCCACGGTGCTGGTCTCTGTGTGGATTCCCTCACTTCACACAGGGCCTCCGAGAACACCCGCGGTTGTGAATGACGGGACTTCCTTCCCGTAAATCCCGTGTGCACGCCAGGGGGCGAGGGAGCCTGGGTGTGTCCACGCCCTGCGGCCTCGCCCCGCGTGAATAATGCCGCTGTGAGCTTGGGAGGAGGGGCGCGGCTTAGGGTTTATCTATTTCCTCCAGGTTGTCCAAGGTTTTGGTGAATAATTGTTCACAGTTGTCTCCCAGGATCCTTTGTGATTTTGTAGAATCAGTTGTAACAACTCTTTCTTTCTGATTTTATTTAGTGAGGCCTCTCTCAGCCCCCCGCCCCCACCCCCACCACTTTTTTTTGTGAGCTTGGATAAAGGTTTGTCTATTTTACTTATTGTTTCAAAAACAGCTCTTAGTCTCACTGGTCTTTTCTATTTCCTTGTTCGTTTCTATTTAACTTACGTCTGCCCCGGTTCCTTCCCTCTGCTAACTTTGGGTCTCGTTTGTTCTGCTTTTCAAGTTCTCTGAGGTGTAAAGTTCCTTGAGGTGTATAAAGCTGGGCTGTTTATTTGAGATCTTTCTCTTTTCTGAATGTGTGTGTGGATCACTTCCCCCTCAGAGCTGCGCTTGTGTTGGAGCAGAGCCTGATGTGATTTCAGGTTCTGGACCAGCCGTGGGCAAACGACGGCCCGCAGGCGGATCCAGCCCGTTTGAAATGAATAAAACTAAAAAAAGAAAAGACCGTACCCTTTTATGTAATGATGTTTACTTTGAATTTATATTAGTTCACACAAACACTCCATCCATGCTTTTGTTCCGGCCTCCGGTCCAGTTTAAGAACCCACTGTGGCCCGCGAGTCAAAAAGTCTGCCCACCCCTGTTCTGGACGCTCCATGTGACCCGGGAGATGTGTGTCCGCTGCTGTTGGAGTGCGAGGGTCTGAATATGTATTTCTCTCTCTCGGGTGCATCTGATCTGATGTGCAGTTTAAGTCTCACTTTCCTCATTGATTTTCTGTCTGGATGAGATATCCATTGTTAAAAGCAGAGTATTGAAATCTCCTGTTATTACTGTCTTGCTGTTTATTTCTCCCTTCAGATATGTTAATTTTTGCTTTATATATTTAAGTGCTCCTATGCTGGGTGCATAAATATTTATAAATGTTATATCCTTTTGTTGAATTGACCCCCTTTATCCTATATAATAAAAGGCTAATATGCAAATCAACCGAACAGTGGAACTACCACTCGCTACGACGTGCACTGATCACCAGGGGGCAGATGCTCAATGCAGGAGCTGCCCCCTGGTGGTCAGTGCGCTCCCAGAGGGGGAGTGCCACTCAGCTAGAGCCCTGAGCTGGGCTCATGGCTGACGAGTGCAGTGGTGGTGGTGGGAGCCTCTCCCGCCTCCATGGCAGTCGGACATCCCCTGAGGGCTCCCGGACTGTGAGAGGGCGTAGGCCAGGCTGAGGGATCCCGCCCCCCAGTGCACAAATGTCGTGCACTGGGCCTCGTGCACTGGGCCTCGTGCACTGGGCCTCTAGTTATCCTATATAATAAAAGCCTAATATGCTAAGTGTCCGGTCGTCTGGTTGTTTGTTCAGCCACTCAAAGCATAATATGCTAATGATATGCAAAGGCTGCTCAACTGCTCGCTATGATGTGCACTGACCACAGGGGCAGACGCTCCAGCCGGTAGGTGAGCTTGCTGCTGGGGTCTGGCTGATTGGGACTGAGTGAGACAGGCCGGGCATGCCCTGGAGCCCTCCCACGGTCCCGCCCCTGTCCTGATCATGCACCAGTGGGGTCCCTCGGCCTGGCCTGCACCCTCTCACAGTCCGGGACCCCTCGGGGGATGTCGGAGAACCGGTTTCGGCCCGATCCTGTAAGCCAGGCCGAGGGACCCCACTGGTGCACGAATTCGTGCCCCGGGCCTATAGTTATCTAATAATCCTCTTTGTCTCTTGTTACAGTCTCTGGCTTGAAGTCTATTTTGTCTGATATAATTATAGCTATCTCTGCATATATATATATATTACTGATTTTTAGAGAAGATGAAAGGAGAGGAAAAGAGGAAGAGAAACATCAATGCGAGAGTAGAACATCGATAGGCTGCCTCATGCATGCCCCTCTACCAGGAATTGAACCACCAGCAGCCTTTTGGTGCAGGGACGATGCCCAGCCAGCTGGGCCCCACCAGCCAGGGCTGCTTTATTCTCAAATTTCCATCCACACGGGGCATCTTGTCCCACCCCTCCACGCTGTCTACCTCTGTCCTTAAAGCTGAAGTGAGCCTGCTGTAGGCAACATAGAGTTGGGTCTTATTTTGTTATCCATTTGTCACTCTATGACCTTGGCTGAAGAATTTCTCCAGCTGCATTTAAAGTGCTTGTAGACAGTGACAGAAATAGCTGTGCTTGTGGCTAATAATTCTTGAAGCTGCTTTCTGGTTGATTTGCATTCCTTTGTTCCTTCCCCTTTTCCACTCTGTCTCTTTTATTGGACGGTTGCATGACGGGTACGCTTAGATTTCTTTCTCTTTATCTTTTGTGTATCTACTGTAGACTTCTGTTTTGTGGGAACCATGAAGCCTAAAGCACCGTGTATTTATAACAGTCTATTTTGAGCTGATAATAACTCCGCTTTGAACACACACCAGATCTCCCCTGCCCCACATGTTTGGCTCACAATTGGCGTCTTTTTACCATGGCTACCTGTTAACAAAGTATTGTAGTACCGTGACTTAATGCTTTGTCTTTCTTTTTTATTTTTGATTAATCTTCACCTGAGGATTTTTTTTTTCCATTGATTTCTCTTTTTTTAGAGAAAGTGGAAGGGAGGGACGAAGCGGGAGAAAGATAAACATTGATGTGAGAGAGACACATCAGTTGATTGCCTCCCATACATGCCCAACCAGGGCAGGGATCGAGCCTGCAGCCCAGGTGTGGGCCCTTGAACAGGCTGGAACCCGTGACCCTTCTGTGCGTGGGCTGATGCTCTAGCCACTGAACCATGTCAGCTAGGGCTTACTGCTTTGTCTTTTAACCTTCCTACCAGAGTTATAAGCGATTTACCCACCACCATTGCAACATTCAGGTATTCTAAATTTAACTATACATTTACCTTTACTCATATGTTTTCCTGTTACCGATCAGTGTTCTTTTGTTTCAGCATAAAGAACGCCCTTCGGCACTTTTTGTAAGGCCGCGTTAGTGCTGACTAACTTCTTCAGTTTTCTTTGTAGGCAAAACGTTTATCTCTCCGATTCTGAGGACAGTTTCGCCAGGTAGAGTATTCACGGTTGGCAGTATTTTTCTTCCAGCACTTTTAACATATCATCCCACCGCTTTCTGGCCTGAAGTTTCTGCTGGAAAAAATCTGCTGGGAGTCTTACAGGGATTCTGTCTACATAAGAGCAGGCACACCATCCCGTTGCCACAGCCCGTGGCCAGATCAAGTCTCAGGCCACGGCAGATCCACTGTCCAGGAAGCCACGTCTGCCTTCTGACGGGAGATCTGAGAAATCAGAGAGCAAAGGGCAAGGGTGCTGGGGACCTGTCATGGGGAGCCCCTGGGGCCACCAACCCAGGTCAGGGGGTGGGCTACAGGTGTCTACACTGACCGGACAACAGGGGATCACTTCTCCAGGCCCGGGCACATCCTAGAAGTGGTGTGAGCTGCATTCAGGAATGCCACCTGAACGCCTTTCAAAAAAGAATTATAGCCCTCGCTGGGGTGTCTCAACGGATAGAGCATTGGCCTGGGGACTGAGGGGTCCTGGGTTCAATTCCAGCCAAGGGCACATGCCCGAGTTGTGAGCTCAACCCCCAGTAGGGGGTGTGCAGGAGGCAGTAGATCAATGATTCTCTCTCATCATTGATGTTTCTAAGTCTCTCCCCCCACTTCCTCTCTGAAATCAATAAAAATATATTTTTAAAAAAGAAAAAAGAATTATAGGCCGGGCTGTGTGGCTCAGTGGTTGAGAGTTGACCTATGAACCAGGAGGTCACGATTCGATTCCTGGTCAGGGCACATGCCTGGGTTGTGGGCTCCATCTCCAGTGGGGCGTGCAGGAAGCAGCCGATCCATGATTCCCTCTCATCATTGATGTTCTATCTCTCTCCCTCTCCCTTCCTCTCTGAAATCATTAAAAAATTATTTTTAAAAAATTAAAAACCAAAAAGAATTATAGGAACTATGTGTTTAGTCCCCAAACGAGAAAACCAGGGGCAGCACAGGCTTGCATGTTCACCCTGTGAAGAGCCCTCCTGTGCGAGCAGCAGCCTTACTCTCGGTTCCCCAATAGGCCCAGAGGCTGGTTATGGGCAGGAACTGTGCTGGGCGCAGAAACCGAGGCAGCGGGAGGGGAGTTCCAGGAGAACCACTTACCCAGCGAGACGAAGTGTTCCTAGCAAACACTTCATCTGAGCCCTGGCTGGTGTGGCTCAGTGGATAGAGCATCGGCCTGCAGACCGAAGCGTCCCGGGTTCGATTCTGGCCAAGGGCATGTACCTGGGTTGCAGGCTCCTCCCTGGCCCAGGTCCTGGTTGGGGCTCCTACAGGAGACAACCAATCAATGTGTTTCTCTCACATGGATGTTTCTGTCTTTCCTTCTCTCTTCCATGCTCTCTAAAAATCACTGGGAACATATCCCCGGGTGAGGAGTCACAACAACAAAATAATAATAATTCATCTGACCCAGGTGAGTCCTGAGGCCTCTTGGGGGGTTCCCTCCCGGGTGGGCCCCGGAGCTGTGTCGGGGGGATGCCCCAGCTCCCGGCCTGGAAGCGGGCCCCCAGGTGTGGGTTTGTGGGAGCCCATCGGGGGCTTCCTGGGGACTGGCACCCAGAGACTGACAGAATCTCCAGTCCCACACGACCATCACCTGAGCATCAGCCCCAGCTGCTCTGTTCGGTAAGTTGTTTTGCTACCCTAACCGGTGAGAAAGGGGCAGCGATGGTGAAGTGACTACGGTTCACGTGAGACCAGTGGCTGAACTGGAAGTGAAACCGAGAGTGTGGGTGCTGATCTGTGCCGGCCACACCGGCCCTGGCTCACCACACCCCGGGGAGCGCCGAGCGCCCTGAATTCTCGGGAGTCGCTGTTCCCGTGGGCAGGTGGACTTGGCTCCTCGACAGGAGAAATAATCAACTTTAGGCGAAGGCACAGCAACGCAGACAGAGCTGGGCTACAATTCAGAGCCATGGGGTGCAGGGCCCTTGTCCTTGCTGTTTCTCCGCCGATGATGCCCCCCCCCCCAGGCGTCCCCTCAAACACTCGGCCTCCCGCCCTCCTGACTGACTCTGGCTTCCCGGCTCCTGCCTGTCTGCCCACCGGGCACCTGTGCGTGTCCCACACTCTGCTCTGCTCACTGCGGGCTCCCAGCCACCTGGCACGAGGGGTCGCCACCAGCTGGGCCCCAGAAGTGTGTGCTGAGGGGACGAATGAATGAACGGAGCTGGGCCTGGCGTGCGTGGCTTTTAAAGGCTCGTCTCCCCGGCAGCAATGTCTGGGGACCCGGCGTGGGCCTGTCGCTGATGCAGAGATAGGGCTGCGCTGCAATCTGGGGCAAGCAGCTCTGTGACTTGTCATCTCAAAAGGGAAGAGGTTTTAACTTGAAAGAGATAAAAAGTAGGTGCCTTTATGTGGGACACCTGTGCGATTCCGGGGGGAGGGGGGACGGCACTTCCCGACTTCGCCTGGCTCGGCCCCCTGCACACGGCCACCCCCCGAGGGGCTCAGAGACCCACAGGCGTCCGTTCATGGGGGCGCCCCCTGCGGCAGCACCCGAGGCCGCTTCCCACTTTTCAGGGGAAAATGGGCCACTCGGCCCTGCCGGGGGCTTCCTCTCAGAGTGGAAACTCCCCCGGGTTCCAGGACAAGAGGTCCAGGCCCAGCCCTGGAAGTGACTGTCGGGGGCGTATGGCAGGCAACGGAGGGATGCTTCTCTCTCCCGCCCGTCCTCTCTCGCCAATCAGCAAACAGACCCTCAGGTGAGGGGCTCTCGGCTCCCGTGTGACTGGCCACCTGCCTCGGCCCAGGGACCAGGGCCACAGCGTCCCCGGCTGCAGGGGGGGGGGGGGGGACGCCTCGGCACACGGCAGGGGACACCTGTCAGGCAGGAGGCTCACTGAGGGGCTGCAGCTCAGACCCCTCAGGGCCCAGAAGGGCAGTTCCCCCCAGGCCCTCAGGGACCCCGATCTTAGCTGAACTTGGGAGCACTGGTTACATAAGCTTCCCCCCAAATCAGTCCCCTCTTGACTCACACTTGCGGTTTTTCAAGTAAAACAATGTTCACTGATACCAGCAACTGATCTGAAATGACTGTTTTAAGCCTAAAAAATCTGAAAACTTCAAGAACACATGGGCCTTGTCGTCCCCTTTACATCCTACGAACTCTGCCGCCGCCCCCGCTGCACGAGCCCAGGCCTGCTTCTGCAGACGTGATAAGCCTCATGTACTGTTTTCTTTCAAAGAATTAATTATGAGAAAAATCATTTTTAGTATCGACTTTATTTTGCCTGTTTCTGGGGCTTCCGTCGCTTCGTGTAGATGCAAATTTCCACCTGGTGTCACTCGGCTGCGGCCCGAAGAGCTGCCGGGGGAAAGGGACATTTGGTGTCACCGTCTGCTGGCAACGAGCCATCTCAGGTTCTGTTTGTCCGAAAAGCTAATGTCTTGCCTTCAATGTTGAAAGCCAGGGGTCCTCACACTTTTTAAACAGGGGGCCAGTTCAGTGTTCCTCAGACCGTTGGAGGGCCGGACTATCGTTTAAAAGAAAACTATGAACAGATTCCTATGCACACTGCACAGATCTTATTTTGAAGTAAAAAAACAAAACGGGAACAAACACAATATTTGTATTTGCATGTGGCCCGCGGGCCGTAGCTTGAGGACCCCTGTTGAAAGCTGTTTTTACTGGGTGCCCAGCTCCTGCCTTTAATACTTCAGAGGAGCCCAGCATCTCCTGCCCCCGGGCACACAGTGGGCAGGGAGCGGTGGCACTGGTCTTGCTTCCACATGGAAGGCTGCACACCCTCTGGCCTTGGTCTTTCACAGTCACTTATAAACGTCTCAGTGGGTTTCTCTGACTTTTTTTTATATTTTTGTTCTGTTTTGCATTGATCCTGTTGGCGTTCTCTGAGCTCATGGGCTGCATTATTTTGGGGAAGGACCAGCCATCATGTTTTTAGACTCTCTTTCTGTCTCTTTTCCTCTGGGACTCTGGCTGCATCCATGCCAGGGACTCATGCTGGCGCTCCTCTCCTGCGTGCAGCTCCGCCCTGTCGCGCCCAGAGCTCTGAGGGGCTGGCAACAGCGGTGGCTGAGATGCCCTGCGTTTCTCGCTGTGAGGACGGAGCGATGCCCTGAGGCGTCTGCGTGGGAGCAGAGCAGACGCCGGAGGCCGCATAATGCTGGGCACGGTGGCATTTTTATTTTTGCATGTTTACATAGTAGCTTTCTCCGCCTCCCCCCCCCCCCCTCTTTTTGGTTTGTGTTTTTTAAGTTTTATTGGGATGTGATTCACATATCACACAACTCATCTAGCGTTTACGATTAAATGGGTCCCTGGGAGGTTCACAGATATGTGTGCCCACCACCACAGTCACATTTAGAACATTTCATGACCTAAAAAACACCTTGCCCTTTAGCTCGGACCCCACGCTGCCACCAGTGTACTTCCTGTTTCTGTCGATTTACCTATTCTGGACCTCCAGGTGAATAGAATCATAATGTGGACTTTATCTTTCCAAGTTCCACCCAAGTTAAAACGTGTATCAGTACAGATAATAACATGGTAAACCTGAAGGTAAATATATCAATAATTATATTGAGTATTAATGGTCTAAACACACCAATCAAGACAGAGATTGTCAGAATCGATTTAAAGAGAGAACCTAACTCTTTGCTATCTGGTCTAGCCACACAATGAAAAAGTATTTGGCCAGAGAAAGAAATAAAGTACTGCCCTGGCTGGTGTGCTCAGTGGTTAGAGCGTCAGCCTGAGGACCAAAGGGTCATGTGATCAATTCCGGGTCAAGGGCACGCACCTTGGTTGCAGGTTCGACCCCTGGCCCCGGCCAGGGTGAGTTCGGGAGGCAACCAATCGATGTGTCTCTTAAATGGATGTTTCTCTCTCTCTTCCTCCCTTCCATTCTCTCGGAAAATCAATGGGAAAAACATCCTCGGGTGAGGATTAACAGCAGCAAAAGGAACCTGTCGATTTGTGTTCTGCCGGATTGGGAGAGGTTTCAGTCGTGATTTCTCCTGTGCGCTCTCTCCATCCTCTCAAGTGCCCGGCTGTGCATTTGTTCTCTGTCCTTCAAATCACATCTCTCTGTTGATGATATGCGAGCTCCCGGGCATCACTCTGTCATCTTTGCTCTGCCGCTGACTTGCTAGTAGCTCTTTGACCAGGATTAGGGAACTAGGAGTATATTAATTTTTTTAATTACAAAAACAGTTCCGCTCAGGGTCTTAGCACGGCTCATTTTTGGTGAAAAGAGCTCTTCTCAGTGGGTCAGGAAAAGGAGGCGGAAATTCCGCCTTTGGTGATGGCGACGGCCACCCCTCCCCCTCACTTCCTTTTACTATTTTCCTCCAATGTCTTATTCTAACTCTTCCGGTAACTTAGTAACATTTGTATTTGACTGAATCCCTCTGACAGGAAACGTTCGACTGGACCTATTTCTGTTTGTCGCCTTTGGGGATAAAGCCAATCACAAGAAAACCACTTAATAGAAGAGACTTTTGTAAAACACTGGCACGAGGTAGACACCCAGCGAGCGGTATGAACCGCACGAGGGAAGGAAGGGATGGATGGGTGGATGGGCGGGTGGGCGGGTGGGTGGATGGGTGGGTGGATGGGTGGATGGGTGGGTGGATGGGTGGATGGGTGGGTGGATGGGTGGGTGGGTGGATGGGTGGGTGGGTGGATGGATGGGTGGGTGGATGGGTGGATGGGTGGATGGGTGGATGGATGGGTGGGTGGATGGGTGGATGGGTGGGCGGGTGGGCGGGTGGGTGGGTGGATGGGTGGGTGGGTGGATGGATGGGTGGATGGGTGGGTGGGTGGGTGGATGGGTGGATGGGTGGATGGATGGGTGGATGGGTGGGTGGGTGGGTGGATGGGTGGATGGATGGGTGGGTGGATGGGTGGATGGATGGGTGGGTGGATGGGTGGATGGATGGGTGGGCGGGTGGGCAGGTGGCTGGATGGGTGGATGGGTGGATGGGTGGATGGGGAAATGGTCCTTTTCCTCAAAGCACAGTGTCACAGCACTACTGCATCGACCACATGCTCCCAGCTGTAGCCATCACACTATGAAGTGTATATGTACCTTTTTTTTTTTTTTTTACAGAGACCGATCCTCCTCCTTTGTGTGGCTTCATGAGGCATAGAAATATAGGCCACCTGAGCGTGCACGCCACGGTAGGAAGCTGTGCAGAAGTGATCTTGTTATTTCTCTCGAGAGGCTGGATTTCCACTGCGGTTTGGCCTCTGTGGTTTCAGACTCGTGTGCATGCCGAGCGTGTTCTGTTATGTAACAGACGCCCCAAGGCTGGCCCTGACTCACCGCACCTGTGAGGGAAGGCCTGGTTGACAGGGTGACTCGGGACAGAGTCCCTCCATCAGAATTCTCTTTAAACGAGATTAGAAAACTTTGACATCGAAAACATTCAAATAAAATTAAATTCTACCTCAAAGTAAAATGGAAATCGTTTAATGAAGCGCCGCCGTCCGCTCTTTAAGGATTTAGGGTCTGGATTCCGAGCATCGCCCCTGGATGTCGATTGTTGTTCCCGTCTCGCCCCCGGCAGAGCAGCAGGAGGAGCGCCCGCCAGGCCCACGGGCTCCCGTTTCCCAGCGGCTGCCCCAGGTGTGAGCTGTCGCCCTGCGAAGACCACAGAGAAAGGAGCCGCGAGGCAGGCACCTGGGCGGAGCTGTGGGAGCAGGTGACCCTGCCCCCAGGAGGTGAGACGGCTGGATTTCTGTCTGAGCAAGAAACCAAGTCCTGGTGGGGTAAGTCCCTGAGATTCTGAAGCTGACTGCCAACGGCAAGAGAAAAGAAATAGACTTGAAAACAGAAACAGGTTTCAACAATAGATTTCAATACCCCATTTCCAATGATAGAACGAAGAATAAAACCAACGTGGAAAGACATGAGAACAACACTGTCCATCAGGTACCCTTGAGACACTGCGCACTCCACCGAACAGAGCAAACGACACGCTCTTCATGCTTTTAATTTCCTTTTTAATTTCAGGGAGGGAGGGAGAGGGAGAGAGAAAGGGAGGGAGGGAGACATCCATGAGAATCACTGATCGGTTGCCTTTTGCATGCCCCACACTAGGGATCGAGCTCACAACCCGGGCATGTGCCCTGACCAGGAATCAGACTGACTTCCTGGTTCACAGGTCAACGCTCAACCACTGAGCCACACCAGCCGGGCTGAACTACGCATTCTTCACACGTTAAGCGCTCAGACTGTTTTGTCTTCCGGACAGAAAGTATAGTGTCAGTCACCGGTGACGGACGTGGTGCTTAACGTGTTAAGTGCATACACAACACACTCCACGTGCAAATCTCAGCCATGGTGCGAGACACTGCACACCTACCAGAATGGCTGCCATTCAGGAGAGGATGTGGAGGAATAGGAAGCTTCCTGCATGCTGGAGGGGAGGGGGGGGGCAGGGTGGCGGGAGCTGTGGGTGCAGAGCAGCCAGTTCTTTAGGTGAATCATCACGTGACTCAGAAACTCCACTTCCATGTGCGTCCCCAAGAGGACAGGGAACGAATGTCCACGGAAAACTTGGGTGCGGATGTTCTTAGCATGTTACTCAGAACAACAAAATGTGGAGACAACCCTGGTGTCTACTCACCTATGAATGAATATCAAGGATGTAGCAGGTGTACCGGTTAATAATTGCGGATTTTGTCATCATAGAAAACACGGTAATTTCAAGAGAAACATCAAAAGTGCTTGATTCAAAGTAATGTCCGTCGCTAGCTACACATTCCCCCATCTTCCAGGTAATTTGTGGAGACCGTCCCAATAGAACTTTTCTTGTTTTGAGGTGAACCATTCAGGACCCAATCTTCCACTTCTTCGTACCCTTTTAAGTGCTGCTCAGAAAGTGGGTGTGCAGTCGATCGGAACAAGTGGGAATCTGAGGGAGCAGGTCTGGTGAATACGGCGGGTGGGTTCATACCTCCCAGGCAAGATCTTTTAACGTGTCCTTACCTGGGTTTGAAGTGTGTGATGGTGCGTCATCACGAAGCAAAATTACTTTGCCGTGTCTTCTGGCCCATTCTGGTCGTTTTACGATCAAGGCGTGGTTCAAATTGATTTTTTGTTGTCGGTAGCGATCAGTATTAACGGTTTCACCTGGTGTTAGAGGCTCATAATCCACCACACCTTCCTGATCCCACCAATCCCAGAGCATTGTCTTTTTTTTTTAATCTATTCTATTGATTTCAGAGAGGAAGGGAGAGGGGGAGAGAGAAACATCAATGATGAGAATCATTGATGGGCTGCCTCCTGCACGCCCCCCGCTGGGGATCGAGCCCACAACCCAGGCATGTGCCCTTGGCTGGAATCGAACCCGGGACCCCACAGTCGGCAGGCTGACGTTCTATCATTGAGCCAAACCAGCTAGGACAGAGCACTGTCTTCTTTCCAAAGCGATTTGGCCTTGCAGTCGATGTTGATGGTTGACCTGGATCAACCCATGATTTTGTGCGTTTGGGATTCTCAGAATAAACCCACTTTTCATTGCCGGTCACAATTCAATGCAAAAAAGACTTTCATGCCAATGAAGCAACAGTTTACTGATGACTCTTTGGTCTTCCATTTGTCTTTCATTCAGTTGATGTGACACCCATTTTCCTTCCTTTAAAATCTTTCCCATTGCTTGTAAACGATCGGAAATTGTTTGCTGAGCAACGTTTAATCTTTCTGCGAGTTGTTTTTCAGTTTGACACGCATCTTCATCCAATAATGCTTGTAATTGTTGGTCTTCAAACTTTTTCAGTTGACCTGGACGTTCTTTGTCTTTCACATCGAAATCATCACTTTTAAAACGTTGAAACCTGTGGTCACACGTATGTTGAGACGGAGCATGTTCACCATACGCTTCCCGAAGTATTGAGTAGCAATTTTTTTCAAAATAATGAATTACAACTTCCCACAAACGCTCGTTTGGGGGCACAAAATTCGACATTTCTAAGCGTAAAAATATCTATGATGTTAACACCTTCAGAAAATTTGACATATGAAGTTTTGAAGCTTATTATCAATACAACAAAATAGCATACATGTCAAATCGCACGTATATCAACATATGTGCAACTCCATCTAGTGAAAAAACTCCGCATTATTAACTGATTCACCTGGTATGTCCACACTGGGGGATACTGTGTGGCAACAAAAAGAAATGGATCAGGAGAGACGCTACAACATGGATTAACCTAGAAAACACTGTTAAGTGAAAGAAGCCAGTCATGAAAGGCAACACTGTTACATCCTGTATAATAAAAGCCTAATATGCTAAGTGTCCAGTCCTCCGTTCAACCAATCAAAGTGTAATATGCTAATGATATGCTAAGGCTACTCAACTGCTCGCTATGACGTGCACTGACCACCAGGGGCAGGCGCTCCAACCAGTAGGTTAGCTTGCTGCTGGGGTCTGGCTGATTGGGACTGAGACAGGCTGGATACACCCTAGAGCCCTCCTGCGGCCACTCCCCAGCCCCGATCGTGCACCAGTGGGGTTCCTTGGCCTGGCCTGCATCCTCTCACAATCCAGGACCCCTCAGGGAATGTTGGAAAGCCGGTTTCGGCCCCATCCGCAGGCCAGGCCGGGGGACCCCATTGGTGCATGAATTCGTGCACCAGGCTCTAGTGTTGTATAATTCAGTATAAGCAAAGTCCAGTACTGGCTAGTCTGTAGCGACAAGAAGCACTGTGTTGGGGAAGAGGGAGGTGGAGTGGAAAATGGGGAGCAACTGCGATGCATATGAGGTTCTTTTCTGGGATGAAGATGGGTGGCAGTGACAATGGCACAACTCTGGGAATAACCCCAAACTGCCGACCTGCACACTTCACCACTCACCGTGGACACCAGCCTGCAGTGCCCTGCACAGGTCACTTATCCTGCTCTCTTGGGAAGAGTTACAATGCATTTCGGGAGCTGAATTCCAGTTCAGTGTAAGCCTCCGGTGCACCCTGCTCTCTCACCATGCGTGGCTTTCACGTGGCCCCGTGGGTGCTGGGGAGCAGAGGTGGGGTCCGGGCTCAGCTCGGGCAGAGGGGCCCGGGAGGAAGCAGATCTGAGGTGGTTACGCTAAGACTTTAGGGAAGTGACTCATGAGTGAGGTCTCGGAGGAGGAACAGAAATTCATGGGAAACCGATCCAGTCTCTTCTCCTTCCCACACATCCCAGCGCAGCCAGGTCCCGACTCTCCCTGTTGGGAAAATCGTTTCCATTTCCTGGGTGTGCGGTTCACCCAGGACAGGCCGGCCCCTCGGTCCCGAGGTCAGGCACAGGGGCCCTCCTTCCAGCTGCATCGAGTCCGAGATCCCATCTGTGTCCCCGCCCACACGCCCTGCTGGATGGCTCCCTGGGCGTGGCCTTGGCTCACTGCTGGGGATCCCACTGGTCCTGGGCACCCAGGGTCGTCTCAGCATCGCCTTTCTGCTGGCGGACCCTCTCCATCAGATTCAGAGGCCTGGCGGCCGCTGCTTACCTCCCTGGCAGCCAGACCGCGATCCTGGCTCTGGGAGCCGTGAGGATGACTCCAAGGGAGCCTCCCTCGTTTCCACCAGTTTCCCCAGAACGGAAGCTGCCGCTGGACCCCGGGGCTGTGCACACGCAGGCGCAGTTGGGGCCCCAGCGCCCAGCAGGGGGTCTGTGTGGCTCGGCGGCCCTTCCTTGATCCCCTTTCCTGTCCAATTGGTCGTGGTCCAACTGCCTTGAGTCCCACTCTGCTTGTGCTGGGCCAGCAGCCTCCACGCCACGGACAGAACTGTCCACTTCCCTTGAGTGTAAGAGGCCGTGGGGGTACAGGAAAGGCCTGACCCCACTCCCAGTCATGTAAAGGACATGAACTTGGTTTGCACCCCAGTTCTTGTGATCTAGGCAAGCAGACATTTTGTCATAGCAACTGTTTGTCATAGCAACTGTCAAACATAGATGGAACTAGACAAAGCTTGCCCAGTCTTGCCCAGCCTGCAATGATCTGCTACTTCCCCATGAGAGGCCAAGCCCTAACAGTGATCTATGAAGCATGACCAGCTACAGCTTAGCTATAAAACAGTGTGTGTAAAAAATAAAGTTGCTGGTGCCTTGTGCCAGCCCTCCTAAACCCCGGTCTCTTGTGTTTCTTCAATCCCTCGCCACCTCTACCCTGCGGGAACTTGGGAGCGGGCCGCCACACTTGAGAGCAATGTTCCAACCTGCCTGGTGGGCCCTTCACTGAACCGCGAGCCCGGCCTCGCTCGGGTCAGGGTGAGGACAGCTGCCCCAGGCCCCAGCCAGCACTTACACTCTCAACCTTCCTAAGGCCGTGACCCTTTAATACAGCTCCTCATGTTGTGGTGACCCCCAACCATAAAATTATTTTCGTCGCTACTTTGTAACTGTAATTTTGTTACTGCTATGAATCGTCACGTAAATATCTGATATGCAGGATGTATTTTCAGGGGTCGCGACCCACAGGTTGAGAACCGCTGGCTTAGAGCCTGCTGGGCGGATGCTATTCAACCACCAGGGGTTCAGAACTGCCCCCGCGCCAGTGGAGCTTCTGGACCAGAAACAGCCCCATCAGACAGGGGCCAGGGGAGTAAGGTACACGGGGACCCGTGACAGGGGCAGGCTGGGAGGAAACCCCTCCAGGCCGGAGCTTCTGAGAACAAGAGGGAAAGGAGCCAGCCAGGCAGGGTTCTGGGGGGCACAGTTCTGGGGGACGGGCACGCCCAACAGGCCGGGTGCTGGGGCTGCAGGGGAGCCAGGAGGGGCCCAGATGACACGAGACTGGCACACAACACCAAGTATGAAAGATGTGAGCTTTTTATTCACTCGTGTCACCGCCAATAAAATGAGAGCTAGCATTTGGAAAACCCCCCTGTAAAATACAGGTTTTACCATGAAGATGTATTTCACGGGTATTTCACTATGCACTTCACACACACACACTAAGCACACTCAAACCCTGTCCCATCGAAGCACACACATGGAAATAACACTTTTCACAGCGGAGTATTTACAATGGAAGCTGATGAGAAAGCAGTTCCGTGTTTGGCGTTCTCTCTCCATCCCCCCAAGATGACTGAAGGTCCGACTCTCTGGTCACAGGGACACATTTCAGGTCAACTGTCCAAACGGTCCTCCCACGGTAAAAGCCATCTCCTGCGGCCCTTCCATGATACCGAGGTCCAGCCCCCACCAAGCAGGGAACTAACAGGTCACCTGGCTCCTGAGGGCGGACAGACGGAAGCTTCGCGGCGACGGCACAGACGTGGGGAAGCGCACCAGTGGCGGCACCAGGACGCCAGCGACAGCCGCGTCTTCACGCAGCGCCGACCACGCCGTGTGGACAGCCCCACATTCAGAGGGCAGGACAGCGCGTCCAGGCTGCCGGCCCATGTGCTGTCCTAGCTCCTGCTGGCGTTTATGGCTCAGTGTCACCTGAATTTACAGATGCCAATTCCAACGTTCTACAACCTGATCCTCACGCTACCACTTCCCTTCCCACGTCAGGGCCGCCAGTGCTCCTGTGACCGTGAGGCTGAGATAAAATGAGAACAGCACACACTGACCATGGAGTCTGCCCCCTACTGAGGTCAATGAATTAAGTTCTCCTCTTACTGGTAAAGTGACTTTTAGTAAAAGCCATCATTTAATTGAAATAAAAAAGTACAAAACTGACCATGCAATCACAGCTTCACTTATAATTATACGAACAGGCACGCGTCACTCCCAACCGTGCCAGTCAGTACCGTGGGCCTCAGTGGCCCCTGTAAACACCAAGGTGACAGTGGGATGGCGGCAGGAAGCTGCCCCTGGACATCTGGACCCCATCCCATCTGGACCCCATAGTCACACACAGGCCCGACGGGAGCCCCGCTGCTGGTCCAGATGTGCCTTGGAAGTTAAAGTTTCCAGACGGGGTCACAGAGGGTAACTGAGCTCTCAGAGGGCCTGCGAGGATGGCTTCTCGCGTGGACACAGCAGCGACGCGCCGCCGCCATGACAACCGCACCAACGAACCCCCACACCCCGCTCTTTAGGAGGAAGAGCTAGCAGCACCCCCGAGCACTGCCACAGCACCTCCCGGACGGAAGCGTCTCACCCAGGGCTGGGCTCTGGAGGCCGATCCTTCTGCCACGACTGCAGCCCCGCCCGCACCAACCACGCGGGACCTAGAAGACCAAGGCCACGCGAGCCCGCGAGCCCGGGGCCTGCAGCGTTACTGACACCTTCGCTTTGCTCTAACGCTGCTATGTTCACGGTGCGCTCCTGTCAGGCATCTCAGCCGAATTCATTTCTGAGTGAAACGGGCAGGTAACCAGATTAAGACGGAAATCTCCCACGCGAGGGCTCCGAGGGAGGGTTCTGTTTAGTGTAATGAAAAGTAATTTCTAAAAATCTCTGCAGTCGTTCTGAAACACAAGGCACCAGCAGAGCAGACTCCAGCCAGGACGGCCTGGGAGACGGAGGTGGTGGGAGACTCCGTCTGTCCTTGGCGGTGGGGACGCTCCTCCCTCAGGTGAAGGTGACATCTTCCAGGTAGTCGGCGACGTTGCTGAGCTGCGACAGGGTCAGGTCCTGCGTCAGGTCGTCGAGCTGTGGTTCAGACAGAGGACAGATGAGCGTCAGTCAGCACGCAGTCACAGATCCCTTTAAACACGGTGCTGCACCGCGAGATCACCTCGGGCCCCCACTGCTGCCCAGCAGCCCCCTCGCCCGCCCTTCCTCCTGCTCTGAAACCCGTGCGCACAGGCGCTGAGCTGACAGGTGAACGGCCGGAGAGCTCGCTGAGAAAGCAGGGCAGGCAGGGCGAGCGCAAGCCCAGGTTTGCGGTGCAGAAGTGTTGTCTTCACTGCAAATGCTGCCTCCCTCGCCCCAAGGCCTCCCGCTGCAATCCTAAGAAAAGGTCACGGCGCTGAGGGCAAAGGTCACGGCGCTCAGAGGGCATGCTCGTGGGGAAGGCAGGCTCACGAGAGATGCCCACAGCTCTCTTGGCACCAACATGCGATCCCGAGACGCCACCTCACACATCTTGTGCATCCTGCTCTCTGCCTAATCGAAGGCTCAATGTGGAACCCAATAGAGACCCCCAGTTCTGCCCGGGCTCCACTTCCGCTGCGCCGTCTCCCCTGGGTGTGGCCCCTGCCCTGCTGTGCAGAGCCTGACACCACAGGCAGCCCCAGCTGCGCCCCCTGCTCTCACAGGCTCGCTTGCACCAACCTGCGTGGTGTCCTCTGAGCACGGCTCCTCCTGCACCGACTGCCCACGCCCCAAGGGCCGGTCCGACCCAGCCCTGACCCCTGGGCCACGGAGCCCCCAGCAGTGAGGCCCGGTAACACCGGCCCCCAGAGCACCTCCTCAGTGACAGAGGGGTGACAGCAGAACCAGCTCACAGCCTCACTAAAGGTTCTCTCCAGACCTGAACCAGGTCCACCTGCCACCCATTTCCCACCATTCCCAGCTGTCCCGCTCATCTGGTGAGTGCCTAGAGCTGCACGTGACCCGAGGAGCCCCAGGCCCGCGCCGCCACGCTCCGCCCGACCTTGTCGCTGGTGTTGGCCTCGTCCAGCTCCGCGGACAGGTCCTCCTCGATCTCCTCGCCGATGCTCAGCTCGCTCCTCTCCGAGCGGTGGCTGGTGCTGGTCCAGGGACAGAGAAGAGCAGGGCCGGTCACTGCGGCCGCAGCCTCTTCAACACTCACTCTCACCCTCAAACAGAGCACAGCCCACCAGCTTCGCCCACGATCTACCTGACCCTGAAAACCACTCGCGAGTCCTGACCGGTGTGGCTCAGTGGATAGAGCATCAGCCTGCAGACTCAAGGGTCCCGGGTTCGATTCGGTCAAGGGCATGTACCTGGGTTGCGGGCACATCCCCAGTGGGGGGTGTGCAGGAGGCAGCTGATCGATGTCTCTCTCATCCATGTTTCTAACTCTCCCTCTCCCTTCCTCTCTGTGAAAAATCAGTAAAATATATTAAAAAAAAAAAAACACTTGCGAGGCAGCAGGGCCAGTCAACTGGACAGACGAGAAAAGTAAGGTCCAAGCTGCCTCTCAAAAAAGCAGCCCAAAACCTCACCCATCACTCAGTCACAGACACAACTTCTCCCTGGGAGAGAAGACTCTGCGCGTACACGAGACTCGCAGCCTCTGATTTAACATTTCTAATCATATCCACAGCAAATGCCACGTCCAGATGAATGACTGACCAACTCCCGTTACCCCATGTACACGTCACCCGAGTCAGAAAGATCATGTGAGGGCCACGTGTTTCAGGCAGATGTGGGCAGTTCCCAAGAGGCCAGGAGGGGGGAGGGGGAGTGGAGATGAGGGGAGAGGAGGGGGAGGGGGAGGGGGGAGGGCCCTCATCCTAGGGAGGCCTGGTGCTGGACTCAGCTCTTCAGCTACGTCCACTCATTCTCCTGAGTTTCCTGGACACGCACATCCTGATGCGGAATCTACCCAGGCTTCCAGGCCACCTGCAGCTCTGGATCAACCCCCACCCCCACCCCGTGACTCTGAACAGGGACCACGCCCACTAAAGCAAGCACCATTGTGATCCTGTCCCTTTCCTGTGTCCAGAAAGTGCTTACAATGTGGATCTTGTTGTCCAACTGTTTTTCTTACCTATTGAAGTCATCCACATAGTCATCATCTTCTCCAGCCCCTGGTAAGTTTAGGGAGAGATACATGTTATCCTATATAATGAAAGCCTAATATGCTAAGTGTCCGACCGTTTGTTCGACCAGTCGCTATGACATGCTCTAACCACCAGGGGGCAGATGCTCCGACCGGGGTTAGGTTGCTGCTGGGGTCTAGCTGATCAGAACTGGGCAACATGAGCCCGGACACGCCCTGGAGTCCTCTCGCGGTCCCTCCCCAGCCCCGAGCATGCACTGGTGGGGTCCCTCGGCCTGGCCTGTGCCCCTTGCAATCCGGGACCCCTCGGGGGATGTCGGAGAGCTGCAGGCCTAGGCCACGACAGGCTCAGGTGTGGCTGCATTCTGGCGGGAGGTGGGCGTGAACGCCCTGCACACTTCGAGTGGCAGAAGAGTCAGCTGAGCCTGTCGTGGCTGCTGCTAGGCTCCCCGGCCCGTGGAGTGAGCCCAGGCACGGCGGGCCAGGCCAGCATGCACTCCAGAGGAGCTCACGCAGGCTGCCCACATCCAGTCACTTAGCCTCCGAGCAATCCACACTGAACTGGTTGTCAAGTTACCTAATCCAAGAGATGCGACTTTATCGTTCACCACCTTCAGATCTTTCAGAACCGCGTTCCCCCTTTTGCCTGTGAACAGGAAAATACATCTGCATTAAATCAACGTTTAGAATGCAACCATTTCTTAAACATGCCCATCATTTCTGCCCCCAGAATACGGGCTTCTTTACAACAGAAGCTTACTCAACTAGAAGAAAATGGCACTGTCTAAGGACTGCTGATGCAGCTCTTTGCTATAACTTGAGCCTCGCAGTGTTTTTTGCCACTTCTTTCTTACCAGAGGCCCGGTGCATGAAATTCGTGTGGGGGGGAGGGAGGCGGTCCCTCAGCCCGGCCTGCACCCTCTCACAATCCGGGACCCCTCGGGGGATGTCGGGCCTAAACCAGCAGTCGGACATCCCTCTCGCAGTCCTGGATGCTGCATGCACCAGTAACCATACTTTTCATACAGGCCAAAGGCATCTTGCTGTTGTACGGGCAGCTACATTTTTTTGCCCTGATTATAAAAAGCAGTACATAACATGATCCTTCTGAGGCAGTGGTACCATTTTCCCCATCTTACGGGTGGAAAAACTGGAGCAGAGAGAAGTTAAGTAATTGGCTTTGTGACACAGTTGTAAGTGTCAGAATCAGGGCTGACCACAGAATGTGCAAGCCAGAGTCCATGCTGGTCATCGCTACATCATCCTGTTTTTTCAGTGTTAGAGTAGCCTTGCCAGGCCTTAATTTTAAAATCTAAGAGACTGTTCCCAATATGTAGGGCAGGGTCCCTAGCCCGGGCCGGCGATCAGGGCCATCTGTGGGGTGACTGGTGGGCAGGGCGATCGGGAGCCCCCGCTGGCACACACCTTGGCTGGTGGCCTGGTACCGCCTGCTGGCCAGCTCCACTCCCACCACCTGTCGCCTTCCTCTCGAGGGGCAGTGCTCACCATAGCAACCGGTTGTTCCCCCGTTTGGTCAATTTGCATATGAGGGTTTTATTATATAGGATGGCACCCTCTGGGGTGACTGCACAGACGAGTCATTCTGTCGTATCGTTCCCCTTGGCCTCTACATTTTGCATCGATTCAATCGCTATTTCATTTCCCAACCGGACTACCTCTCCCTGGTTTGACTTCTTCAGCCCTTAGCCCTCAATGTTCTCTCTAAACCATTCCTTCCTAATCAGCATTAAGGGTGACCCGCCTAGCTGGTGTGGCTCAGTGCATAGAGCATTGGCCTGCAGACTGAAGGGTCTCAGTTTCAATTTCAGTGTGGGTTGCGGGCTTGATCCCCAGTAAAAGATGTGCAAGAGGCAGACAATCAATGATTATCATCATTGATATTTCTCTCTCCCCCTCTCCATTCCTCTCTGAAATCAATAAAAATATATGTATATTAAAAAAAGAGTGACCCGGGATGGATGGATGGAAGGATGGATGGATGGATGAGTGGATGAATGCATGGGTGAGTGGGTAGATAAATGGGTGAAAAAGAAAGAAAAAAAAAGAGTAACCCATTCTGACATCTGGGCCCCTTCACTGAAGGTGACAATGACCATGGGAAAGAGGAGGAAGGGCAGGGACGGGGCCACAGTCTCAGGTCCATGGCCAGCTGACCAGATGGGTAGGAGAACCACAGAACATCTCATGTCCTGGGACACCCTACAGCTGTACCATGGAATGCAAAACTGTGCACATCACAGTGGATTCCCTCACACAGAGCTCACCCACTTTTTAGAAAACTCGCTCGGAAGAGGCCCAGTTATACTCTTAACACTGTGCTGATTAAACCCTCTGTCCCCTGTGACGTAGGGCCCAAGCTCATCCCCACAGCTCCGTGTCTGAGCGCTGGGGCTTGCAACATGTGAGGCAGGTGGGTGGGGCAGGGTGGAATGTGTGGGCAGCCCGGCATTCCCTGCACTGCAGGCCCTGTCCCTGATGTACGGGACACACCAGGTCCAAATCCCCCTCACACCCTGAGATGATCACTGTGGCACCAAACAATCTACAAGACACATGTTTAAAATGAATTTAATTAAATCTTACTCAAGTCAATCTAAATGTCCAAGAGAGATGGTTTAAAATATACCTCTACTAGAGGCCCGGTGCACAAATTCATGCACCTGTGGAGTCCCTCGGCCTGGCCTGCGGGATCGAGCCAAAACCGGCTCTCCAACATCCCCCAAGGGGGTCCCAGATTGCAAGAGGGCACAGGCCTGGCCAAGGGACCCCACCAGTGCACGATCTGGGTGGGGGAGGGACACAGGAGGTTGGCCAACCAGAGAGGGGCCACGGGAGGGCTCCAGGGCATGTCAGGCCCATGTCACTCAGTCCCAATTGGCCAGACCCCAGAAGCAAGATAACCTACCGGTCAGAGTGTCTGACCCCTGGTGGTCAGTGCACGTTATAGCGACTGGTCAACTGTCTGCCCCCTGGTAGTCAGGGCACGTTATAGCGAGCAGTTGAGCAGCCTTAGCATATCATTAGCATATTACACTTTGGTTGAATGGACGACCAGACACTTAGCATATTAGGCTTTTATTATATAGGACTAGAGGCCCGGTGCACAAAAATTTGTGCACTCAGGGGGAAGGGGGGTCCCTCAGCCCGGCCTGTGCCCTCTCGCAGTCTGGGACCCCTCGGGAGATAACGACCTGCTGGCTTAGGCCTGCTCCCAGGTGGCAGAGGGCAGGCCCAATACCTAGGTGCAGCCCCTGGTCAGGCTCAGAGCAGGGCCGATTGGGGAGTTGGGGCGCCACCCCGTCATGCACAGAGCAGGGTGGATCAGGAGGTTGCGATGCCACCCTGTCACACTAAGGGTAGGGCTGATTGTGGGTTTGGGGCACCGCCCCCTGTCACACTCAAGGCAGGGTCGATGGGGAGATGGCAGTGCCACCCCCTGTCACGCACAGAGCAGGGCCAATCAGGGGGTTGGGGCGCTGCCCCGTCACTCACAGAGCAGGGCCCATCAGGGGGGTTGGGGCTCCGTACCCTGTCATGCACAGAGCAGGGTCAATCAGGGGGTTGGGGAGCTCCCCCATCACGCACAGAGCAGGGCCGATCAGGGAGTTGGGGAGCTCCCCCCTGTCACTCACAGAGTAGGGCCGATAGGGGAGTTGGGGCACCGCTCCGTCACACACAGAGCAGGGCAGATCAGGGGGTTGGGGCGCCGCAACCTGTCACACACAGAGCAGGGCCGATCAGGGGGTTGGGACGCCGCACCCTGTCACACACAGAGCAGGGCCGATCAGGGGGCAGGGGCACCGCAGCCTGTCACACACAGAGCCGCAGGGCGATCAGGGGGTTGGGGAGCTCCCCGCATCAGGCACAGAGCAGGGCTAATCAGGGGGTTGGGGCGCCTTCCCCTGTCACGAACAAAGCAGGGCGGATAGAGAGGTTGTGGCCCCGCCCCCTGTCACACAGAGCCACAGGGCGATCAGGGGGTTTGGGCGCTGCCCCCTGTCATGCTGATCTTGGTGCCGGGAGGCCTCTCGGCTCCGCTGATCCTGGTGCTGGGAGGCATAATACCCTTTTACTATAGAGGATAGAGGCCTGGTGCATGGGTGGGGCTGGCTGGTTTGCCCTGAAGGGTGTCCTGGATCAGGGTGGGGGTCCCCACTGGGGTGCCTGGCCAGCCTGGGTGAGGGGCTTAGGGCTGTTTTCAGGCTGGCGGGTGACTGAAGCTCCCAACCGCTCCTTTTTTCCTTTTTTTTTTTAAATTCTGGGCCAGCTTTAGCTCTGGCTCCAGCTCTGAGGCCTCTGCTGCTGAAAGCTGGTATCTGGTTTGTTTGGGTTCTATAATCGAAACACTGTATCAACTCCAGCTCTGAGATCCCGGGCCAGCTGAAAGCAGGTTTCTGGGGTTTTGTTTAGCTTCTATATTTGTTACAATGTTTCAAACTGCAAGCTCAGAGGCCGGCAAGGCAGGCGGGGAACGTTGGAGTCTTGTGTCACTGAAGCAAGCAAGCCTCATGTTCGCTTCCAGCTGCCTGGCTGACGGCCGCCATCTTGGCTGGCATTTAATTTGCATATCGCCCTGATTAGCCAATGGGAAGGGTAGCGGTCGTACGCTAATTACCACGGTTCTCTTTTATTAGATAGGATATCACAATAGACAGCTAAAATGTCAACTAATAGTATTTTGATAGCATAAGAAAAGCGGAATACAGACCATATCTTAAAAAATCAACAGATAGAACTCCATATTAACAGAATCTATCTCTGAATGGTAACATTATGGGCTGTTTTTATGATTTTACATACATTTTTCTGAAAAAAATAAGCAATGATCAAATGCTCTGTAGTGAGCTAGGGAGAAATACAGCATCCAGTGCCACATCTGCAGCCAGGACTCACCTTCTGAGTCTTTCAAGGAGGGGGCTCCCGGCAGGGAGCTGAGTCCACTCTTCAAGGATGGGGCGTCGGCGAGCGAGGTGAGGCTCCCTCCTGGCTTCCCAGGGTCATTTCTCCTAACAGGAAACAAGCGCAGTCAATGCACTCTGGCCTCTGTCCAGGCACAGAGCAGCACCAGCAGATCTCACACGACATGAAGAACACAGAATGCACAGCACCAGAGGGCGAGGAGGCACCGCTCACCCCTCCCCCAACTCTGTGTGACATCCCCTTGCTCCTCCTCATCACTGTTTGTGATTCTCTCAGAAGCTCTCCTACCATCACACCCACCCTCCCAGCGCAGACGGAGGCCCTGGGCAATCAAGTGCAGCTCTCCAGAAACCCTGTCCCCGACATCACGAACTTCCCTCTTGAAAATTGGACTGTTCTCGCTCTGGCCGGTTTGGCTCAGTGGATAGAGCGAGTGGACTAAAGAGCCGTGGGTTTGATTCCAGTCGAGGGCACATACCTGGGTTTCAGGCTCCATCCCATGCCTTGGTCAGGGCACGTGCAGAGGCAACCAATCGATGTGTCTCTCTCACATCGCTGTCTCTCTCTCTCCCTTCCTCCCACTCTCTCTAAAAATCAATGGGAAAATATCCTCAGGTGAGGATTAACAAACAAAAAACTCAGGACCGTTCTCATCCACATACTAGTACATGCATGCTGTTCATCTTCCCGCTCTAATGTCCTAACCCCACACCCCGCCCTCCAGCCCCACCCATTCCTCTGCACCCTCCTATAAAACTCATGAACAAAGTATTCACCACCGACAGCCTTCCTGAGCCACTCGGACCCATCAGCACGGCCCCAATGCCGCCATCTGACTAAACCAGCTGTCAAGGCCACCCTCGGCCTCCAGGCTGCTGCACACAGAGGCAGGTTTTCAGCGCTAAATGCCGCTGCTTGGCCAGCCTCCTGCTCCAGGCTCAGGTCCCTGCCCGCTGGCTCCTCCCCGGGCTGACCTGGAGATGCTGCAGTGCCCACGGCCTGGTGACCCCGGCAGGCGCCCAGCTTTCCCTGCTACCCACGGCGGAGTCCCTAACGCGCATCCAGCCAGAGCTCCCCTCACCGGGCCCTCACCCATCTCACCTTTCCCATGACCATCTTCCCAACCCAGCAAGTGGAAACGGAGCCCTCTCCTGTCCCCTGGCTCACACCTGTGGCCCGCCCTGCCCGCCCCAGCCCTCAGCTCAGTAAAGGGCGGTTTCTGCCTTCCCGGTGCTCAGCCTGGAAACCCGGGACTTCCCTGGGAGCCACTGCTCTCTGAGCACATCCTTACGCTCCCATTCAGGTCACGGCCTGTCTCCTCCTTCTCACCATTCCCGTCACCTCTTCCGGGGCGGAGGACCCCGCCACTCTGTGCCTGGAGACCTGCGCCCAGGCCTGCAACTTGGTGGCCAGGACCTGAGACAATGCCTGGGAACCCAGCCACTCTGCTGCTCAGCTCCAGCGTCCAGTCTCCCTCAGAGCAGAGGGGCAGGGCTGTGCCCATATGGCGCCTGCACCCTGCAGCTCCGACCGTGGCTGGCACACGTGAGGCTCAGGACCCCCTGCTGCGGGAGTCGGGAACACCTAGGCTTCCTCACTCTGGACGCATTACCACATCAAAGGCTCTGATCACACAAATCGGACTCGTGTGTCTAAGTATGAGCCTTTAGCCGCTCACTGTTCTTAACTGCACATACAGCGCTGAGAAAGTTCCTTGTAAGCCTCTATCCTGATAACCCAAAAGAGTCGACTCACCAACCGTACGTTTTTTCGGGTTTAGGAATGGGGTCGTCAAAGAAAGAATCTCCGTCCAGGTCATCGTCCTGCGGACAGAGGCCAGGCTTGTCTTTGACGTCCAGGCTCTTGTTGCTTAGGAGAGATCCCATTTTTGTCTCCTGGGCCAGGAAGTGAAGACCGCTTCTGCTCTTTGATTCTGACGAGGAGATGCTCGTATCGCTCTGACTAGCACCACTGCCGGCCTTCTAGAAAAAGACAGGGGGACAGGTCTCCTTGGTCAATCATAGAGTCCTGAACAACTGCAACCCCCTGGGAATGAGTGCAAGAGGCCCTGAGGGGCGGTGGGAGGGGCTTGCAGTGAACGCGGGGAGGTCCAGAGCAACTGCAGCCCGCTGGCCCCAGGCCTCCAGCATCCAGAAATGGGGACACCACTCCTCACCCCCTAACGCAGCGGTTCTCAGCCTGTGGATCGCGACCCCTTTGGGGGTCGAACAACCCTTTCACAGGGCTCGCCTAAGACCATCGGAAAACACATCTATAATTACATATTGTTTTTGTGATTAATCACTATGCTTTCATTATGTTCAATTTGTAACAATGAAAATACATCCTGCATATCAGGTATTTACATGACGACTCATAACAGTAGCAAAATTACAGTTATGAGGTAGCAATGAAAATAATTTTATGGTTGGGGGTCACCACAACATGAGGAACTGTATTAAAGGGTCGTGGCATGAGGAAGGTTGAGAACCGCTGCCCTAAAGGAACCCTTGGCTATGCCTACTCCATTTAGAAACGACTTTCCAATTTCCTCTTACACTTCTATCCCTGCTCCGTAAATTACTGTAAGCAATGTTCCCAGCGTGAAAGCAAAGGAAGGTTAGTTCACACAAATGAACCAAGTATCACAACAAAGTGAACACAGCACGTTCCGCCCAGGCCCAGCACCCGGCACACCAACGTGGAGGCCGTCGCTGCATGCCGGGTCTAAAGTGGAGATCTGCCCCAGTGCAGCCCTGGCCTCCACTCAGACCTCAGAGGGCGCCCCGCCGCACCTCCAGGTCCATGGCACCTGCAGCCAGCCCCTGAGCGTCCACACGGGCCAGCCCCTGTGCGTCCACACGGGCCGGCCCCCGAGCGTCCACACGGGCCGGCCCCCGAGCGTCCACACCGGCCGGCCCCCGAGCGTCCACACCGGCCGGCCCCCGAGCGTCCACACGGGCCGGCCCCCGAGCGTCCACACGGGCCGGCCCCCGAGCGTCCACACCGGCCGGCCCCCGAGCGTCCACACCGGCCGGCCCCCGAGCGTCCACACCGGCCGGCCCCCGAGCGTCCACACGGGCCGGCCCCCGAGTGTCCACACGGGCCGGCCCCCGAGCGTCCACACCGGCCGGCCCCTGAGCGTCCACACCAATGCTCAAGGCTCTCAGCGCGCTCCCTCCTGTCCCAGCCTGCACGCAACAGCACGTATTCCTCTGTCTCCAGTTGGCGCTGATCCTCACAACCTAACATGATTCTGTCCTTCATCGATTTCTTTTTGCCCTTAGACATGCCTGGTTAACAATAACCAAACACTTGATTACGAGAAATGTCTTATGAACTAGAAAAAAAAGTTTTTCCAAACTAAAGGCTTAATCTGAACTGCTCAACAGAGAAACATTAAAGCCAAATAGTTTTCCAAGTTTAAAAAATTCATGCAAATTCTCTTCCTGCCCATGCCTTATCCCCCAGCTTCCTTCCCCAAACCCACCAAAGGCAGTTTCTGACCTGAGACTTACTAATAAATTAGGAAATTTTACTACAGCTGTCTGTCTATACGTGTCTGTCTGTCTGTCTGTCTCTCTCTCACACACACACACCCCTAAGTTTAATTCATGCACAGAGAAAGTAAACACTGTTATTCTAGAATCACAGAAACCCACCCCTTTCTAGAAGCCCAGTGGTCCTGGAGAAGACCTATTTCCATGCTCCCTTCGCAAGCCGGACCTCCTGCAGGTGCACGGAGCCAGCGCTCTGGCCTTGAAACCAGACTGGACGGCCCGCACAGCTGCTCCACGCTCAGCCCTAAAGAGCCAGCTGCTCTGGGTCCAGAGGACAGTAGTGCCCAGATGTCAGGGCTTGGGTCTGAAGCAGCCAGGAGTGGACAGCTGGCCAGGCTGAGTGCTGAGCACACTGCCCACTATGTGTGCTCCTGCATTCAGAACGGGTGTGTGGGGTGTGTGTGTGTGTGTGTGTGTGTGTGTGTGAGTGTGAAGGGAACGATAATGCTTGGTTTATCTAGAAAACTGAGGTGTCTGTAATAGACACAGAAACATCCCCCCCCAAACACACACACACGCACACACATGCACGCACACGCACACACACACATCATGGCCCTAAACGTGATGCTGGGCTTATTCCAGAATTTAAAAAAAAAAAAGGAGCAATGATTTAAGAAATGGTCCTTTTTTGAAGCAAAAAATACCTCGAGACACAAGTTTAAAAACACTTGAAAACTGATTATAAAAAGGCTGATCTTTTATATTTTATGTGAAGGTAAAAAGCATCTTATTCTAAGTATTAAAAACAAAACCATCTAATATTCCGTTTTCCCAACTGAGTGGTAAAAACCCAGTGAGTAGAGCCACACAGGCTGCTGTAATCTCCCTTCGGGCGACAGAGCGGCTCACAGTGAACAGGGAACACGCGGGGTCAGTGCCAGCGTCAACTGCAGAATGTGCACGCACTGAAGAACGCCCCCCACTCACCATCTGCCCACCCTTTCCTGACCCGCAATAACAAAACCCAAAAATACAACTTTCATCTGACCCAAGTTCCATTGGGTCAAAGCCTTAGGTTTGCTCTGCACTGACAGGCCCACACTATAAGTGCCCATCAGTTCTACGTACAGGGAAGGACTTTTTACAAGTCCATCTGTAACAGGACCTCGGGCCTTCTCACGACAGAAGCCACGAGGCACCCCCGCAGGCCTGGCTGGGAGCCCGGGTGCCCTGGGCTCTCTGGCGGCTCCACTCTGGGTCCTGCACAAGCTGGTCATGGACCAGCAGGGCGACTCTTGGCTTTGCCTGTGGGAAGTGCTGCCCGGCTGCATGCGAACGGCGCCCCCTGGCGGCCAGCTGTGTCCACGCGCCATGACACCCGCATGCAGCTTGGTGTGGAGCTAGTAAGAGGTTAGGATGGAGGGGTTGGGTTAAGGGTGGGGACCTACTGCATGCACAAGGCAGGGCGGGAAGCAGAGGGATGACGGGCGGAGGACATCGATGCGCTGGAAACGGTGCTGGGCCCAGACTTCTAACGCGGCTCCACACAAGGCCAGGGACGCAGAGGGAAGCAGGGTTCAGAGTGACGGAGGCAGCACCTGGGGCTCAGGGCTACAGGGCCGGGCGCACAGGCTCTTCAGTCCCCCTCGGCCCCAGGCTGCTCCACGACCCAGCGTGCCATGTGTCCCCCTCCACGTGCTGTTCCCATGGACCCACTTCTTCAAACCCACGACACCAACAAGGTGCTACAAGTGTGGTTCCATGACATGCTCTTCAGTCCGAGACACTGGCTAAAGGCGGCTATGAAAACACGCTGGTTGATGTTCTTAACGTCTCACTCCCCAACTCCCCTGTGAACCATTTACTGCTAAGAGGGGACCATATTCACTGTCTCCCCAGAGCACCCAACATGTGAGTTTCTCTATGCAAATGTTCAGACATGCTTGTGAATAACATGTGGAAACATCTCATACGGAAAGGCATAAAAATAGTGTGAACAAAAGGCAGGAATTCGCCCCTGAGCCGGCAGAACTAAGGCAGCCGGCACAGCGAGTCCTGGGGAATCTCTCCTTCAACCAAGCTGCCCTGGACTCTGAGCGCCACACGCGGCACCGTTAGAGAGGACAGCTTCTTCTCACACGTGTACGAACTGACCGACTGGCACTGCTTCTCGGACCGCTAACAGTTAACATTTAAAAGGGGCCAGCGTCCGGGCTTGGGCCGTTTGTGGTCTTTGGGGAGGACGCAGCGCCAGCAGCGGGCACTGAGCGCGGGGGCTCCGCCCTCCTCTCGGGGCTGAGGCTGAGCCCCATGCGCGGGGTCACAGCTGTGCACACCAAACATCCGAAGGAACTAAGTTTCACCTTTGATTTACCGATAGGAATGTCTCAAAAAGTAGTGCGATGTTCTACTGACCTCAGATAAAAATCATGTAAAGAATATGTACATGGTCATCCATTCAAAAAATAAGTATTTTCAACTTTTTTTGTTGCCAAAAAACAAAAAATCCTCAAAATAAAACTGACAGCACAGTTTAAAAATATAACATATGACTTTCACCTGGATAAAACTGAAAGTCAATTACTTCTTGTTTTATGCCACCGCGACTATATCACGTCTGACTGCAGATAAAAGAGGGTGACATTTCAAAAAAGGAGGTGACCCCGCGCAATGGGCTGCTGTCCCTCCGCCCGCCTGCGTGTTACCTTGGCACCAGACTTCCGCCCGCTTGTCTTCTTCTTACCTTGTCCTTTATACCTTGGTATCTGAGCATGAGAATAAAACGACGTTTTACCACAAAGTATAAACCTTTCAAAATAAACTAATTCATAAACAAACTAAAAAGGATTCCTATTAGAAAATTTCCTTAAAATGGAGATATTAATATGTTCCTTTAGGAAACCCACTTCTTTAGTCTTTTCTTACTCAAGGGGTTCAACTCATGTTTAAACACCCTGCCCAACAGTGACTGGTCAAGCCCGCCCTCCGCGTGGACAGGCCTCCCTCCGCGTGGACAGGCCTCTTCCGGGCGCACAGAGCAGCGCGGAGCAGCCAGGCTCGAACTCCTGAGCAGCTTCCTTTCAGGCCGCTGGCCCCGCCGCCCTGCTCAGGCGCACAAAGCAGGCCCCCAGGCCTGGCGGGAGCCTGCACTGGGCCACCCGTCCCAGAGTCCCTGGGGCTCCTCGGCTCTCAGAGGAGGGCGACAGCAGGCAGAGGCCCTTCTAGAGCCCCTGATGGCTCAGGCACTGAGAGAAAGAAGGACGCCGGCGAGGAAAGGGTGACCTAAGTATTGGCATCCAAACCTAGACCCGTGAGGACCACGGGAGTCACCTGAGCCCAGGCCCCGCAGAGACGAGCTGCGGCGTTTCCCTGTGGGGCGACGGAGGCCAGAGGCTCCACGGAAAACAGTCAGAAGGTGGAGGAGTGAGGGCCCCGCAGGTCTCTTCTCTGATCAACCTCAGAAACCCCATCACTCCTCTGGGGCTGTGTAGAGCAGCGATTTTCAACCTTTCCCCTCGTGGCCCCCACGGACGAATCACTAAAACTGCAGCACACAGACAGTCTGCCAACCTGGCCCCTAACCCTGGGCCATTTAGACTCGGTCACACGGGACGGCCGTGCTGCGTCGGCCGTCATTCAGATTTGAGTCTGCGGGCAAGAGGCTGGCGCCCACCCTGCACTGCGGAATCGCGCTGGCGGCTCACAGGGGGAACATCGCTGGTTTAGAGCAACACTTCCTGGCTGACTTAGCGTCCGATTCTCACCATAATCCTAACTCCTAAAGCAGTTTCTATAAAGAGAATGAGAACAGGCAAGACAGACATGAACTCTTTATCTTGAAGACATACCTTCTGTGAAAGGTTAGTCTTGCTAATTTGCTTTAAAAGTAATTACTTACAAAAGGGAACTGCGAAATAGCTAGTAAGGATGTGGGACTGTGTGTCCATGTTAACCCCGAAAGCCAGGCATTCCCACAGGAAGCAGAGCTTCTGAAGGAGGCTTTTCTCTCTGGCAGCTCCGCTCCGAGGGACTTCTGGAACTTGCCCTGAGCTCAAGGGAAAGCTTCGAAGGCCCCTCTCTCAGAGCAGGCCAGCACAATGGCCTCTGCTGGTTGGAAACCCGTGTCCAATCCCTTCCATCTCTACATTCAGACGACAGGAAGGACCAACCACAGCCGACAGCAGCAGGAGCCCCCCCAGAGCCCACGTCTCGGACCCCGACAAGCAGCCGTCTGGCAGCTCGGCAGCGTGTCACCCCCTCTCCCAGCCCCCAGTCAGAAAGGTCAGGGGACCTACCAGCCCGGCGGCCCCAGGAACACTCTAGATGCTCCCGGTGCAAACCCACCCTCTGGTGGGTCAGGTTCTCCCAGCGGGCGCTCTGCTCCAGCGCGTCCCAGACACACCTGCCACTAGCACAAACACCCTGGACTGTGAACTCGAGTGTCCACCCAGTTCGTTTTCTATGATACCAAACCCCTGAATCAGGGCCCTCACTTCAACCACTCAGAAACCACACACCAATATGGCCCAAGCTCACAGACCTTACGAATCCTCAAAACGGCTCATTAACATCAACACCCGTCAGGCTGACAATCCCAGACTGTCGCCCAGCCACGCTAGTTAACAGCGCTCTACACTCCTGAGCCTAACCTTCTCCAGTTAGGAACTTATAAACAAGAAGGAACGTTCCAAGTACCCAATGAGTCCAATAGTCTACACTTTTATTTAATAGCATATTCCTTTCTATGACACAAAATTTAAAAAACTACCAATTAAAGCAAAATAATGAATGCTTAAAATTCGGTGCTTCATCAAAAGGAAGCAAGCAGTGGCAGGAACTACACAGGAGTGCGCCGCGTAGACGGAGGAAGCCGAGGGGCGTGCCGGGCCAGCCCGTCCGAGCCGCCGACTCACCTTACTGGGGCCCGTGTGCGCGCTCAGCTTTCCTTCTGGTGACAGTGGTGGAGAATGCGCATCGGCCAGATCCAGTGCACCCTAAAACATTCCGTGAAAATTAAAACATTTACACATAAGGCATAAATATACTAATTACACTTCGCAGAACTTCAGCATTTAAAACTACTCCACGTGTTGGCATGTTGATTTCTTCCTAATTAACATAAATATCATTAGATTTTCCCAATTTTAATGTTAAAAAGCGAAACACACTTAGATTCAGATTAGCTGCCAAGTATTTCCTCAATCAGCCTGTGCTTCGTGAGGCCCCCTCCCGGCCTGACGCCCCTGGTCCTGCCCGACTCCGCAGACACCTGCTCTGCCCCCTGGACTGGCTGCCGCTTCATTTGTCTCAAGAAACCTTCTCGCACAGCCCCTCCCTGGTGGGCACCGCCCTCTTCAAGGGCAGCCCTCCCTTCCTCCCCACGCCTTCTAAACCAGCGGGCACACAGCAGGACAGACGCCTCAGGGAGCAGCAGGCAGCCCTGGGCTGAAGCAAGGCGTCGGAGGGATAAAACCAGCACCAGCAGAGAGTGTGGCAGAAGGATCAGAACCAGGACTTCTGTCCCGTGGCTCTCACTTGGTGAGGAGGAGGATGGAGTCACACTTTCCCCCAGGAGTCCAGCCTTCTAGTGGAGTAACCAGGTGGGTGGATCCGGGGCAAGGACTGAGCGGGACTTAGGGAGCCATCCCAACAATAATGGCCACAGAATCAGAGACGGTAACGATAATGTCGGCCAGCAGTTGTCCGGTCGCCAACGCCCAGCACTGTTCCCCGAGCTTCACACACTGATGCCTTCAGTCCTCACCATAACCGGTGCCACCTCCAGTTCCCGGGGAGGAGCCTAAGGCACGTGGCTGAGGGGGCCACCCACAGGGCGTGGCCGGGCCAGGTGTGAGGCTAAGCAGTCTGGCTCCAGAGTCCGGGCTATTCCCAGTGACCACAGAAGGGAGAGAGACCTGGGAGAGAACGTGGGCAACCACCATGCATGCATCAGGTGCACCCGGGGGGGAGGGGAGGGTGGCACAGAGCAAGACAGAGGTCAGGCCACAGAAGCCAAGAGGGCTGTCACCAGCACTTCCAGGCTGCGGCTCAGGAGAGTGGGAGCCTTAAATGTGTGTCTCTTTTGTTCACTAGCAGCCAGCAGTGCCCATCCTGTAATAAGCGCTCACCAACCTTGTCAAACGATTATGAATGAATGAGATCACAGGCCCGCATGCGGGGACAGCCGTGCTCTGGCCAGGCCCGTGCCCTCCCAGAGGCGGTTCTGCTGCGGGCGCCCTCCTCCCTCCACACCTGCCCATCCCCCGCCCTGCTTTCACGTTAAGGTTGAGTTGAACAAAATTTCAACATGAAACACACTGCCCCCTTTGACTAAAAATTATTACTCAGAATGTTTGGAACTAATCAGTTATTGTATACTTCCTCTGTAATCACAAACCATTTAAATGTGCATTTTCTTACGAAAGCATCTGATCTTGAACAGCTCTCAACCCTTCTACTACACGTAATTTTCTTACATTTTCCCTTTTAGTGAAAAGAACCTACAGTATTTATCGTGCAGGGAGCACTCAGCCGGCCTGAGCGGTTCTCAGAGGCTTTAGCAGAAACTCTGAGGCTGTCCAGACGGAGGAACGGCCGCAGCCTCCACTCTCACATCCCCTGCGGCCAGCTCCCGGGGACGGTTAAGATGCTGTCTAGTCTGTGACAGTGCCCTTCCGTAAACAGGAATCAGACCGTTAACCTCATTAAGGTAATGGCTATCAAACACACAGAAATTAGAAAATGTCTAGAAACAAGCAAAATCAATAGCTCAAATAATTTTAGATCTGGTTTTAAAAAGCCTTTCAGTTCAAAATTTAACTAGTCTGTAACTCAGCCTTTATGTTTGAAAAACACTAAGAAGATTCATGCTTGGAGTGTTCTCGCCATTTCTTGTGCAGTGCCCTGTGCGGGAGCTCCAGGATGCCCACCCCGAGCTCTCAGACCCCTTTCCCGGAAGAACCGGGAGGTGAGCACTAGCCAGAAAGGATGGTTAGCACTAGTCAGTGGGAGGTGAGCACTAGTCAGTGGGAGGTGAGCACTAGTCAGTGGGAGGTGAGCACTAGTCAGAAAGGATGGTGAGCACTAGCCAGCGGGAGGTGACACTAGCCAGCGGGGAGCAGGATCCATCCACAGAACAAGGGCGGCGGCCTCAGGGCACCCACACTTCCAGTTTTCGTTATAACGTGCACTTAACCGATCTGAGTGTGTCTGTTTCCAAGGAAAAGTCTCTTACTTTCCCCCGACTCCCTGCACGGAAGGTGGGGCTGCAGGGGGCACAGTGACTGGCCAGGAGGTAGCGAAGCGCAGGCTACACTTACTTCCCCACGGGCGGGCCCTCTCTCCTTCTGCTGACAGCGCCTGATCACTTCCAACAGCAAGGGTCCGCCCACAGTGCCTTCCGCTTCAATGATCCCCAAGTCCCGGGCCAAATTCTCTCGACCTTCCAGACCTTGAAACTAGGAAGAAATAAGATGTACAAGCAAGCTATAAGTGCACAGATATATAACAAGACTATTTACTCAGAGCTTAAAGAAAAATATTTTCAGAACTTAGACATCTTTCTAAACTCAGAGACTGTTTTTCTAATGAATGAAATGTCCATTTCTAAAAATTACATATATGTATTTGTGGGGGGGGGGGGCTGAAGGTGGCCATGGAGCCCCAGTCCCCCCACTGAGCTCACTCCCAAATATGCACTCACTGAACAGAACCGAGGCCTCAAACACCCACACCGTTTAATGATACTTTTTTTCACAGGAAGCACAGTTGCTCACGTGTGTGACATAAACACATAAAATACAATGTCACAACATGAGCAAGTTTCTATTTGGAATTCTGCATATAGAAAATGCAAGAGTCGGGATATTTACTTTTTTATTTCGTGCACCAGTCTCCACATTAACAGCTACAGTCGAACAGAGCAAGTCGCCTTTACCACAACACTCCCTCCCAGTGAAGTGCAGCAGGGGCCCTCGGACCCGCTGCCAGCTCGATGACAGATGGCGCGTAAGAAAACCAGGAGCTACAACAACATCTTCATGCAAGACACGACAGCTGCCAGTGTTAACTTTCAGCTGCTCATGAGCTCATCGTGTCAAAGGCTTCAAAGTGAGGTGAAAACCATTCTTACTGTGCTAGCTTCAGGCTGGAAAACGGCCAAGGTGAAGTCCAGATGAAAGAACTGGAGAAACTCTGCCACCAGACTAGCCACCAGCCGGCCTGCGGGCAAGAGAGGCGGTGAGCGGTGAGCGGTGAGCGGGCCTTCACGCCTGAGCCTCCTGACAGTGAGGGAGGGAAGTTTCTCCATGTTTAAGCAAGGGTTCCTCTTTGCCGCGCACAATTAAGTGATGGGAACCGGTCTCCCCAGGCCTCACTGGGACCCTGGGCCGGGCAGCAACCCTCAGGGAGACACTGACACTTCACGGCACAGCTCTGCCTCTTACAGTAAAGCTGGCTTCATCCCCGGACCAATGGGGAGTAAAGCAACTAACAGCAGTCCAGTAAAACCTCCTTTTAAGAAATAAGGACCACAGACACCAAAGAGTGATCTGAAATCCCTGGTTTCTCCCAAATAGAGTCACGATTTGAAAATTTACAGACAAAATAAACAAGAAGGGCTGAACCTCTTACCATCTTTCGTATTTAAAAACTTTTTCAGGCTCTCGTTGACTAAAGGAGTTTTGTTCTGTTAAAAAAAATAAAATACTATAAGCGCCGTGTTTATGATGACAACTACTACAAAATGTGGATTAAAGTATAACTTTTTGGCAAAGATGTAAGTAAAATATTGCCACCCATACAATTATGGTTAATCCCACTCCATGACTATTGGTCACTAAAAGAACTGCTTTGTGCTATTGAGTAATATCTCAAAGTTAATAAAACAAAGCCATATATGAAGACTTATAGTCATTTTTAAAGTTTTACTAATTGCTGACTCAAGTACTTTAGAAGCCAGATCTTCAAATACTCATGTGAAATAACACTTATAAAAACAACTATTATTTCAACTGTATGAATTTTGATACTGTCACCTTAGCCATCAACCATTTACGACACACTGTGAACAGGACTTTACTTACACACTTGCCATTTGCAGTCCACCTGCAGCAGGTCACATGACTTTATGTAGTGCGTAGGCCAACTGATTTTTATCGTTAGACGTTTATTTGAGTAAATAAACAAAACACTTCTAGCACATCAGAGCTAATGCGCGCAGAGCGCAGTTACAGGCATACGGTGCGGCCCTCTAGGGAAGCCCTGTCGGGCACGTTGTACAAAGGGGAAGAGGCCTCCATGTGACCCCCGCCGAGGGATCTCAAGAGCAAGGACAGGGCAGGTCCCAGCAACACGCACGCACACGCCCCCCGCAGCTTGGTTATGAGCTGAAAGCTGGCAACAACCCAACGTCACCGACAGGTGAGTGACTGGGCAGACGCCCACACAGCCCCACATGACAGGGAAACCGGCGGCCCCGTGAACGAGTCTTTATGCCGAGAGAACGAGCCAGACCAGACACCAAGCGAGGAGAGTCTGTGCTGGGCGAGTCCCATGGCCTCGTTGTCAGGGCCCTGGTGGCCCAGGCTGGAGGTGCGGTGGGGGACCCAAGGGGGTGTGCAGGGGCTTGAGGAGCCTTTCTATCTTTAACGCTCACCAAGCACGTTTTTATTGACTTTAGAGAGGGAGAGAGAAAGACAGAGGAATATCAGTGAGAGGGAAACATCGGTAAGCTGCATCCGGTACACACCCTGACTGGGAACTGAACCGGCAACTTTCCCGTGTGGGGACTACACTCCACTAGCCAGCTGGCCGGGTGCTTGAGGAAACTTTTCAAAGTCATGGGTATGGTCATTATCATTTTTTTTTCCAGAGAGAAAGGGACAGGGAGAGACAGAAACATCAACGATAAGAGAGAATCATCGATCGGCTGCCTCTTGCACAACCCCTACTGAGGATGGAGCCCGCAACCCCGGCCTGTGCTTTGACCAGAACTGAACCTGGGACTCTTCAGTCCACAGGCCGACGATCCATCCACTGAGCCAAACCAGCCAGGGCTAGACCTCAATCAAGTTTTAAGAAAACTCAAAAACTCAAGGAGGGTGACGATCACAAAGGCACCCAATAGGCTAGTGTAGGAGATTTTAAGATCAACTGAAATATTTAAAGAAATGGAAGCGCAAGACCGAACATGTCCTACGAACAGCCACTGGGAGCAATGCAGAGAAAGGGCTTCAGGAAGACGGGGACAGCAGAGGAGGAGGGAGGGCACAGCAACCTGGAGACGAACCAAGCCGAGTGGCTGAGCCCTCCTCAGCCTCCGCACAGAACCGAGCGCCAGGCGGCCGGCGGGAGGAAGAGCAGGGCCTCGCACATTTCTGGCTGAGGAACAGCCTTGCACGTAAGGCCGGGCGAGCGGGCAGTGGGACACACAGGTCGGAAGCTCAGGAGGGCGGCACAGGCGGGAGAGCCGGGCCACAGCTGCTGGTGTGGTCAGGGTTCGGGCAGAGGCACAGAGGACAGCTCTGGGACACCGCCCCGAGGTTCCGTGAGTGAACAGGAAAACGGTCACGCCGCGGACCCAAGGAGCAACCAAGAGAAAACAGCACAGAAACATTCCCAAAAGTCAGAGTTTCAGGAAGGAAAGAGGAATTAACGTCCAGTGCCACAGTCACGCTGATGGGTCAGAGCCAAGAAAAACCGAATGAGGACTCTTCTTGACCGCAGCAAAGACATGGCCTCGGGGCAGGAGGGATGGACTTACAGGTGCCCATGGGTTACAGGGGACCTGGAGCATGAGAACAAGTGTCAGACACACGTTCATTCAAAACTTGTCAGAGGGCAAGGAGAGCGGAGACGGCCGCGAAGGCAAGGCCAGGGCAGGCCGCTGTGCAGCCGGCAGAGCCTCCCCACTGGCGGGAGGAGGCAGGCACAGGTGCGTGGGCACAGGGAGCCGTCTCGGGGAGGACACACCGAGAGGGCCTGACGCCCCCGTGCTCCCCCAGAGACACAGGTGTCGGTCAGGAGTCAGGTGGAAGCTGCATGGGAAACAGATGTGGCAACGATACGTCAGATAAGGGTTCATCTCCAAATACACAGGGACTCAGACAACTCAACAAAAGGAAGGCAAACATCCAATCAAAACGCGGACAGAGGACCTGAATGGACACTTCTCCAGGACACACAGGTGGCCAAGAGACATGAAAACATGCTCAAAGTCACTGATGCTCAGAGAGATGCACATTAAAACGACAATGCGGTACCATCTCACACCTGTCGGAATGGCTACCACCAACAAATCAACAAATGACAAGTGCTGGCAAGGATGTGGAGAAAGGGAGCCCTCGAGCACGGCTGGTGGGAATGCAGACGGGGGCAGCCCCTGTGGAGAACAGGTTGGAGTTCCCTCAAACAATCAAATACAGAACTTCCTTCTGACCCAGGGATCCCACTTCTAGGAATCTATCCCAAGAAACCGGAAGCACCACTCAGGAAGAATGTGTGCGCCCTGTGCTCACAGCAGCACAGGTCACAACGGCTGAGACCTGGACACGGCCCACGTGCCCACCAGCAGGTGAGTGGGTGAGCAGCTGTGGTACAGTCACACCAGGGACACTACGCAGCGTGAAGGGGGACCTCTCCCCCTGAGACAGCACGGAGAGGCCTGGAGAGGACGGTGCTGAGTGAATAAGCCGCTCAGAGAAAGACAAGTACCACATGATCTCACTCGTGTGTGGAATCCAATGAACAAAATAAACTGATGAATAAAACAGAACCAGAGACATGGAAGCAGGGAACAGAGTGCGGCGGAATCTCAGAGGGAGGGGGGTGGGAGATCAACCAAAGACCTTGTGTGCACACGTGCGTCACCCGGACACAGACAATAGGGCGGGGCGGGTGGAGGGGGTCCATGGGGAAAAGGGGGCATATGAGTACTTTCAACAATAAAGATTTAAAAACAGAGTGAGGTGGAAGGGCCTTGCTAGGGTGGTCGTCTCCACTCAGTGACGTCAGCAACCCTCAGGCTCCGGTGACTTTGCTCTAGAGCAGCGGTTCTCAACCTGTGGGTCGCGACCCCTTTGGCGGTCTAAGACCGTCCTGCAGATCAGATATTTACATGACGATTCATCACAGTAGCAACATGACAGTTATGAAGTAGCGGCGAAAATAGTTTTATGGTTGGGTCACAACATGAGGAACTGCATTAATGGGTCGCGGCCTTAGGAAGGTTGAGAACCACTGGTCCAGACCATCAAGAGTCGGTGCTGGCCTCCAGCCCCCGCGGCGCCGAAATAACACTTCCGCCTGTTTCCTAGAATAAAGAGGCGCAGCCCTCTGCTCCCAAGCACCCCGTCTGCACCCCGCCCCCCCACCCCCTCCGTCTACACTGCAGCCAGCAGCGCTCCGGGCGGTCGCAGCCACCCGGGGTCACCGCCAGGCGGGCCAGCACGGGGTGCGGACGTCGTACCTCCACTTTTTCTTGCTCCTCTAGCGCCAAGAACACGGCCGCCCGGAGCTCCGCCTTGAAAAGAAAGGGGGTGTTAACGGGGCCGCTCCCCAGTCCCCGCAGGAGGGCGGGAGGGCGCAGACCCCAGTCCCCGGCCCGTCCGCGCCGGAGGAGCCCGAGCGCCCCGGCGGCAGCGAGGCTCGGGGCCGGGACGGGACGAGCGCGGCCCGGGGTCGCCCCTCCCCAGCGCCCCGCGCCCAGCCCGGGACCCGCTCCCCCCCTCCCTCCGGTCACACCGGCTGGTCCTGCGGCGCCTGAGACGCGGGGCCCGAGCAACGCACCGCCCGGACGGCAGCCCGCCGCTCGAAGCAGGCGGGGACCTGGGGCCCGGGGACCCCGAGCCCGCCCGCCCCGTCCCCACCCCCACCCCCACCCCCACCCCCGGACCGGACCCCGGAGCCCGCCCGGCGGCCCCAGCGCGCCCGGTCCCTTTGTGACGCCCGCCGTCCGCACAGGCCCTGCGGCCCACGCTCCCCCACGCCTGGCCCGGCCGGGCCTCCCGCCGACCTTGATGCGGTTCAGGACCCCGCTGCCCTCCAGCGTCTGCACCAGCAGGTCCCGCAGCTCCGTGTCCTCCTCCGCCACCACCGCGGCCGCCGTCGCCGCCATCTTGCTTCTCCAAGACAACCGCCGAAGCCGCGCCAACGGCCAACCGCGCCGCACACGCCGCGGGGCGCGCGGCCGAGACCACGCCCCCGGCGCCGGCGCGCGCAGCCCGCCCTCACGCTTGGGCGGGGCCTCGGGGCGCTGGTGAACAAGGGGGCGGGGCCTCGGGCGGAAGCCGGAGCGGGCCCGGGGCGCGGATGAGCGCGGGAGGCGGGGCGTGGTGGGCGCGAGGGGCGGGGCGTGGTGGGCGCGAGGGGCGGGGCGGGGCCTCGAGCTGACATTGAAGGCGGGGCCAGGGCGGAAGGCAAGGGCAGGTGCTGGGGTGAAGGTGCCAATTCAGTGCCAACAGGACTCCCCAGTCGGGGTTGCGGGGAAGAAGGAAACTTTATTAGTGCAAACAGCTCCGAGCGACACCGCTCGGCTGTGACAGCGCTGCTGCTGCGGGGCGGCTCCGCAGTGCTGCACCGGGCCGCCGCCAGGCCCTCCAGCCAGGCTGCTCAGCTCGGCTCTGCTGGGCTCTGCTGGGCTCTGCTGGGCTCTGCTGGGCTCTGCTGGGCTCTGCTGGGCTCTGCTGGGCTCTGCTCCCAGAGCGGGCGGCGGACACGGTGCAGGCAGCGCTTCTCCCGGAATTGTAGTCTGAGTGAGAGCCCTGGGCAGAACTGGCTGCTAGGCTCTGCTTATTATTATTTTTTTTTTGCTTTTTTTTTCAGCCCAGTTAGCCACCAGGAGCCCTTCCTACTGGTGTCTTCTTTTTTCTTTTCTTTTTTTAATAGTTTGGGTGCACAGTAGCCTGAGTTGGCTGGTGGGTTCATTCCAGACAAGCTTAGGTTTCTAGTGACATTCTCCACAAATGTAATAAGTTCTTTTCGCTTTAAGGTTCTCAGTGAAGTATGTTTCAAGCATGTCTGTAACGTGTAAGGCAGCAGAAAATATACTCTTTACAGTTATTAACTTAGGATAAGAACGTTTGATGTTGACTAACAAACGTGCTCACGGGTTCTCAGCACTACTCGGGTGCGAGAGCACAGCCCTCTGCAGTGCAGCCTGCGCCATAGCCACACGCTGTCCTCAGCTGGTTGGCTTCCTGAACTGGGTCGGTGGTGGGTGCCGGGCGTTTGAAGCCAGAAGAGCCGGAGCTGTGGCTCTCCAGGGGGCGACGTGGCTCCTCAGGACATCTGCAATCTCTGGTTGTCACAGCGCAGGGGCTGCTCCTGGCATCTCGCGGAAGAAGCCAGCCATGCTGGTCGATGGCCTTGGGTGCAGACAGCCCCACCGCCACCCAGCGCGCGAGCGAAGGCAGAGCTCAGACCAGGAACCGGGAATGGGTGAAGGGGTCGTTTCAAGAGAAAGATGAAGCAGGAGTTGTGCTGTGATGGATGTCGTACAGGATTTACTTCTTTTTTTAATTGAGATATAATTGGCATTACCTTGTATTCGTTTCAGGTGTGCAACCTAATGATACCTGTATATACTGTGCAGTTTACCCTTAAACAACATGGGGTTAGGGTGCCAACCCCCACACAGTCAAAAATTTGTGTGTAACTTCTGACTCCCCCAAAACTTAACTACTAACAGCCTGTTAGTCTTAAATAGCCTTAAACCAGTGATTCCCAAAGTGGGCGCTACCGCCCGCTGGTGGGCGCTGCAGCGATGGGGGGGCGGCGATGGTCACAGGTGTATTTGTTTTAACTTTTTTTATATTACCTTTCTATTCTGAGTTCAACAGTTTCATAATTTCAAACTTCAATGTTTCTAATTTACACCTTTCTTTACTATATTTTACGAAAAAGGTAGAAACATTAATACATATATCTTTCTGTTTAATTGCTATTAAAATTTTAAAAAAATTAATTTCCAGGGGGCGCTGAGTAATATTTTTTCTGGAAAGGGGGCGGTAGGCCAAATAAGTTTGGGAACCACTGCCTTAAATCATTAACACATACTGTTGTATGTTACATGTCTTATACGCTGCATTCTTACCATAAAGCTACAGAAAAGGACATGTTGAAGTCACGAGGAAGAGGAAATGCAGGCACAGTGTTTACTGGAAACCCTGCAGGTAGGAAGGGTCGGGGTGTGCGGTGCAGGAGGAGCAGCGGCCCCGGCAGAACTGCAGTGACCTCACGTTCCGCAGGGCCCGGGGGACTGGCTGGGAACACGCATGCCCTGCCGTTCTCAGCCCTCGTGCCCCGGCCTCGCCATCCGCCACCCGGGCCCTCAGCTCTCGTCCTGCTGCTGGTCCAGCAGGACGCAGCCTCTTCTCGTCCCGCGACCCACTCTTCACGTGTCCCCTGCCCGAGCGAGGCTGTATGAACACACAGGTGCACAGGTTCACGCGGTGCCGAGCCCAGGGACCACCCACGGCACAGGCTTCCCAAGATGAGGACGGCATTGCACCTGTGAGACAGCCGCGGCGAGCTGGTCAGGACAAGGTGAGCCTCACCTGGATCAGGTCCAGGTAGATGATCCCGAGGTCTAATTAGCCCCCAGGCCAAGGGCAGGGGAAATGACTGGAATGACTGGGTGTGTTTGAAGAAGGAGCACTTAGCATTTAGACTAAGTAGAGTCCCCTCTTTAATCTGTGGCCCATTAAATGCTTGGAAAGAGATGAAGGGGAGACGCAAAGATATATGCAAACGAGAAAGCCCTTTCATCCTGAATTTGTTCATAAATGTCAGTGTGAACTCTGATGTGTCTCCCTTAAACCAAACCAAACCAACGAAACGCGTTTCCTGCCTTTGAAAGGCCCAGCAGCGGCGGCTCCCCGTGGCCACAGACACAGGACTGGTCTCTAAGCACGAACGTCCCAGCAGGACCCAGGCTCCCGTAACAGTGAGGCAGGAGGAGCGGCGGGGGTAGCAGTGCCGGCAGGGACGCGGGCGCTGCTGGTGGGGTCTGGGCTTGTGGTCCACGCAGGAAGGCCGGCTCAGGCCGGGATGAGCCGCGGGGGCCTGGTCAGCGGGAACTGACGGAGCTGCCCGCCTCCACTGGCCGGCGCTTAAGGAAATGTGTCCAGTTTCAGGGACACGCAGGGCCGGCTGGACCGTCTGTCCCGTGGGCTTTGGAAGCCGAGCCTTTGGCCCCCACTGCGTGGCTCCCCCGGCTCCGTGATGAGCCGGCAGCTCCTGGCGACTCCTCCTGGGGGCCCTTGGCCTGGGCTTGTGCCTGAGCCGCGCATGGCTCCGGAGGGGGGGTGCTCTCCTGGGCGCGTGGTGGGGTCCCGCTGGCTGGCCAGGCTCCCAGGCGTCCTGGGCGGGTGGTGGGAGCTGCAGAGGGTCCCAGCCTCGGAGGGGGCCTTGCGGGATGGACACGGGGCAGTCGGCACAGCCTTATTGTTGAGGAAATGCAGGTACAGTGTTTACTGGAAACCCTGCAGGTAGGAAGGGTCGGGGTGTGCGGTGCAGGAGGAGCAGCGGCCCCGGCAGAACTGCAGTGACCTCACGTTCCGCAGGGCCCGGGGGACTGGCTGGGAACACGCATGCCCTGACGTTCTCAGCCCTCGTGCCCCGGCCTCGCCATCTGCCACCCGGGCCCTCGGCTCTCGTCCTGCTGCTGGTCCCTGTGTCTCCCTACCTGTGGGGACAAGACAGATCCCTCCCCGATGCTGTGGCTTCCACACCCACCTCGGGTGCAGCCCCTGCTCCCAGCCCAGCCCAGTGCCTCTGGCCTGCGGACGGTGTGCCCATCTGCGGGGGGAGATATGGAGTGTTCGTTTCCGCTGCCTTCCTGTTGTTGGGAACGACGAAGAGCCACTGGACTGTGTGTTCTTGGAAGAAGGATCCGGACCTCTCGTCCAACATCCACCAAACACCCAGCACCGGCTTTGGGAGGCGCCTATTGAGACCGCATCGAGCACCGCCCTCCCCTCCCTCCGCCTGGGTGGCTCCCTCTGGAGGAGGAGGAAGCGCACAGCACGGGGAGACCCGCTGAGGCCGGCTTCCTGCTCCTGTTTGGTGGCTGATGCTGTGACCCAGGGGGCTTTGCTGGTGCCAGCCTGAGCTAGTCAGGCTGAGCCAGGGCGACCCTAGGGGTGCGGTCTCAGCACCGGGGCCCCTCCCCGCCCAGGCCGGCATCCCTCTCTGCCGGGAGCCGGTCCATGCTTGCTGTTTCAAGGGACCTGGCATATATGGCATACTGTTCTTAATATGTTTGCTCACCTTCTTGGCACTATGTGTTTTAACCAAGGTCTCTGAGAAAGGTTGTTTTCCCCAGGTAGGGATTTTCCCCTGAAGTTAGGGAGGGAATAAAACCCCTCAACTAAGTGCCAGGCGGGTAATTAATCCCTTTAACTACGAACAATCATGCTTAAACTACATAATCTTTTCTCCCTGGAATGGAGATAAGAAACGCCCTAACCTTTGTAATAGAGATTGATAGGATTAAATCAACTGGTATAAATACAGTTGTAACAAGACAGAAACACACAGAACTTAGAACAGAATCAAGAAGACAGAATCTACACGGAGCCTAGAGACAGAAGAACTTTGCTGGAGAGAGCATGCCGGAGGATCCTGGAGAGGGACTGGCCTCGGAGCCTAGAGACAGAGCCTAGCGGGAGAACATGGCAAGGGATCCTGGACTGAACCTGACTATAGAACATGGCAAGAGAACCTGACTAGAACCTGGTGACTGAACCTGGCTGGAGATCTGAAGCAGAACCTCTCTGGAGATCCAGACCAGAACTTGGCTGGAGATCTGGGCTAGAGATCCTGGCTAGGCTGCTGATCAACTGAACGCTGTCTCCGTGTCCTTCCTTCTTCGCCGACTCCGTCCACACCTTTGGGGACCCCTGGACCCGCTGGGGCTGGACCCCGGCACCTCTCCTCTCAGGGGAGTCCCAGGGCTCAGGCTGCCTCCGCTGGTGGAAGCCGGTGGCTGGGGGCTGGAAATACACAGACATTTTTAATGGAAGCAAAATGGGGCAAAGGCGTCACGGCCATCCGGGATTGAGCTCAGGTGAGGCAGGGCGGGCGCTGTGCCCCAGTCATAGCAACTACAGCAGCCTGGAGGCAGGGGGGCGGCCTGGCCATGGGGGGCTTGCCAGGAGCCCAGGCTGCCAGCTTCACCCCTGGGCAGGAGGAGCGTCTCTGGACCAGCTGGTTCTGCAAACACCACGAGGGCTGGCACCTGGCAGCTCTCAGAGTCTCCTGAGCATAATTTCGAACTCAAACCCCCGGAGTACTTAACCACGCCCAGCCCGGTGAGCCTGGCGCGCGTGGGGGTGAGCCTGGCCAAGGGCAGGAGAAATGACTGGAATGACTGGCTGTGTTTGAAGAAGGAGCAGTGGTGGCAGGCGGGGACCTCTTCCCGGGGCAGCCTGTGTCGGAGCTGACCCCGCAGCTGCGGGCAGCTTTGGCGGAGGCGGTGGTTCAGCGGGCGCAGTGCTGGGAATCGACCACCTGTGTGAGCTGGCAGCGCGCCTGCTGTTGAGCGCAGTGGAGTGGGCGTGCCCCGCACCCTTCTTCCCTGACCTGCCCGTCACCAACCAGGTGGGGCGAGCTGTTTGTGCTGAAGGCCGCGCAGGCCGAGCTGCCCCTGCACACAGCACGCTGCACCCATGGCCACGGACTGAGCCGTGGCCTTCATGGATCCGGTGCGCACCTCCCAGGAGCAGGTGGACAAGCTGGGCCGCCTGCAGGTGGACTCGCAGAATATGGCTGCCTCCAGGCCATGGCGCTGTTCACACCTGATGCCTGTGGCGGTCAGATCCAGCGCACGTGGGGAGCCGCCAGGAGAAGGCACAGGGGGCCCTCACTGAGGACTGCGGGCCCAGTCCCGTCCCAAGCCCAGCGCTTCGGGCGCCTGCTGCTGTGGCTCCCGCCCTGCGTGCCGCCCCTGCCTCCCTCACCTCCCAGCTGTTCTTCATGCGCCAGGTGGACAAGGCATCCATGGAGACGCTGGTTCGAGACATGCCGCTGTCTGGAAGTCCCTCCCACTGGCCCTGTGGCTCAGGCCGGTGACGGGATAGGACCCGGGGCGCCATGGCCGGGTCTGCAGACCTCAACGGATGTGGCTGCTCGAGCCTCAGGGGGGATTCCCAGACTGAGGACTCCAGCCTCTCTCCTCAGACTCCTATTTTTTAAAGACTGTGAAATGTTTGTCTTTTCTGTTTTTTAAATGATCATGAAACCAACAAGTGACTGATTGTCCCGGCTCCGGCCCTGTCCTCCACAGAACCTCCTGGCCAAGATGGGGAGGACTGAGGTTCTAATCCCGGGACAGTCTTGTCCCTCAGCGCCCCAGGCATGAACTCCTGGGATGGTGGGGTTGGTTCCCTACCGTGATGGGCAGAGGCCTGGTGTCGACCGGAGGGGCAGCCGTAGCCAGGAAGGAGTTGCGTGCACCCGGTGGCTTCTTCTGGACACGTGACCCGCGTTGGCCACTACATCGTGAATGAATCAAGGCCAATAATAAAGGCATTTCCTACCTGGAAAACAAACAACAAACACTGCCAGACCTTCTGCACGTGAACTTTCAAGGACCTTTAAAATAAATTGCATCCAATTCAAAACGTCTTGACACCTCTCACCTCGGCCAGGCATTTGCTCTGCTCCCTAGATGCGTTTGCCGTGATCCAAATAATACAAAGCGAGGGTCAAGTTCGAATCAACTCTCCCCTTAAACACAGACTCTGACTTTGGACCCAGCTGTGGCTTCCCACTGAAGGACCATCAAACCCAGCAGTTGTTAGAGCACCTGCGAGAGTAGCTGTTGGTCACCTCTGAAGCCTCAGGCAGCTTTCATCCGAAGAGGAGAAACTTCTCCTTGTCCGAGTGTCATGTTCTGATACACGAGCTGCCTTTATAAATGCTCCCCCTGATCGCAAACAGCGTCGTTCTTGTTTGAGATAGAATTGCTCTAGTTTACGACCGTTGGTTCATTTTTAAAAGTTTTTTTGTTAACGGGCTTTTCTCCCCTTCTGCTCTACTTCTACTAACTACCACTAACTACCACTAACTACTACTTCCACTGAATGTGAGACAGGCCTCACCCATCATGTTGAGTCTACCCTAGGTCAAAAACTTGGTTTCATTGTTTCATGTAATTGCATGTTTGAACAAACCATTTACTAAAGTGTTAGAAGAACAAATAACTCAGATGAGCCTTATCCCTTCAGTTTTGATGGTGATCAAAATAGCTCGGAAAGAAATTACTGTTTCAGTGGTTCTTAATCTTCTTTGGATCACAGGAGAATCAGATTGAAGCCGCAGAGGATCTTCCGAGAAAAATGCATATTCCTTCCTAATTTTGTGTGTGTAAGTTTTGGATTATTGGGCTCTGACTTTTGGATCATGCATAATGGACCCTACATACTAATTAATCACAAAAAAATGTTTTGCATCGCAAACCTCAGTAGTCATCATACACCCTGGCCTCGGCCCGCGCGTCTGTGTGTTGTGCTTTGGGTTGTGCGATGCTCTGATTTGAGGACTGCTTTATCAATGTGCCTTTGTAACTTGAGAAAGGATCCCTTTTTGTATCGTCATATGCACGCCTCCAATTCCACATCCATCAACGCACACGTTTGGTTTGGTTTAAGGGAGACACATCGGAGTTCACACTGACATTTACAAATAAATTCAGGATGAAAGGGCTTTCTCATTTGGTCTCATTTGCATATATCTTGGCGTCTCCCCTTCATCTCTTCTCAAGCACTTAATGGGCCACAGATTAAAGAGGGGACGCTACTTAGTCTAAATGCTATGTGCGCCTTCTTCAAAGGAGCGGGGGTGAGCCCGCCGGCCGGCCGGGCTGGCGTGTGGCCACCTCCTGCTCTGCTGCGCCCGGGGCTCCAGGCTCAGCCTGCACGTGGCTCCAGGAGCCCTGGTCCAGGGGGAGAGGGTGCGCCCAGAGGCCTCGGTCCGGTGCTGTGGCCTTGAGCTGGTCCCCGGGACCAGGACTGCCAGAGGCCAGAGGGGCAGTAAGCCTTCTTGTTCCGCTGTTTCTGTTCTTTCTTTCTGTAGAAAATGTATGATCACTCCTGAGATTTGCAATGCAAATTTAGCACAAGGGTTTGACCTCGTTTTTCCTGTTCCCTGGCTTCTGTAACGTTGGGTTTTGTGTCTTTCTGTGAGCCGGAGGCCTCCCAGCTGCATTCACCTCCTTCCTCCTTTGCTGTTCCGTTTAGCCTCCCACTGACAACACGTGTGATGGCTGTGATGGCGAACAAGTGGGACCTGAGGCGTCCTCTTGGCCTCAGATACGCCCGACAGTTCTCTCCCTTTGCTTTCAGTCCCTGTGTCAGGAGGTGGCGTCCTCGGAGTTCAGTTGTGTCTCGTAGTTACGTGGAACGCGCACACTGCTCAAGTGAACCCACAGAACAGCGGCTCCCCAAGGCTTCCGGCTTCCGTCCCCGCCCCTGATTAGTTCCCTCCGTCGGGAACCACAGTCCCAGCTCCTGAGGCCGTGGGAAGACCACGCCCACCTCCTGCGGGGCAGCCAGTGGCCTCCTCGTGGTTCGGTGGGCACACAGGGCGGCCTGGTTCTGGTTTGCAGTGTGGGGGCCTCAGAGGGGAGAGTCGGAGGCGGGTGGGGCACCTGTGAGTGGGGCTGCCAGCTCCCAGCCCGCCAGGGCCTGCCCATGAGCCTGGCCTGGCGGGTCCTGCTTCCGCAGGGCTGCTGGCTGGGTCATCGCCGTGGGCATCCCCAGGTGAGACAGGCAGCCGCGGCGGCCACACGACCTCAGCAGGCCCAGCAGCCTCCGCTGCATCCGCCGGGCAGCCACCACCCAGGGCGCGGGAGGAGGGTCCCTCTCAGGGCAGGCGAGGCCGGGCAGGGCTGGGGGGAAGCTCAGGACTTTGCCAGGAGGTTCTGGTTGTCCTTCCATCTGAAAAGCTCCCAGAGGCCCGGGCCGGGGAAGCCAGGCAGCATGTCCACGGCGCCGTCGGTCTGGGGAGCAGGTGGCGAGGAGGGCCAGGCGCCAAGGAAGAGGAACCGAGGCCGGAGGGGCAGGAACTGGGGGAGCCCAGCTGCACCCGCAGGGGCCTTGTCCTCCAGCTGCGGGGGAGGAGGAAGTTTCTGTGGTGGAAGGAGTGGAGGTTTTTGTAAGTTGACTCGTCAGCGCTTCTGTGAAGGGGGTTGTTGTGACTGACGGGTTGGAGCGCGAGATTCCCTTTGCAGAGCCTCCCACGTGACGCGGGGCCCCTCTGCCCGGCTCACGCAGGGTCTCTCTGGGGTGGGAGGGTCTGGAGGTGCCGGCCTCTGCAGGTGCTCGGCCCCGGCACTTGTGGTGACATCAGCTGCTCACACCATCACCAGCGAAGTGTCTAGATTCACCATCACGAGAAACACAGGCAGAGGCACCCACTAAGGCAGCAGGCACCCCACTTCCCGACAGACAGCCACTACCCTGATGGGCACCCTAGCCTTGCAACAGACACCCCAGCATTGCGACATGCACCCCAGTACCGTGTAAGGCAACCGCTGCCGTGACGGGTCCCCACGATCGCGACAGGTGCCCTGCTATCATGAAGGCGCCCCCAGTATCATGACAAAGCACCCCTATCTCAGCAGGCACCCCGCTACGGCAGCAGACACGCCCTGTCGACAGAGGCATCAATTACCACGAGCAGCTACCTGGCCGGGCACTGGCTGGAGAGCAGCCGCAGGCCATCGGCTCGGCGTTTCTGTGACGGTGAGCACAGCAGTGAGGACTGCACTGTGGACCTGATGGAAACAGCCTATGTTTTTCTGTTGGTTTGTCCCTTGGATTCCACATGTGGGTGGGTCCTGTGGGGTCCCCCCCCCTCTCTATCTCTCTTTCCCCCGCTGATTTCGCTTGGTGGAGTCTCCAGGTCCCTCCACGCTGTTGGGGGGGGGGGGGGTCCCTTCCTTTTTACAGCCGAGGGCTGCAGCAGTGTTCCATTATGTAAACGTACCCAATCGGTTTCTTAACCCAATATTTATTTGTTTGCTATATTTACACAGAGCAAAGAGTTTGTAAGAAAAAGCACAAAAAAAGAGTCTCCCTAAAATCTGGAGCAGGGGAAGCAGAGGCAGGGGAGGCCGGGAACCCCCACCCAGCGCCCCTGGCAGGTGGGCCAGCCTGTAGGAGCTGCTGCAGGGGTGGGAGCTCCTGCCCTCCGTGCTGCCCTCAGGCGCCCAGCACACTCTGGGCAGACGGCCCTGTTGTTAGCAGGGTCTTTACTGAGACCTTAATGTCGCTCCCAATAACTGTGACCTTTGGTTCATGATCTGCCTTAACGTGCCTAACCCCAAAGTGCACACTCAGCGGGGCCTGACTAGGCCTGGAACCTGGGGAACCAGGTGGTCGGTTTTCGTGCTGAAGGCCTGGGGTGCGATGCTCACTGAGAAGCCCTCTCATGGAGACGGGAGGGGGAGGAGGGGGTGGCATCAGCTTGGCGGGGCGCTGGGAGCCAGCACACAGCACAGGGACTTGAACCTCACGACGGGCAGGGTTCAGTGGGCACCCTGCTCCCTGGGTCTGTCCCTCCCTGGCATCCCAGGCATCAGAAACGCAGCGCCGGGCTAGCAGTCAGGAAGTCAGGCCTGGCCCCCGCCTGCCCGTCCTTGTGAAGATCGGTGAAGCCCTTGGTGACGGTCTCCTCGCCTGTAAACCTGGGTTGGTCGTGCCCGGCCTCTCACTGCGCGGGCTGGGCGGGCTCAAGTGGGAGCTCACACGAGCTGCTGCGGGGTCCGGGCTCTCAGCGTGACTACCAGGGAACCGCCCGCCTCTGCTGCTCTGACTCTCCGGCCTCTAGGTTTCCTCGCAGCAGGCAGTCACCACCCCTTGTTTATGCATGGTAAAGGGGTTTATACATGTACAAAACCCTTTAAAAACGCAAAATATTTGTAAACTGCCCGGTTGCCTGTTAATGCGAGAGTCAGCCGTTCTGTGTAATGCAGCGCGCTCTACAGGACGGCCGCTGGGCTAGGACTAATCCTCAGGTGCCCACTTACTGTTTAGAGGTAAGTTTTGCAAAGTAAAGTCTTTTCTAATATGTGGGAGTGCACAGTGGTGTCTGCCGGTGTGTGCACGTGTGTGCGTACGTGAGGGTGAGCTCATTTTTTTCTTTTCCTTTTCTGAAGCCTTTTATGATGGGGTCAGAAGTGGGTCAGGAATAGGCTTTTGGGTAAAAATTTGGATTTGAGTCCTTGGTCTTGAGTCTAAAATTTGTCACCAGAGAGTGAGGGTAAGAGAGTCCTTTATTTGCCAGCTCAGAGGAGCTGTGGGGCCTGATTTCGTCTCACTCTCTAGTCCCAACTATAAGCCATGAGAGCGCGTGGCGTTCCTGCTGTACAGATGAGGAAACCCGGCTGAGAGAGGCCAGCTCGCTTCCCAGGTTACCCAGGTAGGAGCAGGGGAATCTAAATTCACACCCCGTCCCCCGGCTGGGCACCCTGGGCCCTCCAAGGGGACAGCCTGACCCAGAGCCCCCCGCGGCCCCCGGGCCTCTGGCAGGACAGGGCTGTGCCTTTGGAGACGCCAGTGAATGTGGCCTCGGACCCAGTTAGCAGGCACCCTGCCTGGGCTCTCAGGGTCCTGACCCCAAGGGCCTGGACCTGCCTCCTGGAGCACGGTGCGGATCTGCAGGAACCACAGGTCCCCGCACGCGGACCCTGGCTCCCCGGCTGGCTGTGCTGTTTACTAGTTTGCATCTGACGAATTCCCCGGCAGCTGCTGCTCGCCCACACGCCGCTTGGCCAGGAATCTGTGCTTCCCCTGGTTCCTGTTACTCTGCACCCCCGCCCCCCAGGCACAGGGCACCCTCCCCCCAGCACCCATGCTGTCTGCCTCGACCCCTCCCCCCAGGTCTCACTGCTGCCTCCTCGCTTACGCTAGCCATTACTCTTCCCAGTTGTTTGCTGTCATTCCCCGCATGCCCCCCACGTTTGCCCGGTGGCTCCCGTGCCCCACTTGGAGCAGGAGACTATTTTCCACTCCACTGATGCCGGGCGGGGCCCCAGAATTCACGCGGAAGCAGACATCACCCCCAAGTGCTCAGGGGTGGGGTGAGGCGGAGGAGGGGGGTGGCATCAGCTCTGGCGGGCGCTGGGAGCCAGCACACAGCACTGGGCCTTGAACCTCAAGACAGGCAGAGTTCAGTGGGCCGTCTCTCCCGCCTCCCCCCTCCCCCCAGCGATGTCATTTTGGGGGAAAGGAAAGTGCCACGACCTTTTAATGAGTTTCGGTGAGCCGGGTGGCCAGGCTGGAAGGAGAGCCTCTCGCAGGAGACCAGAGAGGAGGGACCCCGGGGCCGGGGGCGTGTCCTCGGGGCTGGGGGCGTGTCCTCAGGGCCGGGGGCGTGTCCTCAGGGCTGGGGGCGTGTCTGCCAGCCGGGCGCCCGGTAGGCGGCAGGGCGTGCCCGCCGTGGGGCGGGTCCGGAGCTGGTCGCCGGGGGCGGAAACGATCAGACCCGGTGGCAGCGGCGGCCGGGACAGCCGGGCAGCGGCGCGGGATCGCGGGTGCGGCGGGCAGGCTCCGGGCGGCGGGCGCGGGCGGGGGACGGGAGCTGGGCGGCGGGAGTCCCTCGCGGGCGGGCTGACGGAGCTGCTTAAGGAAATGTGTCCAGTTTCAGGGACCTGCGCCGTCGGCCCGCGGGTTTGGAAGCCGAGCCTCTGGCCCCCGCTGCGCGGCTCCACGGGTCGCCATGAAGCCGGCCGCGCCTGGCCGCGCCCTCCTGTGCGCCCTGGGCCTGGCCTTCTGCCTGAGCTGCGCGCGCGGGCTCCGGAGCAGGTGGGTGCTCCCCTGGGCGCGCGCGTGGGGTCCCAGCCTGGGGGGGGGGGCCGCGCGGGTGGACAAGGTGGGGGTCCCTGCGCAGCCTCCGTGTAGACTCCAGCCGCGGTGGGAGAGGGGTCCCCCCCCCAGGCTCCGTCCCGGCGGAGAGTCGATGGGCACCGGGCGGCGTCCTAGGGGACCGTCGCTTGACGGCACAGGAAGCCTGCAGCCGGCGCCAGACTTGAACTTTTCCTCTATTATCTGGGTGACGATCGCACTAATCGAGGGTGTCGCCCGGTGCAGGAGGCGCTGGAGAAGCTGGGTTCAGCTTGTTAGAGTTTCAGTGAAATATGGCTGTTTGGCGGTACAGGGTGAGGGGTAACATGATAGCTCAGGCTCCCCGGAAAGCGTACGCTCTGAAGGGCTCCGGCCATTAGTTTTTGCCACCAGGTTAAGAGGGTCGCTGAGAGGCCGGCGTGGGGTTGAGGGTCGTCGTGGGCTCTGCTCGCCTGTGAAGTAGAAATTCACCTGCCCGACAGTGGGTGCGGTGCGAGGGGAGGCGTTACTGGGGGGAACGGGTAGACCCTGCCTGGCCAAGGGCACCAGCCAATGCAGCTAAAGAAGGAGGCGCAGTATGTGCATATGTCCGCCCCCCCCCCAAGTCACACACCTGCTTCACGGACACCCGCCCTGCCCTAGGCCCGGGCGGGACACAGAGGCGGTGCAGCCCCTCAGGGCACACAGCTCAGGGCTGGCCCACCTGGTCCCACCTGGCGAGGGCGCAGTGACCGGCCCCCTCTGCTCAGGGGCCGGAGCTGCTCCACGCCCCACGGCTGGGTGTAGGTGGGCATCGTCTCAGTGCTCTGCGGCTTCCGGTTTACGGGAGCGCCCATGGCTGGTCTGGTCGCCCACCGGCAGCCTCCGTTTCCACCTGTGGGATGAGGCTCCGCATCCCGGGAAAGAGGCTCTTCTCCCGCCGGCTGCCCACACTGCCTGTTGTCTGTCCTGCTGCTCACGCTGCCTGTTGTCTGTCCTGCTGCTCACACTGCCAGCACCGGCTTTTCCTTTATGCCGAGCTCTGGTCTCATCATCTCAGATCTAAGACCAGGTTTCATGTCGTCCGAGTTCTGTGTTACTCAGCGTACTCCTTACCCAGGAGCGCGACTGTGGGGGGACCAGTTCTGTTTCCCCATGAACCCCAATCTCCATCTGAGTACTTTCACCTGCGACCGGCTGTCTGTCTGTCTGCTGAGCCTGACAAAGAGGTTGAGCTTCCTGCTGCCAGCCCCCCACCCCTCTGAGCCGGGGTCTGAAGGGGCGCCCTCTGCTCCCACGTCACCCCCTCTGCCGGGAGCAGGGAGGCCTCTCCCTGAATGGGGGGAGGTCAGAGGTATCCGGCGGCTTCAGCGAATTTGTGCTGAGGGTTTCACCGTGGGATGAGGGCGATGGGTCTGTTTCCAGCCCCTGAGCCCTTAGGACAGAGGCGCCTGGTGGGTGTTCCCTGGCTGCAGGCCTTCCTGGCTGCCTGACCCCAATTCAACCCTTCCCTGCCCATCCACTCCCTGCCCACCTGCTCCCTGCCCTGCCCACCCACTCCCTGCCCTGCCCACCCGCTCCCTGCCCTGCCCATCCACTCCCCACCCTGCCCACCCACTCCCCACCCTGCCCACCCACTCCCTGCCCTGCCCACACGCTCCCTGCCCTGCCCATCCACTCCCCACCCTGCCCATCCACTCCCTGCCCTGCCCACCTGCTCCCTTCCCTGCCCATCCACTCCCTGCCCTGCTGTGCCCATCCGCTGCTTGGTGATATTCTTCACTGCTTTGCAGCTACATGACACTGTGAATGTGCTTTCCATACTTGGCCCCTGTCTCCCTCACGGCCATGTGCATCTCAGGAGGGTGGGCTCATCCCTGTCCCACCATAGTGCCTGGGGACTCTGTCCCCCACTCAGGGCAGGAACCCCGTCCCACAGAAATGCCTGGCCTGTAGCAGGTATTCACTGTACCTTGAACGAATGAGGGCTCGGATGGATGGCTAGATAGATGGACTGATGGACACATGGGTGAGTGGGTGGATGGATGGGTGGACAGATGGATGGATGGGTGGACAGATGGGTGGATGGATGGACAGGTGGATGGACGGGCTAATTTTTCAGTAACTGGAAAGCTCTAGGGGCGTGGTTCCTTGTCTCCGCAGTGGCAGCCACGAGTGGAAGAAGCTGATCATGGTCCACCACTGGCCTGCGACCGTGTGCAAGGTGAGTGTCTGCCTCCGCGGCCCTCTGACAGGGACGCCCCTAAGAAGTCTCGCTTGTTTCCTCTCTGGGCCTGGGGCTGCTGCTCCGCGTGGCTGTGCCTTCCCGTCCTGGCAGCCGCTCCCTCCAGGAGGGCCCTGCGGCAGGTGCCTGGGCTGTGACAGCGCCGCCGCTGGGGGCTCGGACGGGGGCTTTAGTCCTCTGGGTTCCGGAGGCTGGATTCCCAAAGGGACGGGCAGGAGGCAGCGGATCGATGATTCTCTCTCATCATTGATGTGTCTCTCCCTCTCAGTTCCTCTCTGAAATCAATAAAAATGTTTTGTAAGCAAATGTCTCCCAGAACACGGCAGTCCCTGTCTCCTTGGCCTGCTCTTGTCGCCTATGGGTTGGTCTTTCTGTCTGTGCCTCTGACTTGTCCTGGGCCCTGTGCCCTTAAGTGTCACCACAGAGGAGCCCTGCCTCAGTGGGGGGGCGGGTGGTGTCTTTCTCACTGGACGGGGTCCTATCTGAGATGGGGTCTTGTCTGAGCCGGGGTCCCTGCCTAAGATGGGGGGCTGTCTGAGCTGGGGCCCGCCTCCGCCTGCCCCTGCAGGCCCTGTCGCCACCCCCCACCCCCGTGGGCGGTTTGTAAAGGGAAGTAAATTGCCCGACCTGGGGTGTTTCATCCTCCCGCTGAGCTCTCCCTAATTTTACTGATGATGTTTCTGAAATGTTCGCTCAAGAATCTCAGCCAGAAGAGGCCTTTTCCTGGAGTTCCTGGGGGGCAGCTGGCAGCGGAGTGGCTGGTCAGCTCATGCGACCTGCGGAGCTTCCGGCTCTGGTTTCCTGCCAGCATGCGGTTACCACGGGTAACCAGGCCTCTTTCCGCTTCCTCGCAGGCTGGTTTTTCTGTTGACAAAGGAAAATGAAATGTCACGTGTTATCTCACCACATTATACCCGGGACCGTAAAGGTGTCTACCAGTGGGCGCCCCTGTGCGCAGCTGCTGGGCGTGCTGGTCTCGCTTTACAACGGTTGTCTCTTCCCGCAGAGCAGCCTCTGCTGGGGTGGGGGTGGGGTGGGGAGGGGGCGGCCAGTCTGGTTGGCGTCTGGTTCTGGCTCCTGGGCAGCAGGGTTTGTGTCTGGAAGGAGTGGTGTGGGCTGAGCTGCTTGGGTAGCGCTGGAGGCTTTCCCTCGGGGCGGGGGCCAGGCCCGCTGGCGGGTGATGTGTCCCACAAACGCTGCCTCACCTGATCCCACCTGGTCCCACCTGGTCCCACCTGGTCCCCACCTGATCCCCACCTGGTCCCACCTGGTCCCACCTAATCCCACCTGCTCCCCACCTGGTCCCACCTGGTCCCCACCTGGTCCCACCTGGTCCCACCTGGTCCCCACCTGCTCCCCACCTGGTCCCCACCTGCTCCCCACCTGGTCCCACCTGGTCCCCACCTGGTCCCACCTGGTCAACTCGAACATCTGCTTTTTATTTGTGTTTCATTTGATAGTGACAATGTATTTCTTGGTGGCTGTTTATCTTATCAAATCTCCGTGTTAGCTAAACTGTGTGGAGGCCCCTGAGCTCCGTAGCTCTGTGACTCTCTCTCTCATCATATACTCCTGCTCTCACCTGGGCATTCTTCTGGCTCCAGATTTTCGATAGTCCCTGGCTCACGGGTGTGTTTGGACTTGGTGCCTGAACAGACGTGAGGCTAATGGGGCGTCACCCGCCTCCGGTCCTCAGCCGTTTGTCTGCGCTTATACGATAGAATCATTCATCGGCAAATAGGAGTGTTTCCATCGGCTTGACCTACTTTGCGAGCACATAAAAGGAGATAAAATGATGTTTTAATTCTGTCATGTAGACTGCGGGCTGGTCCACTCATTGCAGAGATGACACCCAGCCCGTGTAGTTTCCTCACGAGTGTACTGTGGGGTGAACTGACTGCAAGTTCGCAGGGGGCTTATTTTGCGTTAGCCCTGCCATTGATTCGTGTCGAAAGAGAGGAAGGGTGCTGAGTCTGTGAAGTCAGCGATGAGCCAACTGTTCTCTCTCTCTTGCCTAGAGAGCGGAAGACGGCTGCAGGGACCCCCCGGACTACTGGACGATCCACGGACTGTGGTGAGTACTCGCTGCGGGAACCACACAGGCCAGCGGCCGCCCCCCAGAGACGAGCGCGTCTGGTTCTGAGAGTTACACTTGAGATGTTGTGGGGAGTTCATTCTACGAGACCCCGTGGTTCAGTCCGTAGACCAGCTCCTCGTTGGAAAGCACTAACATGACCCAATCCTGCTGTGTCGTTCTGTTTTGATAGAATAGTAATAGTCTAGGCCAGTGGTTGGCAAACTCATTAGTCAACAGAGCCAAATATCAACAGTACAACGATTGAAATTTCTTTTGGGAGCCACATTTTTTAAACTTAAACTATATAGGTAGGTACATTGTTATTAACTTAATTAGGGTCCTCCTAAGGCTTAGGAAGAGCCACACTCAAGGGGCCAAAGAGCCGCATGTGGCTTGCGAGCCGCAGTTTGCCGACCACGGGTCTAGGCCAAACATGCACTTAGGGACTCTGAGTGTATGTTAGGGTCCTCATTTGGGGGCAGTAGGATAATATGAATATAAATTCTATCCAAGATCTATGTTAGCGACACCTCACAGCCGCCCAGACTGATTTCCTGGTTCTGCCGGCATTTTGTGTAGCTCGTTCTCTTGCTGTTGTGCACGGATTTGTGCTGCAATTTGCACACACGGCCCCGCTGCTCAGCGGAGAGGAGGCCCTTCGGTTTTGCTGTGCTCGTGTCCCTCGTGTCCCTCGGCATGGGGTCAGCAGAAGGCAGCTTCAAGGGGGCCCGGGGCCGGCCTGTAGTCCGCCTTCCCCGGGGCCCCTGGCTCTCCGGGTTCTCACCTGGGAGCGGGCGGTCAGCGCAGGCCCAGGTCCGGGCAGCTGGGCGGCTGGAAACACGGCCGGGTCTGGGGAGCGGGCTGGCCACCTCGCGGCCTGAGCTGCCAGTGGACGCAGAGGTGACGGTGAGGACAGAATTGCCGCCGAGGAGGAGGGCGTGGGCTCGATGCTGGGCAAGGTCATCCCAGCACCTGGGCTCCTAACCTCACCTCCTCTTAAAGGGACAGGCCTCCCGCTGGAAACCCCTCCCGGGGAGCTGGCTCCACGCCCTGCGGGTGCCTTAGGCTTCCCCTGCTGTGTGTGCGAGGCTGGCCTTGCCCCAAAGCCCTGTCCTGGAAGCTGAGGCTGTGCTGACAGGCATGGCCTGCGGCTCCCAGGCAGACCCCCCTGCCCCCCATGTCCTCCGCGCCTGAGGAAGGGTTTCCTCGGTTCTTCAGAGCCCATCCCAGACTAACCTCTCCTTTCTATTCTCTTCTTTCAAGGGCTGACAGAGCGGACTCGTGTAATCGGTCGTGGCCCTTTAAGTTGGACGAGATTAAGGTACCTACGCTGGCTTCTGTCCCAGGGTGTCCCCTGGGCCGCGTCTTTTCTTCCCAAGGGCGTCCTTGGGCAGTGAGGGTCCTGCACGCCTTTGCCAGGCCGGACGCTGGCACCTCAGCGCCATGCAATCCCGCACATCCCCCAGGACACCCTCGCCTCCTCGGCCCAACCCGAGGCGAAATGAGCCCAGAATTTAGCCCCCTACACCCCCCCAACCACTCCCCCACCCCCACCCTCGCCAGGGGCCCGAGGACCAGCTCCTCTCCGCGCCTGGACCCAAGTTCTTTCTTTACTGCTCGCAGGACCTCATGCAGGACATGAAGATGTACTGGCCTGACCTGCTCCACTCGTCTCCCAACAGCACCTTTTTGTGGTGAGTTCCGCGCCGTCTCCAGCCCCAGGCGCGTGCACATTCTGGGGAACCGCGTGGCCAAGCGCGGACCCCTGATCCACGGAGAGGTGTGACAGCCTCCCCTTCTGGCTCCTCCCTCTGGCCATGGGTGGAAGATGAGGCGAGTGGAATTTCCTTTAGAGGCTTGTTTTTTTAATTTTATTTATTATTATTATTATTTTATTGCTTAGAGGCTTGTTTTTCATGGGTATTGCATTCATGACTTTGTTTTGAGAATGTTCTCTGTCGGGGTTTAGATAACTTGCGCATCGTAGGAGCCGTCGCTCCAAGTCAGACAGGAGAGCGTGGCTCTGGGAGGAGTGCTGCTGCCTGGAGGCGGGGAGGGGGGGGGGGGGCAGAGGTGCGTGGGCCACCTTGGGGAGGAGAGAGGGCGGTTCGCTGCGGCTCTGCCCTCGGGATGCGCCGTCAAACACTTCACTTTAGCAAGAGCTGAGCCAACGAGAACAATGCTGTTTCACCAAAGTAGTTCCTAAAATCATCGCCTTTGAAGGAGACATGAACGTTCTTTTTACTGATATTTTTAGTAACTGAGGATAATCCTGTATTTTCTCCTTCTCACTCCCGTGTGTCCCCTTATAATTCAGAGTGCGACTGATCAGAATTTGTCCAACACGGTTGATTTAACCTGAAAGATTTCAGGAAAAGATTAAGATGTAAAGAAGAGCTTCTGAACACGAAATGGGAGGAGAGTGGTGTCTGCGGCCTGGTCACTGATGTCCTGGGGGAGGTTTCACTCGGGCCGTGGCAGGAGGGCGGGTTAGGGCCCTCGGATCCTGGGCCTGTGGGCTGAAATCTCCCTTCAACACAAAGGAGATGCGCCCGGGAAACCGGGGCGTGAGAGCTCAGGTTTGTCGTTGGCGTCTGTGCAGCCTGCCTTCCAGACGATGGTTTCGCATGGACAATGGCCGGAAGGAACCAGGAAAACAGTGAAAAAGCGTTCACCTCCCACTTCAGGGAGGGCAGGGGGCGTAACTAAGTAACGGAGTGTGACACTTCCAGGTGTTACAATGTTTCCATGTGAGGCCTGAGTAACACAGTGTTTGCGCCAGTTGTTACAATGTTCAGCGATGGCCACATGCTTGCCACGGGGCTTAAAATAAATCAACAAAGCAGGTCTGGGGGGGCGGGGGGCTGGGCCTGGAAGGTGTAATCCAAACAGCGCAGGCCGTGCATGCGCCTCGTTGGTGCTCGATAACGGCAGTGAGGTCCCCCTTCAGGTGGGGTCGCGCAATCATGCACCCCATGTCTTCGTGTTCTGAATGACAGAATGGTTATCGCACGCTAATGAGGGCGTGTGCTCTCCAGAGCGCCTCAGCGCAGAGGTGGAGATGCGGCTGTGGCGCCGTGGCCGCTGTCCCCTCATAGCCGCACGTGGCTCACGGTGGTCAGGTCGCCTTTGGGGTGGGAGATTGTAGGGACGTCCCGGCCTCGGCCCCGCGTTGCCGTCAGCAGGAAGCGGCTGCGTGAGAACTGTTTTGTTTAGTTTCTCTGAGGGGCCCTGGGTTCTTGTCAGGAAAGACCCAGCGAGGGCCAGGCCCGTGGGCGTTACAGGCTCGCTGGGGGACGGGGTAGCTGGGGGATGGGCTCGTTGGGGGACGGGGTAGCTGGGGGACGGGGTAGCTGGGGACGGGCTTGCTGGGGGACGGGGTAGCTGGGGGACGGGCTCGCTGGGGGACGGGGTAGCTGGGGCCGGGCTCGCTGGGGGATGGGGTAGCCGGGGGACAGGCTCGCCGGGGGACGGGCTCAGCGTGGTCCCTGAGGCGGCCCAGCCGGTCACTTGGAATTGGACGTTCCTCACTGAACCAAGCTTGTCAGTGACCGATGAGGGGTGACCAGCATGTGAGTGGAGTGAGTGTTTCCGCTCGCGTTCCCCTCGATGCCTGCGTGTGTCCTGCAGCCTCCGTCGGTGGAGTTAACCCTGCTCCACGCATCAGTTGTCGTTGAGTCTTCGCCCTGAGCTGGGACCTCTCAGCTCGCCCCCCCCCCCGTCCCCCCCGGAGCAGGTCCTGGGGTGACTGTTCCCGTTCACACAGAAACCAGCCACCTGCAGCTCAGGTGCAGCTCCCGTTGGGGGAGGAGGCTCCGTTTCCGTCCCCCAGAGCGTCCGAAGTTCCCGAGTAATCGACTCTGGAGACCTTTCTAGAAGGGACTTAGTGACTCGGCCATGTGTGTCTCCCCGTGGTGGCAGGTGAACCCCGGCTCCGGGTGGATTTTGGGGTGAACTGGTGCACATCCAGGCGGATTTCTGAGGTGCGGGGAGTGTGCGCTCTAGGAAGCTCCTGGGAATGTTGCCTGTGGAGACCTCGTGGTTGACGAGTTGCTGGCACAGCTGAGGGCCTGGGGCCCGTCTGTTTTCACGCTGCCGATGGCTCACGTGGAGGTGGGGGCCAGTGGTCTGCGACTGACGGGGGACGGGTGGCTGCGCCACCGCAGGGCCTGACCGGGAAGCCAGGGTGGGCTCGAGAGTGGGCTCGGGCTTCCTGGCTGGTGCCCTGTAGCGCGTGCCCAGCCGGCCCCTCCGAGCCTCAGTTTCCCCACTTGTAAACCAGCCTGGGGAGCTGTGAGAATGGAGACTCCATCTGCCCTACACTGTAGAGAATGCCCAGTAACCGTTCTCCTGAATACCAGCTGCTGTGCAATGGCAGACATCGGGCTGGGCGGTTGGGTTCCGCGGACATGGACGCCCTAACCGTGAGCCGAGCCGGGGACAGGCCTCGGCGTCTCACAGTGACCCACCTTGCCGGCCAGGCACCCGGAACTGACCGCACTGCTGGGGCGGGAGGGGTGCCCGGCCAGGCTGCGGGTGCTGTTGGGGCGGGAGGGGTGCCCGGCCAGGCTGCGGGTGCTGTTGGGGCGGGAGGGGTGCCCGGCCAGGCTGCGGGTGCTGTTGGGGCGGGAGGGGTGCCCGGCCAGGCTGCGGGTGCTGTCGGGGAGGGAGGGGTGCCGGGGCTGGCGAGGGGCAGCGCCTTCCTGCTCAGCCCCCGGTGCTCATGGGAGGAGGGCGGGGCCGGAGGCCACGCGTGTTCACGGGGTGGCGCTCTAGGCGTGGGTGGGGTGAGGCCAGCGCCTGGGCTGCCATGGGGCGCCCTGTGCCGGGGGAGGACTCGGGAGCCTCGGGGGGGCCCTGGCCCCTGACGTCCAGCAGAGCCTGTGCCTCCAGGAAGCACGAGTGGGCGAAGCACGGGACCTGCGCGGCCCAGCTGGACGCCCTCGGCTCCGAGCGGAAGTACTTCGGGAAGGCCCTGGACCTGTACCGGGCGCTCGCCCTCAACAGGTGGGCCGCCGGCCGCAGCCTCCCTCTGCCCGACTGGGGGTGACGGCCCGCCCCGGGTGCGCCCCAGCCGCTGGCCCGGAGCCCCTGGGTGGCAGCTGCCCCTGCAGGGCCGGGCGCCCGGTGAGCGGCGGTTCTGAGACGTCCTCCGCTCCTGCAGGCCTTCCCGGGCCCCTGGGTCACGGCCACGCGGTGTGGACATGGGCCGCCTCTCGGGGCGCAGACACCCTGGGTGGGGGGTGCTGGGTGGGGGGCTCTGGGTGGGGGGGCGCTGGGTGGGGGGGCGCTGGGTGGGGAGGTGCTGGGTGTGGGGGGCGCTGGGTGGGGAGGTGCTGGGTGTGGGGGGTGCTGGGTGTGGGGGGCTCTGGGTGGGGGGGCGCTGGGTGGGGAGGTGCTGGGTGTGGGGGGCTGGCCGTCCTCAGAGGCTCGCTGCCCGAGGTCCGGGGAAAGCGGGGCCTCTAGGAGCATCTTACTTGGCCGGGAAGTGATGTTGGAAAGAACGAGAAAGGAGGACGGACCTTGGCTGAGCAGCCCTTTTCCTTCCTCCCGGCCAGCATGCTCCAGAAGCTGGGCGTCCTGCCGTCCGGGGGCAATTACTACCAGGTGAGTGACTCCAGCTTCTTCCCGCTGCATCGCACTCACGGTGCCCAGCACATGCCCTCCGGCCCGGGCGCTGCAGGGGCTCAGAGGGGCCCCGCGACCTCCCTTCCTGCCCGTGTGTGCTGAAGCGGCAGTGACGTGCGTTTGTGGCGCTCCTCCTCCTCCTCCTCCTCCTCCTCCTCCTCCTCCTCCTCCTCCAGGCGGCAGGCCGTGAGGGGCCACGGGTCCCGGCCACGGGTCAGGTGCTTCACCACCAGGCACTTCCTGCTTCTGCCCGGCCCCAGGCTCTGGTGCAGAGGGGGCGAGAGGATGAGCGGGAGGTGGAGGTCTGGCGGCCAGAGGCCACATCCTGTCCTGGGGGGCGGGGCGCCCGGTGTCCCTGTCCCCCCCGGTGCCCCTGTCCCCCCGGTGTCCCCGTCCCCCCCGGTGTCCCTGTCCCCCTCCCCGGTGTCCCTGTCCCCCCCGGTGTCCCTGTCCCCCTCCCCGGTGTCCCTGACCCCCCCGGTGTCCCTGTCCCCCCCAGTGTCCCTGTCCCCCCCCGGTGTCCCTGTCCCCCCCACGGTGTCCCTGTCCCCCTCCCCGGTGTCCCTGTCCCCTCCCCGGTGTCCCTGTCCCCCTCCCCGGTGTCCCTGTCCCCCCCGGTGTCCCTGTCCCCCTCCCCGGTGTCCCTGTCCCCCCCGGTGTCCCTGTCCCCCCCGGTGTCCCTGTCCCCCCTGGTGTCCCTGTCCCCCCCCGGTGTCCCTGTCCCCCCCCAGTGTCCCTGTCCCCCTCCCCGGTGTCCCTGTCCCCCCCGGTGTCCCTGTCCCCCCGGTGTCCCTGTCCCCCCCCGGTGTCCCTGTCCCCCCGGTGTCCCTGTCCCCCCCCGGTGTCCCTGTCCCCCCCCCCCCCGGTGTCCCTGTCCCCCCCCAGTGTCCCTGTCCCCCTCCCCGGTGTCCCTGTCCCCCCGGTGTCCCTGTCCCCCCCCGGTGTCCCTGTCCCCCCCCCCCCGGTGTCCCTGTCCCCCCCCGGTGTCCCTGTCCCCCTCCCCGGTGTCCCTGTCCCCCTCCCCGGTGTCCCTGTCCCCCCGGTGTCCCTGTCCCCCCCCGGTGTCCCTGTCCCCCCCCCCCCCGGTGTCCCTGTCCCCCCCCGGTGTCCCTGTCCCCCCCCAGTGTCCCTGTCCCCCTCCCCGGTGTCCCTGTCCCCCCCGGTGTCCCTGTCCCCCCCCGGTGTCCCTGTCCCCCCCCCCCCGGTGTCCCTGTCCCCCCCCGGTGTCCCTGTCCCCCTCCCCGGTGTCCCTGTCCCCCTCCCCGGTGTCCCTGTCCCCCCGGTGTCCCTGTCCCCCCCCGGTGTCCCTGTCCCCCCCCCCCCCGGTGTCCCTGTCCCCCCCCGGTGTCCCTGTCCCCCCCCAGTGTCCCTGTCCCCCTCCCCGGTGTCCCTGTCCCCCCCGGTGTCCCTGTCCCCCCCCAGTGTCCCTGTCCCCCTCCCCGGTGTCCCTGTCCCCCCCGGTGTCCCTGTCCCCCCCCGGTGTCCCTGTCCCCCCCCAGTGTCCCTGTCCCCCTCCCCGGTGTCCCTGTCCCCCCCCGGTGTCCCTGTCCCCCCCCAGTGTCCCTGTCCCCCTCCCCGGTGTCCCTGTCCCCCCCGGTGTCCCTGTCCCCCTCCCCGGTGTCCCTGACCCCCCCGGTGTCCCTGTCCCCCCCAGTGTCCCTGTCCCCCCCCGGTGTCCCTGTCCCCCCCCGGTGTCCCTGTCCCCCCGGTGTCCCTGTCCCCCCGGTGTCCCTGTCCCCCTCCCCGGTGTCCCTGTCCCCCCCGGTGTCCCTGTCCCCCCGGTGTCCCTGTCCCCCCCCGGTGTCCCTGTCCCCCCGGTGTCCCTGTCCCCCCGGTGTCCCTGTCCCCCCCCGGTGTCCCTGCCCCCCCCCCGTGTCCCTGTCCTGTCTGCCGCGATCAGCCAGGCCTCCAGGGCAGCTGGGGGTGCGAGGGTGGGAACAGCGTCATGGCCACGTGGACGGCGGCTGGGTTCTCCGTGGGAGTTCCATTTCTGTGCCCGTTATGTCCTCTCAGGTGTCAGACATCAAAGACGCCCTCACCAGCCTGTACGGAGTCGCGCCCAAGATCCAGTGTCTCCCGCCCGAGCAGGTCAGGGCTCTGGCTGCTTCTGTGCCGAGTGCCGGGTCCACGCTGCTGGTGGCTGTGCTCACCGCGGAGTTCCCCGGGTGCTGCTTGTGTGTGTGTGTGGGGGGGCGTGCACGTGTGTGTGCACACGTGTGGTGCAGGCATGTGCTGTGTAGGGTGCACATGGTGCATGGTGTGTGTGTGTGTGTGTGTGTGTGTGTGTAAATCACCTTGTTCTTTGGCTCCAGGCCCTGGGACAGGGTGTTCGTCCCTTACTACCCAGGATGCACCTGTCCCGGGAGGGCTGAGGGGGGACGTGCCTCTGAGCAGGAAGTGTTCACTGCGATCCCGGCGGCCACCGGTCCAGCTCACACACGAGCTGTGGGCTTTGTCCGCGGAGCAGGACCCGCCCTGCCCAGGCAGCGTGGGAGGACGGGGTGCCCAGGGTCTGGGCTGGGAGGCCGTCGGTCAGCTCTAGGTCTGCCCAGGGTGACCAGCTCCGGCCACCACGTAGGACCATGCGGGTCCCGGTCCGAGGGCTCCAGCGTCTCCCTCTCGTGCGCAGGGCGAGGAGGTGCAGCTGCTGGGGCAGATCGAGCTGTGCTTCACCAGGGACCTGCAGCTGCGGGGCTGTGCGGAGCCCGGGGAGCCGGCGGGCGGGGCGGGGGGCGCCGGCCTCGCCCAGGACCTGGAGGTGTGCAAGGACGGCCCCGTCTTCTACCCGCCACCCCCCTAGCCCGGCCCGAGGCCGCGTCTGGGCCGGTGGTGGTCTGAGTGCTGAGAGGACCCACAGGCCCTGCTGTCCAAGGCAGCGGAACCGCGTGGCTTCCGTGGCCACCGCGCTGGCTCAGCCTGTTCTGTTTCGCTTTTTATCCGCGGGTGGGAGTGGGTCCCGTGTCCCTGAATAAAGCGCGTTTTCTCTTTCTCCTCCCCTGTGTGTCTCTTCGCATCTTCAGAAGCCGGGCGACACCTTGGCGTCGGGGCCGGTGGGCGGGACTGAGGACTCACGTGGTCCCCCCCACCCCCCCCACCCCACCCCACCCCCGCTGCCTCCTCGGCCGGATCCTCTCGGCTCCTGCTCTCAAGCTGGGGTGTCGCCACCTCCTGCCTCGGGGTGGACAGTGCTCGGTCCCCGAGGCCAGAGGTGACCACACGTCCCTGCAGCATCCCCTCGGCGGCCTGCACAGGCACGGGCTCAGGCCCGAGGGCGCTGGGCGAGGCTCTGTGGGCTGCCCGCCTCTCTCCCTCCCAGAGGGACCTGGGTGTGTTCCCGGCGCCAGGCAGCTCCCGCGGGCACGGCGCTGCCCTGCTCACTAACCCGAAGGGCAGGCACACAGGTCCCTCCTTCCTGCCAGAGGCCTGGGCCGCCACAGGTCATAGGTCAGTCCTTGGAAACATGGTCCCATGTGGGCCGGCCTTAGGGACCCTCGGCCAGGCACCTGCAGAGGAGACAAGGTGCACGGGATTGTGGGAGGAGGCCCTCTTCTCTCCCGGGCCACCCCACGGGGTCCAGGGGGGCTGCAGGGCGCACGGGATTGTGGGAAGAGGACCTCTTCTCTCCCAGGCCACCCCACAGGGTCCAGGGGGGCTGCAGGGCGCACGGGATTGTGGGAAGAGGACCTCTTCTCTCCCAGGCCACCCCACGGGGTCCAGGGGGGCTGCAGGGCGCACGGGATTGTGGGAGGAGGCCCTCTTCTCTCCCAGGCCACCCCACATGGTCCAGGGTGGCTGCAGGGCGCCCGGGATTGTGGGAGGAGGCCCTCTTCTCTCCCAGGCCACCCCACATGGTCCAGGGGGGCTGCAGGGCGCACGGGATTGTGGGAGGAGGCCCTCTTCTCTCCCAGGCCACCCCACGCGGTCCAGACAAGCGCTTCTCGAGCGGCCACAGTGCCCTGCACAGCTGCTTGGACATGGCAGGGGCTTGTAAAGGTGACCGGGTGTCACCTGAGTGGCTCTGAGGCTCAGAGCAGAAGGGAGGAGCCACAGCCGGAGGGAGTGGGGAGCCCGCAGGTGCTGGGTGTGCAGCGGCTCTCGTTCCGGTGGTGGACAGGATGCAGTGCTGCAGGGGGCTCCCTCTGGGACGTGGGTCAGCGGGGGGCCACTTCCTGTGGAGGAGGGGGAGGGACTTGGGGGGAAGGCACCAGCGAGGGCACTAGAACTGGTGGCAATGATCCGTGATCACATCCGTGGGCAGTTCCTCCACATGTCTAATGCCTATCACCAGAGTCAACATGAACACGCATGTTCACGGAAACATGATCTACACACGTGCTGGTCACATAGGGTTCTTACAGTTATAAGTAACAAAACATGGAGGTATCTTTACACATGAAAGGAGCCCTCGCGCACGGCTGGTGGGAATGCAGACGGGGGCAGCCACCGGAAAACAGTGTGGAAGTTTCTCAAAAAATTAATGGATCTGCCCATGACCCAGAAATTCTAGGAATCTATCCCAAGAAACCGGAAGCACCACTCAGGAAGAATGTGTGCGCCCTGTGCTCACAGCAGCTCAGGTCACAACGGCTGAGACCTGGACACGGCCCACGTGCCCACCAGCAGGTGAGTGGGTGAGAAGCTGTGGTACAGTCACACCAGGGACACTACGCAGCGTGAAGGAGGACCTCTCCCCCTGAGACAGCACGGAGAGGCCTGGAGAGGACGGTGCTGAGTGAATAAGCCGCTCAGAGAAAGACAAGTACCACATGATCTCACTCGTGTGTGGAATCCAATGAACAAAATAAACTGATGAATAAAATAGAACCAGAGACACGGAAGCAGGGAACAGAGTGCGGCGGAATCTCGGGGGGGCGGGGGGGAGATCAACCAAAGACCTTGTGTGCACACGTGCATCACCCGGACATACACAATAGGGCGGGGCGGGCTGGAGGGGGAAAGGGGGACGTATGTGATACTTTCAACAATAAAGATTTTTAAAAATATGCATCAATACAAAAACAAAGAAAGAAATGCAGGGTATGATTGGCCCGGTAATTGGGAACCTCACCTTCAGGTGCAGTTTGGTCAGGGCTCCCCTCAGCTCCTGTGGGCTCGGCCGGGCTCCCGCCGCCTGGCTTCTCCCCGGAACAAAAAGGCGGCAGCGGGCCGGCCTCCCGCCTCGTCCATCGGGGAAGCTCCAGGCCATTCCCTTTGTGAGGCAACGCAGCTCCCCCGCAATCAGCTCCCTAGCCTCCTGTTCTCCCGTTTTCTGTGTGGGACTCAGGACACGCGGCCCCTCCCTGCAGGCGCTGCCCCAGCTGGAGGGCTGGGTGACAGGGCCGCGCTGTACAGTTCGTGCTTAATCGCGGCACAGGAAGTGCCCGCGTCCTATCCCGGGCGCTTCATGCACGTTCTCCTTTAATTCTCACCGCCAGCCGGCAGCGGCTTCCCTGCCCTGGTCCCTGGAGACGGGCGCAGCGAGGCTGCTGGGCACTGGGAACGGGCAGGGCCTGTACCGGCACCCGCGGGGCCCACTTCCTGCCGGTTTGTTCCTGTGAAGGTGAGCGAGGCTGAGTGAGCGGCGGCCTCTGCTTCAGGGCGACGCCCCCCCCCCCCCCCCCCCCCCGCTTCTGTGCAAACAGCTGGTGCCTCGGAGCCCAGCTGAGGTGTGGCCACTTCCTGCCCGTGGCCAGCACCCCACTTTCCCTTTGGGGCTGAGCCTTATCACCCTCTCCTTTGGGCCCAGTCCCTGCAGAGAACGGGGGAGCTGGGGGCCACTTCGGGGCGGACGGCTCTCTACCCCGAGGCTTTGCACGGTCAGCGCGTGTGCCGGATGGTGCGCGCCCCCATGTGCTCGGCCGCCGGGGCTGCTGTGGCCGCGGCCCAGGCCCCTGGGGACGGGGGGTGCCGTGCGCCCCGCCCGAGGGCGATGAGAGCCAGCTGAGCCTGGGGGACACAGGCTGCTCTCGGGGACCCCACCGGCTGGGACGCAATAAAACCCGAGCAAGCTTTCTCCTCGGGCAGACGGGTTTGTGATGACGCCCTTGTCGCCTCTCCCTCCCTGAGATGGGAACGAGGCGCCGACCGGCCTCGTGCTGGCTCTCCGCGCCTGTCGCCCGTCACGCTGCCCGCCCGCAGCCACCGCCCGGGAGTGAGAGGAGGGACGCGCCTCCTTTCACACTGGGGCCACGGCCACGGCCACCTCTGGTCCCCGTCAGCCTGGAGCTGGCGAAGCGGGGACGCCTTTAAAGGAGTGTGTGCCCGCCTGCTGCACTGCTGCCGGGGGCCCGGCCTTGACGCTCAGGCCTCTTGAGGGTGAGGCGCTGGGGCCGCTGGCCGCCTTCCTGCCGTCGGAGGGGACGGGAGTGTGAAGGGTCCCCTGTGATGGGGCCAGGGCCGGGGCTGGGGCCGGGCTCCGTGCTGTGCAGGGGGAGGCCCCCGAGGAAGCAGGGCTCCCACTCATTGCTGGGGCCCCGTGTCCCTCCTCTCTGTCCCTCCTCTCTGCCCGCATCTTTCATTCCCTGAGGAGAGGGCCCTCGCCCTCCATCGCCGTCGCCATGGCTTCAGCCCAGGAGGCGACTGAGTCTGCACAAAGCCCGCTGTCCTTGCTGGGGGGGGCGCTCCGCACGCGCTTTGTGCGACCGAGCAGAGGGTGGCGTCACCTCCATGGAAACCTCTCCTTGGACCCCCCCCCGCCGCCCGGTCAAGGCTGCGCAGGGACGGGGGCAGTGAGACGGCCCCTGCGCTGTGACAGGAAGCGCAGTGAGTCCCGCTGTGGCTGTGCCTGCGTTGGGGCCGGGCTCGGACCGGCTTCCCCCGCTCCCTCTCCGTCCTGCGCCGGAGCCCAGCGTCCCGGCCGCTCCAGGCCTCAGCCCAGCGGGGAAGCGGGAAGTGAGACCCAGGCCCATGGCCTCACATTTAAAAACCTTGTGGCTGCCCTGGCCCGTGTGGCCCAGCGGTTAGAGCGTCGGCCCACGGACCACAGGGTCTCGGGTTCGGTTCCCGGTCAAGGGCAGGTGCCTGGGGTGCAGGCTCAATCCTCCATCCCCTGTTGGGGCACCAGTGGGAGGCCACCACTCGATGCGTCTCTCACACATCGATGTTTCCCTCTCTCCCCTCCCCCATGCTTTCCACCCTCTAAAAATCAAAGGAAAAGGGGTTCTCGCTCCCTGAGTGAGGATTGAAAACAACCCACCAGGCACCTGTGTGTCCTCCGCCTTCTGTTTACGGCCGAGGGGACGCGCACCCGGGGGCCCTGGTGGTCAGCGGCCCCATGTTGTGACTCGGCCCACAACACAGCACAGGAAACGGCCCTGTGGTCGCTCCCCCCCCCCGCCCCCCACCTTCCACCCCGCCCCCACCTTCCACCCCGCCCGCCCCGTGCACCCAGCCTGCAGAGCCCGTGACTCACTCTCAGGAGGATGGTCGGTTAGAAGATGAAAACAGATGTTATCTTTTCTTTAGAAAAATGCAGTGTGCTTGGCCCGGACCCTGTCCCTGTGGACACTGTCACCCCCTCTCCCTCTGCTTCTCGCTCCGCACCAGACGGGGTCCAGCCACAAGCCCGTCAGCCCGTGGCGCCACCTCCCGCCTCCCGCCGTCCGGTGCGGCCGCGTCCCGGGCCTGAGCCACGCTGGCCCCTGGCCCGAGGGTCACAGCCCGCCTGAGAGGAGGTGGAGGACCCTGCCGGGACGCGGGTCTCAGCTGTAACAGATAAACACCCACCGGAGTGACCATGAGGCAGGTTCCCGCCCCGGGAAGTGGGCGAGAACGGGGAGCCTCAGGGTCTCTGTTCCCTCGGCCTTCGATTCACCTGGGGTCCTGGTGAGGAGGGAAGAGGGAGCAGGTGGCAGCAGGCACCAGGGAGCAGGTGTGCGCGTGCCCACACCACTCAGGCCACTGGCACCAAGGTCGCCCACCTCCAGTGTGGACGCAGAGAGCGTCGCAGGTCCGAGCCGGGGGCACTGCACACGCAGCCGGACCCAGGACAGCGCCACCGTCACCTCCACCCCTGCCTCTGCGTGTTCCCGTGTGAGCCTCCCCCACCCCTGCCTCTGCATGTTCCCGTGTGGACATCCCCCACCCCTGCCTCTGCATGTTCCCGCGTGGACATCCCCCACCCCTGCCTCTGCGTGTTCCCGCGTGGACATCCCCCACCCCTGCCTCTGCGTGTTCCCGCGTGGACATCCCCCACCCCTGCCTCTGCGTGTTCCCGCGTGGACATCCCCCACCCCTGCCTCTGCGTGTTCCCGCGTGGACATCCCCCACCCCTGCCTCTGCGTGTTCCCGCGTGGACATCCCCCACCCCTGCCTCTGCGTGTTCCCGCGTGGACATCCCCCACCCCTGCCTCTGCGTGTTCCCGCGTGGACATCCTCCACCCCTGCCTCTGCGTGTTCCCGCGTGGACATCCTCCACCCCTGCCTCTGCGTGTTCCCGCGTGGACATCCTCCACCCCTGCCTCTGCGTGTTCCCGCGTGGACATCCTCCACCCCTGCCTCTGCGTGTTCCCGCGTGGACATCCTCCACCCCTGCCTCTGTGTGTTCCCGCGTGGACATCCTCCACCCCTGCCTCTGCGTGTTCCCGCGTGGACATCCTCCACCCCTGCCTCTGCGTGTTCCCGCGTGGACATCCTCCACCCCTGCCTCTGCGTGTTCCCGCGTGGACATCCTCCACCCCTGCCTCTGCGTGTTCCCGCGTGGACATCCTCCACCCCTGCCTCTGCGTGTTCCCGCGTGGACATCCTCCACCCCTGCCTCTGCGTGTTCCCGTGTGGACATCCTGTATCGCTCTGCCTTCCCCCTGACCTTGTCCAAACGAATCGAGCTGTTTGCTTTGCTTTCCATTCGCCGGAAGGTTTTCTCAAGGCCTCGCAGTGCCGTCCGGTCCTGCCTCTGCGGGCAGAAGGCGTGTTTGAGTTGCGAAGACCGTTCCGGCCGCGTTGAAAGCCCCGGCGGAAGCGGCGGGCCACCCTCCGCGGTGAAGCCGCAGGAAACACGCTCTGCCGCCGCGGACGGCCCAGGCCCCGTCCTCACGCCCGTCCGAGCAGCCCAGCCCGGGACCCCGCGCAGCGCCGCTGGGAAGCTCTGCGGGCGTCCGTCTGCGGGGCCGCTCCACGGCGCAGCGCACCTCACGGAGGAGAAGGGCCGGGGTGCTGCACGCGGGGACTCTCCTGGGCCGCGTGCGAGAGGCGACTGCACGTCCTCCTGTGTCCCCGCTCGTCCCACTGTTGCTCCTCTTCACGGCCCCCCCGCCCCCGCCTCCCTCTGGGACTCAGCAGCCCCTCCCCTGCCCCGAGTTCACGCCCACGTCCCACCCAGACACCCCGAGCACACGCCCTGCTATTTGTTCCTGTTGATCCTCCAGCGGCCGTGTATCGGCTGGGACTCAGTCTCTGCTGTTATGCCCAGGCCGCTGGGCACCTGGGAGCCAGGCCGGTGGGCACCTGGGAGCCAGGCCGGTGGGCACCTGGGAGCCGGACCATGTGGGCGCCTGGGAGCCGGGCCGTGTGGGCGCCTGGGCCGTGTGGGCACCTGGGAGCCGGGCTGTGTGGGCGCCTGGGAGCCAGGGCGCTGGGCACCTGGGAGCCGGACCATGTGGGCGCCTGGGAGCCGGGCCGTGTGGGCGCCTGGGAGCCAGACCGCTGGGCACTGGGCGCGGGGACAAGCGCTTCAGCAGACCTGGAATGACCGGCCAGGCCGCTATGTACCAGGCCTTGGGGTAGTGATGGAGAAGGCCCATCCAGCTCCCCCAGGAGCGGCTGGCGCCCACCAGCTGTGCTCACCCCCGAGGACGCGAATAGGTCAGAACAGGGACAGGGTGACCGAGAGGCCACAGTGTGACCGTTCACTGAGGGCGGTCTCAGCAGAGCCCAGGGCTGGCCCCGCTGGGAAGGGCCGAGGTCAGTGGACAGCTCCCCCTCTCCCGCCCGCCCCGCCCGCCCCCTGCGTGGGGTGGGAGGCTGCCCTTGTTTTGGGGGAGAGTGGTCCCCGCTCGGTCCCTGCATGGCCGGGGGCTGTGCCTTTGTGCTGGTCCCGGGAGGGGAAGCTTGTACAGAGAGGAGGTCAGGGCACGCCAAGTCCTGTCTTCCCGTGAATCACCTGGCTCCCGAGGGGGCACCGGCCAGACCCGGGCCTTCCCGAGGGCGGGTGTCCCGGACCGGGGGCTGGTCCCCGTGTGGTCACCGGGTCATGGCAGGCTCTGGAGGCCGGGAGAAGCCATGTCCTCCAAGGTCACTGGGAGCCACTTCTGAAGAGCGGGCACGGGAGCAGCAGGAGCAGCCGCGGGGCCAGGCAGAGAAGCGCCGTCCACGCCGATGAGAGAGCGCCTGCTCCCGCGGGAGGAGGGGAGGCGAGCGGGCGAGGGCTGCGGGCGCGGCTGTGGGAAGGGAGGCATTCAGACGCGAGACAAAAGGCCGTTTTCAAAGAAAATCAACAGCAAAAAGCTGATGGGAAGCAGATCGGAAGGCTGAAGGCTCGTTTCACACAGATGACGCGAGTGTGCTTACAGGGAAGGCGCTCCGCCCACAAGGAGCCCAGAAACGTGTCCCTCGTCCTGGTCAGGGCTCCGGGGGTCAGGTCAGACCTCAGGGGTCAGGCCGGGGCTCTGGGGGTCAGGTCAGGGCTCTGGGGGGTCAGATCAAGGGTCCAGGGATCAGGTCGGGGCTCTAGGGCTGTGGTTGACAAACTGCGGCTCGCAAGCCACATACGGCTCTTTGGCCCCTTGAGTGTGGCTCTTCCACAAAATACTGACTTCTGCGCATGGGTGGGCCACGAAGTTTCAATCACATTGTACGTGCACGCCCGCACATGGTATTTTGTGGAAGAGCCACACTCAAGGGGCCAAAGAGCCGCATGTGGCTCGCGAGCCGCAGTTTGCCGACCGCTGTTCTAGGGGGTCAGGTTGGTGGCCACTGTCTGGCTCTGCCACGCTGGTCTGGGTTGTTACCTGCCGCCTGCACCAGGCCTCCCACTCACCTGTCACCTGTCCCACGAGAGGAACTTCAACGCCCCCTGGAGACTGACCGGGCAAACGCGGTGATGTCTCTGCTGTGGGCCGGCCCTTTAGTTTGTTCGTGAATTCTCCACGGGGCCTCTTCCCACATTTTAAACAGTACATATTGTTATTGATTTCAGCGAGGAAGGGAGAGACAGAAACATCAGTGATGAGAGAGGATCATGGATCGGCTGCCTCCTGCACGCCCCCCACTGGGGATCAGGCCCACAACCCGGGCCTGCGCCCTGACCGGGAATCGAACCCAGACCTCCTGGCTCACAGGTCGACGCTCAGCCACGGAGCCACGCCAGCCGGGCTCCACATCTTTCTTGAAGCCATGGTTGCTCCCGTGAGCTCCAGTGGGAACACCTGGCCCACAGGATGCTGACGCCTTTGGGCGAGGCCCAGCAGACGGGACACAGCCAGGCTGGTCCCCTGAGGGCTGTTGTGTTTGAGGTGTCAGTCGACGTGCTTGGGATGAGCCTTCGGGAAGCTGAGGGACATCTTGGAACAAGTGTGTCTGCTTGGGGCTGAGTTCAGTAAACGGGCAGCTGCCGCCCAGGAGCCACACCGGGAAAGGGCGCCGCGCCGGCCCTGCCTCCCTGCAGGTCGGTGTGCCCGGGAGTTTCCCGCACGACTGTGCTGAGCTCTGGGGGGCATCCTACTGGCAAGCCAGGTGGGCGCTTTGAAAAGGAAGCTGGAGAGATTTCACCATCCTCACTCCTTCTGAAGTGTGCGTGTGCGCGTGTGTGCATGTGCATGTGTGTATGCATGTGTGCGCATGTGCATGTGCGTGCATTTGCGTGTGTACATGTGTGTGTGCGTGTGCGTGTGCGTGTGCATGTGTTCTGTCTCCAGTCTGAGGCTGAGGCATCTAGAACCGATGGGTATTTGCTCGGCTGTTCCTCCCCTGCAGGGAGACCCTGCCAGCATGCGGGAGGGCCTGGCTGGCGGGGGAGGCCCGGGCACCGGGCTGGGTCAGGCTGCCCTCTCCGCAGCGAGATGCAGAGCAGTGGCCGGGCGGCCAGCACGACTCCGTCGTGTGGAGGGGGCCCGGCGGACCCCGGGGACGGGCGGGCGCCGTGCAGTTACCATGTCTCTCTGGGCCAGGCTGCCGAGTGTCCCTGGGGAGGGCGGTTCCTGGCACCTCTGCGTGCCGGCCTGAAGCGTCAGTCGCCAGCTCACACCGTGTGGCCGGGGTCTCCACGCAGCCTCTCGCCTGGGCCTCGGCTCCTGGCCACGTGGAGCTCGGCCGCCCCGGACCCCTGATTCCTGTCCCCCCCCTCCCCTCCCTCAGCTGCGGTGGCACCAGGAGCTGGGTGCTGAACCAAGAAGCGCAGGGTGTCCCTCTGGAGGCGGAGGCCGAGGGCACGGGGTGGGGGCCGCCCCTTAGAAGGACGCCCATTGTATTGAGTGGGGACCACCTTCTCCGGGGGGACCTCATCTGAAGAAATTACAACTACAGTCCAGCGGGCGTGGCTCAGGGGTTGAGCGTCGACCTATGAACCACTAGGTCACGGTGCGATTCCCGGTCAGGGCACAGGCCCGGGTGGCGGGCTCCATCCCCAGTGGGGGGCATGCAGGAGGCGGCCGGTCCATGGTTCTCTCTCGTCACTGATGTTTCTACCCAAACGGCATGACCGTGATATGCTGGGGGGAGGTCGCCCGGGGGCGAGGCCCCGTCTCCGTCTTGCCTCCGGGGTGCGGGGTGCTGGGGCTCTTCACCTGGTGACCTTCGTGCTGGCCACGGCCCCTCTCTGCTCACGTCCGACCGCCCACCCACAGGGACGCTCTTCAGTCAACACAAACCTCTCCTGTGGAGTCGGACTCTAAGTTTTGTTTGGTTTTGCTCTAAATACGAAGTATCTGGGGTTTTGGCTATTTTTTTTTTTAATTTAGTGGTGTGTTTTGATTTTTTTGTTTTGTTTTGTTTTTAGGGGTTTTTTTGCTAATAAACTAGATTTCTCAGTGATTTTGTAAAGATGAAGAAGACAAAGGAGCCCTAACCGGTGTGGCTCAGTGGATAGAGCGCCGGCCTGAGGACTGAAGGGTCCCGGGTTCGATTCCGGCCAAGGGCATGTGCCTGGGTAGCGGGCACATCCCCAGTAGGGGGCGTGCAGGAGGCAGCTGATCGATGTTTCTAACTCTCTATCCCTCTCCCTTCCTCTCTGTAAAAATCAATAAAATATATTTTTTTAAAAGACGAAGGGATTGATAGTGTTGGGAAGCAGGAAACCATTTCCGAGATGTTTTCCTCAAAGCGAAGGGCATTTGCTCCGTAAGTGGCGGGTCCGGAAGGAGCATGCGGCTGCATTAGCCGTGAGCGCCGCGCCCCCAGGAGGGACGAAGGGGTCAGAGCAGCTCTCGGGGAGAGCGAGCGTCTCCCGGGCCTTTTCCTCTGAGACAGAGGGGGGCGAGGAAGAGGACAAAAGAGAGAAAAGAAAAGGAGAAACGGGCGTTTCCCCAGAAAACTGTGCTCCGAGTGCCTGTCAGACCAGCGGGCGCCCCGAGTGCCTGTCAGACCAGCGGGCGCCCCGAGTGCGTGACCCTGGGACTTCCTTCCCGCCTGCCGCGCGGGCGCGTGTCTGGGCAGGGCCCGCCCGGCGCCTGGCTGTTCCCATCTGTGAAATGGGCGAGTCCCTGTTAGATGGGAAAGTGATGAGGAAGCCGGTCTTCCCGGAACCCGGCAGACGGTTGAGTTCTACCGTTTGAGGGAAGATCCGTCCCCCAAACCCTGGTCCTGCCTTCGCAGGTCATCAGCGGGGAGATTAAACCCACTGCCGTCCACGCTCGCTCCCGAAAACGGCTCTGCGGCCACGGCACCAGGACCCGAGGCCAGAGCCCTGCCCAGGCCGCCGTGGCTCCTGGGGACCAGACCCCCCCCCCGCCCCGGGCTCCCACCTCTCTCCCTCCACGGGCCTCAGGCCACTCTCCCCCCAGGCGCTGACTGATGCTTGGCTCGCGGGGGGGGGGGGGGTTGGGGGAGGCAGAGGCCGCGTCTGCCGCCCCCTCAGTGCGATCAGGGAGCCTCTTCAATACTAGCACCGGGAGCCAGCCCCAGAGCACCGGGCCGCTGGCCTTCCTGCCTGGCCCCCTCCTGCCCGGGGCTAAAGGTGGTCGTGCGGGCTTAGAGGAGCCCTTGGCAAAGGAGGGAGGGTGTGCGCGTGTGTGTGAATGTCTATGCACACGTGTGTGTATGAGTGTGTGAATGTGCGTATGTGTGTGAGTGGGTGTGCATGTGTGTCTGAATGGGTGAGTGTGTTTGTGCATGTGTTGTGTGTAAGCATGTGTGTTTGTGTGTAAGCGTGTGTGCATGAGTGTGTTTGTGTGTTTGTGTGTGAGAGTGTGTGTGTGTGAGCGTGTGTGAGTGTATGTGAGAGAGTGTGAGAGCGTGCGTGTGCGTGCACGCGGGAGGGAGAAGGGCAGAGCCTGCAGCAGGGCCCCTCCCTCCTCCCGCCCCTCCCCCAGCCCTTGGTTGCTCGGCAGTTTCTATGGCAGCCGCATCCTCAGACCCAACTCTCACCCCTCCTTTAGAGCCGAGTGAGGTAGAACAGTGGGGGGTGGCGATGTCTGGGGGGGCGGCGGGGACCCGGCCGGATGCTGCCGTCCGCGGCACTCACCAAGTCGCAGCTGCGGCTCCTCCTCCTGCGGCCCCGGGAGCAGCAGGGCGCGGGGGGCCGGAGCAGCAGCGGCGCGCCAGGAGCCGGGGTGGCGGGAGAGGACGCACCCGCCCTCGGCCACACTGAGGACCCTGGGCCCCCTCCCACCCAGGCCCAGCCTGCGGGCCCACCTCTGCCGTCAGCTCCGGCGGCCTGGGCGCTGAGCCGGCTCCTGGCCCCGCTCTCCCATCAGCTCGGGTCCGGAGGGAAAGTTTGTCACCATGCCGATCGCACAGCTGCTGGAGCTATGGAAGAAGATCGAGGTGGAGCCCATGGAGATCGAGGTGAGGGGCAGGGTGTACTTTCTCAGCGTCTGGGAGAACCCTGCCCGCAGCCAGCGGAGCGTGTGTGCTCCCATGGACTCAGGCTTAGTGAGGGACGGTGTGTGTGTGTGTGCATAGAGGTGTGCACTGTGCTATAAATATGCGTGTGCACACACAGACGCACACGTAAACACCATGTATGTGTGTACACACACGCCCGCAGCACGGCGTGTGTGCGAATGTTTTTATGGACACGAATGAATGGAAGACAGCGTTGCCCGGAGCCGGCTCAGCCCGCCTCTCAGCCCCCGTTGCCCGGTTACCCGCATCCTGGGTTTTTCCTTCAACAAGTGGCCCCGAAGGATGAAACTCCGCTTGCCGCAGGGAAGGGGGAGGCAGAGGCAGCGAACGGGGCTGTTCCCTAAGGACCTGAGGCTGTGCCGTCTCACACGGCCCAGACAGAGGGGGCCACGGGGGTGAGGGTGCGGGGCTGGGGTGGGACGGCCAGATCGGCTGCATCGGGCCAGCGCTGGGCGGGGGGGTGTAGGGGGCGGGAGGCGCCTGCCCGGGATTGGATCTGCTCGGTGTGAAGCGCAGGTGGCCAGCAGACTCGCTTCCTGGCGGAGAAAGTTCCCCGAGGTCACTGACACCGACCCAGCTGCCCGCGGCCTGTGCTGCTGGCAGCCACGCACCTGCCTTGGAAAACGGCTGATCTCAGTCACTGGCTAAATCCCCACACAATCCAAGCTCTGACTTTTGCCTTATTTCCTATCCCCACCGACATGCCTATGAATTTCATTCTGACCATTTTAAGTGTTTTATACATGTACTGGCATATACTCTCTATGTTAAGACAGTCACGCAACGTAATTGCGGACTGAATGAGAGATTCCGTTTTAGAGGAGAAGTTACTGGTTTGTATTTACTACCGTTCTGGGGGCCAGGCTCCCCGAGTAGCTGGGCACACACGGAGGTTTCAGCAGAGACGGGGCGCGTGGCCCGGTGCTCAGCCTGCTGCCGGGTGGACGGCGCCGACGGGGAGGGAGAGGCTCCCGGTCGGGAGGGAGGGGCGGCTCTCACTGAGGGGACTGTCTGCACCTGCACGTGGGCGACCGGGCGACCGAGAGGGCCCACAGCCTCCCGGCCCAGACGGCGGGGCCTTCGACGGAGCCTGACACCCACGGGGCCGCTCGGTCCGCTGCCGAATGGGGTGAAAGTCGCTGAGTTAGGGGTCGGACCCTCCCTGTGTCGGGGTGCAGGCCCCGCGTCAGCCCCAGAGCCGCCGGCCCAGGAGGGGCCTGTGCAGGGAGGCTTGGCCTCGGGACGGAGGCAGGAGAGAGGGGAGGCTCTGGAAATCTCCCCGGGCCTTGGGCTGCCGCTCCTGCCGCTGACGGTTTTAATATTTTTATTTTATTTACCTATTTATTGTTAAGCCTCACCCAGGGATAGGTTTTCCATTGATTTTTTTAGAGAGAGTGAAAGGGAGGGGGACAGACAGAGTGAAACACCGACGTGAGAGGGACACATAGATTGGCTGCCTCCCACACGGGCCCCAACCAGGCCAGCGATCGAGCCTGCAATCAGGCAGGTGCCCTTGACCAGAACAGAACCCGGAGCCCTTCGGTCCATTGGCCGACGCCCTATCCACTGAGCCACACCGGCCAGGGCCATGTTTTTAAAAATGGACTGAATGTGGGCCTGCAGAGAACACACTCCCTTTAAGCATCTTCACGCCCGGAAAAGGCCGTGCACATTGAAAGCGCCCAGAGCCACGCTGACGGCAGGCGGCACCCCTGGCCACCCGCTGGAGGGCGGGAGTTCAGTGTTTGAGGCTGATGTGCAGCAACAGCTTGTGAGCTCGGGGTGCAGTGGGAATGCCGAGGGCGCCCTGGGCGAGGGCCTCAGCACAGAGCCCCGGGCGGATGCTGGGTCCGCGTGACGTCATTGCATCCCACCGTGTCTCCAGGCCGTAGGTGCTGCTGCAGCCTGATTGCGTGATGGGGAAACTGAGGCTCAGGCCAGCGATTCGCCTGAGGTCACTGAGCAGCGAGCAGAGACCTCCCCTGCAGAACTCCTCTCCCACATTCCGTTCCTCCTCGGAGCGGAGCGGGGTGGGGGCCCTCCCGGCAAAGGGAGCCTGACACCCCCTGCCCTGTCGCCCCTGTGACTCCACGCCGCCCCCACCCGCCGGGAGGTGCGTAAGTCACCCGGCTTCTCCCGTGGAGTGTGGTGGATGCGGCACACGATTGGCCAACCTAGTCACGTGCCCTCGTGGCTTTAAACAATCGCCGCCTCACCTGCTGCCCGTCCTGGCAGGAAGCAGGCGTAGGTGCAGTGAACTCGGGGCGAAGGGACGTGGGCCCCTCGCGCTCCCGTGCTGATGGGCGTCTAGTGAGCCCTCGGCACCGGCACCCGCTCGACGTTGCGCCCTGCTGACGGCCTTCCTGTCTCTCCCCAGACGCCCGAGGAGGACATGGCCCTGGACTCGGCGCCCACCACGGACGCAGACGCCGCCGAGGAAGAAGTAACTACACGCATTTTGTTACAGGGCTGCTTGGGGGAGGGGTGTTGAAGGTGACAGTCCTGACTGGTTACCTGGGTGGTTACCTGGGTGGTTACCTGGGTGGTTACCTGGGTGTGTGCGGCCATTTTATTTAATTTTATTTTTAAACATATATTTTGTCGATTTCCGAGAGGAAGGGAGAGGGAGAGAGAGCAAAACATCAATGATGAGAGAGAATCATGGATCGGCTGCCTCCTGCACGCCCCCTACTGGGGATCGAGCCCACAACCCGGGCCTGTGCCCTTGACTGGAATCAAACCCGGGACCCTTCAGTCCGCAGGCCGACGCTCTATCCTCTGAGCCACTCCGGCCCGGGCTGCGCGGGCTTTTTAAAGAGGAGTGGCCTGTTGTCAATAGGACAGGTGTGAGGACTCGGGCACGGGTGTGAGGACTCAGGGGCACGGGTGTGAGGACTCGGGCACGGGTGTGAGGACTCAGGGGCACAGGTGTGAGGACTCAGGGGTACAGGTGTGAGGACTCAGGGGCACAGGTGTGAGGACTCAGGGGTACGGGTGTGAGGACTCAGGGGCACGGGTGTGAGGACTCAGGGGTACGGGTGTGAGGACTCAGGGACACGGGTGTGAGGACTCGGGGGTATGGGTGTGAGGACTCAGGGGTACGGGTGTGAGGACTCAGGGGTACGGGTGTGAGGACTCGGGCACGGGTGTGAGGACTCAGGGGTACGGGTGTGAGGACTCGGGCACGGGTGTGAGGACTCAGGGGTACGGGTGTGAGGACTCGGGCACGGGTGTGAGGACTCAGGGGTACGGGTGTGAGGACTCAGGGGCACGGGTGTGAGGACTCAGGGGTACGGGTGTGAGGACTCAGGGGTACGGGTGAGGTACATCTCTCACTGCTGGGAGTCTGAACGGGAGCCCCTCGCCTGCCTGGGGATGTAGGGGCAGTGGACAGGCGTGAGTTGTCCGCGGGAGCGTGGCTGTGAGGACGCCGAGTCCACAGCTGAGTGGAGGCTGCAGGAAAGGGATCGTCTTTCTGTCGCTTGTAAAGATTCCTTCAAGCAGGGGCACCACGGGCGGGGACGGCAGGTCAGGAGACGCAGTGACCCCGTGGCTCAGCCGTGACCACGGGGGACCAGAGGCTGCGAGCTGTGCAAGCCCTTGGCTTTTAGGCCAGCTGCGGGGCAACGTCGGCCGGGGGGGGGGGGAGCGGCCGAGTCTGCAGACGTCCCCCCTTCGCTCAGTCTAAACGCACACACAGCAGTTCCCATTTTGAGCTCCGTGCCACCGGATCTGCGGTCATGAGACACCCGTGTCGGCTAAATAAAGCCGAGCACAGGCTCCCGTCCTCGCCGGCTGCCCTTCAGCGTTGGTTGCTGAGCCGGCCCGGCCCAGGCTGCGGCCACTGCCTGTTCTCGCAGCAGAGCCGCCCACAGGGTCCCGGGCCTGGCCACACCCTGCATTCCTGGGTGGGGACTCCATTGGGTGAGAGGGCAAGCATCCGGCCAGTGACTTTCCTAAGAGATTCACTCCACACCTGCCCGAGCAGGTGAATGAGGGGGGCCCTGCGGGTGGACAAGGCCCGAGGCCCGTGTCTCAGGGGGCCCAGCACGGCCGCCCCCTTAGTGGCACTCGCTGGGCATTCGCGGGGACTGTGGTTTCCTGGGCGCAGAGTACGGGCTAATTTAGCAGGCGGCCCAGGAGGCAGCAGGGTGGGGGCGTGTGGACTGTTCATTTGGGGGCTGCCGATCGGCAGGAGGGGGCGTGTGGGCAGCTGTGCTCCAAGGTGCTCACACCACACGTGAGGGTCCATTAGCCTGTGTGTGTGCGCCTGGTTGCCCTGCTCTCGGCTGGGCTCAAGGCCAGTTCTCACCTTGCCGATGACCTTGCCCATGACCTTGCCGATGACCTTGCTGATGACCTGGCTCTTGCTGACAGTGTGCCCAGGTTCCTGCAGCCGGAGCAGAGCGAACGCTGGTTACCAGTGGCCGCCGGGCTCCCTCCTGCAGGCGCGCTCGGCTGTTGGGAGGAGGGACGGAACACGCATTGGAGCGAAGTCACGGTAGCTTAGGAGCCCGTGTTTCAGGTTTGGTGGTTGCTTCTGTCTTTTCCCGAATGTCCCGAGGTTGGAGCCGCACAGCGTGGAGATGCCTCAGACCAGCTTCGCCCCCTTCGTGGTCTGCGTCGTCTCTCCAGAGCGCTCCATGGCGGGCAGCTCCTCTTTAAAGCCATGAGTCAGGCTCATCGTCGGACGCGTGTCACACTCGTTATGGCGTCCCCATTGCCGGGAGCCGGTCCATGCTTGCTGTTTCAAGGGACCTGGCATATATGGCATACTGTTCTTAATATGTTTGCTCACCTTCTTGGCACTATGTGTTTTAACCAAGGTCTCTGAGAAAGGTTGTTTTCCCCAGGTAGGGATTTTCCCCTGAAGTTAGGGAGGGAATAAAACCCCTCAACTAAGTGCCAGGCGGGTAATTAATCCCTTTAACTACGAGCAATCATGCTTAAACTACATAATCTTTTCTCCCTGGAATGGAGATAAGAAACGCCCTAACCTTTGTAATAGAGATTGATAGGATTGAATCAACTGGTATAAATACAGTTGTAACAAGACAGAAACACTCAGAACTCAGAACACAGAAATCATGAGACAGAATTCAGAACTCAGAACTTAGAACAGAATCAAGAAGACAGAATCTACACGGAGCCTAGAGACAGAAGAACTTTGCTCGAGAGAGCATGCCGGAGGATCCTGGAGAGGGACTGGCCTCGGAGCCTAGAGACAGAGCCTAGCGGGAGAACATGGCAAGGGATCCTGGACTGAACCTGACTACAGAAATTGGCAAGAGAACCTGACTAGAACCTAGTACTGAACCTGCCTGGAGAACCTGAGCAGAGCCTCTCTGGAGATCAAGACCAGAACTTGGCTGGAGATCCTGGCTAGGCTGCTGATCAACTGAACGCTGTCTCCGTGTCATTCCTTCTTCGCCGACTCCGTCCACACCTTTGGGGACCCCTGGACCTGCTGGGGCTGGACCCCGGCACCCATGTCTGTGTCATCCCGGCCGCGGGGCTGAGAGAAGCACAGTCCGCCCCCCCCCCCCCGCCTTCACGTTCCTCCTTAACACGCAGCCCAATGGCCCGACTGCGTCCCCACGGGGAGGCCGGGCACCTCAGAGCCCCACGCCCCTGCCCCTCACCAGGGGTGGGGGTGACAGCCTCTCGGTTTGCAGGAATGAAATGAGGTGGAGGCGATGTTTCTGGGCACCTGGTTGGGGGAGATGGTGAGACTCGGGGGAGATGGTCTGCTCACAAGCAGACCCAGTTCACAGGCGCATCGCCAACCCCAAGAGCAGGGGTGCCAGTGTGGGTTTGCGGGGGATGCCTGTACCTCTCAACCGCATCTGCAGAGCGGGGGCCCCCGTCCCCCCACTCGGTTTCCATGCTGGGGAGGGCGGGTCGTGGGGCGGCCACCGCACGCCGGGGTGCGTCCGTGTGGAGCACTTCGCAGTCACACTTCAAATGTGCCCGTCCGCACTCCTTCACCCCAATCGGTGCACGACTCAGCCCAGCCGGCCGCGGGGACAAGCGTGGCCCCCCCCCCCCCCCCCGCGCCCCCGTGTCAGCGCTCACACCCCGGCTGCCGGGAGCCTGCAGCCCCTCCTGACGGAGCCGAAGGGTCACATGAGAGGCACTGAGTCTTACTTGTGGAAGATTTTAGGCAAAGAGAAGGGGTTTAAAATGGTGTTCCTCAACTAGCAATTAACAGCGCACTTTTAACTTCGTAATTGGTTCCTTGTAATTAAAATAATTCGAGGCTCTCATTAGTGGGCTAATCATTTTTCGTTAAGGAGGCGGGTTAGCCTCTATGACACATGTAGTTTGACATATTTCTCAGGCACGGCTGCCTCCCGGGAGAGGAGGTTTTCTGGGAGGCCCGTGAGGTCCAGGCAGCAGGCAGCCCTGCTTGGAGTCCCTGGGACAAACCTTCCAGGTTTCAGAGGGGCTTCTCTCCACAGCAGAGACACACAGTCCCGCGCGGGCGGGGTGGGCGGCCAGGGCGAGGCGTGGGCTGGCGGGAATGTGCGTGTGTCTGACCTGCTCTCTCTTGTTGAACAGCCCAAGGCAAAGCCCTTGGTTTGCTCAAGGCTTCTCTTTAAATGCCGCCGACACAGCAGCGAGGAATCCAAACATAACGTAAACCGAGGCTAAACCCGAGAACCTGGGCCTCAGGGCAGAGGCGTTTAGGAAACCGGGGGGCTCTTCGAGGAGAAACGGGCCTCAGAGGGGGCTCCGCAGGACGGAGAGGAGTTGGGCGGGCGTGAGGCTGGTGCGGGAGGGTGGCGTGGCCAGAGCTGGAAGCGTGGGCGACGGTACAGGCGGGAAACATCTGATCGGTATATGAAGAGGCTAGAAGCGGGGAGGCTGGGATTCAGGGGAGCTGGGCGAGGAAGTCGTGTTCCGCGTCTGGATCGGCCTTGTGAGAAGAGGGAAGAGCTACGCGCCGAGAACCCCTAGAAACAGGAACCGGAGGACACACCCATGGAACGGTGACCCGTCGTCACGCTCATTGAGCACCTGCCCCGTCTTCAGAGCAGGCTCGCCCCCCCCACCCCCCCCGCCTCGGTTTACCCCCGAGAGCTCTCACAGGCGTGGTGCTCCTGGAAGTGAGTCCCACCGGGAGGAGCTGCACTTGGGTTTGAATTCACACCTTTTATGTGCAGATGAAAATGAAGGGAACTAGGCCAACGCCAGGCCCTGTCCGTGGTGCTGAACCCTCACCGGGCTGACCACCTCCGCGGTCACTCCCCAGGTTCTCAGCCGGCGTCCTTTTCACTCCCCCTTACTGTCTGCTCCTCTCCGGTTCTGTTGCCATGGACACTCTGCAGGCCCACTCGGCCTTCCCGAAGGGCCCGTCCCCTTCGCCGACTGGCCCGCGTCCTGGGGAGAAGAGACGGGAGGGCACCTCCAGCCAGGCCTGCTCTCAGCGAGATGTCTGTCTCTGCTGTGCTCCGACGTCTTCCCACGCTGGTTGGTACCTGCCGGTCCCAGGTCCCGGCTGGATGACACACCCATGGGAGGCTGTGGGCGTGTGAGTTTAGGTTTCAGTCGTGTCTGCGTCGTGAGCGTGTTGCAGTGTGTCAGCATCTAGAAAGCCAAGCCGCCTCGGAGCAGTGACACTGCCCCACCGTTCCGCACTTTGTCAAAATGCATGTCCTCTCTTCCCACCTCACATCCAGCGAAGTCGTGGGCGGGCAGCCTTCCCAGGTGGTGAGCTGGCTCAGCCCTTCAACCTGAGAACCCCACAATCCCTGTCCCCCCACCTCCCTGGTCCCACGTCAGTCAGGGGAAAGCGAAGGAGATGAAACATTTTCTAGACTGTGGACCGGTGGCTACAGAACAATTTTTTAAAAATATATATTTTATTGATTTCAGAGAGGAAGGGAGGGGAGAGAGAGAGAGACAGAAACATCAATGATGAGAGAGAATCACTGGTTGGCTGCCTCCTGCACGCCCCACACTGGGATTCAAACCCCAAACCCGGGCATGTGCCCTTGGCCAGAATCAAACCCAGGACCCTTCAGTCTGCAGGCCGGGGCTCTATCCACTGAGCCACACCGGCGAGGGCTGCAGAACAATGTCTAACTCCTGCTTCATCCTCATCACAGTGATGTTCGGTCACTGTTTCCTGATAGACCGTGTGCCAGAAGCCGCTCCCTTGAGCCCGCTGCTCGCCCTGCCGCCCACAGCACGCCGCCCGCGATGCCGGCGGCCACATCCCGGCTAATGGGTTTGAGGGGAAGCATTAGCACGGACGCCGAGATCTCTCCCTTCAGCGTCTGTGAATACTGACGAGCAAGTGGCAAGCAAGGTGCTTGTCTCTGCCTTGAAGGGGAGGCGCCTGCCTGGTTTTCAGATTCGCTGTTAAGAACACCCCCCTTTGTTCTTTGCTGGGTAGGCAGCCAGCGTTTTAAAACGGTGCTTGATTATAATTGGCGTCTCAATCTTCTCAAAAACCCGCAATGCCTTTCCGCTGGCGCAATTACAAGCTTTAAGCATAAAACCATTCATGTCTTTGAGAAACTTTATGTTTATTATTGCAAAATGTGTGCACACGCCCAGCTGGCGTGGCTCAGTGGTTGAATGTTGACCTATGAGCCAGGAGGTCAGGGTTCGATTCCTAGTCAGGGCACAGGCCTGGGTTGTGGGCTCCATCCCCAGTCCGGGGCGTGCAGGAGGCAGCCGATCGGTGATCCTCTCTCCTCATTGATGTTTCCATCTCTCTCTCCCTCCCCCTTCTCTCTGAAATCAATAAAAACATATTGATTTTTTGTGTTGAGCATCTGCCCCCTTGTGGTCAGTGTGCATCATAGCGACCGGTCATTCCGCGATTCAGTTTGCATATTAGCCTTTTATTATATAGGATGACAGCCCCAAAGTGAGGAGAAGGGTGCTGGCGATTCTGACATGCCCAAGGGAAACATCCAGTTGTGTGTGTGTTTAGGAAAAAGCACGGTATACAGGGTTCCGTCCTCTCCACGGGTTCAGGCCTCATGGAGTTCTTGGAATGCCTCCGAGTGGATAAGGGGAGGTGGCCTGCCTTCCTGGCCACTTTCCAGGGGGCAGTGGGGAAGGTGTGTCTCTTTTCAATAAAACGGTCTCAGGAGGAGCCAGGGGGACCGGTGAGCCTGCTGCCGGGCTGCGGGCCTGTGTGTGCACTTCCTTCTGTGACGCCCTGAGGAGTCCTCTCCTTTCGTTCACACCTGAGCCTCTCGGGCTGCCGTGCACGGAGCGCACACGTGCTCCTATTGGTCGCTCGTGTCCAAGGAAAATGGCTTTCGTCGCCCACAGGGGGCGCCAGAGAACAGGAATGCACAGAATGCCTAAGGTCTTTGTAGAATTTTTGAAACTAATGGATAATGGCAACAAGAGGGATAAAACACAAACACAAGATTTTACAAACAGATAAATATAAAATACTCTGGGCAATGCCCTGACTTTTCATGGAATTGTTTATTTTTATGGGGTCATTTTTGAAAACATATATTTTTGTTGATTTCAGAGAGGAAGGGAGAGGGAGAGAGAGATAGGAGGAACATCAGTGATGAGAGAGAATCATGGACCGGCTGCCTCCTGCACGCCCCCACTGGGGATGGAGCCCACAACCCGGGCCTGTGCCCTGCCCAGGAATTGAACCCCGGCCTCCTGGCTCGTAGGTCGCCGCTCAGCCCCTGCGCCCTGCCGGCCGGGCAGTGAGGTCGTTATTCACCTCACAGTGAGAAACCTCGCGGTAACTCCAGCTCATTCGGCGACTTTATTCTGTGTGCGTGGTGTTTCCATCCTAGCGTCTCACATTGCACGGCTTCCCGCTTGAAAACCGACGAAAATCAGCAAATGCCCTCAAACCGACACCGAGGCACCCGAGACTTCAGAAACCGGAGATTCAGTGCGAGTGTCGGGGCCGTGGGGTGGGGCGGGGTGTCCCCAGGGACGGGCTCAGGGTGGCGCCGCCCCGTCGGCATGTTTCTCAGCAATTCCAGACACTTTCCTCACCCCCAGGGAGTTCTCAGTTTTGAATTTTTTAAAAATAAAAGGCGTAGAAGTGCAGCTTACGGGAAATTTAGGGCCAGTTTTCTGGGTTTTATGCAACAATATCACGTGTGTCCCGGCGCTCCCCTCCCCGGAGACGGAGTCACTCAGAGGAGGTGCGGTCTCCACGGCGCCTGCGGACCTCGTTACAGACCCTGTTACAGACCCTGTTACAGACCCGGGAAGGCCCTGCCTGTTCCCTGGTTACAGACCCGGGAAGGCCCTGCCCTGTCCCTGGTTACAGACCCGGGAAGGCCCCGCCGGGATCCTGGTTACAGACCCGGGAGGGCCCCGCCGGGTCCCTTGGCCGAGCACTTGGTGTTGGGGTCCCGGCTGGGCCCTGACTTAGAGAAACCCTGCCAGGCGCTGCAGAGGCCGGATCCTCGATTAACTGCGGGAGGCGGCGTGCGCGGTCCCCTTAGCACCTGCGTACAGGGGTGGGCGGCCCCGCTGCCCCGGGTCTTCCTGCCACAGACCCAGCCCCTCCCAGGGGCCTTTTCTTCTCAGCAGATTTCACCTGCGCTTCCTCCTCCAGGCTGCCCCCCCCCCCAACCCTGTCCATCTCTCTGAGGGCTGCTCAGGGGGCCAGGGCCAGGGCGAGGGGCAGGGACCCTGGCTAGTGGCCCCTCCCTGGCTGACGGGTTAGGGGTGGCCCACAGCTGTGATGTCCCTCCTGGGACGGGCTTCTCCCCAGACAACAGCCGCGGGAGTGGGAGGCCGCACCTGATGCTTCCGCCCTCTCAGCCCCAGCGAGGGCGCCATTAGGGGAGCGCGGGGACTGTGCTGCCACAGGAACCCGCTGTCACGTCACCTGGCCAGTGGCACCCACAGGGGGACCTCGCCCTACACGCTCCCAGCAGAAGCTGCGCTGCTCAGACACCGAGTTCTGGGGGGAGGGGGCCCAAGTGCACGAGAACGTCTGGTCTTTCTCGGGACCCTTTCTTCTTGGACCCCAATCAGTTTGTCCAAAGTTCAGGGCCAAGGGGACAGGCCAGGGCCCATCGGAACACAGCTGCAGACATGGTACCAGCCCAGTCACTTGATTACAGGTTATTACTATTTAAACAGCTGCTCTCACGCAAGGAGCAGTTAACATGGTTACATACCAGCCAATTATTTTGTCTTTATTAATAAGGCACCATAGGGTGGTAATAATAATAATGATCTACACTAATAAAAGAGAAAAATGGTAATTGGCGTACGGCGATACCCTTTTCATTGGCTAATCAGGGCTATATGCAAATTAACTGCCAACAAGATGGCGGTTAATTTGCATATGTAGGCACAATGCAGGGAGGCGAAAGGGAAAGCAGGAAGAAGCCCCCTGCCACTGACAGTGATCAGAAACCCAGGGGGGAGCTAAGAGCTGGGGGGCAGGGCAAAGGCGGCCCTGGGGCCGCCTTTGCCCTGCCCCCCAGCCATGATCGGAGAATCAGGTGCCTTTTCCGCCCTGGCCAGTGATAGCAGGAAGTAGGGGTGGAGCCAGCGATGGGAGCTGGGCACGGTCGAAGCTGGCAGTCCCAGGAGCTAGGGGTCCCTTGCCTGGGCCTAAAGTGGAGCCCACGATTGCGGGGCCGCTGCAGCCGCGGGTCCCCGCTCCCCAGGCCGAACGCCTAGGCCAGAGGCGTTAGGCCTGGGCAGGGGTGGAGCCTGCAACCGCGGGGAGCTGGGGGTCCCCTGCCCAGGCCTGACACCTCTGCCAGAGGCCTCAGGCCTGGTCAAGGGGCCGATCCGGTGATTGGTGATCAGAGGGTGATGAGGGTCAACTCCTCTGGCGGAGGCGTCAGGCCTGGGCAAGGGGCAGAGCCAGCAATCAGAGGGGTCTGGGGGTCCCCTGCCCAGGCCTGACACCTGGGCCAGAGGCATCAGGCCTGGGCTGGGGGCAGAACCAGTGATGGGGGGAAATGAGGGTCCCCTGCCCAGGCCTGACGCCTCTGGCAGAGGCGTCAGGCCTGGGCAAGGGGCCGATCCTGTGATTGGAGGGTGATGGGGGTCAACGCCTGAGGGTTCCCAGTATGTGAGAGGGGGCAGGCTGGGCTGAGGGACACTCCCCCCCAACACACACCCAGTGCACGAATTTCGTGCACCGGGCACCTAGTCATATATATAAAAGCCTAATATGCTAAGTGTCTGATGGTTCAACAGTTTGACTAGTCACTATGACCCACACTGTCCACCAGGGGGCAGACGCTCTGATCAGTAGGCTAGCTTGCTGCTGGGGTCCGGCTGATTGGGACTGGGGGAGACAGGCCGGACATGCCCTGGAGCCCTCCTGCGGTCCTTCCCCGGCCGGGGTGGAGTCCCGGATTGCGAGAGGGCGCAGGCCAAGCCAAGGGACCCTACTGGTGCACGAATCCGTGCACTGGGCCTCTGGTGATAATAATAGAAGAGGCGGTTTTGAGTGTGGCTGCAGAGAGCGGTGCCCGCCCATTGCGGTGGGTGTGGGATGGCTCCGTTGCTGTGGAGGAGAATCCGGCAGCTCCTCAAGAAAATCAGACATGTGACCCTTAGATCCGGGGGGTGCGGGGGGGAGCTGCCTCCAGGACATCCCATTCTGGTCGTGGCCTGGCCCCCACTGAGACAGGTTACCCCGTCTTGGCCTGCTTTCCCTGGAGAAAACAGGTCGGAATCCGGGACTAGCCAGTGGCCAGAGGAGTGGCTTTCTTGGTGGATGCTCTAACATCGCCTACGGCCCCTGGGAGGTTAAGTATCCAGGCAGCGCTGACAGATGCAGGAGCCCTGGGAGAGGGCGAAGGAGTGAAAGGGGGAGGGGAGGGGGGAGGGGAGAGGGGAGAGGAAGGGGGAGTGGAGAGGGTGAGGAGACCTTGGAGGGAGAGGCAAGGATGGCAAACAGGGGCACCTCCCTTACAGTCTGGGCCCTGCATGGAACTGGCATTTTCTTCCGCATCCCGAGGCCTCAGGACACAGAGGCCTGGCCCCCACAGCAGCAGGTGAAGGTCCTGGAGGGGTGTCCTCTGCTGCCCCCTCCTGGTGGACCTCGTAAGGTTTGGGAGGGAGTAGCGGCCAGGGCTCTGAGCCTGTGGACACAGACTCCCAAACCGCCAACGGGCCAGCTGTGAGCCTCCCCGTGTGGGTAGGTGGGTAGGTGGGTGGGGTACAGTGGGTGGGGTGCCTGCCAAAGCCCCACCATCCAAAGACGGGTAAAGAATCAACGCTGCAGCCCTAGCTGGTGTGGCTCAGTGGATAGAGCGTTGGCCTGCAGACTGAAGGGTCCTGGGTTTGATTCCGGTCAAGGGCATGTACCTTGGTTGCGGGCACATCCCCAGTAGGGAGATGTGCAGGAGGCAGCTGATCCATGTTTCTCTCTCATCGATGTTTCTAACTCTCTATCCCTCTCCCTTCCTCTCTGTAAGAAATCAATACAATATGTGTTTTTTTTTAAAAAAAAAATCAACACTGCAGAGAAAAGCCTGGAGAAACCCAGCGTCCTAAATGAACGATTCTGTAATGTCTCAATGGCTTCACCATGGCAGCGAGGGAGGCTGATCTGCGCCCAGTTATGCAGGGGAGGTAGATGGGCGGCAAGTCCGCTGGGGTCCAGCCGGGCATCAGTCCTGTGCAACGGCGCCACCTGCTGGTCCTCTTGTGCCGTCTCACCCTCACCGGCTGCAGGTGGTAACCAGGTGGGAAATGAGGAGCCAGGTCTATTCAGACACCTCGAGGGCCACCTGCTGACGGCTCACAGGCCAGAACCCAGAGGCCGCTGTCCTCACAGAGGGTGGGAGGCCTGGGTCCAGCTGGCCACGGCACCCTGGACCTCGCCCGGCTGCCCCCCACCCCACGGGTGCTGCCCCGCCCCAGGTCGACCAGGAACCCAGGCTGGGGCTGCCGTGTCCGGGGCAGACTCAGGCTCGAACCCTGTGCCTGCCGTTCTGTTGTAATTAGCGCACGCGGAGTGTGGGCAGATCGAGCCTTTGCCCTCCTGCAGCGGGGCCAGCGTCTCGCACAGGATGGCGATGAGCAGCCCCGCCAGACGGGGGCCCCGTCACAGCCAGGCCCGTGGGGGAGCCTGGGGCCTGGGGGTTGGACAGGCGGCCTTGGGGGCCGGGCCCTGAGGTTAGCGATGGGGACACCGCGCTTCCTTTGGCGAGTGTCGCGTTGCACAAAGCCTTGCAAGTTCCCTCTGGGTGCTGAGTGGAGGCCTCCTGAGAGAGCCCAGCGGCCGGCACCATGTGGAGGTTAATGTTCAGAAGCAGAAAGTTCCCAGGCCTGGTGGGTGCCCGTGTGCCCCTGTGCCCGCCGCTGCCGCCGCTCCTGCCCCACGTCCTGACTTACAGGCTCTCGCCTTCTGCCTCCACAGGGCCCGCGTGACGCTGCCTCGCGGGAGCCGCCGGCCAAGCCTGCCCAGGTAAGACGCCCCCCGGGGGTCACTTTTCTTGCTGAGAAAAAGTTAGACGTCCCGGCTTCTCTCCGTGTTTGGTTTCTACTCTGCCCGAGGCCCGGCAGCCGCTGGGCGCGCGCTGGGAAGAGGGGCCGACACAGCGCGGTTTAAGCTGTTGCCGTCTGTCCGGGCGCCATCTGGGTGCCCTCCGTCCGCGGCCTGGGGCTGAGCAAGGCGGCCGCGCAGCAGGGCTCTGCCGGGGCCAGGACGAAGCGTCCTGCCTCCTGGGAGGACTGTTTATCCCACAACTGTGGGCCCGGGGGACCACCCTCGGGTGTTTTCCGAAATGCACCCCACTCCGAGTGACTGCGAAGCCGTGTTTATTAACAAGCAGGTCGTTTTATAAAATTGAAAGGAATCTTCCGAAATGAATAGGTTTTTAGTCAACACCTGTTTTCACGCTGATGAGCGCTCTGGTCCGGGCGCCGCTGCTGATGAAGCCACGGGGTCGCAAACGTCAGGAACCATCCTGCTGAGTCTGTGCGCCCCCAGGGCATCGGCTGCTGTGCCGTAAACCTTATCCGTTTGCAGCCCCTTAAAGCCCCGCGGCTCTGCAGAGCACCTTTTCTTTCTTCAAAGCTTAGCCTGGCTTCACCCATATTTCAAATCAACTGAACCTGAAAAGGAGCGAAAATGAAGCGAGTTACCAGCTGTTAAAGTGTGCACGCCTTTTGGGGGACTCCCTGTCTGTAACCCTATGTGCCGTGTGCTTTAACAAAACCTATTGGATGCTCTTCGAACAGCAAGAGAGCCGTGAGAGTGGGGCGAGGCTGGGATGTGGGCCGGCCCCGCTGCGCCTGCCCGCCCTCAGGGGGCCCCCAGGCGGACAGCCTCCTGCGTGGGAAGTCCAGGTTCCCACCGGGAGCTGTCCCAGGAGCTCGGCCTAGAATGGATCGCTGGAGATGGAGGTAGATTTCTGGAAGTATTTCCGGCAGCTGTATGGGTTGAAGGGTAACATTATAGAGAAGAAGTCTTATAAGGTGTTTCTGGGGCATTTCCTTTCTCCGGCTCCCACAGTCCCATGGGCAGCGTGCTACCTGCCCAGGGACACGGTGGCCGCGGGGACGGCCTGGCTGAATGTCGCGGCCGGTGTGGCAGGTCCGCGGTCCCGGTCACGCGTGGTTCGTGTGTGAGCGCATGACCTGCCTCTGGTTCACACTAAACAGCAGCTCACCTCGCTTTCCGCGTGTTTGGCAGCCTCCTAGTCGCTCCTCATCGCCGGCCGTGGAGGGCACGGGCCGCACGGGGACACCACGGGCTCCTTGGCCACTCGCGTGGGCTTCGAGTCCCGAGGGCTGCGGAGTCCGGCCCAGACGTGACCACACAGGACGTGCCGCTGCCTGCCTGCACGCGCGTGTGTGTGTGTGTGTGTGTTGATGTCGTTTTAATTCTTAGTAATTTGTGAAGCAATCTGTTCTTTTGTAAGATTCCTGGATATGCAAATAGGAGAACTCAAACGAATCCTTTGCAAAGAGCCACGGAGAGTGGGTTAAGCTGCTGATGTGCCCGGACCCTGGCGGCCACTCAGCTGGCCCGGGTGCCCCTGCCCGGCCTCCTGTGCGAGGCCTTGTGAGTGGACCCCGTCCGGGGGCTCCTGGGTCCCACGCGCCCCTGGTTGAGTCACAGCCAGCTTTCCAACGAGGGGCTTGAAAGTGGGGCGTGAGCGGGGCTCTCCTAACTGACCCTCGTCCTAACTGACCCTCATCCTAACTGACCCTCGTCCTAACTGACCCTCATCCCTCCTCCTGGGCCACTGAACCCTCCGAGCCTTCGCTGCCCCTGGATGGGCGACTCCCCTGTTTCTTTGTCTCTTCTGCCCCCTCTGCCCTCGGCTGTGCGTCCTGAGCCTGGGAAATGGTCGCCAGAGATGTTTTTTGTGTCCTGATGGTGTGGATGATGTGAGGGTGACAAGCGACATTAGAAAATAGGTCAAGCGAGGGGCTACGGTGCAGAACCCTGGTGCCCGTCTGTTTTGGGGGACAAGTGCCACGACGCTGCTCGCTCAGCTCCCAGGCCAGGCCCCTGCGTCCCTCACACCATGGTGACTCGCCGTGACTCCCCGTGACTCTCCGTGACTCTCCGTGACTCGCCGTGCCTCGCTGACGGTCTGTGGGCCGGGATGGCGGGCGAGACGCTTCCCCCTCGGACCGTGGACGTGGGAACAAGCCCCGAGGGCTCCCTGGCGGAGGGGACAGGCACAGGGGCTGCAGTGGGACACACGGTGTGGCGGACTCTCCATGGGGCAGGTGGGGAGCCCAGGGAAGGTTCCAGAACAGGGTGTTAGCAGAAGGAGATGCTCACCCACAACCTCTGAGCTCTTCTTCTTTTGTCCTTGAATAGTCAGAAGTGGAATGCGTGTCGTTCCTGCATTACTGTAATCGGCGCCGGCGCCCCACCTGTGGGGAGCCCTCCCGTAGAAACCAGCTACGTTTTGGGGCAGGTTTGAGCCAGAAGCTCCCTTCGATGGAGGCCAGACCTTTACGTTGACTCGTTTAGCGGAGGAAAAGCGAACATCACTATCAGAGTAAAAGGTTGCCCCGGTGTTAGCAGATTCAGCTGTCGCCCTTCCCACCTCCCAACCCAGACAGGTGCAGCCACAGAAAACTCCCCGCGGCTCTTCGCCGAGTCCTAAGGTCACAGGGGGAGTTATTTCCTCCTCCTGCATGTTCATGGTTTAGAGAAACCTAACCGCCAACATCGAGTATTGTGCGAAATTGACGAGTGAGCGCTCCACTCCTCCTCAAGGCACCGATGTGACTGCAATCAGAGGTGACCGCAGAGGGCAGGGGCCTCGGGTTTAGTAACCGGTGTCCACTCTCTTAGACAACGTCAGCCACGGAAGGCGACCTTCGTGCCCTCAGTGACCACAGCGCGAAAAGGAGCAGTCAGCTCGCGAGTTGACAGGTCGCTGGCAGTGACGATCCGCGTGAAAGACGTTGTCATGGCAACGATACAGCCAAGCCCGGGGCGCTTTCTGTCTGCTTGTGACCGTGTGACTCTCATGTCGTAGCCACAGCCATTGACACTGACCCCGGTGACCCGGGAGGCTGACCTGTTTGCTGTGGGCGGCGGGCGCTCCCCTGCCACCAAGTGGAGCTGTGATCACGGCTGCCTCTGCCCCGCCCCTGCCTCACCCCTGCCCACCCGTGCCCCACCCCTGCCCCGTGGTGGCTGTTGTTCACAGACCAGGATGTGCAGGGCATGGTGGGCGGCGGGGGCGGGGAGGGGGGGACGGGGGGACTGAGTCGTCTGCCCGGGTCGGTCACCGCACGGCCGTGCTTGGCCTTGTGTCCTTTTTCTTTTTAATTCATACGTTTTTATTGATTTCAGAGAAGAAGGGAGGGGGAGGGAGAGAGAAACATCCATGATGAGAGAGAATCATGGACCGGCTGCCTCCTGCATGCCCCCCACTGGGCTTGTGTCCTGCCCAGGAATCCACATGACCTCCTGGTTCAACCACTGGCCACGTCGGCCGGGCGGCCTCGGGCCTTTCAATCCAGTAGGAGATGCGTCTGCGTTCTCGTCTGGGGGTGCCGCATGGCGCCCCACCCTCCCCTCCAGGGTGGCAGCATTTTCTAGGTGACGGCGTCAGGGGGAGCGAGCTGTGGGGAGTTCTGGCTGAAAGTTAAACGAAGCTGGAGTTGCTCCGTGAGCGGGCTCTGCGCCCCTCGGGGAGGGGGGGAGGCTAAGGGGCAGGAAACAGCTTCTGGTCGGGGTTCTTTCTCGGCCGCATGGCCTGAGCACTTGGTGCTGTCCCCGGAGGTGGGTGCCCCCCGACAGCAGCGCAGCCCCTCCCCCAGGGGCCGCTTCCAACACGATTCCTTTCTGGGATTGTTTGGAGATGAGTGAGCCCAGATTGTCATGACAATCTCTCCTGCATCACAGAAGAGGCACGCTCCTGCCGGCGTCACCATGGCAACATCCAGTCCACGTGCTCACATGTACCTGCACTTAAATCCCATGAAAAGGGAAAGGTTTCTATGGCGAAGCTGCCAGATCTGACACGCTGCCAGCCAGCCAGGGCCCGGCCGTCCACACTGCGAGGCCTTTCCCAAGCCCAGCCAAGGGCTTCCCGTTCAGGGGAGCACGCCTGGGGGGGGGGGGTCACGGAAGACTGCGCGCCTCTGACCGCAAGGCCGCCGCCCAGCCCGCCGCCGCCCTCCCGCGCTCTGTCCCGTGCACACGGCTCCAGGCAGGGAGCGAGCCCGGCCAGGGAGCGGGCGTTTGCCGGGCTGTGGGCAGCGTGGAGCTGTGGGGACGATGACGAATCAGGGTGAACTTTCCCGGGGCTTGTGCTCATCCTACCCGGACAGGCTCCCGGGAGAAAGACCAGCCTCGGACTCCGGGGCGGCCAGGACCAGGCAGGAGGGTGGGCCGCTCTGAGCGCCCTCATGGCGGCTCCTGTGCGCAGACTCTGTGGGCGCCTGCGGGGGGGAGGTGCTCTGTGGGCACCTGGGGGGGAGAGGTGCTCTGTGGGCGCCTGGGGGGGGGAGGTGCTCTGTGGGCGCCTGGGGGGGGGAGGTGCTCTGTGGGCGCCTGGGGGGGAGAGGTGCTCTGTGGGCGCCTGGGGGGGGGGAGGTGCTCTGTGGGCGCCTGGGGGGGAGAGGTGCTCTGTGGGCGCCTGGGGGGGGGGAGGTGCTCTGTGGGCACCTGGGGGGGAGAGGTGCTCTGTGGGCGGCTGGGCGGGGGGAGGTGCTCGTTGCTCGTTGCAGCTCCGGGATTTCTCCCGGTCGTGGGAGACCAGGTAGACGTGCCCTTAGGGACCATTTAAACCATTTCTCAAGGAGCCTGAGTTCTATTTTGTGCGAAAAATAACCGAAGGAAATGTCTGTGCCCCAGGAAGCCCACTCTGTGTCTCCAGAGAGCCACCCCCAGGCGACCGGTGTGGGGGGGCTGTGGACGCCCCCCCCCCCCCCCCGAGCTGAGCACCTTCCCCACGGGCTCAGGGGCTGCAGAGTGACAGCGAGTCCCCGTGAGTCTGGGATGATAACACCCACAAAGGAACTTAGTAATAAACTCTTTTAAGCCTCAAGCAAGCCTGGATACTACGTTCTTTGGCTAAATCAAAAACTATTAAAATAATTAAAACAAAATATTCAGGGAGCTACCACAAGAGCCTAAGTTTTAAAGAAAATCTTTTACATTAGAGGCCCGGTACAGACTCGTGCACCAGTGGGGTCCCTCAGCCTGGCCCACGGGGATCCGGCCGAAACCGGCTCTCTGACATCCACCGAGGGGTCCCCGATTGCAAGAGGTCGGTTCTCGGGTGACGCACCCCAGAATTGGGCTCCCTCCTCTCTGGTTCCGGGTGCATCACCCAAGAACCTCAGATGCCAAGTCACCGCAGCTCAGCAGCTCCTGCATTGAGTGTCTGCCCCCTGGTGGTCATTGAGCATCACAGCTACATGTCAGAGTGTCTGCCCCCTGGTGGTCAGTGTGCGTCATAGCTACCAGCCGGCCAGCCAGTCGGCCAGTCACTTAGACTTTTATATAGAGAGACTAGTAGCCCTGCACACAAATCTGTGCGCCAGTAGCTCGCTGCCGCCCTCCTGTAGCTCCCCCTTACCCCCCTGCCCTCTGTCTCCTCCCCCCCATAGCTTGCTGCCCTGCCCCATCCTATAGCTCTTCTCCGCCCGCTTGTAGCTCCCTGCCCCACCCTCCTGCTGATCCGTGATCTGGTCCTTATACGGTCGGTTGTTACACTTCATGGCGAAATGACCATTTGCATATTCCATCTTTATTATATAAGACTAGAGGCCTGGTGCACAAAAATTTGTGCACTTGGGGGGGAGAGGGGGTCTCTCAGCCCGGCCTGTGCCCTCTCGCAGTCTGGGACCCCTCAGGAGATAACGACCTGCTGGCTTAGGCCTGCTCCCAGGTGGCAGAGGGCAGGCCCAATCCCTAGGTGCAGCCCCTGGTCGGGCTCAGAGCAGGGCCGATTGGGGAGTTGGGGCGCCGCCCCCTATCATGCACAGAGCAGGGCCCATCAGAGGGGTTGGGGCGTCGCCACTGTCATACTCAGGGCAGGGCCGATGGGGGAGGGCAGTTGGGGCGCCGCACCCTGTCACACACAGAGCAGGGCCGATCAGGGGGTTGGGGAGCTCCCCCCTGTCACACACAGAGCCGCAGGGCGATCAGGGGGTTTGGACGCTGCCCCCTGTCACGCTGATCCCGGCTCTGGGAGGCCTTGCGGCTCCGCTGATCCCGGTGCTGGGAGGCATATTACCCTTTTACTATATAGGATAGAAGCCTGGTGCATGGGTGGGGGCCGGCTGGTTTGCCCTGAAGGTGTCCTGGATCAGAGTAGGGGTCCTGCTTGGGTGCCTGGCCAGCCTGGGTGAGGGGATGATGGCTGTTTGCATCTGGTCATACCCCCTTTAGGTTGGGGGTCCCCACTGGGGTGCCTGGCCAGCCTGGGTGAGGGGCTGAGGGCCGTTTTCAGGCTGATGGGTGACTGAAGCTCCCAACTGCTCCTTTTTTCCTTTTTTTTAAATTCTGGGCCAGCTTTAGCTCTGAGGCTCGGCTCCAGCTATGAGACCTCCGCTGCTGAAAGCAGGTTTCTGGCCTTTGTTTACCCTTCTGTATTTGAAACAATGTTGCGGTCCTGCTGGCTGAAGCCCGGGGTTTTGTTTAGCTTCTATATTTGTTACAATGTTGCTTAGAGTGCAGCTGAGAGGCCCGCAAGGCAGGCGGGGAAGCTTGGCTCCCTCTGTCACTGAAGCAAGGAAGCCTCCCTATTTGCGTCAGCTGCCTGGCTGCTGGCCGCCATCTTGGCTGGCCGTTAATTTGCATATCGCCCTGATTAGCCAATGGGAAGGGTAGCGGTCGTACGCCAATTACCATGTTTCTGTTTTATTAGATAGGATTGTTCTCTTAACTCAGTAGATTGTGCAGTGGGGTTTGAGGAGCCATAAGCTTCCCTTTTTTAAAAAACATATTTCTTCCTTTGTTGACTTTTAGAGGGAGAGAGAGAGAGAAACATCAGGATGGGAGAGAATCATGGATCGGCTGCCTCCTGCACGCCCCACACTGGAGATGGAGCCTGCAACCTGGGCATGGGCCCTGACCTGGAATCGAACCCGGGACCTCCTGGTTCATAGGTAGATGCTCAACCACTGAGCCATACTGGCTGGACTCACCCATTTAAAAAGAACATTTTTTAAATTTATTGATTTAAGAGAGAGAGACGTGTTGCTCCACGGATCCATGTTCACTGGTTGATCCTTGTATGTGCCCTGACCAGAGGCTGACCTGCAGCCTTGGCATGGGGACGTATGGGGCCGACACTGATCCCCTCAGCTGCTCTGCCCCCCACCCTGCGGGCCATGCGGTCTCCCTGGTGCCCTCCCTGCCCCCACCCCGCCCGCCGCCCTGGACCTGCCGCTTCTGCATCCTCCGGGCGGAGGACCCAGCGCTGCGCTGCCTCCGGCGTCGCCATAGAGGCCGTGTTTGCAGGCAGAACGGCCCCGGGGACCCTGAGGCCACCAGAGGCTCCCGGGCTCCCAGGCTCCCGGGACGTGCGGGCAGCAGTTACCAGGCTTCACGTCGGTGCCACCATGGCCCACGGGGGACCCGCAGGGCGGTGGCCGGGCGCCCCTGTCAGGGCCTTTGCCTCCCTGGCCCGGTGAGGCCCGGGGCCTCGGAACTGTGTCTGTGGGTGCGTGTCCTCAGAGGCTCTGAGCAGGAAGATGCAGGTCGGTGCACGAATCCAGGCGCTGCGCGAGGGTGGCCCTGGGCGCGTTAGCGCTGTTCCCGGGGCTCCTGGGGCGCACGGAGGCGTAGACTCGTAGACCCGCCCGCCGCCCAGGCATCTGGGGTCCCGGCGTGGCCCCCGGCGGTCGATGGGGACGCAGTGCCAGAGCCGGTGTGGAAGGAGACTGTCCGGGCTCCAGGGGTCTGACCGTCCTGTTCTCCCTGCTGCTGCCGGGGGCCTGGCCTGCCCACGGAGGCGGGTTGGGAATTGGGGTGATGGATGTGGGAAAGGGAGGAGGGGGAGGGGAGTCCTGGCAGCATCCGCGAGCCCAGGACGCGCACGCCGGCCGGCCGGTCCAGGTGTGGTCAGCCTGCAGGTCTCCAAGCACCGAGGTGCCAGGGCTCCGAGGGGGGGTGCCGGGCGCAGGGACACGAACCAGGTCTCCGTGGAGTAAGCGGTGCTGTTGTTATAGCAACGAAGGCCAGAGCCGCTGCCGGGCTCACCTGCGTGTGCCATGGCTCGCCTGCCCTGTCGCCTGGGTCACGCACACGGTAGGAAGTGTGACCGCGGAGCAGCTGGAGCCTGGATCCGGGGGATGGGGCTCGGTCCTCAGTCCCCGGGGCTGCCCTGGGGCCCCGACCGCCGCCCAGGCCTGGGAGCCCGGGACCCTGCAAAGGGAGCTTTTAGGGGCCTTGTCCCAGGTGGTGGAGGCTCTGTCCTCCCCACAGAGGGTGCCCGAGGTTCCCCTGTGGCCTGGGAGGGGTGACCCCGGACGTGGATATGACACTGAGCGCCCCCCCCCCCCCCAGGCAGCAGGGAGAGCACATGCTGCCACCAGCACCTCCCCCCGCCGGCCTGAGCCGTGTGCGGCTTGTGAGCGAACAGTGTGTTCGAGTAATTATTTCGGGATCCTGAGACCCTGCGGGCTTCCTGGAACCCGTGTGTCTGAGCTTATTTGCTCGCAGTGGAAGCTTCTGGCGCCGTCGCGTTGCCGTGCAGACCGAGGCTCCTCAGGGGTGGAGGCGGCACTGCCGTCTCTCTAGGAAAAGAGGAAGCGGGAGCGTGGCGGGCGCGTTTGGACACGTTGCATCTGGTGACTCACCACAGGCCCGCGGGTGCCGTCGGTTTGGAAACATCTGCTGCCTCCCGAGGCGCTCGCTTCTGGGGGTGGGTGCTCGCTCTCGCTCTCCCTCTCGCTCTCCCTCTCGCTCTGGATAACAATAACGCGCGCGTTTCCACGGCTCCCCTGCAGCCACGCGGCGGGCGAGGCCTGGGGCTGAGCGCACGTCCCAGCCCGTGTCCGTTTCCGCGACACAAGTCTCACAACACGCCCTCAGGCCCGGGCTCTCCCGCGCCTCCTGTTGGGGGCGGGGGGTCTCGGTCAGGGGGTGTCTCCTGTCAGGGGGGTGTCTCTCGAGAGCCGTGGTGGGAAAAGCACAAGTGGCTTCGGACGCCTTTGGGTGTCTCTCGGGGGCGGGTGTCACTGTGGAATCCGACGTTGCTCCCCCGGCTGTGCCCTTTGAAAGGCCGAGATTGGCGCTCCCAGGTCTGTGTAAGCCGTCAGCGCCCAGGGACCCACACTGCACCCAGGTACGTAGATTTTCTAAACCTGAGAAGCCGTGTCTCTCACCCGGAGAGCGGAGCGGGTCCTGGCAGCTGCTCGGGGCTGTGGGAGACGGAATGAGTGGCGCTGGAGACACCACCACATGCCCAGCTGCAGGGCAGCGCCGCCCGGAGGCACCAGGAAAGACGAGTGTTAGTGGCTGCGGCCCTGGTATCTGACCGTGGCCTTCGCGTGGCCGTGGCCTTCACCGCGGACCCTCCCAGTTCATAGGTCAACACTCAACCACTGAGCCATGCCGGCCGGGCTGTCTCCTTGTCTCAAGGACACCAGTCGCTGGATCAGGGCCACCCTAAGGACCTCGTCTGCAGAGACCCATCTCCAAATAGGGCCACACCCACAGGCTCTGGGGGCGGGGCTTCATCCCTCTTTGGGGGCAGGGGGCCCTGTGACCACCGCAGAGCAGGAAAGTGCCTGTGTGCTCCTCCGACACCACCCACTCATGGCTCTTCTCAGGGTCTGGCCCTGCGGACCAGGGCTCCACTCTGGGCACAGGCTGTCCCGGGCATTTCAGGAAAAACAGATATTGCCCAAACGTTGCCTCAGTGCGAGCGTGCGCCTCATGGTTCCAACCTGTAGCACAGACAAAACCTCCAGACCAGCCTGCCCCAGCCACAGCCACAGCACATGGGGGATAACCCACCGTGCGGTCCCGTGGGGGCGGGACTAGACTCCATCAGAGATGACTGATGGGGGTGGGGGTGGGACTAGACTCCATTAGAGATGACTGATGGGGTTGGGGGTGGGATTAGATGCCATCAGAGATGACCGATGGGGGTGGGGGTGGGACTAGACTCCATCACAGATGACTGATGGGGGTGGGGGTGGGATTAGATGTCATTAGAGATGACTGATGGGGTTGGGGGTGGGATTAGATGTCATCAGAGATGACTGATGGGGGTGGGGGTGGGACTAGACTCCATCACAGATGTCTGATGGGGGATCGGTGTGGTTGGACAGGGTGTCAGAAAGACAAGCTCAGGAGGGGTCTTGGGGTGAACAGGGAGGAGAGCGAGGGTCAGACAGGCTGTTGCGGGAGGCGAGGGTGACGCAGTGAGGCTGTGAGCGGGGTGATGGCAACAGTGACGGGGTTGATGTGGGTGACAACAGAGCGACGGTAGGAAAGATCAATAGGACGTGGTGACTGGCTGACCCACCACGATCGGTAGCCTCACGAGGGGCCAGCTCCCCCTTTTCAGAGCGTCGTCGCGCCAGACATCGACCACTCTACAAATAGCTCGGCCAGGACTGCCCTCCGTTTATTTTTGCTCCGGCCCCACTGGCTGTTTCCGGAAGCTCTGTTTGGGGGTTTCCCTGCTGGGAGAGTGACTCTGAACCGAGGCTGCACGGGGCCAGCGGGATTCCGCTTCTACGACCTGCCCTTCACCCGGTGTTTGTTCTGTTCCAGCCGCTCCGGGTCTTTCTATTGTCGACCCCTCATCAGGCAGGAGTGGCATTGTCTGTGCCCGGGGCCGTGGCCAGCTTTCTGGCCTGGAAGGGGACAGGCAAGCAGCAGGAGCCGACTCCTGTTCTTCCTGCACGGCCCGTCCGCACAGACATCGCATCCCTTTTCCATTAAATCCCTCTTTGCTCCTTGCCGTGTCCCTTCGGTTCATTTCCCCTCGTGTTACTCAGTCAGGTGTGACTGGGAAGCCCTGGCTGCTCAGTGAGGGGACCGGACAGGGGCTCGTCCTGCTCTGATTCACGGGGTGTGGGTGGCCACAGGTCAGCCCGTGGCGCGGGGTCCCGACACGCGGAGAAGAACAAACACAGGCTGTGCTCCTAGGGGGTTGACGTGTGGGACTTGGTGGTGGGACCGTGTCGCTGTGGCCGAGGGCGTGTGCGGGGCTGTAGCCTGTGCATTGCAGGGAAGGACGGGGGCTCGTCCGTCCTCAGAGACCCGCAGCACCAATCAGAAGACCACATGCACCCCTGTGCTCACAGCAGCTCAGGTCACAACGGCTGAGACCTGGACACGGCCCACGTGCCCACCCGCAGGTGAGTGGGTGAGCAGCTGTGGTACAGTCACACCAGGGACACTACGCAGCGTGAAGGAGGACCTCTCCCCCTGAGACAGCACGGAGGGGCCTGGAGAGGACGGTGCTGAGTGAATAAGCCGCTCAGAGAAAGACAAGTACCACATGATCTCACTCGTGTGTGGAATCCAATGAACAAAATAAACTGATGAATAAAACAGAACCAGAGACATGGAAGCAGGGAACAGAGAGTGGAGGAATCTCAGAGGGAGGGCGGGGGTCAAGGGTCAGGCGTTGGGTGGGAAGAATGAACCGAAGGACTTGTATGCATGTAAGTAGTGGCCATGAACACACACAATAGGTGGTGAGGGCCTGGGCGGGGCAGGAACCGGGTGGGGGGTCCAGGGGGAGGGAAAAGGGGGGGCATCTCTCAGACTCTCAACAACAAAGGTACTTTTTAAAAAAGCGCCCAAGTCAGGAGCGAGCCCGAGGGAGCGTGGCCAGCGACACAGCTCAGCAGCAAGGTGGGCCGTGTCCCGTGGTCTGTGGTCACGTGGCCGAGCCCCTCGGTCTGTGCCCGTGTGTATGGCTGCTTCCTGAGCCGTGAGGAACCCCTGCCTCCGTCAGTCACGTGCTGCTCTGTTCCCGCAGGACCTGCCTCCCACCTGAGGGCTGAGGCCGCCTTGAACGCAGGCAGCGCGGGCCACGGGCGATGGGGTGGCTCCGGTGCGGGGCTCCTAGTGCCGTGGTCGGCAAACTGCGGCTCACAAGCCACATGCAGCTCTTTGGCCCCTTGAGTGTGGCTCTTCCTAAGCCTTAGGAGGACCCTAATTAAGTTAATAACAATGTACCTACCTATATAGTTTAAGTTTAAAAAATTTTTCTCTCAAAAGAACTTTCAATCGCTGTCCTGTTGATATTTGGCTCCGTTGACTAATGAGTTTGCCGACCACTGTCTAGTGAACCCTCCTTGGCGAGAGGCCAGTGGCTCACCTCCGCACGCGGCGACACCGTGGTTACTGTGCCCCATGGGTGCCTGGGTCGATGCTGCTCCCCTTCCTCTAGGCCAGTGGTTCTCAACCTTCCTAACGCCGCAGCCCTTTAATACAGCTCCTCATGTGGTGGTGACCCCCAACCATAAAATTGTTTTCGTTGCTACTTCATAACTGTAATTTTGCTGCTGTTATGAATCGTCATGTAAATATCTAATATGCAGGATGTATTTTCATTGTTACCAATTGAACATAATGAAAGCAGAGTGATTAACCACAAGAACAATATGTAATTATAGATGTGTTTTCCAATGGTCTTAGGCGACCCCTGTGAAAGGGTCATTTGACCTCCAAAGGGGTCGCGACCCACAGATTGAGACCTGCTGCTCTAGGGTGTCCGAGCCCAGGGCCCTGCCCTGCATCCCCCTCGTCAGCTCTCCAGCCCAGCCCGGGACTTGTGGTTTTCGTTGTTGTGTTTTCAGATCAAGTTTCCTCTTCGTTCTCCTCGTACACCCTCTGTCCCTTGGCCGAGCCCTCCCGCTTCTCTGATGTCCCGTCATCGCGTGGCCTCCGTGTCTGCCGTGTTCACGGGAGCAGCTCACGCTGCAGTGGGAGCTCCGTCGGGGCTTTGAACGCCACCTCCTCTTGGTCCGACTTTGCCCCCTCGAGAGCGAGCGCGCTGGGTGCTGGGAGGAGGCGGTGTAACGGAAGCCGGGCTCCGGGAGCTGTGCGGGCAGCAGGTCTTATCAGGCCTCCGTCTAACGGCCCTCTGACGCCATCCCCGCAGGAAGTGGCGCCACCTGTTACGCCAGGGACGGTGCAAGGCCCGGCTGCATGGCCTCCAAGACTCTCCCATGTGTGTGTGTGGGGGGGGGTTGTCCGGCTCCCCGCTGACCTCCACTGGTACAAAGGGGGGTGGCCTCATGACCACAGGGCAGGGGTGCCACGCGTGTGGGGACATTGGGGTGCCTCACAGCCTGGCCGGGGGGACCCTCGGCTCCCCGCATGCGGGAGCAGGCTTCGTCAGGGCTCCCTCCTGCTGTGCCCACTGGCATTTTGGGGTCGCGGGGTCTTCAGCTCCAAGTGTGGGGCGCACAGGAGAGAGCCGGGAGCTGAGTAACCGCCTGTTACCCTGGTCCCCGCCTTCTCTCCGCCTTCCCGCCTCCGCGTGCTTGTTGTCTAGGAAACGTCCCAGGCGACAGGTCCCTAAGGAGGGGAGAAGCATGTCTGCCCATCATCCTGGAAGCGGGAAGCGAGCACGTAACACGTATGCCTCCAGGAAAGAGACGGCGTTTGACCACACACACACACACACACACACACACACACATGCACACACGTGCGCACGTGCACACACAAAACACGCACCCGAGCACATGCACACACATACACGCATGCACATACATACACACACATGCGCGCGCACACGGTGGGCACGCTGAAGGGCACAGAATGAAGCGCGCGGCTGGGGAGCCCTGGCGCCGGGAGCAGGGGGGGCGTCCGTGGGGTGTGGCTGACGTGCGGCCGGCTCAGCGTGGAGACCGGAGCTGGCGCTTCACCTCCTTTGTCCCGGTCGTGAACGGCCCCACGTACAGAGCGGATTGGCCCGAGCCTTCCGGCTGTTCAGACGCGAGCTGCACGCTCGGCCGGGGCCACGCCCACGGTGAGGCCGGGAGACGCGGGAAGGGGCACGGCCGGAGCTTAGGACACAGATGACTCCGCGTTGATCGTCTCCCCGGGGACTGGACCGTGGCTGTTGGTTGGGGATCCAGGTTAAAGACAGGCCACGGCCCCTGTGGAAACTGGAGCTGCCCCCATGTCTGAGCCGCCCCCCTAGAAACGCGTGGGTCGGTGCGCACGCGGCCCTCCCACCCTGTGGCCGCCCGCCGTGATGAGTCAGAGGCGGAGCGGACACTGGAGTGTTTGTTGGGAAAATACTCACAACGGTAATTAGCTTCGTGGCGGACAACAGGCTGCACGGAGGCGCCCGTGAGCAGGAGGGGACCAGGCAGGTCAAAGGCCGCGGATGCCGACGGGCCACCCCCATCGCTTGGTGGTTTGACGTTTACTGATCCTCTCAGCACCTGGGCGCCTGCTTCTGCACCCGCTTCCCCGCGCCCTGACTCTCGGGAGGCGGTGGTGGAGTGACCGTGAGGAGAGCGGCGGGTCCTGCTTCATCCGTGAGCGCGCGCGCGGCCTTATCCCTGCTCCCGGCGGCGGCTCCTCATTTTCCTGCTTTTTATCCGGTCCCTGCGGTCATCTCAATGGTGCAGAAGGGGCATTTCAACCTAATTGGTGTAATGAGAAATGGTAGCCCCCTGCCCTCCCCCTCGTCCCCCCTCCCTCCCCTCCCTCTGCCGCCGTCCACCTCCTGCGCTGGGGGGACGTGGGTGCCGTGCCACGCAGCCCGGATGTTCCGTGCTCGCGCCCTGGCCTCTGATTTCAGTGCTTCTCACTACGTGCTGTTCACGGAACGGTCTGGGAATTGAGTTTCTGCCGAGCTGAGGACGCTTCGGAGGAGTTTATGCTGAGGGGGCGCTGGGCTCAGGGTTGTGTTTCATGGGGAGGGGTCCCGCGAGGGGCCGGGGCAGCGACGGGAGCGCAGTGACCGGCTCAGTGCAGATCGAGCGTCACCCAAAGCCGCGGGAGGGGCCGCGGGAGCCAGTGTGCACTGAGCCTGCCAGGCTCCTGACGGACAGCGGGACGCCGGGCAGGCACGGGGTCAGAGGCATGGAAATGGCTTCTCGTACCTGGGCAAGCGTCAGAACACCCGTATTTGTGTTGTGTGTGCGTGTGTGCATGTGTGGTGTTTTCTTAAAGAGCTTTGTGGGGAGGGGTTTGTTTTGTTTTAAAGAGCAGATTATTGATTTTTAGAGAGAGAGGAATATTGATGATACCGATTGGCTGCCTCCTGCACGCTCCCTCCTGGGGATCAAGCCCGCACCCTGGCCTGTGCCCTTGATCGGAGTCGAACCTGCAACATCCTGGTGCACAGTATGGTGTCCACCCCCCTGAGCCGCGGATCAGGCAGGACCCCGGTGTGGAGGGCGCGCTGGGACAGGAGGAAGCAGAGGCTGCGGGAGAGGACGGAGAGGACGGTGGGGTGGCTGCCCTGGGAGACAGGACAGAGCTACCGCGGTGGCAGGCTTCGCCCCAGCGCACCGACGCCAGCAGTGGGGGCCTGGACGGTGGTGCTGAGTCCAGACACAGACCCAGGGGGGCCGGTGAAGACACTTCCGTGTGGCCGAGCAGGACCCGGAGGGAGGACGTGGGGTCGGAGGGCGGGGCTCACGGGAGACCTCCTCCGAGGGGCTGCGCTCACACCCCCGTGGTGACCTGGGACTTTATGGGCCAGAGAAACGCCCCGCACCCACCGCCACCTCTGCGTCACCATCACGCCTGGGCCTCGGACCCGCCAGCCGCAAGTCCCCACAGGCGCCCGCCTGCGCCTCGGACCCGCCAGCCGCAAGTCCCCACAGGCGCCCGCCTGCGCCTCGGACCCGCCAGCCGCAAGTCCCCACAGGCGCCCGCCTGCGCCTCGGACCCGCCAGCCGCAAGTCCCCACAGACGCCCGCCTGTGCCGGCCCCGTCAGCAGCTCCAAGCGTCTGGGCTTTTTTTTTCCTTTTTGCAGAAGGTCGGCCGGTGGGCAGTGGGGGACGCTGACTCTCCGCAGACGCTTCTGGAAGAAGAAAGTGGCCTTGAGTGTCCTTGGCCGCGCACTGTGTGCTGCCCACACCTGCACTGTGACCGCTGGAAGGTGTTCTGGCGGCCTGAGGGCGTGAGGGGTGCTTGTGTGTCCGGTCTGCGATCGAGTGGAACGTGTCGCCTTGACTCTCCGGGTCGGGCAGCTCTTTGCCAGATGTAACCTCACCTCTCCCGCAAGTCAAGTCCCAGCTCCTCCGCGGCCTGTGAGAAATCTGAGCCAATTTCTTCCCCCCAAAAAGGAAATATTAGCCAGGATGCATCCCAGCTCCTCTGCACGCAGCTCAGAACCCAGAGGAGCTCGCGAAGCAAACATGCCCGAGGCAAGCCCGCAGCTACGCCACCCATCCCCGCACCTGCCCGTCCTCACAACCGCTGTCTTTCTCTCCCTGGAGAAACTGGCACCTTAGAGCAGGGGGTGCCCTTGAAGGCACTTGAATGCAGAGGAGGAATGGGGGCTGCCACCGGTTCTGTTTGTGATCAGCAAACAGAGGAGAAAAGCGTGTGTTAATGACGCAGGTGTGGGCCCAGGAGGCCCCAGGTCTCAGCCTGCAGCCGCCACCGACCTGGATCTGCCGACCTGCCGACCTGCGTGGCTTTGCTTCTACACCAGCTCCCGGCTGAGGCTGCGTCTCCATCTGATGAACTGGAAGGTGGTAAAAGCATCCTGTTTCCGAATGAGGTCAGGGTGTCTGTGCTTTGCATTTAAAAGCTGGTCTCGCCCTGGCCAGTGGCTCAGTGGATAGAGTGTCGGCCTGCGGACTGAAGGGTCCAGGGTTCGATTCCGGTCAAGGGCACGTACCTCAGTTGCAGGCTCTTGGCCTGGCCCAGGGCATGCCAGAGGCAACCAATTGATGTGTCTCTCTCACATCGGTGTTTCTCTCCATCTCTCCCTCTTCCTCCCACTCTCTCTAAAAATCAATGGAAAAAATATCCTCGGGTGAGGATTAAAAAAAATAAATAAAGGCTGGTCTTAGCCCGGCCGGCGTGGCTCAGTGGTTGAGCGTCAACCTATGAACCAGGAGGTCACGGTTCGATTCCTAGTCAGGGCACATGCCTGGCTTGTGGGCTTGATCCTCAGTGGAGGGCGTGCAAGAGGCAGCCGATCCATGATTCTCTCTCATCATTGATGTTTCTCTCTCCCTCTCCCTTCCTCTCTGACATCAATATAAAATGTGTATTTTGAAATGATGCCTAAATTCTGCTGAACAGCAGTGTCATAACGCGCGTCAGACGTGGTCAGTGGCCCGCGGCCGGATGGGAGCTCGGGAGTCGGCGTGGGGAGCTTCCTTGCGGGGAGGACAGGAGGCACCTCGGACCCAGAGGCGATGCCACGCAGTTCTGGCCTCCACGCAGCCACGCAGCCGGGACTGTGGGCTGAGAGGTGTCTGAGCCAAGCCTGGCCAGTGCGGCTCCTTGCGGATGAATGGCTTGTGTTTTTGTTGACTTTCTCCCCAAAATGGTTACCATGACGAAGCTGCTGTTAGGGAAACACAGAGAAGGAATCGAGTGGGCATGGCCGGGGCTTCGAGCTGTGGGCACCTGTATGAGCGGGGATTCGAAACCACACGTCACAGCCCCCAGGGATCCGGGGGGAGGTATCACTGTGGTGTTGACTGCTTAAGCCACAGCACCGCAGACGGATGGGCCACGGCCTGGACCCCCTGGGTGTACGTTAGACACCGTGGCCGCGGACGTGGAGAGAGGGTCCGATGTCGGAGAGGCGGGCGTGGGCACGCAGCCAGCTATAGGTCTCTGTGGCTTTGCGGTTGAGCTGCGTGGCTGCCGGGACGTGGCTCACATCCTCCTGGCTTTAGGTTTCTTTAGTGGAGGCCCTGCTCATGGTTCGGGGAGATCGGGCTTTTCAATTGACAAAAGTAGAGTCTCCAGGAGAAAAAAGCATAAAAACGGTATTATCAACAGGAAGCGGAGTCCTGTGGCCTCGGCGTCATCGTGGCCAGAGCCCGCTGGCTGTGCTCCGTGGCTCCTCTGCTTCGGGCTCCGCTCAGCCCGGCGGCCGGCGGCAGAACAGGTGGCAACCCCGTTAACTCGCGCCCAGTGGGAAGAGCAGTCCCTATATTAAGCCAGTGACCGAGGTGCTGGCTTCGGTCCGTTACTAAAAGCGGTTCTGACTTCCCGTCCTGCAAAGAGAGGGAGCTGCGGCCCCTGGATGGTGCCGTGGGAACCCGCGGGGTGCCTGCGGACCCCCCCATCCCCCGCAGCAGGCTCTGGGCCCCGGGGAGACCCCGCACCCTGCAGCGGAGGCCCGTGTGGCTCCCGGCCACGTCCGCGCTGACCGGGCGACATGCTCTCCCGCTTCCGCCGAGCCTTCTCCAAAGTCTACAGGGCGCTGGTGAGTCCCCCTCCGTGTCCAGGGCACTTTGGGGCGCACAGTGTGGGTGTTGCAGGCCGTCTATTTGGTTGCCACACTGGCCGGCCGGTTACCTTATTTTCACATGTGACATTTGTAACCTTTCCCCTCACTTCTTATATTTCACTGACTCTGAAACGTAGAGTGTGATTTTTTAAAACATTCACTCTTCTGACTTTTTCTTTAGGTCAGCGGTTCTCAACCTGTGGGTTGTGACCCCTTTGGGGGTCGAACAACCCTTTCACAAGGGTCACCTAAGACCGTCGGAAAACACATCTATAATTACATATTGTTTTTGTGATTAATCACTATGCTTTAATGATGTTCAATTTGTAACAATGAAAATACAGCCTGAATATCAGATATTTACATGACGATTCATAACAGCAGCAAAGTTACAGTGATGGAGTAGCAACAAAAGTAATTTTACGGTTGGGGGTCGCCACAGCATGAGGAACTGTATTAAAGGGTCGCGGCCTTAGGAAGGTTGAGAACCACTGGTCTGGTACAAACGTGTCCTTTCTTACTGTGGTTCTTTACAATTTGCTCGCAGAGTTTCCTGCTCTGCATCGCGCTGTTCTCTGTCCGTGTGACGCGACCCTGTCCTTGAGTTTGTGAAGGTCGCGTCTGTGCAGGTGTTGACCACGGTGGTGCCGACGTGGCTTCTCCGTGGCCCCTCAGGAAGGATGTGGTGGGGTCTCCAGGGCTCGGGCACAGGGAGCGTGGCTGTGTCCGTCTATATTTTCTCCTCTTCCTTCCCCTCACACTCTTTTGCTTTTCTCCCCTCGTTTTACCCCATTTTCTCCTCTTCCTCCCGTGACTCCTGCCCCAGGAGAGCAGGTGCCGGTGATGGTCAGCAGGGTGGGGTCCTCGCGCCAGGCCCGGCTCAGGCACCTTGTCACAAGGACCCTCAGGCCCATGTCTCTGTTCTTCGATGCCGCTCAGTTTCATTGCAGCTTTCCAGTTTGTAGTTTTCCCCCCAAACCGGATGCTCTGATCCCAGCAAAGGGGTGGCTTTCTTGATCACAGCCGTTCACGGGGCATCACAGACGGCGCCGTGGAGCCTGTGGCCGGGGCGCCCTCCTAGCTCCCCCGTCTCCGTCTCGGCTGACCCCTGAGTGGCAGGAGCCGAGCTATTTTGGGACGTCAGCAGCAGGTCTCTCCAGATTACGGATTACAGGGAGAAACTGAAACCGGGAAGTCTTTGGAGGCAGGGTAAGGCGAGGCGGGCCTGTGGGGTACGGGGCCCAGGCAGCTGTGGAGAGGGCAGGGGGGAGTCCCACGCCTGGGCATGAGGTCAGGACCCGAGGCCGGTTCCCTTCGCATAATCCCCACGATGTCACACTCCCAGCAGCACCCAGAGGAAGACACGGCCCCACCGAGCGCTGGGGTTCCCCCACGTGGCTTGTCCACGCCTGAGCCTCCTGGAAGCTGAGGCGTATGTCATGTTTCATGTTCTGCGTGAAGCCGTGGGAGGAGTATCACACATCTGCGCTGTGGGGTCGGAGAGACTGTCCCTGTCGGACCAGCTCAACCCACCGCCACTCAGTGCCTTCACCCATGGGTGCTCTTTACCTTGTCAATTTCAGAGCAGAGTCCACAGCAGATGCTGAGGGCCTGGGCGTGCAGGAGGCAGCGGTCCGTGGCTCTCTCTCCTTCCCTCCTCCTCCCTCTTTGAAATCCAGGAATATATATATTTTAAAAATGGCGCTTCCCTGCATTTCCACAGAGCAGACAAGTGTCCAGATTCAGGCACCTGACTGGCCACTTAACTAAGTGCGACGCAGTGATTGAGTGAGCGGGTTCATGGCCATCAACAACCTTAAAGAGAGCGTTTCCGTTGCCCTGGGAGACGCCCCGGACGCCCCTCGCCCTGCCGCACAGGGGACCCGGGCCTGGCGCACTCAGGTGACCCCGACGAGGATCTGGTGAGAGTCAGCCTCTTTGTTCCGTCGCTTCTAGATCAATCGGCAGTGAGAACACTGCCTCATGTTCCAATAACGTTTCTATTCTGGGATCACTAATCGCCGCTCTTTTCTGATCAGGGCCCTGGGCGCGCGGTGGACGGGGGCGCTGTGACCCCAGTCTAACTGTGTAACCGGGCTCACGTCGTGGCGCAAGGCAGGCTCTCGGGACCGGGAGCTTTTTAATTTGTTTAAAATACCTTTTTATTGATTTCAGAGAGGAAGGAAGAGGGGGAGAGAGAGAAACATCCATGATAAGAGAGAATAAGCAAAATACAAACTCTCCGCCCAGCTCGTGTGGCTCAGTGGCTGAGCGTCGACCTATGAACCAGGAGGTCACAGTTTGACTCCCGGTCAGGGCACAGGCCCGGGTTGCAGGCTCCATCCCCAGTGTGGGGCGTGCAGGAGGCAGCCGATCCGTGATTCTCTCTCATCACTAATGTTTCTGTCTCTCTCCCTTTCCCTTCCTCTCTGACATCAATAAAAATATATTTTAAAAGGAGACAAACTCTGAAAACAAAATGGGCCAGAGACATGGACATGATTTACAAAATAGAAACATAATGCAAACAACCCCCAGCATTTTTACACACTAGTAATCACAGATGCCAATTCAGTCAGTAAACAGGTTTTGGCCATGCGTGTTGGCCATGGGTGTTGGCCATGGGTATTGGCCATGGGTGTTGGCCATGTGTGTTGGCCATGGGTGTTGGCCATGCGTGTTGGCCGTGCATGTTGGCCATGCGTGTTGGCCATGGGTGTTGGCCATGCGTGTTGGCCGTGTGTGTTGGCCATGTGTGTTGGCCATGGGTGTTGGCCATGCGTGTTGGCCATGGGTGTTGGCCATGCGTGTTGGCCATGCGTGTTGGCTATGCGCTACCATTGGCAGGTGCACTTTGAGTGATGTGCATTAGCTCTGTTGGGGGTGGGGGTTAAGGGGGAGAGGCGTGAATTGCTTCTGGGAAACAACTGAACGTGTATTATTCACCTCGAAATTTTTGTGACTTTTAACTCAGTGCCCCAATGTGTAGGAACGTGTTTGTTCTAAGGGCACAGTAAGACGTCCATTAGTGATTTATGTTCAAGCGGCTCCTTGCCCTACGTTTTCACTTAAACGTGAGGGGAGGGTCACGTTACGTTGCCCACACAGGCGGTGCTGTGCTCCCCTCAGAGGCTGTGGAAATAAACTGTTGTCCGATGTTGAGTGAAGAGATCAGGCTCACAAGCTGCGGGCCGTCAGGGCTCGGGTCAGGGGGTGCAGCACTTCCTGTGAGTGAACCCTAATGGTGGGAGTGCGCGTGTCTCTCCAAACAGCACAGAGGCTCCCAGCGAGGCGGTTCCCCAGGCGTGTGCCAGCAGACACTCACGTGGTCCTCAACTATCTGTGCTCAGTAATCTCTCTCTCTCTCCCTCTCTCTCTCTCTCTCTCTCACACACACACACACACACACACACGCACGCACGCACGCACGCGCGGCTATAAGCCGATGCACACTCACACGTTGTAAGAGGACACACCAAAATAATAGTGCTGATTCCATAAGAGCCTCTACTTTTAACGAATGGCATGTCTCCATCTGACGGGGAAGCCACTGCTATTGGCGCCGTGAAGAATGAGCACGAGTGTACGCTCCTCAGTGCCTCGCCCTCGGCCAGTGCCTTCTCCACAGAAGTGATTTCTGAACGTCCTTAATTCCCTTAGGTTCCTCTCACTCAGCCAGTCAGACAAGAGCAGGCCTCCTCATTTCCCTACTCGGGGTCCGAGGTCCAGGAGGCGCTGTCCCTGCCCACGTGGTTGGCACCGGAGCCAGAGGGCAGGTGGCCACGGGCTGGAGCGAGAGGGCCCCAGGGGTGGACACTCTCCACAGTGCACGCCTGCCCCCGCCTTCGGGGACGCAGCCCTGCACCATCCTCCTTCTACAGGCCCAGTCGTTTAGGAAAGAAAAACAAAATTTGGAAGCAAACAGTTTCTTTACAGGATAGTAAAGAAGAGACACAGGCCCGTCCCTGTAATTCAGCCCTGTCCTGTGGATGGCCACGGTGCAGAGCGTGTAGGCCAGGGGTGGGCAACCCCTGGCACACGTGCCAAACATGGCGCGCCAGTAACTTTTGCTGGCACGCGAAACCCTCCCTTATAATCTTCCATTTACAATTGTGAATCTTTGTTCTCAGTGATGAATTTTGTTAAGTCTCATAATAGGAGTGGCCTGACGGATGAAAGTAGTAGCTCGTGCCTATCTCTGAAGGTCATGAAATATAAACCTGATGTAAAATCTCTGTCATCAGTGATGCAGCCGCAAAAGTCCCACTGATACTATCACACGGAGTCATAAAGTTTTCTGTCGGACTATCAGTGTACATGTATACATTAAAACATAAATGTATTTTTCATCATTATATACTGTGTTTTTGTCGCTCGAATGAATTGTATTATTTCTTCAAGTTTCTTCACATACGTACACCTTAAGAGATATCAAGTAAGCGTAACATGTTCTCAAAAAATTAGGGTTGGCACGCAGAAGAATTTGGAGTCAGAGATTTTGCTGGTTTGGGCACGCACTCACAAAAAGATTGCCCACCCCCGGTGTGGGCTATCTGCGGATGGTCACAGTGCAGGGCATGTGGGCTCCGTGGACAGCCAAGGTGTGGGGTGTGTGGGCTCTCTGTGGACAGTGCCCGCCCTCTGTGATGTCCCCGTCACCAGGAGTCCTTCCAGAATCTGAGCTGGGGGGACAGGGGCGGGAAGGGGGGAGTCATCATGCAATTAGTGTTGTCAGCTTGTGTTTAGATAAAAGACTTAATGAGGGATCCTACATCGTTTTAATTTCGCTCTTTAATTAATGGGCTGATATTGAGATGGGACTTTGTGTCTCAGTGTATCAGCATATTGCACTGTGTTTCCTCCTGCCTCATTAGTGCTTCGCCTGGGATATCTGTCCCTCTTCAGCGGACGCTCTGTGGTCCCCGTGGGAGCCACCGAGGTCTTTGAGAAGGAAACAGCTTGATTGTCGCTGGCAGTGGGTGAGGAGGGGGAAGGCGACCACGAAGGCAGGGAGCGCACTGGCTGGACAAGCACGGAACCTGCAAGGGACGGCCGCACGCACTGTCGAGGGGAGGACGTGGGAGGCTCGTTCCGTGGCCCTCAGGTCAGGGTGTGAGGTTGGGCTCACGTCTCTGGCCTGGCCTGTCCTTACTCCGCCCCGAGCGCGTGTCACGGCTGACACGGGGTCCCGCACACAGCGGGTGGGAGCGGAGGCACAGGCCGACCTTCTGTGGGACTGATTGCTCCCTGGTTGGTGCTGCCCCCAACTCCCCGTCTCGGGGTGCACCCTCCCCCCCAAGAGCCACAGCCCGAGCCCACTGTTCCTGCCATGCCATAGGACAGTGGTCAGCAAACTCGTTAGTCAACAGAGCCAAATATCAACAGTACAATGACTGAAATTTCTTCTGAGAGCCAGATTTTTTAAACTGAAACCATATAGGTAGGTACATTGTTATTAACCTACCTATATATTTAAGCACTGTTGATATTTGGTGCCTCCCCCCACGCTGCGTCTCCCATCGCCCGACCGACCGACACCCCCACTTCTTCTAACGCCACTTCTTCCAAATAGACTTGCCCAGGCCGAAAACCAACATCTGCGCGTGGGCCACGAAGTTCCAATCGCACTGTCTGTGCGCCTGCACGTGGTATTTTGTGGAAGAGCCACAATCAAGGGGCCAAAAAGCCACATGTGGCTCGTGAGCCGTGGTTTTCCGACCACAGCCCTAGGAAGCCGGCTGGTGTGGGCGGGGCCTCTCTGAGCTGAGCTTGGCCCTCATCCCGCTCTTTTCCACTGTGAACTGTTTCATCAGCAACTCAACCCCTGGGCAGGGGTGGCCGCTCGCCCTCTGCGCGTCTCCTATTGATACGAACGCAGGGAACCGTGTGTTTTCCTAGGAAGAGACGCCACTTCCCAGGCTCACCAGCTCTCTCCGCGCTGGGGCCAGGCAGAGTCCTCTTCCTCTTGCTGATTTATTTTTCTTGTTTTAGAGAGAGAGGAAGGGAGAGGGACAGGGAGATAGAAACACAGATGAGAGAGAAACATCATCGATCAACCGCCTCCTGCAGGCCCCCGACAGGGGATCGAGCCCACATCCTGGGCAGGTGCCGTGACCGGGAATCTAACCAGTGACCTCTTGGTTCCTGGCTCAACGCTCAACCCCTGAGCCACACCCGCGGGCTCAGTGCAGATTCTGTCTTTTGCGCCTGATTGAAGAGCCCCCAGGGCCCAGCCTACCTGGTGCTCATACCAAGAACAAGCCTGAGGAGTCGATGGAAATTAGTGACCCCCCCCAGAGAGAACCGAGAGCAGAGAGGGCAGGATGAGCAAGGCAGGGGCCAGCCGAGGGTCAGGGCTGCTCTGACCACTGCAGCCAGGTGCCCAGCAGTCGATCTGTGTGGAGCCGGGCGTGGGGAGGGAGAGGGGCAGCGGGCGGTGCAGCCAGGAGGGAGGCCCCGCTCTGGGGTGTGCTCGGGGGGGCTAAGGACAGGAGAGCCTGATTGTGCTGCGTGCCCATTTAATTAAAGTCCCACTCCTCTACTCTGTCAACACCAGGCTGGGAACCCCCAGTACAAGGTGCAGCGGCCAGCAGGTCCCCCGAGCCGCCGGCCTGCGATTCAGAAGTCCCCTGGCACCCCCGGCACCGGGACCCTCGGCCGACCCTCGGCGCCAGCCGCGAGGTGCTGGTGTGCCCGTGACGCTGCCACCCTCTGCCCAGGGCACACGGTGTCGCTCAGGGACACGAGAAAGCTCCTTCTGAGCGCAGATAGGACTTGACGTGGTTCAGCCGCGAGGTGGTGGCGGGTTCGAGGCTGCATCCTAGACAGCGACGTCATGTGCCCCTGCGAAGGCCCTCACCCAGGGGACCCGGCCGGGGGACGTGTAAAGGAAAGCAGACCGACTTCTTCTGCTTTGAGGGCGAAGCATTTTTATCTATTTTTGTTCATCCTCACCCGAGGATATTTTTCCATTGATTTTTAGAGGGAGTGGGAGGGAGGGGAGAGACAGAGAGAAACATCCATGTGAGAGACACATGGATTGGTTGCCTCCCACACGTACCCCAACCGGGGCCAGGGATGGCGCCCGCAAGCGCCCTCAGTGCGTGCCCTTGACCGGAACCGAACCTGGGACCCTTCAGTCTGCGGCCAACGCTGACCACTGAGCTTGGGCCAGGCAAGGACTGAGCATTTCCAACCATCGCTCAGTAAGACCAGTTGCTGTAAACTTCCAAGGACACAGCCTAAGGCACTGAATGCAGTGTTTGAAACGGGGACGAAAAGTGGAATGAAAACGCCCTGGGAGTAAGTTCCCAGTGGGGCTGTTGTTTGAAGATGGCGACTGGAGACAGAGGGTGGCCGCCCCACCATGGCCTTTGCCGGAGTGACTGACAGTGCTCTGAGGCGGGGCCCGCTCGCCCCCGCCCCCCCCCCCCCCCCGACTTCTACTCCCATAGCGCGCCCGTGCGTTGAGAGCGATATTCTCACACAGGCTCTACTTGAACATCCGTAACATCCTTACCGTAAACTCGTTCAGCGTCAGTGCATGTGCAAACCCGAGGCCAGGAGGAACGGAGGCCAGGGAGAGGGGCGGGCGTAGGCCACGCTCGGGAAGTCAGCGTCCTGCCCTCCCTGCCTTGCGCACGCCGCCAGCTCGGGGCGGAGGGACTGGCCGGGCACTGGTGTGTGCACCTGGGGCGAGGCAGAGCGGCGGCTCCCACACGGCTCCTGGGTACGAGATCGCTCTCCTAACGGGCGCAGGGACAAGCTCAGTGTCCGCCCTCGTCAGCCTCACGTCGCTGCGCAAACGTCACTCACTGTTCACTGGACCAGCGGTTCTCGACCTGCGGGTGGCGACCCCTTTGGGGTGGGACGACCCTTTCACAGGGGTCGCCTCAGACCATCGGAAAACACATATATAATTACATATTGTTTTTGTGATTAGTCACTATGCTTTAATTATGTTCAATTTGTAACAATGAAATTGGGGGTCACCACACCATGAGGAACTGTATTAAAGGGCCGCGGCGTTAGGAAGGTTGAGAACCACTGCACTAGACAGTCGCAGCTACTATTTCAGAATCCCGCCCCGGCCGGTGTGCTTCAGTGGATAGAGCGTCGGCCTGTGGACCCATGGGTCCTGGGTTCGATTCTGAGCATGTACCTCGGTGGCAGGCTCCTCCCCGGCCAGGGCCCTGGTCGGGCGTGTGCAGGAGGCAACCAGTCGATGTGTTTCTCTCACATCGATGTTTCTCTGTCCTTCCCTCTCTTCCTCTCTCTCTAACATCAATGGAAACATGTCCCGGGTGAGGGTTCACAGCAGGAAGAACGGTGCGTGGGGTTGTCGCCATCACACGGGCTCGGAGCAGGGAGCGTGACAGGCAGGTTTGGTCGCCGTCACCAGGGCCTCAGTGACGGCGTGCAGTGTTTCCAGGCAGTTTTGTCTCCATCTCCGCAGGTAACGGCTTTCATGGTTTCCGTGGGCTCCCTGGCCTGTCGGGGCAGAACTGTCTGTGTTGCTAAAGGTTCCACTGAAGCCGGAGCGCAGTCCGTGGGCATGACAAGTCCTTGCCGACTTCGGAAACACGGCAAGTGGGTGCCGGCCTCGGCCTGACTGTCCGCAGCGACTCTCAGGCACTTACGGAACCCAGCGCCCAGCCCGGCCAGCGGGGAAGAGTCCGTATCTGCCCCCGCGCCCCGCACTCCGGCCTTGCTGAGCTGTGCGCACGGCGCAGACGGTCGGTTCGGAGGGGAGGTTACGTTCTGCTTTTCCCGAGAAAAAGAAGCAGCCGTGAGGTGAAGTAGAAGGAGTCTGGGTGTGAACCGGAGACGCGGGTTCTGACAAAACTGGATCCTGAGCAAAGCGCCCGGGTCCCGGGGGACGTGTCCGCAGCCCCGGGATGTGCAGCCGGAGGAGAATCACCTGCCACAGCGAGGCCGGGACCCGCCGGCGGGGCCGTCACAGAGTCAGGGCCACAGCGAGGCCGGGACCCGCCGGCGGGGCCGTCACAGAGTCAGGGCCACAGCGAGGCTGGGACCCGCCGACGGGGCCATCACAGAGTCAGGGCCACAGCGAGGCCGGGACCCGCTGGCGGGGCCGTCACAGAGTCAGGGCCACAGCGAGGCTGGGACCCGCTGGCGGGGCCGTCACAGAGTCAGGGCCACAGCGAGGCCGGGACCCGCCGGCGGGGCCGTCACAGAGTCAGGGCCACAGCGAGGCCGGGACCCGCTGGCAGGGCCGTCACAGAGTCAGGGCCACAGCGAGGCTGGGACCCGCCGACGGGGCCGTCACAGATTCGGGGCCACAGCGAGGCTGGGACCCGCTGGCGGGGCCATCACAGAGTCAGGGCCACAGCGAGGCTGGGACCCGCTGGCGGGGCCATCACAGAGTCAGGGCCACAGCGAGGCTGGGACCCGCTGGCGGGGCCATCACAGAGTCAGGGCCACAGCGAGGCCAGGACCCGCCGGCGGGGCCATCACAGAGTTGGGGCCACAGCGACAGGGGCTCCAACAAACACACAGAAAGGCCCGTCCCGGGATAGACCCCAACCACCCGAGCCCCCCCTCACACACCCCTCTGAGCCCGCGAAGCTGTCTGCACGCAGCCGCGTCCCACGTCTTATCCGTGCTCCCAGGGGACACTCGCCGCAGATGGGAATCATTTAGACTCAAAGGGGTCGTGGTGGGTGGCGGGATCGGGTGGGTCTGAAGCCAACCCTGAGCTTTCCCTGCCCATGTAACCCAGGCGCCTCTGTGTGACTCAGTTTACCTCTGCGCACAGCATTAAGGGACAGGATGCCGCCGGGCTCTGTGTCTGAGACAAGCTGTGGTGAACACAGGACACGGGTTTGAGAAGAAATCGGTTCATGACCCTCAAGTGATAGCAGTAAACAGAGCAGGAGGAAAGGTGACCCAGCTTCCCAGCTCCCCCTGCCCCCCTGCACCACTCTCTCCCACCCCCTGCCCCCATTCTCCCTGATCCCCCGCCCTCTACACCCCCTGCCTCCCTCTCCCCCGCCCTCTGCTGCCCTCTCCCCCACCCCATGCTTCCCTCTCCCCCACACCCTACCCCCTCTCCCCTGCCCCTTCTCCCCATCCTCCCTGATCTCCCTGCCCCTTTCTCCTCCACGCCCTGCCTCCTTCTCCCCTGCCCCCTCTCCCCATCCTCCCTGATCCCCCTGCCCCTTTCTCCTCCACCCCCCATGCCTCTGGGCAGCCAGAGTCCCCGTGTCCCTGTCCCAGTCCCAGGCAGAGGGAGCGCCGCACTGTTTCCAAGTCTAGGAGTGAGAGTGCAAAAATGAGATCCCTGTGGGGACCCCAAAATAGAAACCCGGGGGAGGCCTCTCCTCCTCACACGGAGGCAGCGGGCCTGCAGAGCAGCTGGGGGAGTGAACTGTGCAGGATCCGGGCAGGCGAAGGGGCATGATGCGGGGGCTCATCCTGGGGCAGAACGGCTCCGTGTTCTAAGGACGAGCGCGACCACGTGACCCCATCTAACGGGATGTTACCAACATCAGTGACGTCAGCCTTGAGCCCAGTGCTTCTCCACGGGCACGAGGACTTTAAAATAAACAGAACTTAGAGACCACGGGCTCCCTGCCCTCCACGTGCCCCCTGCCTGTCAGCGTAGATCTGACCCCATGCTGCCTGCAGTGAGCCCCGTGTTAGGAGAGCGGGCAGAACGGGCCCCCAGCCCCGAGTCCTGCCAGGCCATGCCGAGGTGCTGGGCGCTGCCCTCGGAGTGGCTGGGGTCCCGCCCTCTGTGCACAGGGCTTCCTGGGCTGGGCGAGGGGTCTCCCAACACCACGTTCTCCTCATCAGCTCGCGCACGGTCCCTTCCTGAGCGCCTGCCGCAGAGCGCAAGGTGCTGTCGGAGCGGAGGCTGCAGGAGGACTGAGGCGACACCCTGTCCACAGTGGCGAATGATGTAATGGGAAGGGTGACACAGAAACCAATCATTAGCATGCGAGTTCAAGTGCGATCGTCAACATAATAGCCACGCAGTGCAAGGGGTTCGTGGATGCACCCCTAGTTTTCTCTGGGCACAGGGAGACGCATAAATGAAAGGCCCCGTTTGAGTTTCACCTTAAAAGATGGAGAGGACGCCTGGAGGCAGAGACTGGGGGGGGGGCGGGCAGGGGAGCCAGGGCAGGACAAGGGCAGGAAGGTGACCCGGACCGCCAGCTGCCGGGTCCAGCGGGACTGGAGAGATGAGCGTGAGGGCAGATGGGGACGAGAATGGGCACTGTGAGGGGCAGTTGGGTTGAGTTGGCCCGGGTGGCACAGCAGGTGGGGGCCGCCCAGGGCAGAGGTGCTAATCCGTGAGTGACGCGCGGACTGGATTGGATGACACCACCGGAGGGAGGTCAGCGGGAGCGCTCAGGCCGGGGCGGGGCTTGCGCAGGGGAAGTGAATCTGCAGACATTGCCAGGTGAGTGCCATGGGATCTGGTGATGGAAGGGGCGCCTCCTGGGCCGGGCAGCGCGTCCGAGTCTGGTGGCTGAGCCTTCGGGAGATGGACCGGGACCTTACAGAGGAGGGGGCTCAGACAAGGGGCAGGTGTCGGAGTGAATATTGTAAATGCAGACTGGGGGACGCCAACCGCACCAGTCACGCCGCCACCGCGTGGAAACGGAGAATTCCCAGACCTCGGTTGCTTTGGATTTTTCCTATTTTTAAGCTGTTGCTTAAAATACTTCCAAGCTGAAGTGCTTTTGCACTGTGCTTTCATGCTAGCAGCTGACATCTAATCACTCCTGAAAAGATGGGGAGACCCAGCGACCACCCCGCTTCCCGGCAAACAGTGACGGGAGTGGGGCCTCAGACTCCCTGCGCCGGCACCAGACCCCCAGCCGCTGTCCCTGAAGGAGGTGCGACCGCGGGCTCACTAAGGCAGTGATGGCACGGGCTGGGGGGGCTGGCACGGCACCAGGGAAACACGTGGGCCCAGGAGTGTGGCTGCACAGTGTGGAACGGCAGGGTGTCCCACGGGGACCTCACGTCTGTTCTCCACGGAGGAATTCTCTGTTTGTGCATGGTAGCTGCCTCATGTCCCTAGCAAACCTAAAAGTATTATTTAGGGTCACTGGCTTGTCCCCTCCGCTAGCCCAGGCGATGTGCCAACTCCTGGCTGAGAGATGGGGGGGAGAGAAGGGGCAGCTGACTCTTCTGCGTGAGTCTTCATTCTACACTCTGTCCCACGGCACACAGCTGCCCGACCCCCCCAACTGTCCATTCAGCCCATCTTGAAGTTTGTTTATTGTTTCAAATATTTTTATTGGTTTCAGAGAGGAAGGGGGAGAGAGAGAAACATCAATGATGAGAGGGCATCATGGATCGGCTGCCTCCTGCACGCCCCCCACTGAGGATCAAGCCCGTAACCCGGGCCTGTGCCCTGACAGGGAGTGGAACCGTGACCTCCTGCTTCATAGGTCGACGCTCAGCCACTGAGCCAGCCGGCCGGACAGCACATCTCTGATTTGCATGCACCAACCTTGTGCCTGGAGAATGCTCAGAGCACGCAGTCCCCGACTACCTCGTCAAGGGCCCAGGCCTCCTTTTCCTCAGGTTGTCACTGAGAAAATGACAGCAGCCCAGACAATAGCCGTCCGGTGCGAATGAATCAAAATTACACCTTTTTTTTTTTGGTCAGTTTGGCAAAATATATATTTCTTGGCGTGCCGCGGAATTTGAGTAGTTCACGTGCTGTGAGATGAAGAGACTGAAAATCGCTGCGCTGGACGGTCACCCTCCCGCTGCCGTTGCTGTTTTTAAATCGGTTTTCTAAGGGCCGGGCTCGCAGAGTGCGCGACGCTCCGCCTCCATTTCACCGTCCACGTGCTCAGGTGCCCGCGCGTCTTCGCGGGGAGTGAGGTCTCAGGGGTTTGGTCCGGAAGCGGCTCCCTCTGCTCTCCTTCTGGAAAGAGCTCTGGGAGGTAGCGTCTGAAGCTGAGTATTTCCTCTCAGGCGCCGCTCATGCTCTTCCACTCTTGCCGGCTCCCAGGGACAGGTCGCTGCGGCCTGGCGTCCCTGGGCAGAGACGTCTGTCTCGTCTCTGGTGGGTTTTTTGGTGGGGGGGGGGGGGGAGGAGGGGTCTGTTTTTGGCATTCTGCAGATTTAATAGGCCGTACGTAGGTATGGGTTTATTTTTACTTAATTCTTAACATTTGGGCACACGAGGATTGGTGTGTTTTATGAACCCTAAGTGCCCCCCACTGTTGTCGCCCCTCTTCGGCCCTGCCCACCCCTGTCCTGGCCTCGCGCTGAGACGCAGAGGCAGGCTGGCTGCTTCTCTCTCTGGCTTCCGTACCGCCCACCCTGCCCTTCTTACGTCCAGTGTTTTCGACTTTCTGGTTTTCATTCTGTCGCTTTTCAGCAGATCTGACTTTTCCTTTATTAACCCTTTCTTGGACTTGGTCTACACTGCTGTTTATCTACTGAGTTTTTTAAATTTAAATTATTATAGTTTAATTTTTAGAGTTTCACTTACATTCACAAATCGGCTTGATTGTTGTATCATCTCTAACTTCTTTGGAATGCTGTCAAGCCCCCTTTCTGTTTTTTAAACATGTTAAGCAGACATTTTACATTATTTATACAAAAATGTCAGCCCCTGCGTCTCACAGTCTGATTCTGCAGTCTGTTATGTCTGCTGACTCCCGTTCGGCGTAGCTCATTTCCTGGTGTATTTGCACTTGTGATGGTGGGTTGCGTCCCTCAGCCGTTCTCTGCATCTGAGCTTTGAGGCAGGTCTAAGGCGTGACTCAGGGGACTGACGCTGCTGTGCCTAGTCCTTGGGGTGCTTCCATCGGGCCCTTTGAAAAGGCAATTGGCCATTGGCTGGGCGTTTTTCAGGCCGCTCCCTCCTGCCCTGGGGAGTGGGGAGTGGGGAGGGGGCTGGCCTCCCACTGGAGCTGCAGGAATCTGGGAGGAAAGAGGCCCCTCTCTCACCGCCTCCAGGCGCACACGGAGGGGCTCACCTCACAGTGCGCTCCGCGAGGGTCCTACCCTCTGCAGGGGGCTCTCTCCCCTCCTGCCTGTGGCCAGCCATCTCCAGTCCCCCCCCCCATTCTCCAGGCCTGGGAAACCTCGGCCACAGGGCACGGGGCTGACAGACTCCAGGACAGGTGCCCCTCACAACACCGGGGAATAGCGCCTCAGCCTCCTTTTTGGCCTAAATTCGTTCCCCCCACTTACTATTGGATCAGCCATGCTTTCAAAGGGTGAGGATTTCCCCCTCGTTTATCCAGCACTTCTCTGTGTCTCAGGAAACCGCTTCCACACGTGTAATCCATGGAGAGCCAAGATTGGGGCCCGCCCGCCTCCTCCCTCTGATGGGCCGCGCCTACACCCCCTGTGCTCACGCCCTGAGCGTTTCTCATAGGTGTGCGTCTCGATGGCAGCATTTCGCGCCGGACCTGCTGCGATGCCTACGAAGTCTCTCTAAACGGTGCACATTTGCTGAAAAGAGTGGCAGCAGGGACCCGTCCTCCTTTGTGCCCGTTCCAGGTCTCGAGAGACTTCCCTGTGATGAGGGCTTTATTTTTCCTTTTTAAGACGCAGACACCCTTCCTGCTATAGTTTAATCTGTTTCCTCTTCCTGCCGACCCCCTCCTTTCAAAGTCCCTCTGTAATCCGTGTATAGGCTCTGGCCGACCCAAAGTAGCCCCTCATTTCTCCACTCACTGCTGTTTCCGTAAAAACCCGGGTGAGGAGCGACCATTTGGCCGGGCCCTGCCGAGGCGTTGGGGGGCATAGTGAAGGGTTTGACCGGATGGAGCAGGCTCATGTGTAAGTGGCTCGTTGTGTATGGCCGTTCGTGATGTCGTAAAGGTCCAGTGGCCCCCGGCAGGAGAAAGGTCCCCACCCCTGGTCTATACGGTTAGACCAGACGCTCCGTTGCTGTCCGTCGTCGCGGCAAAGCTCCCCGGGAACAGGCGGGGTGAGAAGAGCTGCCTCCTGCGGCCCCTCTGGCCTGCGGGAGCTGCCACACGCCCCTCCCACACAAGCCCTGGGAGTAGAGGTCGCGCGGCGAACAGCCCCTCTGTGCCCTGAGCAGCGTTCACCCCTGCGCGGTGCTCCGTCCCCACAGACAACAGATGTCATGGTGGGGCTGGCAACGAGGGAGGCGCCCCGCCCCGCCCAGGGCATCCTGTTCTCCGGAGAGTGGGTCTCCCCGGCTGGGGAACAGCTCAGCATCTGCTTAATTGGCAGCGTTATTTGTCCTTGAAATGTTGAAATTTTATACCGCCTGTGTCTTGGGGACTGGGTAGGACTGTTCATTAGTCATCACGAGGTCCTGTCTGTGCCAAGTCCTCAGTCACCCTGACCTGCAGGGCCCGCCTCCCTACCTGCCCGGGAGTGTCTCCTCAACCCCAGGAGTCGCCCCAAATGCCCCTCACCGCCTAGACTTCTCTAGTTAGGATCGACTTCTCATTTATCTCCATTCACATAGCATTTCTCTTCTTTTTTAAAATTATTTTATAATTAAATTTTTAGATATTTTTAATATGTTTTTATTGATTTTTTTTTTAGAGAGGAAGGGAGAAGGATAAAGAAATAGAAACATCGATGAGAGAGAAACATCATGGACTGGCTGCCTCCTGCACGCACCCCCACTGGGGATTGAGCCTGCAGCCTGGGCATGTGCCATGACTGGGAATCAAACAGATGACCCCGTGGTTCCTGGGCCAGTGCTCAACCATTGAGCAACACTGGCTGGAGCACATAGCGTTTCTCATGTCTCCTCGCTTTGCATACAAAGGGCATTGTGGGTGTCTGCTCACTTTCCTTCTCTCCCACGCCACGTGGACATCCGGAGGTCAGGGCCATGTGACCGCTTCTGCATCCCTAACGCGAGCCCAGCCCAGGGCTTGGAGGTGACTCACAGTCATCACTCGGCCTGAATGGAGTGCCTGTTGCCCGCCCGTGCTCTTAGACATGGAAGGAGCCGCGGGGTTCAGTCCATGTGCTGTGCTTAGGTCCGAGAGAAACTCAGGCAACAAGCAGAGGTAACGGGTGCGCCGAGCTCCGCGTCGCCTCCCCAAGCCCCGCACCCCTCATCTGGGCATCAGCCTTTGTGAAGTTCGCTGTCCTCCTCCGGCATTCGGACCCAGGTGCGTGGGCCTGGCACCCCCCGGCGTGGTGGTCTGAGGGCTTCCTTGTAGAGCAGCGGTTCTCAACCTGTGGGTCGCGACCCCTTTGGCAGTCGAATGACCCTTTCACAGGGGTCGCCTAAGACCATCCTGCATATCAGATATTTACATGATGATTCATAACAGTAGCAACATGACAGTTATGAAGTAGCAACGAGAATAATTTTATGGTTGGGTCACAACATGAGGAACTGTATTTAAAGGGCCAGAAGGTTGAGAACCACTGTTGTAGAGACACGGGCATTGTGGCCGATGGGTGGCTGCAGGGAGGTTGACCCACCTGTCTTACCAGGACAAAGGCAGCAGATGTGTCCTAGCCACGACAGGCACTCCCAGGTGCAATACGAAAGCTTCCTTTTCTCTTGTTGGGGCTGTCCACGTTCAGTAGGACAGTCCTTGCATCCACGTTTGGGGGAGTCATGGCTGTCCCGGGAGATGTTTCCTTTCCAGCCCGTCACACCCAGGCCTGTGCCCTGAGCCGGCAGTGGGCACGCTGTGCGGTCAGCCTGGCTAGTCCCCCTCCGCCCCCCCCCCCCCCAGCAGCTCGGTGGAGATGGCCCTTCCCTGGTCCCGGAGCTGGTGATCAGCCGGTCCAGTGTCTGTCAGCTGCTCTCTGCCAGGGCAGCACCAGGGCATACCCCACCTGTCTTCGCATTTGCTGAGAGCTGGGGTGCCAGAGTGGGGTGCGTGTGTGTGTGGGGGGGGGGGGGGGCTGACCATGGCGGGAGCGGGGGTGAGAAGCTGGTTCCCAAAGCAGGAATGATCGCCCTCCAGCAGAACCCTGCAGGGAAGCAGGAACCGGTTTTGACACGTATTTTCACTGTCGATTCCCTGTGGGAACACAGAGCATGCCACTGAGCCGTGTCCACCGAGCAAGGTGGTGCAGCGCCCACATCCACACACACCCTCCGTGCTGGCCGCTGGGCCTGCAGCGCCCATTAACCCCGAGACCTCGCCTGCGACCTGACGCAGCGTGAACTTGCCAGCTCTCCTTGGGGTCACCTGTCACTTTAGCACAGGTCGCCTGTCACAGGTATTCGTGCAGCTTTTGCTTCTGCCCAGGGGGTGGCATGACTCGTGGATTTTCACAGGTTGCCCGCCTAACTGCCGGGTTAGGGAGGGTGGCCGTATGCTAATGAGATCGTTGGGCCCGGTCTTCAGCTTACACTGAACACGTGGACATTGCACAAGATAAACAAGACAGAGCTGGGACTGCCTCCAGCCCTCCCGCAAGCATTTGTAGAAAAAAAGTCTGTTTCCCTTTAAGGCAAATCCCTTGCCGCCTGCACCCAGCAGCTGGCCTGAGAGCCCAGCCTCCGGACACGCTCCTGCAGGCCCTGCTGGGTCACGCGTTCGGATAATATTCTATATATGGAGTCGAAGGTCAGGGAGAACGGATGTGTCTTTGTTCTCCAGCCACTGCCAAGGGCGGCTTTCCCAGCCCCTGCCCGTCCCCGACCACGTGGGGATCTTCTCATCACCGGGGAGTGGCGGGTGGACCTCCACCGCTGGGCGCCCCCTGCAGGGCGGGGGAGGGGGGAGGGGGTGCAGAGCGCACGCGCCCCCCGGATTTGGTTCCATTCCCTAGAAGTGTTGGCTAATCAAAAATTAAAGTTTTGTTCGGCACAGAAGAACATTGTGCCGAAGTATGCACATGTCTGTTTTAAGGAAAGGAAACATACTGACACCCTTAAACTGGAACAAGCACCCGCAGGATTAATGGAGCAGAACCCAGACCCCATAGCGAGAACCAGCGCAGGCACAGCGAGCGGCCGCCCCACCCACCGGGCGGCGCAGCGGGATGTCCTGGGCGGGGCTCATTAGGCATGCGCCACGGAGGGCGCTGATTGGCGGGAGCGGGGCGGGGGCGGGGCGGCGCTGCAGGGAGTGAGTACTACCGACAAGGAAGGGGGCGGGGGAGGAGTGAGCGCCTGGCGTGGAGCGGCGGGCGCTGATTGGCGGCAGCGCAGGAGAACAAGGAGTGGGTGTGGCTGGGCGTGGCGGCGGGCGCTGATTGGGCGCTGGTCTTTGCGGGGTTGGAGAAAGAGGCGGGAGCGCCCGGGGCGGCGGGCGTTGATTGGCGAAGGTGGAGCTGCCGGGTCCTCGCCCCGAGGCGGCAGCTGGAGGGGCTGGAAGAGGAGGAGGAGGGATCGCTGGCACCGGCCGCTGTGGCCGCCCGGCCTGCCCTTTGTGCCCGCAGCCCGTGCCCCGCGCGGATGGCCGCCCCGCCGGGCTCCCCGGCCACGCGCGCCCGCCCGCGGACCTAACCGCCGCGCCGGGGCTGCGCCGGGGATGCGCGTCCCCGGGCCTGCGGCTCCTCCCGGCTGCGCGCGGGCGATGGAGCTGAGCATGAAGAAGTTCACGGTGCGCAGGTTCTTCTCCGTGTACCTGCGCAGGAAGTCGCGCTCCAAGAGCTCCAGCCTCGGTCGGCTCGAGGTAACGCATCGCCCCCCGTGCGCGCAGGGTCCGGGTCCGCGCCGCGCCCCGCGCCTGGAGATGCTGCGGGCGGTCGCCGGCCATCCGAGCCCTGCCCATTGTCACATGCACGGCGCCCGCCCCACAGACGCCTGCCGGTCCGAGCGCTGAAGTTGTCGGAGAGCTGGTCCGGTTTCCCTCAGACCCACGGGTATTGTTGGGACTTGGTGATCACGGGACCAGCCGCGTTCGGTCGGGGCAGGCTTCGGGCGTCACCTCCGTGCTCGGGGAGGAGGGCTGGCCGGTTCCTGGGGGGCGCCCCTCGGAAGCCCCGAGTGCAGGACCTCCCAGCCCTGCCCTGCGCGGTGCGGGTGGGTTTGTGTGACCGCCGCCCGGAGCCGCACAAAGCACCCCGCGCGGTGCCGATGGATCGTTGGTGGGTTTGAGTCAGGGGAGGGGGTGCAAGAACGGATGGGTGCTCAGCCACACCAGCCAGGCGGCCGGCCGCGAGTGCTGATGCAATACCCCTGCAGGTGCGGGGCTGAGACCCATTCCCCGGACCCGACCCGGGAGAGCCTGCCCTGTCCCTGCCCCTGTCCCTGCCCCTCCTTTGTGGTCCTCGGGTTCCCAGTCATCCGTGGACGCTTCTCCGATGTGTTTTTTATTCAACAACCCAATCTTATTCTCTGCAGCCCCGTGTCCACATCACGTTGTTGAATCTATAGATGATGAAACGGTGAAATAGTTCAAGTGGAAAGAGCCCCGGGGATGGAGGGGGCGGTGGGCAGGGCGTCTTCCCTGGGAGGTTTCCTGGGAGGGTCCTTGCTGGTCACACGCAGGCGGCCCCTGGGAGGTCTGGCTTGTCTGTTTCTAGGGAAGTCGAGTCCTGGGAACAAAGTCCCATTCTTCATCTCGGTTTCTTTGTTCAAGCGGCCACGATGTGAGACACAGCAGGGCTCGGTGACAATGGAGACCTTTGGGCAAAGCTCAGGGGCAGACAGGAGAGCAGAGGGAAGGACTGCTTTCAGAAGTTTCTGTTATGGCCTCGAATTTAAAGCTTCGGAAAGGGTCTTATCGGCTGGTTTACGATGGGAAAACATCTTTCCAAACAAATGCAACTTATTAGTGAAATCATGGGGCGGGCAGATGGGACATCGGTTCACGGGGATGCGTCCTGTCCTGGGTCTTGGGTGCGTTACAGCACGAGTTGACAGAGAACCTTATCCCTGATGCACCCTGACTCCCCCAGGCACCGGGCTTGTGGCACAGCTGCCTGCTCCGCTCATTCATCCTTCCCGAGGGGAGGCACACGGGTGAGCGGCTCCCGGGGCTCAGGGAGACCCTGGGGACCCCGGAGGGTTAGGAATCGACAGCAGGTGCGCTGGCCTTGGGGTTAGGGTTCCACGGAGAACTGGGCTGTGCGAGCGCCACACAAATATCATGGGGCCTCGTGGAGGGTTTAGAGATGACAGCTCGTCAATGTGAACATGACCATTCCTGAAAACCACTGCTGAACGTCAGAGCCGCAGGGCTGACCATCGGGGAGGAATGGGTTCATCAGCGCGCAACCAGGGAGCATTCACCCCACCCGCGGCCGGCGCCTGGCGCTGGAGAGCAGCACCACTAATAACTAATTAATAACTAATAACTAACA